>NC_134861.1:48326198-49606198 GCF_049852395.1 Peromyscus maniculatus bairdii
ATTTTTTTTTTTTTTTTTTGGTTTTTCGAGACAGGGTTTCTCTGTGTAGCTTTGCGCCTTTCCTGGAGCTCACTTGGTAGCCCAGGCTGGCCTCGAACTCACAGAGATCCGCCTGGCTCTGCCTCCCGAGTGCTGGGATTAAAGGCGTGCGCCACCGACGCCCGGCTGCAATTCCCTATTTTAATCCTACCATAGCCACCTCTCTCTCACCTGCCTTCCACAAGAGCCTCCAACTGACCTCATTCTTGCCCCTTTCCGTTAAGAAACCAGACTGATCTTCAGAGCACATCAATCAGGCCTTGTCCTTCTTCTGCTTAAAACATTCTCAGGGTTTTCAAATGTCACTGAAATAAACTCTAAATTCCTCATGTGGCCTGCAGTCCAGCAGGACCTGGGCTATATGACCCCTGGCCTGATCTCTGGCCACATACTCTCCATTCCCCAGACACAGTTTGCTGTGTGGACAGTGCTTGCCCTGAGACCTGCCCTGAGTGAAGGCTCAACCAAGACCTTTCCAGGAAGCCTCCCTGTGACCACCTCCAGCCTGGACACTTCACATCTCATGTGTGACCTGTTCTTGTCACAGGTTACCATCTGTTCCGTCATGTGGCCGGTTTTTATAACAGTCACAGTCATTTTCAGATCGTATCGTTTGTTGATGTCTTTCTGTCCAGTGAAGCTACAGCTGATTAGTTTTGCTCTTGCTCTGTGCCCAGGTCCTTGAATTGTGCCTGCCATGCCATAGGCACTCCCAAAGCATTATTCGGAAGAACAGCCCCCTAGCTTATGCTCTAAAGAATGGGTATTTTGAGACACTTTTGTTCATAAGACATCCCCCACATTTCTAAGCCCAGAGTACTAATTTCTACCTTGATATTACTTTTCCCCCAATAATAGAAATAATAGCCACCATTTGGCTTTGAAATACCACTCTATATTAAATACCTAGACAATCTGCATTTATTATAGGTCAACCAAAAAAGAACTGGATATTACCTGTCTCCTATAATTGGATTGTATTTTCTGAAGAATCATGTTATTCTAGAATTTTGCCTTCTAATTTTCTTTGGTATTATATGTTTTTATTCCTTGCAAATAAATGGGCAAATTGTTCCATTTTTGCATGCAGAAATCAGGGGGGAAATATTAAAATCTTAATCAGACTACAAACCTCCTAGAAATGACCTGACTGGTGTATATTTGGGCATAAGGCTTCTGGAGAAAGCAATAAATATGTGTATTATTGGAAAATACTGGCCAGGTAGTGGTGGCACATGCCTTTACTCCCAGCACTTGGGAGGTAGAGGCAGGTGGATCTCTGTGAGTTCAAGGCCAGCCTGGTCTACAGAGTAAGTTCTAGGACACCAGTGCTACACAGAGAAACACTGTCTCGAAAAACCAAAATGAAGAAGAAGAAGAAGAAGAAGAAGAAGAAGAAGAAGAAGAAGAAGAAGAAGAAGAAGAAGAAGAAGAAGAAGAAGCACAGTCTCTGGGAATAAATTCAGAATGAGGTGGCTGGACAAAATAGACTAAAGTTTCTCAAAATGGCCTCTTACATATCTAATTAACATCATCTAATATATCATCCCTCTGTCTCTTTTGTTTTTAATGTCTTATTAATATATATATAAATTATACACAATAATGGGCCATTGTGACATTTTCATATATGTACATAATGTATTTCAGCATATCCCCTCCTTATCTTCTTTTGTCCCACTCCCATTAACCTCCTAGTCCCTCTTCACGCCGTGTGTGTGTGTGTGTGTGTGTGTGTGTGTGTGTGTGTCTGTCTGTCTGTCTGTCTGTCTGTCTGTCTGTCCCAACTGAGTTTCTTTAGGGTTGTTTGCAGTAATTGTGTGATAGTTTATTTACAGGAGAATGTTCACCTTACAGGTGGTTCTACCACTAAAGACAAATGTCTCACTGTCCCCCATCAACCATTATCTGCAAATAACAGGAAGGGTGGGGCCCCAAAAGCTCTTAGCAGGGTGCTGATGGGTCAGCTTTTGCAGGTCTTCTGCAGGTACTCATAGCTGCTCTGAGTTCAAGGGGACAACAGCCATGCCTCACCCTCTGTCGGCATTCTCTACTACTCCTTCTCCTCCAGCTCTTAGGTTCTTTCTGTTTCTTCTTCTGTAATGTTCTCCGAGCTCTAGAGTATTGGGGGTGATACAGATGTCCCACTTTTGTCTGAGCATTCAACAATTTTAATCTCTATCATTTGACCTATAGGTCTCTCAAGATAACACTGGCATCACTACCCCTTGTGTTTGCTCCCTCCGTGCCAAACTGTGTTCCTAAGTATGATCTCACTTAACTCCTAATGTTGGAAAGTAGATGTTGCAGGTCCATTTCACAGATCAGAAAACAGGGTTGGTAATGTGCAAAACCAAGTGTCACATTTAGTCACATTCCCTCTGACTGGAAAGGATACCAACATTAAAGCCATGCAGAATCCTTCTGTGAGCCTGCCTTGGAAGATAGAAATGTTTCCAAGAGTCTTTTCCTGGCAAAACTGAAGGGACAACACTCACTAGCAAAAATAATGGCAGCATTAATAACAGCCTTGTTGAATTTATCACTACAAGTAGCCTTTCTCTCTCGCCTTGATTTTATAAACACTGCATATTAAATCTGGGCCAGGTGCCTACAGTCATCTTGGAAGAAAGTATTTCATCATCGGAATATCTGGCCATTTGAAGAAAATAGCTTGTCCCAAGTTCCTACCTTTATCAGTGTTTTCATGGCCCAATGAAAATGCAGTGACCTGCCTCTTCCTGCCTCATGAATACCACTTCTGCTATGAATGATTTTCTCAGAAACCAAAAACTGTCTGAGAAAAGAGTGATTTCTTCTCTGAACTCTTCTGAGTCTGCTTAAAGGCAGGAAGCACAGGCATTTGATGAGAGCCAGAGATAGAGTAGTGGTGGGGGAAGATGAGGGTATGCAGGCCATCAATTCTTAAGTCTGCCTTCCTAATCAAATAACTTCTTGATTCTCACTGTTTTACCCATTCCAAGTATACACCATAAACTTTGATTTCATGTTTGCATAAAATTGAATATTATTTCTATATTTCTGTTGTATCTTATTGACCACAATTTAATTAGCCCTCAAATAAGGATATTAAAGTTTTCTTAAACATTCAGGGATTTTCCTATCTTCTACTGTAGTTACCCTAAGTCCTGTGGCTATTTATTTCTGGACAACTGAGTACTTTCGTAAACACTGGCTGATATTTAAATCACATAGTATGCTAAAGACACTTTCAAGGTCATTCCTTTCTACACATGTATATAGATCAGTAACTAAATTATTTTTATCTTATCTTGCCTACAATATGACCACTATATTCCATGCCATGGCATCATCAGAAATGAACTGTGTGGTATAGTTTATTTTACATGTTCACTTGACTGGCCACAATGTCCAAAGGTTTGACCAAACATTATTATGGATATCACTGTGGCAGTGTTTAAACTGGATGATCAACATTTAAGTGAGTGGATTTGAGCAAAACAGATCACCCTCTCTGGGATAGGTAAACCTCATCTAGTCTGATGAAGGCTGAGTGACAGTTCCTTGTAATTTAAGCTGTGGCTTTTCCCTGCATCTCAAGCCTGACAGCCTACTCTGCAGATTTTGGACTTACCAGGTCACTCTAATTGATATGATCCAATTAATTACTAGATAGAGATAGGTAGATAGATAGATAGATAGATAGATAGATAGATAGATAGATAGATAGATAGGCAGATAGGCAGATAGATAGATAGATAGATAGATAGATAGATAGATAGATAGATAGATAGATAGATAGATAGATAGATACATGATAGATAGATAGATAGACAGATAGAATAGATAGATAGATGAGAGAGAGAATATCTTGTCTGTTTCTCTAGAATAATACAGAATGATTCACACAATTCTAACATCATTGTCATTTGCAAAGTGTCCTATTTCTTTAGTTAACAGAATGGGTGCCAATTGCACAGTAGGTCTGGGAAGTTCCACTCTGTCAATCTTCTATCATTCTGTACTGGTTAGAATCCTGCTATGAATGAACAAAGATGGAATCTTTTCACACCCATGTTGATGGTCAGCCTAAAAGCACAGATCCTGCATTAGCTGCTCTTTTTCACATTAGAAATGTTGAGTTCATTGTGTCTCTAGCAGACCATGTCCTTGGGGTTGCTAATTTTACTTCTTTTTCCATAAGCAGAAAAAAATTCAGGCTTTGTTCAAGGTAGTCATTATGTATCAGGGGATCTACTGTTCCATAACTTAGAAGATAAGAAGGCAAATATGTTACCTTCAAAGAGCTTAGAGTCTAGAATAGCAGATAAAAATAGTGACCAAAATATACAGTAATACTTGACATTGGTCATTTTACAAAGGGCATGAGATTTTAGCCTCATCACTAGAACAACGTTGGTTTATATGTGTGCATATTCATGTGTGTGTGTGTGTGGCTGCAGGCACATGCATACCCTGGCATGTGGGTGAAGGGCAGAAGAAAACCTCAGGTATTAGTCCTCACCTTCTAGGTTAGTTAAGGCAAGCTCTCTTGCTAGCTGCTAGGTATGCCTATGAGCTCCAGTGCGAGCCTCCTGAGTCCTCACTCTTCTTGTCTTCTTAGGAATCCTGTGTTTCCCACCACTGAGTAAGTCAGAGCTAACTTCTGAATGATGGATACTGGACTTGTAGCTCAGTGAGCCCCACTCCCCTGTCAGTAGCCAGTCACCTCCCACCACAGGCAAAATTACCAGCTGCTGGCTGACTACAGACACAAGTGAACCAACCAAACACAGCAGAAGAACCACCCAGGTGACCTCAACCCACAGCCTGTCTTGATGCCTATAATTGTACACTTACACATGGGTGCTGTTTTAGATTAAACTCTTAGGGTGACGTCTAGTATACTGCAAAAAATAATAATAATAACAGCACTGTAGAATGAATATTGTTGCCATCTACCTAAATAAGTAATTCAAGAGTGAAGCAATCTGGATGGAAATTCTCTCTTCAACATACTGTGTTACAACTATCAATGAGACTGTTGAGCATCTCGCTGGTTATATAATCCTAAAACACACACACACACACACACACACACACACACACACACACACACACACACACAAAGGTTTATGTGAAATACAAATCTGAAAGACAGTGAAGTGGCTGATTTCTGTGCATGGGGAGATTCCTATAAATGAATATGAACAAAATGAAAGGGAAGTTGATTCATAGTGAGACCTTGGCATGATCAACATTTCAGATCAGACCAAGCAAGAAAGTGAAGAAGGAGACACAATGACACAGAGAGGAGAAGTACAACAGAAAAAAAACAACTATTCTTGGCAGAATCAAATCATTGATACCTCAAAAAAATACAGGGCTGGACCAGGCATGGTACATCTTTTCTTTAATCCCAGCACTCGAGAGGCAGAAGAAGGCAGAGCTCTGTAAGTTCTAGGCCAACCCAGGCTACACAATGAGGACCCTGTCTAAATAGCTAAGGTGGGGGGGGGGCTGATAAAATTCCAACATTTTGTGGATGATACGATGACTCAAAAGAGCTTGCCATAGAAGCCTGATAAACTGATTTCAGATCCCTGGACCCTACATTTAAAGAAAAACAAACAAACACATCTAGTACCTGTGCATCTGTCCTTCCAGTGTCTCTTACAATGAGATGGGGGATGAGGTCGCTTCAGGGCCAGCTGTCCTGGACACAGTGCAGCAACAAACAGAAGGACCCCACCTCCAACTAAAGAAGCGTAGAAGTAACTTCTGAAAGTTGCCCCGTGACCTCCACAAACATGCTATGGCATGTGCATACTCTCTCTCCCTCTCCCTCTCCCTCTCCCTCTCCCTCTCCCTCTCCCTCTCCCTCTCCCTCTCCCTCTCCCTCTCCCTCTCCCTCTCCCTCTCCCTCTCCCTCTCCCTCTCCCTCTCTTTCTCTCTCTCTCTCTGTTTCACACACACACACACACACACACACACACACACACACACACACCACATCACACAAATATTTAAGAAGAAGAAAATTCCAACATTTGTGAATCAGGACAGCATTGGCAGAAGACCAGCAAAGTGTTGAAGGCCATATTTGTCTTAGAGGTCACTAATTAGTGAATGAAGGGAAGGATTTAAAATCACGAGTGAATACAATTCTCTTGCTGAGTCTAGCACAAATTTATCACTCTGCCTTGCACATTATCTGCCTCTCGCTTCAAGAACCCATGAGCTACAGAACACAACTAACCACAGGCATACAGTTTGATGTCGTTAAAACTTAGGGTCTCCAGTATAAGCTGGGCCTTTCATTCCACACAATGAAGAGAAGATGGAGGAAGACAACCCTTCAAAGAAAGTGAAAGGCTCACAGAGGTATTTCTTAAAAGAGATTTGGGTACACTTTTTTTTTCTGAACCTTATTGAATCATGAAATCATAAGGGATGGATCAAAGTCTAAAAGATGGAGAGAGATTATTATGCCCACAGACTGGGTGGAGGAAAGCTGAAGTGGTGGTTTTGAGATAAGAGGCCAGAAAAATTCACATTGCATGACCAGAAATCCTCATCTGGGAAGGAGCCCAGTGATGGCCAAGGGAGTTAAGGGTAACAGACAGTGTTTAAAGTTACAGATACAGACAGTGAATGGTACCAAGGTTGAGGACAATAAAATCTCAGTGTCATTCTTTGGAATAACTGGTTTTTATCCAACCCCATGGCTTGAGTGATAAAGCAAACAAGGCAGTTGGTTGGACTGATGGAAAACTGGGTTTTTGTGGGCAGATATGGAAGGATAAGAGATTGTGGTCTTTGAGGCTTGGACAAGACAGCAGTTTAGGTGGTGGACCCTAAGACTGCTCACTCATTAAAAGGGAGTAGTAATAATAATATAATAATAAATAAATGTTTAAGGAAGCTAGAGGAAGAACTGTGAGGCTGCCACCAGGTAGAGTTATACCAGAGCCTGAGGTTCCGGAAGCAGAGGCATTCCAAAGGATGGAGATAGGGTGGTCTGACTGATCTGCCTGAGCACAGAGCAGTGAAATGTTGCAGCTGTGAAGCTAAGTCACAGACAGTCCTCCACATGCGGATGCTAAAGATCACCATAGTGGTAGAAGCTGGGGTGATGAAGTAGATGAGACAGACACGTTGCTCAGCCCTTGAGAATAGGACAAGTATCTATCGGGGAGGTGAGTAAATGCCTGAGAAGGACATAGGATGTGGTAGCTATATGGGGGTGGTCATGCAGCTTTTTGTCCTGGAACCTGGTTTCACAGTTCCTCTAGGCCCAAAGGGTGTGGACATATGAACAGTCCCTGTCCTCTCAGTCTCTGCACTTTCTTAAGGAAGAATCAGATTGTAGCAAACACACAGTGTGGGGAAAAGGAGCTATAATGTCAACTAGACAGGATCCGACAAGGCTGTGACTGTCAGCTGAGGAAGGAAGAGGACAGGCTGGTGAGCAACCACAGTGACTGTCTCTGTGCCAGGTGGGTGCATTTTATTTTGTTCAGGAATCTTACTTTCACAGAAACATTTATGGTTTGTCATGATGGGGCCCAGTCCACAGCAGAAACACAATGCATTTTGCTATCTTCTGCAATGTTGGTCTTAGAATTTCCTGGGAATGACATAAGATCCTCACTGGAGCCCAGGCCAACTTCTCATTCCCATTGTGAGTAGCTCAGTGAATAGAAAGATGTTTTTCCTGTATGTATCCACAGAATAGAAGCTGTTAGGTATGTGCAGAGCTACCAGAAGAAGAGAAACAAACACCTGCCTGAAAACCAGGGTCAGACTCCACACCCTTGGCTTGGGTCCCATGTCGCACATTTTGTTCCAGTAGCCAAGAGTTCACAGAATGTATGGTGAGGGAAGGTCTTTTCTGCTATGAATGTGACCCTTGGACTGATAGGACAACTAGAAAGGTTTATTTTTGAGTTTTCAATAGATAGAGGATGTTCTGGGAAAAGAGGGTTCATTTTTTTAAGAGCCACCATTTGGTACCCTGGCACATAGCTTCCACAGGTGCAGCTGATTCTTCTTCGTGGAAAGACAGTGAGTACAAAGTCTTGAAACTTTGTGTGCCCTTTATCCAAGAACTTCCACTACTGTGCATTGTCCTAAAGAAAGAATCGTGGATATGCACCATCTAGTATCAATTCGTGACACCTAAAGAAAGATTAAGCAAATGATACTATAATTAACAATAGAATATTGAACAGCCACATGATATTATGACACAGAGGGATAGGAAGCATCATATGGAAAACAGGCTAAAATCAGGTTATAAAAACACTTACAGGTAATGCCTAGAGAAGAAGCTAGGGCTAATGAGATGGCTTAGCAGGTAAAGGTGGTTGCCATCAAGCCAGAGGACCTGAATTCAATCCTCAGGACCTACATAATGGAAATAGAAAACCAATTCCTGCAAGTTGTCCTCTGACTGCCATATACACACCGTAGTACACACACACACACACACATACACACACACACACACACACACACACACACACACACAGACACACTGAATAAATAATTTTAAAAGCTGGAAAGACATGAATCAAAATGTGGTCTGTGATTCTCTTTAAGTGTTTAGATTAAGGATGATTTTGAATTTCCTCATTTCTTCTGACTTTTTCTAAGAAAAAATCCAAAACAAAAAGGTCATCATATAAGATATACATCTATAACAAGAAAAATGTTTTTAATCATTTTTCTAGATATGATTTCTATATACCAGTTTTCAACAACAGCACCCTAGGAAACCAAGTTTTAATATATATTTTTAAGTTAGGCAGTAAAATATAGAGACAATGTTCCCTATAAATTAGAATGCAGGTCAGTAGAAAGAGTCCTCCTAATTCCAAGAGAAAAACTTCCCTCTTCAGAAAATGTCCTTATGTGAAGATGCTTAAAAGAATGTTCCTAGTGCTCTACCTTCTGGTCTTTATAGTTCATAGTTGTGTGACTAATGAGATGACTGTGTCTCTAAGTTGCTAGAATGAGTTCAAGATTACTTCTTTTATAAATGACCAATAAGGACATTAGCTAGTACCTATGCTGTGCCTTTCACCATATTTAATGTTTCAAGTGATATTTGAGACACACTAAAACACACACACACACACACACACACACACACACACACCTCAACACAAAAAGTTCAAGACATTTAAAAATCAATTGAGAAAAAATCTATAGCTATTTTTCCTCTAAATACAAAGGACATAAAAGAACTAGTAACAACTCACACTAAACAGTGCTTAGTATTTATACAATGGTTTCCCCCCCACCCTTGGAATTTTGAGACAAAGTCTTGCCAAGAAGTCCTAGTTGGCCTGGAACTTGCTGTTAGACCAAGTGGGGACCTTCAAACATGTGGTCATCCTCCTGCCTCTGCCTCCTAGCTCCTGGGATTACAAGTTTGCTCCATCACACCTGGCTTGCAACCTTCTTAAATATGGTCTATTCCTACATACAAGAGAAAGCATTTTCCCAAAATTCTCTGGGAAGGGAATATTCGAATATCACGTTACAGAACAATCTCTAATTACTTTATTTAAACAACTAAGTGATTGATGCTCATTAGCCTGGGATGACCTCGGTGAAAGCTTCAGGAAGGGATGCTTAGAAAGGCCATCTTAACACTATTGGTTACACAGGCAGTGAAGGAATTTACCACAGCTAGCCATGACTCCCAGCCCCACGATGCAAGTGTTTGCTGTCACTATAAACAAGCACTCTAGTAGAACTTCCTGAATAAGTAGCCAACGTGGTTCTTTAACATCTATTTTATTCCTGGGTCTGTATTCCAGGTTAATGGTCCCTCTTTTCACAGATAGACTCTTCTTTCACCATGAGAGAGACTACGAGAGAGCCCTTTACAGTTAACAAACATCCCCCAGATCATCTTCATACTTGATTATACTGGTAGTGAAAGAATAAACAAGACCAATTTTTTTTTTGAAAAATAAAGAAATATTTATTTATAATACATGTAAACAATGAGTCAAACCATTGTTTCTTAGCAACTTGTTCTTCAGACCAGTTTAATCAGGGGAAATGAGTTTTAAATTATTTTTAATGCAACTGTTACTATCAGGGTCAGAAAAATCAATTAGCAATGGAGTCTTACTTCTTAAACCCATAAGGCTTTGATAAGTATTGCAGAGATGATTCCATTCCCATTTATGATGTTTTGGGCTCTTTTCTTCAAAGCCCTGTAACCCTTTTAGGTTGACATCATGCAAAGCAAGGCGTCAAGGATTTCATTAGCACGGCTGCATGGGCCTCAGAGTGTGTCCCCGACTTCTGATACTATTTCATTCTCTAGCGTGGGTGACTAATTTTAATCTCAAAAAAAAAAGAAAAGTTTAGCCATCCATTGAAGTGCAATAAAACCTCAAAATGAATCTTTACATTTGACTTACTAATTAAACTGTTCTTTTGACATTGTCAACCAAGCAGATTTCAATGATGCAAACATTTTAAGTTTCCTCCAAGTTGGAAAGCTTGTTTGCTTGCTGGCTGGTGTGAGACAGGACGATGTGTAAAATAACTCCCCCGTTTGACTCACAAGACCCCAACTGTCATGGCTCCTTCCCTTCGCTAAGCAAGAGTTCGGCAGGGGGACTGCTGATAGGTAAGTCAATAACCCCAAAGAAGCCCTAGGGTTCACACAGAAGAGTGCCTCCCTGTCATTTCCCATAGTGTGAGAGTTCATGAGGACCAGACGAGAGGTAATTAGATGGTAGGCACTTGCATAGATAGGTGGATATATGATAGACAGATGACAGATAGGTAGATACGTATACATGAATACATGAGAGGTAAATATATATGCATATGTTACATATGGGTAGATGTGTCTATATGCTTTATATGTAGACATATGTAATGCAGACAGCATCTATCTGCCTATGAACCTATCTCACATATACATACCATAGGCAAATGTGTGTGTGTGTGTCCTACTAAATTATGTATCCTTGTGAGCAGACATAACACAAGCACAAAGAAAGTAGTCAATACATTTTATCAAATGAAAAAACATTTATCCAAACAACTACCCACTCTGATCTGCATCCCTCTGGTGCTTTCCTCCTGCCTGGAATGCTCCTTCTTTCCCTGTTTGCACACCTGTTTTCTTTGCTCTATCCTCAGTTCCCCAAAGGCCAGGGCCCATGGAATGATCTTCTGAAACTCTGCAATTTCTCCAGTGAGAAGGCAGGTCCCTCCTCCAGAGGGCCATCGTGACGGTCCTCTCTCTGAGCCTCAGTCACTTTCTACTTACTATGAACACAGATGGGGTTCCCCATGTCGTAGGCATTTTTCCTTCACCTCTGATGCTTCTCTATACATTCCCTTATCTGTTCACCTAGCTGATGGTAGCCTGCATTCGAGTTCAAACTTCAACTTAGAACGCAGGCATGCTTAGATAACAGTCCCGGCTCTCCCATTTCAGCTGTGTGATCTTGGTTAGGTCATTTCACTTCTCAGCTACTTCATTTATAATATATAGCACTGATAACAACAGCCACCCCCATAGGGGGTGCTTGGAACAAGTTCATCATGGAAATCACTTTAATGGGTTCTCAGGGAAACAGTAAATACTCGATATTTGGATCTTACTGCGACAGGCCAATATAATTTCCTAAGAAGGTACTGTGTCCTAGACTCTTCCTAGTAGATACCCCATAGAAAATCTAATAGCTGGGAAATCACATCTTAACCAGGCCCTTTATGGTCCACAGCACAGGTCCACAGTCTCTCTGAACCCTCACCAACGGTGCTAGGGATGAGTGTCGTCTCCTCCTCTCTGCCAGCATAGCTAAGCTTGGTGGGTGAACCGCCTCCCAACATTCACCTCACAAGCCCTCCAACTTCTGGAGACTTTTTTCCATTCCCTCCTGCAGCTCCCTCGACTTCACAGGGAGCATCTTCCCCAGCATCTGCTCATCCCGACTCCCGTCCTTAGATACGTTCTTGTGTGTTTAGAATGCACCACTGATTTGTTTCAGACTAAATTGTGGCATCTAAAAATAAAGAGATGTTGAACATATTTCTTCGCATATTAACTTTAAAGAAATGGATTAATCTTTTAGAAATAATCAAAAGTGAATGATCCACTCAGTGTGCAGCCATTACCAAAGAGCGTTGAAATGTAATCCCCCTGCTTCTACACTTACCCCCTTACACTTTCTGAGTGTATTAAGCATATACTTTATACTTTTTCATTTTAAAAATTAAGAGGTTTAAGTGAGCCTATGGTAACCCAACCATGCTCTTCCCTGGAGACACGTTAATAGAAACAGAATTCATTCGTTCTCCAAGTCAGATTCCCATTTTAAAAAAAAAAAAAAATGACATTGCAGAATTGACTTCATCTTCCCAAGCGATGGAACACAGGAAGATAAAGCGACACTTGTAATAGCAGAAAAGTTGTTTTCTGGTATCTGAGCCATGTGTCCAGCACAAACATGCTGTCTGCTGCAGACAGGGTATGTATGGTGAAGGACCAGGAACATAGAGAGCCATGGCTTTCTCTCCAAAGAAGCTTCCTCGGTCGAGAATGTGATGACAGGGAGACGTAAGAAATTAGAATCAAGAGAGAAAAGGCTAAAGGAGAAGGAGGGAGAGACTCAGAAAATCAAATCACAATATGATTCACCTGTTTGATAGGTCCTTCGACATGGCCTTCCTTCAGCCTGTGTTCCTACACACCCATCTTCACTCCGATCACCTCCTCCCCTGCTGGAACCTGGTGACAATGGCCCTGGTCACCAGCCAGCCCTTGTATAGTCACCTGTCACCAAAGCTTGGTAACATAATTCAATGCTTTCCTGTGACTCAGAAAGGGTTATGAGCGAAACGAAGTGTATATATTCTGGACGTAACATGAAATAACGAGGGGGAAATGCAGCTTGTAGAACGCAGTCACTCCATGCCAGTTTCCTCTCAGAAGAGGGAGCACTGCAAGCCAACTGGGTGGGAACAATTACCAAATTGTCGATGGAATTCAATAAACGTTGTTTTAAAAAAACTAATTATTTGTTACAATAACCAGCTACTCCTGCCACTTTGTATTTGGAGGTTTGTAAACTACTTCCATTTGAGATGTAATTGATTCCATTTTTATCATTTGTTCAAGTTTATGTGGTTGTTCTCCTCCTAAGAGATGATAACATCTATTTTCAGCAAATTATACATTATAATTCCTCATTCAAAAGCTGTAACGGAAAACAAAATGCTAATTTATGCTGTAAACGAAACTACGGAATCATAATCACTCATTGTTAACATTAGGGACAAACTGCTACTGGAAATAATAAATTGGAATAAAATGTGGTTAAGGTTGCTGCCGTGCCTCCTGCCTTTTCCTTCCTTGCTTTTTCCGGCCAGTTTGATGTCTAAGACTCTTTCCCCTGAGAGATTTCTTGGGTGTCTTGTCTTCTTCCGGCAGAGACCAGACATTCCCTTTACCCCGAACTATTACCTGCGGCTCGATTTCAAACGTACAGGAAGACGAGCTCACAAAGCAATCAGAAGTGCGCTCTACAGAAGGAAGCGTGTCAGAGCCACACACCTGCTTCTCCACATTGCATTAAGTCTCCATTGCTGCATTTCCCTACACATCAGCCATCTCTCCCTCCCCCACAGCAGGTTCCCTCTGCATCAGAGTCCCCCTGCAGCCCCTTCTGGCCAAGGGGAACCTTCCCTCAGTGCAAGATCCCCTTCTGCTTAAGTGAGTGCATCAAAGAAAGAAAAAAGAAAGACACACAAGCCCAGTTACTTTCCATACATCAGGTCGATTTATATTAACAAAAAATAATAATAATAAAATGGGGGGTGGAGACAGATCTGGCACCATATTCCAGAAAGGTACCAAGCTTTGTTTAAATAAGTATCTTTGGGAGAAAAGATGGTTATATCAGGTAATGACATTTTCCTCTTTTCTTCATTTTTAAAATATAATAGTCCAAAAGAAAAGAAAGATTTAAATACAAGTATTATATCAAAAAAAATGTGAATTCTTTGAAGGGACCAAAAAGTCACACTGCCTGGGAGAGTGAGTCACGTTTCTGCTGCCCTTTGATTTAATGCCATCTGCTGCACACATTTACCTCTTTGCTGGCAAGGTGTGATCATTGATTTCCTATGGTCTCTCTGGAAGGAAGTTCTGCTTCCTTGATGATGGCTACAAAGGGGAGGTGACCCCATTCTCATTCCAATGCAAACCCCTCACTTTTATATTTCCGCTAGGGCCACGGGAACAGTGGAGCCAGCGAGAAACACTCTCTTGGTGTACTGTCTCGCTGCTGACAGCCAATGCCTTCACTCCCCTTCCCACAACCACACTGGGGAAGAACATGATAGAAGGGCCCAACCACGAAAAGGCATTGGTTCATGATGGACAGAAAGGTTAGGTACCTGACTCCTTACAGAAGACTCCTATAAAAACATGAGGGTGATGAGAAACACAAGTCTCGGTTTGAAGTGAAAACATAGATAATACTGCAAACCCAAACTGATATGAGCTCCTGTGTGAAGGGAACTTGAATACATGCATAAATGTGTGTGTGTGTGTGTGTGTGTGTGTGTGTGTGTGTGTGTGTGTGTGTGTGAAAGAGAGAGAAAGGGGGGGTTTATGTATCTGAGAAATTGTAAAATTATTTATTTGGTTTGAAAAGTGGACCAATCTAAAGACTCCATTTGTTTATCTGGCTGGATCAACTATCCAAACCAAATAGTGTAATAAACTCAAGTATCTAGCAAGGTCCCTCACCAAGGGGAAAAAAGCACCGGGTGGTTATGGTTGGTTCCACCAAAACAGGCCACTTCACTCGGGGGAACACTATCTGGTGATAGAAAAGACAGAAAAAGAGAGCTGGAGAGATGGAGCAGTCAATAAAGTCAGTGACAGGCTGCTCCAGCGCTATCCCCAGCACCCACGTAAAAATCCCAAAACCGGAGGCAGAGACAAGAGGATCGCAGGGGCTCGCTGGCCAAACAGTCTAGCTGAATTGGTGAGATCCGGGTTCAGTGAGCGACCCTGTCTCAAAAGACTGAGATGGAGCGCAGCTGAGGAAAATACTTGACCTCAACCTCTGGCCTCCCCATGCGTGTGTGCATACCCAGACACACACTTGTGTAAACACACATGAACATGTTCATGTGCGTACACTATCTACAAAAAGTGGAAAGGAAAAGAGAGAGAGAGAAGTGGGGAGATTTGGAGAAGCAATGGAGATGTCCACTGTTTGTAAAGGCGAATAAATGACATCATCAGAGGCACGCTGGAAATGGATGTGTGGCCTCCTTGTGTCTTTGTGTTGTAGAGAAGAGTGGGAAAAGTGGAGAGAGTAAGAGGAAGCTGGCCTCGGGCCGCCTAACCAGCCCCCCAACTTGCTCCTAACTAGCTCTTTTTATTTTTATTTTTTATTTATTTATTTATTTTTGGTTTTTCGAGACAAGGTTTCTCTGTGTAGCTTTGTGCCTTTCCTGGAACTGATTTGGTAGCCCATGCTGGCCTCGAACTCACAGAGATCCGCCTGGCTCTGCCTCCCGAGTGCTGGGAATAAAGGCGTGCGCCACCACCGCCACCACCCGACTCCTAACTAGCTCTTAATCCTGTTTTGTCTGCATTCTCTGCAAAGTGGGAATAACAAGACAAGGCCCTACTTCCATGTTGTTACGGTGACTAAAATAGTCGTATACACATGCAGTGTTCAGAACAGCATTAAAAAACAAAAATAGTAGCCACTGTCAATATCCTTTGATCCCAAGTTGACAGAAATTTACCAAAGGTGCAGAATGTTTTCAAGCCACTACCCAAAGGAGGCTCATCTTATAGGAAGACCCACAACAAACCTAAGTGATGACGAGTCCTTCTTTCCATTAATGTGTATTCTGTTGCGAATGTGTGAGCAGACTCACACGTGTGGATGAGTGTGCCCGTGTGTGCATGTGGAAGCCGAAAGATGGTCTCAGGTATCATCCTCAGGAGCACTGTCAACCTCCTTTGAGACACTAATCTGGAGCTCACCAACCAGGATGCTGTGACTGTCTAGTGAGCCCTGGGCTTCTTCCTGTTTCCGCCTCCCCAGCATGCCACCATGCCTGGCCTTTTTATATGGGTGCTGGACATGAAAGTAGCTTTCTCCCACTTAAAAGTCCTGGTTCATCTCTATGGAACTAACCACTGCTGTCACTTTAAGAGTTGTGGAAGAGCCAGAAAGAAAACAAACATATATTCAGTTCTACCTGGTGCTTCTTGCTTTGACTATTCCTACTCCTAAACAGTGCCAAGCTTCCCCTACCCCTCCTACCAAAAACAAAAGGCAGATGGGGGGGAAGTGTTCAACAACTTACCTACATCCTGTAATGAACCTGTATTAAAACGTCTACCTTGCTAGGCAAGATAGAGTACAAAGAGCCACATACACTGAGTAGCAAAAGTATAGGGCCGAATTCACCACGAAGACTGCCCGCTCTGCAAAGATACATCACGGTTGTTCTTCCCATGGAGGCCATTTTATATTGAGAGCCTAGAGTCTGATGACGCAGGAGGCAAAGGAGAGTTAAAATGCATAGTCACGCCAGATAGTGATGTCTCTTTCGCACACGTGGAGGGAAATGACCAGGTAACCAAAGCACTAGCCAATCAGGTGAGGAAAGTCAGATGTCTGGCCCCTGGGACACCCAAGCAGTCAGCTAATTGGCTCCATTTTTCACTTTCAATTGATTGATTCTGTATCATACAGACCTGGCCGGCTTCGATCTGGGCTTAACATGGCGACAACTAACTAATAAGGTGACCTAGGTCCACAATGCAAGCAGGTGATGGCCAGGCAGAGGACGGAGCAGGCAAGCTTAACCAACTCCAGAGGAGAGAGAAGGCCAGGCTGAGAGGCACAACATAAAAAGAGAAAGCTCGGAGTGTTGGAAGCTGGCTCTACTGCCATCCCTAGGCGTGAAACTGTAAATTAAAGAACGGGCTGCCGCCGTCTGCTGCTCTGAGCCAGAGCAGATACATCTCACAGATACACTTTAATTGGGGGTTTCACTCTAACTGAAGCAGACTCCACCTCAGCAGATGCTCCCCCCACACACACACTCCACTCCTGCCCACACACACTTGTGGTTTGTTTTGCACATTGGAAAGCCCATGCAAAATACCTGCAGCCTGGTCTCCCAGAAACAGGATGGAATCTCCCAGTTTTCAAATGGTAACAGATGTAGTTTCAGCTCTAATACACATTAGACTCTTGCTCTCTCTCAAAAAAAAAAAAAAAGAAAGAAAAAAAAGAAAAAGAAAAAGAAAAAAATCACCACCACCCCAGCTACAATAAATGTCACAGAATAACTAAAATCCTTCCCTTCAACAATGATCCGGAGCTGGAGTATTTTTAATGTCTGTTTATTTGGTTGTTTCTGTTTGCCTGGTTTGAGAAGTGAATAAATGACTCTCTCGTTCCCAGCTTTCCAGCTCTATATATCGACAGGCTCCATCTTCATCCTATTTTTCACTCTCTTGTTTATAATGAACGGTGTCATAATCGTGTTTCTCGTGAAAACGAAAGAAATCAGAACGCCTCGTGATTCCAGGAAAGGAGGTTCTTAGTAGACATGCCTGCCTGCTATTGATGTTGTAAAAAGGTTCCTTTTACATGGTATTAGATGTTGAGAGCACATCATATTGATCTAGAAATAAAAAGCTTGATTTTTTTTTAGTACAGCCAACCCTTACCTTCATAAGCACTTTATAACACTAAGAAGAGGGTTTTGTTTTTAATTGAGGTAAACAAATTATACCTGAAGAACGTTGCTATTTTTAGGGAATGAAGGATTTGTGCGCTTTTTGGCAGCAATTCAGGTAAAAGCATGAATAAGTCTCACTCTTTCAAATTTGGCCCAGGCCTCTCTCCGTGTCAGCTCTGCCTGAAACCTGGGATAGGACTGTCAACTATTGCCTTTGTTTTCCTCTTGTTCTTCATGGGAGGAGTTGGGAGCAGTTTTCATTTGCCCGTGCTCAGATGCTGAAAGGACAAAGTGGAGATCAGCGAGGCCTAATGCACAGGCTGTATAGTCTCCTTCCCCGAAAATGGTGGGGTGGCTGGGCTGGAAACGGCAAGTCCTTGGTAACGCACTGCTTTCCAGGATCTCCCACTGGACAAGCACAGTTTGGGCGGTGACTGCCCCTTCCCCTAGTGATACATGCCTTTCTTTGTTTCTGCGGTTTATCTTAAAGTTCATACGGTACCATTGGAGGAGGAAATCAATACTTCAAATCAGCCACTTTCCCTGCCATCCAATTCCTCTGCGTTCAGGGTAGCTCGCTCTCCAGTGCCATCCCGTGAGCTAATCACCCTCCACAACAGCCCCAGCTGCTTTATCAGAATTTCTTTACATTTTCTTAGCAACGTGAGTGATCCTTTCTAGAAGAAAGATGTCTTTGGGGGAGATGCTTTTCTTAATCGAGTTAAACTAACTTTACCCAGAAAGACGCCAATAGTTTGCCTCTATAATGACCCCTCTGCAAGGTTCTCCTCTTTCCATGACCTGTCCCCTAAGAACTTGCCCCGCACCCCCTCCCTGCCTGCCGCCCACCACCTCGGGTTTCCAAGGAGTTCCCAGGTGATCGCCTATCTTGCGAAATAGGGGCCCCGGCCTCCGCTTTGCTACGCGCTCTCCGACTCATTTCCTATCTCCTTAAAGACGCTGCGAAGCCTCCCGTGGCTCTAGAGCTGTGTAGCTGCGTGCCTGGCGACACCCACCGGGTCTCCCTTCTCTCTTCCTCCCGAGGAATAGCAAGCAGCCGAGTTTCTGCTCCCTGCGGTGCTGGTCTGAGCCACTGGCCCGGAAACTTAGCCTAAAGCATTCAGGTCCAGGAATGGGAGGCGCGGCGCTGCCGAGGAATCCCCCACAGTCCCCAGAGCTGGTGGCAGGTGTGTGCTCATGCCTTAGGTCCGCGCCTCGGTCCTTAAAGGCGAGCTGGGGTTGGTTTGTTTCTGACTCATCGACAGGCACACGCGCGTCACACACACACCACCACCACCACCACCACCACCACCACCACCACCACCACCACACCACCACACCACACCACACCACACCACACCACACCACACCACACCACACACCAGGCGCGCTCACTGAGGCTCCTGGAGACTGGAGTTTGCTAAACCCGAGGGGTCCGTGGCTCTCGGCAACCCAGAGCTGCCTCGGGCAGGCGTAGAGAGAGCACCCGGAGCATGCCTTGCGGGGCGGGGTAGCTAAGAGAAAAGCCTCTGGGAGCTCGCAACCTGCAGCCAGGGCGCCCCCTTGATCCTATCCGTGTCTCTCCAGGGTCCCCAACTCCATCGCCAGCGCGACCACCTCGGCAGCTCCTGCAAGTTTCGGCTCACAGCCGGGCCTGCCTTCTCCCGCCGCCCTGCGCTCCGCGACGGGCCGGCTGATCTGGGGGCGGCCCGGCGCCCCATCGCGGCGACGGCCGGCGGGCTGGCGGGAGCTCCGGGCCCGCTCCGGAGCGATGAGGCGGCGGGAGCCTTTTGGATCTCCCGAGCGGTTTATGTATTATTCACTCGCGAGGCTGCGGTGGGATCGGGAGAGCCCACTCCGAGAAGGCGAGGTCGTCACCTGGCCACTACTACTTTGGCTATTTGTGTCTGGGAGACATGGGGGGGGGGCGGTGATGAAGAGGGGCAGTGGAGCATATTTTTCGGTTGTTTGGCTTCAGGGCTTTGGGTTTGGCTTTTATTTATTTGTTTATTTATTTTAATTTTTTTTTCCTATCCGCGAGCTCGCCGGAGCGCGCTGAGATCTGGAACCCGGAGGGAGCGCGCCAGCGCGGGCAAGCGCGGCGAGCAGCCCCGAAAACGGCCAGAGACGCCGCAGCAGCCTGGAGAACCGTGCCGGACCGAGCAGTCCCCTTTGGCACCCTCAGGCTCGCGGGCCCGCGCCCTCGGGTGCGCGCTTCACAGGGCCCAGGAACTCCCGGAGCCCTGGCCGGCCCACCGAGTTGGTGCCGCCTTCATCGCTGCTCTTCCACCTAGCTTCTGGCCCCAACTTTCCCAAGCAGTACACACGCGCGCGTGCGCGCGCACACATGCACACACACACACACACACACACACACACACACACACACACACACACACTCCTCCTCCTCTCCCTGGACCCCAGCTCTACTTCCCCGTGTAGTTTGAAGATGACAGATGCCTGTAGACTTTCACCAAACAAGCAGTGGGGGCAGCAGACTACAACAGTTATTTAATTAAAAGGCATTTTTTTTTTCTTCCTCTAATTCTCGCTCTGGCTCCCGGAATAGCTTTGGCACTCCCTCCCAGACCCTAAACACATGCCTGTCTCTCTCCAGGTAATCAGTGGCCGGCGGACACCAGTCTCCTTCCACGCCCCCACTTCCCTCACCCACCTCCAGCTTCCAGGGGCCCCCCCAGTCACACCGATCCACACACCTATAGGCCGGCAGCAGGGAGCGTGCAGGACACGATGCAGCCGGACTGCATTGCACAGTCATCAAAGTTAAGTGTGTGTTTGTGGGGTGCTCGTGCGCGCCCGGGGTGGTGCGGGGTCGGAAAGAGTAGAACCTCCACTCTGCTTACCACCACCACCCCCCATCCCCGCGGGTCAGGGGACGCAGCTACTTGAGATTGCAGCCATTTTAGGGAAAGAGGTGGCTCCGGGCCCGGAGGGAGTGGAGGGAGAGACAACACGTCGCGGGGGGTCTTACAGCTAGGCAGCCCCAGGGCTCAACTGAGGGCGGGCGGGCGGCGGGCGCACAGGGGCGCGGCGCCCGCGGCGACTTGGTGAAGGTTGCGCTCGAGTTCCCTGCTTTTGCCTGGAGTTGTTCGGGGTAACGCGCCAGCTCCTGCCTCTTTCTCGGGTTCCCGCTGGGCTGGGAGGTTTAGGGGCAGATAGGTGTCCATGGCAGAATGGGCACCGGAGAGACGCGACAGCCCCTGGAGCTGGCGCTATGTGTGGGGGGGTATAGAGAAGGAAGAACACCTCTGTCGCCGGTTGGCGCTGACCCAGACAGTGCGACCCACTTGGCCCCCCATCCTCCCCACCCCCTCCCGAGCCTCTGTCTACCCGCCTGGTGCCAAGTGAGCGAGCAGCGGGGGGTACGGGGAGATGCCGCCCGGCGCTGAGCCACCCCTTACCTGGTTGGAAGGGGTTTCCCAGGAGGAGCCGTAGTTGTAAAAGAAGGAGGAGAGGAAGGTGTCTTCCGACAGCCCGCAGCCCGCCATGCTCTGGATGCAAATAAAACGAGGAAAGGAAAAAAAAAGGGACACACACACACAAAAGCAACCAAAAATGTTTCCAAATCAAATGAAATCAAAAAGGCAGCTGAAATTCTCTCGCAAATAAAGAAAAGGAGGGGGGAAGGGAATGGCCGAGGGGACGGGAACTCTCGGCGTTGCTCCCTCTCCGGCTGAGCAGGGATGCTCGGGCTGCCACCGTCGCCGCCGCTGCTGCCGCCTTCTCAAGACGGTACCTAGAGAGGTTCGTCCTGACTCCGGCAGCCGCCGCCGCCGCCGCCGCCGCCGCCGCCGCCGCCGCCTGTGCCGGCTGCGTGTATGCGCGCGTGTGTGTGCGTGTGCGTGTGTGCGGTGTGTGCGCGCAGAGCGAGAGACCGCAGGGGAGGCGAGAGGGCGAGAGAATGAGCGAGCCGAGATGCAGGGCGCAGAGGCAGAGCGGGCGGGCGGGCGTGTGCGCGCGCGAGGCTGGGTGCGTGCGTGCGTGTGTGAGTGTGTGAGTGTGTGTGTGTGTGTGCGCGCGCTCTCGCGTGTGCGCGCGCGCCTGGGTGTGCGTCTGTTTGGGGAGCTCACCGGAGAGCCGGGGCCATCACGTGGGCTCCCCGACTCCGCCGGCTGCCGGGGACAGCCTGTACTACAGCCCAGGCCACTAAATCAGCCCGCGCCACCAGACCTTTGCAGCCCCTGCCACGGGCAGGACCTCCAGGTTCTCTCCTCCCGGTTGGGTGCGTCCCGGGACGGCAGGGGGCGCAGGTGCTGCCGCGGGCAGGTGGGTGGATGAGGAGGGGGCCGCCCCAAGCCAGGCCAGGGGAGAGGATGTCTGGGAGATACACAGCACCCGGTTACAACTCAAGCCTTCTTCCCACTCCGCAGAAAGATCTTTTGCATTTTAATACCTAAAATTGCCTTTCCATGCAGGGACCCTTCTTCTAGCCACAAAAATATTGTGTTCACCCAGTTGCTACGTCTCGATTTTCTTCCTGTCCGGTGCCACTAGACCTCCTCAATCCCGGCACACAGACAGACAGACAGACAGACACACACACACACACACACACACACACACACACACACACACACACACACACTCACGCACGCACGCACGCTGGTGGCTGCCTTTTCAACCATTCCAAATGCAAACCCACTTATTTCGCCGGTTGCTGTAGTAGGCGAAGTCAATGCTACATCAAACTAGGCTAGGCTGAGAGGGCTGTAAAGTGGATTTAGGGACAATACTGCCCCAGCAGGAAGAAAGGCTCTGGTCTGGTGTTGTGTTTATTTAACAGTTCAGAACGAAAAAACGGTTGTGTGGCTTCTGCACTAAGAGTCAGGCCCCTCGAGCCACAATTCTTTAAAGAAAGAGATCCTCTTCAGTCCATTCTATGGAATAAAAATGTAAATAGATATCATCTCCTCCCCTCCCCTAGCCAAGGTATTTCAAACCTTTGTGTCTCAATAATTGAGCAGCTGAACGTTTTTTCCCACTGCAGGATATTCTTTCCTTACTTCTCCTGTCTTTTTGTATAGATATTTATAGAAAGTAAAATTCCAATAAAAAAAAAAGGCATATCTGTGTTTTTCCGAGTACTTGATTCCTCCCAGGGAAACTTGCAAACAACCTCTTAGCAGTTTATATTGTTTTCTTTCTGAATCTCCTCTTTCTGAAGCCAATTTTGTTTTTCCCAGAGTTCGCACTTCCGCTTCTAAATTCCCCACGTGAGGTCCAACTCCTCTGTGGAATAAACATTTCCACAGCAACCCAGTGATGTCACAAACCTTGGGCTCATGATTGCAGAAGGGAAATAAAGCAAGAAGCGAGGATCTCTCCAGAAAGACAACTCCCTTTTTTCTTACAACAGAATGGCTCTCTAGTTTCTGGGTTTATATGCTATATTTCTGGCTTAATGCCTGTTTTCTTTCCTTTTCTTCCTCCTCTTTCTTCTTCTTTTGAGACTGACTTATTATGAGATTGACTTTCTATGTCTAATAACTTTTAAAAAAAAATAGGTCAACATTCTGTCTTCTGGATCTATGAAGAAATGACATTTCAAATCACTGATCCCTAGATATACTGACCATTTAGATTTTTAATAAGGAGGAAAAGGATTCTTCTTCAAAAACAAACAAATTAAAAAGATGCTGGAAAGAACATTAAGATATGAAATTTAATGTAGTAACTTCAAAACCAAGTAATGCTAACTGACTGAGCTTCAAAAATACAATCATATTTTTTTTAATTACTGAGTGCACTGAATTCTATTCATTTATCCATGATTGAGCTCATCCATGTTGACTAGAGGGCTTTCTTCTCTGATGGTCCTTCTCTTGTTTCCTGGGTATCCTGGCTGAGATAAAGAAGAGATTCTTCATCCTGCCCCCATTTCAATCTCTATGATGAGGTACCACCCTACACACATTAAATCAAAGAGACTAGAGAATACAGTCGTGCACAAAGCCTGGAGTTAATATTGGGCCCTACTTCTTGTTCCCCTTCCAGGCCAGCAGGAGCTAGCTACTTCAGTCTCTGTTACCAGATCTCCTATTTCTTGTTGAATGGATGAATGTATTCATTGAAAAACAAAAAAACTTTGGGAGGATTTATCTCCATTCACAGATGGAGAAATGAGCTCAGAGATGTCTTGGGTCATGCAAATAGGACATTCGAAGAATTAGATGAAGACTTGTCATTCACCTGTCTCCCCAACTGAGGTACAGCTGAGTGCATCACTGCACTGGCTATTCCACACTCATAAATGGAGACTGTAACCCCAACCTTCCCAATGCCCAGTCAATGACAAGTGGACATTTGTCCTGGGCCCTGTTAGACAGCTATTGGAGGGGGGTGCTTGGTTTTGGCTTTATGATGCAGGATCTTACTCTATATCCCCAAGAGGACCGGGAAATCTCTATGTAGACCAGGCAACTCACAGCAATCCTCCTGCCTCAGGCCCGGGTGCTGGAATTACACATGTGTGCACCATACCTGGATTTAATTTTGTTTTATAGATGAATAAAATGAATCTCAGTGGGAAAGTTTTGCCTCCTGTTCCTACCTATACAACTGAGTCTTGAAAAAAGACTTCAGCTCCATACTTCTCTTTCTCTGAAAGCTGGTCTCTCCCATTGCTAAACACATAGGGAAGGAAACACATGCATGGACCCACACCAAACAGGCCTGGGGCCTGCAGAGGCATCCAGAGAGGAGCAGGGAGGCACAAGTGACAAGAACTCCCTTGGTACACACAGGGGAACATCTGAACACGTGAAGTCTGGTCTTTAGCCATCAACCTTTGGCTCCCCTCAAATCTCTAGCACTGGACTTTTTAATAGGGACACCCGAAAGAAGGCTACCAGAGTCACTTTCTACTAAACGGTCTCCATTCTCCATCCTACTTGGCCCTCTCCTGGGGCAGCCCTGTCACCCCGAAAGAATTCCTCCTTCATCAGTAGGTTTGCCTGGCTGGCATGAGCACAGTAATGTGGAGGTTTGGTTGCTAGTTCTCAGCAACATAAAAACAAACCATCTCCCCCCACCTCCAGCCCCCAGGGACCAGAACAGATGGAGCCAGGCCCCTTGGGAAGCCCTGGGAGCAGCAAGCTCATTGAGAAACGATAGCTCCAGTCACCTTGCCAGCTCCTCACTGTGCAGGAGAGAGACGTCTGAAGATGGAAACCCATTACAGCAAGCTTCTGATTTCCAGACCTGTGGTGGCTGGTTCTCCCAAGCCAAACCACAGTCTTCTTCAGCATGCATTCCTTTATCATACTGCCAAGTCACGACTTGTCACACTGGAAAAAAAAAAAAAAAAAAACACAAATGTGTGATGTGTTGACTTTCTGTGGTCCTGCTGATGAGCAGGACCTTCATTCACAAACGCTTTCTCCCTATGACGTAAGTTTAGCGATAATCTCACGTTGGAAATTGGTTTTAGTCCAGATGATGTCTGGGTGGTTTCCTTGTTTATGAGTTGCATTAGTACTCACATACCACTAGGGTGTCATTTAGTGACTGGCTGCTGTACTCTGCAGATGTAAGAGGCCAAATTCTTATGGATATAGACATAAAAAAAAAGGATAATTTTTGGCTAAAACTGCAGGTGGGAAGCAGATGCAGTACACAGAGGAAGTGGGTTCCACTCAGTCTCCCCTCTTTATTAATATCAACTCTGCGGGCTTGTCTTCTTCTTCTTCTTCTTCTTCTTCTTCTTCTTCTTCTTCTTCTTCTTCTTCTTCTTCTCCTTCTTCTTCTTCTTCTTCTTCTTCTTCTCCCTCCTCCTTCTCCTCCTCCTTCTCCTCCTTCTTCTTCTCCTTCTTCTTTAAAGCAACCAGAATTATGGTTATAAGTGGCACAGCTGGGTCTGAACCGAAGAGTTCTAGCTTGCCATGGCAACTCCTGAAAAAACGAAAGCCAATATTTTATCCCTGTCTCCAAGAAGTTTAAAGTGTCAACAAAAGTCTGGACTACTGTTTGTTTGTTTGGCGGGGGGGGGGGGGGGGGGGGGGGGCATTGTATTGCCAATTTTTGTTTCTAATGGTTTGGGTACTGTGATCTTCTCATCGAAACTGCAATTACCCTGGGGAAAGATTCAAACTAAGACATAGTAAGGTATGGAAAGGTGGCAGGGCAGAAGAATGGGTGTGACAAAGGAGAGCTATACTCCTTGTGGGACACAGGACAAAGGAAGCAGCACTTAACACAGAGAGAAAGCAAGGCAGAAATAAGCCCAAATCACCTGGACAGTAATCACAGCATTTATTAATCAAAGCATTTATTAAATGCTTGTGGTGTGTGCTATGGCAAATAGATACCAAATAAACTACCCAGTTTACCCAGTTACAAAATGGTAGGAATTGAATCCAGATATTTTTTACTCACTTTGGAGGACAGTCCCCGCAGCAAGGCTGTGGTGTTTAGGGATAGAAAGGTTGGAGGATCAGGATTAGTCAAAGCCATCACCATTGAGTACTGGGGACTGTACAGGAAGAGGAGGAGAGACTAGAAGAAATTCATTGTCACAGGTTCCCTGTCTCTCATTACCACAGGTAGCCTGTCTACCCTGGACCTCCAGAATGACAATCCAAAATAAGTCTTTTCTTTAAAACATACCCATTGTGTTGTTAGCCACAGAAAACCACACTGATATAGTATATCAGGCATCCTGGGCTTCCTAAGAGAAACACAGCGCTGCCGCTGATGGTTTGGGGAAGTGATCCAGGGAAATTGGTGGAGAAACAGAGAAGCTGTACATTATACCTCCAGGCCAGGAGGCTTCAGTCCCATTTGGACCCACTAGGGGCAGTGTGGTACACATCTCAATGGTATCCTACTCCAAGGGGGAGGTGGGGGGTGGGGGGTACTGATGCCCAGTTCCCTGTTGGAAAGCTATTGCCAGGTGTTGTTTGTTACCTCACTGGCACATCCTCCCTGTGGCCAGGCGGGCAATGGGGTCTGGCAGCAGAGAGAAGGTCCTCCGTCCATCAGCTGCAGGTGGTAGTTTGGGGGCCAGTGTGCCTGGCATGTTCAGTGCTGTGAGGATGTGGGTAGAGTAGCAACAACATACGGCCCAAGCGTTGAGTTATGTTCTTACAAGCCTGATGAAGTGGGAATGGTCACATCTCCAGTTTTCCCAGGAGGATACAATAGAACAGTGTGGAATGGATCTGCTGGTTCTACTCAGCTGGTACTGGGTCCCTGTTTTTTCAGAATCACTTCCCTTCAGTTTCCATCATCAGCCCTAGTTACCACCCTTCATGGTATGCTAGGAACCCAATCCAAGCCCACAAACCTCTGCCTTAGATTTTTGCAGAGGCCATTGGGAAAGGATGCTCTTTCTGCCAAGAGAGCAGAGGGAGCCTGGAGCTCCTCTCAGCTTTATTACTTCCTTTCACGAGAAGAACAAATATCTGCCAGAGTTTAGGGCACCTGGATCTAGCCCAACCCGAGTCTGGACACTCCTCTGGATTTTTCTAGGTGCATAAGTCAAAAAACAAAAACAACAACAACAAAAAAAAAAAAAAACACTTTTCTAAGCCACCTTAAGCCCAATTAAAAGAATTAAGCAACGCAGCCAATATCACATATGTAGAGACTGTGGTGCACATAATCTAACAGTTGACCAGAATCCATGTTCTTAGCCACCAAGTCTATGGTGGCAATTTGCATACAAGACAACTCAAAGTCACCCCACACTTCTCATGGCCTGTCCCTCACTTGGAGCCTCTTCCCTTTCAAAAATAATTACCTCTTAGCTTTATCTGAACTGTTTCAAATCAGATCATCAGACTTGTAGTTGAGTCTTAATCCTCCAGAGGAGGGCTAGTGTATGGGTTAACACAGAGAACCAAGTAAGACCTTTGGTTCTTGTCAAGGGATATTTATGGATAGTTTGTGTATTAGTCAGGACCCTTGGCTGCAAGTAACAACAACAACAAAAAAAAAAAACCACCAATGCTAGAGCAATAAATATGTAAGTAAATAAATAAACAAATAGTCTCGGGGGAATCTTTATTGGCTCACCTAACTGAAGAAGTTCCCAGATGAGACTGGTCTATACAAATTTCAACTCAAGTTGACTACACAATTTCTTGAGTTTTTTTTTTTTTCTTCTTCTTCTTTCCTTTGACAGACAAGTACCAACAATGCCTGGTTCATCTCCTCTCTCCTGTTAGTTCTTCCCAGGAGAACCTTTCTCCTCCCTCCCTTTCTTCCTCTCTCCCTCCCTACTCATTCAGGCATAAATCCTGAAGTTTCAAGTGTCTCTCATTGGTACACACCTACACAGTCTCAGATTGTGGCTCTATAAATGTGCTCACCAAATCAACTGACTGGGCCTGGAGAAGAAGTGGGATTCCCCAGGGGAAAAATAAGACAACATGTTCATCTCACTCCAAAAGAAAGATGAGTGAATACTAAACAGGCAAAAATGGCAGCAACCAGAGCTACAGAGAGAGCTTATGGGGGCCAGCAAGATGGCTCAGCCGAGAGATGTTTGTGACCAAGCCCAACGATGTCAGTTGAATCCTGAGAACACACATTAAAAACCCAGGCATGGTGACATTCCCCTGTAATCTCAGCACTTGGGAGATAAAGATTGGAGGACCCCTGGGGCTTACTGGTCAACCAGCCTAGACAAATTAGTGAATTTCAGGCCAATGAGAGACCTTGTCTCAAAAACAAGGTAGACAGTTCATAAGGAATGACACTAGAGGCTGCCTACACACACACACACACACACACACACACACACACACACACATACACATACACTTGAATGCATGCATGCACATCTACACACACATGTACCCTTACACACAAATGGCAGCTAGCCACAGGACATCCATTATTCATCTACACCGTGGTTGAGATTACCACAAACACATGACCCCTTTCCTGTCTTTAAGAAGCTCAGACTGCGTTTAGAGAAGAATATCACTGCATGTGTAAACAAAAGAATTGTGTAATAATAAAGAATGAAGCTACAACTTGGGTATAAATTGCAGGTTCTTATTATCAGGCAACAGATTCACTTTGAATACATTAAACACAAAGTCTTGAAGAAGCTGTGCAATTTCTGAAAGGACCAGAGAAATGGATGATGCAAACGGAAACAAGGCTGTGAGAGATGAAAACTGTGTGACAGAATCAGACACCAGCACCTCTGCCATCCTCGGCCCTGGAAGGGAGGGAAGGCTGACCATTTTGTCTGCCAAAGAGATCTTTCTGAACTTAGCAGCCTATGTCTTATGCCTGTGCCTCTAAAGATAGTAGATTTTCTTGGGAGTACCTTGATGCTGTAGTTGGCTTTGACTCTCCACTGGGAAAGGAGTCTCAATTGAAGGACTGCCTAGATCTGGTTAGCCTGTGTCTATGTCTGTCTGTATCTGTCTCTGTGTGTGTGTGTGTGTGTGTGTGTGTGTGTGTGTGTGTCTGTCTGTCTGTCTGTCTGTGTCTCCCTGTGTCTGTGTCTGTCTATGTCTGTGTGTGTGTGTGTATGTCTGTGTCTGTCTGTGTGTGTCTGTGTGTATGTGTCTGTGTCTGTCTGTGTCTCCCTGTGTCTGTGTGTGTGTGTGTCTGTGTCTGTGTCTGTGGGGAGTTGTCTTGATGTAGGAAGGTCTTGCTGCCTGGGCAGCTAGTCTTGAGCTATTTAAGCATGAGCCTATGAGCCAGCCAGCTAGCAACCAGCATCCTACATGGCTCCTGCTGTACCTTAGTTGTGAGTGAATTCCTCAATGGAGGTAACGCTGGGTGGACTGATAAGCTGTCCCACCTTCAGATTCTTGCCTTTCCTTCCTTCAGTGATGGGCTGTTATTTGAAAGTATAAGATGAAATAAATCTTTTCCTCCTCTAAGTTGCTCTTGATAGTGATATTTGTCACAGGAACAGAATGTAACTAAAACACTTGGTCACATGACCTAATCTGCAAAGGCATCTGGGAAGTAGAAATTCAGCTTTTTGGCCTCTATGTGCCTTGGAGTTAATTGGGAGAGCACTGAAGTGGAGAGGAGTAAGTTAATTCACAGTATTTATTGTAGAGCCAACTGCTGGCATCCACTGATGAGAAGATGGTGACTGGGTCTAACATCCAATCCTCTGTCACACTCACAGCCTGACTTCATGCCAACATTTGCTGTGTGAGAGGACCTAGATGACAGAGGCATGGAATGGCCATAGAAGCCACCATGACCCAAAACCAGAAGTCCTGGAGGCCACATGAAGAGAGCTGACAGCAGAAGAGGGGGGACATGGGAAGTCTGGACCATGTTGTTGGGAAGTCTCGACACTGCCTTCTCAGCATCTATATCCAATATCCATATCCTAACTACCCAGCCCATAGAGCGGGCCCCTCTCCCTTCCACCCTGGACCAACAGTAGAAGCCTAGCAAGTCTTCTCCGTGCATGCTTGTCCTCTACCACGCATTCCTCACCTTGCAAAGAGACCATCTTTCCCAGGCAGACATGGAGTCAGAGCTTCCCTTTCAAAACATTCCATTGATCTTTGGACCAAAATTTGTATCTTAAAAAATGACACCAGTTCCCTCCGTTTAGCTGCCTGTCCCCTACCTCAGGCCTGATGTGTTTGCCCATCATCCCACACAAGCCCCTAAAGAAATGCAAGGCTCCTAGGGTAAGATTCCTACCACTTGCCTATCCAACCTCAAGAACTTTTTCCGTGTCTCCCAAGCCCCAGGTGGCCTGAGGACAGCCAGCAGTACATTGAAATTCTCAGTGACGATGTTCTCCCTCGGGTATGACTCCATGCTTGTATTTGCTCTGTCTGAAGCACCCTTCCTACACTATGCTGACAGCCTGCTGAACCCCTTCGCACGCTCTAGCTCTGAAGCCAGCTTCATGGGGACAGGCCCTTTCCTGGCCCCAGAGGCTAGCCCTTGTGTGTCGCTTCTCCCCATTTATCCCAAGCTGAGCTCCACACCTTGGGTTTCTACATTTAGCTCAGGACCTGCTCAATACAAGTTGACTGGAAAAGACTGTATAAACCTTTAAAAGAACAAGAAGGAAAAAAGCAATCCCCTACACAGAGAGCAGCAATAAAGAAAATGTGTTCTACTACCACCTTGGGACCTCAATTAATGTGCTTTTCTCCTCGTGAGTCCTTGCTTCAAACAAACAGAATCTGACAGGCTGAATTAAATCATTTATCTTTCTAGTTCTCCGCGTTGGCTCTAACATTAGTGTAAAAGCCCTGATATTTCATAAGAAAGTAGCAAAAACAAGAGCTCAGGCCTGGGACCTTGACTTTTTATCTGGTTGTGTGGTCTATAAATACAGATAATATGGGAGACAGCACTTGTTTCCAGTTACCCGGGCAGAATTAAACACCAAGTTACCATGGATGCTGATGGTGCTCCGTGTGTGTGTGTGTGTGTGTGTGTGTGTGTGTGTGTGTGTGTGCTGTGTGCAAATGCAGGCAGGAAGAGGCCAGAGGTCAACCTGCAGTGTCGGCCCTCAGGACAGGGCCACCTTTTTAAAGACAGAGTCGCTCAGTGTTCTGGAATTCACCAAGTAGGCTAGGCTGGCGGTCCGGCGAGCTCAGGAGCCTCCTGTCTCTGCTTCGACACTAGAATTACACGTGTGTGCCACCATGCCCAGATTTTCTTTACACAGATCTGGGGGTTGAATTCAAAATTCAGGTCCTTGTGCTTACAAGGCAAGTACTTTACCAACTGAACTACCTTCCCAGTGCCCATATATGATCTTTTGGTCTCTCATAAATATGCAAATGGAGTGTGTGTGTGTGTGTGTGTGTGTGTGTGCCCATGTACATCTGTCTGTTCATCTGTGTGTGTGTATATGTATGTGTCTGTATATGGGCATCACTCTGTGTGTGTGTGTGTGTGTGTGTGTGTGTATACATGTGTACACTAAACATGCTATCCAAGTCTACTTTTCTTCTGTGTATTACAACTCCAACAGTCCCTAGCAACAAAGAAAACAATGAGAAACGTGGCAAACTTCTGCCAACTGTGCTGTACCACTTCCTTCTTGCACATTTTAAGGCTTTTCATGCGCAGTGACCTATGTGTTTCCAGGCGGGAGCCACCAAGGAAACACCATTTGCACTCAGCCCTGTGTAGTTTAATACTAGATGAAGCTTTCTCCAATTTCGCTTTCTGAGCCAAACAAGGTTTGTTTGCATTCCATCACTGTGTATGAATAACCACAGCAGGAGGATTTACCTTTGCTCTCTGCCACTAGACCCTTAAATCAGGGCCCCCTGAACTGCCCTGGAACAGAACACAGAGGCTTCTGGTTTGGAAGCCTACAGTATTTACTCTTCCGTAAATAACAAAAATATCCCATTTACTGCACACTATTTGGAAAGGGATAATGGGGATATAGCCACTCCACAGATAATCCCAGTCAGGTCTATAGATTCAAACATCTTTTTTTTTTTTTTTTTCAATCAAACCTTTGTCTGGAAGCTGCAGATCAGTTCCTAGACTGACTGGTCCAGTTGTTGTTACAACTCACCTTTGGTGAGATCTGGAGATTGAGACCTCAGAGAGATGATGTCAGGATCACTCAGGGAGGAGGCAGACAATGGAGAAATCCTAGGATGAGATGAGGACTTGGCACTGAGGAGACAGTGAAGAAGGTACCACAGGGACGTGGCAGGGACCAGAGCTTCCTAAGCTCCACTGGGCACACAAGCCACCAGGGATCTCTGGGAGACAGATGGTGGTGTGGCTGGGCCAGTACGAGGCTGCATTTTCTAAAAAACTCCTGGTGTTGCTTGGCCTGCCTCAGCCTGAAGCTCACAATCTCAGAGAGAAAGTTAGAGACCTCAGGCTCTGAATCACACAGGAGAGGCTGGGAGTCACAGAAGCTGTGTACTCCTGGGCAAGTTACCTAATGCTCATGATCTGGAGACTTCATTGTGTGGTGGCGACGGTACCTGTGACTCAGGTCTTGTCCGGAGGATTAAATTGAGTTGTGTCTGTGAGGGGGGTTAGGGTAGCATCTGCCATGTCACAAAAGCACTTGGTGAGTGTGACTTCATGAACATGGTTTTGATGTCTCTCATACTAATTAATGAACATCCATCGTGACAGGATGGGGACCAGAGCATCCTCCCAACTCCGTGGAAATGGTAGCTTGCTCAGTTCACTATTTTGATGTTTCCAATATTTAGACTATGCTTGGTCTTTTTTTTTTCTCATGACACAAAGTAATCCACATGTATGAAAAATAAAGGTAGCGCAGTAGTTAGAGGGGTAAAGACAGAAGAGACAAGGGCTAGCATGGCGGTTCACATTCAGGAAGCAGAAACAGAAGCATCACAAGGTCAAGGTCCAGCCTCAAAAGGAAAAGAAAGAGAAAAAGAGAACAGAAAAGAAAAAGCAAGCAAAACAGAATTTTTTGTTTTTATTTCTATCACATTTATATTTATTTTCTGTGAGTGTGTATGTGTAGGCAAATGCATGCCACAGCTCATTTGTGGAGGTCAGAGGATAACTTGCAAAAGTGGATTCTTTCTACAATGTGGAGTTGGTGGCAACCACATTTACCAACTGAGCCATCTTGCTGAACCAGATACAACCACTTCTGCATGGAGGAGAAGCACCATTTTGGTGTATACATTTCCAATCCATACATATACGTCTACTGTATGCAGTATTTTGTAATCTTTTATTGTCTCTGGATACATCCCAACAATAGTAGCAACAGGAGTCACCACAATAGGAGCTCATCTTACCAGGCTTTCACAAGGTGCCCATACCCCTTAACAGTCAACAGAATGCCTCCTGGACATAAATCCATCCTTACCTTACAAATGAGGAAAAGTGACACACAGAAACTAACACATGGAGGGGTCTCAGGCTGGAGAGCACACAGCTTGGCAGTGCCACTTTCCTTTAACTCCGTGTTCTATGTCCTTTCTTTTTTGGTTTTTAGTTGTGTCACATTTATATTTAATTTTGTGAGGGTGTCCGTGTGGACACAGGCACGCCACAGCTCACATCCGTCCTCACACACTGCCTGATGGCCTGACCGTCACGCCACTTGCAGTGGTGTGAGCATCACCCGTACTATTCCATACACTTGTGCATTCTGCGTGGCACACAGTACTCTTGCCTGTTATTTTACAAGTGAGAAAAGCAAGGCTTAACTGTGCAAGTCACTGGCAGACAGTAAGAGGGGAATGATCACTGCCTGTCTAGGAGCCCAGGTGCTGTCACTTCAAGAATGCTTGCTTTCAAAGAGACACCATGTACCTACTATGCACAGGATACCTGTTGGCCTCGGTGGAGCCTGGAAGACAAATACAGTTCTCCTGTTGTGGAACTTGGGGCTCAATGGGTTGAGAGACACATAAAGTAAGTAAGGACAGCCACAAACAAGGTGTTTGAGATGTGGATACAAGCTAGAGAAGTCCTTGGAGGCATGATGGATGTAACAGTGACATCTCAAAAGACTATTGGGGTGGGGGACTAGATTCCAAGGGCTATGCAAATGTCAGGGAGGAGGTGAGCACACAGTGATCTAGAGTCACATTTATTGAAATCTCCACATAAAGCAAGCACTTCACACAGCAGCTCAGGGATTGGTGATCAGAGACGCTTGCCTAACACAGCCTTAGAAAGACAGGGCAGAGAGCAAGCAGCCAGGATCTGGAGTCAGGGGCTGGTGAGATGATCCCGACTCCTTGCTGGCAGCCTTTATCAGGATCAGCTACCTCCTCTGCACATGATAGGCTGTGACACCTGCCAGCAGGACATGAAATAAGCACACAGGGCACCCAGCCCACAGAGGACGCTGAATGCGTCTGCTCCTGTTGCCATGACCACCATGTGCTAGGGTTGACACCTGTTTGAGTGTGTCCCCCAGGGGTTCCTGTAACAGAGGTTTCGCCTTGAGGTGGCAGCATAGGAAGTGACGGGGTGTTTGGGAAAGATCAATGAGAAGCAGTTAGGTGATTGCAGGCATGCCCTCTGAAGGGACCCAGGTTAGGTGAATGAGTGAACGTGAGCCCGAATGTAACTCAGTGGTAGAGCCTTTGTCGGGCCTCCATGCCCACGCCCACAGGCCTGCAAATATTTTTTTTTTTAATAAAATAGGCTGACTTTTGACTCGCTGGCACCTTGTCACGTGACCATTTACGCCCACTCATGTTCCCACCATTGAGGACATCACCACAAAGTTCTAACCCAAGCACAGCAGAAGCCAGCAAAAAACCCTTCACAACTGTGAGCTCCACACCCCTCTTTTCTTCATGAAATTTCCAGCCTTGGCTATTTTATTACAGAAATAGAAAACTGTCCACGACGCTTGTGTGCAGTTGCGCTGTCATTTGGGTGGGTCCAATCTTGGACACTAAGACATCAGACTTAATCAGTAATAGAATAAAATGATTACTGAGACCTCACAAAAGACACACATGAAAGCAGTGGTATTTTATCATATTTAAGACCCATTATTTACTAAGCTTCCTCCACTGAGGCAGCTTGGGAAAATTCAAAGTCAGTGCCTTCAGTTTGCCATTTACTCGGTTTCCTGTGATGAACCGGTGGACCTAGAACCTATGCAGGGCTACCTTCGATGGTCTCAGTTCTCTGGTGGTGCCACAGTTGAGGAAGGAGCCTTTGGGGAAATTTTCTAGCTCTTTCACCCTTGTTTGTGGCAATCAATCACATGGGTAATGGCTCAGAGCCCATGGCAGGCACTGGGCTAAGCTCTTGTTTCCACAATGGATGGTGGATCCTTATCCTCCACCATTTCTTCTTGTTTTTCAGACATGGAAGTCCTCTGGGAGGTCATGATGCATGTAAGCAGCTGTCTCAGGCTGGGTCCTTTCTGTCACTCAGGCACTATCATCACACTGGCACATCAGCCTTTGTGCTACAGTAAGTAGCTACCCTCTCCACTTCCCCCTGGTGAACTCTGACCTTGTCTTCAGATCTGCTTGGGTCACTTCCTCAGTGAAATGCCCAAGCGATGGGCCAGCCCCAGACTCTGCATCTTCCTCCTTCACCTTGCTGGTCATAATTACACTTGTGGAGTTGTTCCCCTGGATCCATATAACCAGTAGGGTTCACAGCATGGGCCCACATGCCAGATGCTGGGTTGGGGGGCAAACTCCACCCCACTTCAGATGCATGGGTTTGGGAGCAAATGGCACCTCTCTTCATCTGAGTGACTTGGAACAAAGTATTTAGCACCTTCCCATCTCAGTTTCCTGGTCTGTCAAATGGTAATTATTATCATAACTGCATCACAGGATGGCTGCAATGATGAAATACTCATGTGACTGAAGGGCTGGGACAAGTGTCCCACTGATGGCACTTGATATGTGTGCATGAGAACCAGGCTTTCTCCCCAAACTGTGTGAAAGCCTGCACATGGGCAGGCCTATGCTCACTCAGCAGAGGAGGCAATACACAAACATGTGTGAATATTGGTGGAGTACCAGCATGGTCATTCTTAATCAGTAAGCAAGATTGAGTCACTGGTCCAAGGTTACCAGCTAGTTCAGAGGCTGAGACTGAGGCCCCTGAGCATGCTCACTCAGCTCTGCATGAAAGGCCTTGGGATCATTCTCACATGCAAAGTGGGAGAAGCTAGCTAGAAGCTACAGCAGTATAGAGGTGCTGTCCTTGAGACCGTGAGTGCCTGCTGTTGAAGGCTTGGTCCTAGCCTAATCCCCATTTTGATGTCCATGGAACCTTTGGGGGAGGATGGGATCATAGAAGGTGCTCCAGTTATTGGGACATGCACTTTCAATAGATCGTGGGAGTCTCACACGATGTCAATTTTGTCAGGTCGGTGGGATTCAGAATCGCCATGGAAACGTATCTCTGAGTGTGTCTATGAGGGTTTTTCCAGGAAAGTTTTGAGCTGGTGCCCAGTTACTTTCCTTTTGCTGTGAAGAGACAATACGACCAAAGGGTTCATGGTTCCAGAGGATTAGAATCCCTGATTATCATGGATGGGAGCATGGCAGCAGGCAGGCAGGGTTGGTGCTGGAGCAGTAGCTGAGAGCTTATATCTGATCCACAAGAACCAGACAGAGAGAAAGCTAATGGAATGCTCTGGACATTTTAGAGTTCAAAGCCCATCCCCAGTGACACACCCCCTCCAACAAGGCCAAACCTCCTAATCCCTTCTAAACAGTCCTACCCACTGGGGACCAAGCACTTAAATATATGAGCCTACAGGGGCCAATCTCACTCACACTGCTACAGTTGGACAGACCCATTCTGAACTCCAAATGTAGGTAGCTAAAGTTCCAGACTGAACAAAAGAGAGAAAGCAAGTCAAGCACAGCATTCTGTTCTGCTTCCTGACTGTGGGTCCAATGTAACCAGCCACCTCTCATCCCTACCCCATGCCTTTCCTACTGTGATAGATACATCTCCTCTAACTAACTGTAAGCTCCAGTGAGCCTTTCTTTCCTACACTGCTTATTGTCAGACATTTGAACATAACCAGAAAAGTAATGAATGCCCTGGGTCTCTCATTTCTTTCTCTTCCTAGCCATAAGGTGAGCAGTTTCACTCCACATACATTCCTTGCCATGAAATGCTGTCATTGGTTCAAAGCAAAACCAAGAGCCAAAATAACCCTATCCTCTTCATAAGTTGGTCATCTCAGGTATTAGCAACATCAATGGACGTCTCAGTGGGGAAAGGTGATGGCTGCCAAGCCCAAAGACCTCAGTCTGAGTTCGAGACCCACATGGTGAGAAACCGAAGAGAGAACCAATTCCTGCAGATTGGAGGGACCTGCTCCAAAGTGGGTGGTACACACATGCACGCGCACACCACACACACCACTGCCTCCTGTGTTTTTAGATGTCCCTTCCAGTTTGGCTGCTCTGAGCAACTGCCAACAGCTGGAAACAGAGGTAGCCATCAAGGGGCTGTAGGAAAGTTCAAAGAAGAGTGTTGGTAGGCCAAACCTCCTTACCTGGTCTGCCCTTGTGGGCAACAATGAGGACTGGGACCTTCCATGTACCAAATGTCACCGTGTTTGGAACTTGCTCCACCCCTTCCCGAGGGACATCCCATCCTACCCTGGGCCCACGACTTCCTGTGAATGTTCTACTGGGGTGTTCCATGTGTCTTCAGAGGAGAATTCATCTAGCCAGACCGTCTCCAGTCTGCACCCTCTACCATGTCGGGCCAAACCGACCCGATATGTGTTTTCCCTCTTGAATTTAAGAGCCTTGCAGACACAAGGATCCTTTTAGCTTTTAACATATTTAATAATTTATTATTTATCTGATATTTTTGTAAATGTATTCCTCAGATCATGCCTTTGCTTCTGCAGTTTCCAATTTGCACCTATCTGACATCGTTTATCCTCCAGTCCCTTGATGCTCTGAAGGGTGGGCTTCCTCTTAACACTTCCTTAGAGTCCTAATGAACTTCTGTGCTTCAGTTACTCGGGGAGATGGCACATACACCCACCCTTTTGCATTTTTCTGCTCACAGGCATACAAATCATACGTGCCACTAATACAGTGTTGATTTCTCCCTAGGTTGCTTTTTTAAAAGATGTTTGCCCTTCAGCCTGCTATTAACCAGTTTCTTCCTACTTTGAAAAACTCACTTTTTTTAAATTTCATCATACAGTATTTCCTGCGGGATTTTCCCGTTTATTAAGAAGTCAAAACCAATTTTGGAGCAATCATATATACCAAATAGTCTCATGAATCTTTTGTATTCTCCACAGCTCCGGCACCTAGGTGGGCACCCTGCAGGAACATCAGAAATACTCATTGGCTAATCCGTGTGGCCAACAGGTAGCTTCCTGCGAGGCGGACTGGACTGCTGCCTAAGCACAGAAGTGTAAAATCAGGCTGTGCGGGATTTCAGCACCGGCATCCTCTCGTGTTAGCTGTCCGACCTTAAGCAACTGACTCAAATGCTCTGGGCTTTCACTCGTGGTGTAAAATGAGAATCCTTTCTACCATCTCAGGGTGAGGAGTATCTGAAGCACATAAACCTGCTAAGAGAGCTCTTCATCAAAAGTAACCTTTGTTCTGGTGATGTAGCTCAGTTGTAGAGCACTTTGTCTGGCCTGTGCAAGGCTCTGGGTTCAAAACCCAGCAAGATAAATAATAAGCAACTTGCATTCTTTGAGTAGTCTTTGGAAGGAATGTAGATATTAGATATGTCCTTGACATACAAAAGCAAAATTATTCTTAAAATACTCGTGTTCCCTCACAACTAAGAACTGCACGTGGTGAAGGTAATAAAATCCTGGTTCTGGCTGTCCACACAGGCATTCGGGTGTACGGAAATGATCCACCCATCCATCCCAATGCCATCATGTCACTTTTGTGTGACCTTAAGGTCACTCTCTGTAAAATGGGGGTGGAGCCCATAATCCCTATTCCCAAATCTGTCACCTGCGTTGAAATAATTTCTTGCCTTCTTAGTCTAAGACAACAGTCTACACACTTGTTGGGAACAGTAATCAAGTCACATGTTCTCTCCGGGACGCCTCAGCTCAGGTGGCAGCAGAAGTGCCCACTAGGGGGCGCATGCGCTCTCTCCTCAGGCCCCGTGCTTGGGAGGAAGGGCGATCTGGGAACCTTTGGGGCTCATCTGTGTGTACCTCTACAGGCAGTCCCTCCACTGCCCAGCTCGAGGCTGATGATTTTCTACATCTTAAACCTAAGAAATCTGAGGCTAGCAGGATTAGTTACCCAAGATCTCAGACCTAAGAGGAGCCCTGGTGATGGAAATTGGGCCTCTCTTGCTCTCCTAGGTGGTCTCTAGGACCCAGGAAAGGGCAGCCAGGGCTTTTTGCCTGAAAGAAGGGAAGAGGTATAGGCACCCCAAACAGGCACGGGTGTGGGGCTGTTACCCAGGTACCTCTGAGAACATGGGTGTTCTGTGAGAAGGGTCTCGGGTCTCAGAAGTTAGTGGGGTGTGGCAGTGGTAACCTCTCTAAAACACCAAGTGTACAGTCCTAAGAAGGCCCTGCAAAAAGTGGGTATGCACAACTGTGCTGAAGCTGCCCAAGCATGGGCCCGGTCTGCTGGGTACCCTGATAAGACACTATGTGGCCCAAGGTGGCCTCAAAGTCGAAGTGATCCTCCTGCCTCTACCACCCAAGTACTAGCTAAGATCACGCGTGTGTGACACCACACCAGGTTAAAATGGTTGTTTTACGCTGCCATTTTTGAGGTGATTTATTAAACAGCGAAGAAAGCTCACATAACTGTGCTGTTATTGTGTGGAAAATACCGAAGTGATGTAAATGGTCAGTCAGTTTGAGAACCTATGGCTTGGCAAAGTAAGGAATACGCTCGCTGAACGTAAGGCTGTGGGGCACTGTCCATTTGAATGACAGCTTGCCGTCACTGTCTCTGAGACAGAGGTTGGACCCAACCAAGGTGCTTCCGGGAAGCCAGGGTTGTTAAACAAAATCGGACCCAGAATCATCAAAGTGTTTAAGGCAAGAAGACTCATGTCAGTGCTCAGGGGACTGCTGAAATGACCCTAGAAAACAAACGTATCACGGCAAGGCGTACCCTATCACAGGCACACACGTTAAGTTATATGAGTTTTTGATCTTGGATATGTGCTCAGAGCCATATCTCAGCATGGTCGGCAAGGTTTTATTACGCAGGCATGGAACAGCGCAGGATGTGCAGTCCACACTCCACAGCTGCTCCAGAAGTCTCATCTTCTGGATGGCAGACGCTGTCAGACAAGCAGGAGGCGTAGCCGCAGCAGCTGCAGAGGCATGACCTTCTGAAGACCCTCCGGCAGCACAGGAGCCTGCAGATGACACGAGCTCACCTCAGGGTGACAGGAGAGGCAACCTACATCCTGGGTTAAAGGAGGCTTAGCTCCCTCCATCCCCTTCTCTCAGGAGGTGGGGTCTGGCTCCCCTTTGGAATCCCTGCTGGCCGCAATGGCTAGCATGACTTAGAAAAGGCAGTAGTGGTGTCCGTCACCAGGGGCTCTCCGAGGCTAGCTCATGAGAAGTGCTGTAGTGATTTCTTTCCATCTCCGGGAACCCAGCCTGTGAGAAAGGCCACAACAGCAGGGGCTGAGCTGTAGTGGGGACCATCTTGCTAACCATCTCCCTCGGTCTTCTTGGAAGTAACTTGCCAATACAGCAAGCCATCCAGCCACGCCTCACCTCTCCAACCCAGCCCCTGTGCTACATTCCACTCATCTTTTCTGGTTCTGTTTTACTTAGTTTGGGGGTTTAAGACAGTATCTCTATGTAGCCCTGCCTGGCTGTCCCGGAACTCACTACATAGCCCAAGGTGGCCTCAAACTCGCAGTGATCCTCCTGCCTCTACCATCCAAGTGCTAGGGTTGTAGGTGTGTGGCACCCCACCAGGTTAAGGTGGTTGTTAGGTTATGCTGCCATATTGGAGGTGGTTTTATTAATCAGCAGAGAGCTCAGCATCTAACTGTGTTGTTACTATGTGGAAGACACCAAAGTACATCCTTTGTGCCCTCTCCCCCAATCCCAGTTTTGAGGTAGGGTATTCTCTCATATCGTAGGCTGGTTTCAAACTTACTGGAAAGTCAAGGGTGATCTTGAAATCCCGATTCTCTTGTTTTGTCCACATCCTGGGTGCAGCACCATGCCTCAGAGAGTTTTCAAACTCTGACGTCTCCATAATCTTTAGTGGCACATTCATTGAGAACGAGGACTCACACCACCAGTGGCCACATTAGAAACGTAATCAAGGGGCCTAGAGAGATGGCTCGGCAATTTAGAGGGCTTGCTACCCTTAGAGAGGACCAGAGTTCAGTTCCCAGCACCCACATGGACAATCACTGCTTGTAACTCGAGCTCCAGGGGATCTGACGCCCACTTCAGGCCTCTGTGGGCACTGCATATACATGGTGCACGGACATAATACATGCAAAAAACACTCATATATATGAAATTAAAATAACTCATAAAACATGTTTAAAGCCACACAAGAAAGTGGTTAAAAAAGGTCAAGTCCTGTGGAATAACCAGGTTCTTATTTGTGAATTATCAATTTTTGAGTGGGGATCATGTTTGCTATTTTCATAAAATTATGGTGATTAAATGAGATAATGTATGTACCTAACAGTGGCCAACACACCTTTAACCCTGAAAAGTGGTAGCCACAGAGAGGAAGAGAAGGATGCTAGAAGAAAATTGGAAGAGAAGAGGAAGAGGGCACAGAAGAAATCAGATGGGTAGGAATTCAGGGGAAGGATGCATTGGAATGTCTAGTCCTCAGAGTTCCAGAGGCTTATTTGAGGAGAAACTGAAGACAGCCAAGTCTACTCAGCCTTCTAGCATTGAATGTCATGTGTTAGCAGAGGCTAAGGTAACAAGGTTTCCAGATGAGGGTGGATAGTAGGCTTGGACCTGCTGGGCAGCATGAAGTGGGGTGTCAGTGCCTGAGGGAAGCCAGTAACAAATGAGCATGTGAAGACGTTCAGGGAGGGATGCTTCAGAACCCAACATCCTGGCCCAGAGAATGCTCACAAGAGAGCTGAAGGACAGCAGGAAGGACTGACATCAGGCCTTAAATACAGTCCAAGGAGGCCTCCTAGCTAGCACAAGTGTTCCCTTGAGGAAGAAAACTCCGGGGACAGAAGGGCATGGGAGCATGTCTGTAGTGCTGTGGTGTGTTTCAATGTCTTCAGTGTGAAGGGCTCACTCTCATCGCTATCAGTTACTACAAACGTGCCCAGTGCTCTGTGGGGCATTCCATGTACTACCTCCTTCACTGTTTACCATAGCCTCACCTGGTATATCCTATTATCCCATTTCATGGGTGGGAAAGCAGAACTGAGCCAAGAGAGTAGTCAAAATCACCCAGCTCCAAGATGGAGCAGTGACCTGAATCCTACTTAGCTCAACACACTACAATGCCAAACCCATTTCCTGGGCTGTTTGAAGTGAGTGGAGAGCAAAGGGTTCCAGAACTCAGATCTGAGCTCAGCAAGAACACTTCCCTTGCTGGGCGGAGGGGGGGGGGGGACAGGATTCAAGCAGAAGTGGCTGCCAGGGAAGCTATCTAGTAGGCACGTTAGGACATTTCGATGATGCCCTAGTGTCTGATCCTAAAGAACACCATTCCCACACCCATAAGCTCAGTTCCTATTTATGTGATTCTCCTCTCCAGGTGAAAGGCACCTTCCCAGCCTCTCTTGCAGCTAGCCACAGGCATGTGACCATGGCTACACCAATTAAGAAACAGCAGACATTGATCCTGCAGAAACGGAGTCTGTTTTGTCAGAATCTGGGGGTATCTGAGGGTGGCAGTGCCACACAGACAACTTCCTGGCAGAGTTCTGTCAAATCAGTGCTGGGGACTGTGTCTCTAGTGAAATCAAAATTTGAACAAAAAAGCAAACTCACAGCTCGGAAGCTGCATGGAACTGGTGGCATTTTCACACTTTCAAGTGTGTTTCCTGGACATGGAGTCCCATTTCCCCAGAGTCTTAGGCACAGAAGTTTCCAGCACACATTTGATAAATTCCTCCTCCCCACACCCACTAGATTGGAGTCCATTTCCACTATGCACCTCCAAAAATGCTGATCCATACAAAGGCTCCCAGAGGGAACTTCAATGTCACGTGGAGTCAAACACTGTATACCCATGCAATGCTGGGTCCTGAGCTTAGAGAATGTCAATTAGTTATAAAGGGGGTGTCCAAAATGACCTGGATACACTGGAAAGCAAGAAGGCAATCAGCCTCTGTATGTGAGTGTGTGTGAATGGAAGGGTGAGAAAGCCCAGTTACTGAAATCTATGGTGTGGACCAGGTGGCTAGAAAGCCAGGGAGAAGCTGGGCTTGAACGCATTCTTCCAGCAGAATGGATTCTCTTTTTTTTTTTTAGGAAAGCCTTCAGCTGAGAATCAGCTTTCACTCAGTCCTCTGAAATGAACATCAAATCTAGATACCCAGCACGCACCTCCACATGTTGGGCTACCTATCCCGATCCTGTGGTTTAGCCAAATTCAAACATAAAACTAACCCTTGTAAGAGTCTACCCCGCCATGCAACCTGGGAAAAGAGAGCCTAGCAACAAATGCAGAGGTGAAAATCCCTAGGGAAACAGATACACCCAACTTCTCTCAGGAGAATTCGAGAGTGACGCTGGCGTTTCAGGAAAACCATGCACAAGGGCCAAGGTCTTTCTGCTGTGCAATGTCGATTTTAAGAGGCTTTTGGCCAATTTGAGGCTGTTTGAGAGAAATGTGAGAAGGCCTTCACGGACCCAGAATGGAACCAAGGCAACTAAAGGGCAACACAGTAAAGCTGGCCGCTTAGCCATCGTCCCACCACCCAGATCTGAAAACAATGCAGATGCCGTCTTCACAGACCCTGTAGAAAGCTGCAATACCTGGGCTAGGGGCCTGGAATTTTCTAGACCACAATTCTCAATCCAGTTATGACATGAGAAATAAGTTTGCAGTGAGTCAGGCCCAACCAGTGGGTACCTCGTGCCACACAAAGCACTCAGTAGTCCTTGAAACGTGGGTCCCATTTTCTAGGTCTACTTGGGCATGACCCTGCACCGTGGGTAGCCTGAGGGAAAATGTACTTCTGTTGTGGACTGCTGTCATAAAGCTTGGGAGCCACTGGAATGGACATACCCCTTCTCACTCAGACTCCACCATTTACCAAGTCATTGTATCCGTGATGAGTGAGGTCACAGCAATTCTCAACATGTGGGTCATGATCTCTTTGGGGGTTGAACCACACAGAATTAGGAAGGTTGGGAACCACTGAGCTGGGAGCTAGAAAAAGCTAGCCAAGGGATTACACAGCAGTTTCTTCTGCCCAATGGGATGGGGAGTAGGGGATGTCTCTCTTTCCGGGATAGTTTGAAGCATGAGTATGAGCTGGGATTTGAGCATCAGGAGTTGACGATCTGAAAGCTCACACTCAGCTGAGGGAACAGCACGTGCAAAGGACAAACACAACCACACACAGCCCTGTCTCGGAGACACAGCTAGCTGTGGCAGTGTTGTTTTCATTGTTCTTGCTTATTTTACTACCTCGGAGGAAAAAGTCAAGGAAATGGAACTTACCCTAGATGTGGAAAAACTGAGCTCAACAGGTTCATGTAAGGAATTAGCTCAGTATCCTCAGGATGCTGATCCAGAAAAAAAGAGGTGGAAGTGATAAACTTGGAGCTTCTACCAGAAAAGGCAGCCACTGGGGCTGTGTGTGTGGCGTGCTCAGTACCAAGCAGGCAGCAGTTAAGGAAACCTCAGTGCTGACCTCCTGAGGGGGTCAAGTCCAGTGGCTCACACAACGTTGTGTAAAATGTTGGTGCAATGAATTATCGGTCCCCTCTTCTGGAAAGTACCACCTTTCCTCCTAGCTACAATCACAATGGGCTAGTTGGATGCTTCCGTGTCTGTGAATTCTACCACAAGCAACTGGATCTGTGAGTATCTATTACTCAAGTTCAAGGCCACCTCATCCCCAGAGTGACCAGCCTCAGAACTGGCTTCACACATTGGGTGAATGAGTTAATGTTTCTCCCATTGTTTTAGAGACAGGGTCTACAGTAGCCCAGGCTTCAAGTCCCAACTCACACCCGTGCAGTGCCTAGGTTCCTCCAGCCCCTCACTTCTGGAGGTGACAGGAATCTAGTCCAGGGCTCTGGACTAGGCTGGCACTCTAGCAACTAGGCTATACCCCAGCATCTCATCTAGTGGTGCCCAGGGGGAAAATATTTTGAGACAGTGCTGACTTGGAACTCACTATATAATCGACCAGGCTGGCCTCAAACTCTGAGATGCATCTGCTGGTATTAAAGATGTGCACCACCATGCTCAGCTATTACTGAACATTTAGGCATTGTTTTCCAACACCTTAAAAGCTATCTTCTACTGTGAAAAAACAAGCTACATTCCCCATCTCTATACCTCGGTGAATGAATTACTCGCAAGGGGGTGCACTTCATGCTTAAAAATGACCTTCTTCCATAGTCTTTGTGGAGCAAGAACAATGTGCCAGGCACTGGACACGATAAACAATCAACTGGGCCTACCTTCATGGAACCTATGTCTAGAACTGCATCTCCCATGTGTTGCTTTCTCTAATGCTCTGAGAGGCACAGGCACATCCATCCACAGTAACCTTGGTAAGGAGATCTCTTCCCAACTCTGTATGCTCATCTCCTGCCGGAACAGATATGCTACCTCTTATATTGTCATTTCCTGTCCTCTAGTGAAGTAAGCCATGTCCCTGGCTTATAAGAGAAACAAGCCAGTTGATTTGGGGTCCTTCCCCTACCTCTTCACACATAATGTGGTAGTTTTCTCAACTAAGCAGCGTATTTATTACCCATGAACCATTTGATGATGCCCACAGCTGGTGACATGCTGGAAGCTTCACTTGAGTATGCCCCCAAATGGCCACCTAGTGAGTTAACGTCTGCTCAGGAAAGCCGTCAAGGCTGGTTTACTTCGTCCTACAACAGACACCTGAACCCTATGAGGTGGATGCGAATTCCAGTTCTGGAAACACATAGAACAAGACACAGAAGACGCCCATCGCCAGGAAGCATTATTCCATTCCTTTGCTTTCACATTTGCATTACATATTATGAAACCTATTTAAAAACAAACATGAAAAGAAGTTCACATTCCTATAAAAACTGAGTGGAGCGTTATGGTATGACTAGAAAGATGTAAGTTGCTTAAAAGCACATGCTATAGGCTTTGGCATAGGCCAGAAAAACATAAAGTGTTGGAGCTTAGAGTAAGATTCTCAGATGAGTTCTGCAAATGCTTGCATTCCTCTTACAGACCTCAGTTGCTGCATCACTTAAGGGTGCAGCTTCTACAAGACAGAGAGCACTTCAATCACACACCTGGATGACAAAGAGGAACCTAGACCAGCACAGAGCCTGGGCTGCACATTTTCAGGAGGCCCTTACTTTCAGGATCGGGCAGACACAAGGGCAGCCACTGAGCCAGCGCACCCTTCTGGTCTATTCTAATGGGTACCCGCTTGTTTCCCCAACCCCAGCCCTGCCACGCCACCTTCAGATATGCATACGCTTTGAGGTAAAGTCTGGCTGGAACAGAACACTAGGAATGATTCCTCACTTCATTAACCAACTAGCCACTTCCAGTCCTGTTGCAAAGAGCTTCTACAACGTGCAAAATATTTCCCGGGCTGACTATAGTCAAAGCAAATGTCTACTGAGTGGGTCCAGGGGGCGACAATGTTGTGAGTGCACTACTAACTGTGGGCGCTGCGGTCTGAATGTGGCCTCCCACAAAATTCTCCTGTTGATGGTATCAGAAGGCAGGGAGCCTGGGAGTCGAACTAAGCCATGAGCTAGGTGGAGCTCTCACACACTTGAGAGACCAGAGAACTCACTTATCCCGTCTATCACTTAAGTCACATGTCTCCACAAGATGCCATCTGTGAACTAGAGAAGAGCCCCTACCAGAGTCTACCAGTGCCTTGATCTTGGGCATCCTTCCTACCTCTGGAACCATGGGAAATATGCTGCTGTTTATAGACTATCCACTCTGTGGTATGTTATTAGATCTGGTGGATACTGTAGCTTCTCTTCCCAGTGTACAGGTGAGCAAATAAGCATTTTAAGACACCTGGAAGCCAGTCAGAGGGCTTTACTAATTGGGGCTCCAGCCTGCTGGGGACACTGGGTAACTCAGTGAAGGAGTCCTTGTCCCAAATCCCCCCCAACTGGCTCAAGGCTGTTCTAGGGGCCATTGACTTCAGGCAACTCTGATTGTCTAGGAAAAGCCCAGGGCAGAGATTGCATTACCAGGTCTAAAAGGTCATAAGGTCACCGGTCAGCCTTTGCACTGAGCCCACAGCGCCAGGATTCTCAAGAGAAAGGAAGAGATGTTCAGGAGTTACTGAGTTAGCCTTGAAACTGGCTTTGGTGCACACTGGCAAGGCTCCCACTTAGCTCTAGCTTCTCTGCTAAGCTTAGGTGCTGAATTAGGATCCAACCTTACCAGGCACCGTGGCTTTGGAAGCCCAGCTGGACCTACAGGGAACCACTGCTCCCCTTTGGTCTGGGCCTTGCACAGCAGCTTAAATCCTTGTAATTGTGGTTTTAAAAACCCAATGACCCCGGTCTGGGCACTCGTTTTTGTCATATACTGCATCAAATGAACTTGGATGTCTTGCTGGCAATCTGCGGTGTTGGAAGAATTCTACAACTGAAGCAGTATCCTCGTTTAAGTGGAAGATTTTAGGGAAAAATATACAAAACTATACTGTGAGAACATGGGTGAAGTGGAAACACCACTTAGGGAGCCCTTCAGTGAGAGGATACTTACAAACAAGCGTCTTCCTTCCTTTTCTATTTCAACAACGACTTAATGGGGCCCCACTCTGTGCTAGGGGAAGGGGAATTGTGCTAAGCCCCTGCTCTTGCATGGAAATAAAAATATAAGCTTTGCAGGCTGACAAGATGGCTCAGCAGGTAAAGGCACTTGCCGCCCAGCCTGGTGCCCTGAATTCAATCCCCGCAACCCACGTGATGGAAGGAAAGACACCACTTCCGTAGGTTATCCTCTGACTGCAACACGCACGCTTGGGTGCACGCACACACACAAAATAAGCGTTAAGACGTCAAACATAAGAAAGGACACTCTTGTAGTAACGCCAGGTTATCGTGAGTGGTGACACAAAAGATAAAGATAAGGAGAGTCCTGTGGTGGGGCGTGATTTGAAGTGGAACCTCTGAGCAGGTGCACTCCATGCTTGAGGAAGTGAGCCAGGGTAGGAAGGAAGCCACCCGGGTGTATGAAGGGGGCATTTCAGGAAGAGGAAACTAGAAGGGACTGCCATAGTGACCAACAGCTTCTACTGAAGTATGGTCTCCTATTGCTGCTTGGACAAACCACCACAAGCTCACTGACGTAAAAAGCGCAACCTTATTACTGGAGGTCCCTACGGGCTGCCGGTGGATCTGCATTCCTTCATGAAGGAAGCTTCAGGAGAGGAAGTTTCCTGGTCCTCTCTGGCTTGTGGGCTACAGGCATCCCTCTCTTCTAACCTCTGTGAATGTATCATATCCATCACTGTGACCTTTCTACTCCCTCTACCAAGGACCCTTGTGGTTACTTTGGGTCCAGGTAAGCATCTCGGATAATTCATCACATTTTAAGATCCTTAACCACACCTGCAAAGTCCCTTTTGGAACGAATGGTAACAGACTCAAACATTCAGGGATTAGGGTGTTGACAGCTTAGGCCATCCATTATTCAGCCTACCATGTGTGTACCCTGCCAACCTCCAACCAGTCAAAATGCTAGGACCTGTCTTCACACCCTGTTCTGGGATATTTGTACAAGGTGTGAAAATGTATTGCTGTGACTGGTGTGACAAATGGCTGAATGGCCAACAGCTAGGTAACAGGTATAGGTGGGACTTCTGGGCAGAGAGAGGACATAGAAAGAGATAACGTAGGTGCCCAGGAGATGCCAACGAGACATAGAGGGAGTCAGACACACAAAACGAAAGAAAGGCAAAAAGCCGGGAAGCAAAAAAAAAAAAAAAAAAGATTAATAGATTAATATAAACAAGTTAATTTAAGTTATAAGAGCTAGTGGGATAAGCCTAAACTAAGGCCTAATTTTCATAATTAATAAAAAGTCTCCATGTTGTTATTTGAGAGCTGGCTGGCGGGATAGAAAAAGGCTTGTTACAAGGCCCTACTGATCTGGTTAGGGAGACCAGAGAAGGGCTTATTTATCAGATGACTGGCAGGTGAAACTGTGGGGAGGGTAGTCAGGAAAGCAGAGAGGGGGGTGGGAAAGGGAGAGGGAGAGGGAGGGAGGGAGGAAAGGGAGAAGGAGAGGAGGGAAAGAGTGAACGTGTGCAAGGCAGTCACACAGGTGACACTCTCACAGGTGGGAAAGCTACAGGTATACTCAGAGAGGAGAAGCCCAGAGGAAAGGGACAAACGGACTCCATAAGCAAACCATTCCTCCTATCTGGATGTGGGACTACTGAGTGTTTTGGGTTAATGGCCTACCTGCTGCTTTGAAAAGCATCACCATAAAGCAAAGCTGCAAAGGGAATCTTAATGTCAGGGCATGTGGTCTCAAAGTGGCTTTTAAAACATTCCTGTGTCAACTTAAAAGCTACAAGGCAAGAGCTGTAACAAAGGGGGCAGAATGTTAACAGTTGGTACAGGGGGGTGGAAGCATGGGACTTCACTACATAATACCAGTCCCTCCGTTCGGGTCTGAAATGAAAATCTGAACCTTATGGGAGGAGCGGGGCTTTTCCACTAGAAAAGTAGAGTCCTCTGTTCACGTGAGGACCTGTGCACTAGCAGAGGGATGGAAATGCAAAGAGCAAGCTGTCAACTCGGGGAAAGGGAGGAAACAAAGATCGACTGCGGGCAACAACGGAGGCGGCAGTGTGCACGGAGGACCACGGGGAAGACTAGCACTGCATGCAGTTGCTTGAGCAAGCCACTCGGCTCTCCCGGGGCCAGGTGCCCACAGCGGCAGCATGGGGAACGGAGGCAGCTGAAGATGATGGTTTGTGTGTGCCTGGGAGAGGCCGTGGAGGTGGGAGCTGTAGCTTCGCCCAGCATGGGGTGGTGTGAAGCAACAGATGGGACATACCCACTGCAACACTTGGAGCATGGGGTTGAGAGGGGAGAGGTAAAATGTGAAGTCAAACTACAGCTCCACAAAACAAAATACCCACTGGGAATGGCACAGAGACATCCTGTGAAGCACAGGATAGTTATCTGGGAGCGGAGACCAACACACCTACACCTCTCACTCAGGTCAAATCCAGCCTTAGCCTGATCCAGTCTCACTGTACACAGCTCGTTCCTTAGGTACTGTCAGGAGAACTTCATTTGGACAGATGATGTCATATGTCTGATTCACACAAGCTTCAGTACCTGGGTTTCAAAGGAACTAGAGGAGCTGGGGCACAGCTCAGCAGCTAAGAGCCCTTGTCGCCAAGGCCGACTACCCAGTTTCTATGCTGGGTACCCACACGGTGGAGAGAACTGACTCCTACAACTCCAGTTGCTGATTTCCACATGCACCCGTCCACCCCGACAGAAACAGAAGAAACTTGAAGCTGAGTCTTCAATACTGACGAGCCTAAACATTCCTGTCTTCCCTGCTGGAAAACAAGGTGAGACCCACATCAGCGGTAACACACCTCCAAGTGTCGTGGGAAGTGGACACTGTTCCCATGGCCAGAGGCTACTCTTGGGGTAACACAGTAGGAAGGTACCCTCCCACAACCCAGATGTGCTCAGTCCACACTTGCCAGGCTAAGACAGACACCAGAAGGCAAGCTGCAGACCAAACATGCTGGGGCAAACCTGGAAAGGCCATAGAACACCAGTAGATATGGAACTGGGTTTTTCATGAAGGGCTCTGTGGTACAGACCTAGCTTTGTGGCTTCTGTCTGTCAGCTCTCAGGACAGGGAGCAGTCTGAGTGGAGTGCCACCTCAGATGGGTGGGAAGCCAATGATGTCCTACAAGGCTTGACAGTAGCTACCGTCATTGAGGTGCCAACTTTCACCAAACACATGCTTGATATTTCAGATGTAAATGCTTCTAAGTCAGAACACAAGCCTTGCACATGAATGCTATTATTACTACCCCATCTATGACTAATGTTAAGGTATCCCTTGGGTCATACAACCGGGCAACAACCAATCAGTATATTCATCCTTACCATAAAGGGTGGGTAGCATCATCATTGACCAGATATGCAAAAGGACCTTGAGATGTGCAAACAGACTCTCATATGTGAACCAACTTCACCTGGGCATGTGGAGCCATGGGCTGTGCTCAACGCTGCTGTCTGATGCCCATCTTCCCAAGACTGGCACTCTGACTCCAGTAGAGTGGAGAAGCCCCTTCCTCAGCTGAGTGGAACCATGTAGCAGCCACTTAGTAGGAAAATGCAGACTGGAAGCAGCTGGAGCCTGGGCTGTGCAGGCTCTCGGGCAACTCCATGCTAGTTCACGCTCCCACCAAGGTGGCCCAGATCTTTCCTATTAGCTAATGAGAAGCCCTGGTGTCACTTGGAAGGTGAAATTTAAAGAAGGGCTATTTTAGAAAGAAGACTGGGAAATCTGGATTAGAGAAACAGAAAGATCCCAGTGTGGACATAAGAACCCAGGCAAGCCATCTAGATCAAACCTCCTCATTGCTGGGCCTGGGTCACTCAGAGACATCGGCCCAGGACATAGATAAGGGCAGACTGCTTTCCTAGCATGTTCAAAGCCCCACGTTTGATCCCCAAGCACTGCGCTAAAAACAGGAGAGAGAACAAGGGCAAGCCAGCAAAATTAGAGGCATGCTTTGCTGCTCTAACTATGGTATGAGTGTCCCACTCATTTAGAACAGGCCACAGAAGTTCACCACCGCTTGATGGGGCTAGGAGCTATGCTGCTCAGTACTTTCTTGATTAATACAAGCATGAGGGAGCTACATACACAGTCAACAAAGTACAAATCTAAGAGGTCCAGTGATCTCCCCAGTGGAGCCATAATTTGAATCCAAACCCCAAACTCCACACCACGCTTCTCAACTGTGTGTTCTTTTCGGCACACCAAGCTTTGGCCACAAACTCCTGAGAGTGAGAACCAGTTTGAACCACACTGTGAAGTAGTTCCCAAAACACTAGCAAATCTTTAACATCCCACTCATACACAGAAATTCACCCAGGTACATACAGCTAAATAATAAATGGAGGGTTCATAATACATAATAAATGATATTCCCTAACAGTTTGGAATGCTGCTCTCCGCAATGGAGGCATCACAATACCTGACCTCAAATATATATATATACTGCAGAGCTATAGTAATGAAAACAGCCTGGTACTGACATGAAAACAGGTCTATGGGATAGGCCCAGAAGCAGAACCAACAAAGCTATGTATGGCCATCTGACTCCTGACAAAGACAACAAAAGTACAAGCAGAAAAATGTCAGCCTCGTCAACAACGGAGCTGACAAAATCGGCTATCCACCTGCCAACGAACAAAATTAGGAAGTTATCTTTCACCCTGTACGAAAACCACAGCACTTCAGAAGCAGAGACAGGTGGATCTCTTGAGTTTAAGGCCAGCCTGGTCTACATACTAAGTTCCAGAATAGCCCGGGCTATGGAGAGACCCTGTCTCAAAAAACCAAAACCAAACAAAAAGCTCACAATGGGCAGCTCTGCCCTCACCATACACCTCTCCGACTGTCTATCTGGTAAGACCTCTGTGGACAATGCAGCCCTCAGAGCCTGCTAAGTTACAAGATAACAACAACAGCTCTCAGGTCTCCATGGTTCCCACCAGCTCAGTCCATGTGATGCTCACCTCCATCTTGGGTTGGTCTCCGGTGCCTTGTTCTGCAACACTGCCATAGAGGCAGGAGGGGTGAGGGGCGGAGCAACGTTGATGAACAGCACCTGGATTGTCCTTTTAGGCTTCCCTCTAGGTAAGACTCAGGTCAGTCTGCTTAGTTGGAAGTAGTTTTTTTAAACCAGAAATACCTGGAGAAGAGCGAAGTCTACCACGAGGAAAACTTACACATTTGTCATACAATAATCTTCACAGTACTAAGATAGAAATTAATTCATAACTGAATTAGGTGTCAGTAAACATGGATGGACTCAACCAGAAAACCCAATGGAACAGTTCTGAGCAACTCTGCCCACTACTTGAACCCCCCAGCCCAAGGCAGGAGACTGCCGAAGCAGGCTCTTTTCAAGCCTGTCCCTCCTAGGTTCCTCCATGGACCTATTATTTTTGATGGGTTTCCTTTATATGCACACACCTGAACAAAAGCCATGCATGTCATTTCTCAGCTCAAATACTGTTCTTTGAGGGTTGGGGATTTAGCTCAGTGGTAGAGCGTTTGCCTAGCAAGTGCAAGGCCCTGGGTTTGGTCCTCAGCTCTAGGGGAAAAAATTGTTCTTTGAATAGCTGGAGGGAAATGGGGTCATTTAAAAAAACATTCTTCGACGGGCAGTGGTGGTACATGCCTTTAATCCCAGCACTCGGGAGGCAGAGCCAGGCGGATCTCTGTGAGTTCGAGGCCAGTCTGGTCTACAGAGTGAGATCCAGGACAGGTACTAAAACAACACAGAGAAACTCTGTCTCGGAAAAAAAAAAAAAAAAAAAAAAAAAAAAAAAAAATCTAGTGTTTATCTCTACCACCTCTCTCAGGGAGCCAGGTCTGGATGAGATGTGTCTTCTATAACAAACAGGAGAGAATGTGCCTGGCAGCTATCTGTGTCCTGGGCTGCACACCCCACCACTCCCAAGCGGGCCCCTGGCCCCATGCTTTAGCCGCTTCTTCAACTGAGACTGAAAACAGGAGGCTGAGAATTTGTTTTCGGTTTTCTGATCTAAAAGCCTGACCACTGGGTGTCAGTCACCAGAGGAAAGAAAATAAAGAGGAGGTTATCACCCCACTTAATTATGCCCACAGAACTCATGTGAGATTTGCCAAAGGACTGAAAATCAATCTGCCCAAGTACGTCAGTTATGTCAGGAAAAGCTTACGAAACTTTCACTCATCTGAACACATCATATTTATCTGTCCTAATCTGTACAAATAATTCATTAGACAGCAGAGTGCTGGGACCTCAATCCTGTCTCTTGATTTAAAGATGAAGTGGGAATGGCCAGTGACTGTCACCAACTTAGAAGACAACCTGAAAGGCTGCTGTCACCAAAACACCTAGAGCTGCACAGTGGACCTTACTGGTGACTGAAATTTCCAGGTAAGGCCATGACCTGGTATGCTCTGACATCTGCCAGACAGACAGACGGACAGGAGGAAGAGGGGAAGGCGTGGAAGTGTGGTGCAAGGGGAACAGGCTTAAAACACTGACATCCATCTGTACTGGTGAGGGTCAACCATGGGACATAGCATGATGTAGAGATTAAGTTGACTGCACTGTGAACCCTCCAGTGCTCCTAAGACCTGTAAGTGAGTACTGACATCACAGGCTGGTAACATACCTTCAGCGTTTCTTGTCTTGGCCGGGCTATAATGAACAGCAAGTGGTAAGTAATTAAATATAGCACACATAGCACATTAAGTGTTCATATAGAAGGGGTACAACCAAACTAGAAACTTATTTCCCAGGGATCAAACTCTCCCTTAACATAATCACTATATGGTTATGTTATTGACTACAAATTAAAGACAAGCAAAATTTTGTCTCTAGTTGTCAAGAACCAAGATGTTCCAGTTTGATCAGAAGCTAATCACAGACTTAGAAAGCAACAATCTACGCTTACCAACTGTCACCACAATTAAATCATTAAAACGGAGGAAAGAATATTCTTTTTAAAGCACCCTGCTTTACAGCTCTCTTGCCTTCGTGCCACTTGTACAGTTCAAAAGTAACTTTTTTTTGAGACTGGGTCTCTCTGAAGATCAGGCTCATCTTTAACTCACAGAGACACTCAGGCCTCTGCTGAGATTAGACTTGCACAACCACACCTCGCTCAAAAATAATTTTGGGGGGCTAGAGAGATGGCTCATCAGCAACGAGCACTTGCTGGTCTTGTAGAGGACCTGTGTTCGATTCTCAGCACCCACACAGTGGTTCCCTGTATCTACAGTTCCAGGGGATACAATGCCCTATTCCGGTCTTTGCAGGTACCCAAGCATGCACATGATGCACATGACAGCAAAATACACATAAGATAAAGAATCTAAAATAATAATAAAAAGAAACAACTTGGATAAACTGGGGAGATCAAGTAGGATTGAAAACTAAAAAGGCAACAGGAATGTGCTATGTACAGATGTACAGAGAGCCTGCCCTCCTTTGGAATGAAGAGATAAATAATTTGAATGACCTTGAACACAACTTTTATCTCTAGGACTTGTCTTTTAAGAAGTCAACAACTCTTGAGCTCTACAATTCTAAGATAGTTATTCTAATCGCAGGAGTTCCTCACTCATGTGACCCTCCCAGTCCACAAAAAGAAAACACACAGTCTCATTTTCAAAGTCAGAGCGCCCAGTCTTGTGCCCCATGACTGCAGAAGTTAAAACCTTTTTCAAACAGCAGAAAGGTTGACTCAGAGGTTAAAACTCAACACCAGTGAAACCAAAATTGATTTTTAACCTAGTAGAAAATCTGAGTTGACAAACCATGCAAAAATTAGCCCAAATGGCTGCAGCCTTTCTCTGAGTACCTCAGAAAATGCTTAGCAAGTTGGGTGTTTATTGTTTACGCCACAAGAAGCAATGAGGCTAGAAGTGTGAATATCATATGCTTAGAAGTTGAACCCTCAGTCACTAGCACAAGTCTTCAAGAAGTAACAGATTAACCCCCAAACTCATGATATGAATTGCCTGACTGTTGTAACAGGGTTAGAGGAGTCACATCAGAGAAAACTATCAACTGTACTTTCATGTCTCCAACTTGTATAGTCACTGGATTGCCTGACGATTCTAAGTTTAAATTCCCCAGAAATGGATACAGTGAGACATTTTCCAAGCAACTTTTGATGTAAAGTGGAACTTATGGGGAAAATCACTTAAGAAACCAAATCTTAAATAAAAATACTTGAACTGTAGCATTCACCCATCTGACTGTGGCTCCCAAGGGCTTGCTTATCTGAAGAGAACCCAGGCAATTAAACTGCCTTCACTCAAATGATGTCAGAAGGCAACTACCCTATTTACCACCCACTGATAAGTTATGACACCATTTCATAGCCTGTCATCCGATTTCCTTTAACCCCCACCAAAATGCCTAGACTTTCCTTAATACTAAGGGCTTATCACAAATGCTTTGGTCTATCAACTGTAAAAAATCAGGATGGCAATGCTGTAGCCAGAAACCAGATAATTACTTGGACGAAAAAAGAACAGGGGTGGTGAAATGACATTTTACTTTTACTTTTCAATTTTTCTAATGAACAGCTTAAGTTAAAAGTTAACCACAAAAAAGAAATCGAACAGACCTAAGAGCTCTACAGGAAATCCAATGGCTAGGAGAAGCTTTCAGAGCACTACTAGTGGTCAGAAATAAGTCAGTAATATGAGCATAAGGCTGACACTACTCACAATTACTAAGTACATAAATCTGGCCAGAACCAAAACACACTACACCCCCTCCCTACAGAAAAGCTGGTTTGCTGTGGGATAATGCTTTTGTACACTGGTTTAATAAAATACTGATTGGCCAGTAGCCAGGAAGGAAGTATAGGCAGGGCGAGAAGATGAGAATTCTGGGAAGAGGAAGGGCTGAGTCAGGAGTCGCCTGCCAGACACACAGGAGGCAGGATGACAAGGCAGAACTGAGAAAAGGTACCAAGCCACATGGCTAAACATAGATAAGAATTATGGGTTAATTTAAATGTAAGAGTTAAATGTATTACTAGTCAGTAATAAGCTTGAGCTAATGGCCGAGCAGTTATAAATAATATTAAGCCTCTGAATGATTTTATAAGTGGCTGCAGGTCCACATAGACCAGGCAGGACCCAAGAAACATTCTGACTACAAATGGTACCCAACCTGGCTGGAGAGAAAAGGGGAAATGCTATGGGATGTCTTTATGTATGTTGTGAATGTGTTGCTTTGACTGATCGATAAATAAAGCTGTTTGGCCAATGCTGAAGCAGAATAAGGCAAGGCAGTACATTCCAACTGGAGAGAAAGGAAGAGAAAAGGAGAGGCAGAGGAGATGCCAGCCGCAGCCAGGAGAAGGAAGATGTGAAAGAACCATAAACTGTGCCCCTGTACAACTTATAGATTAATAGAAGTGGATAAGTTATAGGAGCTAGCTAGCAAGACACCTGAGCCATTAGGCCATATGGTTTGTAAGTAATATAAGACTCTGTGTGTTTACTTGTCCCAGTGGCAGTGGGACTGAGCAGGACACAGGAAACCTCCGACTATATTTGGTGCTCACCATTGGGCACTAATCCATATAAACGTAAGAAAGTTAAAAAAAGGGATTCTAAAACGGAGCTAAAAACAGCTTCCTAAATGTGTCGCTCAGGCAAGCCGTGAGCTACACTATGGCGGGTTCAGAACACGCAGGCTTGAGCTACAGCATGGCAGATTCCTGCCAAGTTACACAGAGGCATCTCCAAGCCGTGCAGTACACTGAGTGGAAGATTTTGCTTCCCCTCAGTGTACTGCACAGGGAGGGGGGAGAAAAAAAAGTTTCTGGGCTACATGCTGCTTTGATGGAGGCACAGACCCATTGCTTCCAAGAGTTGGTGGTACACATGGCTCCCAGAGCTGGTGGAAAATATACCACCGCCATATTGGAAAGCTGAAGTAGGCAGAGTCAGCAGTCAAGGCTTCTCCTTCAGTACTAGCCACTGCAGGTTGAAGCAACAGATTCACAATAAGGCAGACTCAGATGGAATAAGACTTTAAATGGTTTACAATGTACGTAAAAATGTATGTAGGCTGGGAAGAGAGAAGTAAATAAATATAGTTAGTTATATGGTTTTAAAAAAGTCTTTAAAGAGAAAGTAAAAGTAATATAAAAATTAAGCCACGTAAAGATGAATATTACACAGAGAATCTGGATTGTGTGGTCTTTGGGATTTTTAACTGCAGAAAAACATTTGACTGTAAAGGTTAAACCAATATGTATATTTTAAAGGTATCTGGACTTCAAAATTTATGTCTAAGAACACATTACTTTGGAAAAGAGGTTCTGCTTTTGTTTTCACAGAAGATGAGAACCTATGGATACTTCCAAGCTAAGATGGTTTGATCAAGGAAGACCCCCTGAGAGGTCTCCAGATGTTGCAACATCCAGATCAGCTTCAAGGCAACTGGCTCAGACAATGCAGCCGCACAAGACTACTCTAGTCAGGATTTGACCATAATTCTTAATTTTCTCAGGATCTCCATAAGATTGCCAGTGTTCCCATCTAGCAATAAGTAGTATGAGAAGCTACACCCAGATTCCCAACATATTGTTTATAAATGTTTATTTTTATTTAAAGGAGGTTGATTATAAATGCAATCTCTTCCTAAAGAAGAAAAGGGGATATTATAGATAATAGGATAAAGAGAACTTGTTTAAAATGTTTTACACTGCTATGGATTTTAGTTTATTGATACAAATAAATTTTGTTATACTGTATATTTATTTCTACTCTTGTTTAAAGTAGTATGTTTATGTAACTCATTTAAATTGTAATGTATAATTAAGAAATATAGATTAATAATTAGTCATCTATGATAATCAAACTTATAGTCATTTTAGTTAAGTTTTCTAGGTATATATAGGTATATTTCAATTAGGTAGTTAATCTTCAAACACTTCAAAGACCTACAGAATATGACATTTAAAATGGTATAAAAAGACTTTTCTGGACAATGAGACATGTCTGCTCCTGGCAGCACCAATTACTTCAAGGAGAATGATGGGCACTGAATAAACTCAGTTTGCTTTCTTTGTGGTAAAAGTTAGCCACTGGGCAAAAGTGCCCTTGTGTCAACTGACTGACAATATGTTGTATAAACTGGATATGCAGGACCCATAGGGAGGTGACCACTGAACTTTGCAAGGCAAGATGGTCCTTCAGGCTCCTGCCTCACAGAAGGAACTGTCAGATATTCTACAGGACACAGAGAGAAGTGACTAAGAGACTCTAGGCCTAGAGGCTGAAGATGGATGCCCCCCAACATTACAGAGGAACTTTGGGTGACTGTCCAGGCAGCCAGCTATCTCTGTCATTCTAGATTTTTGGAAGTTGCTTACAATGCTCTTCCTGTTTACTTAGGTAATATATCCTTTTGGGGTCTTTGATGTAGTTGAAGGCTAGATATAATTTTCCTTGGTTATGATAAAAGATAAATTAGATATGAAACTTTAGACTCAAATATAGGGTAGATTATTTTAATTTTGCCAAATATGGACTATTGTAACTCCTGCTTGATAACTTCTATTATATGTAATTTTACTACATTAAAAGTGAAAACCTTTCTTCCTGATTAGACAGAAAAGGGAAATGCTGAGTTTTTTCCTAACAGGAAGTACAGTAGGCTAAATACCTCACTTCTGTCACATGGGTTATGTATTTAATCCTTTTGCCTTTTGGAACTGGGGACTGGAATGGGGGTGGGAAATACTACAAAATAAAAGTGCTGTATCTCAGGCCAGGCAGTGGTGGCACACACCTTTAATCCCAGCACTCAGGAGGCAGAGCCAGGCAAATCTCGAGTTCGAGGCCAGCCTGGTCTACAGAGCAAGCTCCAGGACAGGCACCAAAACAACACAGAGAAACCGTATTGAAAAAAAACAAAACAAGCAAACAAAAAAACAAACAAAAAATTGCTGTATCTCAGAAGGCTCATATCTTTTGTATGTGTAGGAAACTAAACCAAACACCATCAGGTGACTGACAAGGAAGGTTAGAACAGTAGTTCTAGTCCCTTACCCTGCAAACCTAACAGTACACCCTGAATTTCCTTTTGTAGACAAACACTTGGGCCACTTGTAGATAGTCAGTCTCGGTGGAACAAACTCTATGGCAAGCATTATCATAAACACTACACAGGAGTCAATAAAAATAATGTGGCTTCTCCATGTGGCTTGTGGTTCTCACATCCATTGAAAGCCTAGTCACAATGTGATGATACCTCTACATGTGACTGCTCTTCAGAAGATTCAACTAAGAATTCTAAGAGTTGGGGATTACACGGAAAATGTTTCCAAGTCTAAGCAGCTTCATTCACACTCTATAACTACTGCTTATTTAGTTCTATCTGCAATGAAGGATGGGAAACTGTCAGGGTGCCTCCCTCCCCCACCTCTAGGTATTGGTCAGTCAGATATTCCCAGTAACCAATCCTTCCCCTCTGTCAATGAGGAAATGGATCGAGAAAGTCACAAGTATGGTGATATTGTATTTGTACTGAAATGTGATTTTATTTGTATGTTAATAAATAAAGTTGTCTGGGGGTCAGAGCTAACAGCAAGCCATAGCAGAGCTGGGCATTCATGGCGCACGCCTTTAATCCCAGCACTGTGTGGTCAAAAATACAGCCAGCATTGGAGACACACGCCTTTAATCTCAATACCAACGATAGATCTGGAGGTCTGTACAAACAGGCAGTGACAAGGCGGTCATGTGGTTGGGTTTACAACCAATGAGAAGGCAGAACAGAAAGTCTATATAAAGACAAACACTCAGGAAGTAGGTCTCTCTTGGCTGAAGAGGCTAGCTGCAGCAGATGGGTATGGCTCTTAGCTCTGATCTCTTGGCTTTCTTCTTTGCATTGGTTTTTATTTAATAAGACGGTTGGTTACATCTACACACAAGCCCATCATCTCGCTGCCAAAAGAGCATGGGGCTAATTTAAACCTAGCTCAGTCTATTTGGGATGCTCTAGCTCTCAGATTACCTCATTCTACCTCAGTGCTCAGACAGTTCAATTTCTACCTTAGTGGATGTAGAAGACAGAGTTCCATCCCCACAAAAGGAAAAGAGAACCAGCCATAGAAAGAAGTCATTTTAATAGATCTATGGCGGGGGGTGGGGTGGGAGGGGGAGGGCATGAGGGAAAGCAGTAAATTAGAACAAGTAATACATGTATAAAAAAATGGTGCAATGAGGATCTGTTAGATGGCTATGGGTACAAGCTCTTACAGCAGAGATAACAACCTAAATCTGATCTCTAAGACCTATACAGTAGAACTATGCCATGGAAATGGATGCACACACAAAATAATTTTTTAAAAGCCAAAATGAAGCCAGGCCGTGGTGGTGCACACCTTTGATCCCAGCACTCGGGAGGCAGAGGCAGGAATCTTTGATTTCGAGGCCAGCCTGGTCTGCAAAAGGTGAGTTCCAGGCCAGCTAGGGCTGTTACACATACAAAGAAATCCTGTCTTGGGAGGGGAAAAAAATCCAAAATGAAACTTATTTCTGAATGTGTTCATCTAAAACATTAAAAGTTAAAAAAAAAAAAAAGTAAAACCATTTGCTGGAAAAATTACAGCATGCTGGGTTTGGTGTTATACCAGAGACATACTTAAAATATGGCTCTCACAGGCTAGCTGAGGAAAACTGCTCTGAATTTCAACTCTCCATGTCCAGAGATGGAAAAGATAATGAATGCATCACCAGAATGGCTCCAGTCTCAACACAAGGCAGTTTGCTGTGAACAAGCAGAAGGTAAGTTTACCATGCAAGGTTTCTAACCGACAAAAACTTGAGAGTAAGTATGGCAAATGTACACAGCACCATCAAGCGAGGCTGCACTCAAACTACTAGAATAAGGAAGGCAACCACCGGATTTACACAACACACCTTGGGACTGGAGATGACTTACCAGTTAGAACACTGGCTGCTCTTCCAGAGAACCTGGGTTCAGTTCCCAGCACAAAAGTGGTAGCTCACAACTAGAGAGCACCAGGCCCACACATAGTGCACATGTCCAAACACTCATACCCATAAAAAATTTTAAAACTCACAAGAAAAACCCTACTTCATTCAACCTTTGCAGTGAAGGACCCAGATCTGCTCTTTCATGCTCACTTCTTGTGACTAATATGCCAGGGTGGAAAACAAGCGGACTGGGGAGACGGGCAAAGGGTGAGACCTCTAATCCCAGCAGACTGGAGAGATGGGCAAGGGGGGAGACCTATAATCCCAGCAGCAGAAAGAACTGCCACATTGGGCAACAGCTGAGGGAGGTTACAAAGCCAAGCCTATAAAACTGCCCCAACACTAGATCCACCTGGTCCATTGGGGTTAGGGCAAAGCTTGGCCATCTTTCAGAACTACAGTGAGTACCACAACCGAGAAGCCAGCAGCCTGGTACTCTATAATCCAGGTCAACAGCACCAAGCTGTGCAGAGCAGGCATGGCTGAGCACTGATGGTCTTACTTCTTGCAAAATCAGGAAAAAGGTCATCTGCCCTGGGGCTCCATGAGACACTCAGTTCTGATCTGAAATCTCAGTCCTGGAAGCACTCATTACTACTTGGTTGCTTTCTTTACTTCCCCTGTGCTATTTTCTCTACAATCTGCAATCTTGTCTGCTGGGTAAAACCTGCTGCTCAAGTGCAACCTGTCCTGAACTCTACCAAGACACACCTATGTGCCTTCACATCTGTGTTAAGACCGCTGTGGGAAGTTTGGGTTTCAAAGACTTCCCCAGTCTCCATCAAACTTTGACCCCTGCACTGGGGACACCGCTCTAGCAGCCAGCTCTTTGTACACTAAGAACATACAATTCCTCTAGAAAGGCCCTGCAAGGAACAAGTGACCCACTTAAGTCTTCATGCACACCTTCAAAGTCAGCTCCTCATGAGTGTAAAAAAGTAAAGGAGAAAACCAATTGTCAAGCGATCTCAAAGTACTTCCACTAGGATATAATTAAGCCTACGAACTAAGTAACATAAAACACCAAAATATACTTTTAAGAATTTTATTTTGTCTAAATAATCTTCAGTGGATTTTTTTTTTTACAGATTATACATTGAAAAAAAAAATACTGCCGGGCGGTGGTGGCGCACGCCTTTAATCCCAGCACTCGGGAGGCAGAGCCAGGCGGATCTCTGTGAGTTCGAGGCCAGCCTGGGCTACCAAGTGAGCTCCAGGAAAGGCGCAAAGCTACACAGAGAAACCCTGTCTCGAAAAACCAAAAAAAAAAAAAAAAGAAAAGAAAAAAAAAAAAAAGAAAAAAAAAATACTAAAAGTAACCACATTCTCACTATTAAGAAACAGAGGCTTAAAAAAACTAAACAAAAAACTAACCCATTCTCTAAAAGTAATTGTACAAAAACAAATGTGTCTCTCTCTGAGAATGTGTTGTTTTGTTTTGAAGGCCCTGGTCAACTGTCACCTGGATGAAATATCAGGTTCCATGTTAAGGCCCCAACAGTGATATCCAAAGACCTAAGATATTTTCTGGTTTCTTGCCTTGTCAACAGTTATGCAATTTAAACTGATATGCAGCTAATATTAAACACCAAACTACCATTCACTGGGGGTCTGTCATCCCCTAATGTAGCAGTATCTTAATTCACAATGCTCTTCTTTTCAGATTTGGGTAAATCAAAATTTCTCCTTTAAAATACCCAATTATACCTGCAGGTAACAAATCCATGAGCCAGTATCACCAATACTAACCTGAATGGCCCCAATCAAGCATCACCGCACAAGGGATATGGAAAATAAATGTACTGTACAAGCCACATAAATCTGAACACAATGAATGTATTATTAAACTCGCCAAATTCATTTAACCCGAGGTGGCCTTCCCATTGTTTTCAGGTCCCAGGCTAGATAGCTCATTCACATTTATACACACCATCTTCCCTGACAAAAGAGGCCACTATAGTCAGAGTTCTCAACTTCCCTTCTATGGTCACCATGACCTAAGAAAGGTGTGTGGCTATTCAAGCCTATCAGGTTGGGCCTCTGTTCTAATGCTCTCAAATCTGACTTCAACCGAGTGTTTTCCAAAGAATCAGTAAAGGTTTTTCCCCAGAAATAAGTGTTCACATTCTTGGTCTCAAGCTCATGTAGCTCTTTTAAAGCCTACTAGGAGCCAGAAATCAATCAGTAGTTAAGAACCCATACTGTTCTTACAGAGGACACGAGTTTGGTTCCCAGCACCATCTTTGGATAGCTCAAAACTGACTATAAAGCCAGCCCAAGGGGATCTGACACACACACACCCAAATACACCCAAACACCCACACCCAAAATTAGAGCTTATAGGTTTTAAGAAACCCCTTACCTTACAAACCCAACAGGTCAGATAATTGATGACAGTATGTAAGGAATGCTAACAAACTGAAAAATGAGAAATCCTGTTACTGTATAGGGTCAGGCACAAGCCCCAACTTACATGCTGGACTTCACAGAGATCAGATCATCAACTTGTACATGTTTAGGAAAATATGAGCTCGCTCTCGGATGTTAAAGTGACTATTTGGCTAAAAATACCTCATGAGGGTCATACATATACATTAGCAGTCTACATCTGACCCCACTGGCTTACCTTCCTTTTGCCTCTCCCTCAAACCTAAATTAGATGGCTAGCTACAAATCAAATATTCAAGTCCAAAGCCCTTCTAATTCACAGCCTTTACCATAGTAGTCTGCTCTGCAATGGGCACTTGCTGAAATGTTTTACTTTTTGTTTTCAACGACTCAAATTTAAGAAAAATGGATAATTATGAAATTTGACAAACCTGTAGCAAAATAGTGTAACATTTGAAATTTTTCTGTTACACTTGACTTACTGTATAATCGAACAAGCTCAAGTTTAACTCAAGAGAACTGAAAACCATGTCCATATAAAGACCCATAAATATATATTATTAGAAAGCCAAATACAGACTCAACTCTAAATAGCAAATATATAAGTTTGGTATGTAACAAAGTAATGAACAGTAACACTGACATATACATTTTAGTCTTAAAAAGCAAGATAAAAAACAGTATATAATTCCACTTATGATCCCGTTAAAAGGCAAAACTAAAAACAGAAAAATAGGATGAGAACAATGGGAACAAAGACAGTAATTTGGAGGGGCCATGAAAAACTGCTGTGTATTATAATTACTACTGTGTACTTGCCTAACTTTATCCAACTACATGAGGCACAGTTTCTGTGGTGGTAAATTATACTTCAATAAAGCAAAACTTTAAAAACTGTTAGCCAGAATGCTACTAATCATCTAGGAATGTAAAACATTAAAAATTCCAGAAGGGAGAGTTCTGAAAAGAGGCAGCTGACCCCAATGGTTCATACTTAATATTTAATTTACTCCACTGCTTACTGGCTTCACTCTCCTGTGACTTTAATATTTTTCTTAAGATTATGCATACAGTGCATATATATATATATATATATATATATATATATATCCACATGCCAGAAGAGGGCACCAGATCTCATCATAAATAGTTATGAGCCATCATGTGGCTGCTGGGAATTGAACTCAGTCTGGATCTCTAGAAATGCTCTTAACCTCTGAGCCATCTCTCCAGCCCACTTGTCTATCTTAACTGATCCTGTCTTGGGTATCCGTTTCTTACTATGTTCCTTGCACCTGAGATGGTCCTGGACAATACCAGTTTATTTTTACAGTCAGCTTCCCACAACGCCTCCTGGAGCTAGCAATGGTTTAGAGCACTTACAAAAGGAATTACACTAGTCAGTAAAGTACCTGCCAATCAAGCATAAAGACCTGAGTTTAGATTCTTAAAACCACTTCAAAACAGAGCACTGTGGCACTCATCTGGAACCCTAACCACATAGGGTAGACAAAGAAGATGGACCAACAAATGGATATCCACAGCTCACTGACCAGACAATCTGGTCAATCAGAGGGCTCACCAGGTTAAGTGAGAGACGGGTCTGAAAACAAGTTCTTAATAAAGTTCAATCTATTCTATTCTAGGTCTGGTATATAACTTTGGGGTGGAGCAGGCCCTAAATTCAGTCCACAATATTCCACCCCCACCCCACAACTACAATCTGTTAATTATGAATGAGTCTACAACAATTTTAAGAAGAGAAAAAAACAAACATAGTCATTTAAAAACAAAGCGTAGGACACCTGCCTAACACCCAGGTTTAAGCACACCATATCAAGTAACAATGAGGAGACTAGCAAGGAGTACTTTTGTTAGGCTGAGTTCAACTGCCCTGGGACAAAACTCAAGTTTCCATAACCTACAATTATGTTTGTCTTACTGGTGATAAGGCTAAATACTTACTCTTGTATAATTGCTTCCTATGGAGCTTTGTACTCATGGGTCTTAAAAGCCAAGTTTTATGGGGACCAGCAACAAAAAATATCTGAAAAAGCAATTTCCTTTCCAATTCCTCTAATAAGTGTTACATGCAAAACATAACCAACAAGTATCTACCAAGCCTGTACTTTTACATTTATAATTCATATGGATCAAATTTCATTCATTGCATACTGGTGGGATGGCTTATCAAGCAGACATTTACCAACAAACCTAACAATCTGAGATTAGTCCCTAAACCCACATAGCACGAGAACCAGGGTAAGAGTAAAAAAAAAAAATATGAACAAGCTCATAAGCCAGAATCAAAAAAGGAGTCTAATCAGCTTCTCTAAGAAGTGTATGAGCAGTCTGAGAATCCTAGGGTTGTTAGGTACATCTGAGTCAAGTTCATAGTCTCCTAGTAGGTGCTGCTAAAAATGCTGGAGGTAAGAGTGTCTAACACTCTGCTTCTGTTTTCTTAAGACAAAGTAAAAGAAGAAATGACTGCCGAGTAGTTCTTTGCAGATAAGTCAGTTTCTTACTGTTGAGGCTAATGAGCCAGTTTTGTCTTCCCCTCATCAATCTGATGTGGTTTCCTAGATATCCTGAACTGCTGGAAATTATTTAATAAGAGGCACACTAAAAAGTATCAAATCACCTGAAACTGACACACAACAGAAGGCAGTTATACATTTCTCTTTCATATTTAAAAAAACTGAGGAGCCAAAGGCAAGAGAATCACTGTGATTTCTGAGGCCAATCTGGTCTACACATTGAGTTCGAGGCCAGCCAGGACTTCATTTCATAGTGAGACCCTGTCTCAAAACAACACAAAAAGAGAAAGGCATCCAATTTTAATAATAATAGTATTAATAATAGTCTGCAAGTAGAAAAATTTATTGGAGTACCTTTGACTGGCCACATCAAGCATCTCATTTTGGTTTCAATAGGATTTTAGTTTGTCTACTGCCTGTTAATAGGAAGGTTAAAATTTTTATTTTAACACACTATACAAATTACACTATAAAAAGCTTTCAAAATTCAATATTTAGTAAACTAATGGTGATCCATGATACTGTTCCTTCCTATCCAATACAAATAAACATGTGCTATGGGCTGGAATGCTTAAACTGTTCATCTGAGTACAATAAGATCTGACAAAAATGCATTTAACAAGGTAATAAATTATCAGCCTTATGAAATGAACTTTAAGGAGAATGAGGAGAAAGCCATTCTTCCATTATTCTGTCTCTGGGGATCCAATTTCAAAAACTATTACACACTTTATCCCATTAGATCCCATACTGATTATCCTAACAAAGCGCTACATTATGCTCTTTAAAACCTGGCTTTAATGACTACTGTACCTAAGGAGCACTCCTTTCGAAAAATGCTAAATATGTAATAACAGTATGATTACAATGAGAAAAGAAAAATCGCAACCCTTGGGAAAAGCAGCTGCTATACTTAGAGACTAGAATAAAAGATACCAAAGGACTTGGGCCAAGATTAGTATAAATAGACTTTATTGAAGTCAGTGCCTCTGTACGGAGACAGAAGATTGTGTCTACATAAGCACAAGTTGTAACATTTCACAACTTCTAAAAGGAATGTCAACAATTACAACGATCATGCATACCATGGTCGATAATCACATTTTAGAAGCATTTTCAACCATTTCTAAAGAAATGCTTGTAACATTGTTATATATAGAACTACTTTCAATAAACTGCAAAACATTGATCGACTTTTCCAGTATGAGCTACAGTGTCAACACAAAAGGGAGGCATAAATGTTTAATTTATGAAATCAGAATGGAATATTTACTGTAAAGAAAAAATTAAAAAGCTTTCAAATAAAGGCCATTATTGAACCAACATGAAGAGCACAACTTGAACTTGACTTCATTCATCTTTTAAAGCTGTCCTCTGAATAACTTCAGTTCTAAGCAGTGAATTCAGTACTGTGAATATTCCTTGGATTGAAGTTTGGCAATAATGCGGTCCAACTGTCTCTTTGCTTCACACTGTGGGAAATTGCTCATGTCATAATATTGAGGGGCAATTTTCACCAACCTGTCCAGAAGGGGGGGGGGGGAGGAAGTTATGAAATCAAGATTTTAAGTAAGTACCAGTTACTAATAAGCTAGGAATTAATCCTATCACTGCTGAATAAAGGCAAATGTTCAAATACAAATCAAAGATAAGAAATATAAACCTACATTTTAATGAACATCACATTTAGAAATGTCAGCTAAATAAAAATACTAATTTTCTGTTAATTTATCAACTTTGAAAAAGTATCAGAATTAATTTTCAAAATATTTACTTGCATATGACACAATATAAAAATAATACAAAGCTATGAAATGTTTCATTTGACCACACTACTTTAACCCATATTTTGAAGGTTATGCAAATGTGACATGTTCCATAAACTATTTGAGAGTCAAATAACTTCATCTTCTCATTCTCAATGTTTTAAAAACAAATGTATTGCTTATGAAGGCTAACTATACATTTGTCCCCTCCTCAGCAAAACATAGGATAAGACGGTAATTTTCTACACGTTTGAAGTGTCAAAAGTCAAAATCACTGATGCATGGGAACTGTAAAATACTAAGTGACACCACCTAACATAAATGCCTTCTAGTCCACTCTGGACTGACAGACATTTCCTTAACTTATAAAATGGTGAGATGGGTGGGTAGGGAGGAATAACATGGATAGCTAGCATTCTGCTAAAAGTTGAGCTGTCAGTCATAATTAGAACTTACTTGTAGAAACTAATATGCAAACTGAGATACAACTTGATGTAATTTTTATCTTTACATAGGTCCAAAAAAACCCAACATTTAATAAATAAGGACAAATAAAATACTTTTAATAAAAACAAGTGAATTATTAAAGACGAACATCTGTAACCAGAGACTACACAAAATGGCACCAAAGAAAGTCCTGATACTATCCAAGTCCCTGCCCACACCAAAATTCCCACTGTCCTCTCACCAAAAAACTGACTAATAACCCATCATACTCTGTAAATCCTAGATCTATGCATAAGAATATATACATCTAGCTGAGAAGACCAAGCTATACAATGAGCAGAGAAGGCTTTATTTACTACAACCAGAGCCAAATTCTATCCACAGCAAACTACTAAAATTGAAATTAAAATCAAAAAGTATGCTTACCATTCTGGCTTGATATCTGTACATGTCCGGATATAATTCTTCGTTGTCAGCACAAACTCATTATAAAGCACCCATTCAGGCTTGTGATCAAGCACAGTAGAGGGATGCAACTGGACCACCTGGTTATCTTTCACAGTTAAGTAATGCCCTGTTCGTTCTAAATGTGCCACCTGAAACCAAAACAGTAACAAATGAAATAATTCCAAAATAATATGAGATATTGACAAGAAAACAAGCAGACTCAGGCTTATAAAAAAAAAAAGAAATTTTTTTTTAAGATTTCACACACACCTGTGCCTGCCTATCTGTGTACCACATGTATGGCTGCCTGAGACCAGACAGAAGAGGGTGCTGGATCCCCTTGGAACTGGAGTTACAAACTTAGTTACAGACCTTGGTTGTGAGGATTGAACCCAGGTCCTCTGGATGAGTAGTCAACACTCTTAACCATTGAGCCATCTCCCAGGCTTCAGGCTTATTTTTATTCAAAGGTTATTACAAAAGGAATTTTGCAAAATAAAGTCACATAAAATTCAATGTTCAGTATTCCCAAAATTTTACTGAACATAGGCACACCCATTTATGGCTGCTACCATGCTACCAGGGCAAGGAGAACTAAGAGGTTGTGACACAGATTTGATGAATACACACAGCCTATTATCTATTATCTGGTCCTTCCTGTCTCAGACATTTCTGGACAAGGCTCTACAGAGTAGATAAGTAAGTAGCACCACACTCATAGCTGAAGTAAAGAAAACAAACCTAAGCAAACAGAAAACAGCAGCCTACAAAGAAAATGGTAAGAAAAAAGCATGGGAACAGAGGTCACATAATTCTTTCCTGTATTTCTTTGACTAATAATACACTTAGACTGGTGGCTGTGGGATCGTCTTTTTGTACTATTGGTTAATGAAGAAGCTGTTTTGGCCTATGACAACACAGGACATAGTCAGGCGAGAAATCCACGAGAGATGCAGGGAGAAGGCAGAGTTGGGAGATACCTCTAGGGAAGCAAGATGTAATAGAACACAGGTAAAGCCACGAGACAAGTGGAGATACATAGATTAATAGAAATGGGTTAATTTAAGAAGCTTATTGTTAAGCTAGCTAACAATAAGCCTGAGCCATAGACCAAACATTTTGTAATTAATATTAAGCCTCTGAGTGATTATTTTATAAAAATGGCTGCTGCCCAATTGGGACTGGGCGGGATTGAGAAACTTCAATCTACCAACTGGTGATATGTAACATCTACCAAACACATGACAAAGTTTGACCTTTCCAATTCTAGAATTCTGCATAATATGAATCAATGTCATTCAATAAATATTTATACTAAATACATACTACTAGATGCCAGGTAACATTTGTTGATGCTTCTAAAAACAGGTGCTGAGATACTACAGTTTTTTAACACACACACACAGAGTGCTCTATCTACATGTATGCCTTTATGACAGAAGAGGACATCAGATCCCACTACAGATGGTGGGAACTGAACTCAGGGCCTCTAAAAGAGCAGCCAGTGCACTTGAGCCATCTCTCTGGTCCGATAGTACAGTTCTTAATCACAGCTTTATCAGAGTGGGGGGGGGGAGTGCATGCATGAGAGAGAGAGAGAGAGAGAGAGAGAGAGAGAGAGAGAGAGAGAGAGAGAGAGAGAGAGAGAGAGAGAGAGAATGAATATAATTAAATCTAGGGAAAAAATATTCACTCCTAACTGCATTATTCACCTTATACTACAATAAGCATTCTTCTAAGCTAGAGACACACATTTGCATCCCAGCACCTGGGAGGTAGAAGCAAAAGGTCCACTGGAGCTCCAGGCCACCCTTTGTGGAAACCTTTTCTCACAGAACCACCAACCCACTTTTCCTGTTACTTTGATTCAAAGACAGCTACTTGACAGAATCTCCTTTGGTTTTACATGATGGAATCAAATGCATCCAGACTCCTAGCTGCTGAACAGATAGATAAGCTTTGAGGCTGGCTGATGTACTTAGTTTAAGAAATATTCAATGATAGAATAAACAAGCATGAGCTAGAAGGGATGATTTATTGTACTGCCAGAAGAATTTTTCAGGTATCATTTTGATTTATCTGACCCTTAAAATAACTTTTCAGTAGCTGGAGAGGTGGCCTAATAATTGAGACCACTGGCTGCTCATGCAAAGGTCTTGGGTTCAATTCCCAGAGCCCACTCAAACTCAATTTCAGATGATCCGACACCTCCAGCTTCACCAGGCATGCAAGTGGTCCAGACATACAAACAGGCAAAACACCCATACATAAAAACATTAAAGATGCTCAGGGTATTCATCTGGGTTTTTTTTTTATTCCACTTCCAATAACCTTTAATACAGTACATTTAAATTAAATAACTTATAAGGAGGAAAAATTAAGAAAGGCTTAAATCAAAAGACTTGGATTTTGCAGTATCCCAAGTTAGTCATAAATACCAATGTGCACTATGTAGAAATACAAAATAAATGTAGTTATTTAGATGTGGAAGACACAGGGAAGACACTGGAGAGATGGCTCAAGAACTAGCTTCCAGAGGATCCAGGCTTGATTCCCAGCACTCACATGCTGTATATATTTGTGTATACACAAATATAAATATGTGTATGTATACATGTTAACACATTTCCAACTGAGACCAAGATTTTGAGAAAACTTAAAACATTTATCCAAAGGGCTGAAATAAGAATGCTTATTTCAAGAATATTCTTATAAATATCTCATAATTGTACCAGAAAATGGCCAAAGTATCCATTTGTTATAAAACAAAGACTCCAGTTAACAGAAAACAAGTATTTCTAAAATTATATCCAAACAAACAAGACTTCTAGCTTTGCTAATCAAGGTACTAACTTATTACTCATTAGACAGGATTCTACCCATACTAATTCATTCAAAGAAACTAGACAGGATTTAGAACCAATTTTTATACATACTCCCCAACTCTAACCAAACCAAAAAAGGTAACTAAAAAGCAATTACACGAGCAATTATAGACTCTTGATCTAACTACTTACCTGTTGTTGTTTTTTCTCTTTTGGGGGGCATACCACCCAGCTCCCAAATAAATTATACAAGGAGGCTTAGTCTGAATTATGAATGCCCAGCCTTAGCTTGGCTTAGTTTCTTGCCAGCTTTTCTTAAATTATCCTTTTACCCTCTGGGCTTTTCCCATTCTCTTACTTCTGTAAATCTTACTCTTACTCTGTGGCTTGCTGTGTAGCTGAGTAGCTGGCCCGTGGAGTCCTCCTCCTTCCCTGGCTAGTTCTCTCTCCTCCTTCTCCCCAATTTCTCCTTCCATTTATCCTCTCTGCCTGCCAGCTCTGCCTATCCTCTTTCCTACCTTGCTATTATTGGTCATTCAGCATTTCATTACACCATCATCAGATGTTTTAGACCAGCACAGTAACACAGCTTCATAGACTTAAACAAATGCAACATAAACAAAAGTAACACCTTAAAGTAATATTCCCCAACACTTACCTGCATAAAATAACCAGTAACCAATGCTTTTCTTATATTAATATAATAGTCCCTGCTTGTGAAATCTGTACTTCGACGAGGCAAATTAAATCTGTCCATAATTCTTGATAGCTGCTGGCGTACATTGTCTGCAGACATCAGGGACCGGTAGTTAATGAAGTTGTCATAACACCACTGAACAGATTCATGATCTAAAAAGTTGAAGGGAAGGAAAAAGGGTCACCATGAATCATCCACACAGAAGAAAATTCTGAAAGGTAACTTTTTTAAAAAAATAGGGCCGGAGAGACAGCTAAGTTGTCAAGCATGTGTACTGCCTTAGCAGAGGACAAGTGGGTGGTTCCTAGCACCCATGTTGGGCAGCTCACATTGGGACACCTGTAGCTCCAGCTCCAGGGGGATCTGAAGCCTCTGGTCTCCTTTGGGCACTTGCATTCCCCCACAGACAAGACAGACACAAAGACACACATACATGAATAAAATCTTTAATAAGAATAAAGTATAAACTAAACAACTAAGAGAAAAACATTTACATAAATAATTTTCTCTAAATAAATTTTATATTACTAACTTTTCTTAAAAAAAACAATAACCCTTATTCAAATGAATTAAAAGAAACAGTACTAAGGTTTCTGACTAATAGATGGCAAAACAATGATTTTGAATCAATGGTTCTTAGCAAATTGAATTATTTACCTATTAACAGCCACCTGGCTGTTTCCAACAAAGGATTATTAGACACTGGTAGATTCAGAGAACTTGGTAAAATGCCAGATTTTGCTCATTTTCAAAGAAATCACAGCCTTAACTGAAGGAAATCAAATACAACATTAAGTAATGAAGTGAACTTCAAATAACTAGCATGATGCTCTCTAACAGTGCCTGAACTGAGATGTTAGACTGTGACTGTGGCACACCAGCCTCAGCAATTTACAAGCTTTAATTGTCATCGGTGTCTTCCAAGACCTGTGAATAAGCACGTCAAGTACTAATAATTTTACTACATGTATTATGAAAAAGTAATGATTTCTTGAAAAATTTCCAATCAACCCAGTATTATTCAGCTCAAAGCCTAAAACGTATGAACTATATCAAAAGAAAGAATTCTTTTTGGAGTGACCTGTTTTTAATTACAGCCATGAAAGAAAACTACATCTGCTTCACAGATCTTTTGATATTAATAAATAAAACTGAGGGTTGTCAAAGTGGAAAAAATGTGAAGGAAAAAAAGCATTAAAAACTAGACCATATTGATCTTCCTCAGCTAGTCTATCTGTGGTATATCATTTTGTCCTCAGTGCTGAGATTTAAGCAACTATAATGTGCACTTTGTCTTAAACAGACTAAATAAGTACATAGGTTCATCATTATAAAATACATTGCCATTTCAGAATAGAGAGTAAGCAGGAGTATGAAATACATCTTCAAAATAAAGAATATGACTAAAAGTTGGGCAATGAAAATCTCTAAATTAAGGTGTTGCTGATTTGCATACCCTGATCAAGAATGAAGTTTCTCATTTAGAAATCAAACATCAAAGACTAACAAGAGCTGGGTGTGGTTAAACACACCTGCTGTCTAGCTACTCAGAAAGGGAGTGTCACCTAAAATCAAAGTGGCTTGGGTAAATCTATCAACTAGCCAACTGACTAATCAAATGACAATTTTAGTTAAGATAAACAAGTGTCACCTGATGGCTCTACCATATTTCTAAATTGGTAAGAAATAACTCAATGAGACAAAAATCTAAAACTAGTGCTACCCACTCACTCCTTACAATGCTAAGAGCTACTCTTAATATTCAAAGGCAAGCCAAATGCAGATTAGAATGAAACCTCCCACACACAAAGGTGTTAAAACATTTGTCTGTACTGTACAGACATTAAAATGTCATCTTATTAACATAACATCTTAAGCTGTCCCGTATTTTCTATCCATAGTCCCCAGTGAAAAATACCTTGACCAGTATTTAAAGCATACCTACAAGTCCAATGTACTCAATATTTTAATTAACAAGATTAAAAAAAAACTTAAAAATAGGATATAAATAATCAAGTAATGGTAAGGTATCTGGAAAACTTTGTTTTTAAAAAGTTCGTACTGTAAAAGGTGGCAGTTAGTGAATAAAGGCTGACTGTTTCGCTTTGAAAGAGTCTGTTCTATCACACACATCTGCTGCCTCTGGTATAATGCAAGGACCGAGTATCGTAACGGGCCTAAAAAACAAAAAACAACCAAGGCTTGCCACCCTTTCCTAGTAGCTACAAGCATTTAGTATAAAATAATCATGTCTCTAAAGAATTAGTTATTTTCTAATTTTTTTCTCCCCTCTTGCTTCTGCCCCTACTACAAGAGGCAAAGTAAGACAGCTGTGGATATCCGCTGTTTCATGTTTTCACCAAATTCACCCACCCAAAAGTCAAAATACTTACATATAAAGATTGTTTTAATTCCATAATTGATTTTAAATGAAATTGAGGATATTTTGAAAGCTATTTTAATTGTAACAACTACAGTATTAGAAATTTGAGAAATTTAACATTTAATAGACAGTTACTGTTTTCCAGTTTTTCGGTTTATTGAGACAGGGTTTCTCTGTGTGGCCCTGGCTGTCTGCAAACTCTTAAAGATCTGCCTGCCTCTCCCTCCCAAGTGCTAGGATTAAAGGTGTGTGCCACCAGCACCTGGCTAATGTGTTCCAGTTTTATAGTGAGAAATAATACAGGTGACCTTTTCCCTTCATGTTTACAGACCACTTGCAGTTAATGACTGAGAACAGTAACTCAAACCTATTCTTTCTGTTTGTTGGTTTTATTATTGAAAAACATACAATAAATAGAAATAAAACGTGAAACACATCACAATTTTTCTGTTAGTAGTAAATTTATACAGGGCTCATTTTTATTACTGTATTTCTCAAGTTTTCTATGATTGTTCCTTTTTCCCTTATTATAAACCTAAACAATTTTGGAAAAGATTGGCAATTCTATTTTAAATGCTAGTCAGGAGATTTTCAAATGAACCTCTGGATTTGTAATGTAAAGTTGTCACAGATAATAAATGAAAGTGAGATGAAGAAACATCTTCTATGTTGCAAGTGACGTTTAGACAAAAGAGTTCCTTCAATCTAATTTTACTTACTTTGTTTAAAAGCGTGGTAGACATTCAGCAGTGTCAGATGATCTCCATCTATGTGGGCAAATCTCATCTTGGCCTCATCTGCAGCTTTCTTGGCCTCCGTGGGGCGAACAAAACACTGTGGGACTAAACAAGGTTGGTATGGGCCCAACACAAACGCCCATATCGATGAGTCACGCATTCACAGATAGAGGAACAAGGCCTAGCTAGGTCAGTTCACAGAGCATAGGGCAGGGCAGGATGGCCTCCAACTGCATCTTGGACTGTTTACTACCTTGATTTGGTACATCACCTAACCACATCTGTAAGACAAGAGGGTTTCAAAGCTACAGAGTACCTGATTATTTTAACTAGATCTAAAAGTAGGCATCAAAACAGCTATTCTGAAGGCCATCAATTACTAGAAAGCTCAACTTATTTCAAAAACCAGTGCTGATAGCTCTACCAATAACCAGAAATATGGTGTCAATAGCCTTTTAATAAACTGATTTTTCAAAAGGCCATCCATTCACCCCACTGAATGGCTGTAGTTAGGAAGCTGTACTTGCCCACTGAATAACTAAAACAACTTTGCAACCATTCTACTGCCACATTTCTATCAAAATTGTTTCCCTAAATCTGTGGCTATTACCAACTGGTGGGTATCACTATTAGCACCGGTAAGCACAGCATATGTAAACACAAAAAAAATTAAAAAATAAAAAATAAATAAAAAAGAAAGAAAGAAAAATTAAAGAAATCTCGGGTTTGAAGATAGCAGTAGTGGTGGAAGGTTAAACCGCCTTAGAATGAAGAAAATTCAAGGCTGGGATATTCAATCTAATGTTGCAGCATTTTAATTAAAAAAAAAAAAAAATCAGTAAATAAAGCCCCAAGTTTAAAAAATTTGAATCAAACCCTCAATATAAAAGTAAATCCAATATTAAAGAGTTGACAATTAGTCGAAAACAATCAATATTTCAAGGGTCATCAAAATATTGAACTACAGTAGATTTTGAGCCTCAACATTAATTCACAAACTTTTAAGTTGTTACAAAGTATGCACTACATTTTTTTAAAAAAAATACAACCTTCCTTAATTCACTTTAGCAATTCCATAGTTATCAAAATAAATACTTAACAAGCTTGGGACTTTTTGATGTATTCTGAAGCTTTTATAACCTTACCAATAAAAATCATGAATTATCAGTTCAGATAGAAGAAAATGGGAATAATCGACAATGAGATCAAATACAGTATCAAATTATTCTTTCCCATACAGTTTTCCCCTTTAAAGATGAAAGTAGCCAAACAAAGACATCGATGCAGTCATAGTAAACATTAAAGGTCTTGCTTAATGTAACTGAAGCAAGGTAACTCGTAAGTACAGAAACATCTCACAGCTCTAAACACTAACAAAATAGCCACCAGAGTTGAACAGGAATAAATAGACCCCATAGGCCTCTGGTTTCTAACTCAGAACCTCAAACTAACTAGCAAACAAAGCTTCACAAAGCTCTAACTGCTTTTTGGCATGACTTTTCCCTCACTGCACATTTTAACATTATCCAGAAAATGGCCTGTTTTTAAAAAAAAAAAAATCACTTAATGTTTAATCTCTTGATATCTAAAAAGACAACCACCAGTAAATTGTTTTCCCTAATTCCTACTAGGCATAAGACTAACATCTAACTGGATGTGTTCACTCTGACCACAAGGACCAACTGTAAAGAACTAATACTCTAAACACAACAGTACTGTTTACTATGTCTGATAGGAGAACCCACAGGAAAAAAATCCTGGCAGGTAACAGACAAGCACACTAATAATTCTTGCCCTAACTTGCCTCTAAAAACTAAAATCTTGGGAGAAATACAACTGGGAGAATATAACAAAACATATAAGCAAGGCAGACACCAACCTACCACCACCTCTGCAAATGAGACAATTTCTTTAAACATTGACACTGCCCTGCCCATCTGCTCTGAGTCTGATCAGTCATAACTCTGCAAGAAAACATTTAGCTACTTCTTAAATAAAAGTCACACCGTTAGAATATACCATACATCTGAACTATGCCATAATTTATATTTAGAAAGCTTAATTATTCTTTAATTCCAGAAAATTTGAATTTATGGCATTAAGTAATCAGGACCAATAAACCACTCTGCAATTAGAAGTCAGTTCTCTCTAGTACTGAAACTAGTAGTATACCGTAGTTTGATTTTCAGTATTCTTATTTTCTACTTTTAGCTTTAAAAGAAAAGTCATTTGTTTGCAACATTTCCTCTCCTTTCTGGAAATCTAATTTCCAAGTTAGATTAAGTTTCATTGCCACTAAGAAACAGCACTATTTTCTCAATGTAAGGTCTAAGTTTGTAAAATTGTCATGTTTATCAAGAAGTTATATTTTTTAACCAAGTGCTTTTCTGCCATTTTAAGAGTATCAAAATCAGATTGTGATTAAGTCCCAAATGATACATTACTACTTCTCTGTGACACTAAATCAGAAACTCATGTTTGTCACTGAATACACACACGTAAAAAAGGCTCAATTTAAATGTAACACAGGCTCACTGAAGAGTGTCAAACACTAACCAAGTTTTTGTACTTTCAATAGACCTTTAAAATAACACTAATGGATCTAAAGAAAAAAATGCAGTTACGCTTGCATTCAAACTATTCCTATTGCAATTTCTATTTGTACTCAAAAGAGCCAATGTTTTCCTTTATTTTGTAAACAGAAACTTTAGTTTTGTAAGGGTTTTATAAAGCTATTTAGAAGGTATTTAGGAAACAAACTAAGTTCCTTCAAACCATCTATTAAATCTACTATCATGCTGAATAATGATAATAACGATAAAAACCAACAAAGGAAGTTCACCCAGACTCTGAAGAGCTGGGCTTTTGGTCCCTCCCCTCTATTACCTGACAACATAGCAGTAATAGATAGGACCTCATTAGAACAGTTGTAGTCACAACTTGCAATAACCATTTTAGCGAGCTGTGGATCTAGAGGAAACTCTGCCATCATGGATCCCAACTCAGTCAGATCTCCATCATCATTTAAAGCAGCCAAATAATTCAAAAGTTCTAGGGCTCTCATCAGAGTTTCAGGAGCTAAGGGAAAAATTAGACAAGTTGTCTTAAGTAAGCAAAAAAAAAAAAAAGACAAAGTGCAAACTATTATAAGCAATCTCATTCTTCACACTATATTGGACCCAGTTCAGAACTCAAATTGTCATCAAATTCAATAATACAGATATAGCAAACAACACTATACTAAAATGACGTTCAAGCCAGGAATGGTGGCAAATACCTGTAACTCCTGCATTTAGAAGCCAGGAGAATCAGTTCAAGGATGTCTTTAGTAAGACTGAAGCCAGGACAAAATTACTTTTTCATAAAAAATTAGAAATATTACAATTTTTACATTCCTCTGCCCTGGCAATAAGTCAGTTAACCTAGATTCCAGGCTAACATCTAGATGGGCTTATTCGGTCACATAACTGCCACCTTTTTTAAAGTTGTAATACCACTTCATAAGACCAATCTTAATGTATAATGGAGGCAAAAGGTAAAATGTACTTAATATACATACACCACATACACACACACACACACACAATACACAATACACATATACACACATGCTCTACAGGATACACAGAAAAACGTCTTTGGTTAACAGAGGTGATAAAGGTCCTGATTTAAGTCATACCTGGTGGGTCCATAAAATCAAAATGTACCAAATCATCAATACCAAGCTTCTTCAATTGTAATACAACTGATCCTAAATTAGAGCGCAAAATCTCAGGATAGGTGTTATCCTAATAAAAGAAAAACACATGTTATGATAATAATACCCTTAGTCCCTGTCTCCTTGTTTTAGTATTACATACCTTGTATGTAACTATCCCATGGGGAAAAAAATACTTGAGAATTATACTAAAAGAAAAATCAGGCCACTCCTTCCAACTACCTCTATAATGTATGTGTTTTAGAGCTAGCCACTTCAACTGGACATGGTAAAAATAAAAGATATATCAAAGGTTATACCATGACTCATTCAGGGTAAAGGTAAAGAGCTTAGACTCTAAAAATGTTAGGTGAAATAAAGGAAGTTCCTTTCCTTCAATTAGAACATCACATTTAGTCTTCTAAATACACAAGGTACAGCAATACTCCTTACCTGCATTTCTGTTTTATAAGCTTTCTCTGTGTAAAGCCGGAAGCACTTTCCAGGTCTGGTTCGCCCAGCTCGACCAGCCCTTTGCTGAGCTGAAGCTTTACTAATTGCTGTCACCAAAAGAGACTCAACTCTGATTCTAGGATTATATACCTATTGGAATGGAAACAATTAATGATTCTTTCTCCAGCGAAACACAAAATTGAGCCCAATACAATCACTCACAGGCCATGATTAATGCCGAAATAAAAGGTAGTTTTGCTGACCATGAAAACCAGCTCCCATGATTAGAACTGCTCACTCATGTCATGATCCACCTTTCTTTCAGGCATTCTGGCTACCGTTCCAAAAGGCTGAGGCTGAAACATTTATCAGTCTCTTTTAACTTAAACTTAGCTATATTCTTTAGTGAACAAAGAATTTTGCCTGGCCCCTGCCAAGAAAGGACAGACAGCCATTTAACATGTTGGTTGTTTTTTTTTTTTTTTTTTTTTCCTTGAGACAGGGTTTCTCTGTGTAGCTTTGGAAGTTTTCCTGGAACTCACTCTATAGCCCAGGCCGGCCTCAAACTCAGAGACCCATCTGCCTCTGCCTCCCAAGTGCTGGGATTAAAGGCATGCGCCATCACTGCCAGGCTTAACATCTGTTGTTAAGAACGGGCAGTAAGTAACTTAGTTAAGTTAGTTACATATATTCACTTTAATTTCTGAAAGCCAAAATTAGGGAAGTAACCCCCAAAATGACTTTAACCACAAGATGAGCAAGCATTAAGCACCCTCAAGCTCACACTGTATGAAGCTAGCTCCAGAATAGTTACCTTTTGCTTTGCAAATCCAGGGTCAATCACAAACACCACACCGTCTATTGTCAAAGAGGTCTCGGCAATGTTAGTTGACACCACCACCTGTTCAGGAAGCAAGCAACATTACCATGACTTAAAGCTAAGACACTGTCATTGACAGAGGACTCTTAAATCAGGAAATAAAAGATCTCAGACTTTCTCTTCAAAGACTAAGGCCTGAAAAGACAAACTAAAAGTGCAATATTAACCATTTCAACTTACCTCAACAGTAATTTTTTTTTCAACACAACTTGATTATCAACTACACTGATTATCCAAACAAATAGAAATGTAGCATCAGCCGGGCGGTGGTGGCGCACACCTTTAATCCCAGCACTCGGGAGGCAGAGCCAGGCGGATCTCTGTGAGTTCGAGGCCAGCCTGGGCTACCAAGTGAGTTCCAGGAAAGGCGCAAAGCTACAAAGCTACACAGAGAAACCCTGTCTCGAAAAACCAAAAAAAAAAAAAAAAACGAAATGTAGCATCAAAAGGAAAGTAAGCAATAGTTTATAAAATCCCTTAATTGAATGAATGTCTTTTCAAAGTTCAAACAGCATGTATTTCTTTCAGTATTTTCAGGCACTATTTACAAGAAAAAGTTTACATGTATAACACAAGCACACACCCCAATAGTTTGAAGAAAAAAAAACGACAGGAAAAAGTTAGAATCCAGTAAGAATTGCAGGATTCTTACAATAAAATGTAAGTTTTACAAAATAGAATGCAGTGTCTACTGTACACACAAAGCACTGTTTGGGGAAAAACAAAAACATTTTACTAACAGGGAATAATACTTGATGTATTCAAATACTATTATGATAGTCTTCTCCCAAATTTGCATGTTTTTCCGATTTTAAAATGTCTTCAGAAATTTAGTTTGAGAGGGTTCATTCATCTGAGAGAGTGCTTAATTAGCAAGCCCAAAGAACTACATTTATTTGAAGACAGAAAAAGGGGGGGAAAAACTGGTCTGACTTGAAAAATGGTGTTAAAATTTTTTTCTACAAGACAAAAGTGGATATTTCTTTCTGGTAATGCTGATATCTGGAGACATGTATCCAAGTAGTTGACACTGATGTATCAAAGTATGCTCCTACATAGCCTTTATAATTTGGAAAGTGAGATTATAGACATAGAAGGTGCAAATGGCAAAGAAATGCTTTGAGATTTAAAAGGGAGTTATCTTCTACATGAAGATAAAATAGCTCCTAGCACAGGACTTGAATGTTAACACAAAATTTCTCAAAAGAGAAGAGCCACAAGAGGGTCAACTTTGCCATGGATCTTTATGTAATGTAAGCACAACGACAAAAACACAGAAGAACTGATAGGACATGTATTTATCTCTGTTCTTTCACTTCAAGAAAAAAAAATGTAATTCAAGAGCCTTAAATTCAGTGACTAATGTTTACTACTTAAATAATATAGACAGTTGTTATTTTCTGATGTCATTATCTAATGGGGAAGATTACCGAAAATACCAGCATAAAACCTTGGGTCTACCAACAAGTATTTCAGAACCATTCAATGTCAAAAGGTTTCTTTTACACTGGTCAATTAAAAAAAAAAAAAAAAAACTTGACAAATGGCAGAAGTTATTTTCCTATCTATAGATTACATATTCATACAATCAATAATTAGAAATGAAATAAACATAAAATATATAGTACTAACAGAAAGAAAAGTACAACCCACTGCACTATTCTTATAAAAAGCCAAGTTTTTGTCGTGACTGGAACAAAGATACACAAATTGTCGAAGCTACAAATCAAACCAGAGTAGTATCAAGTTATTAATATCCCTAAGTGTCAATTTGCTTTTAAAACTCTACATATTAGACCAGTTAACAGAGTTGTGAGGAACAAAATTAGAGATCTGATATTTTAAATGCCATATAAACTACCAATAACATATACTCCTGACTTCTACATTTAAAAGCTCATGGTTCTGAATACATTTGGGACAGTCAAGGAAGACGGTTATTTTGTGTTATGTTAAAAGCACATTTCATGGGGTTCTTGTAATATACAATGTGATAAAATTTCTTGATGTCATCAATTCTGAGGAATTAAAAATAAGCATCTATGTTAGAACAGAAGCAATGTTCATCACTTGATAGTCAATCTTCAAGTAGCATATAACCTCTGGATATGATGAATAAAAAGAGATGAAGACTCACATCATGTGCAAAAGGTGGTGGGAAATGTCATCATGCTGCTTAGAATATCAGTAACTTATAAGCTCTGGTGGTTTGAAAGAAAATTGCCTTCATAGGCTCACAGGAGAGTGGAACTATTAGGAGGTGTAGCCTTGTTGGAGTAGGTGTACCTTTGTTGGAGGAGGTGTTTGAGCTCTGGGGTCTCAGAAGCTCAAGCCTGTCCAGTCTATCACTGTCACTTCCTGCTGCCTGGGGATCCAGATGTAGAACTCAGCTACCTCCCCAACACCATGACTGCCTGCATGTTACCATGCTAATGGCCACAATGTTAAATGGACTAACCTCTGAACTGTAAGCCAGCCCCACAATTAAATGTTTTCCTTTTTAACAGTTGCTGTAGTCATTAAGACCCTAACTAAGACACAGGCACTATATTTTTCCCCTAAAATTTCAATATTTAAAGACTATGATGTCCACAAGTAACAAACATCAAGGAAATCAAGACTATGGAGACAGGTTGTTTCGCTTAAAAAATGAACCAGGCGGTGGTGGCACACATCTTTAATCCTATCACTCAAGAGGCAGAGGTAGGTAGATCTGAGTTTAAGGTCAGCCTGGTCTACAGAGCTGGTTCCAAGAAAGCCAAGGATACACAAAGAACCTTGTCTTGAAAACACACATACACACACACACACACACACGACCCTCCAAGTATTTAAGAAAAAGTAATTATGCTAACTCAGCAAGCTCTATGTCATTATTGTGTTTGTTGCTAGGCAAAAACCAAATCACAGTGTGTGGAGTCCTTCAAGTCTGCAGGCTTTTCATTTGACACTGAGGTCTCTACCACCAAAAAGACAGGATTTAAAAACCATGAAAGGTAGCTTAGAAAAAAAAAATACACAAAAGTTGTTAGAATTAAAAGGGCAGTGGTGGCACATGTCTTTAACCCCAGCACATGGGAGGTAGAGGCAGGCGGATCTCTGTGAGTTTGAGTCCAGCCTAGTCTACAGAATGAGTTCCAGGACAGCAGGGGCTACACAGAGAAATTCTGTCTCAAAAAAACAAACAAATAAAAAGATGATTTCTTCTATAGCCTTGACCACTAAATCTTAAAATAGCAACTGCATTGAAATAACACCACACACACACACAGACACACAGACAGACAGATAGACACACACACACACATTTAATAAATGATTAAGTAAATAAATGAATGAAATAAAAGCAAGATATGGTTTATAGAGATGCTTTGCAACCTCAGGTAAAGCAAGTAGTAAACCTCATCTAGATGTAACAGTTAACCATCCAATTAGGAACTAGTCAGCAGACAAAGTAATCTTGAATTAAGTCAAGGGATTTGCATAGGACCAGTGGGAATGTTACAAGTCTTTTCTAGACTGTAACTTTGTAATAAGTGTTCAAAAATAGCCTTGCAAAGTGTTAAAATCTCAGGACTAAGAAAATATCTTAAGGTAAATTGCCCACAATTCAGAGTAAGTTCTCAGTTGGCACCAGCACTAACCAAAATTTCTAAGAATTCTAAGTTATCCTCAATAACTAACCAATAAATGGAACCAATATTTAGTCCACTAACTGCTCTTCAAATACAACTCAGGGTGCCTGGACTGCCCTTAAATTAAGATAATTTGCATCTTTAAGCCACCAGAACATTAGGAGGAGTGTTCCTTGCCATTTCAAAGACATCTTTTTTTTAAGAGATAGGGTTTCTCTGCGTAGCTTTGGCTGTCCTGTAACTCGCTCTGTAGACCAGGCTGACCCTGAACTCAGAGATCCACCTGCCTCTGCCTCCTGAGTGCTGGGGTCAACAGTGTGCACACTACTGCCCAGCTCAAAAACACTGGCTAGTACAGTTAACTATCATCAAATAATGGATCAAAACTTCTCCACTCAAAACCATGGAATCAAGTCCACAAGGGCCAGATCCCTTTTTACTGAGCAATCCCTATTTTGAGGCTTAGTAAACTATAGGTTAAGCAACAGAAAAGAACCCAGCTAACTATTTTAGCCTGGAATGGTGTTTCATGCTGGTTATTCCAACATTCAAGAGACTCAAGTAGAATGTCTGTTGAGATCAGATGGATTAAAATGACTCTGTCTCTTTCCCTCCTCCTCTCCCTCCCCCTCCTATTAAATCCTGCTGCATCTTTTGAGTTTAGTGACATACTTCAAATAAATCAGTATTTTAAAACTATAGACATACAAAATACAAATATTTTTTACCAATAGTGTTAAATTTCAGCCCAATGAAGTGTATTAGATCAGAAATTAGTAGGAACGTTTTCAAGTTAACTCACTGCTCTAGTAATTTTCAGAAGTGCAGTCTTATTTTCAAGACTATTCAAACCTATAATCTTAACATCTTAAATTATTTTGAAACTGTTACTGAGCATAGTGCCTTAGTTGGGGTACCCTTGTTCCCTTACCTAGGCCAAATGCACATCCCTCTACCAAAAGAATGTTAATATAGTTCCTGTCCTCAAGGAATCCACGTATTTATGCAATGTGGTAATGCTTCCCAGTCTATATAGTTAACATTTAACACTTACTAACTTAAAATTCTATTTTCTTACAAAAAACTCTAGGAAAGGGCCAAAGCACTGAGTTAAAAAACAAACAAACCAACAACAAAGCACTTAGCTGGGGAGTGTCGTTCATCTAATAGGACAAAGAGGCCATCTCCCCTCCCTTTCTTGTAAGTACCCTTCCATCTGCTAAGAACAAACGGCCTCTGTCGGAGAAAGCACTTGTTGTCTTTGTTTTGCTCCCCCCCCCCCCCATGACAGGGTTTCCTCTGTGTAGCCTTGGCTGTCCTGGAATTCACTTTGTAGACTATGTTGGCCTTGAACACACAGAAATCCACCTGCCTCTACTTCCTGAGTGCTGGGATTAAAGGTGTCCACCACCACCGCCCACAGTTCGCTTTCTTATACAAGAATTAAAAAAAAAAAAAGAATGCAGTTCACCTGAATACACTTTGCCATTTACTTCTAAAATTCAGATTATTTTGTTGTGGCCAATCACACATCCATAACTTTGGGTGTGGTGGGCTTTTTGTTGTTGTTGTTTTCTTTTGGAGACAGGGTCTCACTATGTACACCATGAAAGACTGGCCTTGAATTTGTGCTAACTCTTTTTTTCCTGGAAGTTTCTACTTGTAACCCAGGCTGATTTTAAATTCTTTATCATCCTGATAAAGATTTTAGAATCTTTATCACTTCTCTGCAAGAGTGTTAGAATTACAGACACATACCATGACACCCAGCTTATAATTTATAGTTGTTCATATTTGGTATCTCATAACTTTTCTATTATCGATAACTATAAGGAATATTTAATGTTACCTTTCTTCCAATTGCTCCATTCTGTTTTTTTGGAGGTGGTGGCTCAAAAATACGTTGCTGCTGCTGGGGTGGAAGTGTAGAATACAATGGAATGATTTTAATATCTCCAACTTCAGGGCCCAAATCATCAACCTCACGCTTTATTCTCTTACAAGCCTCATCAATTTCCTACAAAACAGACATTGAATGAAAACAAAAAGCGTAGAATATAAATATTCGTCATAATCATCATTGTATATATTTCATTTGACATATCAATTTTCTTATTGATAATCCATTCCTATCATTTCACTGATAATCTATTTTAAACTTGGTAACCAAAATTAAAGAAATTTCAATGTGATTTTGAAACAACCAATGAAATTTTTGATTTCTGTATTGAGCCAAATATTTAACTGCTGTGTTTGCATTCCCTACCCCTTTTCTTCAAGACTCAGATGTCCTAATTAATTCTCAACAAATTGTATTAAAATTGAAATTTCTCACCCAGGAATATTGAACTGCACTCATAACCTTTTCAATTTTCACAATCTAAAAGAAACTGATGTGTTAGATATTTAAAATAAGCCAATTAGGCTTTAATGTCACATATCACTAATGTAATTATATGGAAGAATTGTTTCACTGTACCTAATGAGAACAAGCACCTTTACATTATCAACATAGATATTTCACAAGTAGGCTGATGAGCAAATGCCTTAGAGCTGCTTCAGAATTTTCCTCACCAGGGCAAACTATTCCATTGCATTTGCATTCAAATACAAATTTAAAGACAGACATAATAAATGCATTTGGGAATGGAGCAGTAACTCTGGAGTGGCAAATGGCTTAAAAAGTGAAGGATGGTGGACAAATGTTTTGCTGAAACAATTAAACTTGGAAGTACATTAATTTATGAAACATCTGTCATGTATTTAACAAGGCAGTCAGCTATTCTAACGAATAAACTATTTATTCAAAGAGTATTATTAAGAGGAAAAAAAAGGAATTTCAAGTAAACTGGATTTGTATCAAACTAGGTTTCCTGAAATGATTTTAAACCAACTTGCAGTTGTTTCTGTGTTAAAGAATATAAAATTTGGGGCTGGTTCACAGGCTAAGCATACTGGCTGTTATTCCAGGGCCCGAGTTTGGTTCCGAGCACCAACATGGTAGCTCACAACCATCTGTAACTCTGTACTTGGTGCTCTGTTCTAGCCTTCTGTGTACAAGGTATACAACACATACAAGCAAACATGCATACACACAAAGTTAAATAAATCTTTAAAAATATACAATCCCTGCATAAAAGAAAACCTTTTTGCCTACTTCAAAATACCAATTTTCTTAAGTATCTTAAGGTTGTTTAACACAAGAAAATTACTATAAACAATCCAGTGTTTTGAGCTAGGCAGTGATCGCACACACATTAAACCCAACACTCGGGAGGCAGAAGCACGTGGATCTCTGTGGGTTCAAGGTCGGCCTGGTCTACAAAGTGAGTTCTAGAACAGCCAGGGCTACACAGAGAAACCCTGACTTGAAAAAATAAAAACAAACAAGAATCCAATGTTTCTTTTGAGACTACCTCAAATTTCTAGAAAATGAAAATCGAATGCCATATATTTTAAAAAAAAAAAAAAAGTTAAAGTCTTTCTAGGGGAAAAAAATGTACTTTTAAATAGTCTATCTAGACCAAAATGCCCCCTGCTGGCATGTAAATACAGAATTAAGACCCCTATCAAAGTGAAAAACGACTTTAAATAAAGAAAATTAAGACTCCCAATATTTGATTTGTTAATGTCAGCAACACATTAAAAAGTGATCAACCTAACATCTACACTTCAACTATTAAAAGACTTTGCTAATAAACACAATGAATGAAATAAATAAATGCAAAACAAACCAACCAAAAGTCTTCAAATTCAAAACATATCAAGAATTCACAGCTACAATTTCACTTCATTTCATAACATGCCAGCACACACCCGAAAACATGGCTTACTGCCTTCCTTTCCCCAATGAATGAAATGAATCGCATTAAGCTGGCTTAGGAAAAGACCCTTCTGGTTCTCCCCATGAGATCACCTGAAACTTCCAATACTATTCAAATATACCTAGTTGTTGGAGCAGATTTAAGCCAAGAGGAAGAGAGAAACTGTAGAGAGCAAACGTAAGAAAACAAAATGAGCACGCGATCAGCACCAACAGTTACAGGATGAATGCTGTTTACTGCCATTTGAAAAGCAGTAAGTCTTGCAGAAGCTTTATGGAAAATTTCCACTTTAACTGCATAAAAAGGGTGAGTAGTAACAAAAGAGAAAAACTTTACCCAGAAAACTGCATTTTCAACACATCTTAGGCTCACAAAAGAACTAAGGAAAAGAATTTACAAACACCTTTCCCCAAGACATTTGGCAATGTCTACATACGTCTTTGCTGGCTACCCCTCACTCACGAAGCATTGCCATATCTAATATGGATAGGCTGGGAATACTGATAAATGTCCTACCATGCACAGGCATCTGACAACACATTTTTTCCAACTCACAACATACAGTATTTAGGCTGAAAAGCCATACTCTGCAAGGAAACCATGTCCAAAGGCACAAATCATGCGGACAATTCCAGGATTAAAAAAAAATAATTGAAAATTTACAACTCTCAACTGCATGGCATTGCTAAAATATCATCTAGCTACGGGAGCTGGACATTATAAAAAGGTTTTGGGGAAATGAAGACTAGAGCAGTTTTCCACAACACTATTTTGGTGTCATTATGTATCACAGGAGGGATCTTTTGGAACTATAAACACGTCTCTGGAAAGGCGACCCAGCATCTTAAATGAACTAAGGAGCTTGCAGGCATGTAGACTCTTGTGTTTCCTCCTCAAACTTCACTATTTCAAAAAACACTGAACAGAAACAAGAATTTGTTTAACAAATTCTTCCTTCAGACCAGAAATCTATTGACCATACTTAAGACATTCTAGAACAGGACTCAGACCTTCAATTGTAAAAGGTACCCAATATTTAAAGGACCAAAACCATCTACATTTCAACTGAATACTTTTCTTCATATGTACCACTTTAAATAGAAATATATAGGAAAAGGTGGTTAAACATTTTATACACTCAACAATTAAGCTGAAGGAAGAACTTGAATGATTAATGTGAGAAAACTATGACCGGTCTTTGCCATGGAAGTTTAGAGTTGCTGGCTAATAGAAACTACATAAAGCAAATGATGATACCTCTTGGCCAGTTAAGAAAAGGAGAAGGTCTCCTTCTTCCTCTTCACACATATGTATCTGGATCACTGTTCGAATTGCTGCTTCAAGATAGTCTCTCTCTGGTTCTGGAGTATAAAAAATCTCAACAGGATGTGTTCGGCCAGGAATAGTTAAGAGAGGACAGTTATCAAAGTAAATCTGGAATTTCCCAGCATCAAGGGTAGCACTCATAACTATAACCTGTAGGAGAAAAACAGTAAATTACTTTTGCAGTTTTATCTTTCAAGATTCTTAAATAATCTCAAAAGGAAAAAAAGTAGTTACTGTCCTAAGTAAGCATATATTATCAGCAATAAAGAAAGCCCTTAAGGCTGGGTGTAGTGGTGTATGTCTTCTTTAATCCCAGCACTAGGGAGACACGGGCATGGAAAATCTGTGAGGTCAAGGCCAACCTTGTCTACATAGTGAGTTCAGGACAGCATACACAGTGAGATCCTTCTCACCCCCTCCACCCCCAAAAGTCAGTCTTTGAAAATAAAGAAATATTAAAAAAAAAAAGTAGAGGACAGTGTAGTAGCATACCCAGGTAGATCACTACGTGGGCTCAAAGACAGCCAGAGTTATATAGTAAAACCCTGTTTTTAAAAAACAAAAATAAGCCAAGTGGTGGTGACACATGCCTTTAATCCCAGCACTCAGGTGGCAGGGGCAGGTGGATCTGTGAGTTCAAGGCCAGCATGGTCTACATACACAGCAGGACAAGCCAGGGAAATAGAGAAACCCCGTCTCTCCAAAATAAAATAAAATTAAATTAAATACAGAAAGGAATAAACTATAGCTATTTGTATTTTAAAATTCTAGACTATCAGATAAGTAAATAGTATCTTCTCATAAGCCCCATGTAAGGGATACACTCAATATGCATTATGAAAATAAAGAGTGGTTAATATGCAATAATATAATTACTGACAGATTTAACTATCTCCAAATAGGGAGGGAGAAGGGGGACAACAAAACCCAACAGACCAGATAAAAATGTATTTATTTCTTCCAAATTATCTTTAATGAGCACAGCGTATTTTGAAAACCTAAAGTATATTAGGGTCTTCAGGCTGGCTGGCCACCAAAGCCCAGGGGTCTTCCCATATCCACCTCCTTGGCCCAGGGTTTACAAGATGGTGCTACCACACTTATGACCATAAGACATTTTCTTTGGGGTTGATGTCCCTGTGTATAGTTACTCCCACCCTGTTATACTAGAGAATCCAATACCTCTGGCCTCTGCTGGCACCTGCACTCATGTGCACATTCCTAGGAGAGAAAGAGTGCGCACACACACACACACACACACACACACACATTTAAAAACAAAAAACAAATCACTTCTTCACCTTTAAATCTGATCTCTGTCTTACAACTTCCTTCAAAACACCCATGAGAATATCTGTAGCCAATGTTCTTTCATGAGCCTCATCAAGAATTATCACACCATAACGCTCCAGGAGGGGATCATTCATAGCTTCACGAAGTAGCATCCCGTCAGTCATATACCTATAATCAATCACAAAGAATACTAGTCAAGACTCAGCTATATGGTTTTAAAATGAACCATACTGACATAAGTAACAACTACAAAAATTTATTAGAGTTTTAAGAGTGCATGAAAGCTAATTATCATAAAATCTTACCAAATACTTAAGTATACTGAGAAACATAACGTAACTCCTGATTGTGCCATACAATGATATAATATCCTAAGAAACATAACTCCTGATTGTGCCACACAAATGCTAAAACCAAATTTGTCACTTAAATAAAAAAAAAAAAAAAACCCTGAAAAATTTCAAAACAAGCCAATAAACCATTTTTAGCTATTTCATGCCACTACACTACTAAAACGTTACTACATGTAAAACGTACATTTGGGGTGAAAATGAAATCCTAACTTTTAAGGTAATAATGTTAACAACAGCTGACACCACACAAGTCTATCCCCTATCCTCAACACCACCAATGAAATGACCTAAAGCTCTGAGAATGACAGCATCAGCACAAGAATGCTGATACTTAAATGATACTTAAATGAATGATAAATCAAAAAAAGAAAAGAAACCAGACTTAGAAATGGCTTCAGAGAATGCAGTTAATATGGACTCCAATCAGTACACAAGGAATCAAGTAGAGTCAGTATCAGAGCAAGGGTAGAACATTGTATGGGTCAGCCATCTCCTGTCCATTCCATTCTGGCCAGTGCTGTAACTAATTCAGAACAACTATCCTTAAGTTTGGCACCTGGACAAAAACACAGTATGCCTTTAAATGCTAAAGTCACAGTTTATGGTCACTTAAATAAAAGCCCATTCTTTTATTTAGAAATTTAAATGGTATACAAAATCTGAAGCCATCATTTATGACTTCATTTTGGCTCATGTGTCCTATGTCTAATCATACCTAATCTTTCAGGAGCCAACTTGACTTCAGTTTATACCATCTACTGAAGCAGTTCAGCAATTGGACAGCATACAAAATAGTGAACCCCTCTATTTCATCTAAAGTAATTCTAAATTTATTACAAATATTCGGCAAAGAAGTACACCTTCACTACACACGAGTCAAATTTCAGACAAGGACTTGTTATATAGCACTGGCTGGCCCAGGCCTCATGAGTGCTGATGAGAGTCAACCTACCTGGTCCCTATTTATACAGTCTGTGTTTTTTTAGCGTTCTTTTAAAAATAAACCACTGCCATTTCTGTAATCAACTCCCAAGATTTTATTTTACACACATGAAAGAAAAAAAATCACTATCAATTAAACAATGACCAAATGTCCTAACACCGGCTTCTAGTCTTGAAATATTTCATCTATTTGAGGGTATTTGGCAATTGCTATTTTCAGATGCGCTACTGACATGAGCTAGGCAATTCAGTGACAAAGTAATTGTGGATAAGCGCCTTAGCTACAACAAAATTCTTGTTTGAACTTTAAGGGGACATGAAAGAATTACTTATTTCAACAATATTTGTTCAAATGCCTATATAGCATACCTCAGTGCTGCTTCTACACCTTTGCGAACTATCAGTTGCTAGTCTTTCAATAGGAAACCCTACATTTTTGAAAGCACTTTAATTAGCAGATTAATTCAGTCTGTTATTTCCAAAAGTTCACAATGTATACTTGAAATTTACAATATACAAAACTAGATCAGTATCAAATATTCACAGGAAATGATAACCTCCAAATTCCTACCAATTACAAGATTTTATCTGATTCTAAGATGTACTTCAATTTATAAGAAAGATACAAAACTGGCATATTATTAAGTCTCTCACTTGTTTAGATAGGCTTCCAATCATAATTATTTAACAAATTAAATCCAAGTAAAATAAACAAAAAGCTAGTGCTGAATAACAGTAACCTAAGTAATTTTCAACTAATATATACAAATAGCATAGAGTTACCAATAAACTGCATCTAACTTACTCTGAACTAATGAGTGCTAATGAAAATAAAATTCTGGATGTTTCTATATATGTGTTTCCAAAAACTTTAAAGTGAAAGGTAAGATCCACTCTAGATGTGGGTGCCATCATGCCAGAGGCTAAGGAAGGTCCTGGAGTAGAAACCACCACCTGAGCTTTCCTTCTCCTTCTTCGCCACAGAAAGAGTTATGACCAGCTGCCTCATACTTCTGACCACCATGCCCTCTTCATGATGTTCCCCATCCCTTCTTAAAAGATAAGCCAAAATAAGCTTTCTCCTTTTTGTTGCTTGTCTGATGTGTGGTCATGGCAAAGAGAAAAATAACACCCAAATTAATATGCCTACTTTATAGAAAGCAGTTTCTTTAAAGTTATAAAGAATCAACATTTCTGAAGGATATTATCTTTTGAATATGGTATCTTTGGAGGATTGGTTTCAGCACATCAAGCAGATACCAAAATCTGTGTGGCTTTTGAAGTCTTATATAAATTAGCCTGGTATTTGCATATAACCTCTAAATATTTTCCTATATATATTTTATTTTCTAGATGTACAACAAATAAGATGCAAATGTTATATAAAGTTTTATTCTTTATGGAATGACAAGCAAGTGTCCAAGACTAAAAGTAATATTTTTTCTGGATTATTTTCAATTTTCATTTTCACAAATGCCAAATACCAACTATATTTACTTTTATATGCCTTACCATCCCACCTTTAGCTACAGAATTTCTGGATGACAATGGTAACAGAACAAAGCAAAAATGGCTTCATTAAGAGAAGATAGTTCTGTAATAGAGACTGTCCCCATCCCAGGGTAGTTCAACTTTACCCTAGGGTTGATTGTGTATTAAAAACACAGGACTTCTGATGGGCTAACTCAAACACTTATATAATATTAAATAGAAACTTCAAGCAAACCTACCCAATATAAATGAAGTTCTACAAAAAGATAGTTCTGTTGTCTAATATTAAGATCTCTTTACAAACAGCCTAGTTATAATACCTGGCTATATTATAGACATTCCAACAAGCTGAGTTTGGATAGTTAATAATCTCAGTGTCTGTATATATATTCACAGCCAATAAATTAAACCAATACTTCTGTTATGAACAGGTCACCCAAAATGATTTTAAATTTATGAAAGTCTCCTAAATAACTTAGGTTTATGGAAGCATGTTTTCATCTTAACAATGTAAAAAGTAACATTACTATTAACTCAAGATAACTGAGGAGGATGTCAACAACCATTTCTTGATAATTTTCACAGGATCAAGTTTAATCTGACAAGACTGAACAATAAGTACAACAGTATATCACGTTACTGGCTATAGCGGTTCTCAACCTTCCTTATGCTGCAATCCTTTAACACAGTTCTTCACATTGTGCTGACTCCCAACCATAAAATTATTTTTGTTGCTACTTCATAACTTTAATTTTGCTGTTATGAATCATAATGTAAGTATCTGATATGGAAGACATCTGATATGGAACCCCCAAAGGGGTCACAACCCATAGGTTGAGAATCACTGGGCTATAGTGAGAACTAAATGTAGATACTCATCTAAAGAAATATACAGTATTTTAGATACCTTAATGTTCTAATAAAGCAAAGCAAAAACTAGGAAATATCAAACCCTCTTTGTGATACATACATATTCAATCTCAGCTGAAATACTTAGCCCAGACACCTATGTAATGTATGTAGATTTAATGTATTTAGTTTGTTTCAGAGTTAAGACACCTACAAGAAAAACCCTAAAAATTTAGTAACTGAGACAGAAAAAAAAAAATCATATCATTTTTAAATACTTTCACAACTTGTACAACTCTAAATTGTGAAGGCTTTATTATATTCTCTTCCCCCCGGAAAAACATGGCAAAAGCTGAGGTTATCATTTCTATGCAGAATTTTCTAAAACATTGGCACTGTAAACAAGCGAGCCTTTCTACAATCAATCCTTCTTAAGCACATAAATATTAGAAGTATAAGTAGAAAATCAAATTGGTTTGCACTGAGAGGGGCAAAAAGCATTTCCCTTGTAAACCAAGGATCTGAGTTCAGTCTAACATTTAGAAAAACTACTACACACATTTAAAAAATAAAGAATTCTACTTGAATAGTAACAATTATTTTAGTCTTTTTAGAGTTGCTTAAAGGGTCAACTAACCATTTGTTCTCCAAGGTCAAACTAAACCATTTAGCGTAAGTGCTATTGAGCCTACTACTATAAATTACTTTTAAATTGTACAATTGTGGCCTTAAAGTAGTCGCAGACCTTTTTACCTCTTACCTCAAGGCCCAAAGTTATTTGCCTACTTCTACAATGACAAACACCAAATTTTAACTCATGCTGACCTCCCTAAACTGTAATTCATTATTGTGCTATATAGAACTTTATTAAATTGCTTTCTTAAGCCCCTTTTTAATTAGTTTAGCTGATGTCTTCATTACTTTTCTATTATTGTGAAGAGACACTAAGACCAAGGCAACTTATAAAGTTTTTTGGAGACAGCCCGCTTTCAGTCTCAGAGGCTGAATCCATGACCATCACGGCAGGAAGGATGGATGGGAGCAAAGAGGCATGGCACTGGAACAGTAGTAGCTCAGAGCTTACATATTACCAGAAAGTTGGAGGGAGAGAGATGAAACTGTGACCCACCCCTAGTGACACACTTCCTCAAACAAGGCCATATCTTCTCCAAGACCACACTTCCTTAGAGGAGTCCTTCCCCAAGAGTCCAACTGTTAACCAGATTCAAATATTTGAGCCTATGAGGGCTACTCTCACTCAAATAAGCACAGTTGGTTAGTAAGATTCAACTTATCAAGACAGAAATGTACTACCACTACCATCAGCAGCAACTGTTAGCCATGTTGACTACACACTACTAATCTGTCAGTAATTACTTAGTTGTACACAGATCAAGATACTCAGAATAATCCTTGAGACAGTTATGAGCTCCATCTTCTGAAACTTCCAACTAATTATCACACTTTAAGTAGCAGGACTAGTACCAACTCAAGACCCTAGGATAGAGGAAACATCATGTTGGTTCTCAAATTCCCCATCTGCTAGAGCACTGTGTCCTGCTGGCCAGTACTCCAGAGTCTAAATTCTTATAGTTAGCACTTCAGTATTAAATTTGCCATGTGATAGCTTATAATCCACTGGGTGCCAACCTTAAATGTTCTGTACCACCAAGATCCTTACTGAGTAGGGTTTGTATTTTGCTTGGTAGGACCTTTGGTTTTTTTCATCTTCTTACCTACCTTTGAAATTAAAAGAAGTCTACAAATTTTATGATCTAGATTGTATAAACCTATTTTGTTAAAAATATATTTCCTTCAAGCTGTACATGGGGCAGTTTATATGAAACCCAAGACTGCCATCCATTTTTCCCTCTCACATATTTCAACCACATCCTCTTGAATTTACCTTTTCTTAGCTTCCTAGCAGCTTACTCTCAAATTATACACCAGATAAAATTCTCAGTAGAGTATCAGAACAATAGTCAACAGGAAAAAACTCATGTCCCCCAAAAATTATACTTTGTTTTATAAACTAACCCCAGACTGGGTCTCCTTTAAAATTCCAAAACCAAAGTTACTAAGATAACCAAACATATTCAGAATGAACAGGAAATTACATAAATCACTCAATCACCATGTCCCACTTCACCAACAGAACCTTTAAGAAGTCAGGGGATTTTAGTGAATCTGCCTCCTTCCCTAATTTTGCTAAATATTCATCAAGATTTTTGTAGTTACAAGTTTCCCATTCCTCTATTGCCTATTTGACTTCCTCAGATTAAATGGAAAAAGGAAGGAGAATCCACAAAAGTTCTATACAAGGAAGTACAGGAAACAGACATAAATCCCGCCCCAAAGATACTATGGCTCAACTAGGCAAGACAGATTAAAATTGCTTCCTTGATCTTACACTGTCTCCATAATAATCTAGTTCTTTAATATCTTAAAAGCTCATACAAGTTTGTTCAATGTATGATTTTTTTTTATTAGAAATGAAAGACCTGTAGTATTTTCTAAAGCAAAAAAAAAAAGTTAGCTACTCCACATGGTAGCACATGCCTCTAAACCAACCCTTAGGAGGCAGTCAGGCAGAACTCAGTTCTAGGCCATCCTGATCTATACAGCAAAGCCCAGGACAGCTAGGGTTACAGAGACCCTGTCTCAAAAACACACACAAAGTTGTTATTACCACAGAAACATGACTCAGAAGTTAAAGACACTTCTATTACATCTGATATCTGCGTTTGATCTGCTGGAATCTAAATGGTGGAGAGAACCACAAGCTGTTCTGTTATATACTCATACATGGGCCATGGCGGGCCAAGCTCAAACTCACACCCAAATTTTATATATTTAAAGGCTTAAAAACTAACCTTCCCCTTAAGAGAACAAATAGAAAGAAAAAGATTCTATCCCATACACCTGAAATTCTCTCACCCTATACCTATATCCTTCTATTAGCTTTAACTGGGTCTTAGACTTTCAACAGTAATTGTTCAAGACTGAGATACAGATCACTGGTAAAGTACTTGCCTAGTGAGCACAAGATCCTGGGTTAGACTCCACACCAACACCAAAACAAACCCATTTCTCATCTAAAGTGAATCCTGAGTTATTCGTCCATATAAACACCATGTTCTGCTTCCAATATCTGAAACTTTGTATTTGTATTTGATGGACATGGAGCAGATTAATTTCTTACTACTACACTGCTGAACATATAAAGCTCTGTTAAATAGCTAAATTGTTGAGTATTTCTTGGTAAATACTGGATTTCCTCAATATCAAGCTTCTTCTAATTGTGCAGCTGGAAAAAAATTATCTTAACTACCACTAATATTAGCAAAAGCCAACTCCAAAATATTTTTCTATCCTTTGTAGAACTTAATACATATCAAACACTGAAAATAATATATTATCAATACTATATAGGACCGATTTTAAGGACACACAAATATAGCCTCAAACTGCCTAAGTTGTGAGACATTCAAGAAAAATCTTTTTTTCCCTTTTTCTTCTCTAAGACAGGGTTTCTCTGTGTAGCCCTAGCTGTCCTGGAACTTGCTTTGTTGACCTGGCTGGCCTTGAATTCAGAGATTCGTCTGCCTCTGCCTCCCAAATGCTGGCATTAAAGGTGTATACCACCACTGCCCTGATAAGAAAAATCTTTGAAAGTCAGTTTTCTTTACTATTCTTTTGTATTAAAAATTCATTTGACTATTTGATGAAAATATGAGGACTTTAGCTTCTAAATAGGAAAATAGCTAATCCAGTGTAAAGAACTGTCCTATGCATGCACTCTTCCTACTCAATTAACTATACAACTAGCATTCAGTTTATTAAAGCTTTAGCTATTGTTAACATATGAGTTTTCAGTGAGTTAATACATTATATAGCAAACATAGCCAGGTACTTTTTTACAGCACTGCTTAGTGAAGCAGTCCTGTCAATCAAAACTACCACTAGAGCTCTTCCCATTAAATAATACTTAGAGTTACAATTTTTCTTTCCTTGAAGGAAAGAATGAAAAAATATATACCCATTTCCAAGACTATTAACAATGCCAGGTTAGTTTTAACTACTGAAGAGATTGCAAAACACCAATAAGCTTACCTTATCAGGAATAATTTTTTTTAAAGCTTAATTACAATTTCTGGGAATTGCTTAGTAAGATAAAATGACAATACCAAAAATGCTTTCACTTTGAAATACTGCACCTGTTTGTTTCGCTCTTTTAAAGTGAACCAATCTTTCACAAAGATGCATCTTTTGAAAATCTACCCTTCCTCACTTTCTATCACACACACTATTAACACAGCTTGTACCTTTCTTAAATTCCAAATTGTTTTCTCCCCTAAACTGTACATAATCAAATGTCAAAAAAAAAAAAAAAAAAAAAAAAGATTCCTTTTAGAAACAAGGAAAAATCTGTTAAGAAATTATGAAGTTGTGCCAGGCGGTGGTGGTGCACGCCTTTAATCCCAGCACTTGGGAGGCAGAACCAGGTGGATCCCTGTGAGTTCGAGGCCAGCCTGGTCTACAGAGCGAGATCCAGGACAGCACCAAAGCTACACAGAAAAACCCTAGGGGGGGAGGGTTATGAAGTTCTAATGAAATGAAACACACCCAAGAACTAGAAAAAAGTGAAATATTAGATAAAAAGTAACTGATTATTCTGACTAAAGAATTGTTTTTAAGTTATACATTTTAAGGAACATACTAAATACTAAATATTTAAAGACAAGAATATGTAATATTTAAGATCTGATTACTTTAAGAGTGAAAATTCTCAAATATGGATGAAACAAAAAAGGTCGAAGATGGTGAATACAGAATCTCATACTGTTCTAAAAGTCTACAAACATTTGAAATTTTATACACTACAATTTTTCCTAATCCAATCAAGTAAGTCTCATTTATCTCACTACAAGGTATAGCTACACCACAGGTTCATGTCACTGACCACTTAACACGTGTGCCAGTTATCTGTTTACAATGCAACTGATAACCGTAACATAACCAATTTCTTTCTAAAACTGACTAAATGACCTATAAATGCAAATTTAAAAAAAAAAGAGAGTTAAGATTTGTTGGACAATATATACCGCTACTTATGCAGAACATAACTAAATGATACAGAAAACAACTAGGCAAGTAAAAGTTATGAGGCTCAGCCGGGCGGTGGTGGCGCACGCCTTTAATCCCAGCACTCGGGAGGCAGAGGCAGGCGGATCTCTGTGAGTTCGAGGCCAGCCTGGGCTACCAAGTGAGTCCCAGGAAAGGCGCAAAGCTACACAGAGAAACCCTGTCTCGAAAAACCAAAAAAAAAAAAAAAAAAAAAAAAAAAAAAAAAAAAAAAAAGTTATGAGGCTCAATATGGTCACGAGTATACCAACTATAAAGAAGCAGAATCTTAAGGAGGTATCATAAATACATTATTACAGAAGATTCCTCCATGAGCTCATGCACAACAAGAACTGTATTATCAATTTCCCTTACCCACAAATAAATCATATCCCACCCACACCATTTGCTCTAAAAGTAACTTTTTTAACGGACATTTTTACTATTTATCATATTTAACTAAACAATCTACTAAAACCTCACATTTTATGGTATCAGTAATATTTCACAGAAGATGAAGCATCATGTAAGTAAAATCTGACCTTTGAAACAGAATTTCTACTGAAGGGATAAATAGATTATCACCAAGGGAAAAAACTGATTAAAAAAATTAAGAAGTCACCTGGCATGTCTAAGACAGTCTACTGCATTCAATTCTAAACCTGTAACTCCATTAGTAAAGCTCTGTAACTAATGGTAGATTTAGAGAAGCTACATTTTAGAGGAGCATCCACCCATTTTAAAGATAGTGTACTTACTTAAGAATGGTTTTTGCACTACTGCAGTCTTCAAATCGAATGGAGTAGCCAACCTCCTGGCCTAACATTACATCCATCTCATCAGCAACTCTCTGAGCCACACTCATGGCAGCCACTCGTCTGGGCTGTGTACACGCAACTCCTCTTTTGGGTCCCGGCAATGATCGCATATACTCCACACACCACTGTGGTATCTATGAAATAATTTCACATTTAAAATGTTATGCTTTGCCTGAATACAAACTATATGCATCATCAAGTACTTTATTTCGTTCTAATAATTTAAAGCAAAATTCAATTACGCAAACAAGCTATTTATGACTCACATTACAATAGCTAGAAGGGTTCATAAATAACATTGATGTGATATAATTATACTCCTGGGTAGGCAAAGTCCACTCAGACTGCTCAATATGCTCAACAGTACATCTGCACCATCACTATTTTTTAAACAATAGAAGAAAACACCAATTTAAATTCTAAGTTCTACCCTTTATAAAAAATTTTAAGTCTCAAAAGTAAAATGTAACATGGTTCTGAAAGTCTCACATTTTTAATTATAAAAACTGTAGGCACAAGCATCATATCCTCTTGTGGCTATAAATTGCAGTGTATCAAAAGGTCATCATAACACTGTTCCTCTTCTTCCAAGAGTGGTATACACAGTGATAGTACCTTAGATACCATCTTAAAAGTTCTTGAAATTGCCACCTTCAAGTTCAACAGGACAGAGCAGCAGCCAAGGAAAAAAGGGAAAAGAAAATCCCAAGCTCAAGAGGGTCATTATGGTGACCTGATACACTATGTAAACATGAAGGAACTCTCTCATTGTTTGGTTCCCTAGTTATTTAACTGGAAAGAGTAGGAAGGAAGATGCAGATGTTCACCACCTTCAGCAAGAATCCTCTGCTACATGATTTCCTAAGTACAGAGTTTCTGTTTTATGTGATGGAAAAGCCCCACAGACAGTAGTATCAGGACATATCATGAATGTAATAAATACAATTAATGTAATTAATGAATATCATAAATATAGCTATTGAATGAATACTGCGAATGTAATCAATAAATACCACAAATGTAATATCATGAGTATAATTAATGAATATCATGAATGTAATTAATATCTTGAATGTAATTCATGTCACTGAATTGTGAACTTAAAAATGGTTACAACTGCAAATATTATGTTCATTTAAAAAAATAAGGTGGAATATAATCACCATATATTATGTGTATGAAATTGAAGACAGCGATGTTCTAATAGAAAGTGGTGATGGTATCATGGGCCTATGAGGATGCTAGACTAAAGTCTATCAAACTGTGCAAACAGGCAAATTATATACTATGTGAATTATTTGTCAATAAAGATTTTATAAAACATTAAAAAAAATCCTCTGCTACAAGTACCTGAATCTGTCTCCATCAAAGCTTCTGAGAGCCTAACAGGTTCTAATGCTACAGAATACAGAGGGTTTGGATCTAAGTGTTTATATGATGCTATCTGATGAAAAATGTTGGTTAGTATACTGTTATGTAATTTAATTACTCTAGCTATTAGGCTAACTTCTGCATAAAAATAAGTAACTCAAAGGCAAAGCAATTACGTTGTTTCTCCAAAGAAAACAGTATGTTATGCTTCAAGGGCTTAAATAAAGAAAATGATATAACTAAAATAACAGTACCTCCCTAGTTCTGTGAACCAACAGACCGAGTCAGGCGCTTTTTTAGGAAAGCTTTATTTATCTACTTTTATTTCACCATCCCTCCTCCAAGAGTAGAAAGAAAAATGTGGTGACCAATCAAGGTAAAATTCAAAGCACTGAGTAGGAGATCAAAGGAACAATTAATCCTTAATTCTTAAAAAAAAAAAAAAACCTTCAGATTTTGGGGTTAAAAAAAATCCATTCCAATAAAATGAATGACTTAACCTCATTTTAGAAACAAGATAGTTCAGTTAATTTCACAGATTTCCATCTTTTAGAAGTTCTTTGTACTCTTAACTGATGACAAAATAATAAACACCCACCTTCTGTAAAAATTTTTCTACAAAAAAATACTTTTTCAAACAAAACTTTTCTAGTAGGGTACATATTTTACATAGAGTCCCAATCCTAATGTCTACCCTGATAGAAAGTACTTGGTTCTCCTTATATTCTCATCTGCATAATGCAAACTATCTTCAAGGCAAAGGCATAAAAAAAAACTTAAAATGGGATAAAGTATGAAAAAATATAGTGCTTTACACTCCAAAAGTGCTAATTAAACAAAGATTGGTAATACTATGTAAACCTACTGGTAAAATATCCGAAATTTAAAATTCTATGACATTAATAATTTAGAGCTATTGGTTCAACAATCATTTTTAAAGATTTCAACACATTAAAGTTTGAGGGTTTTTTTGAAACAGGGTCTCTTTCTGTAGAACAGGCTGCCCCTAAACTTTGTCCTACCACACACAGCTAAGTTTGAGTTCTGAACATCAAGTTGTCCCTCAATTAAGTCTTAATATTTTTGGTTGCTATAGAATCAAAATGTCTCCACGAAATATTTAAATTGATTTGTAGCACATAATTTTTAAAAAAGTAAAAAATAAATCCTAAGCCAGGCATGATATTCCACGTCTGTAACCACCAGGTTCAGAATGGCAAGCTAGATGCAAGCCTAGCCTACATAGCAAGATCTCAAAAAAAAGCACATACATCAATGATAGAGCTCTTGCCTAGCAGCATGCTCAATTAAAAATGTTTACCTATATTCTTAAAAATGAAAAAATAACCAGTAAAAGCATATTATTTTACATATTAAGATGGGCAATTATTAAGTTCATTCCTATGGTTCCCTGAATTTTATAAATTTTCTACCTAGTCCAGTGACTCTTTAACTGATGGTTTTCAGGTTAGAACACATGAGAAGCAGTTAACTTCACTCAAGTCTGCAAGGAAATGCATATTAATCCCCAAAAGTACTACTACTTTTCACCTATCAGATTAATAGAATTTAAATTCAGGGATATTACTTTTCACCTATCAGATTAATAGAATTGAAGTTCGGGGATATAATCAAAAAGTTTATGGATGCTTTTAAGTTCATATGTTCCCGCCGGGCGGTGGTGGCACATGCCTTTAATCCCAGCACTGGGGAGGCAGAGGCAGGCAGATCTCTGAGTTCGAAGCCAGCCTGGGCTACAGAGTGAGTTTCAGGAAAGGTGCAAAGCTACACAGAGAAACCCTGTCTCGAAAAACCAAAAAGAGTTCATATGTTCCCTAAGGAAAGAAGGGCTATTTGGCTACATGTAGTACAACTACAATAAATCCAGCCAGTTCAGAATCTATAAACACATTTGCCCCCAACAAAGCCTATGGCCAGCAAGAAATCTCAATGACTTAAAGGCACTTGCCATTAAGGCTTACAACTTAAATTCAATCCTCTGTACCTATATGGTGAGAGAGGATTCTCCCAAGTCATCCTGATTGCTACCCGTGTGCTTGGAGCATGGGTACACCCATACACAAACATAAATAGATGCAATAAAATACAAAATATAAAAACAAGCTACCTGTCTATCACAGGGTCTAGTAAGTACTGGCTTGTTCATGTTTAAAGACTACAGGCACCTACTGAGACACCTGTAACTGTGTTTAGTACTACACAGGGGAGGCAGATGGATGTAGGTCACAACTAGAGACTTTGGACCTTGTAGCATTTCTTTTTCTTTCTGTGAGATGGGAACTCATGTAGACCAATCAAGGGTGGCCTTGATTGAATTCAAAGACCTGCCTACCTCTGATTCCTAAATACTGGAATTTAAAAGCTATGTGTTATCATGACTGGAAACTTCAATTTTTGACACTATTCACATAATTCAAATATTTTAACAAAGAAATAACTACCCCAATGTTTCAGATCTCTCTACTCAAGCACCAGAAAACAAACTTTGTACTCCCAACTCTAATGTCCCAGGGTTAAAATGTGTTGGAAATTATTCCTGCCGTACTCAAAATAACAAGATGAGAAATATTAGCTATTTTCCTGTGTAGACTAAGAAAAAACAACACTCTCTATTGGAATAACACCCTGGAAGTCACTATAGTGCTCACCAAAGTACTCTTCTTTAAGGCACTCTACGTGGCAGAAAATTGGAAATGAATAGACAAACACTAGAAAATGACTACCATGACCAAATCAGCACATTTAGTTAAGTTTAAACATGAACATAACGTATTTGCCATAGTATTTAACAACTCACCTGTGTTGTTTTACCAGACCCAGTCTCACCAACCAGTACAAATGACTGATGTCTAACAAGAATATCTGTAAACCTATCCTTGTATTCCCAAACAGGGAGCTGCAGCCGTTTCTTTAGAATATCATAATATCGAGGAGTATGGGGCAGGTTGGTAAATGGATTAATGCACTGTGGAAGTGATGTGTGTCCTGCGTGTCCGGTGTGTGTTGAATGGGCAGAATGTGTAGAATGTGTTGAATGAGCCGAGTGGGTTGAGTGAGCTGAATGAGAAGCTTTTAAAGGCGGCAATCCAGCACTGATAAGCATAGCATTGGTGGAAGCTCTCAATTCCTTTTCCTTTTCTTTTTCCCTCTCCCGTTCTCTATCTCCTCTATCGCGTTCTCGGTCACGATCTTTAGATCGGTCTTCTCTATCCCGGTCTCTATCCCGGTCTTTCCTGGAAATATAAAAATTTAGAAAACAGAGGGATTATTTATAAAACCATGTCTCAATGAATTATTAGAAATGAATAGATTCTTCATGCACCACCATAACATCCTTTACTAGATGAGGTCTCTAGCTCCACCCTTCTAGAACTTTAAGCATGACAACATTACAAACTGATCCACAGGCCATCCAAATAGCTCAGCAGATAAAGGTTGGATCCCAAGCCTGAGAGTCTGAATTCAATATCCAGAACCCACATGGTAGGAGAAGACCAACTCTTCGAATCTCTCCTTAACACAAACTCCAATATAACATAAAAAACAAATCACAACAAAAAACCTGAAGCTGGACATAGTGACACAAACCTTTAATCCCAGCACTTGGGAGGCAGAGGCAGGTGGATCTCTGAGTTTGTATCTATAACAAGTAATCCTAATGGAGTAAATCCAACTTATAAACCATAAGCTGCCAAGGTTTTGGGACCCGGACGAAAATAATGAGGCAATGTGGAGGTGACAGAAACAAACTCTTAAACCTGTCATACAGTCCAACACATAAAGTTCATTTCCTGCGACTCAAGTATCTATAGTGCATAGTAGGAAAGAGCATTCCCTGTCCATAGTCTAGTAGGGGAGCAACAGTCAAGACCTTCAGCTGAATACAACTAAATGCTTACTAAACACAGCATTGTATGAAAATAGTTCAGCCACAGCACTGGTAAACTGATAAACTTTAGCTGATCCTGTTCTTAAAATATGGGATTTGATTCCACACAAACTTGCAGTAAAGAAAAGCCTTATTAGCATGTGACTTCTCCCAACCTAAAGTCCACCCACTACAGAATTATAAAACATATGACATAAAACTGAAATAAAGCCACACATGCCATCCAAAACCCAAAGAAATCAAAAGTATATAGGTAAAAGATTACTTAAGAAGAAAAAAAAAAAGACCATGCCATAGTGGTGCACGCCTTTAATCCCAGCACTTGGCAGGTAGAGGAAGGCGGATCTCTGAATTCGAGGCCACCCTGGTCAACAAAGCAAGTTTCAGGACAACTAGGACTGTTACACAAATAAACCTGCCCTCCCCCCCAAAAAAAAACAAAAAAAGAGGAAAAAAAAAGAAAAGAAATACAACTCAAAATTTCAATCTTGACCCCCTCTTTGAAATATCTCCCCAACCATCACCTTCGTTGCTAATTTTGCTTCTCATTTAGGTGTTCCTTAACTGGGCATTTATATCACCTCAAAAATGTGAGTTCAAAGTTTATAAAGCAAAGAAGGAAGTATATAGACTCAAATAGCTCAAAGACTAGATACCTTTATAGGCCTAGTAGCTCAGTGGGTAAAAGCACTTGCTGTGAAAGCAAGAAAACCTGAGTTGAAATCTGCAGCTCCCTTTGTAAACCTGTAACCCCGGCACTGGTGAGGGCGGGAAGACAGGTGGATCTTGAGTTTGCAGGCCAGCCTAGCTGGAACAGTCAGCTTCAGATTCAGTGAGACCCTGTCTCAAATGAGTGGGCAATGTATTTGAACGGGGTGTATGGGGCTGTGCACAAGTGTGCCATAAGAAGGGTTTAGGTTTGTGGTTATCACTTCATTCTAAAGGACAAAAAAAGAAGCTGAACAAGCATCTCCTATATTTAAGAGTATGGAATCAGACAGTTAAGATACAGACCTAACCTTTCCAAAGCAACAAAACCTAGGGAAGAGACACCAGACAAATCAATCCATGTAATGCTTTGTGATAAATTAATACCTACACTAACACACTTTTCCAGGACACATTTCACCTACAGCTTCATTACTATAGCGGACAAAGAAATACAGTGCAAAACACAAGGATTTGCTGATCAATAGTGAGAATTTAAAGCTCCTCCCCCGCAAAAAACAGAGGGTTATGGCAACCATAGCTGCAAAACTACAGGAAAGGCCTAAGACTGGTTTATCTACTCTGCAAAGTGAGAACTATTAACAAACCATCAAGACAACATTTGGGATGCAGAAAACTAATTCAATGGCCTAGAAAAGCTGTTGCAGTTCACAAAGGCTACTCTGGATGACAAAGGTAAAAGAGCTGTTATGTCCTCTCCACACATAGGGAGACTTGTCCATGCACACGTTTTCTTATTGATGTGTGCATTTATAAAAGCTTTGTTAATAAAAATTTGTTAGTTAAGCATAACACTTTTAATTTTAAAGAAAATAAAAACAATCCTGGTGTAGCAGTACACATCTTTAATGCCAGAACTTGGGAGGCAGAGGCAGGCTGATCTCTGGTCTACATAGCGAGTTTCTAAGATAGCCATAGATATGTAGAGAAACACTGTCTCAAAAAGAGGGAAGAAGGGGAGGGGAGGGGAGGAGAGGGAAGAGGAGGGGAGGGGAGGGGAAGAGAAAGAGAGCTCTAAATAGTTCAGTCAACACTATGACATGTATCAAGAACTGTCCGTGTTTCCTTGCTCACATGCAATTGTGTCTATTGATATGGAACTAAAAACATTAAGTAAGCTAATACTATGATAATGTTCTCTGGCATATCTGAAATGTGCCAACAAACACTGGTTACTACTGATGGTTCAGTTTAAATTGTACCTGGAATAATAACAGGCATGAATATATTGCTAATAAGAATGGAAACTAGGCATCTACATCCGAGTATTTTATATAAACACTGCTTTTTCTGACAATCTCTCAGAACTTCTAAGCATGTGTGTTTATATACAAGAATACTAATACTTTTCATCTGGGAATACAAAAACCTGGGAAATGACTTAACATTGAGCAAGACAGGAGATGCACCTTACATACAACAGGAGTACTATGCAACCAACAGGAAGGCTATCGCTGTTGTTAATGATATGAGATAAAAAATAAATCAAAGCATACATCCACACAAATCCTGTGAGCTCACTGTTTTTACAGTTCACATATATGAATAAATACGCTCTCCAAAGACGGAAATAAATATTTGGAGGAATTTACTACTTTTTTTTCCCTTTATACCTTGACATAACATTTCTTGTCCACTGCATCTAATTATTTAATCTCAGCTACCACACAGGATTGCACTGAAACACTTTTCTACATACAAAGCACCTTCAACAGTATCAGGTACTCCCTGTAATTAAAAGTTCTGATCAGGAATACTAAAAACCATTAGAATGAAAATTCCCCTATCTTCAGATTCTTCCAGAGCTGGTGAGATGCTCAGCCAGTAAAGGCAATTGCCACCATGACCCCTGAGGTCCACCTGGTAGGAGCTAACTCACTACTATGTTTTCTTCCAAAGGCCACACACACACAAAAGGTAAGACAGTAGGGTCTGGTGACAGCTGGATTCACAAAATGAACAAACCTATGATGCCAAATAGACTAAACAAGGAGGGAGGGAAGGAAGGAGGAAGGAGAGAAGGAAGGGCAAAGGATCCCTGGCTGTCAAAAGTACATTCAAACTGGGGGGGGGGGGGGATACCAAGCACAAATGTTGTATAAACTCATTACTAAAGAAAACCAGTTCTATAAGAAAAGGTACTCAACTGGGCGGTGGTGGCGCACACCTTTAATCCCAGCAATCGGGAGGCAGAGCCAGATGGATCTCTGTGAGTTCAAGGCCAGTCTGGGCTACAGAGCCAGTTACAGGAAAGGCACAAAGCTATACAGAGAAACTCTGTCTCAAAAAACAAACAAAAGAAAGAAAAGGTACTCAGAAAACCTAGGAAACGGTGAAAAACTGCCCTCCAGAATCTCTAGAAATTAAGGAAATACTGTACAAATGACCTAACTCTCCTACACTCACTGACAAATATGTAATATTCAGAGGAAATATGCAGCCATGATACACCCAAAAGTCCGTTTTACCAAGGTTATGTTGTGCAAGAAAAAGGAAATCATCATATACACTTGTAGCATGGAACTCCCAATCCTAATAAAAAGCTTTTTCGAATGAACATAACAAAAAAGCACTGTTTCCCAGTGTTTATTCCAATGTGACCTCTGAGGACGGAAATTAGTTGCTTCTTAGCCAAATGTGACATTCACTTTAGCTTCACAGAAGTTCAGAACCAAATATCATCCCCGCCTTTACCCACATAATATAAATGCCATTATGACAGGTGGTAATGTCTAACTACATTACTAAGATTCATGTTGAGAAAAGCAGAGTTCTAGATGTCACTACATAAAGTATGGAAAAGCTCACTGTAACCCTTGGAGAATACGTGTTTCTACCTCTAAGTCCTATGACCAAGCTCATATACTAACATTTGGGAGTATTTGCTTGAAGGAACAGTCTAAGAAACCGTCTTGTGATACTGTGTTATTACAATGTCTGGTATTACAAGATATTTTTTAAAAAATCTACAGGGTCAAACTGTGACAAACCTGCTTTCCATATCAGTATTTCAATCTAATGAGAGTATTAGAGCACATCCTATCCTGACCTATACTTCACACTGATAGTTAGAAATCAAACCCCAAAGTACTGTCCATGAATAAAAACTCCGAGGCCACACAGGTGAGTCGGTGTCACAAGGCACAAGAAAATGATAAAAATCATGCAACAAATTTGGATATTCGGACTAATGTGGACTTTGTTTTTTAATTCACCAAACACATCTCCGTACTGCCACAGTGAAAACATACAGCCTAAAGTGGGGGGTAGGAATATAAACCAAAGTACATTTTAAGTATGAACTGTGAAAGAAAACTGGAAAATGATCACTATAATACAACTTCTTACATGCTAAATGCCTCTTCCCTTTGCGAGAGTCTAAGAAAATGACCCAAACTGCCAGATCAAGAATCGGCGTAACCATTTCTCAATCTGCACGTGGGTTATGTTTGCTCATACATGCTTAACAACACTTTTTGCAAAGTGAGCCCAAAGTGGGCAAGGGATAGAAAATAACTTAGGGAGCCGAGGGTGCAAATACATCTTTTCACCGTCCTGCCCCAGTGATGCTCTCAGCAAGATCGATTTTTTAAGCAAAGCAGGAAATAAAGGAGATGGCGGGAGGGCAGGCGAAGGGCGGAAGTTGGCAACGGCCTCCGCTCCAGTGCCTCAATGGAACGAGGCCCGTCGTCTCCCGCCAAACAGTGCGCCCCGCGGTCTGATCGCTCCCATCACCAAGCCGACTGCTCCCAGCGCCGCCCGGGGCCGCCCGCGGCCCGGTGCCCTTGGCCACGGGGTTCCGGCCGCCCTCCCCCGGCTGCGGGCCTCACGCGAGCACCGAGGCCTCGCGCGGCCCGCTCCTCACGCCCGCCGCCCGCGGCCTCGTGGCCACCGCAGGCCTCTCGTCCTCGCCGCACACCCTCGGGCCCGCGCCCACCTGGCCGGCCGGCGCTAAGACAAAGACGCGGCTGCCGGGCCTGCTCCCCGCCACCAGCCAACAAAAGCCCGGGCCGCGACCGCGCGCCCCGGCCTGCCTTACCCATCGGTCCCCGCACGCTTCTTGCCGGAGGGGTAATCCTCCCCAAGGTCCAACCGATGCCGCTTGGACATCCTCGCACTCCCGAGAGCGGACGCTTAGGAAGGAAGGGAGAAGAGAGACTCCAGCAGCGCGACCCGCACAGAAGAGGCCCGCTGCTCACCTCGCGGGGACCCCCACCCCTCCCGCCACCGCAGCCCGCTCCGTGCGGCCCGAACCAGGAGCTAAAATGGCGGCCGCGACGAGGGCTGGGCCTGCGCGCGCGCGCGCGCAGACGCGCGCCCCCGCCTGCCTGCCTCCGCGGCGGGCGGGCGGGCGGGCGGGCGGGCGGGCGGGCCGGCGGGCCGGCGTGGTGCGTGCGCGCGCGCGCCGGCCGGCCGGAGGCGGGAACGCCAGCCGCTCCCGCTCTGCGATTGGCCGAAACGTCCTGCGCCGTGGCGCGCCGTCCCCCACCTCTCCGGGGTGGGAGGGGGGCTCCTCCCTCTCCCTCGGATAGGTGCGCCCGTCTAGACAAGCGGCGGCGGCTGGGAGGGACGGGAGATGCGCCTCAAGCTGTTACTGGCAGCCTGGAGTTCAATCGCCAAGTTGGAAAAGCCTAGACAGGAAATCTCTATCCGTCTGTTGTCTTTACTTTTGCTGTCTAGGGTCTGTAGCCCAGCAAGGTTAGGAAAGTCGTGGAGAGCACACACAGCTGATAAGTGGCCGAGCAGGACACAACTATTTTTATAACTCCAGAACCAGAATTTGCTGTTGTTGCACCCTCTGCACAACAAGGTGAGAAAAATGTTAATTTACTGAGGCTCATTTTGCCCATTTACCCCCAGAACAGATAACATCTATTTATTCAAACTATAGGTGTTTTGGATAGGGTGCAGAAAATTGGCGGTAATCATGCTGTGCACCTTATTTTGCCTCCAATCGCCTCTCCCCTAGTCTTCCTCCGTTTGTGTGTATATGAGCATATATTAGGCACCCGGGAGTGTTAGCTCTACCTCTGTATTCGTTTGGTTTGAGTTGGGTTGAGTTTCTCTGTGTAGCCCTGGCTATCCTGAAACTCGCTCTGTAGACAAGGCTAGCCTCAAACTCAGAGATTAGGCGCTGCCTGTCGGTTTCCTAGTGCTGGGATTTAAGGCGTGCACCAGCACGCCTGACTTCTGTCCTCCAGAAGGACAGAAGCAATAGGGTGTTGGTGAGTTGGAAGTACAGAGAACCCTGAAAGGCATTTTATAGACGTGACTGAAGGAGACTAACTAATAGCTCAGCCATTTAGACTCACTGTAGCTGGGCATGCTTTTAATCCTAGCACTCGGAAGGCAGAGGAAGACAGATTTCCCTGAGTTCAAGGCCATCCTGGTCTACAGAGCAAGTTCCAAGACAGCCAGAGCTACACAGAGAGACCTAGTCTCGAAAAAAACACAGCAAAACAAAAAGACTACTGTAGTGGCAAGTTAGGGAGGCAAGGTAACCCTTAAGAGTTTTGTGGATCTTTGTTTGTCCTTATAGCCTATGTGCTTGGTCAGTTCCAATCATTTCCAGAAGAGTGGGAGAAAGATCTGACGACCAGCCCCAACACAGGTTATCACTTCATTTCAAGGCTCCCCTTGGATGCCCCTTGGCTCTAGTTCCGTGCAAATTCTCAAAACTACAATCTCTAAAATTAAATACAACAGAATCATCGCAGATGGCAGCTTCTATTTTTGTAACAAATCTACAACACAAAGAAAATGAGTATCTTTTTATCACTTTCACAATATCCAATACAACTTTCTATCCTAAATGTACACTTCCATTAAGCCTGTGTAATAGCACTCCAGAGGACAAAGGCAATAGTGATAGTGTTGATGAGTTGGAAGTCAGTCTGGTCTACATAGTAGTGGACAACCAGAGCTACAAAATGAATCAGTCTCTCTCTCTCTCTCTCTCTCTCTCTCTCTCTCTCTCTCTCTCTCTCTCTCTCTCTCTCTCTCAACCAGAGCTACAAAATGAATCAGTCTCTCTCTCTCTCTCTCTCTCTCTCTCTCTCTCTCTCTCTCTCTCTCTCTCTCTCTCTCTCACACACACACACACACACACACACACACACACACACACTCACAACTGTAAACAGAGTTTCTCTGTCCCACCCCATCCCCACGGCCTCTTCCAAATAATCACTCAGAGGCTTATATTAATTCTGTCCTCCGGCATCTTGCTCCTTGGGTGGCTGGCTCCCATTTGTCCTGACTCCACCCCTCTTCCTCTGGGTCCTCAGTTTGATTCTTCCCCCTAACCTTATCCTGTCTTGCCATAGGTCAAAACAGCTTTATTATCAACCAGTGAGAGCAACACATATTCGCAGGTACAGAAGGACCAATTCACAGCACACAACTACTGGCGCTCCACCAACGGCATGAGGGACTCACAAAAAATAATAATAATAATAATAATAAAGCGGTATCACTGAAGAGTCCCGTGGGCAACTTGCAAACAACTAAGCTACTGAAGAGTCCCACTCCTGTTACTTGTTTCCCTCCATATCTCCTGGACAGGAGGGGCCTCTTGGACAGATTCTTGAGCTTTATAAGCCCCATGAGCATCCTCTTCTCTCCAAGATTTATGTTAATGGATCAGATCCTAGAAGGATCTCATGTGAGTTATCATCACAGCTTCTCTGATATAAGATAATGATCATGTCCAAACTGGTGCAGACAACTGCTCTATAAAATTATTACCCAATTGCATTAGTCAGGGTTCTCTAGAGGAACAGAACTAATAGAACACACACACATACACATATGTATATCTATATACATATATATGAATTTATTAGAGTGACTTATACACTATCAGACTATACTCTGGCTGGTCGCTGTCCCTCAACAGAAAGGCCAAGAATCCTGTTGTTCAGTCCATGAGGCTGGATGTCTCAGATATACTTTGCTCTATGTTAGAGTCCCGAGGAAATAGACTCTAATACCAGGGAAGGAATACCTCAGCAGCAGGACTGATGAACTTGTCAGCAACAGGAAAAGTACAAAAGCTTCATCCTGCCACATCTTTTAATATGGGCTAACACCAAGGAGGTGACAGAACACCTTTAATTCCAGCACTCAGGAAGCAGGGGCAGGTAGATTTCTGTGAGTTCAAGTCCAGCCTGCTCTACTTAGTGAATTTCAGGACAGCCAGAACTACATCATGAGACCTGTCTCAAAAAGGAGAAAGAAGAAAAAAGAAAAGTTTCTCACAAGTGTGCCCAGCTGCTTGGGTTTTAGTTGATTTCAGAAGTATCAAGTTGACAATCAAGGTTATCCATCATGCTGGGAGGTGGTGGCACACACCTTTAATCCCAGCACTCGGGAAGCAGAGGCAGGCGGATCTTTGTGAGTTTGAGGCCAGCCTGGTCTACAGAGTGAGATCCAGGAAAGGCACAAGGCTACACAGAGAAACCCTGTCTCAAAAAACCAAAAAAAAAAAAAAAAAAAAATGCCTTCTATAGAGAACTGCAGTTATGAGAATATGTTACAAATGGTCTTGATCTAGACTGAGGTTGAAACAAGACGCTCTGAGGAAGAAAGACCCAAAGAGGTACTAGAGAGTAGCCAGGGAGAGCTGGGCACAGTGGCGTACGTCTTTAACCTCAGCACTGGGGAGGCAGGCAGATCTCGAAGCTGGAGGACAGCCAGAGCTACACAAGGAAACCTTGTCTCCAAAAACCAAAATAGAACAAAACCAAAAAGAGGCCAGGAAGCAAAGGAGGAAAGCATTTCAAACAGAAGTCCTAAAACTTTAAAGACTCGTGTGAAGGCCCCAGAGAGAACAATAAATACTAGATAAGGAGGTGCCTACAGCCTAGGGAGCCCTGCAGAGGATATGCCGCTTAAAACAACAGCAGAACACCGAAGTCAGAGAACGATCAGTATTTGGGATGTGCCACAATCAGCCTACCAATCTCCCTTTTTTAATTATCTGGGTTTTTTTGTTTGCTTGTTTGTTTGTTTGGTTGGTTTGGATTCTTATCTGTATCTATAAAAAATGCATGTTTTTAATAGTTTTCAGTACTTCTTTTATTTTATTTGGATGTTTTGCCTGCATGTATGACTGTGCACCATATTCATGCCTGGTCCCTATGGAGGTCAGAAGGAATTGGATGCCTGGAACTAGAGTTAGAGGAAGTTGTGAGCCTCCTTGTGAGTTGTATATGTCAAGCCTGGGTCTTCTGGAAGAGTAGCCGGTGCTCTTAATCACTGAGTCATCTCTCCAGCCCTTCAGTACTATTTTTAATCAATTTATCCTCTCCGCTATTTAAGAGCTATAAAGAGTTACAGTATGGAGTGGGTGCTATGACCTGCCACCAAAACCCCACTTTCCAGAGTGAGACATTCCTCAGCAATAAGAGTGTTGCCCACAGACAACCCTCCAGCTCTCTCAGGAACTTGCTTGGCTAAAGAGGGCTACAGTGATCAAGGACAGCCTGAATATACTCCAGAAGGAAAAAGACTGGGGCTGTCACCCCAGCCCAGGAGAGCTGGGAGCTACAAAACATCTGAACTCCTTGGGGGACCCACTGAGTTCTTTGTTCTGATGGTGTTGTTGACTATGCAATGTTCCCCCATCAACCTGTGCTTTCAATGCTTGGTTCCCAGATGGTATCACCAATTTAGAAGGTCCTAGAAATTTAGAAGATGGGGTCAGATTGAAAGTACTCTATCATTGAGAAGATGTTCTTCCCTTGCACTCGAGTGCACCCCCCAGGTGTGTGTGTGTGTGTGTGTGTGTGTGTGTATGTGTGTGTATGTGTGTTATTTTCCTATGACTATGGTAGAACACCATGACAAAGACAATATACAGAAGAAAGGGTTTATTTTCACTTACAGCTCCAGAGGGTGAGTCCATAATAGGACGTAGTAGGGAGAGCCTAGCAGCAATCAGCAAGCATGAGGGGAAGAGCAGAAAGCTGGACGTTCACACCTTGAACTACAAGCACAAAGAAGAGGGGTGAGCTGGGGTTAGGTGAGGCTTTTTAATCTCAAAACTGCTCCTTGAGTGATATTCTTCCACCAGCAAGGTTGCACCACCTAGACCTCCCCAAATAGCACTACCAACCGGAGACCAAGTATTTAGATGCCCAAGACTAGGGAGGATGTTTCTCATTCAAATCACCACACTCTCCCCCTCCTGACATATGCTCTAAGGTGAGCTGCTCCATCATGCCCCTCCCCTGCCACAGTGGAGGAGTAAACACTCTGAAAACATGAACCCAAACAGAACTTTCCTTCCTGAAGCAGCCTGCGCTGGGTAATTCAATCACAGTGATGGAGAAGCAACCAGGGGAGATGGCATCTCTGGACCGTAATGCAATTTGGTCATCAACGATGATGTTACCCCAGACCCCCAAAGTTAAGGTCAACATCCCTAATAAACTGAAGCTGCAGGGCTGGAGAGATGATGACTCAGTGGTTAAAAGCACCCGTTGCACTTGCAGAGGAGCTGAGCTCAGTTCCTAGCATCCACATGGCAGCTCCCAACAATCTGCAACTCCAGTCCCTGGGGATCCAACACCTTCTTCTGACCTCCACAGGCACCAGGCACATGCATGGCCCACACAAGGCAAAATACACAAAAAATAAAATATACAAATCTAACACACACACAAAAAAAAAATCCTAAAGATGCCCTCTCCCTAGGTGCCATCCATAAACTCAGCTGCCCACAGACTGCCTGGGCCTCTGTCCAACCAGCTGCAAGTTCCAGTTGAACAGTTTGTTAGAACGACTTGCAGAACTTAAGGAAGCAATATGCTCATGGTTGTGATTTCATTAAAAGGAATACAATCAGAACCTCTGACCCTTTTTTCTCACAGGCCCAGGACATATGACCCTGCTATGTACCACCATCTTCATAAACCATGACGCTCTAGTGAGCTTCCGTATATGAATGCTTTTCCCACAGTACTGGAACTTTGCTCATGCTAAATAAGGACTGTGCTACCATTGGCTATATTACATGTGGGGTGTGTGTGTGTGTGTGTGTGTGTGTGTGTGTGTGTGTGTGTGTGTGTGTTTGATTGAGATGGGACCTTTCTACATAGCCCTGGTTGTCCTAGAACTCACTATGTAGACCAGGCTGGCTTTGAACTCGCAGTAATTCACCTGCCTCTGCCACTTTAGCACTGGGATTAATGGCAAGTGCCACCACACCCAGTTTCTTTCATTCCACCCTTCATTGATGACCCTAACTATGCACTTTTATAAACTTCTTGATCATTCATCTTTGGTTTAGAGTGTACCTTTCATAGAACCCAACCTCAAATATTTGACTCCAGAAATGATCCAAGAAAGCATACATTGTGATAGGACTTAGAGTTAGTAATCTATTACCATCATCAATGGTATCCAGTAAAACCTATCTACGACAAGGAATCGGGTAAAGAACTGAATCTTTCACCTGCACTGTACTGAAGAACAAAACATGGGAAAGATCTCATGGGAAAGATCCTGTGGTGTCCAGCAAAAGAAAACGCACAGCTCTCAAATACGGGAGAAACAGTGACAAGAATTTAGAAAAAAAATTACTCTGATATTTATTTATTTATATTTTAATTTTTGAGGCAAAGACTCATGTACCTTAGGCTGGCTCCCAACCTGCTAGTCAAGGAAGACCTTGACCTCTTGGTTTTCTTTTCTTTTTTTCTTTTTTTATTTATTTTCTTTTTTTTTTTTTGGTTTTTCGAGACAGGGTTTCTCTGTGTAGCTTTGCGCCTTTCCTGGAACTCGCTTTGGAGACCAGGCTGGCCTGGAACTCACAGAGATCCCCCTGGCTCTGCCTCCCAAGTGCTGGGATTAAAGGCGTGCGCCGCCGCCGCCGCCGCCGCCGCCGCCGCCGCCGCCGCCGCCACCACCACCACCACCACCACCACCACCACCTGGCGACAACCTCTTGATTTTCTGGTCCCCACATCTGGACTACTGAGATTACAAGCATATGCATGGACAGATACTGATTCTTTCATATCCAATCACGCTTCCCTATGCCTATGTCACCTGCTTCCTTACCTGCTAAGTATCCCTAAACTCTATCCTTAAGGAGGCAAATCTGAGCCTTGGGCCTCTATGAACTCATGAACTCTGAACTCAATCATGAAAGTGGTTGTGAAGTGATGTGTAGTGAAAACCTCTACATAAAAAAGTCATTGGAAAAAAATTAAAATTAAATTAAAAAGGCACCAGACTTTACATAAAATATTCATACGCCTAAAATAAGAATAAATAGCTGGGTGGTGGTGGCACATGCCTTTGGTCCCAGAACTCTGGAGGTAGAGACAAGAGGATCTCTGTGAATTTGAGGCCAGCCTGGTCTACAGCGTGAGTTTCAGGACAGCCAGGGCTACAGAGAGAAACCCTGTCTCGAAAAACCAAAACTAACTAAATAAATAAATAGTGAAAACAAACAGATGGCCCCCTCCCCTCCCCCCGCCCCAAACACACACACAGAGTACTCTTAGTGCTAGATATCCAAAGTCTCTGTTGGGAGAGAACACTAGAGATGGATTGTTGGGAATACTTTCTGATTCCCAGACCTTTGTAGTCTCCCTGTTAGGAAAACCGCTCCATCAGAGGTCATGCATTCAAAGGGTACATGGTGCTCTGAAAAGTAGCATGCATCTTTGCAATGCTTCCCTCTGGCTGGTGCCTCTCCTGGGGCCTCTTGGAACTGACATATGTGATATGAACAGCAGCCCTTAGGCTCATTCCTGACACAATAGTACAAGGAATCTCACAGTAGTGATGGAGCTGGCTGATGTGAATTGGATTGTATGATGCTTTTTAGTGTCTTCTGTATAATGGATGCATTCTAATAGGTATGAACATGTGAAACAAAGATCTTTACACTGTGCCCACTTCCATATGTACACTTAAGAACTTGTTGTGGCCCTGTGGATGCCATATTGATATTGAAACCAACCATAATGGAAAGCAAACTTTTGCTTTCCAATGTTTCCACTGCTCTGTTTCTATTGGGGTGTCTCATTGCTCCAAAAGCTATGTTTTGAAAGGTACATAATTCTCTTTTGAAGTTGGTCTGGCTTTGATCCAGAATCTACATTATGATTGGACATTGGAGTTGGCCATAAAATCTACATATCATTTTTCCCCATGCAAGACACCCCTCACAGTTAGCTCGCTGCTTGCCGTGAAGCCCTGGATCCCCCTCTGTGGCGTGGGGGGGGGGGCGTGGAGAGAGAGAGAGAGAGAGAGAGAGAGAGAGAGAGAGAGAGAGATTGAATAGTATTCTATGACTGTACTGTCTCCAGGGCCTGAAGAAGCTGTCTTGACAATCACTTCATTCCTGTGCTGAGAGCTCCCAGGTAGGTAGGTAACTTCTCTACTTTGCAGATCTCCCAGTCTGCCTCAGGTCACCAGAGTCTAACAAATTATTTGTGTGATGAGCTCCTGGTTCTCTTACATGTGGTGGTATTGTGTTCCCTAAAATATTGTGCACCCTAATAAACTTATCTGGGGCCAGAGAACATAACAGCCACTAGATACAGAGGCTAGAAAATGGTGGCACTCACACCTTTAATCTTAACATTTCAGAGGCAGAAATCCTCTGGATCTCTGTGAGTTCAAGGCCACACTGGAAACAGCCAAGCATGGTGACTCACGCCTTTAATCCCAGGGAGTGATGGCAGAAAGCAGAAAGGTATATAAGGCGTGAGGACCAGAAACTAGAAGCATTTGGCTGGTTAAGCTTTTAGGCTTTTGAGCAGCTGTTCAGCTGAGATCCATTCGGATGAGGACACAGAGGCTTCCAGTCTGAAGAAACAGGATCAGCTGAGGAACTGTCTAGGTGAGATAGCTGTGGCTTGTTCTGCTTCTCTGATCTTCCAGCATTCACCCCAATACCTGGCTCCAGGTTTGATTTTATTAATAAGTACCTTTAAGATTCATGCTACACTTACAGTCTTCTTTCCTCAATGGTACATGTAAATTACTAAACTTTCCAACTTCCTAGGCACACATTCTGCCTAGAACTTCAGGTATACAGTATATTTAGACATAGCTTCTCCTTCCATCTCTGCCTTTTCAGACATTTTGCAGATACAGCTTCCTCTTGGGGAGGTCCAAGGAAGAATCATCATTTCAGCATCCCAGGAGCAGCCTGACGTCATCGGTCCACGTTTTCCCCTTGAGTGTGATTAATGAAGCACTGTGTGGGCTTGCCTGTTGGTTCTTGTTCTCGTGAGTCAGCACATTCACAGATGGCTGCCATTGTCTCTCTCCCCTCTAGATTCCCAGGATATGCTTGGAAAGTAACAGTGTCTGCCCTCTGCATGCCTGGCAATTCTACTTAACAGTTTTACAGACTTCAGTACATATGTGTGCGATTTTGATCAATTAGATACATATACATTGTATAATCATTAACAAATAAAGCTACTTAGTGTATGAATCAATTCACATAGTTCTTTCATTTTTCTTTTTTAAAAAGTTGGTTTTGTTGCTGCTTCGTTTTGTTTTTTGTGATTCATTTATTGTGTGTGATGGGCACAGGCTTCATGGAACATGTGCAGAGGTCAGAGGACAGTTTTCAAGACTCAGTTCTCTAGTTTCACTATTTATGTTCCAGGGACAGCATGCAGGTCTTCAGGCTTGGTAGCCATTACCTTTATTGGCTGAACCATCTTGGTACTAACTTGGGGTCATAGTCTGTCTCCCAAGATGTCAAGTCCTGCCACCCACCCAAGTCAATCAAACAGCAAAAATAATAGTAAAAATCAGAAAGAAGTGATTTATTCAATGTGGCCACATTGGGAAGAAGGGCAAAGAGATCCCATAATAACCAACCCACTCCCACCACTCTCTCTTTGGGGTCCCAAATTGAAATTAAAGTTAACTAGAGAGCCAGAGATCCACACAACTAAGTAATCAGGTCACGGGGTGGTCTGACCCTTCATTGTATGACCTTTTGCTGGAGACACGCTACCACCTGTGGCTGAAGTCTTTTCCACCTCCTAGCAGGAGATTCCCCAGGAAATTTCCATTTCTTTAGAATGGGAGAGGGTCTCTTCAGAATATCTTAATTTCTGTTGGCCTGCTACAAGTTTCTCAAATTTTGTAGTGGGGAGGATTGCATCCAGGACCCCTGCATCCTAGACAAGCACTCTACCACTATGCTACATCCCTTGACCTCACATATTTTTGACATTGTTTGTTTTTGGGGTTTGTTTGGTTGTTTGGTTGGTTTGAAGACACGGCTTCTCTGTGTAGCCCTGGCTGTGCTGGAACTCACTCTGTAGACCAAGCTGGCCTCGAACTCACAGAGCTCTGTCTGCCTCTGTGGTGTGTGCCACCACCGCCTCAGGGTTTTGTTTGTTCGTTTGTTTTTGTTTTTTATTTTGTTTTTATTTTTGGTTTGGTGTTGGGGAAGCTTAAGAACTCTACGGATCTACTGTCTTAGAAAAGAATCCTTCTTTTGTTTTATTGTTTGTTTAGTTGTTTTTGAGACAAGATCTCATTATGTAACTAAGGCTGGCACTGAACTTGTGATCCTCCTGCATCAGTTTTTCATGTACTAGAATTGCAGGCATGCAGCACCTTGCCCAGTATATTAGAGAATTTAATTTGCCAACATACGTTGCAAGTGAATTTTATCCTTTCATAGACTCTCACGCTGCTAATTATCATCTTTTCATCTCCACCTGAAGATCCCTCTCAGTTCTTGTAGAACAGGTTTGGTGTGAAGGCACTCCCTCCGGTTTTATTTGAGAACATCTTATCGGTTCTGCTGCAATTCTCGGGAGTAGCCTTGTGGGCTAAGTATTCTTGGCTGGCAGTTTCTTTCAGCACTCTGAACATGCCTGACTCACATTCTGCTGAGAAACCAGCAGCCAATCTAAGGGGAGAGAAGGTTTCACTTGTGTGCGACTAGTCTGTTCTCTTGTGTTGCTTTCAAAATTCTGTCTTCAATTTTTGTGTGCTTGTAATTTGGATTTTTGAGACAGGATTTCTCTGTGTAGTCCTGGCTGTCCTAGCACTTGCTCTGCAGACCAGGCTGGCCTTGAACTCAGAGATCTACCTGTCTTTGCCTCTGAGTGCTAATATTAAAGGTGTGCACCAGTACCCCCAGGCAAATCATTTTTAGATTTTTAGATTATATATTCATTTTACTTTATGTATATGAATGTTTTATATATATACTATATATATACTTTATGTATATGAATGCTAGACACATACATACATACATACATATATATACACTTTATGTATATGCATGTATGTGCACTACATGCATGCCTACTGGATCCCCTGGGACCAGAGTTATGTATGGCACTATGTGGGTGCTAGGAATTGAACCCAGGTCCTCTGGAAGAGGACCTCTCAACCACCAAGCCATCTCTCCAGTCTCAATTTTTGTCAGTTTGATTATAATATGTCTTTAGGTTGAATATATTTGGGGAATATTTGAACTTTATTTACCAGAAAGATAATGTCCTTATTTTGAAAGGTTTTAGTTATTATCTTTCTCTCTCTCTATCTATCTCTCTTTTTTTTAAAGATTTCACTCTTTTAGGTGTATGAGTACCTGGCCTACATGTATGTATGTGCACCACATGCATGCCTAGTGCCCAAGGAGGTCAGATGAGACCACCAGATTCCCTGGAAATGGAATTGCAGATGGTTGTGAACAGCCATGTGGATACCTGGAATGGACCCAGGTCCCCAGGAAGAGCAAGTGCTCTTAACCACTGACCAAACTTTTTAGCCACAGTTATTACTTCCTTAAATGAGTTATGCCTTCTGCACCTTCCTTGCTAGACTCCCTATAATCTGTAACAGCAGTTTCCTGATGGTGTCCTATAAATTCCGAGGACTTTCTTTTATTCCTTTTCACTTATTAATCAGTTTTTCTTTTCCTTTCTTTCTTTCTCTCTCTCTCTCTCTCTCTCTCTCTCTCTCTCTCTCTCTCTCTCTCTCTCTCTCTCTTTCTTTCTTTCTTTTCTTTCTTTTTTCTTTTTTTCCCCCAGGAGACAGGGTTTCTCTTTGTAGCTCTGGCTGTTCTGGAATTCTGTAAACCAGGCTGGCTTCCAGTTCACAGAGATCTGCCTACCCCTGCCTCCCTGAGTGCTGGGATTGAAGGCATGAACCACCACACCCAGACAGTTTTCCATCTTAACTGGAGAATTTCAAAGACACTTACTTCCATCCGGTGCACAGGTTCCTCCTCCCCACCCTTTTTTTTCTCCTTGATTGGGTCTCCCAACATTACTTACTGAGTTTTCCTTTCATTTGTTGTGTGCTTTGACTTCAGAATTCCCATTGGTTGGTTTAGATTCCTACCCCCTTGTTGCTTGTTTGGGTCACATGTTGTTTCCTTATGTGGCTGAGCTACAGATCTATCTTTCATCCTTGCTTTTCTGGTGCTACAGAATTTATTCCCGAATCTCATGCAAATACCTGTTGACACCACATAACTATGGCCCAAGAACACAGATTTAGGCAACCCCAAAGCCCATGTTCCAATTTGGGAGCAGTTTCATGACACTTGATAGCTTTACAGAACAGAGACTGTCATAAGTTGTTGTCAAATATTATTTTAAGGTGTGTTATTTTTGTTTACGTTGCATTTGTTTAACTCTGTGAAGCGGTGTTACTGTGCCTGTCAAAAACACATGGTGGTCTAATAAAGAGCTGAACAATCAATAGCAAGGCAGGAGAGAGAAATCCGTGTGGCTGGCAGGCAGAGAGAATAAATAGAAGGAGAAATCTGGGAGGAAAAAAGAAGGAGCCAGAGAAAGAGGAGTGTAGCTGAAGTTTTTCTGTGTCCCATCTGGCCCATGGTCAGGACAAATCTCTCTCACCTGCCAGTCCTGCAGCCACTTGGACCCAAGTAAACAAACAGCTGCTTGTATTAATTAAAACTGCTTGGCCATTGGCTTAGGCTAACTATTAACTAGCTCTTACACTTAAATTAACCCATAATTCTTATTTATGTTTAGCCACGTGGCTTGGTACCTTTTCTCAGTTCTGCCTTCACATCCTGCTTCCTCTATGTCTGGCTGGTGACTCCTGACTCTTCCCAGAATTCTCTTCTCTGCTTGTCCCGCCTATACTTCCTACCTGGCTACTGGCCAATCAGCATTTTATTTATTAACCAATAAGAACAACACATTCACAGCATACAGAGCGATATCCACAGCAGAGGGGAACATCAGGGGCCAGCCACCTAGTTACACAGCAAGCCATGGAGTAAAAGTGAGGTTTATAGACGTAAGAGAACGGGAAAAACCCAGAGGCAAAAGGTAGATGGGATGATTTAAGTTCAGGAAAGCTGGCAAGAAACAAGCCAAGCTAAGGCCAGGCCTTCATAATTAAGAATAAGATTCCATGTGTGTGATTTATCCGGGAGCTGGGTGGCGCGGGGCCCCCCAAAAGAGTAAAAACAAACAATAAATCAAGGCAATTTAAAATACATTTGTGGGTACTTTAGAGAGGTAGTTGCAGTGAGATGGACCCCAAGATGCCGTCTGATGACATTTTTAGGTTTTGGAAGCTAGTGGTTTGCTAAATTAGTAGATTCTAAAAGTCTTTTGTTCTTTGTTTGTCTGTTTTGTTTTGTGAGGTCAGGTCTCTCTGTGTAGCCCTGGCTATCCTGGAACTCACTATGTAGAACAGAGATCTGCTTGCCACTGCCTGCTGAGTACTGGAATTAAAGGCATGTACCATCACCCTTGGCTTGTTTGTTTGTTTGTTTTTATGTGTGTCAGTACTTTGTCTGCATGTATGCACCACATGCATGTCTAGTGTCTATACAGGCCAGGAGAGGGTGGATTCCCTGAGATTGGAGTTACAGATGGTTGTGAGCTGTCAAGGGGGCTCTGGGAACTGATCTGGGATCCTCAGCAAGAGCAGTATGTGGCTGGGCAGTGGTGGTGCACACCTTTAATTCCAGCAGTAGGGAGGCAGAGGCAGGTGGATGTCTGTGAGTTCGAGGCCAGCCTGGGCTACAGAGTGAGATCCAGGAAAGGTGCAAAAAGCTACGCAGAGAAACCCTGTCTCAAAAAAAAAAAAAAAAAAAAAAAAAAGAGCGGCATATGCTTTCAACCACTGAACCATATCTCCAGATCATCCTGGCCCCATTCTTAACATGTGCCATGCAGGGAAATTCAGTACATTTACACACCTATTTCCAGAACCTTTTTCATCTTGTAAACCAAAACTCTATACCCATTAATCCCCATGTTAACATTAACCAACCCTTCATCCCACCTCAGCTCTCAGCAACCATCATATGTTGGTTGAATTTTAGATGGTCTTTTAATAAAAATTAAAAAAAACAAAAACAGAGCCAGATATCAGGGTGAAAGCTGAAAGATCAGAGAAACAGAACAACCTCTAGAATTGACTATAGCTCAGTGTCTCTGTTAGTCACAAGATGTTAGTTCAAACACAGAGCTGGACAAGGATTGGCTGTTCTTAGGGCTAGAAATAGCCTAGGAAAGGTAAGGTGAGATGAGATGAGACAAGATAAGATAAGATAAGATAAGATAAGATAAGATAAGATAAGATAGGATAGGATAGGATAGGATAGGATAGGATAGGATAGGATAGGATAGGATAAATAGCCCCTGAACTTGCAACAGGTCAACCTCTCCACAAAACTGCAGTGTAACCAACCCACCAGTCTCTGCAGACAGCTTCCTCCCAGAAATTCTCATTCACATACCCAACCAGAGACCTAGACCCCAGTCACCATGTTATTTTGTAGCTTACTAGACTCCCTTCAAATACAATTATAATTATTTTGCACTCCTTATCAGACAATCCATAGGTATTCATTTCTCTGAATCAGTTTCTAGAAAAACCCAGTTCATTTAATAGTGTTTTTCTTTAAAATGCTCCTCAAAGTCATGTATTGTTCCCTTTTCATTTGAAGAAGTAGTCAACTATTGTAGTTTTTTGATACAAGATTTCTCTGTGTGACAGCCCTAGCTGTCCTGAAACTCACAGAGATCTGCCTGCCTCTGCTCCCTGAGAGCTGAGATTAAAGGCATGTGCCACCATGGCCCAGCTTTGTATTCTTTTTATGGAACTTGGAAGTAACAACTTGTGCCCCAAAGACTAGTCTGGCCCCCTGCCCTCAATAAGCCAATTTAAAAAAGCAAATTAAGCCTGGCCTCTCCTAGTTTTAGGACAGCCAGAGCTGTAACAGAAAAATCCTGTCTCAAAAAAAAAAAACAAAAAACAAAAAACAAACAACAACAACAACAACAACAAAAAAAAACCACCAACTTAGAAAAATGAAACCAGAAAAAGGAAATGCATTCAATATAGCTACACTTTAAAGAGAGACAAAGACAAAGTGATCCCATCTGTCTCTGTGGTCCGGAAATGAGATTTAATTTAATAGAAGGCCAAAGATGTGCACATCCGAGAACCCTCATTCCAGGTGTGGTTCCAGCCATCAGCGACCCTCCATTCTCATGCTGTAAGGTGAGGTGTCTGATGAATTGTTAGAACTGTGTGAAATCTCTTTGTAAGGGACAAGTTCCCTTCTCTGGCTGTTGCCTTTCCTTTCTCCAAGCATGAGATTCCTGGAGAAACTACCTTTGAGGTCCATTGTTTGAATACCCTGATAGATTGAGAGACACAAGGGTCTCTTGAGAATACCTTCCTTCTGCTAGGCCTTTTACCCAGTTAACCTTAGAAAGAAAATCTTCACCATTCAAGCTTGCCTAGTGATCCCGAGACTCTTTCATGTCTTTATTTTCCTTCCTTTCATCTTTCTTTCTTTTGCTCATTCTCTCTTCCTCTCTCTCTCTTCCTTTCTTTCCTTCCTTTCTTTCCTTCTTTCCTTTCTTTCCCTTCTTTCCTTTCCTTCCTTCCTTTTTCCTTCCTTTCCTTCTTTTCTTTCTTTCTTTTCTTCCTTCCTTCCTTTCCTTCTTTCTTCCTTCCTTTCCTTCCTTCTTTCTTTCCTTCCTTCCTTCCTTTCTTGAGTCTATGTAGTCCTGGTTGTCCTGGTGGTTGCTATATAGATCAGGAGGGCCTTAGATTCACAGCCTCTGCTCCTGAGTACTGGGATTAAAAGTTTGCATCACCGTGCCTGCCCGTATCTTTTTTGTGGATACATTGGCTCTACATATCATGTGACCTCCCAGGGGGTGCGTGTTCTCAAATTCATCTCCTTTCTTGATTCTGCAAAGTGAGGCCATGGGCTAAAATCTTCCCTTTTGTTTTCCCTGAAGTGGTTTACCTGAAATCATCTAGTAAAGGGATTTCTTTTACCATTTATTAATTATAAAACTTGGGGACAAATGTAAGAACCTGATACAGTCACCACTGCCACGACACATCCACCACTGTTTAATGCCTTCAGGTTCCAAAAAGACCGAGTAACCTTGTGGCCTGCCTATTCTTCCCAGGGCGACTTTCTCTCATCTTGGGTCTGCCAAGGACTCCTTAATCCATTCTGGCCAGCTAAATGTGAACTTGACCTCTCAGACCAAACGCTCTATTCAATTGGATAATGGACCACAACATAAACAGAATCTTTGTAACAATCTAGTTAGAGGCTTCTTAAGCTTTTACAATTCCTTTTTGTCCAAGAATTTTTTTTATGCAACACTGAGTATATAGGTGTATAAAATAGGCATACATATCAAACATTTACTGATAACAAATGATAAAGAAATATATTTTAAAATAATTCCTTGGCATACATGCAATTTTATCATATATTAAAGATGAAAGCAAATTTACATATAATGAGGTAGATGTACTTATTTATTTTTACATAGAAAATTCAACAGCCAGGCATATTGGTGCATGTCTTTAATCCCAGCAATTGGGAGGCAGAGGAAGGTAGATTTCTGTAAGTTTGAGGCCAATCTGATCTACATAATGAGTTGCAGGACAGCCAGAGGTACATAGTGAGACCCTATCTTGAGAAAAAAAAAAGAATTAAATATTCCTGGTAGGCAAGATTGTATCTACTGATACACTAGTGGCATGAATATTAAAGGGGTAACCAACAACTTCCTGATTAGATTTGAAGCCTGCTCCACAGTAGGAAATTCATGCTTGTCAAAATCTGTTGCTCCAGGAGGTCATAGGACCTAGAGGGGAAACCCACTACTGTGATTTTACTAAATGGACATGTTGTCAAACTATCTTCTAAATATTTACATCTGTACCTGCAGATCTGTGCCCCCCCCTTTTTCCCCTGAGACAGGGTTTCTCCATGTAGTTTTGGTGCCTGTCCTGGATCTCCCTCTGTAGACCATGCTGGCCTCGAACTCACAGAGATCCACCTGGCTCTGCCTCCTGAGTGCTGGGATTAAAGGTGTGTGCCACCGCTGCCTGGCAGATTTGTGCTCCTAATCTTAGTCAGAAAAACATCTTTTTGCAGTGGGTAGTGATTAATGTAGACTCATAACGGATGAAACTGCTGAGAATACATGAAGTATTGAATGCTCAACCCTAATAGAGACATCTATATCAATCTTCCCTAAGACGCAAGGGACATCTCAAAGAGTGCTGTGGAATCTGTCTTCTGGACTTGGAATCCTGATGTACTTATGAGTTCCGGTTTCCTGCACAAGATCTATACAAGAGCAAGCCAATCAACATTCTAGCATGGATGAGCAAGAAGCCCACAAGGCCTTACTCCTATCTGGGGAGCTATTGGCATTTTATGGATACTTTTGAGAGTGTAGCCACGGGAACACTGTTCATGTCCCATTAAATGGTCCTACACTCATTTACATCCCCCAGAGCCTCATGTATTTGACTCACATTCTCCAGCAAGACTACCCCACCCAAAACCTTCTGAAATAGCACCACCATCAAGGGACAAGTGTTCAAACACATGAGCCTGCTGGAGACATTTCACATCCAAACCACAACACACATCCATCCATTTAATTAATATGCAAATTTGGTTTATTCTCTAATGAGTGTTAAAATTATATTCATACCAGGTGTCTTAGAGTTACTATTGCTGAGATAAAACACCATGACCAAAGCAACTAGGGGAAGAAAGGGTTATTTGTCTTATGCTTCCATACCACAGTTCATCATCAAAGGAAGTTAGGACAGGAGCTCAAACAGGGCAGGAACCTGGAGGCAGGAGCTGATGCAGAGGCCATGGAGGGGTGCTGCTTTCTGGCTTGCTCCCCAGGGCTTGTTCAACCTGATTTCTTATAGAACCGAGAACCACCAGCCCAAGAATGACCCCACCTGCCTCAATCACTAATTAAGAAAATGCCCTACAGGCTTGCCTACAGCCTAATCTTAAGGAAGCATTTTCTCAGTTGGGGTTCTATCCTCCCAAATGATTCTACACTGTGTCAAATTGACGTAAAATTAGCCAGCACACTAGGTCCATGAGATGGCTCAGTAGGAGGAGGTGCTTGCTGCTAAGGCTGATGACCTGAGTTTGGACTTTAGGGTCAACATGGTAGAAAGAGGGAACTGACTCCTGCAAGTTGTCCTTTGACCTCCACACATGCTCTGTAGCATGTGTATGCATAGATACACATATACACACAAAGATAAATATCATAAATGTATTAAAAATTGTTAGCCCAGTGTTTGTGGCGCATGCCTTTGATCCCAGCACCCTGGAGGCAGAGGCAGGTGGATCTCTGCATTTGAGGACAGTCTGGTCTACAGAGTGAGTGCTAAGACAGCCAGGGTTACATAGAGAAACCCTGTCTCAAAAAAAAGTCTTAAAATATATCCATACCAAATAATTGTTTTAAAGTATAGTTCTTTATGATTTATTACCAGCAAAGGTTTTGTATATGTGTCTTATAAACATATACAGACACACACACACACACACACACACACACACACACACACACACACACACACACATAAACATATATGTGTGTAATAAATTTTTGAGGCAGGGGTTGAGGTTGTAGCTCAGTGGTAGAGTACTTGCATGCATAAGGAGGTTTGATCATTAGCACTGGAATAATCTCAAGTGAAAATGGGTTGCAAGTGGAAAATATTTAAGAAACTGTGGCCTAAATTCAGCAGGAGTTCTGTTGGGATTACCAACTGCAGTTCTTTGGCATTGGAGAAAGCACATAAGCAAGTCATGGGAAAATCCTGCAATTGAATCTGAACCATCACTATAAACTCATGACATGCAAGTATTTAAACAAACAGTATTTTCTACTCTGTCCCCCAATAAAGCCCTAATGTAACGACTTAGCAAATATCAGCAAGTCCAGAGACAGGGCTTCCAGACAGTTCCCCCATTGGACAGCAGGACCCCTTGAATGGCAGCCTTGAGGGGTCCAAGCAGGATATGCACCTGACCTGAACATCTGATTTTTTTATTAAAAAATTTTTTTTTATTCATTTTACATACCAATCACAGATGCCCCTCTCTTCCCTCCTCATGGGGAGTCCGCAGAGCCTGGTACATTCAGTTGAGGCAGGTCCAAGCTCCTCCCCCTGCATCAAGGCTGTGCAAAGTGTCCCACCATAGGTTGTGGGCTCCAAAAAGCCAGCTCAGAGCACATGACTTTTTTCCTTTCTTCCTCTCTTTCTTTCTCTTTCTTTCTTTCTGTCTGTTTGTCTTTCCTTCCTTCCGTCCTTTCTTTTCTTTTCTTTTCTTTTTTGGTATCCAGAGACTCAAGAGCCACCTGAAAAAAGCTCCCACTGAGTAGAGAAATGAAATAACAGTAACAATTGTGCTACATTGAAACAATATCAATACACTATGCTTATATTTGGCAATTTGAAAGGAAATAAAACCAAAACATAGTTGCTGTCTTTAGTGGTTTGAGGAGACCAACTTTGCTAAAAGAGTCCTGCTCTCTTCTGCATTCCCAGGCACTAGGTGATTGGAGAAGATGCCGGCTTTTGTAGAGGGACTTCTGCAGTTAACAGTGATGAAATGGATGGACCGATTTCAGCATAGTGGAAGTCCTAACAGATCAATGGATGGAGCTCTGACTCCAACAAGAAGTAGGCCTTCTGTCCTATCTTCCAGATGAATGTTTGCCAGAAATTTGTCCTGGATCTGATCAACCTCTAGATCTAACCACTAACGCACGGGAACTACAGGGGAAGGAGGACTGTATTAGATGTCATTAGGTGCCATTTAAACATTTTAAAATTTTCATACATTTCACATTTCCCAAGTTTCTGGTTTTAGTTTTTAAAATGTGTTCTGAAAACCACAGAGGTGTGGGTACCAAAACTCAGGCTAGGGAAATATTCTTGGAAAACAACCTCTTTCTTCAGGAAAGGATGGGGAAAAGGGAAGGATTCTGTGGATTAAAACTGCCTAAACACTTACCTCCATCAACCCAATGATAACCTTAATTGCCTTAGTAAAATCAGTCATGAGAGTAACTGGGGGATTAGGACAGTGACTAGAACATCCTCATGTCAGGAATCACTTAATTTTAAATATGTGAGAATGGGCTGGAGAGGTGGCTCAACAGTTAAGAGCACTTGCTGCTCTTGTAGAGGATCAGGGTTCAGTTCCCAGAACCTACATGGTGGATTACAACTGCCTGTCCCTCCAGTTCCCAGGATCCAAAGCCATGAACACTATATGTGACGCATAGCAACACTCTTCTTAAGTAAGTAGTGTTGGGGAATATTATTTTAAGGTTTTTTACTTTTGTTTATGTTGCATTTGTTTAACTCTGTGAAGCTGTGTTACTGTGCCTGTCTAAAATAAAGAGCTGAATGGCCAATAGCAAGGCAGGAGGAAGGATAGGTGGGGCTGGCAGGCAGAGAGAATACAAAGAAGGAGAAATCTGGGATAGGAGACATCCAGGAGTGAGAGAAGGAGGAGGACATCAGGGGCCAGCCACCCAGCTGCACAACCAGCAATGGAGTAAGAAAGGAAGGTATACAAAAATAGAGAAAGGCCAATGTCCAGAGGCAAAACACAGATGGGTTAATTTAAGTTAGGAAAAGCTGAAGAAACCCAAGCTAAAGCCAGGCATTCATAATGAAGAATAAGCCTCCATGTGTAATTTATTTGGGAGCTGAGTGGCGAGCCCCCAAAGAGACAGAACAACCAACAATAAAGCAGTTGAGTCTGAGTTGCTACCCTAGAAGTTCTCCCTTTCACAAGAGGGAGTGAGTTGGACAGGATCATTCAAGAATCCACACACAAATATATGATGCCTAAATTGCAAAGTAAAGTTATGTAGAAGATAAATAACGAGAGGCCTGTCTTCAACTGAAAGCTGCAGTGATAAAAACCGAGGTAACACAATCAACATGGTATCGGCATCAGGGCAGACAAATCAGGGGAACCGAAGAGTGAATCCAAAAATAGATCTCAGCATATATCATAATTTAATATGTGACAAAGGCAGTATTTCAATTCTGTGGGAAAGGATGGTTTATTTAATAAATAGTGCCGGTGTAACTGGTTATTCATCTAGAACAAAATGAACTTGGGTCTCCATTTCACAAGTCTAAAACCAAATTCTGAATGGATTAAAAACTTAAGTATAAGCAGTAAGCCTTAGAAAAACATTTAGGTAGCTACACTGGGATGTAGGGGACAGAGAACACATTCTAAAAGCTAAAACCAGGAACTTAGGAAATGTGAAATGTGTGATAACAAAATTTAAAATGTTTAAATGGTAAAAGATACCAAAACAAGTCATTTCAAAACTTGTTTAGGAAAGCATGGGCAACACAGATAACACACAAAGGGTAACTATTTCTCTCACACAGCAAATACATAGACCTTGATAAGGAAAAGATAAAACATTCCATTTTTAAGAGGCAAAATGTACCAACAGGGAATTCATGCAATAACAAGTTCAAGTGACTAATAAACATGTTCAAGGTTTTTAAACTCACCGGCGTCTTGGGCATTGGAAATTAGGATAATAATGAGATAGCTAGCCTGGGATGGTGGCGTAGGCCTATAAGCTTACACTCGGAAGGTAGAGGCAGGAAGAACAAGGCCATCCTCAACTAGATAGTGAGTTTGAGGTCATCCTGGGCTACATGAGACCCTGCCTAAAAACACCAAATAAAAATACCCTCACTCATTATGTGGTATTACTTTACGTCCACAAGACTGAAAACATTAAAAAACAAAAACAAAAACTATTACTATTGTAATCTCACACATTGTGAAACTGTGAACTGTTACTGCTTTTTGAGAGAAAATAGTCTATTATAATAAAGATACATATAACGTTTGTGTGGTGATATACTGTATACCCTAATAAAATTTGCCTGAAGATCAGAGAACAGAACAAACCACTAGATTAAACAGAGATGCCAGGCAGTGGTGGCACACGACTTTAATCCTAGCACTCAGGAGGTAGAGATCCGTCTGGATCTCTGTGAGTTCAAAGCCACCCTGGACTACATGAGATTCATGCAGTCTGGGAGAGAAACAGAGCCAGGCAGTGGTGGCACATGCCTTAAGTCCCAGCACTAGGAAGTCAGAGCCCTTTAATCCCAGTACTAGGAAGGAAGTGAAAAAGCTGGGCTGAGAAAGGTATATAAGACGTGAGGAGACAGGAACTAAGGCTTTTCAGCTGAAGCCTTTTCAGCTGGACCTCTTTCAGCTGAGGACTCAGAGACATTCAGTCAGAGGATTCATGGAATTGGTTAGGTGAGACGTGGCAGTGGCTTGTTCCTTTGTCTCTCTGATCTTTCAGCATTTACCCCAATATCTGACTGCTGGTATTTTTATCATATGACCATTTAGCAATTCATGTTATACCTTTGATCTGGTGACTCAACCCCTGGGCATGTAGAAATAATTGACAACAAACCAATATGGACGGCTTTATGCAAAGTTATAGTAAGAAACAATTCAAAGCAAAGTGACTGCATCCACAAGGGAAGGGTTTAATAAATCCCTTTTTTGTTATTTTTTGAAACTGGCTGAATGGTGTCCGTGCTTCACAAAACCCTAGGCTTTGACTTTCAAGGTAGAATTAGAAGTTCTTGTGAATGTGAATTCTCACCAGTGCTGAGGGAGGTATTCTTATGGTTCCTGGAGGCAGACTGGTATACACTGTGTGTGTGTGTGTGTGTGTGTGTGTGTGTGTGTGTGTGTGTGTTTGTATGCAGACTCCTATTGGTTTATGATTACATGAGCTTAATGGACTCCTTGGGGTTAAAAGTAGCTCTGCTGTGACAGGATAAGATCTGGATAAATGCTGAAATGAAGACGGGTAAGAAAACACTGATCAAAAATTTGCTGAGAATTTCAGATGTTTATTTTTATTTTATTTTATTTTTTCTTTTTTTTGTGAGCTAGAGATTACTGGATCAGTCGTCTTTTTCCAAGGGACAGTTGTGAGCTGCCTTGTGGGTGCTGGGAATTGAACCCCGGTCTACCAGAAGAGCAGCCAAGGGTCCCAACCACTGAGCCATCTCTCCAGCCCAAGAATTTCAGATGTTTAAAAAGCTAGCATGATATGCTATTAATGTATCCATATCTTAGTGTGTTTATTTCTCACTTTTCTTGTTTCTGCGAGCAAATCTCTGACAAGGGGCAACTTAAGGAAGGGTTTGTTTTGACTCACACTTTGAGGGGAGGGTCTGTGATGGCAGGGAAGCCATAATGGCAGAAGCAGCTTTGAGTTCTGCTGACAGGAGCTCGAAGCTGCTAGTTTACATCTGGGTGGAGCACAAAGCAGAAAGGAGACAGGAAGTGGGGTGGACTAAGTCTTCAAGGCCTCTCTGGGAGGTCCATTTCCTTCTCAAATGGTCCATAATTTCCACAATAGTACCACTAGCTGGAGAGCAACCATTCAAACACCTGTGCCTGTGGGAGAGCCTTGGCATCCAGACCACAATAGTATGTTTAAGATGTATAATAGTATATTATTCATTGTATTAGCAGAATAAGATGGCATTAACTACACCTAAGTATTTGGAGGGATGGAATTGGTACACTATTAAAATTTAAAATATGTGATAGGATTTTTTTTTTTATTGTCAAAGCAAAGCATATGCAAGAAGGTCTAGGGAGCTGATCTATATAAATGCTTATACTGCTGAGTCATGGAAAGACAGGAAGGGACAAATGCCAGGTTAACATGGTACACCAAAGGGAGTGGAGACAGGTGAAATAATGAATTTTTTCCTTTACACATCACATAGTTCTGCTGCTTTGCTTGATCTCTTAGGGTTTTGTGTTGCTGTGAAGAGACACCATGACCATGGCAAGTTCTATAAAGAAAACATTTAGTTGGAGGGGCTTGCTTACAGAGGGTCAGTCCGATTATCATCATGACAGGGAGCGTGGCGGCACACAGGCAGACCTGGTGCTGGAGCTGAGAGTGCTACATCTTGACCAGAAGGCAGCAGGAAGTTGACTGACTGTCACATTGAGTGAAGCTTGAGGGAAAAAAAAGACCTCAAAGCCCACCTCCACCGTGACATACTTCCTCCAATAAGGCCACACCTCTTAATAGTGCCACTCCCTTTGGGGGGCCATTTTCTTTCAAACCACTGCACTTGTTCAATCAGTCTGAATGCTTTGTAATTTGAAATAATGAAGAAATAAAAATATATTCTTTCACCTAAGGACATAATAGTTTCCATTCTTTATAGGATTCTTTATTTTTTTTTCTCTCCCTGAATAGTCTCTTGGTCCCTCTCGCCTCCTCTTGATACTGCTCTTTTTAACTCAAGAGTGAGTGTTGGAGGTTCATCACACCACAGTCATCCAATTGCTCTCCTTTCTTAACTGTTACCCTCTTCCTTACGTGTGTTCTCCTATGTGGTTGTCTTATCCAGTCTCAGGCTTTTAAATGCAATACCTATATTAGCAGCTCCTGCGTCTCTCTCTCTCCTCTGGGCTCTCCTAGCTCCCAACGCTGGATTCCTGACTACCAACAGCTGCACCTGAACATCTGTTTGGACCAATCTCAGTAGGACCCAAAATGGAATGTTAAACCAACAGCTTCTGATGTCCTCTCACCTTTTTCTGATGAACCACAATGTCTGTTTTGGTTTGGTTTTCTTAGGTAAAGTCTGATGTAAAACAGGGTGGCTTCAAACTGGCTATGTAGAACTCTTGATCTTCCTGTTCTCTCCCCGCCCACCTCCAAGTGCAGGGGTTACAGCTGTGAGACTTGTGACATTAAATTTATCGTTGTTGTTTATCTCCTCATATAAGAAAGCTCTGAGAGGCCTGGCATGATGGTGCAAGCCTCTAATCCCACACTTGGGAGGCAGAGATAGGCAGATCTGTGTGAGTTCCAGGACAACCTGGTCTACATAGCAAGGTTCAGAACAGCCAGAATATATAACAGGACCCTGTCTCTTAACAAAAAAAAGAAAGGAAGAGAGAGAGAGAGAGAGAGAGAGAGAGAGAGAGAGAGAGAGAGAGAGAGAGAGAGAGAGAGAGCTGGTAGAAGCAAGCATGTCATTCTGAGCATTGATTTTGCTCAGATGCCAAGAACAATGCCTGGAACACAAAAGGTCCTTAAGGGCTAGGGAGATGGCTTAGTCATAAAAGCATGAGGACCTGAGTTGCATCCCTAGAACACACACACACACACACACACACACACACACACACACACACACACACACACGACTCCTGGGCTTGGCAACACATTTTTTGCAATCTCAGTGCTTGGGAGGCAGAGACAGACAGATTCCTGGAGCTCACTGTCTAGCCAGCCTAGTGTACTTGTTAAGTTTTGCATTAGTGAGAGACCCTATCACACACACACACACACACACAAGATAGACAGGGACTGGAGAGATGGCTCAGTGGTTAAGAGCATTTGCTACTCTTCCAAAGGGCCGAGCTTAGATTCCCAGGGCCTGCTTGGTGGCTCATGGTGGTTTAACTCCAGTTTTAGGAGAACCCATGCTCCTCTTCTGGCCTCTGCAGACACCAGGCATCTCAGGAAGCACACAGACACGTAAAATAAATAATAAATAATGTTTTTTAAAAAAGAGAAGGGGCTGGGAGACCATGGTACTCCATGGTGGAGAGCACTGGCTGCTCTTCCAGAGGACCCTGGTTCAATTCCCGGGACCCACAGGGTGGCTCACAACTGTCTGTAATTCTAGTCCTAGGGGATTCCATGTTCACTTCTGTCCTTTTAGAGCACTGCATGTACATGATGCAATGTAGACAAAACACCCTTGCACATAAAAACTAAGACTATAAACCACAAATCCAAGATAGACAGTACTTAAGGAATGAGTGTTAACTTGTCATCCATCTTCCAAGTATAGATACACAACTCCCCCTGCCTCCACAACAATAAATGAATGAGTTAGTCAATCGCATGAGCTCTACACATGGAATTCTGAATTAAACCAGTCCTAAGTGTTTTACTTTTTCATTTACTATTTCATTATATTACACACACACACACACACACACACACACACACACACACACACACACACACACACACCCAGACACACAGGTAAGGGAGTTGATCCTCACCTTCCACCATTGCTTGTCCCTGGGAATGAAAGCAGATGTCACCAGATGCCCTTTCCTGCTCAGCCCTCTCACTGACCCCACTCCCATGCGCTTTAAGCGATGCTGTCTCTGTAAGATGCTTTCTGCTCTTGACTTTAAATCCTGATGCTTTCTCTCTCCTAAGAATAATTTCCTGTTTGCAGCTTGCTGTTGAAGCTTCCTGTTGTTTTTCCATTCCCTGTGACAGACAGATTCTTTCTAAAAGTAACTCTTCGGCGCTTTCCTAGGATTTGGCAGTGGCAAGGCTCTCATGCCCATCACTCAGTCTTCTCCCTTGACCTCAGAAAGTCAAGTCCTTGTTTGTGTGAGTCAGTTGTCCTCAAATCTGCATGAATCTGATGAAATGAAGTTCTTGGACTTTGGGTCTCCATGACCACCCTTCCTTTCCCACGCTAGTTTTGTGCAGCCTGACTGGGCGGCCAGGCACCCCCTCTCTCTATGCACAGCTGCAGTCCATTAAATAGACCCTCGCCCATATTAACCAAGATATTATGAAGTATGCTTCAGATTCAGAGAGGAAGTGAATGGCACAAATGTGAGATAATAAAAATGTGTTTCTAATGCCTGACACTGTGTTTCTTTCATACTAATTGGCTCGATCGCAAAGTTAAAGATAGCCACTCACATCCTTAGGGAACTCATTGAAAATCTCGGGCAGCTGAAAAACTTTCTAATCTCCTTTTACCATGGCTCTACTAGTCAAATTGAAGATGTTTCTGGATTCAAATATGCATTTTATGCCTGTTTTCAAAATCACTAAAAGAGCAGCTTTTGACCATTGACTTCTATGCTGAATATGGCTTCTTAAAAAAAAGAGTATGTTAAATTATTTTTTATCTAACTTACCTTAGCATGGCATTTCCTTTCCATATAGTATTTCTCAGCCACAGAAAAAGCATGCTTTAACATTTTCTCTTCTTTTAAAAAATGAGATTCTCAATGCTTCCGGCTGTTGAATATAATTCTGTGACATGTTGGATTTGAGGGGCAAACTGGCCTCTGCTCACTCACTTGTCCAAGGCAAAATGTGAATTAGTAAAGATCACAGAGTCACACGGTCACCCCAGTTGGGATGATCTATTTCCTGGCTTTATTTACTGTGTGGGGGTGTTCTGCCTGCATCTCTGTCTGTGGACTACATACACACCTGTGCCCTCAGAGAGCAGAAGAGGATATCAGATCCCCTGGAACCAGAGTTGTAGACTGAAGTGAGCCACCATGTGGGTGCTGGGAGTTGAACCCAGATCCTGTGAAGAGCAGGCTGTGCTCTCAGCTGCTGAACCATTTCTAGCCCCTGGTTTCCTTTCTTCCTTTCCCTCCTTCTTTCTTTCTTTTTCCTTTTCTTTGCGTGTGTGTGTGTGTGTGTGTGTGTGTGTGTGTGTGTGTGTGTGTTACTAGGGAAGGAAGCCAAGGCCTTGTGTAGACCAGCTAAGTGCTCGGTCATTTAGCTTCATCCTAGTCTATTATTATTATTATTATTATTATTATTATTATTATTATTATTATATGCTGAATCAGCATCTCTCTCAGCTAACTAAGCCACTTTTGAACTTTCCTGTAACTTAGAAGGCCTAAACCTTTCAACCTTGTTTACCTCAGTCTCAGATACAGAGTATAGACCTATGCCATGAGGCCTAGCTCAGAATTGTTATTCGTTAAAAAAAAAGTAAATAAATATATATAATTATAAAAAAGTTATATATAGTTGGGTGGTGGTGGCACATGCCTTTGATCCCAGCACTTGGGAGGCAGAGGCAGGTGGATCTCTGTGAGTTTGAGGCCAGCCTGGTCTACAGAGTGAGTTCCAGGACAGGCTCCAAAACTACACAGAGAAACCCTGTCTCGAAACCACCCCCCAAAAAAGTTATATATAAATAAATATTTACATATCACATGTTGTCTATTTATACTAAATGTAGGTCTATATAGTATATATAAGTGCATATGTATATAAAATCTCACTCATGTCTGTGTAAATGTGGATGTATACATGCCATGGGGCACATGTTGAGGTTAGAGGACAACTTTCAGAAGCTGGTTGTCCCCTTCCACCTTGTTTTTAGGTAGGATCACTTTTATTGTTTATTTTATATTTTTAAAACATTTTTATTTCTATTTTTAATATTGAGTATGTATGTGTATGTGTGGGTATGTGCTGTAAGTGCAGGTGCCCTTGAAGGCTGGAAGAGGGCATCAACCTTGGAGCTGGAGTTACAGCCAATGGCGAACTGCCCAATGTGAGGACTAGGAAGTGAACCCAGGTCTTCTCCACAAGCGCTATGTACTCTTAACCACTGAGCCATCTCTCCATCCCTCTTCATGGTGGTTTTGCTACAGTGAGTGCTCCAGTCAGACCTGCAGACTTTGGGGCAATTCTCTGGTCTCAACTGTAGGAGTAGTGTCTCTCAGTAGGAACACTCTGGGATTACTGACATGGGCCAACACATTTGCCCTTGTGTGTGGGGTCTGGGAACTGAATTCAGGGGCCCAGGCTGCCACTTATTAAACCATCTCAAAGTCCCAGAGTTGTTTATTGTTATTAATTATTTTAATGTCCCTTGTTCATTATCATTGTGCGGGTAGGGGCCATGCATGCTGTGGCACACATGTAGAAGCCACAGGACAGCTTGGTTGAGTCATTTCTCTCTTATGTGTGGGGCCTCGGAATGGACCTCAACTCACCAGACTTGTACAGCTAGCACTTCTTTTTGCCTGTCCAGCGTGCCAGTCTACCAAAATTGTAACTTTTAAGAAACTCACTTGCACTTTGACTACTGATGTCAAGCAATACTGAGGAGAGATTCTGAGTTCTCCCAGGAGTGGGAACTTCACCTGAGAACAGAGGACAGGACTGACCAGTGTCTCCAGGTCTTCATGCTTAGCAATAGACCCATGGCCTGAGCTGGTACTGAGTCCCGCCTTCTTCTTTTCTTTATTTCTGCAGGATATGCCAAAGAACTCCTTCTAGCTCTCTGTGGGAGATTAAAGATAGAAGAATCTGCAACATATTCCAAGAAACTCACATGTCATTAAGAATAAGATGTGAGAGGTAGGGCCCATCTTGGTTTGGAGTTTATCCCATTAGTCTAATACCACCATTGTAAGTAAGTTCCTCCTTGTGCTCGTCAAAACTTTTTTGAAAATTTGCTCTCCACATTTTTCTTCTTCATCCAAATGAGAGGACACTGATGATTATTGCTCAACATCTTCTGTATTATTTTCAGGAACAATATACAAGTTCTCTCTTTAATCCATTCTATTTTCACTCTACTTGTGAAAAATGGAAACCTACTTTTCATTCCTTGTCATGTTTTGGATGCTGTTCAGAAATCTCACGTGACTGTTAAAATGTGGCCGAAATGAGAGTCTATTGACAAGATCTTTGTAGAGATGGTAGCTTTTGAAAGATAGAAACAATGGGAGAAATTAAACAGGAAGCGACAAATTTAACTGTAAAATTCTTGTGCTTCTATGCTATAGAAATTAATAACCCTAGCTGGAAAAGTAGTTGCATTGTGTATCACAGTTAAGACTCATGTGTGTGTGTGTGTGTGTGTGTGTGTGTGTGTACATACATATATATGAATATATTGTGCCTGGTATTAATGAATAGTTACATAAAAAGGTATTTTTAATTAAAACAATCTTTTTTGGATACATCAAGTCTCCAGTAGAAATGCCTTCTTTTCCTCAAAATGTAGTTAAAACATCATGTTTGGGAAGCCCCCCTGGTAAGTCCTTAGCAAAGTAAGCCCTTCTCCAAACTCCGTGATCCTATGTATATTCATAAATGGTACATTGTCTGTACAGGAGTCACTTCGGTTCTGAACTGTCTTTCAGCTATATCCTCTCCCAAAAATAGTCACCTGATAACAAGAGTGCAAGACCTATGCTTTCATATCATTCTTTCTGCATTGTTTAGATTCTAGGTGCTCCAATGCACATGTCTGTAATCCCAGCACCAGGGAGGCAGAGGTATCCAAATCTCTGTGAGTTAAAGGTCTACACAGTGGATTCCAGGCCAGTCAGTCTCAAAATAATAAATCAATAAAAATTTAAAAATGCTCTTCCAGAGGACCCAGAGGTGAGATTCCCAGAATCCACATGGCAGCTTACAACTGTCTATAATTCCAGTTCTAGGGAATCAGGTTCCCTCTTCTGGCCTCCATAGGCATCACACACACACACACACACACACACACACACACACACACACACACACACAGAGCACACAGGCAAAATAACCATACATATACTGTAAGATGAATTGCTAAACGGTTTTATTAATTTAAAAAAACCTCACAGCCAGATATTGGGGTGAAAGCCGAGAGATCAGAGGAATAGAACAAGCCACAGCCAATCTCATCTCACCAATTCCTCAGCCTCCAGAGAGACCTATTTCCTGTATACCCACACCTATATGCCTTTCTGTCCCTGCCCTCTAACTTCCTCTCTCCACCCAGGTACATCACTTCCTCTTTCTGCCCAGCTCTATCACTTCCTGTCTATCTGTACAGACCTCCAGACCTCCATGGTTAGTGCTGAGATTAAAGGTGTGTGCCACCATGCCTGGCTCTGTTCCCAGTGTGGCCTTGAGCTCACAGAGATCTGGATGGATCTCTGCCTCCCCAATGCTAGAATTAAAGGCATGTGCTACCATTGCCTGACTTCTATGTTTACTGTAGTGGCTGGCCTTTTCCTCTGATCTTCAGATAAGCTTTATTGGAGTACACAGATAAAATACCACCACAATATACTAATTAACTAATTTAAAATTTTTAATGGGGGAATATACCTGTTAAATACTTAAATGTTTGACCATGTTTGGTGGTTAACTCTCTGTGGACTGGTGTGGAGACAGAGAGTCCATTAAAGAGAATCCAAACTCAGGAATGAACAGAAGCATCTACATGAGGGCTATTTAGGATTTAGCTGGTCTCAACAGTGATAAAGAGATGGCTCTTTTCACTCTTTCTCCTGCTTCATCAGTAACTCATGCTGTCAACAAGGGAAAGACATCTGACAAAGGCCACTTGGATCACTTCTTTCAACCAAAGGGGATTCAATGACTCCAACTCCCAAGGAAATGCCATAAAACTTCAACTATCTAGAAGAAAACAGATACATTTTAAGTTTGAACAGACAAGGCTATACTAAATATGACAAGGAGTGGAAACACTATCAATAAAATGACTGATTATTTAAATATTTCCCCAAACTCTGAAACTGACATTCAAAAGACTATCTCTCTCAAACTAATAACTCTTGAAGACAAAAGTAAAAGCTAAACAAGAAACAAAGAAAAATTCTTGCTATTCTTCATACACAAAAGCCTGATTCTTTGAATATATGAAGAGTTCATATCAATCTGCACAGAAGACCAAAGACCCAAAGAAAAATGGACAATGGCTATGAATACATAGACAAGAGGTAAGTGGCTGTCTTGGGTAGGGCTTTTATTGCTGTGAAGAGACACCATGACCTCGGCAACTCTTATAAAGGAAAACATTTAATTGGGGCTGGCTTACAGTTTCAGAGATTTAGTCCATTATCATCATGGCAGGAAGCATGGCAGTGTGCAGGAAGACATGGTGCTGGAGAAGGAACAGAGAGTTCTACATCTTAGTCCACAGGCAGCAAAAGCATCTGTGTACCACGTTATACATAGCTTGAGCAAAGGAGACCCTCAAAGCCCACCCCCAGAGTGATACATTTCCTCAACAAGGTCACACCTACTCCAACAAAGCCACCCCTCCTAAGAGTGCTACTTCCTATTGGGGCCATTTTCTTTCAAACCACCACAGTGGCTGATACACCCATGAAGAGGTAATCATTGGGCCACATTCTAAACCCTGCCCAGTAATCATTGTGTTCCTGGCCATTTCTTCAACAGAAGCTTCTTTTGTGACAGTGGGCTGGTTGAAGTGTACTGGTTGCTTTTCCAGAAGAACTGGGCTGGGTTGAGCTTTCAGCACCCAAATAGCACACAACTGTCTATTAGCTCCAGTTACAGAGATCTAGTGCCCTCTGGGTATTCCATTAAAGTGGTTCCATCAAAATACAAGATTTAATTACATTAAATCTTTTTTATTTTTCCCCTAAGAAAGGGTTTCTCTGTAGTTCTGGTTGTCTTGGAATAGCTCTGTAGACCTGGGTGGCCTCAAACTCAGAGAGCTGCCTGCCTCTGCCTCCCTATCAAAGGCTTGCACCCCACCACCACCTGGCTTAAAACTGAAATAAATAAATCGAGAGAGAGAGAGAGAGAGAGAGAGAGAGAGAGAGAGAGAGAGAAGAAAGAACTGTGATGGCTAATATTGATTGTCAACTTGACAGCTTTAAAGATCACCTAGGATGACACTCCTCTGTCTACGATGATGTTTCCAGATAGGTTTAACTGAGGCGCCAAGACCTACCTTGAATATGGGCAGCATCATTCCACGGGCTGGGGGCCTAGACTGTATACAAAAGAGAAGGTCAGTCAGACATCTGCATTCGTCTCTCTCTGCTTCCTGTTGCAGGTCCTGTGACCAACTGATGCATGTTCTTGAAATTATTGCCACGGCCGCTCTCAATGCTTGCCTTTCCCACCATGATAGACTGAGACTTCCAACTATGAGCCCAATAAACCCTTGCTCCCTCCAGTTACTTCTGTTCAATGTTTTGTCCCAATAAGGAGAAAAGTAACTGATAAAAACGAAACAAACAAACAAACAAAAAAAAAACAATTATGGCAAGTGCAAGCTCATCAGTGTGACATCACCACTCATCTACACTAGCCAATTCACACTTTAGCACATGTCTCCCATCCTCAAGGCTTCGATATCTCCTAGTCTCTCACACTAGCAGACTTTTGCATCACTTGCTTCTCATTCTCCTACTCACATACTCATACGTCCTTCAGAACTGGTGGATGCCCAGCTTTGCCCTTGTAAATCTGGCTTCCTCTTGAATTACCCCTCCTTCCCAGTCCCTGCCCCTTCCTTCTGTCCCAGTTCACATTCTATTGCTGTGACAACACTCACCAAACCCAACTTAGGGGAGGAAGGGGTTTGTTTCAACTTACAGGTCACAGTCCATCATTGAGGGAGGTCAAGGTAAGAAGCTCAAGGCAGGAGTCTGGAGGCAGGGACTGAAGCAGAGACTACAGAGGCATACTGCTGACTGGATTGCTCTCCATGGCTTGCTCAATCTGTGTTCTTACACAACCCAAGCAAACCTGTCCATGGGTGGCACCACCCATAGTAGGTTGGGCCTGCCCCATCAATCATTAATCAAGAAAACATTCATAGATTGCTGTAGATGTAACGGTCTTACTAAATAAGAAACACAGAGCCAAATGCAGAGTTAAAAGCCCAAGAGGTCAGAGCAGTAGCTAAGAGCTGAGACTAAAACCAACTGCCTTCTTACCCTCCGCTGCCGCTGCTGTCCTTCCCCTCAGAAAGAGACCTACTTCCTGTGTGTCTGTCTTTTTATTGACTTTCTGTTCTGCCTTCTCATTGGTTGTCAACCCAACCACATGACCTCCTCCCCTCGTCACTGCCTGTCTATACAGACATCCAGGTCTTCTATGGTTAGTATTGAGATTAAAGGCATGTGTCTCCATGCTGGTGGTGTCCTTGAACACGCAGAGATCTGCCTGTCATGTGATCGGGGGATTAAGGGTGTGTGCTACCACTGCCAGACTTCTGCTATTCCTTGCTATTAGCTCTGACCCACAGGCAACTTTATCTATTAACATACAAATAAAATCACATTTCAGCACAAATAAAATATCACCATAGACAGCCCTACATGTCAATCTGGTAGAGGCAGTTCTTCAGCTGGTGACTCTAATTTGTGTCAAGTTGACAAAAAATGACCAGTACACCCCATCTCATGGCAGTTTTCAAACAAGACAAATTCTTTAATGCTCTTTCATTCTGGATTCCAGAAACACCCACCATGTATAGTGACACCTTCAGTTTGGAGGTGGTGGCACAGATGCAGGGAGTAGCTGGGATTCTTTTTTTTTTTTAAACTTCCAGCCAGGTCTCCATCTAGCATAAAGACCTTGAATCCCCATCCCTGACTTCTGTCTTTTCTATCATTCCCTGACACCTTTCAGCTTCTGTCCCTTTCTGTCACCCTGCTCCTCTCTCCACTATTGTCTGTTTCACTGAGGAGTTCCTTACACTTTCTCTGAATCAATATTTTTACACACACATACACACACACACACACACACACACACACACACACACACACACACACCTCGCTACTTGCACCTTTCAGGAGAGCTGATTGTGAAATTGGTGGAAAATCTGCAATCTTCAGGAGGCTCTTTTGAGAGTGATCACCAGTGGGAATATTTACTTATTGTATAAGCCACCCCCCTGTGCCAGCACTGGCTGTTAAATACCTACCCACCCACCACTGCCCACTCCTTTATGACTCTATTTTCTCTCTTTTGCCTCCTGCAACCTGTCTAAATATAATGCAGAAATCACCATTTCTATTTAGCTCGGGCTCACAGAACATTTGCATTTGGAGATATAAAATGCTTGGGAGCAGATGGTGTCACCTCTCAAAGCCTTCATCTCCTGTCTGTACTGTGGTGATAACATGTTCCTTTTCGGCTAGGGTGGGACTCGCTGAGGACACACACACACACCCTCACACACACTTGCACGAGGCATAATTCTCAGTAGCTCATGTTGCTGGTGTCCTCCTTTGCATTCACCTGGCCTTGGATTGCTTAACTGTCAACTGATACTTTGTGGAGCTGTCGTTCTTATTAGCTAGCATAACTGTTCATCAGCAAAGCGTGTCTTGAGTGCGGAAATGGTTTGAATTGGAAAAGGGGTGTAACTCACAACAGTCCTCACTTGTGCATCTCTGTGTCCGTGAAAAGCAGGTCTGTTTTGCATGGCTGGGCCCTAAGAAGTCTGGGAGGATTCTAGATGGGAATTCCTGCATGGTTGTCCATGTTGGCTGGCCTAGAGTTGGGCTCTATTCAACTTTGCTTTAGTTTTATGGAAACAGTTTGGCAATGTTTTTCCTAGGTCACCATAAATAACCTAGCCAAGACACGGGGGTGGCCCTATTCCCTCTTCTCCTTAGTCTGAAATGAAGCCTTCCATGACGTTCAACGTCTGATTTGGAGAAAGGCTGCGGGCCTGTTTTTCTCAGTGGGGTTTGCATTGTATGACCAGCAGCAGATCAGGCAGAAGCAACCTGGCTCACAGTTCCAAAGAGCTTTCAGCCTGTGGGGTGAGGAAGGCACAGGACAGAGGTGGCCCTGTCTGTGGCAGTGGGAACAGAGAGAGTCTGTTCACGAAGCATTGGATCAAGGAGCAGAGATAGGAGCATCAGAAGCAGGGTCTGAGATAACTTTCTAAAGCCTCTCCCTAGTAACCTAGCCAGGTCCTACCCCTTTAAAGGCTCCACAGATTCCTCAAAGGGTGCCGCCAGCTGGGTAACAAGTACCCCAAACATAGGCTTGTGGAGAACACATCAGGTTCTAAGAACAATAGAATTCATATCTGGTTCTTCCTCCAAGGTTGATTTTACTTGAGACTGGAAATACTTTCCTATGCCAGTATTGTCATATTTGATGAGATCAATTATTCCCTACTGTTAAAATGACATATTTCAGTGACTAACCAAGGACCTCAGTAAACTCATGAAGTTGAGCTTCAAGAGATGGCTTGGTAGATAAGAGCACTTGGTGCACAAGCTTGAGGCCCTGAGTCCTAATCCTTAGCACCCATGTAAAAAAGCTGGGTATGATTGTTAAAGCCTCTAATTCCCATTGCTGTTGGGAGCAGAGACTGGTAGATCAGCAGGATTTCCTCGCTTCACGTCTACTCCAGCTCAGTGAGAGACCCTGACAGAGTAGGATGCCTGACCTCTGAACTCTTCCTCCTCCTGCCCCATGTGTCCATATACACCACACCCGGTAAGCAAGCAAACGAACAGCATAAAGGGTTTTGGGTTTTTGTTTGTGGCTGTTTGACTTTGGGAGGTGCTAAGGTCTCTTTCTGTTGTTGTGTTTGCTGCTGCAGGGCTCCCATGGAAGAGTTTGTTTTCAAGTTGGGTATGCTGAGGTATAATGCACATGCCATAACATTTCCCTGTTTTGGTACGTTTAGACAAGCATGTGTGCCAGCACAGGTCCACATACAGAACTTCTGTAAGCCTTCCTCAAGTTTCCTGGGGCTCCACATAGCTAGTCAGTTTCTCCAGCCCCTGGCTCTGACAACCACTGACCTGCTTCCTGTAGGACGGATTTTTCTTTGGGTCACCAGCTCATTCAAAAAAAATGATATGGAGACGTATTATTAATCATGAAAGCTCAGCCTATAGCTTAGGCTTGTCCCATTGGAGCTTGCATAACTAAAACTAACCCATTTATATTAATCTATGTTTTGCCTCGTGGCTTTTTTACCTCTCTCCCATCTTGTACCTCCTGTTTCCTCTCTGTGTCCTCTGGTGTCTCTCCCATGCCTAGATTCATCTCCTCTTCTCTCTCTCTGCCTGGAAGTCCCCCCTAACCTTTTCCTGCCTTGCTATTGGCCATTCAGCTCTTTATTAAACCAATCAGAAGGCCCCTTGGCAAAGACGCATCTTCACAGTTTACAAAAAGATGATTCTACAACAGCTTCTCATTCCTTTTCAGTGCCTTTTCAGGTGGGTTGCATGGTGAGATCATGTAACATGTCTCCTCAGACTCACTCATTATTTTCCCAGCGTACCGTGCAGTGCATGGGTTCCAGATCCAGGGAGCAGTGTTGTTCTTTGGGTCTTTTGACAACTGATGTGCCTTCAACGGACATAGAAGCAAATGGAGAAATGGTGATAGACCAAGGGAGGAGGGAGGGAAGTGCAGGCCACCAGGAAGGGCCAGGGCTTCTGTGTCAGGTGGTGTGATTAAAGGCTTCTTAATGAGCCGCCCAGCTGCCTATAAAAATTGAATGCTTGTGCTTACAAACTGGAATGGTGACTCACTGAGTTCTGATTTGCTTCAACCCACACTCGCCATTTGTGCGTACGAGCTGATACCCTGCAGCTGATATCTGGACTCAAGGGAGATGATTAGAACGTCTCTGGTCATCAGAGATTTCTATTAATAATTCGACTTAAATATCAACCCTAGCAGGCTTGCCGTGACAGATGCCGGCTCCTTTGATCCGCATGCTCACCTCAGAGCTAGCAATGGTTTCCTCCCCCCCCTCGCCCCCCATTTTGAAGATTTTGCAGGATCTGAGATGCAGAGCTGGAACATAGACAGCCCATCTGACTTGCAAGCCTGATCCTTAACCACCAGGCTATCCCACCTTAGGCTCTCACCACCTTGAACCACATGCCTGACATCTCTTCTTTGACTTTCTTACTAGTTCATCCTCCTCTTCCTCTTCTTCCTGTTTCTGTGTTTGTTTGCTTCCTGTTTTATGCAGCCCTTTAAACTTGCTTTGAACTTGAAGCGGGCTTTGAATATGCTATATAACAGAGGCTGACACCGAACTCTGGATCTCCCTGTCTCTATCACCCAAGTGCTGGGATTACAGCTATGTACCATCACGCCCAGCAAGGGGACTTCTTGTTATCCGTTTTTCACAGATAAGGGAATAAAGACTCAGAGAAATGAAGGTGCTAGGTCAAGGTCTCCACGCTTGTGGAGCCTGGATAAGAACGAAGCCTGAATGCACACGCTCCCTATCACCTCTCCCTACCTCTAATAAAATCACTTGGTTTTCCTTGGACTTGACCTAAGTTGAGAGGCTGTCGAAGACATGAAATGAAGATGAATTTGCCCGAATCTCTGTTAACCTTGCTGCCCGAGCGTTTCCATGGGGAGCTCGCTCCATGCAGCCTGCTACCCTAGAGAGGATCTCTGTGGGGACCAGGAGGGACATTGTGAAAACAGTCTTGCTTTTACCTTTTCTCAAACAATCAAGTCCCCTAGGAAAGCTTGGAAAGAACAAAAATAAATACTTGTTAAGAGCAGATTTACAATAGATGTCCTTTGCATTCGTTTGGCTCACATTCTCTTAATAGGCCGCTTATTCTGGGCACCCCACTTGCTCTAATTAGTTTTTGCATCATGTGGCGGTTAGCCTCCTGAGAGAAAGGGAGCCTGAAAGCCAGAGCCACAGTTAGGCTATAAAACAGCCCGAGCAGCCCTTCCTGGCCCTGACCATGTTTCCGCCTGGCACAGAAGAAGCCTGGCCCCGTTCTAGTCCATCTTGCCGGCTAACAAATGCCCTGATGCAGGGGATGTTTGCTGTCCATCATCGGCTCTATCAGTACTGTACATCGACTTTCTGCTAGCTCTGTGCTCAGCAGTCTTGGACGCTTGCTGTCTCCAGCCCCCCGCCGCAGGCTTTATGTAGCTGTCAATCTTCCTGCTGAATTATGAGCTCCTGAATATAGGGAAATAGATCATCCAGGATGAATGGGATCAGGTTTCCCATCACCCAGGAGCTTCTAGTTGTGTAGGAGAACCTGACAGATGGATAAACAATCAGACTCCAGGGCATGCTCTGACTGTGCCATAGTGACAACAGTAACAAGAACCATTTAAGGAGAGTGGACCGTGATCTTGGCACCGGGACAAGTTCTGCTCACTTATACGCTTTAGTCTGCAGTGAAAAGTGTTTCTGTATCGGTTATCTATTATACTAAGGCTGGGTAACAGCCATAAAAGCTCAGCAGCTAACAGTTATTTTTGCTCCCTCGCTTGTGATAGGCTGGGCTCTCCTGCTTCCAGGGCAGCTGGTTGTTGGCTGAGGCACCTCAGCCAGCTCTCTCATGGATATCTGGGCTGCTGGGGACTGGCCTCTCTGGAAAGGTCTCTGCTGAAACAATTTACTTCTGTTTTAGAATCTGGCCTCCACCAGCCGGTTAGCTCTGACTGGTCCTCCTGGCAGGGGCGGGGCCAAGAGGGCCATTCCAAGGGTGCCATATACGAACCTCTGGAAGCTGAGGTGTACTGATCAGGCATACTCATTTCTGATGCATTTGTGTTTGGCCAAGGAAAGTTTCCAAGGGCAAACCAAACTGAAGGAATGCAGACATAGCTTTTGATTCTGGGGGGGGTGGGGGAGGTCCAAGACTTACACTGTGAAGGGTATGATTCCAGAAGGGTTAGAAATTGCAGCCATTTTTTAGACCCTGTGTGGGCTCCATTACTGTCCCTATTCTGCAGATGATAGAACCAAGACACAGGTGCACATAGAAAATAATGGTAATTCAGACGAAAGGGGTATAGCATTATCAACAAAGGGAAGATAGGTCCTTTGACGAGATTTGAAGGCTGTTTTAGCTTAGAGATGAGCTCCCATTGCGGTACTGCTGCAGAGGCCACGCTGCCTTGCCCCGAAGGGTACTGTGAGTCACCTCTGAAATCACGATTGCAACTGACAGTTTCCATATGCTGCCATCTTTCCCAACAGGACTCTGGTCTTCTGCTTGAGGATGTCCCCAGTGCCAGGATGCACTGGTCACACTAACAACCTCCAAGCATCAGATGTAGTGTTCCCAGCTAAGGTGGTACAGGTGCTGCCCACTCACTCCCCTAGCTTTCCCATTGCAAATATCCTTAGAAGATGCACAAAGGGACTGAGTGCCCAGATCACTCCTAGGAGCAAGTGCTCCTTAACATCATGCACCACACTGCCTTGTCTTTGTCATTCTGTTAAGCAGCAGACATTCAAGCCCTCCTTGGGTCTGCTACTATAAGAAGTCAGACTATGAGAGGATGGATAAGCTGGTGGTCAATCCGAAGGAGGCTGGTGAGGTGTTCATGGTAGAAGATTTTTTGGGGAGGGATATTTTTGAAGATTGTTTCTAAATTTCCTTTGTGAGAGTAATACTATGCAGGTGTAATAATACTTTTATTAAGTTTGGATTAATGTTCCACAGTCTTTCAGCCACAGTATTCCTCATGTTAACATCTAGAGTTGGCCTGATACAGACATTTATCTCAGCTCTTGAAAAAGGTTTAAATCACTGAGATTGTAGAGCAGGTGGGAAGTATTAATCCATTTTCTGTTGCTATAAGAAAACACCCAAAGTTAGTATTTTATAAAGAAAAGAGGGTTATTTGGCCGTGATTAGGTGACTCAGTCAAACTAGGTTCTCTTAAGACCTTGGGTTGGGTCTCAACATATAATCCTAGCTAAAGAAGGCTGGAAACGGGCTAGTCCTGTTCTTTTTATAACAACCCATGTTTGAGGGAGGAAATTGGCATCCCATGAGTACATTAAATCCCACCTACAGGTAGCATCCTTAACGACACAGTCACCTTTTATTAGACCCCACCTCTTTTTTGTCTTAGAGATTTATTTTACTACTTTTAATTATGTGTATGTGTGTGTGTAGGGTTTTTTTTCTCTTTACTCTTTGGGCGCCCACCACCTCATTCCCAAATAAATACACAGAGGCTTATTCTTACTTACAAATGCCCAGCCTTAGCTTGTCTTATTTCTAGCCAGCTTTTCTTAAATTAACCTGTTTCTCTGCTTCTATATTTTGCTTCTGGGCTTTTATCTTTCTGTATTCTGTATATCTTTCTTTCCTTCTTATTCCGTGGTTGGTTGTGTGGCTGGATGGCTGCCCCCTGATGTCCTCCTTTCCTTCTCCTTTTCTTGCTCCTCGATCCTCCTGTTCTGATGGAAGCTCTACTCAGCCCCTGGCACCCATATACCCAGAGTCTGGAATGTTCTGGTGGAAGCTTCACCTCAACTCACCTCCCCCATTTCTCTCTCCCCAAACCCTGCTCTGTCTCAAGCCCACCAAATGATGCTCCTCCCCCAGAGATACTCAAGACCATTCCCACAGGGTATTTAAACTGCACCCCAGAAAACAGACACATGGTTTCTCAGTCTCTCTTCCCCATCTCCTCTCACAGCTTTACGGAGTCAAAGGCAACATAAAAGAATGTAGTACATCTTTGTATTATTAAACAAATATTCTACAGCATAAATAAATTTAACACATCTTAAACTAATATTCCACAACGTGTGTGTGTGTGTGTGTGTGTGTGTGTGTGTGTGTGTGTGTGTGTGTGTGGTGTTCACCACATATCCAGAAGTGAGTATCAGATCTCCTGGTGCTAAGTTACGGGTGAGTCATCTGATGTAGACGCTGGGAACTGAACTCGAGTGCTCTTAATCCATTGAGCCATCTCTTCAGCCCTAGATAACCTCTTCTCATATTGTCACACTGAGGATAACTCTCCAGTGTGTGAAAGTGTGGGGAACAACCACACCCAATCAGTAGCAGTGAGCAGCTTTGAACTTAGCAAATTACATACATCCAAATGTAAAACTAAGTATCTGTTCTAGTTAATTTTCATTTTCAATTTGACACAACCTAGAGTCATCTAGGAAGAGGGAGCCTCAATTGAAGAATTGCTTCAATCAGTGGCCATGTCCATGAGAGATTGTTTTGATTGATGACTGGTGTGGGAAAGCCCAGGTCACTGTGGGTAGCACCATCCTTAGGCAGGATGCTGCGGCTGTATAAGAAAGCTAGCTTGAATGTGAGTTGGAGAGCAAGCCAGCAAATAGGATTCCCTCTGTGGTTCCTGTCTCCTAGTTCATGCTCTGATTTCTCTCAGTGATGGATTTTGGCTTGGATGTATAAGCCAAATAAACTTTGTCCTCTCCAAGTTGCTTTTGGTCATGGTGTTTATCACAGCAGCTGAAAAGCAAACTAGAACAACATTCCTATTTTAAAAGTCAATTGACCTTTCTTTTTGGGCTTAGCCATCCATCTCCATATTCTCTATGCATCTATTTTTTTTTCTTATTGGTTCTTACCTTTTCTATTTTGGTTGCCATATCCCAACTTAAGCTTCCCATCCATACATTTCCCAATTCACCCTCTTCACCCTGATCAAAGTTCCGATCAAAGTCAACGTTTTCTTTCTGCACCTGTGCAAATGAGTCACAGCCAGCAAATGCATCCTGTGAGAGGGGACTGAGGTAGAGTACAAGAGGCAGAGTGTCAGAGGGCCCAGGCAATTGGTGGCCCTTGGAGAGGGAATGAAATAAACATGGCAAAACTTGAGAAGGACCTGCTCAGCTTTCTGCTCCCCCAAACATCACCCCCACAAACTCATCACCTCCACAAGCCTCCAGTTCTTTGCTTTGTTCTTGTGGACCCTGCAAGCTTTTCAGTTCTCAACAATTCTCTATTAAAATGCAAATACCTACTGGGAGTTGTTAAGCCTTATCAGCTAATGGTTGACTGTGAAATGAACACAAGATCCTGCTTTAATAGAGCACAGGACAGCAGAGGGACAGGGCCATAGTGTAGAAGATTCAGGAAGGAGAGAAGGTATTTATGGAAGGGTCATTTTCTGGTCTGTCTTCTATTTTGGTCCAAGTGAACTTTGCTCACCATTATCCACAGCCACCTCCTCTGCCTTCTCAAGAGCAGTGGATTTAAAATGGTTGGTTCATTTCTCCTTGACCTAAACATCCGTTGAATTAAGGAGGGATGCTGGCAAAGCTCTGCTTTGCCTAAATTAGGCAGAGTAAGAGCAATGCGAGGAAATAGCTATAACACCCCCTCTCTGGTCTAAATTTAGCTGTACTTGATTGCATGAGTCCCCTGGTACACATGTGGCCCTGGTGGCCCAGTGAGTCACAGCAAAGCCTGGATGTGGACAAGGAGTTAGGTGAGCTTACTCTAAGGCAGGACATAAGCCAACATCCTGACCGTGGACTTCCCACGCGTGTCCACCAAGAGGATCAAAAGGGTATGACTACAGACTGCCCAATCCATCCTAATTCCCTGGAAAAACCACAGAGCCATAGCCTGACTTCCACAGGAGAGGACAACTGAGTTCCGGCCTTCTGGCAGAAGCAGGTCTCAATCACCTGTGGCTCTGAACACACATCTTTTCTCTCCTGCTGCTCTTGCACCCTGAGCCCTGCAGTAGGAGCCCACCCAGACTGCTTCACTGAGGGGTACATACCCAAAGTGCTTCTAGAATGAATGTACACGGAAGGAATTGGCAGCAAGGTGGAACCACTCCAGAGCAGGATTAAAACAGCCTAGTCCTCAACAAGCCTCCCCACCCTTCCTTCAGGAGTTGGCTTCTCTTTACAGGTGTGATACTCAGGACACTTAATAACCAGCCAAGGACCAGCACTAGCCAGTCAGAAAAGAAGCAGCGTGCTTGCTCCGAAGCAGGCTTCTAGGGCTTCCTGACATAGAGCACTAACCCTTTAGTTCCTGGAGCAGCAGGCTCTCCGGGGTGGTGCAAGGAGGAGATGGATTAGCAGAGGCTCAGGAGGAAACCTGCTCACATGCTGGCATGGAAGTATCCCAGTTTGCTCTGCTTTGTGAACCTCACGGCTGCCCTGGTGGATCCAGTCTGAGGGCCCTGTCCTTGGCCACCAGCTCTGAAGAAGCTGAGCTAGGAAAGCTCTCCTTGCAAGGCACTGAATGCTGCTGCTGCTGCTGCTGCTGCTGCTGCTGCTGCTGTGTGTGTGTGTGTGTGTGTGTGTGTAAGAGAGAGAGAGAGGTTTCCAGATATTGCAAAGCCAAGAGCTCCTGGGGGTAAAAATCACTATATATGTTCAAATAGTCTTCTTGTGACCTTGAAACATCAGTTTTCTGTTTCTTCCATTTATTCCTCAGGCAGTCACCACCATTAAGAAAAAAAAAAACGTTTTCCCCTTTCCCAGTTACCCCACGTCCCCTTCAGTATACAGCTGTGCTCTCAGCCCACTCACGACACAGATCGGGGAGGGGGGAACTCAGAATGCAAGGCCGTCCTAGGTTACATATTAAGCATGGAGCCAATCTGGGCTACATAGTAAGACTTTGTCTTCAAAATAAAACAAAGACCATTTAAAAAAAAAAAAAAAAAGCAAAACAAAACCAGAGAACACTGATTTGTGTACCATCAGCTTCCGATGCTTGGCAGGAAAACAGCTGCTTGCTCTTTGTGGTTTGCCCCGGTGGGGGAAGGGGAGGGGGAGGGGGAGGGGGGGAGCGAGAGCCCGCTTGCTAGACAGCTCTCCAGATTCAGCTCAGCTTCCCCAGTCTCCATTCAAGCCCCACCGTTCTCTTGCCGGACTGGAAACTGGCTCACGGGGTCTACACAGGGGGAGGGGGAGGGGAGGAGGCGCCAAGCAGAAGGTGAGCTATTTGCAATTCGTCAGAAATCCTAATGGAAATTATAGATTAACAGAGTACTCTTGTGAGCAACTAAGAAATTTAACTTCAACCGGCTTAGAGGGAAACAGTAGAGCTAATTGGCTCATGAAATCAATCCACTGGAAGACTGAAGTGCTCAGCCTCAGGGACAGCTGGCCCCAAAGCCTTAAATGACACCAGGACACTCTCTCCTCACCTGGGGTTGAGGGGGGATTTTTTGCCCCCTTTCCCGGGCACTGTCAGCATTTGGAGAGATTTGTGGTTGTCACAACCGGAGCGGGGAGGAGGCTCTTGGCCTCAAGCGCACAGGGGCCAAAGACAAGGCTCCACCCCATAGGCTCCTGCATTTGAACATCTGGTCTCCGGTAGTTGGTGGTGTTTGGGGAGGTTGAGGAGGTGTGCCCTTCCTGGAGGAAGTACATCGCTGGGGGATGGGTGTGTGTGTGTGTGATTTCATAGCCACACTCAGCTTCCAGTTTACTCTCTCTGCTTCCGGTTTGTGGTTGAGATGGTACTTTCTCATTTTCCTGCTCTGGTTGCAATACGGTTTTCAGCCACACTTCCCTGCCACGGTGGGCCCTTATCCCTCTGGAATCATAAGCCCACACAAACTCTTCCTTCTATAGTTGTCTTGGTCATGGTATTTTATGACAGTGACAGAAAAGTAGCTAACACACTGTCCTGTGTGACATAGGACAGCCTCCCTGAACCTCACCTCAAACGTCAGTAGTTATGGTCAAAGACGTAGGCTGTTGTAGCATAATAATACCACAGAATGGGAAGTATGATGAACAACATTCCAGATTTGGGAAGGGTTCCATCTGGCGGGAGCCTCCTTGCTTCTTGTGATATTATCCAATGGTAGAAGATATCCTATGGCTGAAGAACAAGCAAGAGAGAGAGAGAGAGAGAGAGAGAGAGAGAGAGAGAGAGAGAGAGAGAGAGAGAGAGAGAGAGAGAGAAAACAAATCCATCTTTTAAAAAATATTTCTTTATTTTATTTGTATTGGTGTTTAACCTACATGTATGTCTGTGTGAGGGAGTCAGATCCCTTAGAATTGGAGTTACAGTTTTGAGATGCCATGTGGGTGATGGGAATTGAACCTGGGTCCTCTGGAAGAACAGTCAGTGCTCTTAACCACTGAGCCATCTCTCCAACCCCCTCCAAAAACAAACAAACAAAAAAAAAACCACTTTTTTTTTCTTTTTTAATGAGGCATCACTCTTTTTAATAATGGCATTATTCTGACACTAAGTGTGCTTGGTGTCTCTCAAGTTCCCAACTCCTAACATAACCATTTGGGGATAAAGCTCCCAGCCTATGAACTTTGGGGAACACATTCTAATCAAAGCTTTCTCCTTGTGGTTGGACAAATGGCTGCTGGCAGCTTTCAGATTCAAACCCAACAGCTTTGGTAACCATCTCCCCCCATAACCCTCCTTGGACTTGCTCACTCTAATGCCAATGCTAAAACTTCCAGGGAAGTTCTTGATAACTGAGGTTGGTCCAGGACCCACTTTTTTTTTTTTCTTTTTTTTTTTTTTTGAGACAAGGTTTCTCCGTAGTTTTGGTTCCTGTCCTGGATCTCGCTCTGTAGACCAGGCTGGCCTTGAACTCACAGAGATCTGCCTGGCTCTGCCTCCCGAGTGCTGGGATTAAAGGCGTGCCCCACCACCGCCCAGCCCAGGACCCACTCTTAAGCTAACCATTACGAACAAAAAAAAAAGGAATTTCAGAAGATCATGGAGGCTCTTTCCAGAATGCCAATGCCTAGAGTAGGGGGAAGCGTTGTCTGACAATGGTGAAGGACAGGTGGACACAGATGGGAGTAAGGCTACAAATAGAACTGCATGGCTGGTGTTTGAGAGACTATGCTTTCTTTGTGTGTACGTGATATATATGCACATGTGTCCACACCGGAAAATGTACAGAGACTAAAGAAAGGACATCAGGTGTTCTGGCCTGTTAGGTTCTGCCTTACTCTGTTTAGACAGGATCTTTCACTGGACCTGGAGGTAGGTGTTGGCCAGCAAGTCCTGGCAATCCTCCTGCCTCTGCTTCCCTTCCTCCTCCTCCAGTACCAGGGTTATGGGGAAGCATGTGGCCATATCTGTCTTTTTTTAGTGGGCACTGGGAATTTGAACTCAGGTCCGTGCTTGTGAAGCAACAAGTACTCTTACCCACTGAACCATATTTCCAGTCAGCAAGAAAACAATTGTAACTGGAATTTTCTCCAGTCCTGCCTGGGCCCACAGCCACTCAGACCCAAATAAACACACAGATGCTGTGGGATGGTCTGTATGTTAAATCTGTTGCTCTGATTGGTCAATAAATAAAACACTGATTGGACAGTGGCCAGGCAGGAGGAAGTATAGGCGGGACAAGGAGGAGAAGAATTCTGGGAAGTGGAAGGCTGAGGCAGAGAGACACTGCCAGCCGCCACCAGGACAAGCCGCATGTGAAGACACTGGTAAGCCACAAGCCACATGGCAAGGTATAGATTTATGGAAATGGATTAATTTAAGCTATAAGAACAGTTAGCAAGAAGCCTGCCATGGCCATACAGTTTGTAAGCAATATAAGTCTCTGTGTTTACTTGGTTGGGTCTGAGCGGCTGTGGGACTGGCGGGTGACAGAGATTTGTCCTAACTGTGGGCAAGGCAGGAAAACTCTAGCTACACACAGAGGCTTATATTAATTAAAACTGTATGGCCTAATGACTCAGGCTTCTTGCTAGTTAGATCTTACATCTTAAATTAACTCATTTCTATAAATCTATACCTTGCCATGTGGCTCATGGCTTGCCAGTACCTTTACATCTTGCTTCTCATGGTGGTGGCTGGCAGTGTCTCCTGACTCAGCCTTCCTGTTCCCAGCATTCTCCTCTTTCTTTGTCCCGCTTATACTTCCTGCCTGGCTACTGGCCAATCAGCACTTTATTTATTAACCAATCAGAGCAACACATTCACAGCATACAGAGTGATATCCATGGCAGACAATGTTTTTTTTAAAACTGAGGATACAGAAAAGTGAAGAAAGACAAGTGGTCATTACTAGAGCAAAGCTTGGGATAATATTAATCCACTAAACAACTGCACAGGCCAAGCCAGCATTCTGTGCCCAAGACCCACTCTGCTCATGGAGGCCATTCCTTGGGGACTCATTCTCCGTTCGGAATCAATGGGTGGTAAGTGGCTATTTAGATAAACTAATTATTGCTAATGTTTAGCTAGCTAATGAGTTATTCCTTCTAGCTGACATAATGCCTAACCCCATTATAACTACATATCCCTTAGAAGGGCTTTAGAGCAAGAAACTGTAGAACTCACTGCCAAAGGGGAACTTGGGAGGAAGGTATTTTTGGTTTGGAGGCTCAGGTCATTCAAGCAGGCAGCAAGTCATGCTATAGCTGAGTTAGTTATATTTATGGTGGGCATTTTCGGAAAGTCTATGCTCTGGAACACAGAGTTCCTGAGGTGGTAGTGTTGCTGAAAATAAAGCTTTTAGGCTTTGTTTGGGAAGCACTAGCTTGAGTGACATTTAGCCAGTTTGTTTACCAGAAGACTTGGAGCCTTGAACAGAATGGGTGTGTGGCTCTCCAAAAAAGGATATTCAACACATGGCATTTCTGAGCCCATGGGGCAAAGGGGCCTCCTCATTGAGGGGCATTTTGTCCAGGGTGGAAGCCCTGCATTATGTCCTGTCCATTGTCTACATTACTGCTAAAGGTGACACCCACATCAGAGGCACAGCACTAAGCTTGTCTATTCTACTTGGAGAAGACATTAGAAAGTACCTTTCTGGATGTACTGAGAGCAACCTTCGGCCCCTTTTAAACCAGCCTTGGGTCTTCTTCTGTCTAATGCCCAAGCATTCATTAGCTGGGCACCAACCTTGGAGAAAGGGTTAGCTAAGCTTAGCGGTCCCTAAAGGAGATCAGAATGAGGATTACCAGGAGCTATGCCTTCCCACTGTCCTCTAAAGCGCTTCTATATTGATTCTTTAAATCAAAGCCTACATAATCTTTATTAAAAGTTAGAAAGAGTGGGGCTAGAGAGATGGCTCAGTGGTTAACAGCTCTCTCTGAGGACTTGAGCTCAGTTCCCAGCACCCACATCAGGCAGCTCACAACTATCTGTAACTCCAGCTCCAGAGGATCCAACTGTCTTCTACACTTCCGTGGGCACCTGAGCATGCTAGTGCACAGAGACACATAAAAATGTAATTAAAAAACAAAATAATAGTCAGGTGGTGGTGGCACACACCTTTAATCCCAGCACTCGGGATGCAGAGCCAGGCGGATCTCTGTGAGTTTGAGGCCAGCCTGGGCTACCAAGTGAGTTCCAGGAAAGGCACAAAGCTACACAGAGAAAACCTGTCTCAAAAAACAAACAAACAAACAAAAATTCTCCCCTCCACTCCCCCCAGTCCTTCCTCCCACTTCCCCTCTCCCTCAGGTCCAATCCTCCTCAGTTTCCCTTAAAAAAAAAAAAAAAGCAGCCCTCCCAGGCTTATCAACCAAACACAGCTCATCACATGTTACAATAAGACTGGGCACAAACCCTCATCTCAAGGCTGGACGAGGCAATCCAGTAGCAGGGAAGGGTCCCAAGAGCAGGCAAAAGAGTCAGAGACACCCCACCCCCACTGTTAGGAGTCCCACAAGAATACCAAGCTGCACAAATATAATGTATATGCAGAGGGCCTAACACAGACCCATGCAGGCTCCACCATTATTACTTTGGTCTTTATGAACCCTGCTTAATTGATTCTGTGGGCCATGTTCTTGTGGTGTCCTCAACACCTCTGGCTTTTATAATCTTTCTCACCCTCTTCTGTGGGGTTCTCCTGGCTCCACCTAGTGTTTGGATGTGGGTTTGTGCATCTGCTCCTGTCAGTTGCTGGATGATGCCTCTCTGATGACAACTGGGCTAGGCATCGATCTATAAGTACAGCAGAATATCATTAGGAATCATTTCACTGACTCTTTCTTTCTTTCTTTCCTTCCTTCCTTCCTTCCTTCCTTCCTTCCTTCCTTCCTTCCTTCCTTCCTTCCTTCCTTCTCTCTCTCCCTCCCTCCCTCCCTCCCTCCCTCCCTCCCTCCCTCCCTCCCTCCCTCCCTCCCTCCCTCCTTTCTTTCTTTCTTTCTTTCTTTCTTTCTTTCTTTCTTTCTTTCTTTCTTTCTTTCTTTCTTTCTCTCTCTCTCTTCCTTCCTTCCTTCCTTTCTTCCTTCCTTTCTTTTCTCCTTCTTCTTCTTCTTCTTCTTCTTCTTCTTCTTCTTCTTCTTCTCCTTCTCCTTCTCCCTCTCCCTCTCCCTCTCCCTCTCCCTCTCCCTCTCCCTCTCCCTCTCCCTCTCCCTCTCCCTCTTCCTTTTCTTTTGCCAGTAGTGTTTGGTTCTATTCTGGGTCTGTGGGCTGTCCAGCCTCTGATTCCTACCAACCAGGCAGTGACAGGTGTGGGCCTCAAGTTGGACCAGACATTGGTTAGATACTCCCACAACTCTGTGCCACCACCATCCCAGCTCATCTTGCAGGCAGGACAGGTTGTAGGTCTTTTGAGGCTGGGTTGATGTCCCGGTCCCACTGCTCAGAGCCTTGCCTGATTACAGAAGATGGCCAGTTCAGGCTCTGTATCCCCCATTACTAGGAGGCTTCACTAGGGTCACTCTCACAGATTCCAGGGAGTTTCCACTGCATTAGGTTTCTACATCACCACACAATTGTCCTCCAATTCCAGTCATCACTCTCAATACTTTCTCCTTCCTGTTCCCATCCCCATATGCCCCAAGTCCACTCACAAAATCTATTCTATTTCCTCTTCCCAGGGAGATCTTCCTGGGAAGATCTTCCCTTTGAGCCTTCATTGTTCCTTAGCCTCTCTAGGTCTATGGACTAATAATATAATTCTTTAAAAAGTAGAACAAAAGGCAAGTAAGATGGCTCAGTAGATAAAGGCACTTGCTGCCAACCCTGATGATCTGAGTTCAATCCCCAGGATCCACATGGTAGAAAGAGAAAGCTAACACCTGAAAGTCCTCTGACTTCCACATACATGCCAGCCACATACATGACATGGGTATGTGCACGTGCAGACACACACCGTGTTCACCTCAAAGGAAGTAAGAGATGATTCATTCTAGAGTCAAATATGAGTGACCATGGCCTGGGAACATGGATTCAGGTTGCCTCAAATACTCTCTCCCAGTGTGGTAGCTGGGCAAAGGACTGCCCTTGCCTCGTCTGCTGACAGTATGCACGCTGTCCTTTCTGGACAAGCAGGACACGAGGAAAAGTGACTCCTGAAACTTGCCAAGACAAGGTAAGACAATCTTTCAAAATTCCTGCTTCTAAAAATGGTCTGTCAGATATTCTAGGCCTGTAGCCAAAATGGATGCCCCTAACGGTGCTGAGAAACGTTAGGTGACTGTCCAGGTTGCCAGCTGTCTCTGTCAATTCTTGAAATTTTTGGAAGCTGCTTGCTTGCACTTCCTGTTTTCTCAGGTAACATTATTTTCCTTCTCAGGTCTTTGACGGGGTTGAAGACTAGATAGTTACAGTTATAATCTTCTTGTGCTTCAGCTATGAACATTCTAGGTACTAAAGTTAGATTCTTCAGGATAGGACAGCTATTGGAGTAATCTCTGTAACTTGCCATTTACCTATGGGCTGGACATTTCTGAACATTTAGTATGTGTTTCTTGTTTGATATTCTTCTTCTTGGTTGTCTTTCTATTTTGTTCATGTTATCATCGTCCCCCTCTCCTGGACAATACTTGACAATCGTTCCAATTGTATATAGTTTTATATTAGGCTAGAACTTTCTTATTTAGACAAAAAGGGGAGATATAGTGGGTACCTGTTCCACCTATGACCTTGAAGGACCAGCCCGTAGGGCGTAGCCTCAAGGCTAGCTTAAGCAGAGGGGCAGGTGTGCCTGACTCTCTCTCTCCCTCATGGGTTTGGATGCTATGAAGTGACTCAGGTGGTAGGAGCAGCAAGGGACAGGACCTCAACCTTCCAGGACTCTGTGACAATTTGCCTATTCTGCTTAGTGAGTTGTTTTCTCCAATTTATGTTCTAATAAACTCCAAATAACCCTTAAGCAGACTCCCTTGGATTTCTCACTATATCTGATATAGAAGCCTAATGCAGTGGAAACTCCCTGGAATCTGTGAGAGTGACCCTAGTGAAGCCTCCTAGTAATGGGGGATACAGAGCCTGAACTGGCCATCTTCTGTAATCAGGCAAGGCTCTGAGCAGTGGGACCGGGACATCAACCCAGCCTCAAAAGACCTACAACCTGTCCTGCCTGCAAGATGAGCTGGGATGGTGGTGGCACAGAGTTGTGGGGGTATCTAACCAATGTCTGGTCCAACTTGAGGCCCACACCTGTCACTGCCTGGTTGGTAGGAATCAGAGGCTGGACAGCCCACAGACCCAGGATAGAACCAAACACTACTGGCAAGAGAAGAGGAATAGGAATAGGAATAGGAATAGGAATAGGAAGAGGAAGAGGAAGAGGAAGAGGAAGAGGAAGAAGAAGAAGAAGAAGAAAAGAAAGAAAGGAAGGAAGGAAGGAAGGAAGAAAGAAAAAAAGAAAGAAAGAAAGAGTCAGTGAAATGATTCCTAATGATATTCTGCCATACTTATAGATCAATGCCTAGCCCAGTTGTCATCAGAGAGGCTTCATCCAGCAACTGAGGGGGGCTGCTCCTGTCACCTGAGTCAGTCCATACCATCCAAACCCACAAGGGAGAGAGAGAGCCAGCCATATGTGCCCCTCAGCTTAAGCTAGACCCAAGGTCACACCCTAGGGGCTGGTACTTCAAGGTCATAGGTGGAACAGGTACCCACTACAGTGGGTATGTACACGTGCATACACACATAGACACACACAGCATTCACCTCAAAGGAAGTAAGAGATGGCTCATTCTGGAGTCAAATATGAGTGATTGTGGCCTGGGAACATTCATTCAGGTTGCCTCAAATACTCTCTCCCAGTGTGGTAATAGTTTCTTGAACTTTTCTTTAGTGGCAGAATAAAAAAAAAAAGTCATAAAGCAGGCACTTTTTAAAGGATTTACTTATTTTTGTATGTTATGTACATGGGTGCTTTGTGTATACACTGCACATTAGGAGAGAGCATCAGATCCCATTACAGACAGTTGTGAGCTGCCATGTGGGTGTTGGGAATTGAACTCAGGACCTCTGGAAGAACAGCCAGTGCTCTAAACCTCTAAGCCATCTCTCCAACCACTCAAAGCATTTTTAAAGTGGGGTAAAGCCGGGTGGTGGTGGTTCACGCCTGTAATCCCAGCAGAGGCAGGTGGATCTCTGTGAGTTCGAGGCCAGCCTGGTCTACAGAGCTAGTCCAGGACAGGCTCCAAAGGTACAGAGAAACCCTGTCTCGAAAAACCTAAAAAAAAAAAAAAAAAAAAGGTAAATAAAATAAAAAATAAAGTGGGGGAAATATCAGGGAAATGGATACAGCAAAGCAGGAAACTTCTGCTATAAGCCTCAGATGTTTCCAGTGACATTCTTAGCTCTGGACTTGGTGGAAACTAATGATCTGTCAGCATGCTCCAAAAATCATAGCGGTTATTAGGTCAGGCACAAATTTGAGGTAATAATTGGGCTATTAAAAGAGATAAAAATATTCTAGTGCTCCACAATCACAGGTCTACTCAGTCAACAGCCTTGTGGAATCTTTAGTACCTGCTTAATTATTTTCCTCGGAACTTCAATTCACAGTTACCTCCACTGGTCAAGCATCACATCCGATGCAAGTGGAGGCCAAATACTGACCTATGTCCCATGGTGCTAAGAACGTTCAACTCTAGGATCTGATAAAGATGAGGCTGAGGGGGCAGGAAGCCAGTCTTCAGGAGAGAAATAGTTGGCAAAGTCATTAAGGGAGAAATCCCTGGCTCACTTTAAATGATCAGCCATTATGATCTGGGTTTTCCCTCTGCCCTGTTTATCTGAACTGACATTTACATGTGACATTTAAATATACAGGAACATTAGGAAACAATCCAGAAGACAGTGTGGCCTACAGAAGAAAAGACAGCAGCTGAAGGAAAACAGATATTTTCACTAAACAGCAATTCTATTGTTTAACTGGATTATGTTTCCCATGTCTGTAGAGTTTTGTGCTTTATCCATGTTATATTTACATTTGGATAACTTAAAACCATTAAACTACCTTCTAATTTCAATTTTCTCTAGGAAAGATTGTTCTTCAATAGCTAAAATACTATGAACGTCATTTAGAACTGATAATTTCATTTGTCCTGTTGTTTGAGAATTGTACTCGATTTGAATTTGGGGAAATAGATGGCAGAAATCAGATAACACTAGTGTGCCACTTTAAACCCCATCTGACAAGAACGTCTTTTCCTTGGTACCAGATATTACCTCAGTTAATAGCACTGACTGTTCTTCCAGAGGACCAGGGTTTGATTCCCAGTACCCACAAGGTGGCTCACAATCATCTGCAACTCCAATTCCAGGGGATCCACGTGGTGTTCCGGCCTCCTTAAGCATTAGCTATGCAAGTGGCACACAGACATACATTCAGGAGAAATAGTCATGCACACAAAATAAAAATAAATTGCTGAGTGACGGGGTGGCACACACCTTTAATCCCAGCATTCGGGAAGCAGAAGCAAGCAGATCTCTGTGAGTTTGAGGCCAGCCTGGTCTACAGAGAGAGCCCCAGGACAGCCAGAGCTACACAGAGAAACCCTGTCTCCAAAAACAAAAAATAAATTAATAAATAAACAATTAAATATATTTTTAAAAAAGGAATCATAATTGGGAGAAATCAGGATTCGATAAGTTTTTGTGGGCATAGCCAAATCTCATTTTTATTTTATATTTAGGAAGGGAAGCAGGACCCCAGAAAGTTACTTTGTAAGATTGTCCATTTACTTCTTATTGACAAAATGTAAATATTGTTTAATTTTTTTTAATCCTAGTCAATCATACCCTAGCACACCTTAAATACTCCTTAAAATGTAAATAAACCTTTATCTACTTGGTGTATGTTTGAGGGTGGGAGCATATGGAGAGGTCAGAGGGCAGCTTGCAAGACTTGGTTCTCTCTTTCCACTGTGTGGGTCCCTAGATTGAACTCAGGTCGGCAACCAGTACCTTTACCCACTGAATACCATTTAGTCAAGGAACATATATATTTATTTATTTGTTTATTTGCTTATTTTATTTATTCATTCATTCATTTATTTATTTTTCTGTTTATTTATTCATTCATTCATTCATTCATTTATTCATTTGTCTGTTTATTTATTTATTTAGACAGGGTCTCACTGTGAGACTCTGGCTGGCCTGGAACTTCCTAGACTTCCAGCTGTTAATCCCACTAGTCAAGGATAAAACCATCACCACAGTTTTGAGCCAAATTTGAAGCAAGCTTTAATTAAATACTGGCCAGGAGGATGGCTTCTGGCCAGGACCATCCTGTGGTTCCTGGGAAATGGTCATGAGTCACATTTGTAGGGGCTTAAAAAGGCAAACCCACAATTCACTGCGTTTCCCATCAGGTCCAATCAAGAGCAAGTATACATCCTCATGTATTTCCTGCCTATGTACCTCCACTTACATCCAATCAGGTGTAAGTTAACATCCTGATGTATTTCTTGCCTATGTACCTCCACCTATCTCCAATCAAGGGCAAGTTTACATTCTGATGTATTTCCTGCTTATGTGCCTCCTGCCTACATGGTGGTCAAGCATGTCAAGTGCAGCTGGGTCAGACAAACTTGTTTAGGGGAATGAAAACATGTGACTTGCCCAAGCACAGATAGTTCCTGAAATGCTGGAGGCTGTTATTTATGGGAGATAACAAGCCATATGTTTTCACTCTCCTAAAAAAGTTTGTTTGGCCCAACTACACTGGATGTGCTTGATTATTACGTAGGCAGGAGATTCACGTGCACTGGAGTCTTGCCTGCATGTATGAAAGTGTGGGACCCTGGGAACTAAAGTTACAGACTGTTGTGAGCTGCCATGTGGGTGCTGGGACTTGAACCCAGGTCCTCTGGAAGAGCAGCCAGTGGTGTTGTTAACTGCAGAGCCATCTCTCCAGCTCCTCTTAAATTAGTCATTCTGAGAATTTTAATTTTAGCGTACAATAAAATATGAAACGAAGTGGCTTTATGTTTTGCTATTCTGCTATTTTCATGAATTTCAAGGGCAGAGTGAGTTTTGCCCCATGCTGTTTTAGACTCAAAACGATACATAAAAAACAATTATCTTGAACACACATAACGCAATTACATTAACTCAGAGTGTGCTTGCATCTCAGTTAAAACAAAAATGTGAACTTTACATCTCTGTATGTTTTTGATGTAAGAAAGACCCAGCAAAAGTACGAAGATTAAATGAAACTTGTGGTGCAGATTTAGGTTACTGCATTTCCCTGTTTAAGAGCTAATCGGGGCTGGAGAAAGGGCTCAGTGGTGGAGAGAACTTGCTGCTCCTTCACAATCCCGACATCCTATCCCATAGCTCACAAATACCTGTAACTGCAGCTCCAAGGGATCCGACGCCCTCTTCTGGCATCTGTGCACACCTGTACACACACTCCCATGCACACACATACAAATAATTAATAAAAATAAATATTTCAAAAAGCACTCATCAGCAGAGGCAGATGCCCTCACAAATGGAAGCTTTGAAATATATGAAATATTCATATAGGATCTCTCCTCCCTTTAGATTTTGTTCTAAAACAGACCACAATGATCTTTTCCTCTGATACAGGATTTTGTTCTGCTTAGAGATAAAGATGGAAGAGGGAGGGGCAAGGTCAGACAGGGAAGATGATGGGAGGGCATTGAGAACCTGTATAGTCTGGAATTTATCTCTAGTTTTGACGCAACCTCTAGGATTTTCTTATTAATTTTTAACATCTTTTAATTTAGAGATGGTTTCTAAAACACAATTTTTTCATAAATTAGCAAGTTCATCCTTTATTTTCTTGAGCTGCTTTAACACTCCAACTACAGTAGGTTGCCCAGTCTTGAGTTTTATTTCCACTGCCTGGAACTGGCTTGGCATGAATTTTTTGTTTGTTTGTTTTCTTTCTTTCTTTTTCTTTTTCTTTTTCCCGGAGCTGAGTGCTCCCAGGGCCTGGCACTTGCTAGGCAAGCGCTCTACCACTGAGCTAAATCCCCAAGCCCGAATTTGTTTTTTTGAACTAAATGTTCCCCAACTGAGAGGGACATGTAAAGCTAAATTATTTCTGTCCATTTTTCTAGATACTTGCGAGTTGAATGAACATAATCACCAAAGATAAAACCAGCTGGAGTAGCAAATGGCCGTTTCCCCCAAACATCTCCTTTCTTCCTTGCAGCTCTGTTTTCCATGTTCTCCTGAACATCGCAGGCTTCTGTATGCTAGGTAGAAGATGTGTATTCCAGAGCAGCTTCACGTGCTGTATCCCTGTGTCCTCATACCCGCCATGTCTCAGGGTTGTCCTGCACACTGACAGGCATGGGGGGGGTGATACTCAAGACCCTGGGTGATCAACCTGTATGTGTGTGTCTTCCCAGCTGAGCCAGTAAGGTTTCTTCCCACCTAGGAATGAGGTTTATTTCATTGGAACCCTAGATTATGTATTCCGGGGTGTTTTCCTTGATAGCTGCATACTTCGGGGCTAGAGAAGTCAAGTACCTCTAACCTTTGACATCACCGTTATAATCAGGGGAGTGTATTTGCTGCTTTCCTGTTGCTTTGATGAAACACCATGGCCACGAGCAACTTAAGGAAGAGAGCCTGTTTTGGCTTATGATTCCAGAGTGCTAGATGTCTTAATGGTAGGGAAGGCCATTACGCATTGAAAACACTCCCTGGTCATAATGATGTTGTCAAAGATAAAAGGCAGATTATTTCCTCCAGCCCAGCATTATGCAACTGTCGGGGAAAACACCCCAGAATGCATGGTTTAGGGATCTAGTGAAATAAGCCTTATTTCTAGGTTGGAGGGAACTTGGATGGTTCAGCTGGGAACACATACATAGAGGTAGATCAGCCAGTGGTATAGTAACAGAACAGAGGAAAGGCCTAAATCCAGAGCCTCTTCAAATACATAGGTGGAGGACATCAGGTAGGCAGGGAAACCTCTCCTGTAGACCTCAGATATTACCTGATGACATGCTTAGTCAGTGGAAGTGAGTGGTCTGTTAGAACATTCCAAAAGGATAGTCAAAAGGGTGTTAGGCCAGACACAGAGTTGGGTAATGAATGGATTAAGGCAGCTAAAGGCAGCCCAAGATAATTAGGTTGCGGGCCTGCCACATTACAACTCTCCACAATCACAGAAGTTCAACCTTGGTCTGGGAATGACATTTCACAACATAGTAAGTACCAGACAAAGCAAACAATTGTTTTAAAATTCACCCAAAGCAAAAATGACAAGGAACCAGTAGCTTCATGCAAAGGGTTGCCTGGGACGGTGGGATTTTATTTTAGAGTTAAGGTGAACAAAATTACTCTTGAAAGACTTGGTCACCTCTGAGGTTCAGTGCTCAAAGTGTCACAAGGTCAGCTCTGTGCTGCCTGTGGCCAGACATGTAGTGCATTTTCTTAATGAGTGATTGATGGGGGAAGGCCCAGCCCATTTGGGGTGGGGCCACCCCTAGGCTGGTGGTCCCGAGTGCCATAAGAAAGCAGGCTGAACAAACCATGTGGAGCAAGCCAGTAAGCAGCACCCCTCCTTGGCTTCTCTTCAGCTCCTGCCTCCTCCAGGTTCCTGCCTTGAGTTCCTGCTCTGACTTCCCTGGATGATGGACTACAAGCTGCAAGACGATGTAAACTCTTCCTTCCCAGTTTGGCTTTGGTCATGATGGTGTTTTATCACAGCAACAGAAGCCCTAAGACAAGCCTTCCAGGAGCACAAAAAGACGGAGGTCAGTAATGAGTGATGCCTGTGCTCTCCAAAACATGCATTTCCGGAGAAGTGAGATCCAGAACTAAAGACTACAGCTGCTGCCCTCAGGCACCAGACAGGGAAGGGCTTTAGCCTGGGCGTGGTTCCTGGAGGAGCCTGGCTGTGACTCCCTGAGGGCAGGCTGGAGGAGGCTTTGTGCTGTCTTGACCTGGTTATTTACTTTCCCTTTTTGCTCTCTCTAACCTGTACTCCACCCACCCCCAGCCTGCGTGGCAGGCAGAATAAGCCTGTAGGGGAGAAAAATCACAAAGTCAGAATGAGTAGACTTATCGACCCTTGTCACTGCCACAGATCTGAGGACCTTTTCCTCAGTCTCTGTTTATCATATGTAAAAGGGTAGCACTGTGAGAAGATACGTAGAGTACCTGTGATGTACTGTGATGGCTAATCAAAAGAATGCACATCAAACCCAGACTACCACACCTGGCTTTAAAATTTTTTAATGTCTGTTTATTTATTTATTTCTTCATTTATGGGGGTGGGGCAAACCATGATGCACATGGGGAGGTCAGAGGACAGCTTGCAAAGTTGATTCTCTCACCACTAGGTTCTAGGTATCAAACCCTGGTCACCAGGTTTAATGTCACATACTTTCTTCATCTTGCTGGGCCCCAAAATGTCTTTTAGTAGTATCTATTAATTACATATAGTAACTGTTTTATTATGACATTTTCGTACATGTACTCAGTGTACTTTGATTCTCTTCACCCCTTGTGAAGCGGTCTTGTGCCCTGCCCTCCCTGATTGACAACCCCCCAATCCATGTTCCTTCCCCCAGTGACCTGCCTTCCTTTCTTCCGTTTCGAATTCATTTAACAAATACTTATCAAGGGATGGCTCTGTTGCACACATATAATTCCAGGTGCTGGGCGTACAGCTGAAAACAAATCAACACAAATCATGGGTTTATGTTCTCAGGAGCTTGCTTCCTAGGGGGAAGGAGGCTGTGAAGGAGAGGATGTCAGGCCTCTCCTCCACTGCACCATACCCCCCTGCCTGCATTTCTTTGTCGGATCCTGCTCCTGCCATGGCTTGCCTGTATCTAACTTCTAGGGCCACCTTCTTGACGGAAAGATTCGTCCTTCTGGGTTGATTGGTGAATACCCTGGGTGGCTCCAGACAGGATGTAAACAGCTGGCTCCCTCCCTAGTGGGTGCCGTAGGCTTTTCCTAGGTGCCTTTGGCCTTCTCCAAGCTGGTTGTATTTCCTGCCTGGTCCTCTCAGAGTGCCTTCCTTTGGTGCAAACCACAGGTCCCAATTTAACACCACACTGTTGATAATCAGTGTGCTGCTGATGCCCTCTTCCAGATCATTAATGAAGATGTTGAATGAAAGCGCATCCCATCCCGTGACAGCACTACAGACCTCCCCACAGCTCCGCACTGCCCTTTGCTGTTTCATTTCCCTTTGTTTACCTGGCCAGCTCAGCCTCTTGCTCTTTTGCAACAGGCAGAAATCTTGGTATTTCTGCTGCTGCAGAGTCTCGCCGAAGGGCGGGGACTTGAAAGCCTGGCAGATTGTAAATGCGTCCTTTTGAGCCCAAATTAAATATGGATTATGAATAGAGCATTGTCAGTAAAAACTCCCGCTGCTCTCCCTCCTCTCGGATGCCTTTGTTTTCTCCTGACTTCCCCCAGCTGTTCTGCCTTTCTGGGAGCAGAGAAGGTTGGGTGTTTGTGTACTGGGTGCAGGGGTGTTGTTTGGATCAGTTCTGTTGTAACTGAGGTTCTTCTCTATCGTGTGAAAGCCCAGGTGAATGGATTGGGTAGCAGCCCAGCCTTCCTGTCTTCCCTGAATCCAGACCCTTTTCAATATAATCTCAGTGTCTTCCACTTGGACTCTGGTCCAGCTATGTGACTTTCTTTGCTGAATGGCATTAGAGAAGACATAATGTAAGCCTACGCTTGGGGACAATCTCTCTTGTCCCTGCTTGTGTGCATGTACCTCAACCACTTCTATGAGAATATGCCTAGGACAGCTTGCCTTGAAGATGGACATACAGAGCACAGCCCTGTTACTCCAGGTGTCTGGTCAGGACCATTCTGAGTCTTCTGACAAGGGGATGACGTCCAGATATGAACCAGACCAGTCCATAGAAGCAGAACCTCCAAGCCAAGCATCAAATGCAGGGGCAGTTAAGTATTACAGAAGGTCTTTTTAGCCAGCCCAGCAGTGGCGCTTCATGCCTTTAATCCCAGCACTCCGGAGGCAGAGGCAGGTGGATCTCTGTGTGTTTGGAGGCCAGCCTGATCTACAGAGCAAGTTCCAGGACAGCCAGAGCTACACAGAGAGACCCTGTCTCAAAAGACAAAAACAAACCAACAAAACTGCAAAAACAAAACAGAAGGTCCTGTTTGTTACACAGCCTTAGTTTGTGGACTAGCACATATCTGGAGTCTGGGGGACTAAGAATTCATTGGTTTTGCAAAGGTTCACATACAGTGGGTTCCTGACACACTGCGTTATAATAAAGGAAAGAGGGCTGGAGGGGTAGCACAGTGGGAGGGTGTTAGTTTTATGCAGCTGTGCAATGTTATTCATTAAGCTGCACTGTTGACCATGAGAGAAAAGCCTCGAGGTATGAGAAAACCCACTATAAGAGTTTATTAGGAGAAGGAACAGAGGGGAATGTGTTTTAGGCCTATGGAAGGTTGTGCATGGAGAGAGAGGAAGGAGAAGAAGAAAGTGGAGAGGAGTCTGTGACCCCCTTTTTATGGATCCCCCCCCCCCGACACATGCTCATATGGGCTCACAAAGCTACGCCATGCATGCACATAGATTGCGTGGTCACACTTCACGCAAATTATATGATCACGCAGCACATGGATTACGTAGGATATGAGGCCCTGGGATGACTAATCATTTTGCTAACACATGCATGATCATGTAGCAACAGAGGGTGCTTGCTTAGCACATAGGAGGCTTTGAGTTAAATCTGTAGCTGTACAGGAATGCACAGAGAGAGAGAGAGAGAGAGAGAGAGAGAGAGAGAGAGAGAGAGAGAGAGAGAGAGAGAGAGGAGAAAACGTCTTCTAAGTAGAGATTCAGAAATCTAAAAGTGGAAAAACAATCCCCACTTCAGATTGGTTAAAAATGTAGCTCAGTGATATAGTATGTGCTTAGCATGTGTGAGCCCCATCTCTAGTAACACACAGAGAAAGGGGTGGGGGGTGATTTTTGAAAATAGAAGCTTGTTACTAGAATCTGGCTTCAGGCTTTAAAAGCCAAAAGAATAAGCTGGGTACAGTGGCACAGGACTTTAATGCCAGCACTCAGGATGCAGAGAGAGGCAGGTAAATATCAGTGAGTTGGAAGCCAGCCTGGTCTATATAGTGAGTTCCAGAGTTCTAAAATAGCCAGGGCTATGTAGTAAGACCCTATCTTAAAGAAAAAAAAATCAAAGAATAAAGAGTATGTGTTTTCTGTTTTCTGCTCAAGATTGTTGAAGCATTTACTGAGCATCTTCTGTGTGTAGAATCCTTAAGAATTCTGACCAATGTAGCAAGCTGTAAGGGTCAGGGTGAGAAGGGCCTCCACGGAGAACAGTAGAAATGCATGCCACACACACAAACACCTTTTCCCAATGACAGCAGCAAAGAGAAAGGAAGACTGTTCTAGTTTGCTGGGATAAACACTGTATACAATAGCAATTTGGGGAAGAAAGGGTTCATTTCATCTTACACTTCCAGGTCACCAGCCATCACTGCGGGAAGTCAAGGTAGGAACTGAAGCAGAGACCATGCAGGAGTGCTGCTGACTGCCTCACTCCTGGTGCATGCTCAGCAGGCTTTCCTGTATAGCCCAGACGTGCCTGCCTTGGGATAATGCTGCCTATAGTGTGTGGGGACTCCCTACGCCAACTAGCGATTAAGAAGATGCTCCACGAACATGCTCATAAAGCCAATCTGATCTAGGCAGCTCCTCCATGGAGATTCCCTCTTCCCAGGTGACCCTAGTTTGTGTCAAGGTGGCGACAAACACCACCCAGTACACTGTCCGAAGAACATAGCCATTGACCTCCCTTGTTCCATGCCCAGGCAATGGTTCCCTGCATCCTTTCTAACCATGCATCTTCCGAGATGGCTCCACTTGCAACTGAAAAATGCTCATCTGGTTTGGGCCAACCCGTAGCGTGTGGCCTTACTATGAGGGCAAAGCCTGGGAAGGACTGCTGATGCTCTTTAGCTGGAGTTGAAGCATGAGCTTCTGCAGTGCAGAGGAAGCAGCCACTAATTGCTCCCTGGGGCTTCTCTTAGCCCCCCCCCCCCAGGCTTCCTCTTCCTGGCTGACACCCACCCCAAGGACCGCATTGCTCCAAGTGTGGCTCACCTGGGGACTTGTTAGATTTGCAAGCTCCGGGACCCCCACCCCACATGGATGGCTCTGAAGTTGACGCCTTTTCCCAGGACCCCAGAGAATTCAGACACACACTCAGCTTCCCCAAGAACTGATCTTCAGGTGCTCAAAGCTCTTACAGAGGGAAAGTCACTTATGCAGGGGACAATAGCCACCTTCAGGGGCTGAGCTCCAGAGAGCTAAGCATATTTGAGGGAATCCTTAAATCCCCAGGGCCCAGTACTGTGCCTGGGTGTAGGAGGAACTCAAAATAAAGTTTGTCAAATGGCACAAGCAAATGCCAGTGAACAGCCAGGCCCACCTGGGTCACTGTCCTAGCCAGAGAGACCTTCGTTCTTCCCAAGAGTCCCTGCGGCAGAGATTACCTTGAGCATGTAAATTAAGAGAGGCAAACCTTGCCAGGGGCTCTGCCCAGCTCTGCACATTCCAGAGCTTCCGGTTTGCACACTGATGTCAAGCTCCACATGAAATGCATCTGAATAAGCAACTTCGCCCCGCATCCTGCATAAATTTGAATGTCTATGTTGGAGCCAAATTAAGGCTTTACTCAGAAATGTGCTGAGCCCTTTGTGGTGCTTCCTGAAGTACCTAGTGGGTGGGAAGGGTGGGAGTGGGGGATATGGGGCTGGCGAGGAGGAACAGGGTAAGAAAATAGAGAGTGACCCTGAGCAGAGAGGGATCCAGGAGAAGAAAGGGGAAAAGGGATGGTGCTTCTGAGATCTGCCTTCTGCCTTCTGCTTTCTGGTGGGACCTGAAGTTTTTCTTCCATCTCTCGGTATCATTGATATTACATGCCCAGGCTTCCAAGGCCTGCGTTGACATGAGTGATACCACAGCCAACGGTGGCTGCTTCCCAACACTTCCTCTTGCCCAGTTTGGGTAAAGAATGCTCACACCTTCCGTGACTACTGAGATTTTACAAATGATGCATTTTGCTGCACACTTCAGGCCTTTGAACCACCCTGGATACTGTATGCTGTGTTGAAATGGTAGTCAGGGATAAAAGGGGGGTTGCGAGGGGTGGGATTCTGACCTTCCATAAACCACTAATTTCACCGTAGCAAGTAGAGACCAGCTCTTGGAATTTCAGTGACCTGTCTTGAAGTACGGCAGGAGACTGTCAGTGTCAATCACAGGGAAGAACAGAACAATGGAGCAGTGGGGAGATGTTCTTACTATTCACCAAGCCCACGACAACACGGCCAGCATGGTCAAGGATGTTTTTAGAAGAATCATTTTAAATTTATTTGTGGATACATTCATACATGTATATAATGCATTTTTAAAAATCATACTCACTCCCAGTTCCCTTCTCTTACACTCTTCCCACTCCCTCGGGTCCCCTTCTTCTTTCCAATGAGTTCCCTTTCTACCTTCAAGTCTGATGACACCCCCTGGAGAAAAATAACTTCCTCTCCCTTAATTGCCAATAGTTCCTCAAGCAAGGGGTAGAACCTCATGTGCCCTCCAACATCCTGCTGGAAGTGTAGATGGATGGAGCCTATGCAAGTTTTATGCAGGTAATCATGGCTGTCGTGGGTTTATGAGTGCAATGGCCATGCCGTGTCCAGAAGATGGCAGTTTACATCACTCCTCATCTCTGGATTTCTTGGGGGATGAGAGCAGGGTCTCATGTGGTCCAGGCTGGCATGGCACTCACTATGTAATTCAGGCTGGCTTCAAACTCCTGATTCTCTGCCTCAGCTTCCTGAGTGCTGAACCCATGTTCATTACTATCCCCAGCTTTCAAAGTCATTTTAAAAAGGTGGATCAGTGACTTTCAATCACTTCTTTGGACACAATGTAAACTGACCCAGCCTAGATGTGAGCAGAAGCTAGAGACAAAGACGGGAGCAGATTAGCTGGGAGCAGGGGGCCTCAGAGGCTCATTCTGACCTAAAAGGTCTCTACTGCAAGGGAGATACCCAAAAGCATACCTCAGTGCTATGTGGAGCTCAGGTGAGAACAGCAGCAGGTATGGTGCACACTGGCAGAGAAAATGGGCCCAGACACTTGTGGGGATCACGGACGGGTGACACTTCTGACTTGGGAGAATCTGTGTAAGTAGAGATAATTTAGTTGGAATTCTTCAACCTTTCCAACTCTCTTCTTTCCTTAGCCTTGGAAGCAATAAGGAAGTACTCAACCCCCTAGACCAGTGATTCTCAACCTTCCTGATGCTGTGACCCTTTAATATAGTTCCTCAAGTTGTGGTGACCCCCAGCGATAAAATTATTTTCGTTGCTACTTCATTACTACAATTTTGCTACTTATGAACCATTATGTAAATATCTGTGTTTTCCAATGGCTTTAGGCAACCCCCAAAAGGGGCATGACTCACAGGTTGAGAATCACTGCCCTAGACCAACTTGAAGTAGTGTTGTCATGGAGGCTCAATTCTGATCTTTAAGACGTGAGTGGAAGACCCTGGAGAGACTTTTTCTCACATATACAAGGGCAGAGTCTTGCTAGGAGAGATTTTGTCTTTTGTCCTTCTCACCTCCACTTCTTGCTCGAAGCACAATCGTTTAGCTGGATGTGCAGCAGCCATCTTGAGATCATGAGGAGCAAATGCCACATGCTGAAGACGACAGAGAAGTCCAGATCTGCCATGGCTTTGCTCAGCCTCAGCCCAGGTCTTCTACCCTCTGACACGTGGCTCCAAGAGAAAGCTTAACCTCTGACTTTAAACGCCGTGGGCAGGTTTTTGTCATCCCCACAGTCATACACTGCCCCCTAGCTCTGGCCACTGGCCACTGTAGGAATGCTGTCCATATGTCACCAGATTTTCTGTTTTCAAAGGGTTTGGGAGCACAACAGACTTCTCAGAGGCAATAGACACCTCCTCCACTCTTCCGGTCGCCCTTCCTCATCCCCATCCACCAACACCAACTCCTCGCCTGTCTACTTCCTCCCCCCACACACCCCCATCTTTCATCTCAGCACACCAAATCCTGCTCTCTGTACACACCTGGTCTTCCTGACTGGAGGCGTTTCAGCTGGCCTCTGGGGCATTATCAGTGTTCCGGAATTGCCTGAGAGTCAGTGCTTTTGGAAATGGGCCACAGCTGAAGACATGGAACACAGGGGATAAATACCCAGCTGCCTGGCTGGCAGTGAGTGAGCTCTGCTGGAGAGTTCTGCACACCTGGCTTTCTAGGCATCCCCTGCAGGGCTACAGCCCAGTTGCCATCAACGCCATCAATGGTAACCTGGTAGTTGATAATGCCCCAGGTTGACTGGCTTCCCTTGCCTCACTCCACTTCCCTCTGGAGCATTCTGTGGTCACACATGGATACCTGTATCTTTGCTCGGTGTTTGATTCTGGATGAACTCTAAGAAAAATATGAGTGTTGTTATCTCTATATTTATTTCCTTGCTTCCACCTATCTATATCATCTATGTACCTATTTGTCATCAATCTATCATTTGCCATATATCTCTATCTAAATCTCTATATTGTGTATGCTTATGTGTATATATACTATATATAGATGTATGTCCATGTAGGCTATATATGAACATATGTGTATAGATGGATGAATTTTACATAAATTATAATACTTTATACCTTGCTTTCCCCCTTGTGCATCTTGGTGAGCTCTCATCTGTAAACTGAGTTATCTTTTACTGTCAGGATTGCATTTCTTTTTATAGGAATATGGACACTTTTCAGTTTTCTGTGTTTGTCAGTGTTGTGGAGGCACTGGGTGCAGGTACACACACACATAGTGTATCATCCCTGTGCAAATCCAGATGTTCAGAATCATTCCTGGTTAAATGTGATGGACAAACAGTGTTTTCTGCTCCTCAAAGGTGAAGTTTCCATAGAAGACCCAACAGTGAGATATCAAGGGACATTTCCTTTGCTCAGTTCTCCCACGGCTTAATAGTGGAAGTTTGTTGTGAGGGTTTGCTGTGTGTCTGACAAAGGGCTACCGATTGCCTTACATGCCTCGCCCTTCACTACAATCCTATAATGAAGACGATTGTGGGTTTGAAGGAGAATGGTCCACATAGGCTCATATACTTGAATACTCAGTTGATAGGACTGTTTGGGAAAGATTAGGCGATGTGGCTTTATTCGAGGAGGTGTGTCATTGGGGAACAGGCTTTGAGGTTTTAAAAGCCGATGTCATTCCCAGTTAGCTTTCTCTGCTAGTGATTTCTAAGGCAGCCAGAGCTACATAGTGAGACACTGTCTGGGAAAAAAAAAAAAAAAACAACCTTAAAACTAAAACTTAAATTTTTAAGGAAGATTTTAAAAATGCATAAACAAACTTTTATTCCAGAAATTCTCAATAGGCATTTAAAACTGGATCCACCATCATGCCTCAGTATCATGACTAGTGGGGGTGTGGGGTGTGGTGGAGTGTTGTGTCCTTGGTAGGACGATTATACAAAAATCTGTACTGACCCTGATACTCATATGCAGAAATGCAGTCTGTCTAATTTGATGCACACCATCTGGCAGCTAGAGAAGAAAAGGAAGAAGGAGAAGAAACAACAGCCATGTAGTAGGAATGTCATTTCTAAGCTAAGTTATGCAGTCACTTTGCTTCATGTAATCTGAGCCAAATTTAAACATGCCAACATCCCAGGCCGCTGATTTTTCAAGTGCTATAGGGTACATCTGGTAGATGCTTATTGAATGTTCAATGGCAGTGACGTAAACATATTTACTAAAATACAGTGTATTGAAAATGCAGCATACCGTGCATCCTAGTTTGCATTCACACAAATTGGGGCTTTCTGAAATATGTGGATTTAGATGTAAAAGAACATGGCTGTGTCTTTACATGTTCTAAGGGTTATAATTACGATGCTTTCAAGTCACCTCTCGTTAAGTACAAGGAATCAGTCCCAGGTTATTTTTAAAAGTACATCAACAGAATTTAAAGATTTATTTATTTATTTATTTATTTATTTATTTATTTTTTTTTTTTGGTTTTTCGAGACAGGGTTTCTCTGTGTAGCTTTGCGCCTTTCCTGGAACTCACTTGGTAGCCCAGGCTGGCCTCGAACTCACAGAGATCCACCTGGCTCTGCCTCCCGAGTGCTGGGATTAAAGGCGTGCGCCACCACCGCCCGGCTTAAAGATTTATTTTTATATTTTTATTTTTGTGTATATGTCTATGAGAGTGGTATGCTGTGTTGTGCGAGTACCAGTCAAGCTCAGAAGGTGTCAGATCCTTTGTAGGTGGAGGGATACGTGGTTTTTTTGAGCCACCTGATGTGTGTGTGCTAGGAATAGAGCTCAGGTCTTCTGCAAGAGCAGCAAGTGCTCCTAACCACTGGGCCATCTCTCTAGGCCCCCTCCACCAACGCAAGTTTTTGATGTAAGAAGAGAAAGGAACTCTAGAACCCCAGGCTCCAGTAGGAGGCAAACAAGGGGGAGAAGCTGCACCCTGAACTACCCAGGCTCTAGAACACTAAGAAACAAGCATCCTTCCTCCTCCACCCTGCTGTGACAGAGGCGAGGTGGATAGCAGGGCTGTAATTAACAGTTAACCTAGTGTCGCTTTTCTTTCTCCCATAAGTTTGCTCTGAGAGTATGACTAAGGCCCGTTGGGAAAGGCTTTTAAAACTCAAGTCTGTAGGAAAGGACAGCGTTAACTGCTTTTCTCATTGCTGTCACCAAAAACCTGACAGAATCAACTTACAGAAGGAAGTTTTGTTCTTGGATCATGGCTGAGGGCACAGTCCATCATGGTGGAGAAGGTACGGTAGAGGGAGTGTGAGGTGGTTGCTCGCATGGTGTCTGCAGTGTGGAGACAGAGGGACAAATGTTGGTCCTCACTTGCTTTCTCCTTCTTGTTCGGTCTGGGACTCTAGACCATGGTAGGATGGTCCTGCTCACATTTAGGTGGATCTTCCAACCCCCGTTAACTTCACTAGAGACTCCTTCACTGACAGGATTGGATCTGTCTCCTAGGGGATTCTACAGCCTATCAGGTTGACAATAGTAACCATCATGGGAAGGGAGCAGAAGTGAGCAGAGAGAAAAGGTGAGCTGTGATGCAGTCTCCATGGAGCTCCAGCCAACTCTATGGTGTGTTTGGAAGCTAGGACATCCCTGCGGCACTGCACCAAACTGAGATAAGGGGATGGAGCATGAATACTCTGTACTAACAGTCATCGGATGCCAGGAGTCCCAGGCCAGGCAGTTCTCTTCAGCTCAGGTGGTTGCTAAACTGGGTTGATCCTGGTGGGCTGGCTACAGGCAGCACACTTAGAAGCCAGAGGTTCTTCCATGCTTCAGGGCAGCTTGGAAAGCACACCCCAGTGTTTGTCAAGCAGTAGAGTGACTGGAGCACAGTACGTCTTGGTGAATGTTGTATGGATAGACCCTTTTCAGAACCGTGGGACAGACCTGTAAGGACAGAAGAGGTGGTAACTTTTCTGACGCGATTTAGCGATGAGAGGTCCCTTTACTCGTGATAAAAATAGAGCTCCATTCACCTGTCTCAACGATACCTGAAATTTCCCAATGTTCCTTGCCAACGAAGGTGCTCTTAACCACTGGGCCAATCTAAACATAGATTATCTCTCAGTCGTGCAGGACTGAGACACCGCTCTTGGCTTGATGATGAATATTGCTAGTCACATTTCTTTTTTGCTTGGGCACTGGTAGAAATAGCTAAATTTGCCAGCTCTTCCATAATGCAGAGGTCTTTTGGCTTTCCAAACTATGTTCTGAGCTAGGCATGGTAGCTGTAATCCCAGCACTTGGGAGACTGAGGCAGGATGATCATAAATTCAAGGCCAGCTTGGGATACACAGTGAAAGCCTCTATCAACAAACAATGACTAAAACAAAAGCAAGCCATTGTCTCTTCCCTATCAGTTCCCCAAGTAACATCCCAGTCCCACGCATCCTTGCCCTGTCGATATATCTTAACACTTATTGATGTCTTCCTGTTTCAATTTTACATTTCAAGTTACCCCCTTGTATTTGTGGGACCAGACCAAGAATGAACACATGCATAATATATGTTTATTATCTTCTCTGAACACTTGGTGTTTTGGGACCCAATCTCACTGACAGTGTCTCTCTTGTACTATGACATCAAAGGTGATGGATGAGACCCTCAGGATTACCCTGGGATTTTTGACAGTGCGTCTTTACCTTAGAACTATTATATCAGATTTCAACAAATCTCCAGTACTCACAGCTTCAGGCTCTAGAGAGAATTCTTAATGCTCACAGCAAATAGTTGTATGGGCTTTCATGTAATGCAACCTTATGTTTTGGATTTAGTTATATATTAAATATAAGTTTGAAAAGTACGAATGTAATCTTTAAAAATGTATCTATTTTCAGTCAGATTTTAGTGTTTGGGCTTAAAAAAAAAACATAGTATAGCATTCGGAATCTTTGGAGCAAGTAACACCTGTTCCCATCCCTCAGTCTCCCAGGGTAGATCTTGCTGACTTCTGTAGGGTTCCCAAGTAACCCTGATGCTATGATTTAGATGTGGTTTGCCCTCAGCAAAAGGTGGTAGAACCTTCAAGAAATAAGGCTTTCTGAAAAGTAATGAGGTTGCACAGTCCACCCTCACGTGTGAATAAATGCTGTCTTTCCAAAGTGGGTAATACAAGGCCAACCCAAATACTTGGCCTCTTTGCACATAGACACAGCTCCTTTCCTGGCTCTGGATCTTATTGTGGTGCATCCAGGGAGCTCTCTTCAGGATGCCAGCACCATAATACTATGGTACCCTATGGCTGCGAGTACCATTAGTGAAAGAGATCTTGTCATATAAAAGTTATTCAACCTTGGGAGATTTTGTTATAGCATCCCAAAACAGATTCAAACACTTACTTCAGAATGGCATCTTGTTATTAACAGATCAGTAATCTGCAGAAGAGATTATTGCGGCCTGAATATGGTTGCTGCAGCAAAAGTGGGCACACCCCTCTAGATTGAAAACTGGGCAAAACTAGCTTACCTGGATGCAGATCCCATTGCTCCATTATTCATGGGTCAGACGTTCCTTTATGGGAGAACTTGACCCTGGAGATGTGGGGTGTAAGAGTCCAGGATGGATTCATGCTCAGAAAAAAAAAAAAAAGGAAGGGAGGGAGGAAGGAAGGAAGGAAGGAAGGAAGGAAGAAAGAAAGAAAGAAAGAAGGAAGGAAGGAAGGAAGGAAGGAAGGAAGGAAGGAAGGAAAGAAAGAAAGAAAGAAAGAAAGAAAGAAAGAAAGAAAGAAAGAAAGAAAGAAAGAAAGAAAGAAAAGGAAATCTCAGATTGTTCTGTCTCTTCATCTCTAGCATCTCTCTAAATTGGCCCAAGGCTTCTCCCTCCCCTGCATTGATTGCTACTGTAGACTGGCCCACTTCTGAACGGTGGTATTACAGAGCCCTTGGAAAGCAGGCTAAGTCGACATCAGTCCCAGCCCTTGATCAGGTGCTCAGCAAGAAAGCAGGCTAACCCAGAGCTCTCATGTGTATCAGCTCCCAAACAGCAAAGACTAGACATGGGCTGGAGAAAACCAAGTTGGTTTTCCTCTTGTTCGGGATGTAAGAGGTCTTGGAGCCTGAGGGATTTATTTACTTCAAACATAGCCACTGAGCATTTACTGTACAAAAACAGCACCAAAGACCATCCTTTCTGTTACAGATCTTACTGACCTCTTCAGTTCATCATTTATATACTTATTTATTTATTTTTACTCCTGATAAGAGACAAGTTAGAGTTCTGCTGTGCTGTGACAGGAGCTTCCCACCGTCCTCCCCAGGAATCTTTCTAGGACATCTTGAATCTTGTCTTACAGTGTATCTACCACTGCAGACTGTGTGGTCAGGCTGAAGTGAGCTGCAGATGGATGTCTTACCAGCCACGTGATCTCTGGTAAGTCACTAGACTGTCCAAACTTCAGTCATCTCATATGTAAAAATGAGGATCCTATTTGTTGAAGGTTAGAAATCACCATTTTTGTAAGTCAAAATGGTCAGAGAGTGATGATTTCATGGACTTTAACCTTTCACAAGAGAGAATTGTCATGAGGATTAATGAAATTTATATATTAATATTTTAATCTCTTCTTATAAGAGAGGGAGCCCTCTCAATCCTCTTCTTCTTGATACAACACTAATTACTATTAATATTAGCAATGCCTATAATTATTGGTTAGGTCTGCATAAGGATTTGGGGATAACACCATTTCTTCTAAGCATCGCTGGTCTTGTCACATTCCTTATTCTTCCTGTAAGAGGGATGAGGATCTGGCTAGCGAGTGGCCACTGTGGTCCATGATTCCAGACCAAGTCCATCTAGAACTCTAATGGTAAGTACGTGTGTGCATGTCTCTCTTGGCTTCTTCTGCCTCTGCTGTCCTTGCCAGGATCGATGTGAGCAGCAAACCTCGATACGTATCTTAGTATCAAGAGACACCAACCTTGCCCTGCGGCTTCCCAGCTTCCCTGGTGGGTGCTGGCAGTAGAGGCTGGGAAGAGCAGGAAGCCCACACCTGAGCCATAGGCTCCGGTGGAGATTTTAATTGCAATAAAGCAGATATTTTGGTACCCACCTCCTCACGCACATTTCTCTCATCCAGTTTAGGATTTGGGCACACAGAGAGTGATGGAGTTCATTTATTCCCTCGATGCCCTAGGAAGGGCTGGGCCAACTGGCTCAGAGCAGGTGCTGTGGCAGAAAACTCAGTTTTTATGTGCTGGGTAGAAATCTGGATTGGCAGGGGAAAGGGAGTGGGTCACTGTGGGGCAACAAGGAGCCATTTCAGGCCATGGGCTGGGGATGCGAAAGCAAAAGGAGTCCCAGTGACAGTGGTGGTCATGTGTGTGTGCGTGTGTGTGTGTGTGTGTGTGTGTGTGTGTGTGTGTGTGTGTGTGTTGGGGTGGGGGATTAGGGTGGGTGAGGGAAGGTGGAATGAGTGTGGAATAGTAATGTTTTCTTGGCTTTCCAACAAAAGAACCCTCTCCCCTTCCCCAGCCAGAAGTTATCTGAGACTTGTTTTTACCTTAGTCTCTAGCCTTCTTCCCTTCTAGAACCTTCTCTTCTTAGATCCATAGCCTTGTTATTTTCATATCAATAACACTTTAGCTCCAGTCCTCCTGCCTGAAGTCCACCTTGGGCCAGCCTGTACCTCATCTTGCTATTCCAAGGTCAGAGCACAGCTGTTCTGGGAAGAGGGCTGTGGGGAGGTAGGGGCTTGGGGCTTATAAGATTGAAAACAGTGTTGTGCAAGCCTAGAGTGGAAAACAAACCACACAGAAAACCCCTACATCTTTGTTTCTGCTAGCTGTTAACTGAAAGTTAGCATTTCCTTTCCCTATGAATGTAAGCAACGAGCCACAACAGAACTAGGGGTATTTATGAATTCATCATCAATGGAAATCACAAATCTCTTTATAACACATCATGATTGTTACGATGAATGTCTTTAAATATTTATACTCCTCACAACTTTGAAATTATAGTACTTATAAGACCTGCTGCTAGAGCCTGCTGGATATTATCAAATCATAGTTTAACTAAATGGTTTGGTAACTGTTGCCACACAACTGGTTTTGTTTGTAATTCTATATTTCACTTGTTTTGCCCTGGGAAACATTATTCCGAGGAAACATAGGTTTTACCACATTGCCACAGGGATCCAGGGCACAATAATGATACAGAATTCTAAATGGGCTTGGTGGCACACAGTTGTAATTCTTGGATTCAGGAAGCTGAGGCTGAAGGATTCTGAGTTCAAGGCTAGCTGGGGCTATGTAGTTGGACCCTATGTCAAGAAGCCAAAGCAAGTAAACAAACACACAACATACAAACAAAACAGATTCATCATCCTTCTTTGGCTGGAGAAAGTCTAGCTGAGGCTCTCTGTGGAGTCAGGACCAACTGCCAGGGGGAAAGTAACTCCAACATAGACTCTGCCCACCCCTGAGAACCAACAGCAGAGGACTGTCTCCAAACCCTCTAACCAGACCCTTTCTATGGTGAAGAGAGGCACTGGTGCCCTGCTCTTGATAGAGGATGGATGCCAGGCCCTCTGAATGCTGAGTGGGGTTATTGCTCCCTCCAGAATGGTCCCTAGCTGAGCACCCTGCTGGTGCTACCCTAGCCACTGGAAATGGAGATGCTCTTTAGGCAGACTCCAACCTCAGGCACTGTATGTCACTATGTAGAGACCCCTAGCAGGCATACCTCCCTCAACCCAGGCCACAGAACTTGGGGAGATAGTAAAGACCGTTGCTCTTGGTGGCCTGAACCACAGTAGCAACAGAATACCAGCTCTCAGGGTGTATTCTTGTACTACCTGCCACACTCTGGTTTTTGCACCGTAACTTCTGCACAAAAGACAACTTCAGTCTCAATGTGAACATTCATTTTATGAAGGAGTTTTAATCATGGTTTGATAGGTTTTCCCCTGTCTTAGTTAGGGTTTCTATTGCTGCAAAGAGACACCATGACGATGGCAACTCTTATAAAGGAAAACATTTAATTGGAACTGGCTTACAGTTCAGAGGTTTAGTTCATTGTCATCATGGTGGGAACCATAGCAAACGCAGGCGGACATGGTGCTGGAGAAGGAGCTCAGAGTTCTACATTTGGATCTGCAGGCAACAGGAAGAGACTGTGAGCCACTAGGTCTGGCTTGAGCTTCTGAGACCTCAAAGCCCACCCACAATGACACACTTCCTCCAACAACACCACACCTACTCCCACAAGGCCACACCTCTTAATATGCCACTCCCGATGAGTCTATGGGGGCCGTTTTCTTTCAACCCGCCACAGTCCTATGTTAGATTCCAGAGCAGTAGGGTCCAACAGCAAAAAAAAATAAAATAAAATAAAATAATAATACAATAAAAAAATTCTGCAGTTGGGGTTCATGTGTAGCTGAGTGGCAATGTTGTCAGCTTATATGAGGTCCTGTGATTCATACCCAGCACCAAAAATAAATGAACAAATACAAACAAAACAACCAACTAAACAGACATTGTGCAGTGCTGACAATGTTCTCCAGAGCTCTGTCCAATCTGGTGTCCACCAGGGTGTGCACTGGCTACTTCTGCGTCACTTTGACCAGAGACCTGCCAGAAACAAGGGAGGCCAGATTAATTTTTGCCCACCATATCAGAGGGTGTCTTAGTTTCTTTCCTGTTGTTGTTGTTGTTGTTGTTGTGGTGGTGGTGGTGGTGGTGTGTGTGTGTGTGTGTGTGTGTGTGTGTGTGTGTGTAAACTATAAGCAACTTACAGGAGAACGAGCATATTTAGCTCACAGTCTGGGTTCCAGTCCATCATACACCGGAGCTCCCAGCAGTGCAGCTTGGGTGGAACTGGTTCGACACCATGTGTAATTAGAAACAAAGAGCAATGCACGCCAGTGCACGCCAGTGCTCAGCTCACCTCTGCTTACCCAGCCCAGATCTCACCCACAATTCCAATGGGTCATCCCACATAATTAATGTAACCTCTCGGTTAATTCTTCATGTTGTCAAGATGACAATCGAGACTAAGTGACAGGAAGTTCAGTCCACCACAGTGAGGAAGGCACAGCAGAGCCGATGGTAGGAGTGTATGGAAGAAACTCCAAGTGGTGGCAGGCTAGGAAGCAGAAATCATGGCTGGAACCAGGAGCAAGTATGAAGGCCCACATCTAGTGACCTACTTTTGTCAGGAAGCTCCACCTCCTAAAGCCTCCACAGCCTTCAGAACAGCACCATAGGCTATTGGATAAGCATTAAAAAAAAAAAAAAAGTCAGTCCTTGAGGGACATTTCAAATTCAAACCATCGCAGGGTGAGTGAGCCCTTGTAATAAGGCTAGTACAGCCCAGAAATTGGATGTTAAACATTACTTAACTATATAGAAGCTGGTGTGGGAATGGAGAAATGGTTCAGCGGTTCAGAGTCCTTGCTGCTCTTGCAGAAGATCAGAGTTGGGTTCAACTATATCAGGTGTACACACACACACACACACACACACACACACACACACACACACACACACACACACAAATAAATTTGGACAGGTGTAGGGGCTCCACCTCTAATCCCAATATTCTGGAGGCAGAAGTAGGCGGATCTCTGTGAATTAGAGGCCAATCTGGTCCACACAGTGAGACCCTGTCTCACAAAGTGTGGGGTGGGGGTGAGGGTGCTGGAGGGATGGTTCAACAATGGAGAGCATGTTCTACTCCTGCAGAGGACTGGAGGATGGTTCCTAGCACTAACCACCTGTAACTCCAGTTCCAAGGGAACTGACATTCACCTCCACTTAAATTCATACATATATGGCGTATATACACACATACATATAAATAAAAATTTAAAAAATCTTTTAAAAAAAGGACCTGGGCATAATGACTCAGGTCTATAATGCCAGTGCTAAGGGAAACTGAGGCAGGAGAATTGTTGCAAGTTTGAGGCCAGCTGGATTACATAGAAAGTTCCAGGCCAACCAGAGCTATAGTGTGAGACCGTTATTGAACAACATAGCACTGTTTTAGGTGCTACATACCTATGAATATATACATTCTTTGGTCTTGTACCTTGTTTTTTTTTTTTTTTTTTTAGCCTGGGAAAAATATTTTGCAACACACACACACTATTAATGATTATTGAAGAGTTTACTTTTGGAAACAAAACAAAAACAGTACCAAAAACTAAAACATTTTGCAAAACTGGAAAACCACTGACTCTATCAAATTGGTTTGTATGTACCAAGAGGCTGTGAAGCTTGTAAGACTGTCGTCTCCAGAGAGTCTATCTGTAGGTGGGGTTTTCTGTCTCACCTGCCAGCTCCCAAATAACCACAAAGAGACTTCTTATTAATTATGAAAGCTCAGCCTATAGCTTAGGCTAGTGTCTAACTAGTTCTAATAACTTAAATTAATCCATTTCCATTCACATGAGTGCTGCTGTGTGGCTCATGGCTTGTTACCTCATCTTCTACAGGCCCTACCTTCTCTGCATCTGGCTGGTGACTCCTCTGACTCCGAGGCTTCTTCTTCCTAGCGTTCTCTCTTCCCTGAAAATTCTGCCTAGTTATTGGCCAATCAGCTTTTTAATAACAATGAGAGCAACACATTTTCATAGTGTACAGAAGGATTATTCCATAGCATCTGACAGCATTCAGCTACCTAAGGCCAGGTAAGGAAAGAAGCCCAGCCCAGTTCCATTGGTGATTCTGGCAATAGTGTTCAGGAGCAGAAACCTTAACACTATTGGTGTTCAGAGATCTTTCTCTGTGTGTTTATAATACTTGTGTGTTTATGGAAGTCAGAGGTTAATGTTATTACCAGGAAAACTGAGGTTCCCTTTTGTTCTTTGAGATTCTTAATCTCCTTAATAAAGAATGTAGAGACAGACTCAAGAGGAAGCTTGAGGGTTATTTCATGAGAGTTTAGAGAAAAACAGCAGTGTGGTCTCGGCAACTGAGGGGAGAAGGGACATGAGACCACCCCCCCCACACACACACCCCGTCACAAGTAGTTATCCTGACAAGAGCCCACATTCCTTGAACTTTTCACTTCCCCATCATTCTGACAGACAACTACAGCAGACTGGGAAGCTGAGCTTTTCTCACCAGTGGGATGAGACATAGTAACCACCTGTGCTGGGGATGAAAGAGAGGACATCCTGGCCAGGTATCTTCACGAGTTTGGCCTCTGGCTCCCTGCTCTGACATTACAAATTCATGCCACTGTGCTTGGTTCTCTCTACGAGTGCTGGGGATCTGAGCTGACGTCCCCATGCTTCAGCAGCCGGCACTTTGCTGACTGAGCCCTCTCCCCAGGCCAGGCCGACTTTGTACTTTTGGTTTTCGTTTTAATCTTCAAGGGGGTGTATGGCGTTGTGGTGGTTTGCATGAGGAACGTCCCCCACAGGGTCCAGAATTTGGTTCCTCGGTCCTCCTCTCTGTTGGTGGCGCTGCTTGGGATGGTATAGGAGGCGTGGCCTTGGAGGAAGTATGTCACTGGGGAAGGGGTCTGAGAGCTTGAAGCCTCTGCTTTATGCATATGTTTGAAGATGCGAGCCCTCAGCTTTCTGCTCCCACCACCATACCTGCCATGTCTCCCTGCCACGACGAACTCTGGTCCCTCTGAACTGTAAGCCAAATAAACTCTTTCTTCCATAAATTGCTTTTGGTCATGGTGTTCTGTCACAGCAACAGAAAAGCAGCTCAGACAACTGGGTTCCAAAAACGTGATAGAGCCGGAAAATTAGACGTGAGAACATGAACCATGCAAGTCCTCAAGGAAGTTCTGAATGAGTACCTACAGTGTTTGCAAGGAAGACAATGTGTCACTGTCAACCCCGCCAAGCCATAGAAACTAAGAGAGAGAGAAGAGTGGTGCCAGGAAGACATTCTGCCAGATCAACTCAGTCAATTGTAATTGTTTGTAACGAGTCCATTAGTTAACTGGGCACAGAAGGATACTGTAAACGCTTAAAAGTGTTTTCTCCAAGAGCAGCCGCACACTCCCCGCTCCTCACTTCACTCAACAAACCCTTTTTTGACTCAAAGAAGAAGAGCCAGTTTCAGTCTTGTCTCAAGTCTCCAAAATTTCACAGAGTAAATATTTTAGCTCTCTTTTCTCTTCCCTTCATTGGGAAAAAAAAAAAAAGAAATATTGTAAGGGTCCAAAAGAAAAAGCTTCCACAGTAAAAACAGGGGAGAAGAAAAGCAAAGGCCACTGGTGAAAGGCTATGAATATTCATGGACGTTCACTGAGCATCACGTACTCATTAAAGGTACCAAGGACAGTTGGGATTTCTCGCTGCAGCCTCTTATATTTTAATCAGTCATTGATAGCACAATTATAAAAAGAAACCATACTAGCCAAATGTGAGTTCAGGGCTAGGGTTTTTACTCCTCTAACTAAGAGTGATCTATTTAAAACAAAAAGTTTCCAAATTCTGAGCCCTTAAGCAGAATGTTTTAGAAAGAAACTTTCTAATCATTCTAAAAATGACTTTAAAAAAATAAGAAAGAATACAGTTCTTGGCAGAAAAACAGATATAGAGAAGTGAACAGTGGTCAGAAGCTCCTAGGGTCTTATTATGAAAAGATAAACTTGAATTTTCCATCCTTGTGGGCTTTCACATGAATGCTGTGTATTTTTTGGCCAAATGGGCTTTTACACATTTTTTAAAATCTGGTTTTTCCTTCTTTTTCCTCCTCCTCCTCTTTTTTTTTGGATTTTCAAGACAAGGTTTCTCTCTGTAGCCCTGGCTGTCACTGGAAGTCACTCTGTAGACCAGGCTGGGATCAAATTCAAAGATCCACCTGCTTCTGACTCCTAAGTGCTGGGATTAAAGGTGTGTGCCGCCAAGTCTGCCTGTTTTCTCCTTCTTAATAATTAATCACAAACACGTTTCCATGGTAATTGACCACAAGATTTTTTCTTTCTTTCTTTTTGGTTTTTGAGACAGGATTTCTCTGTGTATCCCTGGCTGTTCTGGAACTCTCTTTGTAGGCTAGCCTCACAGAGATCCACCTGACTCCCAAGTGCTAGGATCAAAAGTGTGCACCACAACTGCCTCGCCACGAGATCATTTTCACTGTCAACATCGTGCTGAGTGTCTGTGACCAGCTTCTGTTTTGAGACTTACATTTATCTGTACCTTTAAATGCAGCTTGAATTATTTCCATAGGATATGACATGAATGGGCGAAAGAACATCACATACTTTTGAAAGAAAATACTTCTCAGTTTGAATAAAATTCAGGATAATTTAATAGTATGGGAGCTTGAGTTTTGATAAGACCAGGGAATAGAAACTGGAGAGACAGATTTAGGGACAGGGAGCCCAAAAGTGAACTTAGCCAGAGGCCAGGGATGCCAGAAGAGGAGACTGGTGGGTTTTCGTTTTTGGTTCTATTTTTGTTTTTGTCTCTCTTTTAAATGAGCACCTCTGCCTGCAGACAGAAGAGAGAAAAGGAGGAAGAAAGAATTAGGGAAGGAGAAGGCAGTCCAGCCAACCGAGAGCTCAAGCTCTGCATGCCCCTTCTCAGAAGACAGCTCTCGGTAGCTTTCCACGCCTTTGTTTATCTCCACCAGCCCGGCATGGAAGCTGCAGGACCCATCACTTCAATGTTTCAGTCGGCTCTGAAGTGTCAGGAAGGGTTAAAACCCACATACCAGGGCAAGAGTAAAGCTTGTTTACTGCAAAATTCATGTCTGGTCTTGAAAGGTATTTCCTCCCTCACCCAACAACCCTGATGAAAGGGAAGATGGATGCTACACCGAGGGCAAGGTCATGGTGATGCATGCAAATTGGCTTTTGTGGGGGCGGATCGTGTCTGGGAAGGCAGCTTCTCCACCCCCACACACATCTGGATCCTGCCTGCCCAGGTGACAATCAGACAAGCTCCTTCTCTGCCCTTTCTTCCTGGGACAGCTCTCCAGAGCCTCTTTTCCAGGCGAGGGTCTCATAGGAGTGCTTTCCACGCCACAACACATTTCAGTCAACTCCTGCATCTCCCAGGGGCTCCTGCATTTCAGGACACAGATCTCAGTGTGGGATGCAGGGTTGTCAGAGGGAAAACCAGTCACTCAGGCACTCCTGCTCCCTTCCCCATCCTTTCTCCCCACAGTCATTTATTAAACCCCTCGCATTTGGGGCTGACGCACGCCACAACCACTGCGAACAAGACAGACGAGTTCTCTGCCCCCGTGGAGCTTATGTTTTGGTTGGAAAGAAAGAGAGAAAACGAAGCATACAAACACACACCCTATAATGAATTTACCGGAAGTGGTTACTTGGAGGGGGTGGTTGAGAAAGAGTCTTTGATACCAAGAGGCAGAGGTGACAAGTAAGGGCAATGGAAATGCAGATGCTGGCATGTGAGTGTCACCTGAGGTAGAGTGGGGTGCTGATTAAAAAAAAAGATGAAATTGATCCACTTTCCTCTCTTTTCCTTCCACTCAGATGAGATACAACTTGAAGACTTCCACCCAATGCGGGTGCTGGGAGCCTCCAAAACTGTGAGCCAAATCAACTTCTGATTCGTAAATTACCTGGCCTGTGGTATTTGGTTATAGCATCAGAAAATGGCTTACGATGAAAACAGTGATATGCAGAAGTGTAGATGTGGATGTGGAAGCGTAGAATTGGCATTGGAACTCAGGTGACAGTAGAAATGGAGGCCTTTGAAGGAACAGACTAGAAAGACACTAGACCGCCATGGATCGAGGGCTTTTAGGGTGACACCCTGGTGAGGTCTCAGGAGAGAGCTATAGGGCAAGAGTGTGTTTTTCTCAGATGCTGCCTAACAGGCTGGGGTCAGAATGTTGGCAGAAATCTGAAGAGCGAGGCCACTCTGATGAGATCTCCCTGGGATGGAGGAACAGGGTATTAAGGAAAGGCCACCTCTGTCATGGGTTTGTGACCATGCCCTAGGGGTCTGTGAGAGGCGGGACTGAAGAGTGCTGAGCTAGGTTACCTGGTAGGTGGAGGAGATATCCAAGCAGCAAAGAGTTTGACCTATTGCATGGCTTATTTGTGTGTGTGTGTGTGTGGGGGGGGGTTGTGTGGATGTGTAGAGATCGACGACATCATATGTCTTTTTCCATTACTCTCCACCTTATTTTTTTTCATTTGTGTGTGTGTGTATGTGTGTGTGTGTGTGTGTGTTAGTGTTATATGTGTGCTTTTTACATGAGTGCAAGGATTTGAACTCAGTCCTCATGTTTGTGCAACAGTTTACCCACTGAGCCGTCTCTCCAGCTCTATCTTATTTTTTGAGCTAGGAGTCTCTCACTGAACCTGGAGCTCCCTGGTTGTTTACACTGACCAACAAGCCCCCAAGATCTTCCATTTCCCACCTGCCAGAGTTCAGATCACTGGCTGCTGTGCTTGGATTTTCATCTGGTTGCTTGGGAATCCAGATCCAGGTCCTTATGCCCCCTCCCTCTGTTTGTTCTGCAGCTAGGGTCTTTCTGCAGTACCACACTACTCCCCTCCTAAGAGGTAAGAGCTCTGTTTGTAGTAATAAGTGCCCTTCAAAGCACGGCCCCGTGGATGGCAAGCATTAACTTTAGAATTCTCCTAGATCCCGTGCAAATGACAAAGGGACTTTTCTGTTGCCCCCAAGGAGGAGTCTCTAAGCCTTCAATGACTTCCTTTCTTTATTTTGTTTTCCTCCAGTTCTGTGTAGCCCTTCCCTTTGGAGGAAATAATCCAGTCGGCTCAGCTGATGTTCATTTGTGTTGCTGGAGACACCCTCTGTCTGGTGTGGAGTGGCACACTGCCCTCCCTGCCTCTCCCTCCGGCCCCCTTTCATTCCCCCCCCCCCCCCCCCCCCGCCCCGTCTGTGACTTGGTTTGAATATCATTGACATAACCAGCTCATGTTTGCATATTCCTCCTGATCCTGGAGCCTGCTGTCATTACAGATTCACACACACCCTGCTCTCTGCTTCCCCTGAGATGGTTCTTATGGAAATTATTGACATGCAACTTCTAGGGCAAGGGGACAGGGAGCAGACGGCAAGGGCTTAGCAGGGAGTTCCTGGTATTCCAGAACTAGAAATCAGCTCAGGGTTTTCTCCTCTGAGGCAGATGCCCTTTGAGGAGAAATGCCTTGAGCATTTCCAGTTAATAATGTAAAGAGGATTAATATGAATAGCATTTACGTTTGCAAGGCAGTTCCCAAAGTGCTGTGATTTGTATTAAATCCTGTGGCCTTCCCTCAAACCGGGGGATGGGCCATAGACCATTGTTTCCACTACTGTCAAAGAACAGGAAAAACCTGACTGTAATGGTAGATAAAAGCAACTGGGTCTTGGTCACCCAGTTGGTAGTTGGCGCAGTTGAGACTAAAGTCCAGGGCTCTAAATTTAAGGTCAAGTGCTTTCTGCAGACACACAGCTTAACTCCACAGAGCAACACAGCCCACCATTTTTGCATTCTTGGTGGCAGTTGTCTGGAAGGAAGGACTCAAAGGAAACTGGACATGAGCGGAACAGGAGGGGGTTACTGTGGAGATGACACCCCAATAAAGCACCTGCCACCCACAAGAATGAGGACCTGAGTTTGGATTCCCAGAACCTACTTTAGAAATCCCAGGGTGGTGTGTCCTATGTCTGTAAAGCCATTGCTGGGGGGGCGGGGCGCGGAGAACAAGAGGACCCTTGAAGCTCATTGGCCAGTCATTCTAGCCAAAGTGATGAGCTCCAGGTTCAGTGAGAGACTCAATAATAAATAAATAAATACAAAAGTGGGGAGTGATCAGGAAAGGCATCTGATGTCAACTTCTTCTTGTGTCCACAGACATCACACACACACACACACACACACACACACACACACACGCACGCACGCACAAACACTAACTAAATAGAGTGTAGAGATGAATTGATTGACTGGTTTGTTCATTCATTCATTCATTCATTCATTCATTCATTCATTCATTCGTCTGTCTAATAAACGTTTCAAACACTGTTACCCACAATGTGATGATGCACAATAGCCCAAACACTAGTGAAATAATAGTCACTGGGCAAACACTGACCAGCCATTCTCACTCCCCTTCCCCCTTTCTGGTCTCATTCAAGGACTACATTTCCCAATCTCCCTTGAGCCTGAGTTTCAGCTAACAGAATGAGAATGGAAAACCTCTTCTCCTAGTTCCTTAGTGCAGATGAGCAAGGAGAGCTTGAGAGCGATGAAGGATTGCTCCTGCCAATGTGGAATACCCAGTAGACACAGACTTACGCTAACCCAGCGGGAGTTTGGAGTTTGTCTTCCACAGTGATTACCAGGCCTTCTAGCCAGGCTGCAGGACATGAATCAAACCAAAAGGTTTAAAGTGACCACAGTAGGTAAGGGATTAACACATTTTAATTTGCATTGAAAATGAATTAGTTTTATATCATTCTTGGGAGAAAGGAACAACTCACATCATCTTCCATAGTTTAATTCTCCTGAGAAACCCCTATTTAGAAAGACTGGGTATACACGATGCCATTGATGCTCTCAAGGGGTTTATTATAATCTAGCTGTGGAAATTGGACAGGTGCACACACTTCTCTGCAAGCAATCAGGAAGAAGAAGCTTGTTTGGCCTTCATCCCCAGGATGAACTCAGGGAGATTCTCTTATCACCATCTTATAAAAGAAGAGGCAGATGTTCAAGGTCACTCACCCCTGCCCCCCACACAGATCAAGAGTTGAAGCTATGTCTGAAGGACTCTTGCCCACACCATTGTAAAATAAGCAGCTTGACCTAATTCACAATTCTCCTTAAGGCTGCCAAGTGACCAGAGGGCCCAAGGCCATTTCCATTGTCAAGGACAAAGAGAAGGCTCCTGTTCTGGAGAAAGAAGAAGGTCTCTCTCCAGCCATACTGAGGTCTTGGTCATCTTTAAGTTGGTATTTTTAGAATGTCCCCACCCTGGGTCTGTTTATGGGAATCCACGCCAGATGTCATGAAAAAAAGTTGCAGGAGAGTATCAGTAAAAAAGGAAGAGCCATCTACATTGTGACTTTAAGAAAGGGGGACTAATTTATGAAGAGTTTGGGAGATGTGATTGGAAGAGCAAAGGATTGTTAGTTTACAAAGAGAATTAGGTTAACTAACGACCATCTTCCAAAAGCTTAATTAAGTCTCTCAGCCCTCGAGTGAGGCAAGGAAATAATTGATTTCTGCATTGCTGTTGGGAAAAGTGAGGAGGGGGTAATTTGCTTTTGGCCAACAAGGGAGCCAGCATCTGTCCTGGGATTAAAAAACTAAGAATTTTTTTTTAGCTCTTGGTCTTTTGTTTTACTTCTGAATCTGGAATGTTCAAGGCCCAGAAGAATTTTGGGAACCCCAGAGCAGGACTGTCAACCAAGATATTCCATGCAAATGAGACCAAATAATTAAGGATTTGTTTCTTAGTAATTTTCTGTCCTTCAAAGAAGTAAGACAAACAATTCATCACTTGTGAGTCAAGGCATCGAGGGCATATTTTAATAAGTGCCAGCACTTTGCATTGTTACTCTTGCCCATCCCTCAGAGGAGTTGCTTGTGGTGCCAGAGGGTATTTGGAAATCTCAACATTTAAAACAACCAATGTCATGAACAGAGGGAGACATTGGCAAGGGGTGGGGGTGTGAAAGAGGGAGGAAGGGTCAGCGGGAGGAGGGGAGCGATGTGGAGAAGGTGAAGGAGGACAAGAGGAGAAGAAAGGGTAGGAATAGGGAGAGAGAGATGGAAGGGGACAAAAGAAGGAAAGACTGAGGATCAGGTTTAGAAAACTGTGCAGAAGAGCAACCAATTATTAAATGCTCACTGTGAGCAAGGAGTTTTTTGTTTTTGTTTTTGTTTTTTGTTTTTTTTTCCTGGGACAGGGTTTCTCTGTGTAGTTTTGGTGCCTGTCCTGGATCTCGCTCTGTGGACCAGGCTGGCCTCACAGAGATCTGCCTGGCTCTGCCTCCCGAGTGCTGGGATTAAAGGCGTGTGCCGCCGCCGCCGCCGCCGCCGCCGCCGCCGCCGCCGCCGCCACCACCACCACCACCACCACCACCACCACCACCACCGGGCCGAGCAAGAAGCTTTTAAAGGTTCCTTAGAAGAGCCCTGTGTGGCAGATGTTAAATTATTTATATTATTAAAACTTTTTATTACCTTCATTTGTGTGTGTGTGTGTGTGTGTGTGTGTGTGTGTGTGTGTGTGTGTGTGTGTGAGAGAGAGAGAGAGAGAGGGGGGGGGGGGGGGAGGGAGGGAGGGAGGGAGGGAGGGAGGGGGAGAGAGCACATGCCAGGCTTGTGGAGGTCAGAGGACAGTTTGCAGAGTTGGTTCTCTCCTTCCACCAGGTGGGTCCCAGAAATTGAACTCAGGTCGTCAAGCTTGGTGGTAAGTGCCTTTATGTGCTGAAGTCATCATTCAATTACATTAGGCAATCATGTTAGTGCTGTTCCATCAGTCTAGATGGAAGGGTGTATCTTTCATGAGGCAAGCAGGAACAGCACTAGCATTGAATCCACGTCTGCTCACTAGCCCGCAGTCTTCACTACTGCCCAGCACCGCCCTCTGCCTAAGACCCAACTAGAGGAGCAGAAGGAAGGGGTTTGCTAGAAGTCATGTTCTCACACTTCCGTTTCCCTTTGCTGGGCTGGAAGCTCCTTCAGGATCAGAATCAAGCCTTCTTATGTTTGTCTCTCCAGAGCCTATATTCTGAAAGGCAGAACGTAGTGAATGTTTGGAGAATAGAAGAACATTGAATGAGATCTACAGCTAGTTAACTCCAGGAATCAGATCTCCCCTTCTGATCTTCATGCACCTGTGGTCTCCCAGACTGTCAAAACCTGGGAACTGTTAATTCCTCTGATTGTGAATGAGACCACTACCACAGTTTAAAACCAACTTTGAAGCAAGCTTTAACTAAATACTGGCCAGGTGGATGGGCTTTGGCCAGGTCCATCTCTGGTTTTCCAAAAATGGCCTTGAGCCACAGTTTGCAGTGGCTTAAGAATTTTCCATCAAGCCGGGCGTTGGTGGCGCACGCCTTTAATCCCAGCACTCGGGAGGCAGAGCCAGGTGGATCTCTGTGAGTTCGAGGCCAGCCTGGGCTACCAAGTGAGCTCCAGGAAAGGCACAAAGCTTCACAGAGAAACCCTGTCTCGAAAAACCAAAAAAAAAAAAAAAAAAAAAAAAAAAAAGAATTTTCCATCAGGTCCAATCAGGGCCAAGCATACATCCTGACATATTTCCTGCCTGTGAACCTCCTGCCCACATGTGCTCAAGCACATCTAGTGCAGATGGGTCAAACAAACTTGTTTAGAGGACAGAAAACATGTTTATCTCCCATAAACAGAAGCTTCCAGCATGTCAAGAGCCATCTGTCCTTGGGCAAGGGGCTTGCAGATCAGAGATATTTTTGTTTCATGGATCTCTAAGGCATAATAATTAAAACTTAAAATGTACCTATAGCTCCTTCAGTACAATCAATTAAATTAATCATCCTGATCAATTCTACCAATGGAGAAATAAGTTCAAAGCCCTATCTAGAATGCCAAGGGCTTCCTAGGTTGGGGACAGCTTGTGTTCTAGCCCTCTAACCCCGTATCACCTGATGTTCTCAACACGCTCACAACACAAATGTGATCTGCAACTCTCGCTCACTGGCCTTGAACAAACTGACTTTGGGTTTCCAGATCCAGTTTCTTCCTCTATAAAATGAATATCTTGTTAGGTGGCTAGAGGGGGTAAGGAGTGGAGATGGAAAGGTGGTTCTATAGCAAAAGTGCTAGCCCTGGCAGCCTGACAAGCTAGGCTCAGCTATGTATCCCAATACACCGGTTAGAGAGATGAGTAATGGTGAAAGAGAGAGAGACTGAGTCAGTGCACATGTTGGGAAGAACAGACAAAGGGTCCAGTGACCCACATGTGTGTCCTTAGGGTACTGATGTGAATGTTAGGTCTAAACAGGGAGACTTGTGACAAAGGGCAGGAGGTATGCATAATTAAGAGGTCCTGACTGGGTTCATCGTTGCCTCAGTTCTGATTCTGCAAAGTGATCTGAAGAAGTCTTACTACTTAGGGGTACAGTTGTTTTTGGAAGATGGTGGCTTCTGTTCCCCAGTCTTGCCATCATGAATAATGATCCTCATCTCAGGGTGGCCTGCCCTTCCAGGTTCTGCTGATCCCGGACCAGAAGGTGACTATAGGTTTAGGGCAACTGAGACCTTTGAGAGGTTTGGAGGGGGATCAGGAGTGGGACATGGTAAAAAGCTGGGAGTAAGGTGTCTCAGTTGCTCTTGTTCATGTACTTTTAGCCTCAAAGGGGAGAAGATAGGTGGCTAATTTCTAGGTAGAAGCTTCTTCAGGCAAACAAAGGATCCAAGTAAGGCAGACAGAGGTAACATGCAGGCAGAGATGCCAGGCTTTCTTCTGATTTTTGTTTATCTTGTCAGCCCAAGTGAAGTGATGGATTGGTGCTTTTTAACAAATGCACTTTTCAGGTGCTGTGGTGGTTTGAAAGAAAATGACCTCCAAAGGGAGTGGCACTATTAGGAGGTGTGCCTTGTTGGGAGAAGTTTGTCACTGTGGGGCAGGCTTTGAGGTTTTGTTTCAAGCTTCCCTTAGTGTGACAGTCACTTGACTTCCTGTTGCATCTAGGTCAAGATGTAGGACTCCCAGCTCCAGCACCACATCTGCCTGCATGCTGCCATGCTTCGCACCATGATGATGATAATGGACTGAACCTCTGAAACTGTAAGTGAGCCATGCCAATTAAATGTTTTCATTTAAGAGTAGCTGTAGTCGTGGTGTCTCTTTATAGCAATAAAAAAAATCTAACTAAGACAAGTGTCCATTACAGGAGAAATTACAGTGAATAGGAAAAGGCAGTCATCAGCCACCATGGTAGGTAAAAGCATGGTGAGGCCATAGTTTCACCTATTTTCAAAAAATTCAGGATATTGGACTTTTTTTTTTTTTTTTTTTTTTTTTTTTTTTTTTTTTTTTTGGTTTTTCGAGACAGGGTTTCTCTGTGTAGCTTTGCGCCTTTCCTGGAACTCACTTGGTAGCCCAGGCTGGCCTCGAACTCACAGAGATCCACCTGGCTCTGCCTCCCGAGTGCTGGGATTAAAGGCGTGCGCCACCACCGCCTGGCTAGGATATTGGACTTTTATGAAAATTCCTCTCTCTCTCTCTCTCTCTCTCTCTCTCTCTCTCTCTCTCTCTCTCTCTCTCTGATGAGATCCAGATGGCTTTGCTCTTGGTACTATTTCTGGTTCACTTTAAGCAGAGTGGTCAAGGGTTTGAGTGTATCTGTGTTTTTAAACACACTGAAAAAGTTGAATTTTTTTAAAAAAGGTTTATTTTATGTGCACAAGTGCCTGAGTGTGTATGTGCACCATGTGCGTAGTGCCCTCAAAGGCCAGAAGAGGGCACCAGACCCCTCACAGGTGATTCCAGGTGGTTGTGAATGCCATGGGGGTGATGGGAACTGAACCTGAATCTTCTCCAAGAGCAGCCAGTGCTCTTAACCACCAAGCCCTCTTTCCAGGCCCCAGTTCTTCAATCTTGACATTTTCCCCCCCAGAAATACAAAATTAGCCAAAATTAACACATTTATGTGGGGACACAGCCCATGTCCCCTGGAGCACAGTTTCTGCCTCGGCCACATCTACTTAAAGAAAAGATGATCCGCCACCAGGCCACATGCTCTCAGATCATCTTTTCCATCCAGATGGCTTTGCTCTTGGTACTATTTCTGGTTCACTTTAAGCAGAGTGGTCGAGGGTTTGAGTGTATCTGTGTTTATAAACACGCTGGAAAATTCCATATGCTGTGCTCAAAGTGAAGCTGACTTAATTTGAAAAGATGAAATGCATGCAGGCAAGTGCAGAGCTGTCTGTTTTGCAGATCAGTGCAATTTGTCGGTGGCAGGACAGGAGAGGAGTTCTGTGAAGCACAGCTGCTGTGACCAGCAAGCCTGGTGCTGGCAGCACACGCTGTCTCCAATACTGATGGCTGCTTCACTTTGCATGTGGGCATGCGCGCACGCACACACACACACACACACACACACACACACACACACAAGCACCCACATGCAGCTCACCTCCATCCCTCCCTCTGGTTCAGTTTGCTGCTTTTATTTGAGCTCTATCCAAAAGATGAAGATGTCCTCCAGACAAACAGTGTGAGAAATGCTTAACCGACAGCTGTAGGCTGCTTAGACCAAGTTATTTATTTTTAGGGATTGTGTTTGTTTATTTGTTTTGAGATAGGGTTTCAGGCTAGTCTGGGACTTGATATGTAGACCAGGTTGGCCTGGTCAATCACAGTGATTCTTTTGTCTCTGTCTGTCTTTTGAGCGCTGGGATTAAAGATGTGAGCCACGACACCTAGCTCACCCCAGGTATCTTGACTGACTGGAAGCTTTGATGGGACAGAGACCCTTGGATGCATAGTTTCTCTGGCATTAATGTGGACAAGAGCTTGGACAGTTTCCCTGCCAAAGCCTCAGGTCCTTCTCTGTGAAATAATGGCTAGGAACTTGGATGCACTGATAATATCCAGGAATATCTGGTTCCCACAAGGCAAGCAAAGGGACTCATTCCTGTTCCCAAGCTGAACATTGCTTCTGCATCAGGTCATGGAGAACAGTGTACTGGATTTGTGTCTGGGTGTGTCTGTCACTTTGAGTACTTATGGCAGGTAGAAAGGATGTTCAGAGGAGCCTGTTATGTGGCCCTTAAGTGCACTGTATTAATTACTCCTGTCATTGTTACAATCAAATATCTGGCACAAAGCACCATAATGATGGAAGGATTTATTTGGCTTACAGTTTGAGTGGATATAGTCCATCATGGTGAGACATGGTGGCAAGCGTAGGCGGCATCCCATGCAGTCCATCATTGTGGGAAAGACAGGCAGTGGGTGTAGGATGCAACTGGTCACATTGCATCTATTGGTTAGCAAGCAGAGAAATATATTGCTTGTGCTCAGCTCTTATTTCCTCTCTCTCTCTCTCTCTCTCTCTCTCTCTCTCTCTCTTTTCAGAACGGGACACTTGTCCTTGGAATGGTACCAACCCACATTTAAGTGGATCTTCCTACTTCAATTAACCTAATCTAGAACCTGACGCAGTCAGTCAGTTGCTAATGGGTGGGTATGGGTGGTTTTTTGTTTTGATTGACAGGCCTTTCTTCCTTGTGTGTGTCCTTTCCTGGGATGTATCTGGTTTCAATCACATGCATGCCTGATCATGCATAGGCACAGGATGGCAAACAGGAGTTTTTCCTTAAAAATTCACTCAGAAGATAGTTTGTCTCACTGGACTTGCACAAAAACTAGTTGAGGCTGGATGGGCACCTTTCTTCTAGCTCTCAGATATATTCTGAGACCTGTTTGAATGGACACAGGAAGTCACTGAAGGGTTGTTAGGGAGGAGCTGACTTACTGTAAGTCAATTATTTGGAGTGGAGTGTAGATGTATCTCCATGTTGGAGATACTCCATTGTTAAGTGCATTGCCAAGAAAGGTGTGTGTGTATGTGTGTGTGTGTGTGTGTGTGTGTGTGTGTGTGTGTGTGTGTGTAGCTTAAGCCAAGTGGTGTCTTAGGTTGCCGTTTTCCATATCCTTACCTGCCTCAATTTCTTCACTTTGTATCAGATAATTTCTCCTCATTGTAATAGAATGGTCTCCACAGTTCCAGGGATTTTATCTTTACACATCAATGTCTCATCCATATGTATAGATATAAAGATAACTTTCTAATCACACCCTCTCAGGAAGCTTCATAAGTACCACATTGGCCATGAGTCCCTTTGCCCATGCCCAAGGCAATTGTGAGCAAATAAATGTAATTGCACTGGTGGATTTTAACAATCCAAGTTCTCCCTGGACCAAGAAGAGGTTCTGCCTCCTTCTGAGGTGTCAGAAACCCCACACTAGAGCAAAGTCACAATTCCGAGTGCACAGGAGGACAGCTGACTCAGAGACCACTGTGTGTCTGCATTACTCCTGCTGGGGGAATGGTGAGGGGAGGGGCAGGGGAGGAGTCAAGGGACAAGGAGGGAGGTCAGGGAAGGGAGAGGATGCTGCGGAGGCTTTGGAATCAGATTCAGGTTTCATTTCCGGCTCTGTCAATCCCCAGCTGTGTGTTCTTGGCTTGTTCCTGAGCCCTCCAAGCTTGGCTTCCCTATGTGTAAAGTAGATAAAACTTGGGTTTGTGGGAGTTTCAATAAGAAGACAGCGGAAGGAGCTATTCACAGAGTCCATGAGATACTGTTCAATTAAGGCTGGGAAAGAGAGGAATACAAGGAGCACTCTACAGTTTGTAAAGTGCTTTCTCAGATATCATCCTTCCTGGGTCTGACAGCGCACCAATGAGGTCAGCAAAGGAAACATCTTGTTTGTTGATTTAGAGACAGAGTCTCATTATGTAGGCTTGGATGCCTTCTAACTTACTGTGTGGACTCACCTGCCCTCAGACTCACACAGATCTGCCTCTTTTTGCCCCATGAGTCTTAGGATTAAAAGCATGTCATTCTCAGTACATCTTCTTATCTTTAAATCCTCTCTCTCTCTCTCTCTCTCTCTCTCTCTCTCTCTCTCTCTCTCTGTGTGTGTGTGTGTGTGTGTGTGCACAAGTGTGCCACAAGTCAACCTCAGGTGTCATTCCTCAAATGTCATTCATCTTGTTTTTTGATGTAGGGGTGTCTCTTCATGAGCCTGAAGCATTCTAGCTAGCTAGTGTGGCTGTCCAGGAGCTGGTCTATCCACCTCTCCAATGACAGGCTTGCTTTACCACGACCAGCTTTTTCACATGGGTCTGGGGGACAGAACTTAGGTTCTCAGTCTTGCAAGGCAAACATTCTGCTCACTGAACTACCTATACAGACATTTATTTTAATTTTTTTTTGTAGTGCTGGGGATAGAACACAGGGCCTTACACATGGTGCACCACTAAACACTGCAGTGTTACATGATCCTAATTAGTCTTAATTAAAAACCCAGAGTCAGATATCGAGGGTGAAAGCTGAACGAACAGAGCAGAGCAGCAAGCCACTAGAGACTTCTTACCCCTACAAATCCTCAGACCAAATGGGGAAAGGGGCGAGATCCTATCTCCACCCACCTTATACTCCTGTCTCCAACTCCCTAGTGCTGGGATTAAAGGCTTGAGCCTCCCATATGCTGGTATCAAAGGTGTGCATCACCACTGCCCAGCTCTGTTTCTCTTTTAGACTGGTTCAATCCCATGTAGCCCAGGGTGGCCTTGAACTCCTAATCTTCCTGCTTCCTCTTCCCAAGTGCTGGGATTTGTGCCACCACTGCCTGACCTCTACGGTTAACTAGTGGCTAGATCCGCCCTTTGATCTCAGGGCAAGCTTTATTTGTCAGAACACAAACTAAATATCACACAACACTGCAGTACTTAGTATGTACTGCACCAATGAGCTACAACCCGAGGCAAATGGGGCATCATTATTGTCTTCTTTTGTGGATGTCGAGAATATTGACTGTCCAGCCTCAGGTCAGTAAAGCAGAATATGGGGATTGTTGTTGTTTGTTTAAGATTTATTCATTTTTATTTTACTGTACAAGTGCTCTGACTATATGTATACCTGCGTACCATGTGTGTGCCTGGTGTCCACGGAAGTCAGAAGAGAACATCAGATGCCCTGGAACTGGAGTTAAGGATGGTTGTGTGCCACCATGTGGGTGCTGGGAACCAAAGCTAGGTCCTCTACAAGATCAGTAAGCACTCTTAGCCACTGAGCCATGGTTCTAGCTCCTAGAATGTAGGTTTTTGAAGTTCAGAGCCCCAGCAATACTGAAACATGCATAGGTATGTTACAGGGAAGAGTGCATGTTGCAATATTTCAAAAACGTATTATTGTTTTGGCAGGGGAGGAACCCATACAACAAGAAAGCTACCCATCTTTCTGGCTGTATATCTAGGCTAATTAGATTCAGTTCCACAAAAATGCTGAGTGCTAATCAGGCAGACTGACTGGTCTCTAGAATACAGAGAGGACTAGAATAAACTCTTTGTACTCAGGCAGCTCAAGTTGAAAGGGACCACTGATTAGTGTTACCAGTGTATGTATTTAAAGACACAAAGCATTTGAGCTAGTATTTCTTTCCTCAGCTTATCCTTAATTGAATCTAGTGGTCTGCTGGCCAAGGTTGTAGTAGACCCTGTGTTTGTGGGGAAGCATCACACCAAGGGTGATTTAGACACCCTCTTGGACTCTGCTTCGCCAGAAAGGGATCCCTGAGTAGGGTCTTAGCCTGGCCTCAGGAAGATCTTTGTCTCCTCTATCCTAGGCAGGCATTTTGGCTGGAGTTTAGGCGCCATTCTTGGCCCAAGCCTCAAGTCAGCTGGGGTTGTATTTCATAAGGGTGGAGTGGGAGGGTTACCTGGGGGAGTGAACCAGAGATTCCAGACAACCAACTCTCTAGATCCTCTGGGACATCCTCACAGGAGAGGACTTCTAGTCCCTTTGCAAATGATCCCTCAAGCTCTCTGACCAGTTCCAAGCAGAACTGACCTTAGTGAACCATGCTTTGGTTTGAGGGATGATGGAGTCACCCACCTAGGACCTACATTGGTTAGTCTTGTCAGGGAGGCTAGAGATATGGTTTCACCTGTTGGATGTAAAAATTCAACCAGTTGGACTACAATCCCTTCTGTTGGAGTGCTAGTTAGGAAAACTGGAATATTAACAGATAGACCTTAAATAGTATTGTCTAACATAAAAGACTGTTTGCCATATGGAGCCTTGAAGAACATTTAGCTCTCCTCAAAACTATTGAGGAGAGGTTCTTTCCACATTGTGGCTCTGTATTCTCTAGCACTAGGCATCTAAATCTTTTAAGTTTATCAGCATCAACCCAGTGATGGTGAAGAGGCTTGGATGAAGGTTTGTATGGGACAGACGGGGCAGATGCAAGCATGGTACGTGTTATACAGGCTACAAGCCAGTCTGCAGCCATACCAAACCACTTGTGAGGCTGGGAAATGTGGTCCAGGCTAGGTCTGGGGACTTGATAGTACTGTCTTTTTGATCATGAAGTAACTTTTATACCCTTCTTCCCATGCAAAGACTTAAAGTGATCAACACCTGTGATTGCTTAGAAGGCTGTATTAGTTACTTTTCTGTTTCTAGGACAAAATATCATGACCAAGAGCATCTTAAAGTAGAGTTTGTTTTGGTTTACAGTCCCATAGGGCTAGATTTCCATAATGACAGACAGCACATGGCAGCAGGAAGCTGAGAAATCACATCTCAACCACACACTGGAATCAGAGGTAAGGCTATACACTCTAGAAATCTGTTCCCAGTAACACATTTCCTCCAGCAAGCCTCCGTGTTCTAAACATTCCATAACCTCCCCAGTGAATGACATCATTGCTGAACTTAGTGTTCAAATACATGAGCTTGTGAGTGACGTTTCTCATTCAAACCACCACAAAAGCCAATCACTAAATCAGTGCCACGTGTTTTAGGTTTATGTCACAGCATACTTTGCTTTCATCAGAAGCTTCTGTTTAGGGTCAGGGATTATTACAGAAGCATCCAGCTGTTAGGGATCACTTCTCAGTGCCCCCTTACCTTCATGCTCATCAAGGACGAGCTGGGACAATAAATCCAAAGCTGGGATGGCTACATTATAGGCAGGTTAAGTGGGAGCTGAACTATGGGGCTCAGTGGAAATGAGAAAAGAAGCGGGTAGGGAAAGCTAGAGAACTGAGGGTGGCAGAGAGGAGAAACTGGGAGTGGCCTGGGGCAGCTGCTGTGGTGGATTGCTGACCTCTGAGATCTTGTGCGGGTGAGGTTGCATAGGCCACATTCATTCAAAGGGCTCCTTGTGGATGGAGCATCAGCATTCAGCACTCAGACCCTCACACAATTGGTGTGAACTCTATTTCCTTAGCTCCCAACACCTCATTTAAAAGTTGTGTTGAATGATTTTAAGTTTAGTGAAAGAGAAACAAAATAATTCATAATTCATCGTGGCTATAATATAATAAATTAAAATTGAAATAAGTTTCAATATCTATCCTTGTGGGGGAAATGCTAATTATGCTCTAGCATACCCATACTACAGGATCTATGCTGTGGCTAAATTTGATTACACAGTAAGTACCGTCAACATGAAGAGGAAACCTCACAACAATGTCTGTGTTTTGGATGAGGAGGGGTTATGAGTGCCTTCAGAGGTAGGGGAGGGCAAGGACTCACCCAACTGCTCAAGGGACTGGGTCAGGGTATAGAGGCTTGGGATGGTATAAATGGGACTTACAAGTAATAGTCTTGGGGCTGGATAACTAGATAGGTGTTCATCTCTGGGGAAGACTTAATTCTCCAATTGAGTTACAGCTGATGTTCAGCTAACTGTGTTCTCCATTTTTTTTTAACTTAGTGAGATGTAGGAACATTTGAACAAATGGCATTAGATATCCCTTGAACAATACGTTTTGTGGTGGTTACATAGTAGTGTGTGTGGATATACACGTATGTGTTATGCACTATGTAATTGAAAACCTGCCAGCCTATAGAGCACCAAGTAAGGCTTTCCTTCTATCATCTCACTTCATACTCTTGCTTGGGTATCAGATACGGATTAATATGTTCATGTTACAGCTGAAGAACTAGAAGCACAGGAGACATGCATGACCCACGGCAAGATGCTAAAGGCCGCCAGTGGCCGAGCCTCCAACTCCATCTCATGACATGTCTTTTACTCATTTTTGTAGTGCCGAGGATCTAACCCAGAGCCTTGTGTCTGCCAAGCAAGCAAGCACACTCTCAGTGAGCTGCATTTCCAACTCCCAAACTCACCTCTGTGTCAATTACTATGTTAAGCATCCTCTAAGACAATTATTTAAGCAAGCATCTGCTGCTCAATATATGGCTGCTGTAGGTATTTTACTGTCTTAAATAACATGGAGTAAATATCTTTTTCTTTAAATTTTACTTTTATTTTTAATTACATTTAATTAATCAATTAATTGTATGTGTGTATGTGGAGTTGGAGGACAACTTGCAGAAGTTAATTTTCTCTACCATGTCGGTTCAGGGATCTAACACAGATCATCAAGTTGGGCATGAAATGTCTTTATTTCCTAAACCATCTCACTGGCCTATGAATATACTTGCATGAATGGCTTTGGCTACATCTCAGAATTCCTTGCTTAGGCTGAATTCCTAAAGGTTGAAAATTAACTGATATGGTGATTTAATGAGAATGGGTCACAATAGACCCATATGAGAATACTTGGTCCTCACTTGATGGGACTGTTTGGGAAGGATTGAGAGGTGTGGCTTTGTCAACTCAATGCTGAAATGAGTTTCAAAACTGCAGGGACAGATGGATGAGGTATAGACTCTATGGGTGGATGATTAACCATTGGCAGGTTGTTATATGTGTGAGTCTTCACAATAGGATTCTTTCCAGTTTCTGAATGTTGGAAACTTTCCACAGTAAGAAAAGAGATGGAAAAAAAAAAAAGAAGAAGAAAACTTAATGGGATCTAAGAACTCACTGCTGGGTTGAAATGACTTAAGAAAATGCCATGCTTGTGCTGCTTTGGGACAGAATTATCTGTACTGTTACCTCATCTTATTAAAGACAAAATTGGGGAGTTACAGATGTCATCAATTAATTCTTTTAATAAGAATACCTATGAATGTGAGTTGCCCCTGAGCTTCTGTGGTGGGGGTGAGCTCCCAAACTAGGCTAATTAAACCCAAGCAAAGAGAAGGTTTCACCAACCAGCGGGGCCTTTCTGCCACCTTTGACTAGCAAGAGTGTCTTAATGAATGCCTGGGAGCCTGCCCTCCCCAAAGTCATCACCTTCCCAGGCTGTTACACTTCTCCAGTAAGAATTGTCTCTCTCCAACTTCCTGCCTCTGAAAAGAGGACACACACATACACACACACACACACACACACACACACACACACACACACACACACTATCTATCCATCTATCTATCTATATCTATCTATCTATCTATCTATCTATCTATCTATCTATCTATCTATCTATCTATCTATCCATCCATCCATCCATCCATCCATCCATCCATCCATCCATCCATCCATCCATCTATCTATCTATCTATCTATCTATCTATCTATCTATCTATCTATCTATCTATCTCTCCTTCTCCCTCTCTCCCCTTCTCTCCAAGACAGCCAACGAACAACACTGAATCATCCAGCAAGCATGGCAGCAATGAACCAGAAGTATATGAATTAAATTTCCCCTCAGGTCCCATAGAAATCCAATAAATAAATTAAGTACATGTGGATTTAAAAATTAAAGGCCAAGAAAGCTGGAGGCAAAGTGCATTTGACATTTGGAATAATAGAAAACTGAGGGGAGGCATGTGGAAGATGTGTGCTCACCTGGCATCCCGAGGTCCTTGCTCTCCTTGTCTTCCAGAGTCTGTTGGTGCAGTGTAATGAAATTGCAGGGAAATTCAATAAAAACTGTCAGGGCACCAGGTGTGAGCTGAGTGTCATCTTTTAGAAGACAGTGTCAGCCGGTTCCAGCTCAGACCTAAACCTAGGAGGGCTGTAATTTCCAGGCTCCTTAGGCCCCTCCAAGTACCCCTTACCTTGGGAAAGGTTTCTCACAGCAGTGAATTGAGTCTGGGAAAGGGCTAGTGCCTCCCCCCACACACACCCTGAGCCCCCACAACCTGTTGCAAGAACATGAAAATTTGCTCACATTTTAGCCGGGTGTTTTAGTTACTTTTTTATTACTGTGAAGAGACACCATGACCAGGGAAACTTACAGAAGACATTATTGGCTTACAGTTTCAGAGTGCTAGAATCCATGGCCACCATGGCAGGCAGCACGGAGGCAGGCAGTGTTGTTTGTGTGTAGACATGTTTAGGGCTGACCAATTAGACTGAATAACCTATAACTGATTCTGCCTCTCTCAGTAGCCATTAAATTGCTTATAGGTTTTCAGCAAGGGGTGAGGGCTTGTGGCATTTTTGCCAACTACATTGTCATCTGGTGTTGACCTTGTGCAGGTCTTACTTAGGTGATCATATTGTTACAATTTCATGGATGCACCCCCTGTGATATATAGAAGGCACAGTCTCAAAGCAGATGTTCTGGTCCTCTGGCTCTTAGGAGTTCTAGACTGAGTGGCTCACTGGGGTCAGATTAGTACATTTACCGGAGTAACCCAAATCCCATTTAGATCTATGAAAGCTTTTCTCACTATAGATCCCTTGGTGGGCCTCTGCCAAGTCCCTTATCCCCTCCTGCCCCAGACAATCACTGATTTAAATTTTAGAACTATAAATTAACATTACCTGCCTCAGATCCTTAAAGGCATTTTTTAAATTATCTTTTGAGACCACTGTAGCTGGACTAAAATTCCCTATGTAGATCAGCATGTCCTGGTACTTGTTGATGATGCTCTTGCCTCTGCCTCCCAAGCTGGGATTACAACAGATGTGTACCACCACACTCAGCTTCTGTCTTAGGATTTCATATACAAGAATCATGATGTCTGAAACACTTATGAATTGTTCTTTCTGCTCAGTGCCATCGCTACATATGCCTGAATTTTTCCCTTTCTTGATCTTTGATGACGTCTTTGAACCATTTGGTTAACCAGTTTGGAACTGCACCCAGCTTGGGATATTCTGCAACATGATAAGGCTTAGTCATTCACCACAGATTTAGTGGAAATTCATCTCTCTTGCCTTATGCCATAAACTGGAATTTCTCATTAGTACCTGACAATGTTAGGGAAGGTACCACACTGGACATAGTAATTGTGTTAGTCAGTGTTCTATTGCTGTGAAGAGACACCATGAACATGGCAACTCTTATTTTTTATTTTTTAAGATTTATTTATTTATTGTGTATAGAGTTCTGTCTGCATGTATGCCTGCAGGCCAGAAGAGGGTAACAGATCTTATTACAGATGGTTGTGAGCCACCAGGTGGTTGCTAGGAATTGAACTCAGGACTTCTGGAAGAGCAAGCAGTGCTCTTAAGTGCTGAGCCATCTCCCAACTACCCGCTCCCCACCCCCACAGCAACTCTTATAAAGGAAAACATTTAATTGGGGCTGGCTTAGAGTTTCAGAGGTTTACTTCATTATTGTTATGGTGGTAAACTTGGCGGCACTCAGGCAGACATGGTGCTGGAGAGTTAGCTGAGATGGCAAACAGCAGAAAGAGACACTGGGCCTGGCTTGGGCTTCTGAAACCTCAAAGCCCACCCTCAGTGACACACTTCTTCCAACAAGGCCACACCTACTCAACAAGGCCACACCTACTCAACAAGGCCACACCTCCTAATCCTTTTCAAGTAGTGCTACTCCCTAATGACTAACTATGCAAATATATGAGCCTGTGTGGACCATTCATATTCAAATCACCACACTAACCTAGTTGTGGCTTTGCTGGAATGGAGAGGTGGATGCTGCTGGTTATCTTCCTTGGTCACATTACATTTAGTGAAGTTGTTTTCTAGAAAAATGCAAGCTGTATTTGGGGAAGACTCCCCACCACCATTACCTTGCTGCTTCACTGAACCCCACTGGCCTGGCCTATGATCAATGTGCTCAGAGTCCTGTAATCATTGTCTCGGTGTTACTTCCGAGGTCAAGACCCAGGTTCTGTTGTTCTGCTTGGAACCTCCTCCTTCAGACCCTGAGAGGAAATGCTGAGTGCAACTGTAGTGTTGGATGTAGAACGAGTCAGCAACAGGTGGCACTCTTCCCCTGAGACACCTCAAGATATGTTGGCCCAGACGAAGTGGCTTACAGAAATGCCACTTGTCGGGCTGGAGAGATGGCTCAGAGGTTAAGAGCACGGACTGCTATTCCAGAGGTCCTGAGTTCAGTTCCCAGCAACCACATGGTGGCTCACAACCATCTGTAATGAGATCTGGTGCCCTCTTCTGGCCTGCAGTCATACATGCTGTATACATAATAAATGAATAAATATTGATGTAACCAACCGTCTTATTAAATAAGAAACACAAAAACAATGTAAAAGAGAAAGCCGAGAGGTCAGAGCTCAGAGCTAAAATCTCACCCTTCCGCCTGCGGTGTTCCAGCTTCGCCAAAGAGACCTATTTCCTGTCTGTTCGTCTATTTATAGTATTTTGTTCTGCCTTCTCATTGGTTGTAAACCCAAACACATGACTGCCTCATCACTGTCTGAATGTACAGCCCCCTAGGTCTTAAAGGCATATGTCTCCAATGCTGGCTGTATCCCTGAACACACAGAGATCTATGGGATTAAAGGCGTGTGCCACCACCGCCACACTCTGTCTATGGCTCTAATAGCTCTGACCCCCGGGCAACTTTATTTATTAACATACAATCAAAATCACATTTCAGTACAATTAGATTACCACCACAAATAAATAAATCTTTAAAGAAAAAAAAAAAAAGAAAGAAATGCCACTTGTCCAAGTCAGATACCTGCAGCTGGCCTCACATCTGTGTCCTCTTGTTCTAGTCCGCTGATCTGCATGGCTGTTTTTTGAGTCAGTGTCATGCTGTCTTTTAATTACTCCGTAGTTTAACTTGAGATTGGGTATGGTGATACCTCCAGGATTGCTCTTTTTGCTCAGCCAGAGTGGCAATCATGAGGCAAACAACAGCAAATGCTATTGGGGATGTGGACCAACGAAAACCATTCCCATCCCTGGTGGGAATAATACAAACTGTCTAGCCACTGTGGGGATCAGCACGGAGGTGCCTCAAAAACAAAACTAGAACACATAATCCAGCTCTACCACTCCCAGGGATTTATTTGAAAGACTCCAAGTCCACATACACAGAGGCACGTGCACATCAGTGTTTCCTGCAGCCCTGGTCATAACCACTAAGTCATGGGACCCACCAACGTTTCCAGCAACAGAGGAATGGAGAATGAAAGTATGGTATATATGCATGCACAGTGGGATTTTTTTTCAACCTTAGAGAAGACTGAAACTGTGTCATTGTGCCGAAAAAATGAATACTATTGGAGATCTCTATAGGAACCAACTTAAGCCAGCCTCAGAAAGACAAACTCATGCTTTTGCTCATTGGTGAATCCCAGATTTTGTATAAATGCACCAAATCATGTGTGTACCTACGACATGGAAGTAGCAGCAAGCTGTGTAGGAACAAGAGAGCCTACAGGAGTTGGAGGTATTGGGGACGCAGGGCCAAAGAACATTGTACACTTACATGAAGTGTCCTTATGAAACCTAACACTGTGTGAGATGATTACACACCAATATATTAAAAATGAGCAAAAGGCACATAAATAAATCAAATGTCTTTTCCTTCACCAGGGAATTCTCTCTCCCCCGCTTTCCTCCATGGAATCAGCAGTCTAAACTGTCCTAAGACCAGAGGCATTTTGTGGCCCCCGTTGACAATGGATGTTTGCTGGACATCAAGGTTGAGCATTAGTGACACATGTCTGTAGGCAGAATATTCTCTCCTGCCTGCCAGCTCCCAAATAACCATAAGTAGACTTATTATTTATGTCTTATGAAAGCTAGGCTGATAGCTTAGGCTTGTTTTTAACTAGCTCTTATAACTTAGATTAAAGTATTTTTTTTTAGTTTACTTTCTGCCTCGTGGCTTTATTACCTTTACTCTGCCCATGCTGCTTTCCTGCTTCCTCTGTGTCTGGCTAGTGACTCTTCATGACTCTGTCCTTCTTCCAAGCATTCTCTCTGCCCTAAAAATCCTGCCTAGCTATCGGCCATTTAGTTTTTTATTAAACCAATAACAGTGAAATATCTTCACACAGTGTAAAGGAATTTTCCAGAACACATGTCTGAAATGACAGATGTTCTAGTGATGTTGATCTAATCACCACACTTCACACACACACACACACACACACACACACACACACACACACACACACGAAATGCCAGGCTGTACCCCATAAATACAAACAACTGCTATTAAAAGACAAGTCTGGGAAGTGATTAGAGACTTCATGGGATCTGAGTGCTGGTCAGAGATACCAGCATCATGTCCCTAAGGTAGGACATATGGCCATTCACTCTTTTAATTTCTTTTATTCCAGCTTCACCCTGGGAGAGGGAGTGGAGTACCTTACCAGACAGACCTGGGTCTCCACATAGACCAATTGCAGAGCCTCAGTTTTATTTTGTAACATGTAGATGGCATCTTCACCCCACTGGCCTTTAAGTGAGTCAACAGATGTTATTGAACACCACAGATCTGTCCTTGCTCTGGGGTGGGAGGAAGTCTGGAAGAACAGTGGCACTCACAGCACCTGAGAGGCTCTTGGCACACTGCATTGTCAAAAGCTCTGTTCCAGTGTGTTCTATGCTCTGTTCCCCTCCTGTGGTATGACAATGCCACTCCTTCATGAAGAAGAGGACTCAGGTGAGTGTCTTAAGTATGGCAGGACACTTGATCACTTTTATGGCCATGTGATAATGGGTGACACAGCACTCTTTCTGGTCCTCCTTCAAGATACATGCTTAGAGAGCCTTAAGCAGATATTCTCTCCACATGGAGACAGAGGATGCTCTGTCCCATGTTGTTCCTGCCCCAGCACCAGACCTTCTGGAGAAGGCCTTGGAGCTATGTCTCAATCCCAAGCTCTGTCTGGACTCCCTGTGGCCTCATGAGTGGAACAAATGATTGTTTTATGCCATGAGCTTTGGATAATATGCTATACATGCTTGTAAAGGGAGCAAGCTATGTGCTAGTTGAGTAGACAAAGTAAATCATGGATACTATCCAAGACAGCGTTGAAAATGGCTACAAAGGACTGGAAATAAGAAGATGCAACCGGGCAGCAGGGAGGGAGAGGCAAGCCCCGCTTTGGACTTCCCAAAGGAAGTTCTGGGATAGAGAGAACATTTGTGCTCCAGAGACCCAGAATAGAAAAAACGGGTTCAGAGTATCAGGCCACGCAAGGACCCTGGGGCCATCACAGATGGGTATAATCAAGGGGCAGAGAAATCACTGGTGCCTTGGACTGCAGTGAAGGGAGACTCAAGGTGCCAAGGCAGAGCTAAGTTGCTAGGTGACCTAATGTGGGAAAGCTGCAGGCCAGAGGCCAAGGATCTGGATTTTTCTCCAAGAATGAGGAAGCCGTTGAAAGATGCTTGGCAGCATTGAGACGAGTTGCACTTTCTTTTGTACTAAAATTCCCTTTGACCCTTTGAAGGGTACAAATTAAAGAGGGAGGATAGTTCAGAGCTAGCTGGAGCCCAAGGGAGAGTAGGAGGCAGCTGGTTGGTGTGGAGCAGATGGGTGGGCCTAGTCACCAATACCCAGGGTATTCTAGTGGTGCTGTTTCAAGTGTCTCTGTGGACCACATGATTTTATCAAACAGTCCCATCATGTTGGTTTTATTATGACAACAGGTGAACATTACCTATGAGGTGGTGGGGTGGTCCCCTCACGAGGCTGGTCCTGCAGTGTCATGATCTGCCAGGAACCCAGTGGACATGGAGGGGAGCTCTGGGAGAGATGTGGATGAACATGGAGCAGGGTGAAGAGGGATTTGGTGTGTGCTGCTGTGTGTTGTCACATGCACAGTGATGAGGGGTTGTGAGGGCATCGTTTGAAATAGGGAGGTCTAAGCAGAGTCCGACAGGGGTGAGCCAGGACTGTACAATGAAGCTGCAATAAGCCCTGCGTGTAAGAATGAGCAAGCTAGTGAGCAGTTAACACTCGCTGAACAGTCAAGGTGAGGTACTGACCACATACAGGCTAATGTTTACTGGCCTGTAGATCATTTAACTTTGAAATAACCTAAGGAAATAACATACCATTATGTCTTTATTGAATGAGGAACAGAGAGGCTGAGCAATTGGTCAGAGGCCGCAGGCCTGTCAACGGGGGATTGGAACTAGGCTGAATGGCTTCTCAGTAAATGAGCCAGAAGCATGGAACCAGATGCAGAGTGAGAGATCCGTGAATGGTATTGTTATTGTTGTTCTAATGTGGTTGATTTTGTGTGTGTGTGTGTGTGTGTGTGTGTGTGTGTGTGTGTGTGTGTGTGTGTTGTATGCATGTGTGTATCCATGTATGGAGGCCAGAGGTTGATGGTGGGTTCCCCTTAATTACTTTCTACTTAAACATTTTTTAAAAAATTGATGTATTGGTGTTTTGCCTTCCTGTATGCCTGTGCACCACATTCATGCAGTGTCAACAGATGCCAAAAGAAGGCATCAAACCCCCTGGAACTGGAGATACAAATGGCTTTAAGTTATCATGTCGGTCGGTGCTGGGAATTAAACCCAGGTCTTCTGGAAGAGCAGCCAATGCTCTTACCCACTGAGCCATCTCCGGCAGCTACGTAGGGTTGGCTTTCTTTAGAGTGTGACAGAGCACAGGATCTGCATCCTCAGGAAAGACGCAGTGTCTCAGCTAGCCCAGATAGGTACCCTGGAACTCCAAATTAGCAGAGACCATCACCCCCACAGTGCACAGGGCAGAACAAAAACGAGAGAGGCAGAGACAGGAGATCCTGCAGGACTTTGGGGATGAAGCAGGGTGGTGGTTAGTAGTGTCTGTCCAGCACACAGATTGACTGAAGTGTGCAGAGGAACGTTGCCATCTTGTGCTGAGACCATTAGCATAAGTGCTTGAGGTGCGAAAGTTCCTTCCCTACATGTCAACACACAGGACCCACACCAAACATCAGAAATTGTAATAGTGACACTTACCCTATTTTAATTATCTGGAAAATTGGGTTAATGGACTTGTCCAGTAGTTCCCAAACAAAGCGATAAAATTAAATCTTTGCAACTTGGGATGTGGCTCAGTTGGTAGGGCATTTGCCTCACATGCATGAGGCCCTGGGTTCGATCCCAGTATGGCATAGCCAATATAGTGGCATTCTTCTGTCTTCTGGCTAGCTTCAGCTGTCAACCTGACATAGCCTGGAGTTATCTGAGGGAGCCTTATTGGAGGATTGGCCTGGATAAGATTGGCCAGAGGTCTTGTCTGTCAGAAATTGTCTTGATCGATAATTGACGTGGAAGGTCCCAGCCCACTATGGGTGGCACCATTCCTAGATATGTGAGACTGGGATATGTATATGAAAGCTAGCTGAGCATGGGCCAGGGAGTAAAGCCAGTAAGCACTCTTTCTCTGTAGTTTCTACTTCAAGTTCCTGTCCTAAATTCCCTCTGTGATGGATCATGACCAAATAAACCCTCTCCTCCCCTAAATTGCTTTGGGTCAGAGTGTTTGATCACAGAGACAGAAAAGCAAACTAAGATACCATGTAAGTCCGGTCCTCCAGAGGTGGAGGCTGAAAAACCCAAGAATTTAAGATCAGCCTCGCATAGTAGACAAGCCCCGTCTAAAAAATACAATTGAAAAAGATGACTCCGTTGTTTGGCAAAATCTACCTTGACTTCCTCTCTCCTTCCCACCTTCCTTAGTTCCATGGTGTGGGGAAGTAACAAGTTTCTTTTTTAATATAATTTTTTATTAATTCTGTGAGAGTTTCATACACACATACAACGTATTTCGATCATATTTACCATTCCATTTCCTCTCCCCAAGTCTCCCAGGACCCACCCTGTTTTTATTAGTATAATAAAGACAAATTCCTTGAAGTTTTTGGTACAATAAAAATGAAAAAAATATGAGCTGTTCCCATGCTTTTTATTTTTTTCCCCTCTTTTTATAAAATTGTTGTTTCTCAGTGGTGCCCCAAATGCCAGGCTCACAGCAGTAAGTCAGGCTGGATTTTGGAGATGTATTTTACATTTCTTTACATTTTGCTCAAAAAAAAAAAAATGAAACACAAAAATCAAACCAAAGCCCCAGGAAGTTTTGGGAGGGAGAACATTTAAAAATAAAGCCACATCAGATTTCTAGCCCTGATGCAGTGGGGCATGTGCCTTCATTGCCCTTCTTTATATAGTGCACCTGGCTGTAACTACCATCTGCATAACTAGACCTGGTCTGACTTGTAACTGACTGTAGACATGCCTCCTTTGGCCATAGAAGCTTCCAAATCTGTTGGACTTCTTGCAGAGTCTGTTGAGTGAACATACCTTAATTTCTGCACTGTATACTCAAATCACTCTTAGAATGATAAAAGGAGTGTGTAAAAGAAAGTGCACAATTCCGTTCCTCCCCTCCCCCCACTGTTGAACCCTACGTGACACCTTGTATCAGGACTGACGATTTGGACTTATGGACATTAGACTGAGCTCTCACCTCAAAAGGAATAAGAAAGGATTTATGCTGGGGGGAAATCTGACTATGAGAACACAGGTTTGGGTTGCCCCAGACAACATGATTCAGCATGCAACAGGTTCATGAGATTTTTAGAGTTACAGAACAAAAGAAAATCAGAAATTAAGGTATTTTACCCCAAGTACAGTGGTAGGAACACCAGGTAAGTGGTCACAGCAAAGCAGGGACATCTCTGCTATAGGTCTCAGATGTCGTCTGATGACATTCTTAGCCTTTGGGTTGGAGGAAGATAGAAGTCTGGTAAGTTGATACAACCCAAAAGATTTCATGTGTTATCACAAAATGTCGGGTCAGTTACAGAGGTGGCCAGTGAATGGCCATTAAGGAGCCTAAGAGAACAAAATAATTTGGCTCTGGACTGACTTGCAGTGTTCTAACTCTTATCCTGAAGTTCAGTCAGTATTTTAGAATCTATTAGTCTTTTAGAACACAGCTACAAAGCCTCACCCCCAACTTCAGATCACATGTACTTCAGGATAGCCCTGATGGAGCCCATTACCATTGGTAAATATTAGCCATGTGTCTTTCAGACAGTGCTTGGAGAAAGCAACATAGCATCAGAAATCAAGGTCCCAGGCCCCCAGGCCTCATCACTGAGATCTGAAAGTAGTCCATGCTGGACAAACCCTTGGAGGAGTGGCCCTTGCTAAAGAACACTGCCTCCAGCCTGGATGAGGATGAGGCCTGTACTTTGGGGGAAGTCCTTAGCCTTGACTTTTTTTCTCAAATCACCTTGAACTAAGGCTATCCCAAGTCAGACTACATGACCAGATGAGAACAATCATCCATAAGGATGAAGGGCACCAGCAGCAGCTCACAGGTTAACACGTTTGCTGACCACCTAACAGGATTGGAGCTTGGACAATGATGGACAGGACCACACGCCTTAACCAAGGATGCTTGCCCTCTTTTTAAACCTAAACCTCATGTCAGCCCCCTAAAGATGGACTTGAGGAGGGTCATTGGAACTCTTGATCTGTTCTCAGTGTAACCACCTTGAATAAATGTCTACTTTCCACTCTCTGGGGACAATGGCTGATGCTAGCCTGTCTGGCCTACCAGAGCCCAGGCTTTTGCTTCAATCACTCCAGTGGCAATGACAGCTGGTGCTCTCCCTGATTGGGAGACCTAGAGGTGAGATTGGGTTTCTGACATCCCTGTGGATACTCAGTCATCACAGAGAAGTCCACTTCCCTACTCAACACAGTACTAGAACACAGCTTTCCCTGGCTTCAGCCAATGCATCCCCAACAGGATGTCACATCTTCCTTTCCTAGCCTGCTCACAGGTGTGAAGACACGTGGTTCCACCACAGTTGGGGAATTCACAGACTGGATGTGGTGCTGCACACCTGTTATCCTAGTGCTCAGACAACAGAGGCAGGAGAAACAACTACGCTCTAGGCTAGCCTGGTCTACATACCAAGTGAAGTTTTTGTCTGAAGACAAAACAAACCCAGAAAATCCAAATATACACCAGAAGGTTGGGGAGAGAGAGAGAGAGAGAGAGAGAGAGAGAGAGAGAGAGAGAGAGAGAGAGAGAGAACAAATTAATGTAATAAAAGTACCGAGTTCACTGTATTCAGATAGTCTATCAATAATGATAGGGGATGAGAATATGACCTGAACACTTGCTTCTGGCAGCCAGGAGCTAAAAGAGTCTCCTCCGTCCAGCAGCATCTTCCTGTCACTTGAAAACAGCAGCCTTCCCACCATGCTCTCTGCAGGTCAGGAAGTGTTGCTTTGACAGTGACATGAGGCTCTAAGCTGCAGGGTTGTCTGAGGTTCCTCTCCAGCACCCCAGCACAGTCCAGGAATCCAAAGCTAGGCCAGTAATCCGAAGCTGAGACAGGAGGGCAGGGATGTGAACCAGTTCCCACCTTCCTGGGAGTTTCCCAGGGAGAGCAGCAGCAACACAGCAACCTGTGACCATGCAGACAAACCTCTGCATTTGCCTCCCTTCGGCCCATCACGTCTCCTCATCAGGTATTGCAGGGGGATGAGAGTCGGGGAATGGACATAACGGGGTGGGGTTGGTGATTGGTCCTGTTTCAGAGGTTTCTTCACTCACGCCATGCTCCAACTGTTGTGTTTTTAATATCTTGTTGGATTGTTGGTGATGAACAAAAAGATGTTACCTCATCTCGGAGAACCTCAGGAGCCAGGAAGATAGCCCCAAGGACGGTTACTTATAGTGATGAGAGCCATGAGGGAGAGGAGAGGGGCTGGAGAGTGATGCTTGTATCATTGGTATAGGTAGGACCTCTGAGGAGGGGAACGCTGGCCTGGAGGAAATAAGGCTGAGTGAGAGGTGTGGGGATTGCTTCAGAAGCACCTACCAATGACTCTTCAGCTATCTGGACATGTGCCAAGTGTCCCATTGTGGTTTGTTTTTGTTTTTGTTTTTTTGTTTTTCTGACAAAATTAGTTAGTTGGGCATAGGGACTAATTAAACTGAATTAAATTAAAATGGAAAATTTTTTTCAAGGGGGAAGATTTGCAAGAACCTAAAGGCAGAAACTAGAGCCAGCTCTCACAGGGCATGCATGGACAATGGGTAGTTTCTCCTGCTCTGCCTCTGAAGTGACCAGCTACCTGTTTAACAAGAACCTTGTGACACTAAGGGATCATCACCTGTTCAGGCCCCAGAACAGCCTGTAGGAAGATTCGCAGCAACATGACCATTTAAAGGACTGTGAGGACTTGGTGTCTGTTCAGCTGAAGCCCAGATCATGTCTGCAGGGAGGAGAGGAAGGAGTAGGGCAGAATGCCAATGCTGGAAGGCTGGAAGGACCCTGTGTTGAGCCGAGTAGTTGGCACTCACTCTGAAATGCAGAAAGTATATTCGGCAGGTCAAGGTCTCATGGGCAGGATGAGGAGCAGTCAGAGGCGGGCACATTTAGAAACAGGTTCGTGTCTGTGAGGACTTGATGAGAACAGTGGCCTTTCATTTTTCCCACCTAGCCTCAGGTACACTTTTCATTCCATTGGAAGGATTTCTCATCCTGCAAATACTCACTCAGAGGTCGCCTCTCAACACAGAGGTGAAAAGATGGACATTGACCATCCCAGACTCCTGCAGCCGAGGCTTAGATATGTGACCCTAGCTTCCAATCTGTGGGTGATCGCCAGACTTTCAGTATTGTTTCATTATTATTCCTCCTCCTCTTTCCCTCCCTCCCTCCTTTCCTCTCTTCCTCCCTCCCTCTTTTTTTTTCTATCTCAGTCTCTGTTTCTGTCTCACTCATGGAGGCACTGAAAAGGCCTTGATGCAAAATGCCATTAGAATCCAGTGCAATGGTGACGACTGTCCTTTCTCTCTCTGGCTGGGTCTGCACTTTAGAGCTGGCACCCCACTCCCTGGAAAAAAGCTTTCCCACAAGGCTATTCTCTAGCTCTCTAGCATTTCAGTTGCATCTGGGAATGAGACAATTATCTTATCTTTGAAGCTTTTATTTAAAGAGTTGCTATTGCTTCACTGGGAATCTCAAAAAGAGGACAAGGAAGGCCCTGGGTACCCTTTAACCCTTTACATGGTTTCTTTCCTGGCCAGAACCTCATTATGGTACAGGCTGGGGAAATGGCACTGGAAGATGAGCGTGCGAAGTTCTACATCATTTTATCAAGTGTTGACTCATGGATTCACTGACTTTTCTAAACTCTTCTTATCTGGTCATCTTCCTGACCCTCCTCCACATCCTCACATCCTGGGAGTCACTGGTCCATCTTCCACCTCAACTGCTTTGTCCTTTTCAGGATGCTTACACACATAATGCCATAGAGCATATGTTTGGTGGCTCCCTTCAGTCTTTACACCATGGCCTTGACACTTACCCTGTCACTCCTTCCGTTCCATACATTCATTTCACAGACTGGACATGCCACCATTTGTCCAACTGTTCCTTTATTGGAGGATGCTTTGGTTGCTTCCAATCGTTAGTTCTTTAGGTGGTGACACTATGAATGACCAGGCTGTGTGCAGGTATGAAGCTTCATACTTCTGAGACTAACATACACCTATTTATTTATTTATTTATTTATTTGTTTGTTTGTTTGTTTGTTTGTTTGTTTTCTAATATGTATGCATACATATTTTGCTTTTATGTATGTCTGTGTGCCACATGTGTGCCTGATGCCCTCTGAGGTCAGAAAAGGGCACCAGATCCCCTGGAATTGGAGTTATAGAAGGCTGTGGGCCACCATGTGGGTATTGAGAAACAAACTGGGGTCCTCTGCAAGAGCAACAAGTGCTCTTTAAACTCACTTTATTTTTTTGAGACAGGCTTCTCATCTATGCAGCCATGGCTGGCCTGAAACTCAATATGTAGACCAGGCTAGCCTGGAACTTACAAGATCTGCCTATCTCTGCCCTTGAGTGCTGGGATTAAGGGTGTGCACCACCATGCCCAGGTCGAGCTACTTTCTAGTGTCGTTGCCCAATTTTATATACCCATCACCAATACACTGGAGATAGCTTCTCTGCCACTTCCTCACTATTTGACGTTGTCAGTCTTTTATTTGAGCTCTTTTCATAGGTGACAGTCTATTTAATTTGCAGTCTTCTAAGGTTGACGATATCAAATAGCTTTTGTTATACTTATTTGCCATCTGTACACACTTCACGGCAGTGTCCGTGGGTTTTCACAATTGTCTAGTTACATTTATTTGCTTACAATTGTGTGTGTGTGTGTGTGTGTGTGTGTGTGTGTGATCTGTGTATTCATAGGGGCATGACCTGAGACTGTGGGCATGTGGAGATCACAGAACAACTTTCAGGAGTTGGTTCTGTCCTTCCCCTGTGGGTTCTGGGGTTAGAACTCAGGCCTGTGTGACAAGTGCTTTTATCTGCTGAGCCATCTCTCAGGCCCTTAAATTTTTTAATGCTGACTTTTGAGAATTCTTTATACACAGATGGTGTCTGACTTGCAACGGTTCCACTTGGCAGTATTTCAGATTTATGATGGTGCGAAAGGGATACACATTCAGTAGAAACTAGACTTTCAGTTTGGGGTTTTGCCTTTTCCCGGGCTATGGATAACCGTGGGATAATCCTGTGCTGGACTGTGCCGGGAGCTGGGGATCCTAGCCAGCCTTGTGATCATGAGAGCAATAACTGACACTCTAGATTTCTAGAGGCTACTGCCCGCAGCATATGCAAATTGATATCATGTATTCACAACCTATTGTATCTAAGAAACAGTCATCTTTATGTATATGAGATATTCCATACCTTATTAAAAATAGACGGGACCTCTGAGATGCCTAAGCAGGCAAAGGTGTTTGCCACCAAGCCCAGTGACCCCAGTTTAACCCCCAGGGAGAGTGAAAGACACAACTCCACAAGTTGTTCTCTGGCTTCCACACATGCCTACCCCCTTGCCTCATAAATGAACAAATAAAGCCTTTTTAATTACAATTATTGGCTTTGTGTCCAAAGATTTTCACCCAATTGTAGGAAAATATAAATGATTAAGGTTGAGCCATAATGCTTGGTAGAGTAAGTATGTCAAACACAGTTTTGACTGGAAATATTTTCAATGCACAGTTGGTTTGTCAGGGTATAATTGCACTATAAACTGAGGAACATCTATTTTCCAGAAGTGAACCTTTTGTCAGATGTGTGGTTTATAAATGTTTTCCCTCAGCCTGTAGCTCCCCCCCCTCCACACTCTCTCTAACCTTTTAACATGGTCTTGTTCAGAATGCGTTTTTTTCATTATTTTTTTAGAATTCTTATTTATTCTTCTCTCATACAACACATCCTGACAGCAGCTCCCCCTTCTTCACTTCTCCCAGTTCCCCACACCTTCCCTCTCCCCCAGATCCTCCCTTCTCCCCTCAGAAAAGAGTAAGCCTCCCAGGGCCATCAACTGAACACAGCACAACAAGATACAATAAGACCAGTCACAAACCCTCACATCAAGGATGGACAAGGCAACCCAGTAGGAGGAAAAGAGTTCAAAAAACAGGCAGAAGAGTCAGAGACACCCTTACTCCTACTGTCAGGAGTCCCCCCAAAATACCAAGCTGCACAAGCTCCCATGAAGGGTCCGTGATTGCCGCTTCAGTCTCTGTGAACCCCTACAAGCCCGCTTAGTTGATTTCATGGACCACAGAGCACCCATTTTAATTCTGATGACTTCCAGTGTATGAATTATTTTTAAAATATAGGTTTGTTTTTTGAGTCAGACCTGAGAAGTCTTCAGCAAGTCCTAGGTGCCAAATACGTTATCCTGCATTCCTCTTTCAAAGTTTCATTGTTTAACATTTAAGTAAACATATGAGATATTTGAATTCCATTCGAAATTTGAAATTTTGGTTGGGTTTCCTTTCCTTCTTGTTTGTCTACCAACAGCCAATTTCCAGTGTTCCCTTATTAAGATCACCATACTGAGTCTACTGAGTTGTTTTGCATTTGCCCAAAATCAACGTGTGAAGTTGTTCAGGATACCCCTCAATGGCTCTTCTTCTTTTTGTCGATTCATAGTTTATGTGGATGCATGCACACCTGGGCACTACAGTTGCTCCTGGTGCCAACAGAGGTCAGAGAGGGCGCTGTGTGCTCTAGACTTAGAGTTTCAGATGGTGTGAGCCACCATGTGGGTGGTAGGAACTGAACCTGGGTGCTCGCTCACACAGAACAAGTACGCTTAACTCCAGCCCCTCTCATTTTTTTTAAATGGGTGCTGACTCTCTACTAATCTAGAATGTTCTATTTCTGATGAGGTTCATTTGTATTTTTCCTCTTTTCTTCTGTCAGTGTAGCTAAGGATTTGATCATTTAATTGATCATCTCATTTCATTGATTTTTTTCTCTCAATCATTTCTCTGTTTTTTACCAACTTCTGTTCTTCATTAATTCCTTTCTTTTGCTTATTTGGGGATTATTCTCTCCTAGTTCTGGCCCTGAGAGCACAGGTTACCAATTCTGATTTTCCCCCCTTTGTTCTAGTATTAAATGTTTAATGTTATGAATTTCCCTCTTATTCTGCCTTAGTGGGTTCCATCGATACTTGCCTAATGGGTCAACAGAATTCTCACATTGAGGTTTTCATTCTCAAGACATCAGAATATGACGATAATTGGAAATGAGTCTTTAAAAATCAACAGAAGTTACAGTGGAATTACTTGTGACTACCTTAAACCGATAGGGCCGATGTGCTCCTAAGAAGAGAATTTGGAGGTGCAGACACGCACACAAGGGTGATCGTAGAACAGTTGGAGGAGATGGTCACCTATAAATCAAAGCAGAGCATCTCCATAGAAACCAGCTCTGCCAGCCTCTGCCCCAAACTTCCAGCCTCCAGAACTATGACAAGGTAAACACCCGCTGTTTTAGCCATGGCCTCTGGGTCTTACGGCAGCCCTTGCAATAGAATAGACTCGTGACTTAAGATTTTCGTTTTGTTTTTCTGTTTACAGATTTCCACTGTGGTCAGTGAACACACTTGGCATGATTTCTAGTTCTTCGAAATGTGTGAGTTTTGTTCGTAACAGCCCAGATTATTGGACTTCTTTGGGACGTATTCTGTGGATAACTGAAAACACCATGTCCTCTGCTGCCTGGGAGTAAAATGTTCCACAGACATCTATCACACCCTTGGCCTGATGCAGCCGGGGAGTTCTAGAAACCTGCTGGCTGTGTGTCTGACTCCTACCAGTTGCTGAGAGAGACGCTGACACCTCCAGCTGTAATTGTGACTTGTCTAGTTATACTTTCAGTTCCGCCAGCACAGCATGGTTTGTGTTTGAGGTGTGGAGTTTTGGTAATGTATATTTGGAATTTTTTGTACTTAACTGATTTGCACTTCTAAAAATATTTTAAATTCCATGTATTTATTTGGTGTGTTTGTGTGTATGTGGTGTGTGTATTGTGTGTATTTGTGTATGTGGTGTGTTGTAAGTGGTGTGTGGTGTATGTGTGTGTGATGTGTTTGTTGTGGTGTGTGTGTGTGTGTGTGTGTGTGTGCGCGCGCCTGCGTGCGTGTTTGTGTATGTGTAAGTTGGGTAACAATGTGATGGAGTTTGTTCTTTCCTCCACTGTGTGGATCCTGGGGATGGAACTTGGGTCCTTGGTCTTGTGAGATGCTCCAGAGACATCTTGCCTGCTTGGGTTTTCACTTTTATCATCATATAATGCCTTCCTCTTCCCCGGGACACGTGTTTGCTCTGAAGCACATTTATCAGACACTAATATAGCTTCTGATTTCTTTTGCCCAGGTTTCACATGGAATATCCTTTCCCATGTTTTTCTTCTAATTTATATATAGCAATATATCCAGTGCTGCCTGGGTGGGAGGGTGTTATTAATACCAATTACTGAGCATGACAGTCCTGACTCTAGAGTCCTTGACTGGATCTCAGGAAGTACAGGGAGGTTTGCCTTCTTAAAGCTGATGTGGGTGAAAGTCTAACCTTCCATGGGTCTCTGCTAATCCTATAGGAAAAGAGGGACATAACTGCCTCGTGCTGGTGACCGTAAAGGTCCAAATTCCTCTTTGTCCTTCTCTCTTTTACCCCAGGAGGGAAGTCGAGACACCATACATTATGGCCAGAGTGTTGCCTTAGCCCTTTTTGATAGGGTTATAGGAGGGTTTTGTGTGTGTGTGTGTGTGTGTGTGTGTGTGTGTGTGTGTGTGTGGTTTTAAGTACATGAAGGCAATCATTTCTGTCTTGTTTGGCTTTCCTATTCTGGTTATTTTATTATTATTTATATATTATTATTATTTATTAAAGAGAATAGGCTTTCTTGTCTGCTGTCATTGACACTTCAGGGGGAGCTTATCATTACTGTACCCAACATACAAGAAAAAATACGAAAATCTCCAAGGTGGAAATTTAATTTATTTTTTAAGACAGCATCTTAGTATGTAGTCCTGGCTGGCCTGAAACTCTCTATGTAGATCAGGCTGGCCTTGAACTCACAGAAATCTGCTTGCCTCTGCCTCCAGAGTGCTGGGATTAAAGGTGTGTGCTGTCACATTCAGTTTCAAAAAGAATTTTTTAACAACCAAAAACATATAGAAATATAAATATCACTGTAAATTTAAGAATATAGCCAAATTCAGAATACTCTAATACTGTAATGAATATATGTAAATCACGACTAGCTGCAGTATAAAAATTAAAGATAGACTATAAAAGCTACAGCTATAGTGTCTTTTATATAATATAAAGAATGCAAATGTTAACATCATTAGCATAAGATGGGAGAAGAGAAACTGTAGAGAGATGCGTAGGTTTCTTTTTTTTTTTTTTTTTATTGGCAAAAGTTACCAGCTTAAAATCAACTGTTTTAACTCAGAATGTTTCATGTACCCTCTTTCTTTAAATTAAAAAACAAGACTGTGGCTGACACACAGAGAGATAAAGAAAAGCACTAATTCCTAGCACTACAAAAACAATGAAATCAGAAAAGTCATGAGGAAAAAATCCTGGCCCAATAGAACTAGTATCCACATAAAAGACCTCTGTGTGTTCTGTCTACTACTTGAGGACACATGGAGGAAGTGGCCATCTGCAAGCCAGGCTTGTGAGCCCTCTACAGAAACTGATCAAGCTGGCATCCCAATTTCAGAGTTCCAGACTCCAGAACAGTAGTAAATAAGCGTCCGTGGTGCCAGCCGTAAGTCAATGGAGTTTGTTAGAGCAGTCTGGGCAGACTATGACCTGAGTCTGCACATATCTGGCTGTTGAGCGCAGACTGTCATCTTAGTTCCTAGCTCTCAGAGTAACCCAGCCTGAAAGTTGTTTTGGTAAGAAGCATGGAGCAATATATTTGAATTGGAAAGCAGTTTCTCAGAATATGTAAAGATGACCTTATAACAGTTCCCGATAAAAAGCTGATGTCTGAAAGTCAAATCACAGATTTTTTTTTAGAAGACTTCCTGTAGTGGAGGCTCTGAACTTCCTGTTATAGGACTTAATGAAAGACATATCGAGATTAGCAGCCAGGTGCATTTTTGTCCATGACCAGGGGCTGGCATTTCTCTCAACCCATTTCTTTTTTGTTTTGAGCTGTAGCTCATACTTTGGGACAACGAGGAAGCCATGTACATGCCATTTTTCACTCACTCTAAATCACAGGGTGAAGCTTTGGAGGGATGTCTGATCAGGGTCACCAACTCAAGGGTCCTCAGCGATGCTGTGTGTGGATGTGGATCAGAGAGTCTACACTGGGCTAGAAGTGGGGATCTGACCTTTTCAAAATCCAATATATGCCTTGCAAGAATGTTTTTGCATGTCGGAAAATATCTAAGCACAGAATTCTACCAGAGGCTCACAAACTGCAGGCTGTTCGTTCTCGGCTACCAGTGACCTCACAGAAATCCTAAGAAACCATTCCAGTGAAGAAAGGGGGTGAAGTACCTCTGCCCTGGCTTCCTGGGGATCCAGCAAGAGGAATTATGTCCTGAAACTGTAGCATCCAGATTGTGTTGATCAGAAGTGTGAACCAGAGGAAAGCCGGGTGACGCTCCAGGCGATGGTGGAACCCTTATGGCTTTGTATTAGTTAGTGTTCTTGTTAGCATGACCACACAGCTAATAGGTTTTCGCCCCCCCCCCCCCCAACCCCTATAATGGGTTTCTCTGCCAACACAGCAAGCCACAAGCGGAATTGAAAAAATATAACAGGTTTATTTGAGCAAAGCAACTCCTGGGCGGGTTCTCCAGACCCAGAGATCAAGGCTGGAGAAGCTATGCCCACAAACGAAAGCAGAGGGATTATATAGGTTGTAGGCAAGGGGCGGTGACATCTCTGCCACAAGCTGGGTTTGTGCCCAAGTATGGTCAAAAGCTGAATGCGTAGGTGGGGACTTGTGGGCTTTTTGGTGTCTCCCCTTTGTTTGGAGAGTCTCTGAGCGGGTGGGGTTTGGAGAGACAGGAATGGGGCTTCTCAGACTGTGCAGGAGCTGCAGGAGTGAGCTGGAGGTTCCAGCCCAACACTGACAAAGGCAATCTAAAGAAGAAAGAGTTTGTTTTGGCTCACAGTCTGAGGGTACAGCTTATCACCTGGGAAACCGGCATGGTAGCTGGAACTCGAGGCGGCTGGTCATATTGTATCTGCAGTCAAGTAGCAGAGAGTGACAAATAGCTCCTCTTGTCCTTTCAATGCCGTCCAGGACCCCAGCCCAGGGAATGATGTATGTGGTCCACCACTAAGGTGGGTCTTCCCCACCTCAGCTAACACAACCTAGAACTCCCTCACAGACATGCCCAGGAGTCTATTTCCTAGACGATTCTAGAACCTGCCAAGCGGGCAGTATTTACCCTCACAGGCCCCACAGAGCAATTCTTTGTTAGAAGGTAAATGACTCTACCAGGATGTTCTGATAAGAGCTTGGAGAGGAACCTCTTCCCCAAGGGGGCGGAGTCTCTGTCCTCAGTTCTTTGCGCTTATTTCCCATTGGCGCGCCCTTTGGAGGAGTTTCTAATACAGTTAATATCATCCTCCTTTGGAGTGCTTGGTCAGGGGATCTGTCGCGTTCCTGCAGCCATGGAAAATGCACCCCGGGATTGAAAGGCCCAGTTTATGCCACATTGCTCAAAGGATTTGAGGATTCCATTACTGCACAAATCCTTTAATTAAAGCCTGTTCCTCCGGGCCCCCATTGCCCAGGCCCAATCCACGCCGTCCCTGGTGACCTTGGGAGGGTTGATTAATTGATGTGTTGGCAATGCAGCCATTCCTTCAAAGATCCCCAGACATGTCTGCTGAAACAAAAATGCCCCCCGACACCACATGCTCCCATGTTCGCAGCGACTCTAAAATTTATCTGCAACTTCCTCCAGCGTGACTAATGCCTGCTGCCTGCTACTCAGTGGTTGTTGTGACCCATCACCCTTCTCCTCTGAGGTAGAAAACTTTTCTGCATGGAGGTATTTTTGGAAACTCAAGAGGCATCTTTGCAATTTGGCAGTAGGAGGTAACATTTTCCACTGGGCCCAAGTCACCGTTAATATCGGAGTGGCCAGATTTTTGAAAACTATCTCTGCCCTGGCTTTCTGGGGATTCAGCAAGCAGCAATTGCATCTGGGAACACCAGCATCTAGATGGCACTTATCACGAGAGTGAGCCGGAGGGAAACCAGGCGATGCAGAGAGGCAGGAGGCTGCGGGGGCAGCATTTTCTATGGTGACTCTTAAACGGGATTCAGCACAGCTTTGTAATTCTGGGTCTTCATTCTTGGCCTCTGTCAGTGTTCCATGGGCAAGGGAAACTGAGTTACGATTCATCTTCGTAGATACTAAGGAAACTAGAGGAACTGAATGGGAGGGAGACTTTTCAAACTCTCTGTAAGAGGGTGGGCTCTGTGTAGTTTGACCAGCTGAGCACAAGGCTGGGTCAGGGTGAGTGTACTTGAGAGACTTTGTTAAAAGATGTGGATTTAAGGGAGGAGAATGGGGGCGGTCCAAGGCTGTCCTTGAGGTGAGAAGACTTACAGAGCAAGGAACAGAAAGGTTTGGCTGGAAGAGACAGAAGGCTCTGAAGTGACATCATGGCTCTCCCCATAACCTCTAGCTCTGGCTTCAGCAAAATCTATCAATTTAAGTGGTTTTCATTGTACTATTACTATTACTACTACTATTATTTGGAGCCCAGGTTGGCCTTGGACTTGAAGTTCCCTCCTTCAGCCTCCTGTATACTGAAATTAGAGTGTACACTGCTACTCCCCGCTTGTAGAGGAGAATCTGAGAGATAACTGTCACTCCAGCCAGAAGGTTTGAAGCAGCATGAGAGGCCACCGGCTCTGTAGATGAACCCAAGAGACATAGGCCAGCTATAGGCTAGCCAGGGCTATATCGTGAGACCCAGTATTATGTTTGAATGTGAAATACTCTATTCCATGTGTTTGAGTGCTAGTGTCTCCTTCAAAGGATACAGAAAGGGGACCAGGAGTGACCCGGTGATGGGCAATAGCTAGCAGATGAACAATGCCTCCTGTTTCTCAGGCCACCTGCCCTCCCTGAGTTCTGTCTTTGCTCCTAACCAGTGACCTAGATGTTGTTGGTGAATACATGGAATATTCTAGATCAGTACAGATACACAGGAAGACTGAGGCCCGGCCTGTGGTCATAGTGTAAGGTGCTGGCGAAGGTGCTTGCTCTTGTCTGTCCTGCCTGGAGCTTCTTGTTCTCATCTTTGTCCCTGTGAGCATGGAGCAGCAGACCTGACTGCATCCCAGGATCTGCCTCCACTGGGTAGAGGAGGCCGGTCAGGGTGGTGTTGGGTAGCGGTCCGTGCCAGTTTCCCAATCTGTGGAGGCTGTTTCACTGTGGCTTTGTTCTGAGGCAGCCACACTGCTTTCCAGACAGCATTAAGAGGGCAGAGCGGGGAGGTGGCGGAGAACAGAACAAAAATTTGGGAAAATATCATTTAACTCATTCAACATTATAGACGTGCCTCTCAGACATCTTATCCTAGTGATCTTCATCTCCTTCCTGCATTCTTTCTTTGTTGTGGTTCTCATGGCATTTTGTTTTTGTTTACTTTTTGTTAATTAAATGTACTTTCAGACAGTTTTGCACATTGTACACAGTGCATACTGGCCACTCTCACTCACTACCTCCCTACCACTCACACCCCCTCGCTGCCCCACAACTCTCTCTCTCTCTCTCTCTCTCTCTCTCTCTCTCTCTCTCTCACACACACACACACACACACACACACACACACACACACACACACACACTCGAGACTACTCATTTGGATCTGTGACCCGCTGGGATTTAGCAGCGCTGTTTGTGACCATGCCTTTGGAGCTATCTTCTGGAGCTTAGTGGGCTCAGCAGTGGGAACACAGCTGAAGACAAAGCAGTTCAGAGCTAAAGGGTGGGGCCCTGTGAGCCCCTCCCACTCCCCTGACGGATGCTTGACAGGGCTGGTCTCGCGTGGGCCCCGTGCAGGTAACCAGGTAACCGTATTGTAAGTTAATGATTGCACGAGACGCTGACATTTCTCAGCCCTTCGCCCTGCCTCCCATTCTCCCCACACTTCTTTCTAGTGTGTTTACTGAGCCTTACAGGGGGTGGTATGAATGCCTTGTCGAGATCTGGGCTCACAGCTGTTGCTTACTCTCTGCATCTTGGGCGGCCACGAGTCTCCAGCATTCACAGCCATTCCTTGCCGAGAGAGAGCTTTCCCTGATTGAGGTTTGCACTTCTGCCTTGAAATGACAGTTGATGGGTTGTGCTTGGCTGGTTGTCCGTCTTCCTTCTGGAAGGGGAACCTCAGGCAGGTGTTAGGCCATGTTCACTGAGCTGGGGACAGTGTGTACTGCCCACAACTGAGTGACTGGGTGAGTAAAGAATTAAGTGTATAAGAAGAAATGTTGGTTAGAGGAACTAATCTGAACAGATGTGACATTGGATCAGAATTCTTGCTAGACATGCCATTAGGTTGGAGCCAAGTTCTTAAACCTCAGCTCTTTCCTATAGATGCAGCCTTTGCTGCAATGGTGGGAAGGCACACAGGCTAGGTGGGGCAATGCAGCTTGCACTGGTGGATAGAATATGAATGGAAGTGTTGGCCTCACTTCCGGGAGTGCTAGTGTGTGGTTTATTCTTTAAGTTTTTCTTCTGTGATCAAGTTGGGGTCAAGACAGAGCTTCTGCCAACATGAGTTTCCAGGTGGCTGTGGTCCACGGAGCTCACTAGTCAGCCTATAATAGGATAGGCTGTTGAGAAGAAGAGGTGGGCTTGTCTGTTCAGCAGCTGAGGCATCCGGCTGTTGTTGAGTGCCATTCAGCCCATCCTGATGGACAGGGGTCGCTTCCATCTTTCCTGCATTCTCCACTCACATCTCCAATCCCAGGCCCAGGCAGGCAGACCAGGGAAAGGAAGACATTGGTGTATTTATGCTGCATTTTCTGCATGCTGGCATTTATTCCCAGGCTACTATCTCCCAGGCTCTCCGAGCCAATGAGATAGGCGGGGACTTTGAGCTTCCCACTATGTTTGAAGAAACTGAGGTTCAGAAATAAAAAGCCCTTTTGCCTCTAGCAAGGTCCTTTGATTCCCAAAACCTTCCCCCTTCACTCGGTCACCACTGCTGCTGAAACAGTTGAGAAGGTCACTCTGGGGAGGTGATTTTGGATCTTCAGAAAAATAATAACCTTTACTAATGACCTGGTAATTGTTTTTATTGCTTCCCAATGAAGTGTGAAGTGTTCTAAGAGAAGACACAAGACAATTTCCTCTGATGCTCAGATTTTCCAAAGATTGACTGCCTCACATTCCCAGCCCCACTCCCTGTACCCGGGCGTTGGTGTGTTACTGAGTTGATTGACTATTCAGAACTTTGAGAAAAAAAAAAAAACTGCAGAAATTAGAGGCAATACTGGTTCAACCTGGTCTTTTTTATATTTTTTAAAATCTACCTATTTACTTTTACATGTGTGGATATTTTGCCTGCATTTGCATCTGTGTTCCATGTGTGTACCTGGTACCCAAGGAGGTCTGAAGAGGGTATTAGATCCCCTTGGACCTGGAATTAGGCACAGTTGTGAGCCTCTACTGGAGTTGAACCCATGTCTTCTACAAGAGAAGCCAGTGCTCTTATCTACTCAGCCATTCCTCCAGCCCCTTGTTTACTTTAAAGCATGGATCCTGTCCTTAAAACAAACAAACAAAAAACAAACTCTCAGGCCAGGGAAGCAGATAAGATGATTGCAGATCTTAATGAGCTCTCTCTCTGCTCCTCCAAGTCCAATCCCCCAATCTCATCCCCAGCTCTGTAGCAGCTCACATGCTGGGGCCTCTCTTCGTTCTCTGCCTCCTGCTTTCCTTAGGGGACTAAGCAGATCCTGGTAGAACACCCTGTTTTCCTCCCTCCTATGGACTCCTCAGCCCCACCCACCCATTCTCGTTCCTAAATTTCAGCTCCCAGTACTTGGAATCACATTTTGCCTGGAACCCCTAGTGGTCACACCTATCAGGATCCCAGAAGAATTTCCTACCAGACAACACACAGCCACCACACTCTCCTAAGAACCAGATAGGGCAGCAGAAACCAAGGAACGAAATACCCGCCCAACAAAGACAAGACTAGATATCAGCATCTAGAATTTCAGTCTTTCCAAAGCCAGATGCCTGGACACTAGTATAAAAACACAATTGATAACAGGACAATATGTCTCCACTCGAGGCTAGAAACTACCACAGCAGGCCCTTGATATTCCAACATAGCTGAAGCACAAGAAAAAAGACCTTAAAATAAACTTTATGATATGATAGAGGTCCTTAAAGAAGAAATGAATAAATTCTTTAAGAAATCTATGAAAACACAAACAACTGAAGAAAATGAATAAAATAGTTTAAGACCTGAAAGTGGGAATAAAATCAATAAAAGAAACCTAAACTGAGGGAAATCTGGAAAAATTTAGAAACTCTAACAGCAACCTGAGGGAAAAGTCTCACCAACAGAATATATGAGATGGAAAAGAGAATTTCAGACATTGAAAACATGATAGAAGAAATGGATACCTCAGTCAAAGAAAATGTTCAATCTAAAAAACTTCTGGTTGCAAAAACATCCAGGAAATCTCAGATATTATGAAAAGACTAAATCCAAGGATAATAGAAGTAGAGAAAGGAAAAGAAACCCAGACCAAAGGTACAGAAAATATTTTCAACAAAATCGTAGAAGAAAATTTCTATAACCTAAAGGAGGAGATGCTTATTAAGGTATAAGAAGCATACAGAACACCAAATAGATTGGACCAGAAATGAAAATCCCCTCAGCACAAAATAATAACACTAAATGTACAGAATAAAGAAAGACTATTAAAAGCTACAAGGGAAAAAGACCAAGTAACATCTATAGGCAGACCTATTAGAATAACATTTGACTTCCTCATGGAGACTCTAGAAGCCAGAAGGGTCTAGACAGATGTCCTGCAGATTCTAAGAGACCATAGATGTCAGCTCAGACTACTATACCAACAAAAGCTTCCAATCACCATTGATGGAGAACACAAGACATTCCATGATAAAACCAAATTTAAGCAATATCTGTCTACAAATCCAGCCCTACAGAAGGTGTTAGAAGGAAAACTCCAACCTAAAGAGGTTAGCCACACCCCAGAAAACACAAGGAATAAATAACCCCAGATCAGCAAATCAAAAGAGGGAAACACACATAGACCACACCACAGCAAAACAAGAGGAATCAACAAACACTGCTCATTGATATCTCATAACAACAAAGATCTCAATTCTCCAATAAAAAGATACAGACTCACAGAATGGATTTGAAAACAGGATCCATCCTTCTGCTGCATCCAAGAAACATACCTTAACATCCAGGATATACATCACCTCAGAGTAAAATGATGGGAAAAAATATTCCAAGCAAATGGACCTAAGAAGCAAGTTAATGTAGCTATTTTAATTTCTGACAAAATAGATTTCAAATCAAAACTAAGCTGAAGAGACAGGGAAGGACACTACATATTCACCAAAGGATAAGACCACCAGGAGGTCATTACAGTTCTTAACATCTATGCACCAAACATAAGGGTACCCAAATTCATAAAACAAACAAAACAAATAACAAAAACAAAACACTACTACAGCTTAAATTCCCTATTGACCCTCACACACTGATGGTGGGAGGCTTCAATACCCCACTCTCACCAATAGACAGGCCATCTAGACAAAAATTAAACAGAGAAATGCTGGAGCTAACAGATGTTATAAACCGAATAGACTTAACAGTTATTGACAGAACATTTTGCCCAAATACAAAAGAATATACCTTCTTCTCAGAACCTCAAGGAACTTTCTCCAAAAATGAGCATATACTTACACACAAAACAAGTTTCAACAGATACAAGAAAACTGAAACAACACCCTGTATCTTATCTGACCACCATGGATTAAAACAAGATGTTAACAACAGAAACAACAGAAAGCCTACAAACTCATGGAAACGGAACAACTCAACACTGAATGAAAAATGGGTCAGGACAAATGAAGAAAGAAATTCAAGACTTCCTAAAGATGAATGAAAATGAAAACACAGCACACCTGAACTTATGGGCCACAATGAAGCAATTCTAAGAGGCAAGTTCATATCATTAAGTGGAGAGACCTCATACTAGTGACTTAACAGCACACCTAAAATCTCCAGAGCAAAAAGAAGTAAACATACCCAATAGGAATAGATGGCAAGAAATAATCAAACTCAGGGCTGAAATTGATTTAAAAAAAAAAATACGGAAAACCAATGAAACAAAGAGTTAGTTCTCTGAGAAAATCAATACATTTGACAAACATTTATCCAAATTAACTAGAAAGTGGAGTGAGAATATCCAAATAAAAAAAATAGAAATGAAAAGGGGACATAACAACAGACACTGAGGAAATCCAGAGAATCATAAGAATATACTTAAAAACTATACTTCACCAAACTGGAAAATCTAAAAGAAATGGATAATTTTCTTGATATATACCACTTACTAAAGTTAAGTCAAGGTCGACTAAGCAATTCAAACAGACCTATAACCCCTAGTGAAGTAGAAGCAGTCATTAAAAGTCATCAAACAACAAAAAGCCCAGGGCCATATGGTTTCAGCACAGAATCCGGCCAGACTTTCAATGAAGAGTTAATGCTAATACTCTTCAAATTATTTCACAAAATAGAAACAGAAGAAACATTGCCCAATTCACTTTACAAAGCCACAGTTACCCCATACCCAAACCACACAAAGACTGAACAAGAAAGATTACATACCAATTTTCCTTATGAACATAGATTTAAAAATTCTCAATAAAATACTTGCAAACTGAATCCATGAACACATCGAAAAGATCATTCACCATGATGAAGTAGGCTTTATCCCAGAGATGCAGGGATGGTGATAAATGTAATTCACCATATAAATAAACTGAAAGACAAAAGCCACGTGATCATTTCATTAGATGCAGAAAAGGCCTTTGACAGAAATTCAACACCCCTTCATGACAAAAATTATTTGTTTTCTTGATATTCAGTTTTTTGAGTTCTTTATATATTTTGGATATTAGCCCTCTATCAGATGTGTAGTTGGTAAAAATCTTTTGCCATTCTATAGGCTGCTGCAGTGTCTGAATGATGGTGTCCTTTGCCATGCAGAAGCTTCTCAGTTTTGTAAGGTCCCATTTATTGTTGATCTTAGTGCCTGTGTTAATGATGCTGTGTTCAGAAAGCCTTCTGTGCCAATGAGTTCAAGGCTATTCCCCACTTTCTCTTCTATCAGGTTCAGTGTATCTAGTTTTATGTTGAGGTCTTTGATACCTTCGGAGTTGAGTTTTGTGCAGCCATACAGTTTGACCAGCACCATTGTTGAAGATGCTTTTTTCTGTGTATTTCTGGCTTCTTTATCAAAAGTCAGGTGTCCACAGTTGTGTGCCATCATTAGAGGATGCTCCTCTTGCAGCAGATGGAAACAAATACAGAGACCCGTAGCCAGACATTATTCAGAGAATGAGAGACCTTGGAACACTCAGCCCTAAATGGAATGTCTCCCCTCAGGGATCAGGGAATCTCGTGGAAGAGGAGGCAGAAAGAGTGTAAGAGCCAGAGGTGATGGAGGACGCTGAGAAAGCAAGCCCCTCTAAATCGATATGATAGATGCACATATGAACGCACAGAGACCAAGGCAGCATGCACAGGACCTTCATGGGTTTGCACCAGGTCCTTTGCATATATATCATGGCTTCCATTTAGTGTTTTATGGGACTCCTGTGTGTGAATAAGTGGCTCTCTGTTTCTTGTGCCTTCTATTGGGCTCTTTTCCTTCTGTTTGTTTTGTCTAATTCCAATATGCTAGTTTTATTTTATCCTACTTTATTATTATCCCTTGGGAACCTGTTTGTTTTCTAATAAGAAACAGAAAGGGAGTGGATCCAGATTAGGTTGGGGCAGGGGACAGGAAGGAGTAGAAGGAGGGGAAAACATAATCAGGTTATTTTATGTAAGGAAAAAAATCTATTTTCAACAAAAAGGGCAGATTGCTGAGCCAGAATACTAAACCAACAGACCTGAACACTGATTCTGGTCTTTGGTATTTGTTATCTACACTCTTTGGTTTATTTATTGTACTGTGTGGTTGCCAACTGATGCCTTGTTACAGGAGAACAAATAGGTGATTTTCTATGAAATTTAGCAGGGGTCAAGAAGACAAGGTGCAAGGTGGGGCTTCTGTTTCTTCATTTTCATATTTTCAAACACATGCACTACTTTTTGAAATTCGGCATTTCCCCCACGATTTCCCCACTATTTATATTTGTCTGGATCATCCCAGGGTCTATCTGTATAACATGCAAAAATAAATCAATAACCAGCAACAACAACAACAAAACGTGGTTACTTTTTTGTTTGTCTCTTTTATTTCGTTTTATGAGAGTCTCTCTCTAGGTAGCTCTGGCGGTACTGGCACTGACTACGTAGACCAGACTGGCCTCAAACCTACAGAGATCTTCCTGCCTCTGTCTCCCAAGTCATGGGAGACTGAAGTGTACCTGAACACCTAGCCAAACGTGGTTGCTTAATAGTGTGACCATATTCTGCTGCACACCTGTCCCAAGACCAGGTTCAGAGCTGAAAGTCCTCACTGTGTTAGTCACTTTTGTTGTTGCTGTTTTAATAACCTCAAAATATATATGTATGTATGTATATATGTATATATATATATATATATATGAAGGGTCTATTCTGGCTCACGGTTTGGGGGGCTCATTCCATTATGGTGGGAGAGGCACAGCAGCTTGAGTTGGAGGCAGGCTGTTCACCCTTGTACCCACAGTCAGGAAGCAGAGAGAGAAGACCAAGTAGAACTATGTTAACCAACGCCTGCCCCAGGTGACACATTTCCTCTAGCCAGACTCCACCTCCTAAAGGTTCCATGACCTTCCCCAACAGCACTACCTACTGGAACAAGTGTTCAAACACATGAGCCTATGCGGACACACTTCATGTTCCACCCACCAACAACAGCAACCTTTCCTTCGATGGCTGGAGCAATACCCCATGTGTGGCAAGGGCTCCACAGATATTTCTGTAACAGATGAATTATTTACAACAAATATTAGCTAGGCTGAGCCCTGTGCAAATGGAACAGAATGCTTTCAATGTGGAATTTTATTGATAGAGGGGGAAAGAAAGGGTTAGTGTTCTGACATCTTAGTTCTTTAATTCACATCTTAAAAAGCCATTCTAAATCCCAAGCAGGCTCGAAAATTAATTCTAATTGAAAACATTAATGATTGTGCGATCAGGGTAAGGTCAAACTTAAGGCAGAGTGGAGTTTCCTTCTCTTTGCGTTGGGAGGAGTAATCGAATTCAATCTGTGCAGAGCATTGTGTGTCTCAGGATGATGCCTTTTGTGACGATGCTCCCAAGTTCACTCTAAAGGCCCTTCATCACAGGGCCATGGGCGACCCTCATATTCCCTCTGTGGTACCCAAGGACAGACACACTTATTGTGAGTTGTCACTGAGGAAGCTTGTGACACTCCAGGATCTGCCGAAAGCCACACACTAACAGAAGAACAGCCGGGATTTGAACTGGGGAGTCCAGTTTCTAGCAGGGAACGTTTGAATCATGCCTCTTCCTTGGGACTCTGGTAGGTTCTGAGGAGCTAAGCAAGTGGTTGCACTTTTTATGGTGGTAGTAGGCTTTTTGTTTGTTTGATTAATTCTTTTTAATTTAAATATCTTTGGGATTTTTTTTCTTTATTAAAAATTTTTCTACTCTCTCTACATACCACCCACAGATCCCACCTCTTCCCTCCTCCCATCTTCCAGCCCTTCCTCCCAAGTCACCCCACATCTTCACATCCCCCAAATCAAGGTCTCCCACGGGGAGTCAGCAGAGCCTGGCACACTGAGCCTAGGCAGGTCCAAGCCTTTGTCCAGTGAGTGATGGAGGGATATTTTTTAATATTTAATTTAGTGTGTGTGTGTGTGTGTGTGTGTGTGTGTGTGTGTGTGTGTGTACCGGGTTGTGATACCACGGTGCACCAGTGGAGGTCAGAGGACAGTTTTGGTTTTCTTGTTTACTATGTGAGTTCTGGGGCTGGAACTGAGGTCCTCAGGCTTGGCGACAGGCGCCTTTACCCACTAAGCCGCCTCGTCAGCCTATTGGGCTGGTTTTCACAGTGTGCGGTTAATTTAAGACTTACTCGGCACTCATTGTCTTGGCAAGCCAGGCTTTCCCTAAAGTCAGAGAAGGTTAATTTCATGTGTCATCTTCTCAAGGCCATGGTGCCCAGCTGTTCTGTCAATTACCAGTGCAGATGTGGCAGCGATAGCGTCTATTATCTGGGATCAGCATTTAAGTCAGCAGACTTTAAACCTTTCCTAATCTCATGCAGGCCTTGTCTAATCAGCCGCGGAAAGCCTTGAGGGAAAAAGGCTGGGACCCGACCCAGTCAGTAAAGCACGTGTGTTAGTTACTTTCCTTCCTGATGTGAGACAAATATCTGACCACACCACAAAAGAGGGGAAGGGTTTATTGTGGCTACAGTTCCAAGGGGTCCATCACAGGAGGGAAAGGATGGTGGCCGGAGCAGGAAGCCAGTGGGTTACATGGCATCAGAGGTCTGGAAGTAGAGACTGAGCAGAGAATCAGGATTGTAAAAGCTCCAAGTCCACCCCCAGTCACCCAGTCCCTTCAGCAAGGCTTGTCCTAAAGGCTCCATGACTGTCTCAAGCGGTGCCATGAGCTGGCGTCGAGTGTGCAAACACAAGAGCCTGTGGTGGGCATTTTGATTCCAAACCTCAATATCAGGTCAGCATAAGCATGAGACCTCAGTTTGACCCATGGCTGGAGTCTGTAGACCCAGCATAGAGGATGAAGGGACAGAGAGATCCCTGGATTGTAACAGAGAGATCCCCAGCCAGTCTAGCTGAATCCAGGTTCAGTAGGAGAACTTATCTCAAAAAAACAAGGTGAAGAGAATGAAGAGAAATGAGGAAGACTTACTGTCTGGCCTCTACACATGCACACACGTGCACACCTACTCTCATACATATGTGGGTATACCAACACAAAATATGTATACACACATATACAGAGATCTTCCGGAGATGAAGGGATTCTCCCTCCAGACTGACTTTGGACTCCAGAATAGAATGAGTTACTGGCTGAATTTCTACCTGACTGGTCAGTCCTCAGTATTTTACACTCACTGACCTCTATAATTCTGTGGACCAATTCCTTAAAATGAATCTCTCTTTGTGGATCTACATCATTTGTAATAGCAAGTGCCCATGTGCTCTATTGATCGGTTTCCCAGGAGAATGTTCACTAATGTCCTGTCTGATGCCTTCCCGGTAGATGGTGAAATTGGTGATGAAGTGGAGATGGTAATGGCGTCCACACAATGTGCCCACTGCCTAGGGGACATGTCCGAGTAATGATCACACTATACTGAATGGAGAGCTTTGTTCCCCATCCTACAAATGAGGAAACTGTTGAGTTATCAATATAGGGAAGCTTTTAGTACGGGACAGAGAATGGAAACAGGCTTCGAGCCCTAAGCTGGACCAAACTTTCTAGACTTCATGTGGCCATCCATCTTCTGAGCAGCCTAAGAGCTCATCATGGCAAAAATTCCATAGCTGGTCATAGTTTTCAGATATGATATTTTCTCTGGGTAAGAACAAAAGTCCATTGATCTAGTATTATTTGGGCACATGTAATAGAATGCTTTGACAAAGGACAAGGACAGGAGTGAGATCAGCCATTCAGATTGTTTACCTCTTTTCTAAGTCTGTCCACAATGATTCCAGTATCTGTCACCTGGGATCTCAAAAAACAGAAAACAAATATACAGCGTCTGTGTGTCGGGTGGAGACCAAGGTCTCTGGCTCTTGCCATGTGGTTTCATTTGGGGCACAGGGTGGTGCAGAGTAGGGTTGAGATGATAATGAATGACCCAAGACTGCCGCCTTCTCTTTGCCTGCATTGTGTCCTTGGGGAGTGCAAACTGATGTTCCTGAGAGATGAGAAAAGACAGGTGAGCTTGCGAGCGGGTGCCCGCCACCTGTCCCCGTGCAGTACTTGAACTAGGTGCCATTTGTCTCACCTGTCACACTGAACAGCACAGTTATGTGAAACCCTGGGAGAATCAACTGTCTGCCTTTCCCCCGCATGGAGAAACTCCATGCTTTGTCTTGCATGGAAACTCCATCCAAGCTTCGGAAATTGAAAGTACAGTCAGAGCGCCTCCTTCACGGTCTCTTATTTTTGGGCTCCTCTCTCCTTCGTGGGGTGGCAGAGTGGCTGGGGATTAGAGTGAAGTCATGGGTAGGTCACCTCTCCTGGGCTGTCCAAAGCCAGTGACATGCAAGACAAAGCAATTGCCCACTACCACTCTGATGGAGTGCCAGGGATTTCTGCAATTACCTTAATCCTTTCCTCCTGGCGTGAACTTTACAGGAAAGCCTCTGCCTGTCGTTGTCCCCCCGAATCCCTCTCTAATCTCTGTCCGCACAGCACCCCTGCAGATGCCACGTTCCCTGTCTCTCTGAGCCCAGTGTCACCGTGAGGCCAGCTGTGGAGGGCAGATTGCGAAGTCTGGCCTCCTAGAGGCAGGAAATTCTACGATGAAGTAGTAGTGCTGGCTGCTCCAGCCACCCTGTGGGGCTGAGGCCTGGTTGTAGGCAGGCCCAGAAAGTTCTGGAAGGTTGCCGTGTGACTCAGGCAATCCCTTGCCGAGAAGATCCTCCCTCCACCACTGGCAGAGCCCGTTGTTGAGAGCTTGCCTTGTTTAGGATTTAAATTTGGGCCTGTGCCCAGGACAAGCGCCACTCTTCCAACAAAGAGTCACCAGCTACCAAAGCTAACATGGTGAGGAGAAGATTATCTGGTCCTGCCTGTGGTCTGAACACCCAGGGGCCAATCTGTTTGCGCTCAAATATTCGGTTGTTGCTCTTATTTCCACCTGGCCTGCACTTGAGTTGCTTTTGGGAGGCTGCTCATTTACATACAGGAGCTGCTGGGAGACTTCAGTCAGTCTCTTGACTCCTGTGGGACCTCCAGACCACAGCTCTTGGGCCTCAGTTTACTCCTCGTATATCAGTTAGTAGGAAACTTTTTTTTTGTTTCGTTTCATTTTTCGAGACAGGATTTCTCCATGTATCCCTAGCTGTCCTGGAACTCACTCTGTAGACCAGGCTGGCCCTGAACTCAGAGATTCATCTTCCTCTGCCTCCTGAGTGCTGTGGTCAAAGGCGTGAACTAACACCGCCTGGCTTAGTAACACCCTTTTCTTTTATTTTCAAAGTGTGTGTGTGTGTGTGTGTGTGTGTGTGTGTGTGTGTGTGTGTGTGTGTGTATTTATGTGTGCATGTGAGTGCAAGGTGTCTTTGGAGGCCAGAAGAGGACACTGGATCCTCTTGAGTTGGAGTTACAGGCACACTTCTCCCTACGGGGGAGCTGGGAACTGAACTTAGGTTCTTCTAAAGGGCAGCAAGTACTCATCACCGCTGGGTTATCTCCCTGGGGTCATGTTTCTTGTTTTGCAAGGCCTTTGTGAGGATTGAGTAGGATGATATGATGGTTAATATTGGTGTCAGTTTGGCAAGATCTAGACTCACCAAGGGGACAGTCCTGTGGGAGGGACTTGAAAATGACATTAATGGAGGCAGGAAGACCCGCTCTAAATGTGGGTGGTTCTATGTATGCCACAGGATGGGGTCTTCGATGGATAAAAAGGGCAAGAGTGAGCTGAGCAGCAGCGAGCATATCTCTCTCTGATTCTTAACTACTGTGCAGTGTGACCAGCCGCCTCAGGCCCCTGCTGTGTATGCCTCCTCAGCCATGATGTACTCTACCCTCCAACTGCGAGGTAAAGTCAGCTCCTCCTTCCCTGAGTGGCTCTCATCACAGACAGGAGAAATGAGCTGATACGGATGGTGAATACGACGTGCCTAGTGTATAGGGGATGCTTAACAAGGATGCTGTGTCAATGAGGTCAACTGTTCCTAATGTGCACGCCTCCAGGGCTTCTGTTCATTTCATTGTTAAAGGCAACTTCGTGTAACACTTTTCTGTCTGCGAGTGAGGTGCACACCATAGTTCTCATTTTTAAAAGAAGATGGCAGATGTGAAGAAATGGTAAACTATGGCCTATGGACCCATTCAGCCTACTGTTTGTTTTTGTCAATAACTTTTTAAATATTATTTTTTTGAGACAAGGTCTCTGTAGTGGGTAGCCATTCCAGCTTTGATCTGGAAGTTCCAATCCTCACTGAGGCTTTGGTAACTATCACGCCTACAAGGCGGGGCCAAGAGAGGACCCCGGAGACCCGAGATCCGGATGTGCCACCGCTCTTGGTTCCTGGACCCTGGACGCTGGAGGTAGACCGAGCAGAGTTCTCCAGAGAACACCGCCTGACTCCGCTGTGTCTTTCCCAGACCCTGCAACCTACCTATACCTTCATTTGTAAGTTATGCCACTAAATAAACCTCCCTTTTAACTACGTGGAGTGGCCTTAATAATTTCACCAATATGTCTCACTATATAGCCTGGCTGAAGTTGAACTTGCCATGTAGACCAGGATGGCCTTGAATTCACAGAGATCCACCTACCTCTTTCTCCTGAGTGCAGGGATTAAAGATGTGCACAACCACACCCACCCTATCCACAAAGATTTATTGGCCCACAACCACAGCCATTTGCTCCCATGTTGCCTGTGGCCTCTCCAGAGCTGCAAAAGTCACATTGAGAGGCTGATGCTTCTGAAGGCTAAAATGTTGACTTTTTGTCCCTGGGCAGAGAAGGTTTGCTGATCTATGGGATGGGTTGTCGGAGGTGGAGTCAGGATGCAAATGATGCTCACATCCACTGATGCATTAACCTGGGTTCAAACTGGAATCACATTTTCTCTCGATATGAAAAAGACATGGTGGAAGCCGGTAGACAGGGAACTCTGAAAACACTGTTTGTGTGTTTGAACATTAACCTAAAGCCCACCTTGGCATCCTTATCCATAGCTTCCGACGCTGCAGAGGCCTGCAACCTGGACTTGTGTGTGTCAATTCCATGCTGGCCTTCCAGGCTACTTAGACTGTGCACCTCCTTTTCAGCTGAGACAGAGGGCTTGCCGAAGCTTTTTAAAGAGCTGTCAGTGGAGACAAGCTTTCTCTCAGAGGTGCAGCCAACCCCACCAGCAGAAACGCAGCTCGCTTGTCCCTGCCTCTTTCTCCCAAGTATCTACTTGTGCGCCAAGTCCAGTTCCAGGAGCAAAGAGAATCAGAGGCAAGTTGTGGTGCCTCCTTTAAGGGGCACATTGTCTACTGGGTAACAGAGGACAAAAAAATGCAAAGAAACAGCAAGGAATTGTGATGTGCTACCCGCTAAAGGGATGTATTATTTAGTAGGTTCAGAATTCAAATATGACAGGGGACCAAGGAGAAACACTGAGACCATAGTTCAGAAAGAGGGAGCCTTCCTGGGCTCCATTGTACAGGTTCATGAGATCAGATGTCTTCTTGAGGGTAATGTGCGGTCCCTGGGGGTGAGGCAGGGAGGGATCTCAGGCCTGCCCTCTACCTGCAGGGCCCATAGCCAGTCATCTTCTTTAGTGTCATCCCTCCAGTACTGATCAATCTTTACTGTCAACTTGGTTTGATTTAAAGTCACCTAGGAGCTATACCTCTGGGTGTGTCTGTACCGATGTTCCCAGAGGGGATTAGTTGAGAAGATCCATGCTGAGTGTGGACTGTACAGTGTCATAGGGCTGGAGTCTGAGACTGGACAAAAAGAAGAAATTGAGACAAGGACCAGTATCCATCTCACGGCTTCCTGACTCTGTACACTCCCCCAGCCTCCAGCCAGCTTTGTCCACATCCTCTTCCCTGGTAAGAGGCCATTCCTTGACGACACTGCAGGCCTGGCTACAGCTCCATCTTCAGGAGACAAGACCGGAGCAGGGAAGAAGGCACAGAGTGTGGTGATATATTACGTACCCTAATAAGTTGCCTGGGAATCAGAGGACAGAGCCAGCCACTAGATTAGACATAGAGGTCAGGCAGTGGTGGCACACACCTTTAATCCCAGCACTTGAGATCTCATGCCTTTGCTTGGGAAGCACACATGCCTTGAATCCTAGGAAGTAATATGGCAGGGCAGAGAAAGGTATTTAAAGCATGAGGAAACAGGAACTCACTCTCTTGAAGCTGAGAGTTTCTTAGAGGTAAGAAGTAGTGCCTGACTGTTCTGCTTCTCTGATCTTCCAGCTTTCACCCTGATAACTGGCTCTGGGTATTATTATTATTATTATTATTATTATTATTATTATTATTATTATTATTATTATTAAAAGACCATCTAAGATTCGAACAATAACAGAGATCCTGCATGTCTAGAATGTCTAGATCATGGTCTAGAATTGCCTGAGGGAAGGGTCAGGTGGGAGGAAAGTTTGTCACTGGGCTTGGGTGGGAGCAGCCACTTGATCTATTAACTTACAGTCCTATGAGCAGAGGTCCAGCTCCAGGGAAGTGGAACTGGATCCTCTTCAGTGCAGAAACCAGAAAAGAAACTGTGTGGGCTTTATCATGACCAGGGACCTGGCACAAATGACTTACAGGGAGGAAAGACTTCCTTTATCTCACAGATTCAGAAGGTATACCACAGAGGAGGATAGAGCCAAATGGAACATCTCACACCATGGTGACCAGAGGGAAAAACTGACTGCCTGGCCAGCTCTTTCATCCTCCCCCTTCTATTCCACACAGAACCCCAGCCTATAGGATGTTGTGACCATGTTCTTCCTTCTTTAGTTAATCCATCCAGGAAATGCCCTTGTAGACATACCCAGATATGTGCTTTTCCAGCCTCTTAGGCTCTTCTCAATTCACTCAAGGTGACAATCAAAATAAACCATCAGGGGGACCTCAAGGTCAGGATAGCTCCTGTTCCCTGATTAGACTGGGTGGAAGAGATGGGTTGGGGCCAGTTACAAAGGCTGTTCACAGGTTGTCAATGCTAGCCTGGACCTAGGTAAAGGGGATGAAATTGAAGGGTGGGATTTTAAAACAACTAGGAAATGAAATGGATACGTGTGGTCCTCTCAGTTGGTGCTGCAGTCTGCTCTGCCATCTTCTCAGGCTCAGAGAGCCCTCAAGCATGGAGGAGGACAGAAGAGGAAGAGCAGGGTTCTTCTATGTGAGGGTAGATGAGCCAGCTAAGGAAGACAGTGTGGAGGGGAAGTAGAGAGAAGGCACAATGACAAGACCAAACAGGAGAAGACCAAGGCCATGAAGGAACTGTGATGAACCAGCCTGTGCATGTTCCACGAGGCGGTTGTGAAGGAAGGAGGGGCCAGCAGTAAAAGGAGCTCCTGCAAGTGTCAGTGAGGTACAAACATGTTAGGGAGGGGAAGAGTATTGAAGGAGATGCTTTCTGAGAGATGGGGGATGGGGAGTGGATCTATATACCTTCCCAACCAGGCAGCTCTGAGATTACTACCTCTCTTGTTTGGGGACAGGTAAGAGAACAGAAAACATTCTACTTCGAGAACATGGAGATTAGGAAATACCAATGACCATACACGTGTACCAAGGAAAATGGAATACGTTCATGTTCAGCACAACCACACATCTAAATAAAGACACAAATATTGCAATTTCAACGTTAAAGGCCAAGCATGCTGGGATTTTGTTGTTGTTGTTGAGAAAGAATGTCACTCTGCGGCTCCACCGATCCTCCTGGCTTGGTTCCCAGAATACTGGAATGAAAGATGTGAGCACACCATCTTCAATGAACTGTTCAGCCAAGTTGTTATCCGGGACCCTGTGATCTTGGAGGACTCCTGGGTCAGTTACCTCTAGTTGGAACATTGTCTCAACGCTCTTTGCTCCAAACAGGGCCCCCTTCCAAGAAGATATTATAGTCTCCCCATCATAGCTTGATTTTTATGGGCATTTAAAATCACACTAGCAAAACACACTGGCTTTGCAGGGAGGTGTGGAAGTGACTCCAGGACACCAGACTGCCAACATTCATTTCCCTCATAAGCTTGAATGCCCTAAAATACTGCCCTTGAGGCTCTTCCCAGACAAGCTGGCCCTGTCAGCCTTGCAATACCTTGGAATGAGAAGGTCTCTCCTGAGGATTGCCAAGCAGTTTGGAAAGAGGCAGGCTCTTCGTTCTGAGGATGCTGGCTAACCTGTTTCATTTCAGGTCACCTCAGTCAACTTGCCTACTGAGTCTCGGTCTACCGGTTTCTATGTCCTCCATTCAATAGTGTTTAACAAGTGAGGTGAGGCCTAAAATTAAGCCCCAACGCAGTGTGTCTTGTGGTTTCTGGTGAAATAGAAAGGGCCTCAAATGGCCTAACCACAGGTTCCCCTTTCCACCCTGTTCCTACTACAGATAAGGTCCCCTTAGCAACTTTCTCATGAAATGAACCGAGTGGAATTCTGGCTTGTCCCTGACTTGTGAGTTTCCCTTTCTTGTTAGCCTGCAGAATTATTCAAACAAGGGCACCGCCATGTCTTCATGCTGTGAATTTCATAGCTCACGGTTTCAGAGTGCAGTCCTTATGAAATTGGCACAGGTCAGTGCATCAGTTCCTGGTGCGGTGACAAGTACCTAAGAAGAGGCTTAAGGAAAGGCTTGGTGGTCTAGTTCATCATGGCGGGGAAGGCACATGAGAAGACTGGCCACACTGTGTCTGCAGGGAGGAAGCAGATGGAGGACAGTGCTGGGTTCTCTTTAGCCTTTCTGAGCTTTTATTCAGTCTGAGACCCTCGCTCATGGGATGGTTTTACCCACATTCAAGGAGGAACCTTAGATAAGCTCCTCTGGAATTTCCTTAGAGACACACTGTGTCTCCTAGGTGATTCCAAAGTCAGTTAAGTGGGTGGTGGATGTCAACTATCACAGGCAGCGAGTCCTTCCTCCCTTTGAGTGCTTGTGACTAATAAGCCACCCTTGTCATCTGTCTGTTATCAAGAGTCAGGTACCCCTCTGTTCCTAAGCTCTAAGAAGAGAATCTTCCCCTCACCAACAAATTCAGTAGGAGGTTTTTAAATAATACAGATAAACAACAAACCCTTCTGTACTCCCCAAGTTTTAGCTGTGGGACTTGGGCAAATCACTTAGCTTCCCAGAGCCTGAGTTGCCTGGATTGTAGACCAGCACCCAATTTATGAGTTACTGGGAAGATAACAAGGGTAATTTATTCAACAACTCTTCTGTGAGAATTTTGATGGAACCAGGAATAGGAACTGTAGTGATAAACATGGTCAGGAATTCTGGCCACAGAGAACTGATACTCTTGAGGGGCCATAGAAACATGCATTTAGGAACAAGTAATGTGGATATAGTACAAAGTAGGAAGAAAATCATCCATCAGATCACAGGAGTGGGGCAGCATGTGAGGAGGGGTTTGACTTAATGTTTCCATTGCGTGCTCTCCATGACCCCTTCATGCCTTCAAAACCAGTGCCACCTGGGTGACTCTTCTACTACCAAGTTCAGCTGCCAGCATGAGGCACAACCTTGGCTGCCTCTGGAACACAGCTTTTGTGTGTGACGTTCAGGAAACACTTCCCAGGAGATTTCACCTCAATGATGGTCTCTTCTTGGTCATCGATGCCTTCTCAGCTCCAGCAAACCCACATCTACTGTCCCAGCAAAGTAAAGGTTTTGCTTTAGTGGCTGTAGTCTCTTGTTAATGACAGCCAATTCTTCAGCTCCAGCTGACCAGACGCCACAAATTCTTCACACAAATGGCCCAGTAGAGTCTTGCTTCCTTGGGAAACTTTGCAAGCCAGGCCTCCATCATCTGCACTGTTTGCAATATTCTTACCTTCCAGGCTCCTTCAGAAGAGTTCTCTGAGCTCTCAACACTCAATGGCTTTTCTAGCCCAAAGTTCCAAAGTCCTTCCACAATTGTACCCCAGACAACCTGGTTAGTATCCTGGTACTAACTTATCTTAGTTAGGGTTTCCTTTTTTCCCTCTTTCTTCCTTTCTTCCTTTCTTCCTTTCTTCCTTTCTTCCTTCCTTCCTTCCTTCCTTCCTTCCTTCCTTCCTTCCTTCCTTCCTTTCTTTCTTTCTTTCTTTCTTTCTTTTTTTCTTTCTTTCTTCCTTCTTTCCTTCCTTCCTTCCTTCTTCCTTCCTTCCTTCCTTCCTTCCTTCCTTCTCTCTCTCTTTCTTCCTTCCTTCTTTTCTTTTTCTTTTTTTCTATTTTTTGTTTGTTTTTTGAGACAGTGTTTCTCTGTGTAACAGTTTTTTGCTGTCCTAGAACTCACCTTTGTAGATCAGGCTGGCCTCAATCCCAGAGATCCACCTGCCTCTTCCTCTGAGTGCTAGGATTAAAGGTGTGCATAGTTAGGGTTTCTATTGTTGCAATGAAACACCACAATCAAAAAACAAAACCAAGTTGGGGAGGAAACATTATTGGCTTACACTTCCACATTGTAGTCCATCATTGAAGGAAGTCAGGACAAGAACTCAAAACAGAGCATGAACCTAGAGGTAGGAGCTGATGTGGAGGCCATGGAGGACTGCTACTTACTGGCTTGCTCCCCATAACTTTCTCAGCCTGCTCTCTTATAGAACCCAGGACCACCAGCCTGGGGATGGCTCCACTCACAATGGGCTGGGTCCTCCCACATTAGTCACTAATTAAGAAAATGCCCTACAGCCAGACCTTATGAAGGCATTTTCTCAATTGAGGTCCCTTCCTTTCAGATGACTTTAGCTTGTGTCCCGTTGACATAAAGCTGGACAGGACAGTGTTAGTTATGGAGATTGGTGGGACCTGCTGAGATGGGAATGTTACCAAGTTATGAAGTCTGAGTCACAAGAGCCTAACCACTGGAAGGTTCTAGAAGGAAACAATCAGGAAAAATGACATAAGGCGAGGGCGAGTAGGCATGTTGGACGAATCTGAAAGCAACCGGTGATGCTCAAGAGGAAGACAGAAGGACCATCCACAGTCCTTAGGGACAGAAGGTACCTTCTACAGGAAGCCCTCCAAGGTCAGCACTCCCCAGGCAACCATCACACTGCTTTGCAGTAAGATACAAGCTTGGTAATTCAGATGAAAGTTAGGCAAAGAGAGGAACCCCTAAGAGGACGGAGAGAGGGTTTCCTGTCTAAGCTAGTGAAGCATCTGTCACTAAGACTGACTTAAAGGAAACACAGCCCATTTAGAAATGGATAGAAGCAGAGCGACACTGAGTCTGACCATAGAGAACTTGCTAAGAACTGCTTTAGTGAATGAGTGCAACCATCTGTCTCTTTTTTTTTTTTTCCATTCGGTCCTAGAGCTTGAACCCAGGGCTTCATGAATGCCAGAGCATCAGCAAATGGAAATGCTGAGATCCTACCAGTAATTATCAGGCATGAGAAGAGAAGTACCTTAGCTTTGCAACCTATCTCCATTATTTCTGGATACACAGAGTTTGGACGATGTTCTAAGGAGCTATGAGCCTCGGTTTTCTGGTCTATAAAATGGGGGTGTTGGTGATGGCAGTAGATGGCTATTAGAAAGCTTATCAGAGAGCCCCTGGCGGAGTCTCATATCCCATGCACTTCCTGACAAGAGCCCAAACAGTTCATAAGTCAGTTTCTAGAACATTTATCCGTTAATGATTACTTGCTGTCTTCCAGTCACAAATGGTTTTGCTTTATGCCCAATTACCACGAATTTCCAGGAAGTGACTAAGTGAGCTTCCGCTGTCCTATCTGCCCGACGCTTCCTGAGGTGAAGGGGGCAGTTGCGGACTGTTTCAAAGTGTGATTCTTTAAACAGTGTCAGATGCTGTTTTTCAGTTAAAACTGTGGGAAATATAAACATCTGTCCTTATTTTTTTTTCCTATCAAAGGGTTAAATAACACCAAATTCCATTCTTAAGACAAAATCATAAAGAAGCGAACTGGCAAAAATTCAAATTCTTCCAGGGTCAGCACTTCTTGAAATCAAAATAAGTTTTCGGTTCATTCCTCTCCGGGCACTGCCCCTCTCTCTGTATTGGGCAGTCTCGGGAGAGTGTGAGGCCAAGCTCTGACCACTCAGTAAGGCCCAGCACCTCCTTGCCTTAGAAATAAAAGCTCAGCAGGAACCCCGCCAGATGTGCTTACCTGCTTCATTTAGCACAGCTAAACAGTCTTGAGCAGAAGTAAAACTTTTCACCTCGCATAAATACTGTGGACGGTGGGGCCATATTTGAGAACTTGGGTCCATTTTTTTTCTTTCTTTCTTTCTTTCTTTTGGGGGGGGCGTTTCGAGACAGGGTTTCTCTGTGTAGCTTTGCGCCTTTCCTGGATCTTGCTCTGTAGCCCAGGCTGGCCTCAACTCACAGAGATCTGCCTGGCTCTGCCTCCTGAGTGCTGGGATTAAAGGCATGTGCCACCACCACCCAGCTGGGTCTATTTTTTTTTTTTTTTTTACAAAAATAATACATTGAAAAATATTCAGAGGAAAATAGAAGCCACCTTTAACTGTATATGCTCAAATGTGTTGATACATCTAGCAGTTTTCCATCCCTCTTAGGCTCTTATTTCATTTCAGTTTTTCAGACTGAGTCTCACTATGTAGCCCAGGTTGGCCTCCAAGTCACAATCATACTGCCTTAACAGCCTGACTGTTGAAATCACAGGTGTATACCACTGTGCCCAACATCTCTGTCTATTTATAACTCTATTTATATCTTACATGTATTTTTGTTTGTTTGTTTGTTTTTCGAGACAGGGTTTCTCTATGTAGCTTTGTGCCTTTCCTGGAACTCACTTGGTAGCCCAGGCTGGCCTCGAACTCACAGAGATCCGCCTGCCTCTGCCTCCCAAGTGCTGGGATTAAAGGCGTGCGCCACCACCGCCCGGCGACATGAATTATTTTTATTTTATTTTTAAGTTATAATTATATCAAAAGCATGTGCATATTGTTAATAATATCCAAAAACATCTTAAGTGCTAGTGCCATATTGTATTATTTGGATTTGCCATGGTTTTCCTATTGATATCCTTATACTGGCCATCTAGACTATAATTTTTTAGCATGTCATATGTTATAAATAACACTGCGATATCAAATGAGGACAACATGCCCACATCATTCATTAAAGATTAAAATTTTACTGAGTTTCCCAATGTTCATAACCTTATGTAAGATGAGGAAGACCCCAAGTGAAACAGGACAGAGGTTGGCTGACTGGCTTTGGGCCAGCCCTAGCCAGTCTGCTTTTGGAAGTAAAGTCTACTGGAAAATAACTAAGTTCTCTTGCTCTTATATCATCTATGACTGCTTTCCTTCAAGGGCAGAGTTGAACAGTTTAGGGTTGTGAGACCTTTGTTTTCTAACTGGCCCTTTATTAAGTCCCAGTACTCAGTAGGCAGAAGCAGGCAGATCTCTGAGTTCGAGGCCAGCCTGGTTTACAGAGTGAATTCTGGGATAGCCAGGGCTAAACAAAGAAATTCTGTTTCAAAAACAAAAAACAAAACAAAACAAAAAACAAAGAAACAAAACCAAAAAACAACAAAACAAAACAAACAAAAAGTTTTAAAAAAAAATAACTTTGTCAATTCCAGGTAAAGAATGCAAAATATCTCATCCCCAACCAACAGTCCTAGACTATGTCTTACCATCCATGATTGAAAAGTCCTAACGATTAGAATAATCTCTAGGGTGAATTAACATGTGATACTAAAAAGAGAAAACTAACCTAAACCCTCAAATGCAAACCTCAGGGTGTGACATGACATACTCCTTCTGATTCCTGTTCTCATATTTTAAACTTTTAACATGGGTTGAGGATTTGACGGAATAAACACAGGCTCAGAGGAAGATAGAGCATGTGTGGAACTATGCTGTAATAATGGCTGTCAAACCCATCAAGGAAGAGATAGATTATCCTGTACATGGGGTTGGGCTATGACATGAGGTAGGGATCTGATTCAAACCATACACAAAGGTGAACATAGATATGGACCCAGCGGAGCAGGCACAGCTCTACAGCAGGGCTCTTACCATAGATCCTTTTGACAATCTGAAGACACCTACACACTCCTTCTCAGAATAACGTTTTTAAATGTGTAAAAAGGAATATGATTACCAAGGAAACCAATTATGTAGAGTAATGCAGAGTAAAATATGTGCCTTTTAAACTAAAACATGAACTGATAAGACCTAGTATGAAATTTGAAAAGCTACAGTAATTTAAAAATCGTGATGAGCCTAAACAAAAATGTAAGGTGTCTCTACCAACTGCAGATTTAAAGTAAAAATATACTTAACTTATTTTGGTGACAAATTCCATGTCTGTCAATACTACTATGATTTAGTACCCCACATTTATACTAAAAAGAAATAATGTCTACTGAAAGTTGGTTAAAACTGAAGTATAATTTTTCTTCACTCCAAGTTGACTGACCCCTGGACTTCTAGGTCAATGCTGTCTAGTTAAAAAACCAAAACAACCTTCGATTAAAACTGATAGAAGCTGAGAGAGGAGTAATCTTGTCTTCTTAAGGCTAAGGCGGAATCTGTTAAAATAGTGGCATCTGAATCCACATAGAACTAATGAAATTAACTTTATTAAATTTTAGAAGTATGGAGGCTGGAGAGATGGCCCAGTGGTTAAAATACTTGCTGCTCTTGTAAGAGAACTTGGGTCCCATTCCCAGCACCCAAATGGAGCTCACAAGTGTCTTTAACTTCAGTCCTAGAGGATACAAAGCCCTTTCTGGCCTCTTTAGGCCTTGCATGAACACAGTGCACAGACATCTATGTAGGCAAAACCCTCCTACACACAAAATAAATAAATAAGTCTACAAATTAATAATAAGGTCTGGAGAGATGGGTCAGTGGTTAAGAGCTCTTGTTACTCTTGCAGAGGACCTGGGTTTGGTTCTCATCACCCATACTGGGTGACTCACAACTGTCTGTGACGTCAGCTCCAGGAGATCCGATGCCCTCTTCTGGTTTTTGTGGGCATGGACATGCATGTACATTTACACACACACACACACACACACACTTGTTTTTAATCTATCCAAAATCAATAGTTTCATTTAATAAAACTGGAAGAAGGCGGCCAGCTAGGATAAAACACCTGCAAACCTTCAAAACCAACACGTCCCAGAGCTTCTGTAAATAAGCGAGGAACAAACAGCCAGGAGAGCATGGACAAAGGGAATAAACAGAAAGCTCATGGAGACCAAATGTGGACAAGGGTAATAAACATGTGGTCAGGCGCTCAGCCTCGCCTACGATGGGTAAGACAAAAGTGAGGCCATCACTGAAACAGATGCCACTCAGGGCGCCGCAGCCTGTGCTTGTGACTAGAGAGTCACGTGCTACGGAAGTATTGGCAAGGATGTCGGGAAATGGGGACTCTCACGCACTCAACAGAACCGTAAGAACCAGCCAGAGGCACCATATAGTAAAACGCTTCTTATGACTCAACACTCCGGTCTCAGCAGAGAGCTCTGCCAAGACATCCTTTCACTAAACAAACATGGGAACGCCTCTCTTAATCTTGTCCGGAGAACTAGAAACTGGAGACAACTTGATGGAACCCATGGGGACAGGGATGGATGCCAGTGCTGCGTGCTATGGAATGCACACAGCCCTGAAGGCCAAACGATTGTTTAGATACAGCATTCCAGACACACTCTTAACTAATGAAACTGAGTTAAGAAAAAAGCTAAGAATGCCAAGATGTTTTCAGCACAATACTAGCTTGTAAACTTAAAACACATGCCCACAGAAAACACGGCGTACTTGGGAAAGCACTTGTATCTTGAGAAACTGAATACACATGTAGACAAAGGTTGAATTCAAGGTAAAAACAGAACTATGACCCTCAGCCTGCATCCACTTGGCTAGTAATCCAACCCCTGAACCTTAACAGTGGGCCCAGGGGGCCAAACGACTCTATGTTGGACTTGCAACAAGTCTGGCTGCTACCCACAGAATGGATCCAAGAAGCTAAGTAACTTTGATAACAATTCATCCCAAATATCCAGGACTCCACAGTCACTGGCAGCTGTCACCAATTGTCCTTCGTTAGCCTTGCTCAAACTCTGGGGCCAGGAGCTCCAGGCAGGGCCTTTTTTTTTTTTTTTTTTTTTTTTTTTTTTTTTTTTTTTTTTTTTTACTACAAAAAGTTCTATCCTTCTGCCTGCATGTGAGCCTAAACACAATCAGCAATAGCCAGCTACCTTGCGAGAGCAAGCTCTGAGCAAAGAAAGCATGTCTTCTCCTCTGGTAAGTTGTTTATCCCCAGCCTCTCTGCAGAGGACTGGGCATATGCGAGTGGCACCCCCCTTGGTGGGTGGGAGGGAAATGGAATGGAGAACAGAGACCAGAGTCCTGCAGATGTCCATATGGGTCATGGGTCACACACAGAGAGACTGACCAAACTCTCATAGGAGCACAGAGCATAAGGCACCATCTGAAGATTCTGTCTTTATCACGGCTGAATCTTCTTCTACCCCTTCATGGCTGAATCTTCTTCTACCCCTTCCCTCTTCCTGGCTGCCCTGTGCTTGAACTGTCTCCAGAGTATCCTTCAGTCGGGTGGAGGTGCTCAGGATGTCACGGGAAGGAAGTAGCACACACACACACACACACACCCACACACACAGCTTCACTTTCTGCAGCAATGCCGAGTTCTTGTCAAAGCCACTGTGGAAGCCAAGCTTCCTTGGGAAACCCTCAGCAAGGGCCAAGGTCAGAGTCTTGACTCCAGATTTCCCTCTGGCCTGGTTTTATCTCTGTGAAAGCCAGTTTAAGCTGTGTCCTCCTTTTGAACTATTCAATACTGAAGATTAAGGGGAAAAATAGCCCCCCTGATTTCATCTCATTCCTTTTTTTCAGGGAAAATTACTTTTCAAAATTATTAAATCTGTGAAGGTTATAATAGAGGACTTAGGCTCAGTTTAGCCATTTATTAAGATATAGGCTACAAAGCCCAGTGGAAAAAATAAACAAACAACTAGCAGTTTACTCGGATTTATGCACAGTCGGGCTAATCAATCAATCTGTAAACACTATGCAAATGTGTGTAAACCCAAATGTAGCCCAGACTTTACGTATGCATTGTTATGTAAACGATCAATCTTGTTAAAGTAAATATTAATATAAAACTGACATTAAACACAAGTTTACACAGCCTCGTTGGTTGAAGCTAGTTTGATTTACACTGAAATGTAAATAGCAGTAGTGCTCTTTTTGGGGGCTTCAGAAATCGGGCTAAGTAGAGGTCACTGGGTGGTCAGTCCCTACCTGGTCTCCAGACCCACTCATAGTGTTTTCTCTTGATGCATTGCATGAAGAATTCGGAAAGAGTTTGGACAGTGGACACCTGTCTGGTCTCCTGGCCATCCTTATTTTGATCCATCTCCTTCAAGTAGCATTTCTCTAGGGCTACTGCTAGGACCAGAAAGCCCCGACTCTGAACAATGACAGGCGTGTCCCTCTAGTGAAGAGAACTAGTGTTCTCTTCAGCATGGGTTTAGGCCCCACTGCTTAGGTCTTGCCCTTGAGTAGGCCATTGGGGCAGCTCTGTGAAGGGTGGGTCTCAACCCCCTCTGGTCAATCCATTCCTTCCCCTGATTGCTTTCTTATCTTGAAGGCTATTTTATTACATTTTACTCAGTGTGTGTGTGTGTGTGTGTGTGTGTGTGTGTGTGTGCGCCCTTGTGCCACAGTGTTCACGTGGAGGTTGCAGGACAACTCATGGGAGTCCCAGGTACCTTTACTGCTGAGCCATTTCAATGGCTCCTTCAAGGCTATTTTAAATTGTACCTCTTCAGATTGGCCTTCTGTGGCCATCTGGAACCAAATAGGTCCTTTCCTTGGCTGTTCTCGAGAAGGCACTGCCTTCATGGCATCCATTCATGTTGTATAAAGCTAAGATAACATCTTTTCACTTACACGTTTACTTTTTTTCCATCCTTCCTATCTATGTTTATGGGGGTGCATCCACATCTGACGAGCACTTTACACTAAGTGCTGGGCCCAGGTGATGTCTTGGAAAGATTTGATGCATGGATGGATGGATGGATGGATGGATGGATGGATGGATGGATGGATGGAGTGAGTGAGTGAGTCTGGGGTGAAATCCTGACTTTATAAGTTCTGGACCTTGGAAAAGACACTTACTCCAGCCCTCCTTTACTTACATTGGAAACTGCGGGTCTGAGTATTTGCTTCTCAGGGTGGTTGTGATGCTGAAACGAAGTTGAACGGTATAGCTCTGGGTTTTGAAAACTATCCAGTTTTTCTCAGCTCTCCCTGAGAGGCTGAGGACTCTGGAGACCAGGGACTAGGTTTGTCCCCTCGTTTCTCTATCTTCTTCCTCCAGCCCCACTACTTTAGGTCCCTCATGTTGCCCAGTGTTCCTTCGAGCAGAGACGTGTATGGTGTGTCCTTATGGAACATCCAGGGACATCAATCACCTGAGTGATTGACACTGAGGAGGCTATGACCAAGGTCCTGCAGGTGGAAGGGAGACATGTGACCCCAGGAGCTGGGGGGGACGGCTCAGTGGGTAACACACTTGCTATATAAGCATGGAGATCAAAAGTTTGATTCCCAGTACCTACATAAAGGCCGGGGTCAGAATGGCAGCCCAACTGTCTGCCCAGTTCATGATCAGAGAGAAGGAATCCCCAGTAAGCTGCCTAGCCGAATTGGTGAGTTCTGGACTCTAGTGAGAGAACCTGTCTCAGTGTATAAAACAGAGAGCAGTTGAGGAAGACACACAATGCTGACCTTCAGTCTCTACTCACACACACGTGCATTTGTACCTGTATAAATACATATGTCACCTGCATATATTTATACGACATACACTTATGTATACAGGTGAATTAACTGCTTAAATGACCCGAAACTGATTTCTACACACGAATCAGTCCTAACCCTAAGACAGCATGGGTGGACGGGACGCTGCCAAGGGATGGGTGAGCTATCACGCTGTTCACCAGAACGCTTGCCAGTGGCACTGTTAGTGTCTGGCTCTCTGAATGAGCAAGACCTCCCCCTTCTTTGGTGCTCAGTAGCTAACACCATGCTGGCACATGTTGACCAACCAGTCAGACAGTCCTTGCTGAGTGAATACGTTTTCTACCCACCAATCCAGACTCATCATGCATCTGCTTTTTAAAAATGCATTTGCTATTATTATGTGTGTTTCCATAATATGTGTGAGGGTGTGTGTGCTACTGAGAATGTGGAGCCCATATGGCAACTTTGTGGACTCAGCTCTCTTTATCCACCTTTACTTGGGATGTGGAGATCAAATTCAGGTCTCCGGGCTCGTGTGGAAAATGTCTTTATCTGCTGAGCCATCTTGCTGGCCCTGCAATTCTCTCTTGATGGTGATTCTTAGAGGAACATTTTTAGAGGGTTTCCTTGCTCCTCATTGGAGTGGGAACGGGGGGGGGGCACACTGGGAAGCAAGCAAAATCCCTCTCTCTTGAACTCTGTGTGTCTCTAGGCCTTTCTGTCAAAGGATTTCATTTCAGATTGTACCCCAGTCCTGGATCAGATGGGACTCAATTCCAGAGAGCTGAATCCTGAGCCTCTCCTCAATGAACGGAGCTGCCATCCCCGAGAAGAGCTCCTGGCACAAGCAGAGTACCCACAGAAATGTGGAGCTTTGGGCCGTTTGTAGCTAGAATCAGAGACAGTGGCGAGGAGTCCCACGCCCCTCATGTGCTGTGCACAGTGCTGACTTGGAATTGAACAAGGCTCTTTCCTGCACTGACACCTTCATATCTCATCACCCCCCTTGGAGATATTATCATAACCGATTTGCAGATGGAGAAAGTGCTCAGAGACAGGCCACAAAAGCAATCAGAACCTTCTAGCATGAGTTCTCCTCATGCTTCAGTGAGAACCCAGGTATCCCCTGGTGACTTCGGGGTACCTCAAGGTTAAGAGCAGTGTGGGGCTGGCCAGCTGGATGCCCCTAGTCGAGTGACTATCATTGTTCTGCCTGTCACAGGTTTACAAACCCTTTTCTGGAGAAAGGAGATGTTAGCCAGGATGGGATTTTCCCTGAAGAATCCTTTAGAGAGAGTGCCAGGACCTTTCCTTTCCACCTTGACAGTCCCTGGAGACAAACCGAAAGGACCTGCTTAATGTCTCATCCGAAGGGTATTTGCAGAGCTGGCTTCATCATTCAGAGCAGGAAAAGGCCTTTGTCATGGTCAAATGGCTTTAATGTGTTTTGAATGCTACATAAATTCAAACTTGATGGCTCATTTATTTGTTGGATTGAAGTTTTATACAATAAACTAAGCCTTGGTATTTACTAATAACGTGTGCACTGCCCTTTGTTTGTTCAGACCAGCCAGAAGGCAAAGAAGTTGCCCGAGTCCCTCATGGCCAATGTGATGTTCCCATCCTGGCATTTCCAGGGTCGGTATATGGATTGGCAGGAGGGGCAACGAGAAGGTTGTTTGCAGAGTCGGAAGGGAGGGAGGAGGAAATCTTGCAGGTAGCTGCTTTATTCCAGACCTGGTGCTGACAGAGCCCCGCCATGGCGGTTCCTCGCCTGAGCCCAGTAGCTGGGAGTTAGGAACTTTGAGTGACAGGCCAGGCTTGACTGGTGACTTGTAGCATGACCTTGGAAGATTCATTGCCCCCCCCCCCACGCGCCTCTCTATCTAGCTCTCAGAAAGGAAAGAAGGCGTATAATAAATTCTACTCATGGCTCAAGGTGAGCTTCCATGGGCTGCTCTCCTCTCAGAAGATCTTTGCTGTTTGCCCTTCTCCCCAACAAGTCTTTCTGACACAGTCCAATAGCTGTGTCTTTCCCACAGACTGAGGGCAAGGACACGGGCTTTGGTGTTAGATGGAGCCATATGTGAGTCCAGTGCTATTCCTATTAGCTTGAATAAGTTACGGGGGCGGAAGGGAAGGAGAGAGAAGCAGGAGGGAGGGAAGGAAATAAGGAGGGAGGGAGGGAGGGAGGGAGGGAGGGAGGGAGGGAGGGAGGGAGGGAGGGAGAAGGGGAGAGAGCGAACAAGGGAATGTGCATATCAGTGGCACTCTGTTGTGGGCATAAATGACAGTAATAGGCCAGGTTGTCATCACAATACCCAGCGTTGAGGAAGTCCCCCTCATTACAGTCTTGGGTTTTTCATACGGCATAATATACACTCCTGAAGAAACGAGACCGCGTGTTTCCCATCCATTGCAGCATCCAGCAGGACACAATGGACCCATCTCCTGTGAAAACTCATCTTTGCAGTTTGCCTCCCAGAGACAGATACATGTCTGTCTCTCACTTCCCAGAGAGCAACAGCACCTCTGGGCTTGTCTGGAGGGAAGGAATGAATTGTGAAACTAAATGTGGTTAGGCAAAATCCAGTTATCACTCTATTTCTGTGCAGGGAGGTTTGTTTTTATTAGGACTAGGTGGCAGGATTCGCCTGTGGTACCTCCCCCTGTCTGCACATCTAGAGAGTCCAGGAGGTTCAAGTGCCACACTGACCACTCAGGGAAAGGCCTCACTGGATCGGATCCTCCAGCATCTCTCTGCCTGGCGAACTGGCTCTAGATGACACCCTCTGCTGCATGGTGACCGACCCTTTCCTCCTTCCATGCTGGTAAAGTCCTGATTTTGTCCCTGGATCCACATCTCCCCCAAGCTGCTTGGATAAACTCAGATTGGTCTAAGGCAACCATTGTGTCTCACTCTGCAAATGTGGCCAGTGAGAATAGCTTTTGTACAGGGTTTCTTAGGTCTGCAAAAGTAGGTGAAAGATACTCAGAAGACCTAGCAAGCAGAGGCAAGACTCTCTCTCTCTCTCTCTCTCTCTCTCTCTCTCTCTCTCTCTCTCTCTCTCTCTCTCTCTCTCTCTCTGTGTGTGTGTGTGTGATGTGTGTGTGTGTTTACATGAGATTGGCTTATGCATATGTGAGTATGTGTGAATGAGTGTGCAGCGAATGAGTGTGCAGCAAATGTGTGTGAGTATGTGTGTATCACAAGGGATTGGCTAGTGGGAAGGCAGCATGTTAAACTCCCAGATCTGCAAAGCTGGAGACCCAGGAGAGCTGTGGCTTTACATTCAGTCTCCAACTGAAGGCCTGAGAGTCAGGGGAGCTGGAGGGGAAAGCTTCAGATCCAAGAACAGCGTCTCCTGATCCTTGGAGGGCCAGCCGGAGTCAGACAGATGGGAAAATAAGCAGGTATTGCAGTTTGAAGGCAGATGGGTCAAAAGAATGCTCCTTCATCATGGGAAGGTCATCAGCCAGTCATTTTGTTCTGCTCAGGCCTTTGGCTGGATGAGGATCTCCCACAGATACCTCAGTGTACCTATTACACACCTTACATTGAGATCTCAGTGTACCTACCACATACTTTAATCTCCACCAAAAAGACCGGAAGAATGATTGACTAAATATCTTGGACCTCTGCCCCACTGTATTAGCATGTAAAATTAACCATCACACTTGATTTGCCTTGAGGTGCTATGGGTTTGGACTGTGCCTCCCAAAATATATACTTAAGTCCTAACTCGGGGTGCTCAAAAACCTAATGTTATTTGGGATGGCTTCATTACTAATATGATTAGTTAAAATGAGGCCATCCTAGACCAGACTATGTCAATATAGACCAGACTAAGGCAATATAACTCAGGTCCTTATAGAAGGGGGATTTGGACATAGTGACCCACAACCTAGATGTCAGGAGAACCTGGGATTATGTAGCTGTAAGCCAAGGAAAACCAAGGTTTACTCAACTCTCACAGAAAGACCTGGAATGCATTTTTTCAGAACCCTATTTAGAAAAAAAAAAATGTCCTAAAAACACATTGGCCTTGGCCTTCTGCTCTCCAGAACTGTGAGACAATGAGGCAATGCATTTCTACTACTTTTGCCACCCAGCTGTGGCACTCTGCTAGGGCAGCCTAAACAGTGTGTGACGGTTTGGTGTCACTGTGTAGATTTTAGCATTGCAGTGTCCACAAGGACACAGGGTGACCATGCAATCTGAGAGCGTCTGGGTCATGGGTGACTTTGGAGAACTCCAGCATGAATCATCCTGGGAACTCCCCAGCCTCCAAGTTTCTTGTAACATCAGATAATGTGTCCTCTCTTATGTCAACACTGGGGGCTGAGTTTCCTGCTATTTGTAGCCAAGTGCAGCTTGGTTGATATTGGGTTTCTCATTATTGCTCTTCTTTATCTTTCCTCGGTGGTGTGTGTGTGTGTGTGTGTGTGTGTGTGTGTGTGTATGTGTGTGTGTGTGTGTGTGTGTGTATGTGTGTTATAAAACAACAGGCTTCAATATTATCTTTTTAAAAGAACCAAATGGCAGATTTGCAGTTGAAAATAAACTGAGTGAAACAGAACCTTGACCACCGAGGCTCAACTTCATATTTGAGATAGCATAATTAATAAACCAGTGAATGTGAAGATAAGCCCCTCACACCTTCCCTATGGCCTTTACAAACATTCTTAGCATTAGTTGTCTCTCTCCTCTCCTTTTCCCTCTTCTTCTTTCCCTTCTCAGTCTCTTCCCCGTTTAAATCTCCATTGCCATTATTTGAATTCTGCCCTTCATGTCAGGCGTATTCTACTACCCATAAATTGGTACTGCCAGGACACTTTCTCCATGCTGGTGAGATTTCATAGTATTAGAAGTTATTGTACAGGTTTCTAGGGGGAAAGTCCTCAAAAGTCTTACCTAGCTATGAAGCCTATGAGCTTCAGTACCAACCAGTGTGGCAAGATATGCCCATAGATGCAATAGTGGTTTGAGTGTTATGGGGTAAGCAATACACTTCCTGATCTGATTAAGGCCCAGTCCACAGGAAACACATGCCTAGTGCTGTATTCCAAGAACCCGTAGTTGGAGATCTCACAGACCCAGGGGTGAATTTACTCTTACTATTTTGCTACATGGATATAGTATCAAACTGCCCTCTAAAGTTATATCTCTATACCCATAGATTAGTGCAGCTCTGACCTCATCCGAGAAATTTCTTTGGGTGTCAGAAGACACTTAGTTAACACAGGGGCTCACAGCTGGCCAAAACACAAGAAATAAGTCATTAGGGAGTGCTCAACCACAAATGGTATAATGGGATAGCTATATCAACTATATCAACACCAACCCCCCAGGGCTAAGGAATTATCAAGGAGGAGGGCATGGGAAGATGGTAAGGGCCAGAGGTCAGAGAGGAGTGGACTGAAATGTGGTATTGTATTCCCCCAAATATTGTGCATGCTAATAAACTTACCTGGGGTCAGAGACAGAGCAGCCACAATATTAAACATAGAGGATAGGCAATGGTAGCACACGCCTTTAGTCCTAGCATTCCAGAGGCAGAAATCCATGTGTTCAAGGATACAGACAGGCATGGTGACTCATCACGCCTTTAATTCCAGAAAGCGAGCCTTTAATCCCAGGGAGTGGTGGTAGAAAGCAGAAAGGTATATAAGGCATGAGGACCAGAAACTAGAAGCATTTTGGCCTGGTTAAGCATTTGGCTGGTTAAGCTTTCGGGCTTCTAGCAGCAGTTCAGCTGAGACTCTTTCTGGATGAGGACTCAGAGGCTTCCAGTCTGAGGAAACAAGACCAGCTGAGGATCCGGCAAGGTGAGGTAGCTGTGGCTTGTTCTGGCTCTCTGATCTTCCAGTGTTCACCCCAATAACTGGCCTCAGGTTTGTTTTATTAATAAGAACTCTTTAAGATTCATGCTACACTGAAACAGTGTCTTCTGGACATGATAGGACCTCTGCACTCATGAATACTGCAGCTGTGATTTCCTGTGCAAGTGTAACAGGTCCCCAGACCTCAAAACAACTGATGCCATGTTAGAGGCACCATTCTGACCTAAGAACCCAGCATGTAGACTCTAACACTTGCCAAAACAAGAACAATGACCCAATCCACCATAGTCCACAGTTCTGGGAAAGTCCCTAAGCGTACTAACCTTACTTTGTTTGGCTTCTATTGTTCCATTTATTACTAACTGTTCTTGTTAACTGCAGGTGTCAACCCATGATGTGGTTTTAGGCTTAAGAAGCCAAGAATAGTAAGGCTCAGGGCTGCATGATTTGGGCAAGTTCCCATGTATAGTCCCTGGCCAGCTATAAAGACTTTCTATTGAGCTTTAAGGGTCCATGTGTGTTCTCTGTATGGTTACCTCACAACATAAGACCAGCACAAGGTCAAACCAATCAAGATGCCAACCTGGAGGGAAGAAGAGCTCATGAAGTTCCCACACTTTGCTGAGGAACTATTGGCAGCAGAGGGTATCTGGGGAGACACTGAGTCATCTTTCTTTGAGAGTGTGGTTCCTCTTAGGTCAGCCATGTGCCAGTGGATGGCCCTATACCCATGAGTAGACTAATAGCACAAAACGGATTCAGTAGATTAGTTTTAAAAATAGGACAGGAAGTTGGAAGGGGTTGGGTAGATCTGAGAGAAGTTGGGGAAAGGAGGAGAGGATGAATATGAGTAAAAATACTTCGTAAGCTTGTGTGAATTTCTCAAAGAATTAATAAAATATTAACAGGTATTGTTTGTTGACCTCTGATAAATCACTGTCATCATATTTTCTCTTAATATAATTTCCTTTGGTTCTTGAACACATTTGTTCAATGCTCTGTGACATTTTTCTGAAGTCCAACATCTCCGAGGACCTCCCAGAAACATTTTCTACCGACAGCCTTTTCCCTGGGCTTCTTTTCACTTTCTGTTTCGATGTGAATCTAGTAATTTTTAACTGAAAACTAGGAATTTTAGACAAGCTGTTGAAGCCACTCCTCTGTGATTTTTTCACACCCTCTCGGAGCTATTACACTCTTTCTGTTTGTTTTGTTGTTGTTTATTTCTACTGAGACTGTGGAGTCACTCTGCTCATGTCTCTGCTAAGCGTCCTCCTCCTCCTCCTTTTCCTTCTTTGTTTCTGTTTTTATTTCTAACCTTGTTTCCTACCACTAGCCCTTGATTCCCCATGGCTTGCCAGTTGACTAGGGCTTGTGTTCACCTCTATCACGACTGGAAGACTTCTACCCTTTGTTGCATTCAAATTTCAAGTAAAATTTAAAATTCTGCCCCTGCGCTTCCTTTCTGCTGGGCATTTGTGTCTTCTCTGCTAGAACACAGGGTTTCATTTAGTCAGTGATGTGCCAGTAGCTGGAGAGTCCTTTCCAACCTCTTCTGAGCATGCCTTCAGCCCTGCAAAGGCCATAGCCTTTCAGACCTCAACCCATCAACAAGGCCTGAAATGGATGCTCAGCTTTTTGAAGCCCCTCTCAAATTCTATCTAGATTTCCAGTCATTGTAACCTTAGGGTCACTGCGGTATGGGTCTGTCTCCATCTGCTTACAAGTATTATACATGCTGTCAATCAACACAGTTCTCCCTGATGTCTGGAAGCATGGCTTCTTCTTAGTCTACTCTAAGTCAAGTCAGCCTCCTCAGGAAGATAAGCTACTGCTGTGTGTGTGTGTGGATGAGTGAGTGAGTGTGTGTGTGTGTGTGTGTGTGTGTGTGTGTGTGTGTGTGTGTGTGATGTATGTTTGTGTGCATGTGTGAGTACAGGACAGGTGCACGTGGAGGCCAGAGGTTGATGTCTTCTATTGTCCTCCACCTTCATTTTTAAGACAAGGTCTCTCACTGAACCTGGAGCTCTCCTTTACATCTAGATTGACTGGGCAGCAGCCCCTGGGCTTGTCGGTCTCCACTTCCCCGGTGCTAAGTGACAGATGCACACAGCTCTACGCCCAGCTCTTAGGTGATCTGAACTCAGGTCCTCATGCGTAGACAGCAAGCACTGTAACCACGGAGCCATTTCCCCAGCCTCAGCTGTTGCTTTTCATAGCATGCCTTGCTCTGTTAGACCTACCATGCTCCTGGAACTGACAGGGAGATTGAGACCGCCCAGGCTAAGACATCATGGAGTCCTACCAACCTCAGTCAGCAGATTTTGACAATAAAAGGTTTTGTATGTGTTTGGTTAATTTTCAGTGTCCTGACAAGATTCTAAATGCCTGCTTCCTCCCTTGCAAGGGCTCTCTTGGTTCTCAGCATGTTCAAAGGCTGGCTTGCTGGCCTTCCATCCATTTCTGGAAGGACCCCCATGTCTCACCAATAAATGCCTTTCCTGTTCAAGTTAGCCAGCGCCTGTTTCTGTTGCTTGCAAACAAAGGGCCTGATGGATGCAGCCTTTCAAAGGAGTGCAGAAGGGAATCTTCTAAAGACTTCAGATGAGAGGCCAATTATTCACTTGACAGTTTTGGGGACTGCTACAATACACACAGGCCTGTGGGAGGCTCCTGCCCCAGTGGCGAGCTGCGTGCCTGATGAAATCCCACCGGAGGGGCCACGTCTGCACCTGTCACCAGCCACAGAGAGGCTCCAGTTTTTATCCATTTCATCTGGAGAACCATCTGGGCTGGGAATAACAGTAATAATAACAAATCATCGTCACCAGATTTCCTCATACATAGCATGGCTTTTTTGTAGCTCTTGTTTAAAACCGGGTTTTCAAATCTGTTGGTAAACGAGCAGCCAGCAATAGTTAGGAAGGATGTCCTGGACTGCCGTGGGAAAGGATTGGGGCAGGACCTGGGAATGTGGGCATGGTAAGAGCGGCTGCTGTTGTCTTTTTTAGAAAGTTAGGAGGCTAAAGGGGAAAGGGAAAAGTCCCAGAAGTCTGTGGTACAAAGAACCATTCAAATGGGGAGTTGAGTAACAATGGCTTCTCTGTTGATAGTGTGTATCACAACGATTTTCGGCTTTTGTTTGCTGTGACCAGAAGCAGGATGTGCTGATAAATGATCAAGCTGGCCTACCAAGCAGCGTTAACGGAAGCATTCCTTCTGTTATGGTAAGTATGTGACTGCATTTAATGAAAGCCAGGTGTTAGTCCAAAATGCAGTTCTGTAGGTGAACTGCTTGGGGAGGAGAGCATGGATTGCTTCTCAGATTTCTTTGCTCCCGCCACTAGCCACCTTTGGTAAGGAATAGGTCTGTTCACAACCTTTGATAGCATTGACATGACCTGTCCATATGTTCTGGAGTCCATCACCAGCATGCTACATGGGGGCTCTTTAGGGTTGTGTCAGAAGACTGAGATAACTACTTATAACTTCTATAACAAAATACTTACAGGTGTGTATTGTACAAGAAGAAGAGCCTTATTTTATTCTATGTTCTAGATGTTCAGGGATGTGGTGCTGACTTCTGCTCCAGTGTCTCGGGGTGGATGATGTCATGGGTGACAGCTTGCACTACAAGGGCAGGTTCATATGTGAGATGGAAAATGCCTTTGGCAAGACAGGAAGCTAGAGAGTAATTCAAGGGCCGGGCTTACTGTTTATAACAATAAGCAATGTGAGGACAAATTCAGGGCTCCTGTGAGAACAACCTTGAGCCCTCCAGTGATCTCACCCTAAGCTTTGTCTCTTAAAGCTTCAACCTCCTTTTAACATTGCACACTGGGGATCGAGCTTTCAACATGTGTACCCTACCTCCAAACCCTAAGGAGGCGGTCATGGTTTCTGTGCTTCAACCTTTTCACGTAATTCAAAATCACGTCTCAGGGCTGGAGAGATGGCTCACTGGTTAAGAACACTCTTGCTGTTGCAGAGGACCATAGCTGGTTCCCAGCACCCACATCAAAGAGTTCGCAACTGCCTGAAACTCCAGCCCTAGGGTGTTTGATGATGACCTCTTCTGGCCTATGTGAGTACCTGCATACATATGTGGAATTCACACACACACACACACACACACACACACACACACACATACATCGTTCATTATGTCTTCATTTTAGATACCCCACATTTGATATGCTGTAGACAGTCACTCAAAAGGGCAAGTCAAAGAGCAGTCAAGGTGGTAAATCGACACTGTCACGCGAGGAACAATGGGAGAATGTTAACTTTAGAGGGAGGTAGCAGAGGTGCAGAGGGATACAGATGTTTACACACTTCTGAAAGATTTATATGTGGGAAAAGGATAAAATTTGTTCTCTGCGCCCAGAGACAGGTCCAGGATCCATAGAGCAAACCTGTAAGAAGACACATTTTAGTTTCATATTCCACTACGGAAAAGACTTACACACGTTCCCCAAAGGTTACCTGGAAATAGGTCATTGCCTTGTAATCCCAGTCAAAGGACGCATCATTGTGAAGATAATTACAAATACTTATGTCAGCAAGTGGCAGGGTGGCAATGGGTGGATAATTGCATGCATGTATATGTAAGTATTTGCTCATTTACTATTTTAAAAACTAAACTCAACCCCCCCTTTTTTTTCGGGTTGTAACCTGTAATAGCAAATACGTGTTTTCCATTTAGAAAACACAAATCCTATTTATAGAGCACCCCTGTGAATTCTGCGCATCCCTTTGCTCAAGAATATTTAGGGGTTTGATTTAACAAATTTGGAGAACTATGAGGCTCTCAAAACTAGAAGATATACTCACAAATCTGTAAAGAGTTCAAATAGCTGACAATTGAAAGACTATCAGTACACCTGGAGGAAAGGCCAGGAATTGTAAGAGACAGCAGCCCGATGACTGTCAGTCTGAATCAGAAGAAGAGAGTAATCCAGCAGCTGTAGTCAAGATGGGCAAGCACAGCCATAGAAAATGCTAGACCCGTGTGCGCTGTTTGAATCTTGAAGAGTAGCACTGTGGTATGCTTTAGCTATTTAATCGATTGTAAGTTGTAGAGGCAAGAGTCAGGGCCACAGATGGCAGGTGCAGGACCTTAAGGTCTGTTAGAAAATGGCACCCTACTGCAAAATCCAGTTCTGTAGGTGAACTGCTTGGGGAGGAGAGCATGGATTGCTTCTCGGATTTCTTTGCTCCTGCCACTGGCCACCTTTGGTAAAAAATAGCTCTATTCACAGCCTTTGATAACACTGACATGACCTGTCCATATGTTCTGGAGTCCATCACCAGCATCCTACATGGGGACTCTTCAGGGTTGTGTCAGAAGAATGAGATAACTACTCATTGTGCTTAGGTATATCATATGGCATACAATTAGTAGGGAAGAATTTTCAGTGCTACTCAAATTTTGAGTATAAAGGTTTAAGAGAAACTGATTTCCCTATGCTGAAGAGGCTCAAGCAATGGTTTGGTCATGGGAGATAAGAAAACAGCTCATTCACTACAACTGAAAGCTCAGATCTAAGGGGAGTTCAGGGCCAAGTTGGTTGAGACTGAATTTGGGAAGGTGGTCTTCAAACAGTAGTAGGCACCAGAACACCTGGAGGCTACAAGTACATGTCTCTGCACCTGAGCCAAGAATTGATGCAATCAACATTCTAGCAAATTCCCAAAGGCATCTCTTCAAGGGGTTTTCTTTTGGTTTCAACTCTTTTTTTTTTTTTTTTTTTTTTTTCGAGACAGCATTTCTCTGCGTAGCTTTGCGCCTTTCCTGGAGCTCACTTGGTAGCCCAGGCTGGCCTCGAACTCACAGAGATCCGCCTGGCTCTGCCTCCTGAGTGCTGGGATTAAAGGCATGTGCCACCACTGCCCGGCTCAACTCTTCTTTTGAGGAAGAAGAAATATGAAGAACCAGAGAAAAGTGGACTTAACTTTAAATTCAAAATATTTCTCTTCTCATGTTATTTAAGAAATTCAAAAAGTTGTGAAATGAATACATTTTCCCTAATGATATTCTTATATGAATACAGACATGGTCACTTTTATTTCTTCCAAATAATTTCTAACCAAGTATTCACCAAGACTATTTTAAAGCTATTGTCCCATGGAAATATGGAAGTAGTCATAACTTAGATGTTGATTTTTGAATTGAAGCAGTTAGTAAATGGAAGTCGGGTCAGTGTTGAAAGATGCAGACAATATTTGAAAGGAGCTAATAGGGATTTCTCACACTTCCTAGTTTCTCTTTGGGAGTCTTAATAGGTGAGAATTCAGTACTTGGACTCATGATCCTGGTGAGGAGTAGAGTCCAGGGATCAAAAGCACGGGCCAGATCCTGGTCCCATCTGTCACAAGGCATGCCACTATCACTGAGGTTTAGTAGCTCCATCTCAATGTAGAGGATAAAAAACCACCTTGTAGGGTTGGGGAGATGGCTCCGCTGATAAAGTACTTGCTGGGCAAGCATGTTGACCTGACATGGTGGTGCGGGTCTGTAATCCAGTGCTGAGGAGGCAGAGACAGGAAGAGCGCCAAGGCTCATTGGCTAGTCAGTCTAGCTATCAGAATTAGAGCGCTTTGGGCTCAGTGACAGACTCCAGCTCAAAAAATAAAGTGGAGAGCAATTGAGGAAGACACCTGAAGATAACATCTGGCCTGTACACACATAGAGGGAAGGAGGGAGGGAAGGAAGGGAGGAGGGAGGGAGGGAGGAAGGGGAGAGAGAGAATACATTTGTAAAAATAAACTTGCACAATGGTTAAGAGAATGAATGAGATCGTCTGTGATGACCCAGAGCAAATTCTCTGTCAACGGTAAGTTGGTGTCAGGATAGACAAAACCCACACACAAACGTCAGAATGATTTGCTGGAGTCGTGAAGCAGTGTCTCCTTGGCTGACTCTCTCCGGGACAGGCAGGGAATGCAACAGACAAGTTGTGTTGGAAGAAACAAAAGCACTGACCAGATTTAAGAGAGGAGGCGGGGCAGAGGCAGGGTTAGACTGAGCTCCGGAGGCTCTGCCTATAGCTTGAATGGACTCTCCCCTAGGACCGGAGTAATAGAACTTTACAGCAGCTACATGAGAACTGCTTTGGAATTTGTGATGCTTTTAAATATGGTTTAAAATTACAATACCCAAAGCTGGTGAAGTCTCAATCAACTGCCATGCCTGTAAGCTCATGACGGCAAACTATCTTTCTTATAAATAATTTGGCCATGAGGATTAGAAGTTAAACAAATATTTGTTCTTTTTCACTTGGTTCTTATTGTCCTTACTGAAGGAAAAGGAAGGAGGTGATTGCTTTTACCACATATATTGGAGAGGAACCCCCACTCTCGAAAGCAGCTGCAGTGACTTAAAGGCTATTTAAGAAGGCTGTGTAGCAACGTGTCCCAGTTGCTTGGTGCATAACAAAATTACCTTAAAACATAGCAGCTTGAAGCAATCATTTTGCTTTGTTCACAGTTTTTTTCTTTTTTTTAGCAGGAACTCAGAAGGAGTTCAACTCCTGCTTGGAGTGTGTCAAGGACTGTGTGTATATCTCCAGCATGGCTGTAGTCGTTGGGCGGCTTGACCTGGCTCTCTGTCCACGCTGCAGTCATCAGAGGCTTGACCTGGCTCTCTGTCCACGCTGCAGTCATCAGAGGCTTGACCTGGCTCTCTGTCCACGCTGCAGTCATCAGAGGCTTGACCTGGCTCTCTGTCCATGCTGCAGTCATCAGAGGCTTGACCTGGCTCTCTGTCCATGGTGGCTCACAGACGTTTCAGCTGGACAGCTGTCGAGTGCAAGCTTAGCTAGGACATGGCCAGAGCTCCTACCTTCAGCCTCTCTGACATGGCAGCTTCTGCTGGTCACTTACCCAGATTTGGTTGCTCGCAGGGCTGCTGCTCTAAGACCATCGTGGCTGTTGTTGATCTCATCTAGAAAGCTATGTAGCATTATGTTCTTCTCGTCACAAGTGTGTCACTAAGCCTGGCCGAAACTAAAGAAGAGGGTAAACGTCACTGGCCAAAGGGAAGACTGGCAAGGGAATGCAAGGCCTTTTCAAAAAATGCTTATGTGGGGCTAGAGAGACAGCTCAGTCCTTAAGAGTACTTCCTACCCTTCTTCTTTTTTTTTTTTTTTTTTTTTTTTGGTTTTTCGAGACAGGGTTTCTCTGTGTAGCTTTGCGCCTTTCCTGGAATTCACTTGGTAGTCCAGGCTGGCCTCGAACTCACAGAGATCCGCCTGGCTCTGCCTCCAAGTGCTGGGATTAAAGGCATGTGCCACCACTGCCTGGCTCTTCCTACCCTTCTTAATCCAGCTCTAGGAGAACTAATGCCCTCTTCTGGCCTCTGTGGGGCACCTGCATGCATGTGCGCGTGCTACATATATGTGTGTGTACATATACATATATGTGTATATACACAAAATTAAAGCAAAAACATTGTAGTAATACCTTTATACTTCTTACAAGTTTTAATTGAAAACAAAAGAACTTTTTCTTTTTCCTCTTTACTTTTGTATTTGCAGCTCTTTTCTATTTTTTCAACTTTATTAGTTTTCTCTGTGTGTGTGTGTGTGTGTGTGTGTGTGTGTGTGTACACATTGTATGTTGTGCATGTGGAGGTCAGAGGGCAACTCAAAGGAGTTAGTTCTCTACTTTGACCATGTGGATCCTACGGATCAAATTTAGGCCATCAGACTTGCAGGCAAGCGTCTTCACCCACAACCATCTCGCTGGCCCATCCTTTCTCCTTTTATTATTGGCCTCTTCCACACGCAGCCTGGATACTTCCTTTTAGGGGACCACAGGGTTCATTCTACTTCCCATACTGCAGTTGATACTTCTGTTGAAGTTTCTCCCACTATATAACAAAGATCTCCTTTGCCTACAATTCTTGTAATGTTTCTCTGGCTTTCCCAGAAGCTCTCACTGATAACCACCCCGACTGCTATCAGATTTCAACTCTCTCAGCTTTTGCCTGCAGTCTGATCTCAAAGATGACACCATGTGCTTTAATTTTTTTTATTTTTTATTATAGCAACCCCTTATTTGCAGATACCAAAATTCACTTTGGTTATTATCACCATGTGAAAATTTTTCTCCAAGTGTACTGGCTTAAAACAACCATTTTATTTTGCTGGTAATTTGGAGCTTCAGAAATTTGAAAAGGGCTCAGCTGAGCCTCTCTCCATTGAGGTCATTCATGCAGTAGAGGCAGGATGTCAGCTGGGGCTGCAAATACCAGCTGAGTTGACTGGCAGTGTGAGATGGCCCACTCCTACAGTCAGGATTTGATGCTGGCTGTCAGCTATGAGCCCGGCTGTCCAGCACTCTGCTGGCATGCAGACTCTGTGGCTAGGCAGTCTCAGTACAGCCAGCCTTCCTGTGCAGTGCTCATATCCCCTGGAACTAAGGCCCCCAAAGAACAGGCTGAGACTTGGTGGCATTTTCTGGTCTGCACATGAAACGTAAACAGCGTCTCTTTGCTGTGTGGTATTGCTTACAGAGTGGTCACAAAGTCATCCCGGCTTCGTGGGTACCACTTCTCAAGAATTTGTACAACCAAGGTTAAGGAGAGTAAGCAGAGCAGAATCCCCTGTATCCTATGTTGAAATGATAGATACAGATAGGAGGATGGAGAACAACAGACAGAAGTGCAAAAAAAAAGGGGGGGGTGAGTAATTATTCTGTTGTTGTAGATTTTCTCTGCTTGTTTTATAATTTTAAAAAAAGGAAAGATGGGGAAAAGATGCACGTCTTAGAGATTCTATACTTCTGATTTATCACCCAGGCTCCATTTTCTGTGTTATCTTTACTATAACTCTGAGAATCCTTTCAAGCTAGCTTTGGGGATTCAGCGTTGGGGTGCCACTAAGCACTGAGAATTCAACTGTTGGGACACAGGGGCAGCTCTGGCCCTAGTGGGGGATGGGTTGCACTTTAGACTGCGGGCTATGACCCAATGCTTCAAGGATCCTCTCCTTCGGGGTCAGGAGGAAGCCTAAAGGTGAAATCTATGTCCTCGCAGGAGCAGGACCTCCCAAGCATTGTCACACTCGGCTGCCCTCCGGTCCTGTCTGCTCTATGAAACAATTAACAGGAGAAATAGGTCAAACAATAGAAGTGGACAGGGGGCCAACCTGTCTGAACAGAATGTGCTTACATTCAGCCCCCGAGGCAACGAGGAGTCAAAGCCAGCTATGTGTGTCATTATATATGCCAACCCTCACCTGCTTTGCTCTCCATACTGTGACATCCAGAGTGCTTTATTGACCTGGTTTTGCTCACATAGCGGGCCTTGGGCAGCAACACAGAACAAGGGCCTATCATGGGCCGCACCGTGGCCCCATATTCACGTATTGAAACCCTCATCCTAATGCGACTTATTCGAAGATAATGTGTTTTCAGAGGTCATCCAGGTTAAGTGTGCATCTATGCCTGGGACCTTATCGAATAACCCTGACGTTGTTATGAGATGAGGAAGACAGCAGGCCCTTAGACCAGCCAGGTCCCTTCCTTATAGGAGCCCGGAGCGCAACAGCTGCAAACAGCAGCCTGCTCAGCAGTATATCCATTCCGCTGCTTGTGCAGGTTGTCTCACGTGACCTTGGAGACAGCCTTTTCCAGCCGCTGCTTCCATGTCTGATCTCACGCTGTTCCTAATCTAAGCTCTGGCAGGTATGTGGGGTGCCTCTGGGAAGCCCCAGAGTGCAGTGGCCTCTGTTCCCATCATCACATCCACCCACAGCAAGCCATAGAAGAAGGAGCGTGTGACTGGGGCTCCACATGGGGCCTGTATGGAGTTTCCACATCTCAAAGTGAGTTTTACCAAGGATGCATATGAAGGCAGGAGGTCTAAGTGGACACAGTGGTACACACCTGTAACCTCAGCACTTAAGAGGCAGGAGGACACAGTCGACACACCTGTAACCTCATCACTCGGGAGGACAGGTGGGCACAGTGGACACACCTGTAACCTCAGCTCTTGGGAAGATAGGTGGACACAGTGGACACACCTGTAACCTCAGCCCTTGGGAGGACAGGTGGACACAGTGGACACACCTGTAACCTCAGCCCTTGGGAGGACAGGTGGACACAGTGGACACACCTGTAACCTCAGCACTTGGGAGGACAGGTGATTTCTGAGTCAGCCTGGAATGAACAATTAGATTTTTTCTCAAAATAAGCAAACAAACAAAGGACAGGGTAGCTGAAAAGCAGCTCTGGGATTTCTGGGATGTTTGTAATGTCACATTTACTCCGAAGAGTGGTGCCTTGGAAAGAGGTAGCCTTGAACTCCTGAGGGACTCCACTGTGCTTCCCATTCCTACCCCCACCAATAATTCCCACTGCCTATATAAACAATTATAAAAAGAGACAGTGTACTCACGGAGGAAAGGCTATGTGAGGACACTAAAAGGAAGCCATCTACAAGCTGAAGAGAGGGGCCACAAGAGAAACCAACTCTGCTGACATCTTATTTGAATTTTCAGCCTCCATGTCTGTGACTAAATAAATCCCTTGGCCTCCTCTATCCCGTCTGTGTGTTTTGTCAGGGTGGCCTGAGCAGACGCCTATACAACCCTCCAAGCCTTTCCTATCATCCCTTAGGCATGCCTTCAGCAGCTACTTAGCATTTTCTTTGCTTTCTAGCATAAGCCATTATGTGTCATTTAATTCTTTCTTGCCCATGGTGGGCAGACTGGTGATCCTCTCCGAAAAGCCAACTGCCTTGTAAACCTCCAAACCCGTGAGTGTGTTGATGGTATTCAGTTCGTCCAGGAATGCCTTCCATGAGTACCAAGAAGAAAGTTTTTGAAAAGACACTTTTGTGTTCTTGCCCATTGAAAGAAGCATTGAAAAGACTCATAATTGAAATTCGAGAAAAATGAAGATTTGTTTCTAGGGTGAGGACGGTTTGCTTCTCTCTGTCTCTGCACGGCACAGATAAGCGGGAGTGGTCCAGCGTTGCCATGGATGGGTTTAAAGTGGACAGGAGAGGAACTCCTGGATGTCTGCAGTGAGGTACATGCAAGAGCTGAGGGGATGATGATGCTTACAGCTCATTCTCTAATCTCCAAGGTCTGCCACAGGGACAGCTTCTCACCAACGTGGAGGGCCAAAGAGATGACTTCGAATATGTAAAGGCATTTTTTGTGGAGCTGGCAAATAAATCAGAGGACCGATTTATTGACTCAACTGGTAGTTAGATTTGTGTTCTAATTGATTCTTACGTGGATACATAAATGGAACCCTTTACGAATTTGTGTGTGCCATCCTAGGGGGAGGCCATGCTGATGGTCTCTGTATTATTCCAGGTTAAGATATATATATATATATATTACCAAAGGAATATAATGGTTAGTTTTAAAAGGAGGAAAGAAAAATGACCCAGAAAGGAGGAATCTGATTTAACAAAGTAATGGGGGAAAATTATACTTACTCTAAACAGAAGAGATGAAATCCAAAAGGAAAAAAGGCAGTGGGGAAACTGGAAGTCTTGAGACGCACACTGAGTGGTCTAGGGCCATCACATCTGTGCTTGCTGACCTTCCTTTCCACATGTACACAATGTCAGCAGAAAGCTACTGCTGGAGAGCTTGAACACACTGGTGCTGGGCCTGAAGCTGACGCTAGACTCTGTAGACCAGACAGCAAGGTAACTGGGAGAGCATTGGACCAAGGGGCCTCCTCCAGGCTTCTTGCGGACTAACTTGTTTCCTATGCATGCTGGTTGGCCTTGGCTGTCAGCTCAGGCTTGGGTTCAGAGGTGTTTAGAGTAACTGGACCTTACATGAGTGTTTGTGGGGACTGACATGTGTGATGGACTGAGAATGGCCCCCATAGGCTCATCTGTCTGAATACATGGTCCCCAGTTGGTGAAACTGTTTGGCAAGGATTAGAAGATGTGACCTCCTTGTTGGAGGAGACACGTCACTGGGGGTTGGCTTTGAGGTTTGTGCCATTCCCACTCTCTCTCTCCTCCTCTCTCCCTCCCTCCCCCATGCTTGTGCATCAAGATGTGAGCTCTCAGCTACTGTTCCAGTGCCATGCCCGCCTGACTGGTGCCACACCCCCTAACATGATGATCTATGGTTTCTAACCCTTAGAAACCATAAGCCCTAGATCAACTCTTCCTTCTGTAAGTTGCCTTGGTCATGGTGTCTTATCACAGCGATAGAAAAGTAACTAAGATAACAAATGAGCAAAGGGAGATATTGACCCTGAGCAAGGGTGGCACCATCCAATGGGCTGGAGAAGGAGAAGGCAGTATGGGCATGTGTGCCAGTCCCCTTTCCTCCTGTGCATGCCAGCAGCAGCTGGCATTGCCCACAGACTTTAGACTCTAGCATTAGAACTGTTGAGGCAGATGACTCCTTAGACTGAGTAACTGCAGTGATCTCTGTGTCTCCAGCATACACACTGTCACTGTTGGCCTATCCATCACCCTATCATATGAACCAATCCAACAGATCCCTTTTGTAATACACATATGTACTTTATTGGTCTAGTCTTCTAAAGAACCCCATCTAAGGCAACCTGAGAGCCACCACGGCCCTTCCAGCTTAGATTTGTGCTTAACTCACAAGTTCCACATGCCTTTTGCTCTTTTTCAATGTGTTCACGATTGGGGTTTCTCAGAACCTTCCAGAAGTCCTGAGAACAGTGATTCGTGTAATGATCAACAGATAGGGGTTTTATTTAGTTGCTTAGCTACAAGACTTTGAAACTTTGAAGCTATGTGTGCTGAGGTAAGCTATTACCTATCTAAGGCTCAATGGGACTAACCACACACCCTTGTGGTAAGTGGGGCTCAGGGATCATCTGCATTAAACCTGGATGATGCCAGGTCTGGGTCTCACTGAATTGCTCTCCTGATTTCTGATCGCTTGTGGAAATAGGGAACACTGACACACCTATGTTTTCAGATTAAATGGTTATAAGGAGACCAGCACTCCTTTCTTGGAGCTCAGACAGATTTCAGGAGTCAATCCATAGCACAATGCCACAGCTCGCAGACAGCAAGGTGAATAGGTCCAAGTGACACAACCTGAGCCTTTGAGAGATGTCAGGCACAGGATAGAAATAGCTGGGAATGCTGGCTGTCCTGATGGAGAGCCGGGAATGTAGTCCTTCCGTGACTGTTTGACTTGATGGGACACACGTGCAGGGATCACTATGTGATGGCTTAGAGCCCATCCAAAACGGTGTAGCTGGCTCTGGTGCTGAAGCAGAATCCCTTTGTGGATGACCTGGGAAATCTCCACAGTCCTTTCATAATGGAGAGAAGCAAAGGGTGGCTGTCCATCATTTTCCCAGCACACCATGGAGTCTCACAAACGGGCTGAAACTCTTTTTGCCACCAGTCTTTTCGAGTTCTGAGTCTTGCAGCTAAGGCTTAGTCAATGCAACAGAGAGAATCATTTTGTATGACCTACTGTGCCGGGAATTAGCGTTTTAGCTTCTGGATCCTGGGAAAGTCTGTGAAGTTCCCAAGGGAGATAATGAGCTGGGGATAGCAAGGTAGGCTTATGTCAATGAGTGTTTACCAAGCAGTATAGAAATAGGCCAATGTCTTCCCAAGCCAAGTACCTGGGTGCATGCCGGTCCTCCCTGCACCATACCACACCTGCAGTTTGCATAGGTGGCCTCCCTTGTCACTCCTGACAGGATTCAAAAAGAGATGAGGATAGAAGAGTGGCCTGTCTCCTCCATGCTGGGAAAGCTTCACCTGCACCCCTCCTGCACAAACAGAGAAGCCAAGGGAAGAGACCCCCACATGCTTGGCCCTTCTTGCATCTGCAAATGAGACAAGTCTCCACACCAGCTCCCTGTCTTAACAACACCATCTGCCTTACCTAAAAATCAAAGATTAGCTGATTTTTAACTGCAGCCCTCCTGCTTCTGGGCCAATCTGAATGTGAGTTGATTCGTTAGCTGGCAAAATGAAACTATTTTCATAAACACGGCTCCCCCATTCACAGTCTCCACAAACTCACCCCACAGCTCCCCACTGCAAACTGAAGCTGACTCTGTCTCCCTCTGATTCTCAGCAGCCCCAGATTCTGCGGACAGCTGCTTCCACAGCTTCAGAGTGGCTTTGACAGAACCCAAGAATTCTGAGAACCAGAGTGTCACATATGGTCACAGTGAGGTTCAGTGGGACTCTCCAGACCTCCCATGCAGTCGCTAGGACCTGGGTCTTGTTTACTGGGCTAAGAACTTCAAGAGCACATCCCCATTGGTATCATGGTTATTCCTGCTCATCAACTTGATGTGGTTTAGAATCACCATGGAAACACTCTTCTAGACATGTCTGTGAGGACGTTTCTGGGTTGGGTTGGGGTGGAAAGACCCCGACTATCTGTGAGTGGCATCCTTCTCTGACTCGGATCCTGAGCTGAATAATGAAAAGGGGGGCTGAGCACTAGCGTTCTCTTCTCTCTGCTTCCTGAATGTGGGCACAACATGACCAGCTGCCCGACTCTCCTGCACCAAGGCTCCCCTGCCATGGTGGATAACTGTCCTCAAAAGTCTTCCATCCCTAAGCTGTTTTGTGTCAGGCATCTTACCACAGCAATCAGAAAAGTGACTAATAGAGATGCTCTCCAATTCTTCTCCTGTGGTTTGAGATTCAGTTCTTCAGGAAACGCAGTTGGTGTAATAGACCAAAGCATAGAGTGGGTGGATTCTAAAGCCAACTTCCATTATTTAGTGAAGGAAGTAGATCCCATTGCTAGGAATATGGACTTTACAGAAATCACTGCCAGAGGAGAGAAGAGGTGAGGCTGCTCTCGGTGTTTTCAATAATGCAGAGATGCTCTTCAAGAAAGGCCAGAAAGATGCTTACTGCCAATCTCTTTGAGGTCTGAATTTGGACCCTGGAGTTCTTCAAGAGGATGAATGGAATTATATTTTCCTTTATTTCATTAAAAATTATATTACATTTATTTATTAATTTATTTATTCATTCATCTATTTACTTAGTGTGTGTATGGCTGTGTACCATGGTTCATGTTTGATGATTAGAGGACAGTATGAGGGAGCAAACACTCTTCTTATACCTTGTGGGGATCAAACTTGTGTCTTCAGGCTTGGCGGCAGTCTCCTTTCTCTGCTAAGCCATCTTGCAGGCCCAAATTTTCTTAAAGGAATACAGTCACAATTTAAGATCAACCTTCTCCTATCAGTCCTAGTGAATCTTCCTGTACAATCAAAGGTCTCTGCTGCTGACCAGAAAGAATTGATAATCTTCTAATAAAAGCATCTACTTCAGGGGCCATGGAAATGAAAAGACACGAACCAACAAAACCAACAACAACCTTGTCTTCTCATAGCCCTCAGTTTTAATGAAGTCTGTGGGATACAGACACACGTCAATGGCTGCTCCTGAGGGAGCAGCTGAGACATTTTGGAGAGAGTCTGCTAAGTTGTGATAATTAATGTCATGTGTTCAGTTGGCTGACCCATGGTACTCAGATGCTTGGCCAGACATTACTCTGGGTGACGCTGAAAGAGAGAGAGAGACAGAGACACAGGTGTCTGCATGCACAGACTTGCATGCGGCCTGGGGAGGGAATCAACTGCCCTCTGTCACTCTCTGCCTTATTCTTTGTAATAGAGTGATGGTTATTACTTATTGTCCCAGCAATCCTCCTGTCTCCTCCCCTCCCATAGGCCTGGAATTGCAGCTGAGAGTGTGGCCATGCCTGGTTTTTTATGCAGGTGCCAGAGATCTGAACTCGGGTCCCCGCCCTTGCGTAGCAAGTGTTCTAACTCACGGAGCCATCTCCCCAACCCTGACAGATGGCTTTTTTATTTGGACTGCAGCACTGATTCTCACTAGCCCTCTAGCCTGTGGAGGCCGTACTCTGCAAAAACGGATTTAGCAGTATCTAATTCCTTAAAATCAATCTCTTTTTATTTCTACGCACACATTCCCTTGGCTCTGTTGCCCCAGCTGACCCTGAGAGATGCGTTTCCCACTCTTAGGCCTTCCTTGTGATCTTTTCTCAGCCTTGCCTGGACAGTGGACTCTCCACGGCTCTCTGAAACGCAGATGCCTGGGCACCTGCTTCTGGATAGCTTGGCTGGGTGAATTGTAGCTGTGGGCTAGGGAATTATGATTTTAAAGGCTTCCTAGATCATTCTCAAGTACAAGCACCGTTGAGAAATAGTGTCTAGAATTTTCAAATCTGCACAAGAACAGAGCTAAAACACATTAGCCTATTTCCTAATTAGCCAGTCCCTCTGCTGTTGGGTCTTGCCTTGACATGTCTCTACAGCAGGGCCACAATGTGTCAAGTATGGTTTTTTTTTTCCCACTGTTGAACTAGAAAAGCTCTTTAGTTCATCCTATATGAATGGTGGTACTTTATATTGACACTAATTCCTATCTTCCAGAAGAAAAACATGCTTTTCTATTTCGTTTCAAAGTCTGATGACAATCCTTTGATGTTGGCAAGTGGCTAGTTAAAATTTACATCAGCTTTCCTCCCGAGGAAAGTGGGACAGAAACAGTGGCTGCTCCACACAGCATTCGCTCTAAGAGCCAGAATGTCCAAGGAAGGAATAAATCGCCTTTTAAGAATGTCTTCCCCGGTGACTCCTAAGGTGTCGTGAAGCCTGGTCTACCGCTATATTTGCACATGAGCAAAATGATACACACATGAGGTTATCCATTAAAGCCTAGTTTGCGGAAGAAAAGAGTGGAAGCCAGCTAAATGTCTGCCATCGGGGACAGGTTAAAGAATTATAGTACATCCTAAAGTGGTGTGCTATGCACTCATAAAAATGAATGAGGCAGTTCCTCCTGCTCAGATATGTAAAGATCTAGCAGTTCACCACAGCCAGCTTGGATCCATTCACGAGGCTATTTTACTAGGGTCTCTTCCTAGTGTTGCAATCAGTGGTCTTGCATGGCTTGAAGCCAGCCACACTGGGAGTTATCCCAGGGGAATTTGCACCTCGCAAAAGTAGGTTGTTAAGCATTTACTAGCACACCACTGGAAAGAACCCCATTGTCAGGTGAGTAAAACAAAGTGTAGTGCTGTGGGATGTTCTGTATGTCCTGTGGGAGCCTGTTCTCGGGTTCCTCTTGGCTTTATCCAGCAGGTCCACATAGAGGATGATTAGGACCACGGGCCTGATTGCAGGTGTCTGAGATGGTCTGCACTTGGCTGTGCTGTGGGATGGTCTGTATGTCAAATTTATTTATTGGTCAATAAATAAAACCTGATTGGCCAGTGGCTAGGCAGGAAGTATAGGCGGGACTAACAGAGAAGAGAAATAAAAGAACAGGAAGGCAAAAGGAGTCACTGCCAGCCGCCACCCTGACAAGCAACATGGAAAGATGCCAGTAAGCCACGAGCCAAGTGGCAGGGTATAGATTTGTGGAAATGGATTAATTTAAGCTATAAGAACAGTTAGCAAGAAGCCTGCCACAGCCATACAGTTTGTAAGCAATATAAGTCTCTGTGTTTACTTGGTTGGGTCTGAGCGGCTGTGGGACTGGCTTGTGACAGAGATTCATCCTGACTGTGGGCCAGGCAGGAAAACTCTAGCTACAGTGTAGTGTGTCTACAGATGTTTAAGACGGGGAAATTTATGTGTTGAGAAACATGCAAGGACTTGGGGTGTCACTCGGTGGTGGAGCATTCTCTCAGTATTTATGAGGCCCTGGGTTTGGCTCCTAGCACTGCAAAAACAAACACACACACACACCCAACACCGACTTCTCAATATTTAAACATAAATTAGCATATAACCTAGAATTCCATTCACAGATATATAATCACGAGAATCACAAGCTTGTAATCACACAGAAAATTGAACACAAGTGCTTATAGGAGCATTATCCATAACAACAACAGGATGGAAATGTCCATCAATGGATGAAGGAATAAATAGATTGTGAAACATACGCCTAGTAGAATATCAATCATCCCTATAAAGGAATGAAGTGTCAGATGAACAAGCCAGACATGGAAGGACAAATACTGCATGCTTTCACTTATATGTAGAAGCCAAAGTTTATCTTGAAGACACAGAGACTAGAGCAGTGTTTACCAGAGTCGGGGAAGGGTTTGGAGGAGGCAAGGATGGCGACAGGTGGGCCCAGTTGAATAGAGGAATAGTACCCAATATTCCACTGCACAGGAGGATGGCTACCGTTGACAGCAGTCAATTAAATACTGCAAAAGAGGTAATAAGGATTTTGAATGTTTTCAACACAAAGCAATGGCATGTGTCTGAGGTGATACGTATGCTAATTATCCTCATCTGATTGTTACACATTGTAGCTATGTCTCGAAATGTCACGTTGTACTGCATAAAAATGCATAATTACTACATGTTAATTAGAATATATTAATAAAAATGAGTGAGGTATTGATGAATGCTCCAACTTGAATGACCCTCAAAAACATGTTGAGAACTGGGTTTGGTGCGTGCCCATTTATAATCCCAGGTTGAGGTCATCCAACTGCAAATTCAAAGGCTGCCTGGGCTGCATAGTGAGTCTGTATCTTGGTAGTTTTATTTGTTTGTTTGTGTTGTTTAATTGTTGAGAAAGAGTTTGGTCATGTAACCCTGGATGGCTTGGACCTCACTATGTAGACCAAGCTTGCCTCCAAGAGATCCATCTGCCTCTGCCTCCCTGGTGCTGGCCAGCATGACCAGTAAGAATTTACTTTAAAAAAACTAAAATAAAACCAAAAAAATCATCATCATCACACACACACACACACACACACACACACACACACACACACACACTCACACTCTCAAACAAACAACAACAACTTAACCAAGAAGCATTCCACTCCAAGGAAAGCATGGAATGAAGGAATTTAGACACCAAGGGCCACTCATCATAGTGTTCCTTGCATATAATGAACCCATAATAGGCAGGCCCATGGAGAAAGCAAGCAAGGACAGGAAGAAGTGAGGAGGAGGGAGAAACAGGGAGTCATTATTCAATGGGCAATTTTGGCTTCTGTAGTTTCATTTCCAGGATGATAAAAATGTTTTGATACTAAGAGAGAGGGGTGGGGCAGTGTTATGCAAGCACCAAAGGCCACTGAACTGTATACTTCAGAATGGGGAACTGTGTGTTACATAAACTTTATCTCAATTAACAAAGCAAACCCCAAAACCTCTGGCAGGCTGTGAATAGAAACTGATAAAGTGTCTCTGGAGAATAGTAGGTACCTAAAAGATGAGGCAAGGGCAACTTTTTTTTAATATATAACTTTTTATTTATTCAAATCTTTAGCCATGCATATAAAAGGGGATATAAAGGTTTATTAAGACCAGACATTTCTTCTATAAAGCCCAAGATAAATGAGTGAAGAATAAGTTAATTGGGTTGGATAGATGGATCCATGGGTAGAGTGCTTACCGCCCAAGTGTAAGGACCGGAGGCACTGAAGTGTACTTCTGCAACCCCAGTGCTGGGAACCGGCAGATCCCAGGGGTTTGCTGGTCAGTCTGTCTAGCCTATTCATGGGATCCAGGGTTAGTAAGAATCTCTGTCTCAAAATATACTGTGGAGAGGTAGTTGAGGAAGACATCTTAATATCAACATCTGGACGCCACAGGTACGCACATGGGTAAATGCATCTGTACACCACTGTGCACACACACATGGCACACGCTCAGGAATGAATTGAAGGCAACTCACAATTCATTCAGAATCTGTAAACGGAGGCTCTGCTCCACAGACTCTCACTGGCTGGCCCACCTATCCAGTAAGGCGGGAGCATCTTTGGGAGGCTGAATTGACATGACCCTGTGAGCAGTGGATGCTACAAAATTTCAAGGATGATTTGGTGGCAGATCCAGGTGGGTTGATCCAGGATACACCCAAATGCCCTTGGGTAGGCCCGGGCCTTCTCTCTGAAATGGTTTTCCTCTGTAAGATGGGGGATGGTCAGACCTACTTCTGAAACTAGTTTGACAACAGACGGGGATAGCATATACATGTGTCCATCATTTGGCAGCCACTCAGCAATGTGAAGATCCTTTCCAGGACAGAGGAGGGGTGGGGGGTGGGGGCTGGGAGACTCTGCCTGAGTGGGAGGTGCTGCCCAGTGACATAAGGAGGCTTGTTTGGCTAACGAACGCGCTGCAGCTGGATCTTATGGCCCCTCCACTTCTTCTGCTTTTCAAACCCTGACTGTACCATTGAAGTGGAGAGTGAATAAAAAAGAAAAAGAATTAGACTCTTAGGGGTCACTAAAGCTGTGATTTATTGAGTGCTTATCATGGGCCTCGTATTTTAAAGGCATTATTTCCAACTCTTGCAATAGCCCTGGAAGCAATATATTCCGGTGGTCATTTATGGGTGCTCAGAGAGTTGATGCCAGCTACTCAGGGTTTGAGGAGTACTGGTAAGTGCCGAAGCAGGGATTTGAACCCAGGGCTGCCTAATATTCTGCTGTATCACACTCTGTCTAGTGAATCACCCAAGTCAAGACTGCTGGTTTACATGGACTTAGAACATCCAGAGGATCCAGATGACAGCTGGCAGAGGCACACACAGACACACAAGACTGTCTCTACCCTCACCTGTAAGGATCCTCCACTTCTGTGTCCCTGCTGCTTTGACAGCGAGCTCACCACCTCCTGTGACAGCCCATTCCATTTTTAGATGACTCTAATTACTAAGGAGACTCCTAATGTGCTGTTTGCCAATCACATTCACCTGCTATGTTCATTACAACTTCATGGGCCCCGATGAGGCCATCATTAAGAACCCCATTATCTCCAGGACGGGCAATAAGGCCTCTAACACTCTCACCAAGCCAAGTCTCCAGCACTGACAGTGCAGACAGAGCCAGGGCGGGGCTGCTCATGGCACCTTCACATGAGTCTACGACAGGTGATTATCCCTTCTGAGGGAAGATCATTCTGGATGGGGTGTATTGTCACTCGGGGCAGAGGTATAGAACGGATAGCAGAAGTTTAAAATAATGAGAGTCATGCACGTCTGCAGCACAATTCCTTGGCTAATTGAAATGCTTAGGGAAAGCAGCGGAGGTTGATTTCAGCTTCCTCCTGGTTTTCAGCCTCTCTGGCAGTTTTCTGTGAAGGACAGTCAGTCCTAAAACGATCCAGCATGAGCTCATGTCGCCAGCTTCCTGCGCAGTGAACTTTCTGTCAGATCTAACAACTAATAACAGAGATTAAAAATGGAAAGGGCTGCGAACGGGGAACCCAAGGTCTCCCGAATGTGTGAGCCGCTCATCTGATTCTCCTCTGGGGAATGGAACCCGTCTCTGTGATTGCACAAACCACAGGGAACTAAAGGATGCCGGGTCGGAGGAGTGACGGGGCTCTCCCGAGATTTCAGGTGGCAAATAGGATGGAGAACTTAGCTTTAATGAAGACAACAGAAATCACATAATTAACACGCACTGTTAACACCTCATTAGTCTCCCGGGGCTTAAGTTATGCTAAAAATAATCAACACATTTTGTTTAAATAAGGCTCTGCTACAGGTGGCCATGAAGTCCTCCTTGGCCACAGTAGATCAAGAACATTCCCCTAAATTTACTTCAAAATGCTCCCAGAAGGCTTTGCCTTCAGTCCAAGGAAAGGATTATTAAAAACAGATGTGGAAGCATGGAGAGGAAATGAGTGAGTTATCTCGAAGTCTTTGTGGCTCTGAGTTTGACTCTGAAGTCTTACGCAGTCAGGTTTCACACCCCACGTGTGTGAAAGCGGAGCGGCCTCTTCAGTGGTTCTGCTGGAGTTTTGATGCAGGTCTTGAGCGAAGCTGTAAAGAGGCAGTTTTGTCCCATGCATTCTCGTCTTCTCTGGGTGCGATTCTCAACACTGGATCCCATAGCATTTGTTTCTACATTCCCTTCCTCCTCATCTGAGTTCGGCCTCTGATCAAGAGGATTGTAAGGAAATGGAATGATGCTTCTAGATTTTGAGGTTTGGGTTTTAGAGGGCCTGAGACCTTTGGAGAACTTGGAACCACTAAGGGAGTCATATTTCCTGTTGGCCAGACCAGTTCTCAGCAGAGGCCTTGGAGGATGTGAGGGCACATGAGAGAGAGCCATGGCCTCTATTTGTCTGAGGCCAAAGCCTCTAGCCTATGGATAAAAGACCAAAGCTACATAAGACCAAGGAAGTCCCTGCTAGCCAGAATCTTGAAGCATGAGAAAAAGATGGCTAAGGCTGGTTATTTAGAAGTTGCTAAGCTTGGGGTGACTGTGGTAAAAGAAAATTGACCAAGGCACCTCTCCTCTGGCTAGTCCTTCTCTTTGCCCCTTTCACTCACACATGGCCATCTCTCAGGTGCAGAAGGCTTGGTTCACCCCTCCCGTAGCTCCTATGTTGAAGCCCTAACTCCCAACTGAAGGGATTTGGTGGTGAGGGCTGTGAAAAGTTAGCCCTCCCCACCACGGTGGGATGTGCGTCCTTGGAAAGGAAGACAAGTCAGAACTCCCTCTGTCTGTCATTCAGTGACTCAGAAAATGGTACCTGTGTGCCAGAAGAGCCTGTGGTGACACTTCCATCTTGGACACAGGTTTCCCGAACTTTGAGAAATGATCATCTACACGGTGTGGTCTGTGGCCTATAATGGACTGACCTAAGATGTCACCTCGGTGCATTCTTCCAAGTCTTCTAACAGTTTTGGGAAAATTATGAATAGGTGTCCACACATTATGATGGAAAGCCTCTTGTGTTTCTTGGAAAAGTAAGGCGATTGCTGGGCGTGTTGGATGATGGTCCGGACTTCTGGATTTGAGCTAAAAGAGAAATGCAATGTTGCTTTTTTTTTTTTTTTAAATTTTTTCTTGTTCTTGCTTTTTCTCTGCATGAAAATAGTGACATCACCTACTCCCACAGGGCTCAGCTGCAAAACCCTGTGCTTCAAGACTGACTGTGCTGGTCAAAGGAAAGATAGTCCCAGCTTAACTGTGTGTCTATGGCCATCGCATGATCCTACAAAGTCACGGCTAGCTCTGAAGAGAATTTCCCAAGTAACCCTCAACCGCAAAGCATTGTGTTCATGCCCAAACCACAGCCAATATAGAATGGTTCCATTCTTGAGCTGAGAATTGCAGCTTGTTCAGAACAGAGAAATTAGCCATATGCCTCAATGGAAGAAAAAGAAAAGGGATCCTTTTGCAGGCACACTGGAGGATGTTTACACAGACCTGAGCAATAGCCTAGCAAAGGTAAAGAGGTATTGTTGGTGAGACTCTTCTTGGAATTCAGAAAACTGGGACTGAATGAATAAATGTGTGTATGTGGGGGTGGGATGGGTGAGTGGAGGGGTGGGCAGATAGATGGATGACTGTGATGAGCAGAGAGAATACAATGTGCCCATGTGTTTTGTATATGGCTGAGAACAGGAGGAAGTCTGCAAATGCTGAAGATGAAGGATAACAAGGGGTGAGAAGGTCCAGACAGAAACATTTCCTGTAGCTGAGCCTTGCTAAGACTTTCCTCAATTCGTCTAGATCAGAAACACACACAACTTGACTTCACTGTTGCTGGTGGCAGTGGTCGGAGTTCGGAACCTTTCTGTTCTTGGGTAATTGTGAGCACTTTAATTCTGTGGGATGAGCTTGTCTATCCCAACTAATCTCACTGTCTTTACACCCTCCCAAATTAGAGGACGTTCAGAGTACATTAAAGCCCTACAGGTAAATGTCAGAACCAGTGTGGCAGCCCATGCTCACCGCTTACCTGACACTCTCCCTCCTTCATTCTTAGCAAAGGAAACTCCATTTTGTTCTGAGAGCAAAAGGAGGCTTTGTCCTGCCAGACTCTTGTTTGTATTGACGCCCTGTGATTAATTCCTGGCCACAAGACATCAAAACATCTGGGGGGCAGGATGTTCCCCTTCCTTTATCCTCTCAGAAATGGAATGCCACATCTGGGTGTGTAAAAGATTGTCCCCCTGAAATTATGAGGCTACCTGAGAGAGGCCCAAAGTCTATGGGCTGCCAGTGTGAGCCCCGGTGGCCCAACAGAGCCCTCCTACTGGCTCCAGACTTTTTTTTTTTTTAATGTGACATTCATCAAGTGTCTCAGAAACTTCTTGTCATAGTTTCCATTATTTTCAGCCAAAAGCATTCCTGGCAGACATTCTTGGGCTGATCCTATTGTAAACTGCAGTCTGGGATCTGGTGCCCAGAGTGGGTAAACGAAAAAGCCTTCTTTATTGAATATTGCCTTTACAAAGGCCGATTCCTCCCAAGGGTAAGAAAAATTGTATTCTTTTGGGCCGCAAATCCTGGCTGGAACCAAGTTGTTTAATCAAACCACAGAGTAGGAAGTCCAGAGGATTTTTGTTTTTTGTTGTTTGTTTGTTTTTTTAAGCAAAATTATGCAGAAACATCTGGGTTTCCAATACCTTCTTCCTTCCCTTCCTCTACCCAGCCGTCCTGGGCTTTTGCCTTGTGCCAATTGAACTAGACTCCCCAGGAACTTTCCTTGGGGGCTCCCTCTGTCCTGAGCCCTGTGGTAAAATATGGAGGCCTGAATGAAATGTTAGGAAGGAAAGGCAAGGAACTGTCGAGTTCTGCACCTCGCCCATGTTATGTAAATAATCTCCCAAGGGTGAAACGTCTCCAAACGTCATGGTGATGGCCATGGTGATGGCGGTGGTAAGAGTGGAGGTCAGGCACACTTTCCTGCTGCTGTTTGTGAAAAAAACAAGGCTTCATTTCTTTTCCAGTCAGCTAGCATTTAAGTTTCCAAATGAATGGTTGAATTTATTCATCCCCCCCACCCCGTCTCATAACAGGAAGCAATTAAAGTGCTTGACGTGACTCAACAACCCATGTGAAGAAATGAAATACATTAGCACATCCTTCCCCAGCTGCCCTTTGAGCCCACGAAGCTACCTTCAGCGTGCCTAAGGACAGTGCTGAGGGAACCCCAAATTCTCACCAAGTGGGAAGAAAGAGACTCTGATTCATGAACTAACAAGACTCAGTCCTGGGCTATCATCATGAATAGCTACCTTTTCAGTGTGGGACTGATGTTCTTAGAGTTTTCAGAGCCGGTGCCTCGCTGAGAACAGACGTAAAAATGGAGGACAGGATCCAGCGATCATCAGAGCCTCAGATAAACTAATGGCAGCACATCTCAATGAGACAACACAAGAGTCTGACGGGTGCTTGAGGACCTGCTGATTTTGGTTCACTCTTAGGAGTGAATTCACTGGGCATGTGCATCTGCTGGTCTGCAAGCCAATGTGGGATTCCATGTCGTGTGCATAGAGGACTCAGTCTTCAGGTTAAAGCCACGCGTCAGTCACCCAGAAGACAGAGCAGAGCAGACTCTGCCTCTTTCTTTGTGGGGGGCATGGCCATTCTGCTATCCCTGTGTGATGCCTGTGAAACTGGCCCCACCCACTCCTGATCACACAGCAAGATTCCCTCCTCAACAATACAAACAGCTTCCAGGAGATTTGGCCTAGGGTTCTCAAAAATGGTGGAAGGCCTAGAGCTGGTTAAATAGACGATCCTAGAGTTTTCGATTGTGTGAACCAACGACATCTCCCTTTCTACTGAAGTTGGCGTGAGTTTAGTGTTCTATCCCTTACCACTTCAGCAGAGCCAGCTGCCACAAGAACAAAGGTTCGGGTCCTGAAAAGGGGAAACAGACATCTATATAGAAATTCACCTGTAGGTTGGGGATGGTTCAGCAGGTAACAGAGCTTGCCGTGTAAGCTTGAGAACCTCAGTTTGGGTTCCCCAGAACCCAAACATCTGGGGGTGGCTGTGCACACTATTGTCCCAGCACTGGCCTTCTCATTTGTTCAGAATTCTAGGAGGATTGTTGCAGATTGCTGGCTGCTAGCCTAGCTCCATATTCAGTGAGATAGCATGTCTCAAGGGAATAAGGAGGAGAGGGATGCAGCAGGTCCCCAGCGTCCCTCTGGCCTCCAGGTGTGGGTACTTGCATTCACCAGTTTCCACATCACAGCCTGAGAGCTCTCTTTTCACCAGCCCAATTTATAAAACGAATTATCGTAAAAGAAAACAGATACTGAAATTACACAATGTGGTGGTTGCTATGTGCTAAGCACTTCCTTTCCTTACATACATTAGCTCATTTAATTATGAAATTCTCTCATTATGTTGGTTAATTCGATTACAATCCAGTGGTGGGGTTTTTTTTTTCTTTTCTTTTTAAATCCGTGGGAACAATGTGGCTTGGAGTACATATATGAATGCTGTGTAAAAAACTGCCAAGTTGGTTACCTGAGGTCGGGAGGAACTCACAGACTTGTTTCAGTGAGATGCCCCCAGTAAGTCTCTGGCATTTGAAGATTTGGTCCCCAGATGGGGGCTGTTTGGGAAGGATTAAAAGTGAGGTGTTGCCTTTTTGGAAGTTATATGCCTACTGCCATGCTCCCTGACATTATGGGGATGGACTCTTACCCCCTCTCCTCTGGAACAGTAAGCCCCAATAAATGCTTCCTTCTATAACTTGCCTTGGTCATGATGTTTTATCAGAGAACAGAAAGGTAACTAAGACACCGTGTGTTAATGTATGTGTGTGTTCAGGCATGTGTGGGTGTACCTATTCATTTGGTATGTGTATTAAGTGTACACAGATATGGGGACCAGTGATTAACCTTAGGTACCATTCCTTAGAATGCTCTCCACCTTGTGTTTTTGAAACTGGAACTCTCTCTCTGGGACCTAGGGCTCACTGATTTGCTTAAGCTGACTGGCTAGCAAGTGCTAGGCATATCTAACTGTTCCTGCTTCCCCAAAGCAGGGATTTTAAACAAGCACTATTCCATGTTGGCTTTTTTATGTGGGCTCTGGGAATCAAACTCAGATCCCCATGCTTATATTGCAAGCACCTTAATGACTGAGCTGTCCTCCCAGCTCCTGATGCCAGACTTTTGAGACCTCCACCAGAGACCTCTGAAGTGTGAGTTCAGCTGATGCCCTTGGGAACTGGTTAGGGATTCTGCAAGACAGCCATCCCACCAATAAATAAGAAGGCGTTGTTCAGCCTGGAAAGATGCTTCCTCACTGGAAGTCTGATCTCAAACTCTGCAAGACTGAATTTTAAGGACCAATGGCACATAAAGCAGAATTCCATTTGAATAACTTGCCTGGAAAGGATTTGAACTTGAGGTCATCTTCATACCAATGAGGCCAGCCCACCCCCTGCCTATCTTCCTGTCTGGCTCATGTTTATAAGATGTCCTGCTTTTCAGATTTTTTGAGGTATAATTTATAAGCAGTGACACACATGATCTTTGATGCGTAGGCATTCAAAATGTGGGATGGCTCCATATTTCTCTCTCTCTCTCTCTCTCTCTCTCTCTCTCTCTCTCTCTCTCTCTCTCTCTCTCTCCTCTCTCCTCCCTCTCTCCTCTCTCCTCTCTCCTCTCTCCTCTCTCCTCTCTCCTCTCTCCTCTCTCTCTCTCTCCATACCCATCCAAGGAAGCCATTACTCTGGTTTTACCAGCAGTTAGCGAGGGTACTTATCCTCGACCATGTGATATAAGTGAAAAAGAACTAAGCATTCTTAACTGCAAAGCCATCCCTCAGCCTCCTACTAACCCTTTTAATAGTTTTAGGATATAAAATAATATGCTTTCGGGGCTGGAGAGATGGCTCAGCAGTTAAGAGCACTGACTGCTCTTCCAGAGGACCTGGGTTCAATTCCTAGCACCCACATGGCAGCTCACAACTGTCTGTAACTCCAGTGCCAGGGGGTCTGACACCTTCACACCAATGTACATAAAATAAATTGAAATAAATTATTAAAAAATAATAATATGCTTTCTTTCTCATCTCATATCAGCCATTTTGATTTCTCTCTCTTCCTTTAATTAGGCTTATTTGACTTTTTAGCAGTTTTATCAGCCTTTAAAAATCATCTACCGTGGGCTTCTAAAAATATCTATCATGATTTTCTGTTTGGTTTATGTTTTATGTTTCTGTTTGGCTTATTGGTTTATGTGATGTTTGCACCTATGTATATATTCATTTACTGTTCTTTAACATCTGAGTTTTCCTACTTTTTAAATATAGGTATATGTATTAAAGTTATGTATCTCCCTCTAAGAACTGTTTTGGGTCCACCTTGCAGGTTTTGATGTGTTGCTTTCATTATTTTCATGTAGGACTACTTTCTTGTTTCCCTCTGGCTCCTTCTGTTGGAAGGACATCACTTGGTTCCCACGTATTGGGGGATTTCTAGACAGCTCACTGATTTTGATCTCAGTCTCTTTGCCATCAGGTGACACCTCTTAGGCCTTAGTGAAGCTAATGTTTTGGCCTAGCATAGGATCTGGTGTGATGAGCACACCGTAACCTTGAGAACTGCTTATCTCACAATTATTGGGAATATACCCAGTTGTATGGATGGATAGCTTAATCAGTTCACCTATATTCAGGTTGTTTTTTTTGTATGAACTACTAAAAGCTTTTTTCTTCTTTAATGTTCTATTCTGATTTTGGATTTTGTCCTGTCTTTAGTTTTATGGGTTTTCACTTAATATATTCCAAGCTTTATTGCTGCATATCTAAAATGTTGAGTGTTCCGATGCCTTTCCAGTGATGGTACCTTTTTATCACTGTGCAATGTTGGGTTGTGACTACAGCAGTGTCCTGGCACTTATTTTGACTGATATTAATCTGTTAATAGACACAGCCTCCTTACACACTAAAATTTCTTTTCATTCCTTCATTGCCAACCTGTCCGTGTCTTTATATTTGATGTTTCTCTCCAAAAAGCAGCAAAGAGTTGGGTCTTGCATTCTTTTCCAAACTGAGAATGGGTCACCTGACCACTGTCAGTTGAAAGGGGTTCTGGGAAAGGAAGTCTCAGCTTTTCAGTTTGAGAGAAGGAGGCAGCAAGAAGACGGATAAATATAGCTGCTGGGTCCAGCAAATGTTTATTAAATAAATATGAAACATGTAAGCCGAAGACTGTTTCTCTTCTCCCAAGTGGAGTGCTCCATGCAATTATTTTGAAGAAACAGGCACAGACTTAGATATGCGCATGCTTTCCCACCCCATTCTGTCCTATTGTTTACAACTGGCAGCACACAAAGAAATAGATCTCTCTCTCTCTCTCTCTCTCTCTCTCTCTCTCTCTCTCTCTCTCTCTCTCTCTCTCTCTCTCTCTCTCTCCTCAGAACATACCAGGAACTTAACTTGGAGGGATTTTGATCTCGTGTCCCCTGGAGGAATCTTCTACATCCACTGTCCTGGTCGAAAAGCCTTTCATTTCTGTCCTCCTATGCATGAGTGTTTCTCCTCGAATGGCCACTGTTGGAGGGACAGGTGACCTGCTCACAGCATAAGGGGACTTGCCAGGCTATCACATGCACCAGAGTGCAAGCCACTCTTCACCCACAGGCAGTGCCTTTAAGGTGACCATCAAGTGTTGCTTAGCCAGTGCCTGGCACACAAAGGGTGGCTAATAAATGTCAGTTATTATTTTACCTCTATTCGGAAGAAGGGGGCTTGTTCCCTTCCTGTCGACGAGGAGCCTCTTTCCCTTCGATTATCCAAATGTGGTTAGACCAAATGACAGGGGCCAGGACTGATGTGCAGAGGATCTGTTCAGCTTCTGTTCCTCAGTGAGGGTTCCGGGCAAACTCCAGGCAGGCAGGAATCACTTGAAGTTTTCTCCGGAGTGTCTGAAGTGCTCAGGTTGGGTAAACGGTCACTGTGTACCACCTGGCCTTGGAGGGAGGTGACCCGCGCTCCCTGGCTTCCAAGGTTACTGAAACACCACCTGCTGAGGAAACTTAGCTCCTAGAGAGGTCCTTCACAGCTGCAATTCCAGCATCCAAGTCCTGAGGACAAAGGTCCTGAGCAGAGCCCTCTTCTCCAGGGGTGGGAAGGGCGCTTCCTGACCTTTCTAATTCTGAGCCTTAGAACTTGCACGGGACCTGTCCTGTTACACATTAACAGTCTGGGGGGTCAGAAGTGGTTCGGTGTCAGCTCTGCAGAGCTTACCACTTCTTTGTACCTTTTCTCTCATCTCTGCACCAGGCTGGTGGTAACCAAATGTAATGATTAAGAGGCCAGGCTCAGGAACCAGGCCAGATCTTAGATTAGGGCTTTTTGTTTGTTTGTTTTATTTTTTTTTTCTATCTAAAAAAATGACTATTTTTGATTTTGTAGGGCCGGGACTTGAACCTAGAGCAAGCTAGGCAAGCATGCTTTCTCTGTTCTACCTCCCAACCCTTAAGAAAATCGCTTTTTGAGAGTTGTGTAACCCAGACTGGCCTAGAATTGCAATTCATATGTCTCAGTTTCCTGAGTGACTGGGATCACAGGTGTGTGTCACTGGGCCTATTTTATAAATTTAAATCCTGACTTGGCCATTTTCTAGTCTTGTATCTTGAACCCATAGTTTTTCCTTTATTAACCACAAGTCCTTATCTAAAGAGTAGATAAATATCTACATTACAAAATGATTGCTAGCATTAGCCATGATACCCATGATACTTTCTCATATTATGAGAAGGTTCACATAACAAAAGGAGAGCTTCAGGTATGGCTAGAAGCTGGGTTCCACTAAGTCCCTGTTTGTACTTTCATTTTATTTTCTTTCGCATGGTGGGCCTTGTCCTTAGACAGGCTCTCCCTTGGTGGAGGTACAGTGACCACAGTTTCTTTCTGGTTTCAAGTCAGGAAAGAGAGGATACATCTCTTTTAAGAGTCCCAATCAAAGCCAGGTGTGATGGCACATGCCTTTAATTCCAGAACTCTGGAGGCAGAGGCAGGTGGATCTCTGAGTTCTAGGCCAGCCTTGCCTACAAAGACTGTTACACAGGGAAACTCTGTCTCAGGGAGGGGTTGGGGGAGTCCGAATCCCAACCAAGTATCTTGGAGTCTCATTGTCCCAGAATGCATTGTGTCTTGACCATGACAAGTGGTGCCCACGCCATCCACTTAGCTTTGCATCTAGGAATAAAGTTGGCTTTTAAAAAGGAAATGAGATCATGATATCCAAGGAAAGGGGATGAATGTTTCAAGGATAGAGTAAGAAAAGGCAATTTTCTCTTAGAGGGCATAAAAAAGAACGTGAATCGGGGCTTTACACTAATCCTAGAATCCCAGAATGAAGGAACGCGTCTTGAGTCTTGAAAGAAATAGAATGAGGCTCATTGAAGATAGTGCCACTTGAAACAGTAGCTGGGAGCTTATGCAAGAATTACTTCAAGGACTGAATGAAAATAAGGACTTAACAAAATGAATGGAAAAGCCATGAAAAGAAGCCAGAATCTGGAAGGGTGGCTATGTGTGGTGGGTGTTTGTGGGTGACTCCGGGTGGTGAGTGGCTGAGGGTGACTGATGGCTATGGGTGGTGGGTGGCATCTCGTACTCATTGGTGGAGACCAGCTACTCCCAACAGCGGATGCAGAGCTCAAGACTGAGCTGCTCTTTCCAGAGCTGGTTGACTTCAAAAGTAGATGAGGACAGATAGGCCAGAGTCCTCAAGTCCCGAGAAGCCCCTTCTCATCTTTTAGAGTAGCTGCCCCTGGACACAGGCCTTTCCTGTGGGTCTTTCAGCAGAGCAGTGATCTCTAAACTGCCCAGCAGAACCATCTGTATTTAATTAAACACAATGCTTCTGGGCGCCTCCACCTGAAGTAGATTCATTAAGCTCTGGGTAGAGCCCAGAGGACAGGTTACCGAACAACTTTCTGTCTGTCAAGCCCGGCCACTAGAGGTGTCAGGAGGGGTCCTGTCCCTCTGTCTATAGCTGCACCATTGGCACCTCTGTTTTCTAGGACAGGGACTTGGGCAGCTCAAGTCTCCGGTGTGCGACCTGGTGCCTGGTAAGGGGCAGGCACCCACCTAACTGTTTGTTGAAGGAATTTGGGGAGACAGGCAGCAGCAAGCTGACTTTTCCCATGGCAGGGGTGAAGAGCTTTTCAGAGAAAGAGAACCTTGTGTTCACGGAAAGAGCATCTGTGGTGGAGAAGAGTTCATGATAACAGAAGAAACAATGGCCTTGGGGTAAAGGCTCCTGACATATCCACTCCACGTACCATTTTTAAAGGGACTTCTCGGGCAGGGGCTCAGTTGGCAGAGTGTTTGTCTGGCATGTGTGACGGCCTGTGTTTGGTCCCCAACAACACATAAACATGGTGGTGCAGTTCTGGAATCCCAGCAATTGGGAGCTAAAGACAGGAAGATTAAGAGTTCAAGGTCACCCTCTGTTACATAGCAAACTGAGGTTAGCCTGGGACATATGTGTCCCTGTTTCAAAAACAAACCGCCCTCCTCGGTCACTTTAATACAACAGTGACTCCGGTCATGTCACTGTTCTGGTCATCATTTGACTCACTAATGCCATTATGAGAGCTAGATGCTGGGTTTACTCTTTTGATTCTCACGGGGATGGGAGCTATCCATATCCCGGGCCTATTTCACCGATGCTGAAAGGGAGGTACAGGGAGCACACGGGGAGCAAATGGCAAGGCTGTGAAGGCACACTCCCATGCCTGCCCCAAACCTTGTGTGGTAGCACAGTTCTGGAGAGAGTGTCACCCTCAGCTGCCAAGTGCCCATGTCTGTCTTACGCACATACCAGCATCCAGCAGCAGAAGTCAACAGCTGAGGGAGTCGGGGGACAAGGAGAGGCCCTTCCATAAAGAGACCATTGTACACCTCTCCAAACAAGCTATTTTCTTTCTCCTTTCTGCTCCCCTGCTGCGTTCTGAAGGTCACGGACTGCGTCTGCACAAGCCAGGGAAGTCACGAAAGGCGTACTTGGCAAGGGGAAGCAGCATTGGGAAAGGATCTGGGAGGTGGGGACAAGAAGAAGAAGTGGAGGAGGAGGAGGGGGAACAGGAGGAAGAGGAACAGGAGAAGGAAGAAGAGGAGGAGGAAGGAAGAAGAGGAAGAAAAGGAGAAGGAGAAGGAAAAACATGACGAAGAAGAGGAGGAGGAGGAGGCGGCAGCAATTTTACCACAAGGGACAGCCAGGCTGGATTTTCTTGTCTCAGCCAGCCCAATGACCTTCTTCCCTTTTGCTGACCACTCCCCGGGGCTGGCCTCCCTGCTGCTCACAAACAGCCAGCCGGACAGCTCTGGGGAGGCAGCCCACAGGCTCTTCCTCGGGCCCCTAGCTGGGTGCTGCTCCCCGCTTCGCCAGAGGGAAAACGCTCTTGGAGAGCGAGCTTGACAGGTGCGTGCCAAACTGAGCTTAATTCCATTCTTTGAGGAGCGTGCCTCTTAAGAGCTGGAAACTGGGCTGGGGCCGCCGGCACTGGTTGGAAAAGGTTCAGTCATGTTCTTGGGAGAGAAACCCAGTTTAGTGATAGGCCTGGCTGCTCTCGAGTCGGGGGAGTAGGGTCATGGGAAGAGGGAGAGGAAGTCGATGGGGAGAGAGCTTTCTCCTTTGGCCTGCAGTGGCTGGTCCAAGAGGCCTTTAATGCTATAAATGTCATGTAATGAAGGCTGCCTTTGGTCACTACGTGGCTTGGGTATTGGAGTTATGGAGGGTGGGGATGAGCAGGTACCCTCAAGAGTCACTTGCTTTGGAAAGTCTTAAGTCCCAGGGTTTTGTCGGCTCCGGCTGACAGCAAAGGCTCCTTCTAAAGAGCAGCTGACGGGTGAAAATACTCAAGGAGAGGGAGACCTCACGAACAAGGAGTCCAGGTTTACCTGGGGGTAAGGAAGCATGTTCTTTATAAAAAGAAAATGTCTTTTTAAAAAACATTCACTCTGAGAAAAGCCCACAAACACACCCCGGTTGGATTTTGCTCTGGGCTTTGAAGGGAGAATTCCTGAAGCGAAGCGTAAGCTCAGAACATGCCTGAGTGACAGGCTGCCTCAGAAGAGGATCCCTGTCCGGGGAGAGCTTAAGGCCAGATGCACAAGGCTGCCTCTGTACTTCTCTACCCACTCCCCAAAGCTTCCAAAGGAGTGCCACACTAGGCCACATCCAAGGGGGGAGGGTCTCTAGATGTCACTTTTTCAGTGTCCCCTGAGACCTACCTGGCTTACTCCTTCTCAAGCCTTTTCTGGTTCCCTCCTCCTTCCTTGGCCTACACAGCATCTCTCAGCTGATGGTCCTCACAGCTCCATCAGCAGCCTCTCTCTGGCAGCCGCGTGCTGCCCTTTGCCGAGAACTTGCTCCGTACGAGAGCCCTATTTGAAAACTGGGCAGTGTGGTTCTGAAGTGGGGCCTGAGAGACAACCATTCACTTCCAGATCTTCCCCTGAGCTCTTCAGTGAATGTGTAGCCCGGGGAGATAGGCTCAACCCCGTGACTCTGCTTTCTGCCCATTGTATCCATCCCATAGAGTGCCTGCCAGGATTCAAAGCCAGGGACTGGGGAGACGGCTCAGTCAGCAAAGCGCTTGCCACACAAGCATGAGGACCTGAGTTCAATCCCCAGCATGCACGAAAAAGCCGGGCACAATGGTGGTGGACTGGGGAGCTTGCTGGCCTATCAATCTAACTCAATCAATGATCTACACACACACACACACACACACACACACACACACACACACACACACACACGCATGCACAGGCATGCATGCACCGATGTGCACACATACATAGATATGTCTACAATTCACATATGCCAAAGGCTTTTCACAGTGCCTGGCTCAAGGATTCGACTGGTGCTGGCAATTTCAGTCTTCCTTTTGAAGGCTGGTAGGCAGCAAGCTCCCCAGAGGTAGGGATGCCTGCGCCTACTTGCAGATGAGAAATGGGCTCAGAGAGGAAGCAGGCCCACGGACAGTTTGCAGCTCAGCACACCGCTCCTGAGCACAGAAACAGCAGTAGCAGATAACCTCAGAGCGTAAGTGGTAGTCAAGTTTTAGATTCATGGGGCGAGTTCCCGAATCCATTCTTATAATCACCATACTAAATTGTCCTTCCGTAACAGCTGTGGAAAGAACCCACAGTCCATTCATTTTAAATGGCACCTATTCAGGGGTTGTAGAAGGGCTTTGAAAGCACAGATGACCTTCAACTAGCCCCTTGGAGGGATCATTAATCCCTTAGGGCAGGTTTTAAAATGTGAAAGTGTCCCCTTTATAAATATCTGCCTTGACCCTCACCATGGCCTTCTGTAGCAGAGCTGGCCTTATTTTACAGGTAAGGAGCCGAGGCTATGGACTGTAGCCCTACAAAGTCACAGTACAGTCACCCTGCATGTCCTTGGGTTGTATACCTCAGACAAACTCAGACAGAAATTACAAAACCTAAACAGATAAAAAGCCCACCCTGTATCTGTACTGAACATCCTCAGGCCTTTCTCCATGTAACGGCTCTTTACACAGCCTTGACCCCGGTGACTGCAGTAAGGCATCCAGGCATGTTTTAAAGGGCACATCTGAGCTGCTTTTGTGCATACATCTTGCTATCTTATGCAAGGGACTTGGACATCCATGGATTTTGGAATCCATGAAGCATTTTGAAATCCATCACCCACATATCGAGTTAATTGGCTGTGTTGTAACTGAGGATGAATTCTGTATCTTTCCATTATTTTGGGGGCACAGAATAGTTAAACATTAAAACAAACAAACAAACAAAAAACAGAGACCAGTTAAGCCCTTCTGAATTACAATCTTTTGGGTGGGGGATGGTTGGGCTTCTTGGTTTTAGAAACCAGAATCCAGGCTGGGGATACTGCCCAGGGTAAAGCAAAGATGGGAAGTTTGGATCCCCGGAAGGTATGTAAAAAGCTGGATGGGTGTGGTGGTCCACCTGTGATCTTCGTGACAGGGAGGAGGAGATAGGGAATCCCCATCTGGTTAGCCAGACTAGCCAGAAGGACAACAGCAAGCCTCAGGCTCAGTGAGAGACTCTCTCAATACATAAGGTGGAGGGAGAGAAATTGAGGAAGATGGCTGATGTCAACCTTGGGCCCCCCACCCACCCACACACACAAAGAGAACCTGATGTGCAAAAAATTGAGGAAGATGCCTGATGCCAACCTTGGGCCCCTACACACACACACACACACACACACACACACACACACACACACACACACACACAAAGAGAACCTGATGTGCACGCAACACTAACCCAATCTCATGGCCTCTTCCAAAGTACCAGACCTGAGCTTCCAAACATCTGTCCAGACCCCTGGATGGGGATGTCCCCACCACTGCACACACCCTAGCCCACTTCCTCTTGGGCCTGTTACCCACATGTTCTCCTCTTTGGGATACCTCAGCCTCTGGCAACTACTATTCCTCTTTCCCCCTCTTGCCATGGTTACCACACCTATGGCATTATCTGTTTGCCAATTCCACTTAGTACCAGCTTCCATCGTTTCTGCCTTGGCTTCCTCCAATGGCCCCCTAACTAGTCCTAAGGCTGTGTCTCTCTGGGCCTGGGTCCGTCTCTGTCCCTAGACGGTCCCCATTGCCTTTCCCCAGTCCTCAGTATCCAAAGCCCGGCCCTCATCCTTCCTTGTGTTAGATGAGAACTTAAACTTTTTGAGACATACGTGTTTGTACATATTTATGGGATGGATGTGATGTCTTAGATCTGTACACTGGCCCCACCCCACTGGGAGTGGACATGGTTTCTTCAGTGTCCCCAGCACAAGGCTCCAACTTCCACCTTAGCATTGTGCTGGCATGGCTTGAGGACCCGCCTGTCTTCACCCTCGTCTTCATTCAACCACTAGGTACCCTGCTGGCTGGTATGGACCTAGGAGATGGACAGGACTAGAAAGGCAGTGGGCACAGTCCCCGGGCAGACAGAAACGCACAGACTCAGAGACAGACATAGGCGGAGGACCACCAGTTAGGAGGCTACGGCAGGAACTTCAGGGAGAAACCATGAAGAAAACGGAATTGCTACCACCCTAGGCTCCAAGTCAGCGGGGTGGTGGGAATCAGGGTGCAAATACCTCAGAGAGAGGGTTCGGTACCAGCAAGAACCAAGATGGCAGGGGCAGTAAGAACACGGGAAGAGCCTGCCAGGAGATCAGGCAGGGAGGTGAGAAGAGCTAGATCTGGAAGGGCAGACAAGGTCCCCAAGACTCCTAACAGCTGTTGGCTGCAGAGACAGGACTTGCGATTGTCATTTTGTGTGACTCAGATCTCTGTGAGTTAGGCACATCTGAAAATATAGCCAATGACCCTGTGCCTGGCACCCAGCAAGCCCCGGAGACACGTTTGTAAAATAATAAATAAATAAATAAATAAATAAATAAATAAATAAATAAATAAATAAATAAATAAGCATGATAAGCATGGGAGAAAGTCTAGGCAGTCCCTTGTGGGGGCTGTGGGCTTAGGATGTGAGCATGAAGTCCGTGAGACTGGACATTTCAAGTGACTAAGGCTTGCTTTCCCCGACATGTAGGGGGACGTCTGTCCCGCAGGTGCAGAACCTCAGCCATGCTGGCCTTCCTGTTCTGTGGCTTGCTTCTGGCGGCCCGTGGCTCTGTCACCTGGACCTTGTCGGATCCTGAGGAGTCCAGCTTCGACTTAGCAGAGATCAAGCCAGACCTGGCTGAGAAGATAAGCGACACCCATGCCAAAGTGCAGGAGATCTGGTTGGAGCTGGGACGACGGCGGGAGGTGGATGCCACAGAGATGTACGCAGTCTGCCAGGTGCAGCCGTCTGCCTCGCTGGCGACCGATCAGCCGCGGGTCACCGGCCTGGTCCTCTTCCGGCAGCTGTCGCCCGGCGCAAGGCTCGACGCCTTCTTCGATCTGGAGGGCTTCCCTGCCGAGCGGAACGTCTCCAGCCGCGCCATCCACGTGCATCAGTTCGGGGACCTGAGCCAGGGCTGTGAGTCCACCGGGCCGCACTACAACCCGATGGCCGTGCAGCACCCGCAGCACCCGGGCGACTTCGGCAACTTCGCGGTGCGCGACGGCCGCCTCTGGAAGTACCACACCGGCCTGGCTGCGTCGCTGGCCGGCCCGCACTCGATCTTGGGCCGCGCCGTGGTGGTCCACGCCGGCGAGGATGACCTGGGCCGCGGCGGCAACCAGGCCAGCGTGGAGAACGGCAATGCCGGTCGCCGGCTCGCCTGCTGCGTGGTGGGCGCCAGCACCCCCGCGGCCTGGGATCGCCAGAAACAGGAGCACGCCGAGCGCAAGAAGCGGCGGCGGGAGAGCGAGTGCAAGGCCGCTTAAGAGTCACTCCCGGCCGCCGGCCGCCGAGCCCAGCCGTGCCGTGCATAGATGCCTCCACGCGCTTCAGTCGCCTGCACGCATCCCAGACAGATGCCTTCCAGACATCTCAGGCGCCTCTGAGAATCTCACATGTTTCCATGCGCCCCAGACACCTCTGTATGGCCCCAGATGCTTTCACACACACCCCAGTCACTTCTGCGCTCCCCAGATGCCCGCCCCCAACCCCGACAGCCCAGACACCTAACCCAGGAATCCTTTCATGCCCTAGACACTTCCGCAGACCTAGAACTCCTTTATGCTCCCAGATACCTCCATCTGATGGAGGTTCCCCTCCATGCTGGACACTCCACCTTAAGGGCCCTATATGTCCAGACAATCACAGATGCTCCTAGAATCCCCTTTGAAACAGTCTTTGATTCTGTTTGCTCCCAGAGAATCCCCCCCTCCCACCACCTCCGAGATCGCACTCTCTCTTTCTGCTCTGGGGACCTCCCAGTCAGCACCTTTGAGAACACTCCCCCCAGGTCTACCGAAATACCCCCACCCCACTTCCTCTGGTCTGTCTTTTCTTTCCTATCCCCTAGCACAAGAGACTCCTCTCTTCCCTAGGGACCTCTTCTTTCCTCCCTTTGTTACTCTTAGGTGCTCCGAGACCACCCTGCCTCACACACACCTAGGGTTCCACGTCTCAGCTCACCTCCTGGGGTGCCTCTGGTTCTGTTTTCAGCTATTCCCCCATATGGTGCCTGCACCCCATGGAGAGCAGTTCCTATGAGGGTATTTGGCAACCTGTGTGTTGCACATTAAAGCACAGCAATTCAGTCCTGCATTGGCCTTGGGTACTTTTTTTTTTTTTTTTGAGACTTCTTGGCTCAGTTCTCCTTCCCCAAAAATATCCCTGAGTCTTTGCAGGTCTTCTCCTGCCTCCCCAGTCCTGTAGGGAGAAGGTTCTATCATCAATTGCTATGCCTTTTGGAGGACGGAGGCTTAACAGCCATTCAAGGACATTTAAATGTGTTTGTGTGTGGCTTCTTTACAAAAAAGATATCAACACAACCCACAGCCAGAGAATGGGGCGGCGGGGCAGGGGGGGGGGACCAACAAAACAAAACAAAACAAAAAACCCATGTGCTGTGAAATGAGTCCCAGGCTGGAGCCCCTAGCCTGGTGAGAGTCGGGTAAGTATCGAGGTGCCCAGGCATTTAGCTCCCCAGGTGTTAGAGAACTGCCTGTGTATGTCTTCTACCTCTACAAACCCGATCTGAGTACCTGTGTTAGCCCATCTCCCAGCAGAGGCTTCCCAACCTGGTCCTGCAAGGCAGCCTCCACGTCTCCCAGACCTCAGCTGTGAGGCAAACTGAACCACAGCCAGAAGCCTTTGCCCTGTGCAGAGCTTTATCCCGTTGTCTCCATAGTTGGAAGTTGTGCAAGTGAGACGCCAATGACATGGAAACCCATGATGGAGAGGCATGAAGTCCATCTCCAACCACAGCCTCTCCTTTGCTGCCACGTGATGGTCAACTCAGAACCCTGGGGGAAGCTAGGGTCGGGATCAGCAGGTGCTTCTCACGGCTTCCCTTCTGTTTTTCTTGGGTCCCTGAACACCCTAGCAGACCCAGCCTGTATTTGTTCTGTCCGTTCATGGAGTTAGCAACTATCCTGAGAGCTAAGAAACACCAGGGAAATACCAAAAGAGCAAACTGCAGGCCACCGAAAGAGCAAAGGAGTAGCGACAGCGTGCTAGCTGGCAGTTTGGGCTCACGTAGAAAGACCCCATTGAACCCCAGCTCTGCCACACGCTTCCAAGCTGTATGACCTGAACGCATCACCGAACCCACGTGGAAACCTGGTCATCATGCAGGGTTGTTTTGAAGCCTACATCGGGTGTTGTTCATGAGAGGTGCTTAGCAAAGCATGCATAATTAATACAGATCCAGTGAGTCTATTAACAGCTGCCGATAAAGCCAGACAAAGCTATACCTCACAATGGATCCAGGCACCTTGTGTCCTGCAGCGAGAAGGATTTTCAGGATTTTCAGTAAATGAGAGGTAGCCACCTGAGGTTTCTAAGAAGCGTTTCTACAGCCAACCAACCAGAGGCCATGGGAGTCAGCTCTGCCTTTTCAGCTTTGGCGGGGAGGGGACTGAAGAAGAGAAGATTGGGAGCCATGAGGCAGACATCTGGTTCTTGGCACAAAACCCTGCGTGCCACCAAGACCGCCCACTGGACTCTACTTGATCCCTGGCTTCTATTTTTACTCCCCTCATCTTACAGATCTGGCTTATGGATCTCTTTATGTTTGCTGTTTTGACTTCCTGGCCGGCTTGCTAATCAGTTTGCCGGTTTGACTCACAGGGTTTGCGTTCATTGCTGGGACTTAAACCCACACTTGTTTTGATTTCTTTCTGTAAAATTAGAAGCATTTGATGTAATGGCTGCACCTACCCACAGCTGGTAAAGCAAGAATAATGCTCGATCCCGCATAGCTTACACACAATGTAGACAATAATTAGGGATGCTATCTTTAGATGTTAGGATAAGCTGTTTTTCAGAATGGCAGGGATGTTTTTAATTTTTTTCCCCCTGAGTGGGGCTTATTAGTGCACATACACAAAAATACTAAAAAACTTAAGAAAATAGAGCAAATCAGTGAGTGCTTTAGCCAACTTAAAAGCCTGCAGGAAGTAAACCAACTGAGTTTAGATCTGCTGTTTGGACAAAATGCATAAAATCTTTACATCCTTCGTAGTTTTCACTACTGCCATATGATCAAAGAATTTCAGGTGACAGATTGCACGGAGTGAGTTGCTACAGAATGCGGGAAGCAAAGCCCAGCCTGGGCTTGGCCTCGGGGAAGGTTGGGGGAGGGTGGTACAGATAACTGCAGACCATTAATCCCCCAGTCAGCAAGGATAACACTGAAAAAGCATTCATTGTGTGTATGTGCACGATGTGGGGATGAGGGCGTGCACTTGCCTTGATGCATGTGATGTGTGGAGCTCAGAGAACAACTCTGAGGAATCCATTACCCAGGTTCTGGGCATTGACAAGTCAAGCACCTTTGCCCACTGAGCCAAAGAGCCCACCCTCCACTTCTTCCTTTTATGCATATGGTGTGTGTGTGTGTGTGTGTTCCAAACTCTCAAATGTACTGACTCTGGAGCTCACTGTTTTGGCTAGTATAGATATCTGGCTCCTCAGAGTCTGTCTGTACCTCCCAAAGGCTTGTACGACAGGAGACTGCCACACCCACCCAGATTTTACAAGGATGCTGGGCATCCAAACTCCAATCCTCAGCTGCACAGCCAGCTCACAACCAGCACCGAACCATCTCCCCAGCCTCCAGGCTTCTTTATTTCACGTAACTGTGGCACAAGGTCTAGTTAAATATGATACATGATGATGGGGGAACCCAGTTCACTGTGTAAACAAGTTACTCTTTCATTAAACGAAACTACAAAATAGCAAGTAATTTTAAAAAACAGTACCACGTACTTAAGGTGATTTTATGTTGTATGTGAGTGTCCATGCATGTGTGTGGAGGTCAGAAGAAAATCCGAGATGTTACTCCTTGGGCAAAGTCCATTATTTTTATTGTTTTGAGACAGGGTTTTAAAACCCTGGAATCCACCAAACAACTAATTTGGGTTGCCCGGCCAGCTCCAGGGACCCACCCACGTCCATCTTGTCTCAATACACCCGGCTTACAAGTGTGTGCCAAAACACCTGGATTTTTGTGGTTTTGTTTTGTTTTGTTTTTCTCACTTCCCTGCTGGGACTCAAACTCAACTCCTGCCTAACAGGCAAGCCCTGTTCTAAAGGAGTGGTCCTGGCCTCAGCTCAGATTCCCTCCCCACACATTCCCAGGCTCACACAAGACTGGCCAAAGTGAAACTTCTCAGTGTTGTGTGCACTGGCCCTCCACACAGCCGAAAGAAAACATTGTCATTTAGGGAGAGGTGTAAATTGCCCCCATGCTGTGTCTTGGTGTTTTGTTTTTGTGCAACCATACTCTAGAGAGCCTAGGTCTTCTTGCTTTTCCCTCTAATTAGACCCTCTCCTGCACCCCTGTTGGCTCTCTCTGATCTTACCCTGCTCTATGTTCAGCTGCCTAGGGGAAAGACTGCATTCAAGTGTGATTTCGTGGCCACCCTGTGACTTTCGGACAGCCCACCTGCTGCCTCCGGAGGGAGTGCTCAGAATCGGGAAGGAAGGATGCTTCCAAACACACCTTCCAGAACAGTCCAGCAGAGACCTCCAAAGAGGAGGGGGGGTGGTACCCAGGCATTCACAGGGCTACACAATGAAGCCAGGAAAGCACCTGGATTTGGGGGTGGGGGAGGGGTATAAAAAAACAAGAAGGACGAAAACAAGTTGACATTGTAAAGTGACAGACTTATATTAATGCGCAAGTAAAATGACCTTTTCCTGCTGGAAAGTGAAGCTGGTGCAGGTCTTCTCAGGCAGGGCTGTAGTAAGAAGCCACTGCGTGGAGTGCCACCAAGAGGGCCCTCACTAGACCCTGGCATCGTGACGGATGATGGGAGTGTGTTAGGAAGCTAAGAAGGAGCCTCCATTAAACCAGTTGGCTTAGGTTAACTGTGGGGAGGAGGCTCTAGCCGGGACCTCCTGGCTAGTGGGCCTCAGAGGGATGCTGAAGACAGTGGGGGGGGGCAGCCAAAGAGAGACAGGAGGGTCTTGGGGAGGGAGGAAGTAAGGATGAGCAAGTCTGGTTTCTCAAGCACCAATTCGTTTCGACATACCTTAGGACCATCCACGCTTGAGGGCTCACAGCACAAAAAATACAGAGTGCAAACACTCTGTTTAAGGACTATGAACTCGGCCTCACCTCTCTAGACTGCTCTCTGCACCTCAACTAACTAAGGTGGAAAACTAAGAGGACAGGGACACCTATGGAGGGAAAAAGGCTAGGAAACACAGCGGACCGGAATCAGGGAGGAGATGAGAGGACGTGGTCTTTCCCTAACAAACAACAGCTGCTCTCCAGCTCCATGAAAAAGATATGCAGGAGTCAAGTCTACTTAATTGCTCACTTTGCTGCCTAAGATGTGATTTTCTTTTGTCAATTTCTCTCTTGGTATCTTCCTATCTAGGGAGAACCCAGAGGGCAGACCTCGATGAGTCTTTACCCATCACAATAATAAAAATACGTCCCAGCTAGGTGTTTAGATATAGGCATGTGCTATTGTGTGACTAGTAAAGTATGACGGAAACCCGTTTTCCTTCTCCTTTGCCACTTAAAACATGTTTATACATATGTGGGAGAAATATCCTTGTGCCTGAACACAATGTGATACTAGGTGATGTCTGGAGCTGTTGCAACCATGAATGCAAAACAAAACAAAACAAGAAAAAATGAGAGATGGATGCCCAGATCCCTGGAAAATTCTTGAATGACGTAGTTCCAAGATGCTCGACATCTGAAGTCTTGGCCACACAATAGAGTTCATTACCCTATAGTATAAGTTCCTCTGAGTATGAGCTGTTGCTGGGAATATCACGATGGACACAGGATGGTGGGGTTGGGGAGAGAATGCCACAGCTAACTCTTTTAAAAAGACCAAAGGAAACCGTAATTAGTGGCTGGAACTCTCTTTATTGTCTGGAGTAGAAGAACCCTGTTGGACGGGCACAGCAGAAGTGGGGATGTGCATTGTCATGGTTACATGTGCAACAACATCAGCTTATTGGCTCTGATTCCATCTAATAACACAGGTCCCTCCCAAGTTGCCTGCATACAATGGGCTCAAGTTATGGATTCCTATCATCCTGGCTCCCTAAAGCAGAGATCCTGGGGCTCACTGCAGTTTCTTGCCCTACTAGACTGTGCCAGAGTTTACTATGAACCCCTCTCTCCTGAAAGTGATGAATGGCCCCGATGATGTGTACCTGTTGGATGTGCATCCAAGCCAGAGCTTCTGGGAGGTGCAAGTATCTATTTTCTTTTACTGAGCCACATCTGGCTGTTTCCCCTGGCAGCCTTGGTGTGCTATGCAGCAATACTGACCACGTGTAGCCAAACACATATCGCCACCTGAGGCCCCTATCCAGCAGAAAAAAAAAAAAAGGCACCTTCAGGACTACTGGCCTGTGTTGAACTTACAGCCTCAGGGCTTCCTCCTCCACGTGGCTGGACTTCATGGGGAAAGGACAAACAAATACAGAGGGATAAATAGAACACTGGGACCCTGTCTGAAGGTGTCTCCTTGTCCCTGGGAGTCCCAGGACACAGACGGGTTTTAGGATGAATGGGAACATGTGCCATCTCTGAGCTTCCCTTTCTAGCTGGAGTTTCCGAGATTCGGCTCTCAGAGGTAGTGTGAGCTTGGGGAATCTCAGCCGCCTCACATACCCGGGGAGAGGAACTGAGCCCAGCTCCAAGGACAGTCTGGGCTCAATGGCCCTGCAAATTTCTGTAGCTCATCTGCACTCTGTGAGGAAGCAGCAGGCAGAGTGGTCTACTCCCTCCTCCCCCGCTGGACCTTACACTTGGTGTACAGTGGTCAAGGCTGTAATGAACTCATCTCTGCTCCTTCCCTATTAGGCCGTGAGTTCAGAGTCCTGTGCACTGTAGAACTCTAGCACCTGGAGGCTCAGATGCAACATTCTGTTGATGGAGTGAGTGATTCAGGGTCTCAAGTGGTATGGGGAAATGGGATGAAGCTAAGCAGTGAGCTTCTCCTAGAACCCAAATATCCACATCATCCTGTGCAGCTTGGGCTGGATAAAGACAGCTAGTGTTTCTAATATCGTGTGAATAACAATAATAACAACAACAACAACAAATCAGAATGCCACGAGGAAGTCCCCTACCCCTGGCAGCTCGTTACCCTTCCCTTCAGGCCATCGAAAGCTCCAGACCTAGGCTAGAACACTTAGATCTGTACTCAGTCAACACACAGCCTCTCCAACCTGCAACCTGACTTTCCCAGGCTGCTCCGGTCCCTCCCACCTACCACTGTAAAACATTGGGTGCCAAGAACATCTACTTCTGGGGGATCCCCAGAGACCCCTCCATGACAAAGTGCAGCCATGGCCCCATGAACACATTTCATTCAATTACATCTTTCTTCCAGCTACCCAGTTATTCCCAAGACTGAGACCCAGTGGGGGAAAAAAAAAACCCCTTTCTTTGCCAGCTTGTCCCATCACTTTGATGGACAACATTAAATGCTAATAGAAAAACATCTCTCTAATAAAACAAATGCTGACAGGAAGGGATGTGGAAAGGCAGCCATATGGCAACTACGATTCTTGTGCCCGGCCGTGTTCACAGCGGCACGTCTTCGGCAGACAGAGGTGACACCAAGTAGCTCACAGACCAGCATTTAATAAATCAGACAGAGCTGGCGCCATCGGGTGCTCCCAGCTTGTAGCCGGATCAGAGCAGTTTTCTCATTTGCAGACAGGAAGGTGTTTTAGGCGAGAGTGGTTGGATGCCTGTTCTGAGCCTTCAGCCTTTCCTCGCTGTCCCTGGGGCCATCAGTGTGTCTCCCCGTCTGGCTCTGTTTCCCTCATGTTTGCACAGTGCTTCTTGTGTCTCCGCCCTCTGACAGCCCTCCGTCGTGGTCACCGTCCACACTAGACGCTTTGGCCTCCGGCTGCATGGAAGGCAAGGGGTCCTGCTGGAGAGCTGTGGTGCACCTTCCCTGGGGGGACAGGCCCGGCTCACACCTCTGTTCTTCCGTGGGAGCCTCCTTTGTGACCTCCTCCAGGTCTGCAGCCTCCCGTCCATCAGTCAGTTGAATGGCCTCCTTTCCCACCGTGTTTACGTCCTCTGAAGGTATCTGGGGTAACCAGGGATGAGGAGAATGTGAGCTCTGGTTCCTGTTGCTCGGCGGTGTTGGGGAGCTGACAGCAGGCTTCCCAGCATCCTCGGGCACTGTCAGCGCCTGGGCAGCTGCACAGCTTTCACCTCGCTCTTGCTTCTGAACCTCCCCTGCAAACAGACAGAGGACAGCATCAACCCTCTGGCGGCAGGTTGGACTCACCTTTCTCTCCCCTCTTCCAGGCAGGGCACTTGAGCCCAGGGGGATGAAGGACCCATGCGTAGAAGCCAAGCAAGCACCTTCTTGAAACCTCTGCCTTATTGCCAAAGAATCTCATCTGTCCATGGACGACTAAGTCTGAGGACAAAGGCTGTCTTTTGGAAGCTGAGGGAATACCTTTAGTCCTCTAGTGACAGAGATTCCAGCTGCCTTCAGGGCAGGAGGATAGCTTGGGGAGATTTAGTGTCATCCCCATCCTCATTCTCCATCAGCACCTCCCACTCTGAGGGGAATACACCATGTTTGCCCAGCTTCAGAGAAAAGACTGTGTGCAAACAGCTTCTGGCTCCCTCCCTCAGCACCGGACTCTTGGCCTTAAACACGTCTACCAATCAGCAATTCTAGAAGAGCAGCAAGCAGGAGGCAGAACACAAGGGATGAGCACTGGGTGCTGTGACCTTGTTCCCCATCTCCCTACTCACTTGCTTTGTGATCACAGCTTGTCTGGCCTCAGTTTCTCAGATAGGTGAAAGGGGGGACTCTAATGTCCCTCCTTGACCTAATAAGTAATGGTGGCATTAGGTCACCATCAGGGAAGAGGAAACAGCTCTTAGTACCAGGACATGTGTATTTAATACCAGGCTATGGGTTTTCCATAAGCTAGCGTGTGCTGGGACCTCAGGAACAGCAGTGATGAAGGACATGGAAGACGCAAAGCTGGGTGAGTCTAGCATGACTTGGAGCAAACACAAAGGCCCCGGGAATACTTCCGGGTACTCCTGACTGGAACTGTAGGGGTAGTAGAACAACAAACACTATAGTTAGGCCTGCCGTTGGACACGTAGAGGGATGTTCTGGGGTTCACAGCCGGTTGGTGGAAGACTGGCAAGAGGCAGAACACATATTCCTTCCACCTTCCCATGCCACACCTGTTGAGGGAGCCTTGCTGATTCCAGGTTAGCTTCGACACCATTCACTTTCTTTGCAAGGTCCTACTGGTCAGCTCCCGATGGCCTGCTGCCTCAGTTTCCAAGGTTGGCTCACCCACATGTGTCCTTCCAGCCATGTAACATACCTGTGATAGGTTTACTGTCAACTTGTCTGGCTGAAGAGGTATCTAGGACTTAGGAGATACATCTGTGTGTCTGTGGGGCCTTTTTAAGAGAGCACCGATGTGCGGGATAGTGACCGGAAAGGGAAGATCTGGCCGGAATGTAAGGGGCACCTTCCAGCTGGCAGCCCAGATAATAAACAGAGTCCGAGGAAGGCAGCAGAGTGGAAGTGCAGCTTACATCAGCTGATATCAGGCTTTCCAGCATAGGATCAATACCAGCAACTCTCTAGAAGCTTCCAAGCATTACAGCTCCAGCCTGGGACTGCTGGGGCATCCTGCTTTCTGCACTGAGAACCTGGTTCTCTGCCTGTCTGCTGTTAGACTACCAGTTCCTGTAGTCTAGAGTAAAGCCTATCCAATAATCCCTTTATCATTTATATATGGACCTTTTCTTGGTTTTGCTCCTCTAGAAAGCCCTGACTAACACAATACCCCTTAGGTCTCTGCACAAACCATTCCATTTCCTCTAGCTCTAAAGTCCTGGCTAGCTAGGACTTACTGGGTTCCCCTTTCTGCTAGGAGCTGCTCAACACACATGGCATGTTTTATCTTATTGTCGAATTTTGGTCCATGAAATCGGAAGCCTCCACTGTCTTGTCCACAGTGTCTGAACAACATCTGAGCATTCAAGAATATTTTCAAAACAGAACTTAACTTTTATTCTTGAGTAGAAACATAACATGTGTGGGGAGAACTGGAGAGGCCTGCCATGACTGTGACAAACACTGAGATAAACATCTTACAAAAAGAGAGAGGCTTTGCCTGGGCTGGGGTTGGAGCCCATGTTAGTGGGGATTGAACCTAGGGCCTTGCACAAGCTAGGCAATCTCTCTACCACTGAGCCACATCGCTAACCCTCGGATTTGGGCTCGCAGTTTTAGGGGTGCTAGCCCATAAGAAGCTGTCTGTTGCTTTGTGCCAGGCAGCTTGTTGCCATGGAAGCACAAGGTGAAGCAAACTCACATGGGACCAGAAGGAACAGAAGAAACAGTGGGGGGATCGGGTCCCACTAGCCACTTCAGGGCTGTGCCCAGACACCTGATGGCCTTGCTCTAGGCTCCACTTCATCATCATCCCATTGCTTTCCATTCCCAATTTTGATTAACGTCTTGGGTCTGTTTCCAACCCCTCCCTTGTGAGGTCTGTAGCGCTCAGGTCCTAACTTCTCCATTCAGTCCCTCTCTGTCTCCTCTGTGGCATGTGTTTCCACCAGCCACAGCCTCCTCCCTGGCTGGCTCTGCCTGTGGTTTCTGCAATAGCAGTTTTCTTCCGGTTCCAGTCCACTTCTGGGTGCACATAGATTACTGTCTTGTTTTGTGGCTTGTAACGAATGACCACCAACTTCGTGGCTTTAAAACACACATCTATTTCCTGACAGCTCTGGGGGTCAGAAGTCCTCTGTTGATCCCCACCCCCCACCCCCCGGCAGATCAGGAGCACAGACCTTGGGTGACTCTAGGGCACAATGCATTCCCGACTTTCCCCAGAGTTTGGGGGTTTCTTGATTTGTGGCAGAATTCTTCCAATGGCCATCTCCATAGCCACATCATCTGGCTTATCTATGTGGGCCATGCCTCTCTCTTGCCTCTGTCTTATAAGATGATCAATCCATTTAGGACTCAGCTGTACAATCCAGGATCATCGTCTCACCTCACTACCCACAGATGAATTCCATCTGCCAAGTGCTTTCATCATGGGGGATAACGCTAATTGGTTCCATTGGAAACCCCTGAGAACATCCTTTAGCCCTCAAGATACATACCCCCTCCTCCTCGTTTCCTTTGTTGACCTGCTGTCTACTCTAGTTCTCTGAGTATACCTTTCTGTGTATCTGTCCTGGTTCCTCGTCCTTCATTCCATCCAGTTATTGGCAATCTAACTCCCACCCATGAGGACATTCCTTGTGTCTGCTCATTACGTTTCCCATAGGAGATGTAGACTCATGACTCTAGTGTCCAGTCGGATCCACCCCCACCACCCCTACCACCTCCTGGAGAATCTGCTGTTACATTCTAGAAATGGCTTCCCCCCACTACCACTACCACCCCCCAACACACACACACACACACACACACACACACACACACGTCTCCTCCCATTGATTGTCTCAGCACTGCCTTGTGATCACATGGACTTCAGGACTTCAGACTTCAAAGCCACCTAAGTGTCCTTCCTTATCTTTTCTGCCGTTTGTGAAATGTAAAATCCCAGCTCTGTCCTTCAGCACTGCAGATGGAACACCGTGTCTCTCCAGATTCATGGGTGGAAGCCCCCTTCCACATCCCCAATTCAAAAGGGGGCATTTGGACGTGAGACTTTGGGAGAAGCTTAGGTGCATCATGGATATGGGTCATTCACCATGGCTGCAGTACCCTCATAAGAAGAGGAGACCAGAGCCTTCTCTTTCTCCAGCATGTGAGCCCACAGCCTGGAGGGAAGAGTGCCCTCACCAGACGCAGAGTGAAATGACACCTTGGCCCACCAAGCCTTCAAAACTATACGCACTACATAATGCAGCCAGACTGCTCGGCTCTGTTCTACAAACCCATGGTGCCTCAGAGAAATGCTTCTGGCAGCTCTCACTCTCACCCTTCCATGGCATCAGTCACAGCTTGGCTGTCTAAAGCCTCTCTGGTCTATGTCCTCTGGGTTCAGGGAGATTGCATCTCAACAAACAGGTAAGTGATACAGGAAACAAGTACACCCAGACCTCGATTTCAGACAGGGGTCAGGGGTATCCACTGTGTATGAGGCTAAAACACAAATTTGAGAGGATTCCTTATGGACGTTAGATGTGTTATGTATTTTAAAATACAAACCTATAGAGTTGAATACGTTAGGTATACTAAAACATGGAAAGTGGGTGTAATGTGAAAAGGTTGAGTTAAAACTGCAGCTTAGAATTTCTGCAACATGTGATAATTTATTACATCTATGATCCATTTTAACACAATGCATAAAAGTATTGATGAGTATGATTGGTAGGGGTTTTGAATATGTCTATTTAATTAAATAAATATTCACTGGGGGAGCCCTTAGCTACCTAGTATGCATTTAAAGGTTTAAGAAACTTTGAAATAGCTGTAAGGTTGACAGAATCTATCTGTAGATTTCCAAACAGTTGGTAGAGAGGCTTTTGAATGGCCCTACCACCTACAGTATGGCAAGTATCTGAGGTGGTGAATGTACCAACTGCTCTGATTCGGTCTTCATGCATTATGTCCATGTGCGACATGTCACATGGCATCCCATAAGTCATAACTAAGTACAGTCATTATATGTCAGTTTAAAATATCCTTAAAATGTCTGAACTTTGTTAAAGCAGAACTGAAGAACCCCAGAAGAAACTAAACTGAATCAGAAGCTCTACAAGGCTTAAGTGATACCACCAAGGTGGAGAGGGTGACTCGCACAGAAGGAAGTGACGCTGTGGGTGGGAAACTCTAGAGCCACTGGGAGGAGATGATGGGCTTCACCCACGCAAGGCAAGTCTTGCCTCTTGTCCCCAAACCTCTTCCTTCTAGTTCTCCTGATACAAATTTGACTTTTCACATTTTAAAGGAGCCATCTCATTTTCCACAGCCTTGTGGATAACCACAGGGGAACCCTAGAGACAGACTCTTCAGCAATTTTGTTTTTTTTCTCTCTCATTTTTCAAGTCTGTATTCAGTCATGGACACCTTGTGTCATTCTTTTCCACAGGTCTTATCCTGGAAAACGAGCCCAGCGCTTGACTTTACAGTGAAATATATGAACACATATATGAGTAAAGCAAGCCTTGAAATGGAAAAAAAAAATTGCCTGTTGTGATCTGTTCAGCCAAGATAACAGTGTGTGCAGTTCCCAATAGGGTCATGTTCTAATCTACACTGCCAAGCCAGGGGTCCCCCGATGGCTTTGCCATTCTGCTTGGGTCTATGGACTTGCACCTGGGATCTTGTTAGAACTACAGGGTCTCAGGCTCCACCCCTCATCGACTGGATTCAGAATGCACATTTTCTTAAGGTCCCAGGTGATGGGGGTTCCCATTATAGTGCAAGAAGCACTGTGACCTTGACACACAAGTCTCACTGTGTCTTCCTCCGTGTGGAAAACCTTCAAAGGCTGCAGATTCTGGGGAACAAAGGCTGAGCTTGTCACCTAGTGCTCATGCGTTCATGATCCAACACCCACTTCTCTTTGTGTCTGATGTCCCCACTCCTCTCCTCGTACCCTTCCAGCCAGTCACATGGGTCCCTTTTGTTACGGCATCTCTCCCATGGCCATCGTTGATTCCCTTTCTCCCTGGAGCTCCCACTCCTTTCTCCATTCCAAAGAGAGCCTTTGGGGGGCAGCCCAGACCCCACCTCCTCCGTGAAGATTAAATCTGGCCACAAGCCCCCTTTCTTGTGACAGGTGTCCCAGGAGGCGGTCTGGACCTCCTGAAACTTAAGAGCTTTTATTTTTTTCACCTCACTTATATCACGCTACCTTAAGTACGAAGTCTTGCCTGATTAATTTTTTAACTTTGCCAATGTACTATGGCAGAGACTCAATAAATATCTTACTAAGTGCTTGAATATATGGACTTATACATGTATTCATGAAAAAGTGAATCTATTAGCATACATCCTAAATACCATGCATCACTTTATGAAAGCAACTTAAATTTATAGTATTCATTTTAGGGTATATTCAGGTAACTACCCCCCAAACTTCTCAAAATGGTACTTTCTGCAAAGAGACAGAGATGTCTAACTCCTACAAATATTTAGCTACACCCGAGGCAGCTCAGGGAAGTAATCCCATCAATTTCAAAGCAACAAATGAAAATCCTTACAGTGGTTGTGGAGGGGCCTGAGACACACTGAGTCAAAGCCGACCGCGCTCTCAACAGAGTGGGGAAGTGTTATATTCAAAAGGAGCGAATTATGGTGTTTCCTGCAGCTACATTTTTCACCAGTGTGAGATGAATAAACTCCTTCTGGAAATTACTCTCATGAAATTACTTCTCCTGAGACAGTTAATAGTATATTCTGGTGCCCCTGAAAAATTAATTAACCTTCCTCAGAACAGTCTCACCCCTAAACCACTGGCAGTGTGTTTTTACTGTGGGTCAGCCGAGACCTTTGCCACCCTCATTTACATCTAAGGGGAGCTGGTCTAAATTATGCCAGGGCCTTTTGGTTGCTGGTGCTTCGCCGTGTGCTGTTTCCTTATATGATATTCCAATCCTGTCTAGATGTGTGAATCTTGTCACCATCCATCTTCCCCACCCCACCCCTTCTCCTCCTCTTCTTCCTTCTTCTCCTTCTCTACCCCCTCCTTTTTTTTTTTAATGAAAAGCCTTTGAGGTTACCAGGGAAACATTTTTAGTGTAGACTTTTGTTCAGGGGATGAGGAAGGTAGTCCCACTGTTATCACCATAGGCTACCGTACAGCCACAGGAAAGGGATAATGGACACCCAAAGAGGATGATAGACACCAGAAGGAGGTGGTGGACTCCTGAGGAGGACGGCAGATACTAGCTGTGACTCTGTTGTCTGCTCCCATTTACTTGGCTTTTCCTGAGAGAGGCTGGATAGTGCATCTTGGGATCAGAACAATACACATTCTGGAAATTGGGAATGTGGGTACAGCAGGGTTTACCAAGGCCCTTTCTCCTCGTGTTTCTCTAGAAGGCCCCCAGACAGCATGCTTAAGTCAATTATCAGGACACACAGAGAACTTCTTAAACATGTGACAGCCGTCAGGCCTTCACTAGAACCTCTGATCCTTTGCTATGGGAACCAAAGCTCTTTGCTAAGATTCTGGGGCGTTGATTCAAGCCATCCACGGGAAGCTTCACTTTTACTTACAGACTCACAGCGCTGACATCTCCATAAAAGACGTATGAATTAGCCAAAAGTTGGAAAATATTATTGCAAATAATAGTAATTATTCTGGGTTGCTGTCACAAACAGAATTAATTATCATTAATACTTATTAGTCACAATACACACATCAATAAGGATGAGGCAAATGCTTCATGACAGAGTAGAAAGAAAAATATTGTTGTTGGTTTTTTTTTCTCTAAAAGATGAAGAAGAAATAGTGTCATAGAAAAGATCGTTAGTCCCCTAAAAATATGTCCCCCGCTCATAGGCCCAAAGGGGACATTTGTCATCTTTTGTTGGCTCGCTAGCTGGCTGGGCTTTGTTGTCCTCCTGAATGTGGCAGCTTTCAGTAGGAATTAATCAGGCCACAGCAGTGATGAGGCCACTGGGACACTGACAGCCTCTCAGAGAACGTGTCCTTGTTCCCACCCGGAGCTGGCTCAGGACAGGCAGGAACAATGCACGCTGATGACGGGACTCTGGAAGCTATCATTTTGAATCAGTCCCTCACTCAGGCTGCCCTTGTGAAGATCAAGACAGCTAGAGCTCATTTCAGTACAGCAGGCTCAGGCCACCCAGAACAGTCAGAGGCTTTGGTGCTCCACGAGGACACAGGCTGCCAGCATGCCATGACCACTAGCCGCAATGCAAGGCCACAGTACACTGGAGGCCAGTATTACAGGCAGCACTTGCTATAGGCTGCAATGACCCAGTTCTGCTTTCTGGCCAGTGTGGATTCACCAGGGTAAGGGGCTGTATCCAGTGATTCTCCCATGGGTACCTGAGAATGTTACTCTTGAAAACCTAGCAATGTCTTCTGCTTTTACTGCTCCCACCCTGTGAAGAGCGATCTTAATAGTTAGAAGATGCTGGGTGAACCTTGCTGGCCCCAGCTCTGGTGGGCAGAACCACCTGTCTATCCCAGTGAGTCCTACATTGGTCCACTAATGCTCTAAGTTCTAAGCTGTGAGCTGGTTGGTTTCACAGTATGAACTAAAGGATAGAGCTGGCCAACTGGGCTTGATAAAAAGGTCGTCCAATCATCAGGGGAGGAGGGTGGGTCAATCGCACCATGGAGCTGAGAGGTAGTCAAGACAGCTAAGTGTAACTTGGCAACTCTGAGCAGGGTGAAAACAGGACGGCAAGGTATCACCATGGGTTGATCCTACAGCAGACGGATGAACATGGGAACTGAGCAAGGACAGATTGGAAGGTGGGGAGTTCTGGAGAGGAGCCTCCAATGACACAGTGAGTGCCCAGACTGAGCCACAAGTGGGAGACCCAAGAAACCCTGAAGGAAGACTTTGACTACAGGTTGGATGTGGATGGGGAAGAGATACTGATAGGAGTCGATGACTATAAGGTTTCAAGCTTGAGTAACAAAAAAAAAAAAAAAAAAAAGAGGAACCAGGAAGAGTTGGTGATGTCACATCAAAGAAGCCCACAGACTGCTGGGAAAGTTCAGTCTCTGAGAAATAGGAGATTGTAGGTACAGATAGAAGTGCATGCCCGTGTGTGTGTGTGTGTGTGTGTGTGTGTGTTTAGGTATAGGGTGAGAATGTCTTCATCGAGTCCCACAGTAGCTGTAGGAGGAGGTGCTGCTGGGCACTGGCATGTGCTCTGTAGAGGGTGCAGACCAGGAAGAAAGAGCAAACCTGAGAGACACTTACCATCCCTGGGGCTCTCCTTGTTCTCAGTGGGCTGTTCCACAAACTTCAACAGTGGGGACCTTGACCTCTGTATGGTGGGAAGAGTCTGGTCACTGAACAGTATAGTGTCTTTGCCCCCTATGAAGAAGATGGGAAAGTTGGCTTGTCATGTCACTGGTTTAGCTGGGTAACATTTACAACCCGTCACAGTTTTCATTGTTAACTTGAGACACTGTAGAATCGCCTGGGAAGAGAGTCTCAGTGAAGGGATGCCTTGATGAGGTTGGCCTCGGGTATTATTTTGACTACACTGATTGAGGTGTGAACACCAGCTCACTGTGGGTGGCACCATTCCCTAGTCAGGGGATTTGGGGCTGTGTAAAAGAAAATGAGCTGAGCATAAGCATGCACACAGTCTCTCTCTGCCCTAACTGGGGATGTGACTAGATGCTTCAAGTTCCTGCCATCTCGGCTTCCTACAATCTAGAATGGTAGGTTGAATGCACCCTTTCTTGCCTAAGTCGTTTTTGTCAGAGTGTTTCTATTGTAGCCACAGAAATGAAACTAAAATGCCCCCCATACAATGAACTGGCTATTTGGTTAGGATACTCCTTCAGCTGTGGGCAGTACAAGTAATGTAGCCAGTAGGTCGTTCCCTAGTGTGTGGATAGAGCATGGCAGTTTCTGTGATGGAAGACCTTGAATCATTTCCCAGTGGCTGCTTGGGAACAGCTGCCCACAAGTGCTCCCAGTAAAGGGAAGCTTGTATGGCTGTGAAGGAGTGAGCAGTTGGGTGGGATGGCAGCAGTGGCAGAAGCTTGGGAGGGACACTATACTAGCTGTGCTCCGGATAGAATCACCTGCTCACTGGGTGACAGCAAGGGCGTCACGTTCCTTCTCTAACCCTCGCATTTCTCATCATGGGTGGTTGTGAAGACAAAATGAAATGGCCAGGAAAAGGCCTTGGGTATTTAGAGAGCATTTAGCAAATGTCACCTGCTGAAGTCATCAGCACAGACTCCCCCACACCTGATAGCTGTCCTAATTGCATCTGGTCATGCCAACTACGTGACTGTCACAAGGCAGGTGGTATCGAGTCCTCCACATTATCCCAGCTGTATTCCCACTTGGAACATGCGCTCAGCTTGACCTTCCTGCTTGTTAGTGTGAGTTCCCCAAAGACAGTAGAGAGGTTTGGATGAGAGGCCAAGGTAAAAGGCACCGCCTTTCCATTGTAGAAGGCAGAGCAGGTAACACAGATGAGCAGCAGGGAGGAACAGCTTTGAACATGAGCATGACTAACAGACACACTGGCACCAAATGCATGGATGAACAGTGGTGCCATTAGGAGGTCAAGTGAGCCCATAGGCACGCTATGATGGCAAGTCTTGGCTTGAAAGGCCTAAGGATTCTCTGGTTGGAAACTGTTGGGCCCCAAACAAGTTGCCCAAGTTGTGAAATTCTGCACACTAGGTCAAAGGACCAATAATGCAGAAGGCCACATAGGCTTCTCATTCGGCTGGCACTTGAGTGGCTGCAAGCTCTGCTGATTCCATATGGCACCAAAGTCCTCATTCCTGCCTCTAAAAATGAACCAAGTACTTTCAACCCCCAGATTTTCTTCCACAGGCTGATGCCTTGGAGTGCAGACAGACTGAAAAATGAAAAGCTCAAATAGCTAGATTATAGCCTCTAGCCAGATCGTTTTCTCGCTTTTAGTATTTCTGTGGATTGTGTCTGTCTGTGTGCCTTCATATCTCTCTCTCTCTCTCTCTCTCTCTCTCTCTCTCTCTCTCTCTCTGTGTGTGTGTGTGTGTGTGAGAGAGAGAGAGAGAGAGAGAGAGAGGGGGGAGAGAGAGTGGGGAGCGGGGTCAAAGCTCTTAGATGGGAATCAGGACAATCTTGGATGTTGGTCCTTGTCTACCACCTCATTTGAGACAGGGTCACTTGGGCATTTGCTGTGTACACCAGGCTCTCTGGCCCATGAGCTTCCAGGGAGTCTGTCTCCCCATCTCATCTGGCCATCAGAGCACTGGGGTTACAGATGTGTGCTAAAATGCCTGGCTTTATGTGGGTTCAGGGATTCAAACTCAGGTCCTCCTGCTTGCACTTTACCCAAGAGCCACCTTCCAGCACATGGTGTTTCTTTGTAGAATGTGAACACAGCACTCCTTAGAGCTACCTATATAGACTTGAGAAGACCCGAGGGAAGGATGGCAGCCGGTAGGAGTAAAGGGATCAATCCTGGCTAGGGGGTGTGGCCTGCAACACCTACCATCTGGCTTCTTTACAGCAGGCCCTTAGCTTTGAAATTATCAAAGGACAGCCTAAACAGCTTGGAATAGTCTCAGCTATCTAGATGCCTTCTCTCTACAGCCTGACATTTGTCAAATACATTTACTCTTCAGCAAGATCACAAATTGACTCCAAGTCTAGCAACCACCATCAAGATCTCTATGATGGGGCTGGGGGAATCTAACTTATTGGTAGCAAGCTTATTTAGCATGCATTTGTTCCTGGGTTCAGTCCACAGCACTAATGAACACCGTGTGATAGTGGATGCCTGTGATGCTAATGCTTGGGAGGTAGGAGGAGGAGGATCTGGAGTTCAAAGTCATCCACAGCTACTGCAGCAAGTTCAAGGCCAGACTAGGCTCCATGAGACTATCTCATGAAATAAAACTAGATGGTGCTGGCCAGGAGAGTGCAGAGGAGGAAAGAGGGGAGTCACAAAGCCTCTGCCTTGTGGATTCTTTTTCCACAGCCCAATAGAGTCTCAGAAGAGGTTTTTCTGCCTTCCGGATTCCTCCTCCCTGGTCCAGAAACCAGTCTCTGCTTACATCATTTGCCCATGTATCTTGGCTCAGAAGGAACCATGTTCCTTCAGCACCCATCAAAGATGGCATGAAATGTGAAACACACAAATGCCATCTGCTATGACCTAATTGTCACCTAACTCCCTCCCTGTGTCCTGTTCTAATATGAGTATAGCAGACAGCTTAGGAAAGGGGAAAGTGTTCTTCCTCACGTCAGCTCTGACCGGAAGTTGGCCAGTATAGAAGACCGCTGCTACATCAGCAGAGAAAAATGCTGCGATAGATTAGCAATGTCTGTCACTGGTGTGAGAATGGTGTACACAACGTACACCAAGTATTCGTCATCCTGAACCTTCTGGTTCTTAACTGTTTTTCAGAGAGGGCCATCAGGCACCTCTACCCATCCTCTCTCTACTGCTTCTGTGTTGGTCACTCATTCAATGCTAAGCCCTTAATACTTTGTTATCTCCACCACTGCTTGATGGGGATTCATCTTACTTCTTGAGGTAGACTACAGGTTCACTGGGGATGGGGGCAGGCTGCCTGGCATGGTTGGTGCTGTATTCATAAAGCTGAAGCTCAAAATAGGTACCAGCCCAGGGATGAGCTGACTGATTGGAGGAGACTTTGCTCATCCCCTTTCAGATGCTGGTAAATGAGACAGTTCTCTGAAGCCAATGGCACTCGGCACATTCCACTGTGATGTAGCTGTTGCTGGGGGAAAGGACGAGAAAGAAGAAGAAATGGAGGAGGTAGAGGAGGTGTGAGGGGGAGAGGACACGTTGCTTCTTGCTTGGCCTACAGTAGGTTAAATGGAGACACGTAAAACAGAGACACGTGGGGGAATTGATGTGATCCACACAGGAAGTCACCCTACTCCCTGATTCTTCTCTCCAGAACTGCAAACACCCCCAAACAAGGCTACACCCACAGATCCTTCACTCGTGCCCCAAAACATGGCTGTTGCAATGACAAAGACTATGTCCAAAGGGGAAAAGTGCCACCCCCTGTCCTGTGCCCCCATTTGTATCTGTGTGGTGACCAGAGACTAGAACCCCCACGCCCACAGCATAAAACCCACTGAGGCTGGTCCCTCAAACTAACTGCTCACAAATGCTTGCTTTGTGCTAATTTAATTCTCTATTCCAATTAAGTTATTCTATCTAGAAAGTTCACAGAGCGGTGGACAGCAAATGTCTCCTGTTCATCCACATGGATGATAGACTGTGTCCCCGATTTAGCCCCCCCTAAAAACCCAAGTATTTCAAAATGAACGTACTCCCAAATCCGACTGAAACATTGTAGCTCAGGCCTTCCGCAGCAAAAAGAAGGGAAAAACAGTCATTATTGTAGAACAGCCATTTGAAGCCCCACCTGACCAAACAAACAGCAGCCACAGGAAATTCCCAGCTTTGATTCACCCATTCAACTTCCGTCTTTCTACATAATTCACACAAATGAAAGAGTGAGAAAATTCACCAAGTCATTCTGAGAGGGAGAAAAAAAAAAAACACCAAAGCTTCGGTACATGCACAAAAACAGCAATTTGACTGCACAAATAAATGGCAAATTTGTCTGTCTGTGTTGGAATTCAATGCAGTGGAAGAAAGGCCTTCACAGAAGATGAGGCTCCAACATCATCAAAAGCGGCTGGTACAGAAAGCGCCATTCAAATCCCCGGGACGGCACTCGCCGCTAATTAGTTCTGTGAGGTCTTTTGACATCCAGTTCAAGGAATCTCTGCGAAAAAATTCCAATTTATGAAACACACTCGCAGGCAACCTAAGGCGGCTATTCAGATTTCCACCAAGGAGAACGTGATGTTGTCCACCTCCTCTCCGGTGGCAATTTTCATTTCTCATCCGTACGGCAGCGCAGCCCACGGGAGCCGAGGGAAGAGACCGCTCTGCGCTGAAAGGGTAAGGCACTAAAAATACCCGGACAATGTTCCTTCCAGGGAACCAGGAGGCGGCAGAAAATGATAAATATAAGTTTCCAAACAGCGTCAAGACAAGGCGAAGAACTGATGGGGTCTCCTGAGAGGGGTATTTTACCGGGATAAACGGGATAAGTATAGCTCATTAGAGAGAATCACCACGGCCTCTCACACGTTGGACAACTGTGGTGAGAAAAATCTCCTCAGGAAATTTTTGTTTTCGAGCTACATAAAACCGTTGGGAGGGGGAAGGCAGGAGAAGGTGGCTGTGAAGTACATCTGGGTTGGAGAAATTGTTGGCGCTTCATTTTTAGTACTGGTGATTAAACTGAACAAATCTTTGCGTGGTTTTTACATTCCATTTTAGGGCTGATGATTAAATTGCACAAATCTTTGTAAGATCTGATATTCGGTTTTTAGGACTGGTGATTACATTGAACAAATCTTTGTATATTCTCTCATTCGTTTTAGGAGGGAGGGTTACATGGAACAAATCTTGATGATTACCGATAAGAAATGAAACAACTCATGGGCTTTCACAAAGGTTAGCACGCGCGCGCGCGCGCGCGCGCGCGCACGCACACACACACACACACACACACACACACACACAGTGGACAGCTTGAGAATTTAGGCTACGTAAACTTCAGTGCACCACTCACAAGATTCCTAAAATTCACTGTATATTTTGAGTTTGTCCCTTCTATGGACCTGCCATGGACCATGTTTCTCAATTTGAAACATCTGTGGGTTGTTTCTCAATAGCCTTCAAATCAAAGGGCCTCAAACAGGCAGAATCTTCTTGCAAATTGTGCCAGACAGTTCTTTTTAAAAGTGAACAGAATCCTAAAGAAGAAGAAAGCCACACCACTGTTCACAAGTTCCTGCTTACCTGGAAGACTCCACAAACCAGAAACTTCCAGAGTTCTTAGTTTCTTCTCCAGCTCTGCCACTCGATTCCCTAGGATTCTGGAAACGGCAGGAAAATATTAAGAGGAGAATGAGTCACATGTCAGGGCTTAGGCCTAGGTAGTAGTAAATGGGGAGGTCAGCACATTTAAGAACAGTGCTAAAAACAGAGCAAGTGTGCTCATGTGCACACGACACACAGTCTATTGAAAGTTCATGTGGAACTTGAAAATAAATAGAAAATAAAATTTCTCTCTCCCTCCCCCATCTCTCTCTCTCTCTCTCTCTCTCTCTCTCTCTCTCTCTCTCTCTCTCTCTCTCTCTCTTACACACACACACACACACACACACACACACACACACACACACACACACACACACACATATGCTTCGATTGAGTTCTGTTCCACAAGGCAATTCCCTGGAGGCTGAACAAATATTTCCTCACTGTCCAAGACACTGCAAGGAATTTCCATATGAGAATTGTTCACTGCTAAAGATGACAATTGATTTTGAATGCCCTTTAGTGGCAGCGACCCTCATTCTGTGAGAGTAGGTAACATAGAGGGCCACACTTGGAAATGTTTCTTCTGAGGCAATAAAGTAATAAGATCAGTTTTTGAAGACTCATACTAGGTGTTACTGATGCCCATGCCCTAGACATCAAGAACAATGTCTGATACCATGTAGGTGGCCAATAAATGTGTGTAATTAAACACAGGCTTTTTCTTTTTTTGTAATCTGCGATCATCTATGGTAAAAGTGAATAACAAGAATTTCAAAAGAGTTTTCAGTGGGACTATGGGATGGCTCTGCAGGTAAAGGCATCATCTGTCAGCAAGCTTGACAATCCAAGTTCCATCCCCAGGACCTACATGATGGAAGGAGAGAACTGACTCCTACCTCCACACACTAGACATGGCACATGTGCACCTGCCCCCAACACATGTAAGTAAATGAATCTCAAAAAGAATTTTAAAAATAATTTTCAGTGATTTGGGAATCACCAGGATAATGAGATTGCTTTCCAAATGGCCATTTGGACTCACTGGGATATCTAAGTTCTGAAACGTGCACTAGAGAAGATCAGACTGTGAGCTCGGAGGGCAGGCTTTGTGTGCATGAAAGGTAAACATCTGTTCATCCGCTCCAGACATTAAACATAGCTGAGACATGATTGACAGTCATCTAAAATCTTGCTTTCCAGTGGTCTAGAATTGGAAACCAGTCTTTATTTTTATTTGGAGGATTTTCTTGGCACTGCTGTGCTGAAATGACACGAAAATCTCCTTAATAGCAAATTCTCGATTCCTTTCAGTGGGGAAAAATTAGAGCAGCAGAATTATTCTCCTACGTCTCTTTTCTATTCCAGAGATAGCTGCACACACCCACATACACTCAGCACCATGAATATGCATTTAGCTGTACATATATACAGCTCGGTTCATCCTGATTTTACCTGAATCGACCTGCGGCATCTTAATCCTCCCTTTTAGTTCACAGGGAAAGTGGCGTTGCTCTTCCTGGTTTCCTTCATCTAGTGACCACAGCTCATCTTTCTCTCTTTTCCTCAAGTCTTGCACTCTGCACAGTGCTCCTCATCTACTTCCAGTTTTGCACCATCTGTTGGGTCTGTTTTGCTTTCACCCCCTTGACCCTCCCGTAGACACTGTTGTTCCTAACACCATTGTTCCTAACCTGCCTTTCGGTATTTTGCCTAGAGCTTCTGATCCCACCTCCCTTCCTCACAGTTGATGGGTCTGACATGCAATCACAACAGTGCTCGTGCTTGTTTCTTAATGAGATAAGATTGCATGTCTGCAGCTGCCTCTTAGGACAGAAGCTAAGGCTTCACTACTCCTCAGTGATGCTGAGGGGTGCTCCGAGCTGGGTTTATAGGGAGAGTACAGGTTTTGCTCATGATGTTTCTGGATTACCCAGCCATTTCTCCCAGAAATGGGATGAGTGGAGTGGCCGGTACCTCCCTATCCCCCCCCCCCCCACACACACACATTCTACTTCCAGGGATCCCGCTCGAGTTTGTCACTGGTAGAGGTAGCTGTGTTCTTTGGCCTGATACCAGCACCTGGATTGTAGGGCTGGGGGTAATGAAGGATCTGGAGAGAAGCTGTAGGTATGGCAACAGCAGCCACAGAACCATCAGTATTAGTGACTGCAACTCCTTAAGAATCTGTGCTCACACAACTATGGATCTAGCCACAGGTGATGTACAAAATTCAACCCAAGATGCGTTGCGTGACTGGCAGGGATCTCCTTCCTGGCCTCACACAGCGACTCAGGCGGGGGTTGTGTGAGCTGGTATGAGAGGCTGTGAGAGCCGCAGTGGCTAGCAGATCTCAGGATGCAGAGAAGGGTAAGAACAAATGTAGCTCAGGAAGTCTGACCAATCCGAAACCAGCTCCTGAGATCCACCTCTGTGCTACAGGCTGGAGGGGAAACTGAAAGGAGAGGTCCCTACCCCTATTCCTGGAGGCCAATAGTCTGTTAGTAGACACACATGCACAATGGTTAGGGAACCTAAGGACAGCTGATACGTATCCAGCATTTGTTCCTAGCCAGGTGTTATGCCCTTGAACATATACACTGCCCTGTTTTTTGGTTTTGTTTTGTTTTGTTTTGTTTTGTTTTTCCCTGTTTTTTGTTTTTCTTCAACATCTGGCTAGGTAGTCCTTGATTTACAGATGAGAAACTTGAAGCTCACAGAAGACAATGACTAACTCAAGGTCACACAGCTGGTAATCAGAGGGACTAGATTAAAAACTAAGCCTGAAAACTCACAAATCTAATAAAAGCTGAGAGCAAAATCGAGGAGCTATGAGGAAGGGAGAACCAGAGAGGCTGGTCGGGCCTCTGAGGGAGAAGGAGCCTGTGGCCGTGCTGAGAACACTCAGACTTTCGATCTCAAGTTCTGGGGAGCTACTGAGGTCTTCTAAGCACCTGAGAGAAGTTTAGGAAGTGGTCCTCACCTGAAGTGGAGCACAGACAAGGATTAGGAGTAGAGGCAGAAATTCCACTTGGTCAGAAATCAGCCAGGAAGGTGAAGATGTGCCCAACAACCAGTGGGGATGCAGGGAAGCCAAGGAACGGGGCCACGAGGAGGAAGGGGAGGAGCTGAGGCCGCATTAAAGATGCACGACCACAGGGCAACTCGTGGAATAGGCATGGGGCCAGGCAGGAGATCTACTCTTGCCAGTGGAGTGAGGCTTGAACCAGAGGCTGCAAGATGGGCTGTGACAAGGAAAGGAGCAGGGACAAGCCAGAGCCCGGGCGCCACTGGGAGAGAAGTGCTAATGGGAAGAGTCTGCTCCTTTCAAGAGGTGCATGAAAGATGTGAGCTATCCTATGGGGGGAGGGTGTCAGGAGGATGAAGGGAACCCTGGTTCCCCAATGAGAAGCTAAGACAGATAAGCAGACAGGAAGGGAGATGGGTGTGCCGGAAGACAGCCAGTAGCACACAGATGCAGGCAGGGCAGGAGGTGGAGGCACACACAGGCTTGGGAGAGCAGGGTTTTCGTGCGGGTAGGATGGGAGAGTTTGTTTGTCTTGTTTTTAAAGTAGTTACAGGTCGTTTTCAGATATAGTAGAGATTTTGGTATATACTCCCCCCCCCCCCACACACACACACATGCCCTTTCCCTTAGTTTAAGAAAATCCTCCAGATGTCAGGCCCCCATACTGACTTCGCAGCATGGCTTCTGATGACATCCCTGGGAATAAGATCAGAAATCAGCAAAGAGAACCCAGGAGCTGGCCGATCTGGTAGAATTTCCAGGGGAGGGTCCAGACAAAGGCCCCCTCGGCCTGAAGGGGAAGCTGTGGCTCTCTGCACTCCCTGGCATAACCCACCTGAGGCACTTAGAAACTCTGCGGTGATCCAGGACCTCACTATTCCATGAGATTTAGACACCTTCCCAGCTCATTTACCATCCGCTAGGGAAGCAGGAAAGGTGTGTTACTGAATCTGCTGCTTGGCAAGGACAGGTGGTACTTCAACAACCATCTCCTCTCCTTGTGGCATCCACCTTTTAGGGAAGGGAGCCTCCTCCCGTCTTTAGTGCTAACTAGGTAATGGCTAATGCATCATCATGAAGCAGAGCCAACAAATGGCCAAGCCACTGAGCATCACTCAAACCTAAAGTCCCATGGTGCTTAGCAGTCATCAAGATGGTCCCCCCAGGACCCTCTGCCTGAAGGGGGCCATTGTCAAAGAGTGGAAAAAGCCAGTAGCCAGAGCATGAGCTTCCAGAATGGAAGGTCGTCAGTCCTGAGGTACTACCTCACCTTAATAAAGCTGTTTTGCTTTGTTTTTGTTTCTGTTTTGTTATAAGGCTAAATCATGAGGGGTACCAGGGAGCTGACCAAACTCTCATTCTGTTCTCAGCCCTTCATCTATAGGACAGTTTACTTCTTTATACACCTCCAGGGACTATGAAACTGAAGGCCTTCAAAGACCAAACACGGCAATTGAGCACTCCTTCGTGTACCAATATGATGCTACCTCCATGACCTGCTGTTCCAGGGGAGAAAGGCAAGCCAAGGAATAAAGGCACCGAGGGTGCTCCTCCCTTTTCTGTGAGAAAGAACAGCTGCTTTTTTGTTTTAAAAAAATCCAGGAATATATGAATACTTAGGTGCGTTTTCATATACGGTACCTTTGTTTGCATGATTCGAAGGTCACATGGTACACAAGAAAAGGTGACTTCTCCCAAGGAGGGGGTTTGGACAGCTAAGATGTGTGGAGACCCATGGTTGTTTAACCGTGGCTCAAAAAACTATTTTAAAAAGAGTAAATGTGCAAAGGAGTGCTCAAAAAGCAAACAAAATAACAACAAAAAAGCCCATGAGGAATGGAAATGTCAGCCTCCACAGAGGGAGAAAGTGGTTTGCATCTGGGGCCTACGCCTATCGCAGTGGGGTTCAAAGGAGCCCAGAGCCCCTGGCCAAATGTCTCTCAGGAATGAGAAGCAGGCTCACTTCAGGCTTCGGGGGATCCCCGAAGACCGCCCTCCCCCATCAGATTCCCACCCGTGCTTCCTGAGAAGTAGCTAGCTGCAGTTCAGCATGGCTGTTTCATTTTGCAAGGCTGTTGCAAACATCTCCTGTCAATAAATTACCCTGTCATCCGGGGAGATTGCCGGCCTCCCTTTGATGCTCTTGCTTTCTCCCACATACATCTTCATCTCTGGTACGGTCCTCTCCGCACTCCATCATTTCCCTTTTCTCTTGTGTTTTTATAACACGTTCAATCATTTTCCTGTGCCCTCTTCCCTGCGTGTCCCCGCCTTGGGCAGTCCCAACTCTCAGGTCCCTCCCCTCTAACATCTGTTCTTGCTCCATTCTTCTGCAGTGCCATTGTGGCTCTGAGTGTGAGTCTGAGCAGCAGGACCATCTACAATTTTCAGGGTTCTGTGCAAAATAAAAATGTGTCCTCCCCCACCCCACCCCCCGGGGGAAAAAAACATCATGAACTTCAGGATGGTGGTAACAGTATCTGGCCAAATGGCAAATCCTTCTTTGTGTAGATCGCATGCCACAAAACTGGCCCTGCTGTGATTGAAATGCACTCCCGTGTTAGAAGCTAAATTTCCAAGCTCATAGGTCAATGCTAATCACCTTTAGGAGGTGGTTAGGATGAGATGATGTCAGGAGGGTGAGGGCCCCACCATAGCATCAGTGGGTTTATGAGAAGGCTGTCCAGGTAAGCATGCTTGCCATATCTGACCATGTGGTACCTGGGTCATATTCAGATGTGGCATGAAGGCCATCACCAGACATAGTGGCATGCTCTTGAACTGGGCCTCCTGACATGTGAGAAGGGAACTTCTTATTTTTAAAAATATTCATAAATTACCTAGTCTTGGATACTCAGTTTCAGGAACAGAAAATGGACTGGTGTGTGCAATATTTATTGCTTTAATTTACTGTTCTTACTCACCATTCTCAGGACATTTTCAGCTTGGCTCTGTTGCTTCTGACCACTATTTTAAACCACCTTAACTTGCTCAATTTGACACAACATAATCAACACTCATTAAAAATCAAACAGGGTGCTCCATCTCATTGACCTTTCCTTTTCAACATCTTTCCTCCGTTATCCAACAGAGTGACAGGAAGTTCCCCCACAGGGACAGCAGCCCATAGCAGCTGACAATGGTGTTCATGGTCATCAGAGACCCTCAGAGTCAAGTTATGGCATTGAAGGGACACTAGGCAGCTCCCACCTCAAAAGGAGAGCTAAGGAAGAGGCAAGAGATCTGGCCTTCTCCTGTGGGAACTACCATGAAACTGGTGTTAATAGGGGACAGCTCAGAGGACATGCTCACTAAGAAATCAAGATTCCTGCTTCATTGACTCTGGTGGATAACCTGGATGCGCGATGCAAAGTATAAGCATAGTTCTGGTTTCATGGGGTTTACCCCCCAAACCCCCAGATTTCAGGGTTCGGGGATGTTACCTTCTTCCCAGAGTGCTTGTGGTTTACCTCGGGGAGCCTCATTCCCACTCTCCTACCCCCCGAGTCTAAGGACCCACTACATACCTGTTGGTTTGTCTCTGGTGCTGAATGACCATGTTTTTCTCATGGATCGTCTCCAGCAGGGCCGTGGCCAGAGACTTCAGGTCGGCAATGGACTGCGGAGTAGCTGGGAGGCTGCACCCGTGATCTTCAGAGAGCAGATCCTGGACTAGGGAGGACACCGAGTTGACAAGTCAGTCATGGATTCTGAAACACAGGGCTGCAAACCCAGGTCAGTTCTTCCCGGATAACGGGGGTCCCGAGCTCAGACATGATACTGTGTTTTACCGAGAGTCTATCCCAACTACTGCAAGGAGAACGACAGAAAACTCAGTGTGGGGCTAAGTAGGAAGGCCTCAAGGAAGTTCTTCTTTCCATCAAGCCGGGATGGAACCCCGGGCTGTCCTGCTACGCAGTGGCTCGCTCATTGAACCACACTCACATCCAGCCATCTGCAGCCTGTTCGGAGATTAACAACATTTTCACTTGCCAGTGTGTGTAGACATTTTTATGCTAATTCACTGAGACTCTGAACTGGGGGGGGAAAAAGACCCCAAACCCAGCAAGTGTTATTTATTTCCATTGTGTTAACAATAAAGCAAGTCTCAGATGGGTTAAAAACACTTGTTCAAGGTCATACTGCCCAGCAAATGACAATACTTCCCTGCCCTTCAGGTGCTCTGATTATGGTAAAAGTAATATACCACTTTAAAGGGGTAAATCAATGGGGAGAAAACACAAGTGATTGCCACCCTGGTACTCCTCCTGACCATGAAAAAACCACTGCTGTCCCGAATATCATTTCCTGTGTTACTATATGTATGTATACAAATTCATTCACTATTATTCTAAAATGGGAAAAATACTACTTTCTCACCTAACAACATTCCATCCCAATAATATCCCCTAGAACATAAATGTGAACCCTCACTTTAATACTCTATCTAGGTTTTTAAAAATTCCTCTAGCTATTGCTAGATATTTACGTCATTTGCAGTTGAATGTATGAAGGAATTTCTTATAGCAAAAGTTCATATGTGTCTGGTTTATTTCTCGCTAGTTCTTGCTAGGGGATCTGTTTAGGTTTTTCCTAATGGATTGCCTCGCTCCTACCTTTTGATTACCAATCCCATAGATCATGTTAGTAAGCTTCTCTCTTAGGTTTTTCTAGAAGACTTGAGTCAGTGGGTAACTCTGCCTGTGGTGTTTGAATACGCCTGGCACTTGAGACATAAGAGGTGGGACCTGGGTCCAGACTCAAAGCTGGTTTCCAGGTATGGTATCCAGGACTAACCATGCATGGGTTTTTTCCCCCTCTCTGTCTATTTCTCTGTTTCTCTGTTTCTCTCTCTCTCTCTCTCTCTCTCTCTCTCTCTCTCTCTCTCTCTCTCTCTCTCTCTCTCTCTCTCTCTGTGTTTATGCATATCTACATGTTCATGTGTGTGCATGCATGTGTGGGTTTATGTGGAGGCTATATATTGACATCAGTGTTTTCCTTAATCTCTCTCTCTCCTTTTTATTTTTGACTCAAGGCCTCGTTAGGCAGCCCTAGCTAGCCTAGAACTTGATATGTAGACCAGGATGGCCTCCAATTCCTAGAGATATCTGCCTGCCTCTGCCTCCAGAGTGCTGAGATAAAAGGCACTATGCCTGCACAACTTTATTTTTTTGAGACAAGGTCTCTCTCTGAGCGTGGAGCTCACCAATTAGGCTATGAGAGGCCTGGTCAGAGAGCACCAATGATCCTCTCACCTCGTACTCGCCAGTGCTAGGATTACTAGTGTGCACCACCACAACCAGATTTTTACGTGGGTGCTGGGGACCTGAACTCAGGTCCTCATGCTTACATGGCAGACACTTCACCTGCTGAGCCACCTAGAGGGGCTTTTCCACATTTTTATAGGGTGCTATAGGTTTCCATTCAAAAACACTTCTAGGATGTTCATTTCTAGTTGAGTGGGGGAAAAGAAGTTGCTTGGGAAAGAACCTTGATTGTTGACTCCACTGCAGATGCTATGTTTTTTAAAGCTAGTTCTGATTAAGACTGGGCCATGATAGCTGCTGGTCCACACTGTCAGCATCTGAGAAGCCAGCCAGTGCAACCTAGGCTTACGTCGAGAACTGGCTGCAAAATATGAAGTACCAGACTCAAGCTTCCTGCTATTTCTTCCCCCAGACTGCTCCCGGAAGATCATTATTTTTCATTGGAATCGACAGGAAGGGGGAACAAAGCTGCAATCAATAAAAGCTTCTTTGGAAACGGCATGCGTTCCCATGATCCATCGTGCAATGATCTATGCAGCAGGGGGCTTTTCCGTTATGTCTGCGGAGGCCAGGAGAAATACACTTCAGGAGGCTGGGCATCTAGAGCCTCTCAGGTGGTGATGGGGAAGGAAAAACATTCTCAAGAGGGTCCAGTCATTGAAGAAACTCGGAGGTGATCGTTCTTAAAGTGGGGTCCCCCACTACAGCAGCATGGCCTGGGGACCCTGCAGATGTAGATCCTCAGGTCCCACCCCCAACACCTGTCAAACCCAAAACCTGGGTAGGGGGTAATCTGGGTTGGAAGGACTCAGGCAATCCTGCTGCAAGTGGCAGTTGGGTGCCACTGTTTTCTGCCTCACAAACCCAGAGGCTTGGATGGGACATGGACTACAGCTCTCTGCTCAGAAATTGGTCCAACCTGGACATTAACTCCTACCTTGCTTCGCAGACAGGACCCCAGTCAGAGCGCTACTGCTGGACTTGCCTTGGCTCTTGGAGTTTTTCCGTCTCTCGAGAGCATTCTGCAACAGCAATAGAAAAACCAAAAACCTTGTCAGGAAAGACAGCGATGGAAAAATACTTTGTTAAGGAGATATACCCCGTGTACTCACAAGATCACTGGCAGACTCCAAATGTAGCCTAAAACATAGAACTCTCAATCCTTGGGATTTTAAAAGACTCCATATAGAGAGCCTGATTGGTTTTTAAGTTACTGCAAAGGAGAAAGGCAGTAACTGTAGTCTCTTATCTAACATGTAGAGAGTTTGTTATGGAAATCACTTTAGAACAGACATGAGATGAAGACTACATTTGCTTTCATGTACCAATGGTGGTATTTGGAAAGATATGATGTTTGGATTGTAAAAGGATCATGGTCAGTTAGTGATGTCTGCCTTGGACACAGGATTAAGTACACATGTTGCTATGGTCATTCTTAGAATGGACTCTTGTCTTCACACTGATGTATAGTAGTCAGCCATTGTTTCGAATATGAACACGATACATGACACAGGAAAGGATGCATATGGTTATAAATGCATATACTAAAAAGCACATACTTCCTTCTTCATGTTTATATACAGATTGATGTAAACGAGAGTGTGGCTTCCACCAAATGGAAAGCCATGGTTACCTCTGAGGACAAAGCCAATGTCAACAACCAGGACAATGAGCCAGCTCTCCCTAGAATTCTGTTGGCTATAAAACTTCCGCAGCGGGAAGAACCATCAATCTATTTTCAAAGCAGAGAGTCCCAGGAGAGTTTTCCAATTATAACACTTACAACTAACACTGCAGAAATAGATATTATCCAACCAATGGAGTTGGAATTGGACTAAACAACAGTGAGGCAAATTCAAACACTCTCCCCTCTCTGTGTGCCTCAAACTTTAGCATTTGGGTTGTGATGCTCCATCCTTGCTTCTTCTCCCACAGAAGCTATTTTCTTGGGGATAATTATGAGATAAACAGCATCTGACAACTAGACATTTCATAGAGGAAGCGGAGAGGACCCCTGAGGTCAAAAGGCTGAGGCTCCAAGGTGGAAGCACATAGGAGTTCCCAGGATGCCCTGTCCAGACTATAGACATAGAAACAGATACGGGGGTGGGGTGGGGGACATGGCGTTGGGAGTTGACCTTTTTGTGGTTGGTTTCACTGGCTATTCCAATTAGGGGTCTTACTGGACTCCATTTGGGAGGACAGGAAAGGGATGGGATGTCTTTAAAACATAAGAGGGAATGAAAACAGGCTGACAGGCAGATGCTGAGTGGAGAATCACAGGCTTGGTCTTGATTGTGTTACCTTGTATTTGGCAATGTTTGACTTCAGAAGGCTGACCTCCTCATGGAGTTGTTTCAATCTCTCTTGGAGATATCTAGAAGAAAAAAAAATTCACATAACCAGGATGGGCATGGGGGAGGAATGAAGCCCACTGAATGATAAGAGCAAAACATGAAGCCCAGGTGTCATTTGTATGTAACGACTTCTTTCTCATCCTGGAGGGCAGGGGCAGGGAAATGTGACCTTTTATGAAACGGATTCGATCAAGGTCAGACATGCCCGAAGCACAGACACCCCATTTTAAAAACAGCCCTCTCGGAGATCCCCTAAGGGACAACAACATCCTTTTCATATAATTCTCATTAAGTGATTCCACCAGGGAGCAAACCAGGAAGAGAAGACGCCAGCCATAACACGAGTCAGACACATCCACACGCTGAAATGTGCCTGGGGGGGAAGACACAGCTAAGGGAATTTCTCCATTTATTTTCTTATTCTTTCTCCTCTCCTTGACAGCAATCACAAACAACTCTTCCTGGTTCTTCACCCTCGTGGCCCAAACAGAGGTGTGGGAGCGAGGGAGGCTGGATAAGTGGGCGTCTCTCCCTTCTCTTCTTACTTTTGTAACCAGTCCATGCCACTGCCAATATTTGGGATCTGTGACTTGCTCTTTATTCCCATCGCAGCTGTCTCAAGTGCAGGCAGGGCTGCAGGAACCCCCAGACTGCCTCCCTCAGCTGCACTCACCTGTTCTCCATGCACAGAGCATCCACATCAATGATACGGTTCTCGTGACCACCCAGGATGTGGTTGAGCTCCTGGTTCAGCCTGTCCACTTTGTCCTGGTAGGAAGCCCGTTCTTCCTTAACATCCTGGAGTTCATCCACCGAGGCCTGCAGGTCATGTTCTAAGGACTCGATCTGAAATCCAAGGAGTGTCACAGTGGTCCTCAAACGTGGGCTTTTGGGTCAGGGGTTAGCTTCCACTAGACTGGCTGACTTGGAGAGCTTATGGATACTGATCATGTGTTAGTTATCCACACTGCACTGCAGGCTGGGTAAGGGCTGGAGCTATGGAACACTTTCCCCCCAGACACTTAGCATGGGTGGGACAGATGAGCCTGATCTCCAACCCCTGCACATTGCTCCCATTCACAGGCATGGAAAGAGCAGGCTGATTCTAGAGTCTTACAGATGCTTGCTGTTCCAAGCCAATAAAACCTGGGCATCCTGTGCTCAGTTAGCTCGAGAAGAGAAAAGGGAGTCCTTGCTCCTGTAGCTGCTTCCCAAGCACAGCTCTGTGCCTTCTGAAATCTCTCCCACAAAGCATCACTTAGCATCTTAGTGGGAACTCGTAAGTTAAAGGGCAGTTTCTCACTTTTCCTGCCCACTGCCTATGTGGGTGGCTGGCGGCAAGTCTCTTGGTGTGCTCAGAACAATGGACAATCAGTGCTGGATACCCCCGGCTAGGGGTCACACACTCAGCATGAACCTAGCAAGAGCCGAGGAAGTCTAGCCCTCTCGGCATCCCCTGGCCTCCTCTTGTTCATGGACACACAAGCATATGTTCCCTGCTTCCTGTTAGGAGGGGCCGTGGGAGCATGTGTGTCCTACTTCCTGTGAGGAGGGGCCATGGGAGCATGTGTGTCCTGATTCCTCTTGTGAGGCCACCCACAACAGAGCTCAGCAGTCACCTGTTCCTTAGCTCGCTCCAGCTGCTCCACCAAATCCTCTCGCTCATGGGCTGCGAAATGCCTCCTGCCAATTTCTTCATCTCCGAGCCTTTGCTTGGCAATTGTCATCCTCAACAGCTGCATTTCCCATTATCAGAACAGAAAGGCAAAGGAAGAGAGAAAGAATATGAATGAGTACATCTCCCCAAACCTCAAGGACCTATATAGAAATGTCTGGAAGAATAAAACTCTTGCAGGAACTACTGGAAGAAAGTAAAGGACAAACGACTTGCCAATATTATGAAGTTTTAAGAAAGAGAAAATTTCTGTAACAATTTGTGCTTGTTAATACACATGCGCAGACATCCAGGGTAACACTGGGGTACCCAGGCTCGACCCTGGAAGGTGGATGTGCTATGGGGCACTGCCACAGTGAGGAAAAACATCTTGAGCCTCATTTAGACTTAGCGAAGATCCAGAATTACCCCCTACGGCTGGTTAGGATCTGCTGAGATGGACACACCCCACATTGAACCCCTAGGCCATGCTATCAAGAACTTTAAAAATGCTATTCAATGTCTAGTAAATGCTTCTGTCAATGTGGTCTGTGAATGATCCCAGGTGTGGACTAGCTTATCGAGAAGACAAGTAGAGTGCACTGAAGAACACAAGTCTTGCCTGCACTATGACCAAGTATATGCTAAGAACTTATGTGTGAGAGAATGCATAAAGAGACCAAATACATCAAGTACTCAGATAGGTGTGTTTGGGGATATGGATACTGTGCATACTGTCTTCCTAGCTCCCACCTCCCAGGTAAGGCCACAGCAGGAATTATGGGAGAGGTCCCAGGATGAACCCATAGTCTCAGAACATCTATGCCTGCCCATCACAACGTTCTTATCCTAAAAAGGTTCACCATGCACTGACTTCTCCCTATGGATGTATGTGGATACATACCCATGAAGCCCCAGGAACACATTGCTCCTATCATGTGGGTATGACAGCCCAGCATAGCTCACTGTGAGCATGCTCTTTCTTGCTTCTGCTTGAGCCTTAGAATGGTGACCAGTACAAGGGCCTAAACTTCAGCATTTCTGAAGGATTTGGGTCAGGTGATCGACAGAAAGTTAATTTAAGCCAAGGCAGAATTACCTAATTCAAGTTATAACAGCAATGAACTTGAAAAGAAATGAATACTGTAGAAATGCAGACAGGATGCAATGACCCTTCACCGCTCCATTGAATCTCACAATGTCTGTTGTGTGCCACGGGCCACAGCCTGGCAGAGGATAGAGGATACTCACACACAGAACTGCATTCTTAATGGAATCTGCTAAGTCTATCCTTGGAGTTCACAGCTCATGGATTTGTGGGTTTCCCTACTCCATGCAACTTACTTGTTTTCACCCCCAAATCCATGTTCAAAGTCTTCCAGTGTCATTCACAGAGTGAGAAAAATGTGAAGGCCAGACGTTCAGCCCACCTTCTGCCTCCCTGCCTCACACTATGGATGGCCTGTCTGTGGCCTGCTTGGTGCTGAGTGCCCACATTTTTATTTTTCTTTGATGACTTTGGTGGTTTTATAAAAGTCACATACTTGTGGGACTCAGTGTGTTGCCTACAGGCATGTATATACTGTATGATGGTCATGGCAGGGTAGTTAATACAGACTTCACTTTCCACGTTTATCATTTATCATGGAACTCTTTGGAAGCTAACTGTTCTGCAATACACAGTGCACGGTGCCAATTGACCATAGTCACCTACTGCGCAATAAAGTGTGGCACTTAATCCTTCCAAAGTGTGGCTGTGTCAGGATGCTGACACCTGTGCTCTCCCATGCCACCTCACTCTCAGAGAAACACTGTTCTCTATGCTACTCGGTCCTGTTCGCTTTTCTGTTTCTGTGATAAACCACTCTGGCCAAAAGCGACTTGGGGAGGGAAGGGTTGGGCTTGGTTTACACTTCCAGGCCACAGCCCATCCCTGAGGGAAACTGGGTCAGAAACTCAAGCAAGAACTGCAGGAAGCAAAACCGGAGCTACTGACTGCCTTGCTCCTGGCTCATGCTGAGCTAGCTGTCTCAGGTAACCCAGATGCAACTGCCCAGGGATGGTGCTCTCTCCCAGCCCCACCCCAGTGGGCTGAGCCCTCCCACATCAATCAAGATAACCTCTCACAGACATGGCCACCGGCCAATCTGATGGAGGCAATTCTTCAGGTAAGGGGCTCTCTTTCCAGGTGATTAAAGGTTGTGTTAAGTTGACAATAAAAACTAGCTAGTGCACCATCTCTGTGAAAAACCCTTTTAAGAGTCTGGATATGAATGTGATCATGTGGTAATTGTCTTTCTGTGCTTTCTTTATCCTTCCTTCCTTCCTTCCTTCCTTCCTTCCTTCCTTCCTTCCTTCCTTCCTTCCTTCCTTTCTTTCTTTCTTTTGCTAGCACGATGTCTTCTGGATTTCATCCATTATGAAGACAGAATGGTATCCCACTGGGTACATGTACCATATCTTCTTTATCCAGTCCATTGATAGACACTTAGGTTGACATCATGCTGTAGTTAGCCCGAGTAGCACATCAAGGAACGTGGGCATGCAGGCATCTTTTCAATACACTGATTTTATTCCTTTGAATCCATACCCGGCAGTGCAACTGCTATAGTTTGCTGTACATATATAACATTTTATTTATTTATAATTTGAAGTGCTACAGAATTTCCTCCCATGGCTCTACTAATCTACACTCCCATTGGCAGTGTGGAAAAGGTCTCCTGACAACGGATTCATGCATACTGCCTGGATGCTGTCTAGTGTCTCTGAGTACAAGAAGGAAGGTTGTGATGTGCCTCATCGGGAAAATTTGTGAATTAAGGCAGCTCCCTCTGAGTCTAAGTTAAAGAATGGGTAAGCCTTTTAGTTCAGTGCTGATAAATTAAACATCTCTGTTAAATAAGTTCACATTAAATGGAAGCATACAGAAAACATAGTTGTGTTAAGTGTTGGCATGGTAGCTGTGGCAGAGGCTGGCAGGAGCCTCCCCACTTTTCCGGGGACCAGACGGCCAGTTCTCTCACACTCAGTGTCGAAGTGGCCTCGTGGAGCACATGGACAGCAGAAGTGGTTGATTCAAGTAAGAGCCTGAATGTGAAACATCTTCCCTGTCACCTGGTCCTTGGCTCAGGACAACAGGATTCTGAAAAGCACATCCCCAAAGATACACAGCGAAGCTGAGAAGCAGCGTTTGTCAAACCCCAGAGGCTGGATCAGAAGCACACAGGCTTTTGGCAGGAGACCACAGGAGACTGAGGCTGTGTCTTGAAAACTTGAGCCTTCCTCTGACATGTAACATGTTAGACAGACAGCCTGAGCTAGATGTAAAGAAACCTCAATTTCCAGTCACAACTGGCCTCATTGCACATTTCACTGAAGAGTCATATGATTATGTTTGTTCAGTGCCAATTAATTACTACACACGCCTAGTGAGGCCCAACCCCACACAACAGAGCCATCTTCACACTGGATGCTAGTTAAATGTCAATCAACATGTTAGCTATCATTTGGTGTTTAATGTGCAGATAATATTGCTCCCACACTGCAGGGCTGAGCTGGTTGAAACACTTTTAAATGGAAGCTCAAGTTGGGTCTGAAATTTAAATTCAGTCAGCAGAAGGGACCTGATGAGACTATCACTGTAGCTACATAGAGGCCAGGGCATCAAGCCTGCCTTCTACAAGGACAGCTCATAGGCTCTAGGGTCACCTGCCTAGGGCTTCCCACACTCACTCCCCAAGAATGAGCAATTCTCCAGGCCTCTATATCTCTCTGCTAAGAGCACAGCATGAAACAAGAGAGAGCGTGGAGGCAAGTCAAGGAATACTGGGTTAGAGGTCACATAGGTGAAGAAGAGAAGTCATTCTAAAAACGGAGTGACTCCCCTTATGCGGAGAGCGATTGCATTTATGTGTTCAATGTACATATACTCCATTTTCCCAGCTATATATGCAAAGTTGTAGTGTTTGCAGTCATCAATAACATTACAGTTTGGAAGCATGCATGCAACTGTTTGCCCTGGACTGTGTGTGAGATTTAAGGACCATCCAGGTAATCTGAGCTTGCCCCATGATGATGACAGCCATGGCCATGAAGAACGGAAGGTGTTCTTCTTTCTCTACAACATTAGCTTAGTCCAGGAGCAGAGAAAGTGTGTGACTAACTATCATCAGCTGCTTGCAGCATGGTTATCCTCATCGCCATCACCTTCATTACCATCATTGCCGTTATGATCGCTGCTGCTGTCATTCACCATCACCACCGCCACCACCACCATCACTTCATCATCATCATCATCATCATCATCATCATCATCATCATCATCATCCATTCAAGAGCTCCTAACAACCACCTGGGGAAATTTGCTGTCTTCAGAGATGGCCGAAGCTGAGCTCCAGACCCAGGCTTACAAGAGAGCATGAGGGGGTGGCTGTCTACCATGGGAAGGGACAATAAGCATTGCTCCCCAACTCTTGCTAGCCTCAAACAGGGCATCACAACGATACAGCTAGTCTCCTAGTGCCAAGAGGACTAGTGTTCTGTCAGCAAGGGACATCACCACTTTCTGATTTAGAGAGAAATAAATGTTTATGAACGAATTATGGACATGAGTCCTTGGCTGGTGTGCAAGGCCCAGCTGCAGCTCAGATGTCGCTGAGGGACAGGGAACAAATCAATGTAGCAGGAAGGCTCCAGGTTCTTCATCAGCTATCCAGGCCCTACCAGGCTTAACTTAGTCCTTGAGTCAGAGAGGCTGAATCCTTCTTGGACCTCTTCCCAGCCCCCCCACCAAGGTCTTTAACATCCGCTAACTTATATATTGTTTCCATTTGCTGGAATCCATTTTATCCAATGGGCATTGGGAGGCAGCCAGGATGGGAACCACTATTATCTGAGTGTTACCTGTGTTCAGATTCTTCTGCTAATCCTAGCTTTGTGCCCTGACAAAGTCACCTAACCTTGCCATGCCACATGTGATTTGTGAATTTAAAATACAAAGATAAGCATGATGTTATAGATACATCAGTGCCGGTGCAAAAGAGTTTGTCTGCTGGGCATGGTGGTGCATGCCTTTAATCCAAGCACCCAGGAGGCAGAAGCAAAGCAGGTGGAGTCTGAGTTTGAGGCCAGACTGGTCTGCAGAGTACGTTCCAGGACAGCCAGAGCTACACAGAGAAACTGGATCTCAAAAAACTAGAAAGAAATAAAAAGTTTGTCACTTATAACAAGATGATGGCCTGTGCTCCACACTTGGGTCTCAAGAAACTGTCATCCACATACTAGGTTGTGTATCAGCTAATGAGCTCCATATTTGGGCCCCAAAAGCAATGTGCTCATAGCTTCCTGCCCACAACAGACACTTGAAGTGGCTTACTCTTACAATGGGATGAGTGCAGAGTCCTTGCTAAGACAGAGAGGCCCACATGACCCTCCTTACCTGCCCCAATGCCATCTCCTGCTACCTTGTGTCTGCACTTCATCCATCCTGTCTGCCGCCTGGTACCCATCCCAGCTCCCAGGCATCTGTACATCCTCTGCCCATAGTCATAGAACTTCCCAGTCATTCCTGTCGTCCTAGTCAAGGCTCAGATTAGAGACTTCCCTAGACATTTCATCTCAGCTAAAGCCATTCCCTCTCTGGGCCCCTGCTTTCCAATGCCTGCCTCTCTGCTCATCTGAGTGTGGCACCTGCCATCAGCTCCACAGTCCCTCCTGAAAACTTCAGAGTCCACAATCCAGTGTCAGGCTCCCTATGGAGAGCTCCAAATGCTTCTCAGATCAGAGCTGCCTCTCTGCATTGCCCCACACTGCCCAGAGGCAGATCCTGATGTCTCCTCCTTACAAAGAGGCAGGATCAATCTGGGTTCTGGTCTCCTTGACCCCTGTCCCCGAACCAGTGCTGTCCAGGGTGCTGAAACATGTTCAACTGGGAGAAGATCCACTTTGTATTCAGCCCATAATGATGGTGCCCAGTTGGGTGAGGGCACAGACCAAGAGAGGCAAGGTCACTGGTTTAAGTCACAAGTCCTAGGAATGGCTGAAGTGGGGTTGGTCCTGGCTGTCAAGGGCTTGTCCTCTGCTGTGGTACTGTTCTGCACCACCCCTGCTCAGGGAAAGCACATGCGCTTCTGCAGAGCCTGTGCTGAGCGCTAGCATGTGTTATAACTTCCCAGTGTAATCCCCAAAAACACCCTAGCTCAGTCCTGCCTCAGGACATTTGTACTTCATCCTCTAGAGAGCTGTCCTCCTTCTTCCAGGTCTCTGTGCCCTGGGCATGTGAGGACAGTACTTCCCAAGTACCCATACCATTAGCCAGCTAGCCTCACGTTCTGCCTAGTCCCCGGCATTGCTGACTTATCCAGACTGTGTCCTATCCAATACACCTTCAACTCTCTGACCCTTAGTATGGAGCACAGATCACAGCCACACTACCCTACTGATATGGCAGAGGTACAATGGTGAAACTCCACTTCCCAGAATCTAGAAAAGGGGACTTGTTTGTTTATTCAGTTGTGGCTCTGCCAAGACTGAAGTCCCATGAAAGTAGGGATTACTTTCTACTGTTTCTTGTGCCATCTCCAGAGCGTATGAGTTACATGAACTGAACCCATGAGCTACGTGAGACCCTACCTCAAAACAAAACAAAATGTCTGCTATGCTCTAGAGAGAACATCTCATTAGGGCACCCCCTTCTGGAGATTAGTCCAACAGACCCCCTCTGTGAAGCGCCCAGGAACAGCTTGCTCGGACACAGCTTTCCCAGCTCTCATCCAAGACCATGACAAACAACCACAGCTAAACATGCTTTCTTTCTTTCTTTCTTTCTTTCTTTCTTTCTTTCTTTCTTTCTTTCTTTCTTTCTTTCTTTCTTTCTTTCTTTCCTTTTTAATAAACAAAGTATACTTTAATTGGTCACCTGCTTGCTCATTGGCCTGTCTTTATTGGCTGATGGCTTAAACTTCACTGCTCTGCAGATTCATCCAACCACCCTCCACAACCGGCAGTCACAGAAGGGCTCTGTGGTTTTACGGGGCCAACACCCGATCAAACAGAGGCACTTAGGGCTGCCAGTTGGTGGAAATATAAAGCTTATTATTAAAGGCAAAGCCTGCATTTCTCCATTGTCACAGAGACAGCTGAAAACGCAAGCTTTCTCGCCTCTGCACATGCCATGCTGGTTAGGGGTCTGCTGCCAGCCAAGGACTATGATCTCTAACATGAAGCAAAATGAAAAGCACATAAGAGCCACCACTGCTGTCACTGTCCCACAGGGTCTGGGGGTGGCTGCTGTGGGTGCATCTTCCAGGTGCTCCTTTAATAGGGTGCACAGCACATGAAGAGCTTCCAGAAGCCCTGCATAAAAATGATGCTTGCTGCTAGCCACACCTGGGTGGTGACGAGGGGGCTGAGCTTGCAGGTCCAGCTGCCACGTGGCAGACTTTTCACTTGGATCATGACCTCTCCTGGGGCACATATTAGGGGCCCTGGAAATAGTGGGACCACAGGTGGGAAGTTTGTGACTGCTGATGACCCTCTGGTATGAGGGGATTTTCAAGCAACACTGGCCTATAACATGTTAAAGCTAACAGTACCCTCCCATTCAGAGAGCTTGCTGCACAGTGAGCAGGATGGAGCACATATTCCCTCATTAAATCTCGCCACCCTACTTTCTCATCTTCTCACACTAGACACTGTCTGATGACTTTATGTGTTTTGTTCTGTCTGTCTCCCCAATCAGCCTTTACGTTCCCTAGTGAGGAACTTTGTGTTTCTCAGCCTCTTATGCAATGTTAGCTGCTAGAATACAGGAAGTCACCAGGTGTGGGGGAGTGAACACAGAAAGAAGCCTGACCACCACTGACGGACATTTTACAGATGAGCAGACAGAGACCCCAGAAAATGACTGGATTTCTTCGGACCACTCACACACTGGCACACACTTGGGTCTAAGCATGCCCAAAGATGGGGACTCCTGGGTTGTCTCTGCTGCTGCTCTTCAGCCAGATCCTTCTGGGAAGCGAATCATTCCAAGATCATAGGCATCAGTTTGGTGGTGTGCTGGTTAGTTTTATGTCAACTTGATATAAGCTACAGTCATGCAAAGGGAGGGCACTTTGATTGAGAAAATGCCTCCATAAGACCAGGCTGTAGGCAAGCCTGTAGAATATTTTCTTAACTAATGATTGAGGGGGGAGGGCCCAGACCATTGTGGGTGGTGCCACCCCCAGTCTGGTGGCCCTGGGTTCTATAGGAAAGGCTTCGAAAACCATGAGCAAGCCAGTAAGCAGCACTCCTCCATGGCCTCTGCAACAGCCCCTGCCTCCAAGTTCCTGCCCTGGTTGAGTTCTTGTCCTGACTTCCTTCAGTGATGAACTGTGATGTGATGTATAAGCTGAATAAACCCTTTCCTCCCCTAGTTGCTTTGGCCATAGTGTTCATCACAGCAATAGTGACCCTGACTAAAACAGGTGCCTGATGTTTGCTATGACGTCAGTCCTTCTGCCAAGAAAGCTGGCTGTGTTCCAGAAGCTGGGCTGTCTCTGCCAGAGAGCTGGTGCCAGCTCCCCTCTTAAGACTCAGATAGCCTCTACAAGCTTGCTGTTGAACTTTTAGATCCACAGGGATCCCTTTTCCTGCCACGTTCCATCCCCTTACCCTTCCTTCTATTCCATGTCTAGAAGAAAAGGCAGGCAAAGACCAGGGGTGTAAAGGCCATTCAGAGCAGGCTCAGTGGCTCAGTACAGATGCATGGGGGGGGGGGGAGTCCTTCCCACATAACTGGCTCTTTCCTCTCACAGATGAACACAATGAACACAGATGAACCCTGCATCACCCTCAGAATCTCCCCAAGGTAATGAGTGGAGCCTGGAGACTTTCTTCCCCAGAGTCCTCATTGACCTTTAAACACTGAAATGTCTAATCCCGATGCAGAGGAAGTGAAGACAGGGGGATCCCTGAGCCTTGCTGGCTAGCAAGTTCCAAATTCAGAAAGAGACCCTGTCTCAAAAAAAAAAAAAAATACAAGGAAAGGGATTGAGGAAAACACCTGAAATCAATCCCTAGCCTCCACATATATGCACAAACATGTACAAGCACATACATGCACTTGCAATCACCCACAAATGTGCAAACACATCCATACCAAAAACAAAACAAAACAACAACAACAAAATCCCTGAAATTCTGAGGAAGGAGCAGCTGCAGGCGGGTTTTCAGCTGTCACACCTCTCATCTGGTTTGGGTTGGGAGTTTATATTTATGTGGGTGCATTCTTGCTCCTCTTCCCAATTCTTGAGCAACAGTCAGAGGGAGGTCAGGTAGTGATGAGTTCCGAGTGCTCCCGGACATGTCACAAGATGCCTGCCTCTCCCCAGCTTATGCAAATACTAAGTGGCCCTAACTGCTGTAGTTGCAAACCCTCCAGAAGCCATTTGGAAGTGCTTTATGAAGTGTAGGGCGCCAAGGCTCTAGCTGAACAAATAGAAAAATCAGTCTCTCTGAAATATCCAAGGCAGGCCAGTTCCTGTCACCTCAGTGCTCATGTGTGCTTGATACCTACAGCCTGCCTTCTTGTGGCATGGCGAAGGGTCACTATTAAAATGGCGGCTTGGAGACACTTCCCACAGGTGAGGTGTCCAGCAAACACTGCCCTTGGTCCCTGCTTGGTCTGCAAGCAGCAAATACCCAGGCTTTAAGTATACTGAGTGGAATGGGGCCGACCATGAGCAGGATTGGCATGGGTATCCCATGGTCGCCAGAATTGGTCCTCTGCCCTTGCACCTATCAGGTCTGCCCAAGGGCTCCCAGCTGGAGTTGCTGTCTGTCCCTTGCTGGGACATTTTGCGTTTCTAGAGTTTGTGTTTCTGTGTCTGAGTTCCTCACACCAAGCAGTGTGGTGATGTGGAGTGGAGGACCTGTGCTCTCCTCTCGTCTTCTCTCTCTCACTTGAACTCCTTTGTCCCACTCTCATCTTGGCTGGTCTTGATCCCGAGATCCTCCTGCCTCTGACTCCCAAGCACTGAGATTACTCATGAGTCACCACGCCAGTCCCTTTGGCCTTCCTTTGGTTCCCTGTATCCCTTCACAGCACTGCTCACCCAGTCAATGCATTCCGCCCCTTCCCGGAAGGTTTACTAAGAAGGGTCCTAGACTGAAGCATGGGCCGAGCACTCATCTTCAGAGCACCCCCCCTGGGGGGGGATAGGGTACAGGGCCACACACGTGTCAGTTGGAGAAGCAGAGCCAAGCAGTGAGGGCATGTAGGGACTGACACCTGAGAGCTGGCTAAGATGACATTTAATCCACGATCTGACTGGAAAGGGAGTGGATGGGAGTCAAGGAGAAGGCCCCAGAGTACATAATAGGTGCCAAGATCCTACCACACAAGGCATGCATGGCAGATCGGCTGAAATCTGCATGAAGAAGATGCTATCAGACAGACTGTGGCTGGAGAAACCTGCAGTGGACAGACCATGGATGCCTGGCACACGGTGACAAGGACATGGTCTGCATCCGGGAGATGAAAGAAGAGTGGGAGCCCCACGTGGCATAATGGATCAAAACAACACAAATAAACAACCATCAAAACCACCGCCACCACAACACACACACACACACAAAGACCTCAAAGACAAAAGGCTTAACCAGTTCTCTCTCTACCACACAGCCCCAGCTACCTTTGAACAGGACCTTCAGTTTCAAGAAGTCTAGTACCACTGTGGAAGGAGCAATCTTATCAAGGCCTGGAGGTGGGTGGCCATGAGCCTCGAAACTGCAGATGCAAAGAACAGAATGGTGACTCTGGGGCTTGCTGCCATGTCCTTGTTTGTTTGTTTTTTTTTTTTTTTTGTTTTTTTTTAAGAGGAGGAACCAGATACTGAGCAGGGGTTTGGTGAACAAGATAACAGCCTCCAGGTACCTTTCAGCAGACAGATTACTCCATAGGCCACAAATGAGTCACTAAATCCAAACCCTTGGATACAAGCTGACATGTGTGCAAATTACAGCTTTCAGACAACAATTGAGGGGAAGAAGCCCAGGCTTGGGCACACGCGCACGCACGCACACACACATGCACGCACGCATGCACACACACACGCACACGCACGCACCACAGCCACCTTTGCTTCCCTTGAAATATCAACTGCCATCGATACTTCCTCAAATTTCTTAAGCTTAAAAGGCAAAAGAAGGCTGGGGAAATGGCTCGGTGGTTGAAGTCCTTTCTGTACAAGCAGGAGGACTCCAAAGCCACAAAAATGCCAAGAGAGCGTAGCGGCTTCCCTGTGATTCCAAGTTCAAAATGTGGAGACGGGCCATGCCGACAGCAAGTGAGCTAGTGAGTTCAGACAGATCAGGAAACTCTGGGTTTGATTGAGAGACCCTGCCTCAAAGGACAAGGCGAAGAGCTGTGGAGAAAGATTTCGGAGAGCAGCCTCTGCACATGCACACACACACAGACACACACACAGACACACAGACACACACACAAACACACACACACACACACACACAAATACACACACACACACAAACACACACGCGGGGGCTTGGGGGTGGGGAGGCAAAAGATCAAGATGTAACCAACCGGCAAAGCAGAAAGGTAATTAGAAGAGTTAAAATCAGGGGTAGCTCAGAATAACAAGAGGAAACAGGGAAATAATACACTAACAAAAAAGCATGAATCAGAAATAATCACACTTTCAAACTGTTTCAGTGGGTTTATGGTGCCTCCAAAATCTGCTTTGTATTTTTATGAGCTTAAAGGAAACGACTACACATTTCATTAGAAAGACCATGCTCTCTTGTTACTGCTGCAGAAAGGAACTGCCAGAGCTGACCTTTGATCTCTGACCTATGCGATGCATCTGCCACATAGGAGCCTGCTGAGCCTCTGGGGTGCTAATGAGAACCTTTTTCTGGGCACTCTTCCTCACCCCTATTTCACAAGCAGGAATAACAGAGCCTAATTTTTCAAATTTATGTTAATGGCAGAGGTTTATTTATTTATCTATTTTATAGTAGGTAGATGGGAAAGAGTGGAAGTATGCCCCTTTAGTCCCAGCAGAGGCAGGTGGATCTCTGTGAGGCCAAGGTTAGTATAATCTATATACAAATTCCATGTCAGCCTGAACTCTAGGTGAAATCCTTTCTCAAAAATAGATAAATGAAGACTTAGTGCATTTAAAAATATTTTTACTTATATATTTACTTCATTTAATATAACACTATATGTCCCGGAACTGTGAGCTAAAATAAAATGTCGATGTGCACTGCTCTCAGAGAATAAAAGAGGGCCTTGGGTATTCTCTGTCATGCTCCATGGATTCCTTTTGACATATGATCTCTCCGTGAACCTGGGGCTCTAGTTTTCTTCACTAGGCTGCAAGCCATCAAGCCCAGAGAATCTCCTATCTCTGCCCCAACTCAGAACAGGAGTGACAGACACATTCAGGACATCTGGCTCATTAAACAGATGCCAAAATCTAAACTCTGGGTTCCAAACGCCGGCCACAAGTACTCTTAACTGCTGAGTCATTTCTCCAACCTCATCTTCCATTACGATAACAAAACACCGATGGCTGGGTACGTTATAAAGTAAAGAAGTTTTCTTGGCTCACGTCTTCAGAGGACTCCTAGTCCTCATGGCTGCAGTATGGTGGATACAGAAGGTGTCAGCAGGACAGGGAGGAAGTGAGGGAGCAGAGAAGAGTCAGCTGCTCCTATGACACTGACCCTTGTGATCAACTAGAAACCCGATTTGCTCCAGTAAACAGGCAGTAAGTCATCCCCATGTGAGCGCACTCATGACCCAACCTAATAGACCCCACTTCTAAAGGTCCTAGCTCCTTTCAGAACTGTGACTGGAGACGGTGGTGGGTAGTCGTGACTGACAGCTAGATATGACTTAAATCACCACAGAAACAAATGACCGAGCACGGCTGTGAGGAACTTCCTAGGTTAGTTTAAATGAAGTGGGAAGACTCATCTAAACGTGGGCTATGGGTGCCTACCAGCTGGAGTCCAGAACTAAATAAGAGGAGAAAACTTAGCCAGTACCATCTCTTCCTGCTTCCACTTCCTGTTCCTGTTACCATACCTTCCTCCATGACGCTTCCCCAAGTTGCTTTTATCCTATGCCAAATTTCCAGTGCACAGCAGGGGTGGGGTGGGGTGGAGGGACGACACCATATCCAAACCATCCGGGCTTCCCCCTAGCAGTCAGCACTGGCCTTTCTGATCTTTTCTTGTGGAAGAGTCCCCTCTAGGCGACTGTCTCCCAAAGGGTACTAAACTTGTTTTTCCTCTTTTCTTTTCTTTTTTAAAGTGAACATCTTTCAAAATGGTGCTTTCTGATAACCAACAACTCCCCACAGAAGAGAAAACTATCTTCATTTGTCAAGGAATTTGATAACATCTCGAAAACGTCTCCCCAAGATAGCACCCCTGAACACACAGAGACACAATACAGCATTTCCGACTCGAAATCCAGCGCCCTCTCTGTTGGAAACACCGCCTCTGGCGAAGGGCTGAAAATGAATCTGTCCATGCCGGGCAAAACGGAAAATTATTTGGGGGAACAGAATTTAACTTCGATAGTTTTTCTTCTCTTTTTCAATTGTACTTTTGTTCGTAGCTTCAGCTGGGAGTGAGCGAGTGCACACATTTAGTTTGGAGTTTATGAGTTCATATTTTATAATTAACGTTGCCAACAGGGGAGTTTGATTAATGCCGAGCAGTGGATTTTGAGCAATGTTCCATACAAATTGCCAAATTTAGCAATAAAGTAAATTGGTGATGTGAACATCATTAGTAGAATGACTACTTAAAATTCAAATCATCAGAGCCACAAATCCATTATTTGTATAGAAGGGAGGAAGTATCACATTTGGTTTTATTTTCGCCTTCAACCACATGTTGTCTACCACCAAGCTGAATATAATGAAAGTTCTAGAATGGGTTGGAACAATATTTTAGGGCTGCTCAGAAACACACACACATGCGCACGCACGTGTGCACACACAAAGGGGCCGTGATAACAGCAAACGCTAAACTGTGAATTTTCATTATTGCAAATATAAAAATCTCTAACAGTCTTTTCAGCCAATGCCACAGTGCATTTCCTGATGTGCTACATACACAGAAACTTCCAGGGCACGCTCACACAGTGAGCCTTTCCCTGTCAACAGTCACAGTACCTTATTGTCACCCTGGACCTCGCCAAGCCTCTGCCGGAGTTCTTTAATTTCTTCTCCCAGATGTTTATTCCTGTCCTGAGAGTCTCTCAACAGCTGTGCAAGATTAGCCTGGAAATATGAACACAGCGCAAGAGCAGTCAGGATGGAGGTATGAACAAATGTGGGTTTTCCTGACATTATGGATGCCGGCATCCAGCTCAGCCGGATCCCACAGAGTCCAGTGCAAGTGAATGTGTGTGAAAGCAGCAAGCATGGCCATCACCCAGTGACAGCTCAAGGAGATGGAGGTGAAGTGGGCAGCAAGCCTCCATTATTTAGGGAGGGGGGGGTCCATCTCCAGAATGGCTCACAAAAATGGACCAGTTACAGAGGAATCAGTTGTATTTGACTATTTCAAAACTTCCCTAAGAGTTTGTCACTAAGATGTCTATTTTTTTTTGGGGGGGGGGGCTTGCTGTGCAAGCATAAGGACCTGAGTTCAAATCCCCAACCCCGACATAAAAAGTCAGGTGTGACTGTGTGCACAGATATAACCCTGGTGCTGTCGGGGAGGAGGCAGGAAGACGTCTGGGGCTTGCTGGCTGCTAGCCTAGCTCAAAGCTCCGTGAGAGACCCTGTCTGGAGGGAATAAGGTGAAGAGTGGTTGCGCAGGACCCCTGATGTCCTCTTCCAGCCTCTGCACCCTCACAAGCACATGCTTGTGTGTATATACTCCCTCCACACACATACACACAAGTAATAAAATGTCCACTTTCCAATGGATAGCGTTCAGCCCTCCAATTAGGGCCGAGAATGTAAGAAAACCTTCTTGTCCCATTTAGATCATTTCTTCTCCTCCTTCAGATGTGTCTTGTTAAATGAGCTCTTCTTTGCTACTTCAGTGCCCAGAATCAGTGTGTATGCTTGTACGTGCATGTGTGTGTGTTCACACATGTGGAGGACAGAGATTGACATTGAATGTCTTGCTCAACTGCTCGCCACCTTATTTATTTGTGACAGTCTCTCACTGAACCTGGAACCCACCAATTCCATAGGCTATCTGGCCAGTGACCCCTAAGGATCCCCCGTGTCTCTGTCTCCACATCAGCGGGATTGCGCTTGTATGCTGCTGTGCCTAACTTTTGCATGTGTGCTGGTGATCAGACTCAGTCCCCATGCTTTTGCAGCAAGCACGTTACCCACGACGCCACCTCCCCAGGCTGAATGCCCAGAACCTCGGTTGCCATTCTAAAGGCAGCTGTTTCCAACATTGGGGTCCAGTTGGGATTCCTTAATCTCCCATCTCATTGTTTCCTGATGGTGGTTCCCATGGTGCCAAAGAGCCCAGGCTATTGCTTTCCACCGCAGTCTTCAGAACCCCCCCCCCCAGAAGCTTCTCCTCTCACAAGCTTCCTCTAACTTCTATCTAGACCTGGGGTACCGACCCTGTTGGGGGGGGCTCACCGAGCCAGCCAGCTGCCTTCCTTTCCCCCAGAGCAGCACTGCTCGCACCGTCTGACATACATCATCTCCTCTTGAGGCTCCCCTGAACTCTTGACACCCCCTACACAGCTTCATGCTTCCCTCCACTCAGTCGTCAGCTTGCCCTTGTTCCCCGTTCTCCAGAAACCCGCCCTTATTTTACAGACCATAGCTTGTTCTGACTCTCACCCGACTGATCGTGTCCTCACTGCCTTTGGCAAAGACCACCACGGAGCAAGGCAGCCGGGCACACGGGGCTTGTGTGTGTGTGTGTGCGCGTGTGTGTGTGTGTGTGTGTGTGTGTGTGTGTGTGTGTGTGTGTGAAAGGAGGAAGGGAGGAGAAAGATGGTGCCTCACAGCAGTCACTCAAAGGGGTGCACACGGAGATAAGTCCCCAGATTCCGTCATGCGGAAGTTGAGGAAACCCAAATCCAGAGGCACAGATGGACAACCCATCTCTAGTGGCCACGTCTCCAAGGCCTCCAATGCTACACTTCAGGGCATGATTATGTGGGGTAGGAAAAGGCCGCAAGGGAAAGAATATAAAGATGAAATTCTCACCCGTTCTTAAATGCCCCTCCGATCGGGCCTCCACAGCCCACTGGTTGGGACTGCCTCCTGTCCATTCCTCCCAGGTACCTGACCTCCATCCATTCTCACTCCTTCTTCCTCCACGCCAGGTCTGATTCCACCTTGGTGCCCAAACCCTGTGTCAGCTCCTTCAGGGTTTTGCATAGAGGTCACTGGTCCCCACAGGACCCCCCTGGACCATTGGATTTAACACGGCCACCCTCCCCTTTGCTCCCGTGCCTTTTGTCTGAGGCGCGTGCCATCCCCTAACATACCATATAATTTACTTCATGGTTTATTGCTCGCTGTTTATTTCCTGACTCCCTGTCCCTGCTAAAGCGTAAGTTCCATGAAGGGCGAGGAACTTGGGTCTCTCTCTCTCCCGCCCCGCTCCTCTAACACAGCTAAAAGGGGAGATGAGACGTTGAGCTGGAGGTTCCAGCCTTGGCAATGGGAGGAAGAACACCAAGTACTGAAACCAGTGCCTGGCATGCAGCCTTGCCTGGGACAAGTCCTCAGCCCCTTGGGTTCCAGTCTCCTTTCCCTAATACAATCCCCACTCCACAGTACAATCTAAATCTTCAGTCCCATATTTGCATGGCTCGTAGCTTACAATATCTTGCTTCCCACTTTCCCAGAATTCTGCTCTCATGAGATAGAAAGTTGATGGTGGGTGAGGAAAGTTAGACTCCCTTTTGTAGGCAGAGAAACAAGGAACCATTGCTCCCAATTGACTGTGGGGAGTTCCCCGGTGGGGAATCAAAGTGACTTCCCAGTTTGGTCACTAGCTGTGGGGGTGGGGGGATTTTTCTCCATCTTCAGAAGGGAACTAACACTGAACTTTCCATGTGGTGATCTGAAAGGTACACAGTAAACATAGAATACTGAAGACGAGGCTGGGCACCCAGGGGGTGCTGCTTAAAGCCCCTCCCCCATGATTCTAACTCGAATACCTTGACGACAGAGTTGTGGGGATACAGCAGGTCCCTCTTTGGCCACAGCTGGTTCTTTATGATTCTGTACCTATATTGTTCATTGTTTACTCATTTATTTACACACATGACTATTGGGCATTTGCTTTGTGCTAGGCACTGTCTGAGGTCTAGGGATGCAGCCATGACCCAAACAGACAAAACTCTGTGCTCTCGGGAACTCACATGTAACTCACATGTAAATTACATGTTGTATGACATGGTACAGAAGGAGAGTGACTCACTAGGTCAGGTCTTAAGCTTTTGGGAAAAATGAAGTACAGGAAACAGAGTGTGCAGAGGAGGTGGCATTGAAAAGGAGGTGGTAGGCCTTGTGGGTACCCTGGGGGCAAGGATCTGGGCAGGAAAGGGGCATTCCTCACCTCACATCCCAGAGTTCTTTGGGCGGGGGAGAGGGAGCAGTTCAATGACACAGGACAGGCTGGGTCCAGGTACTGAAGGTAAAAGATGTTCTTGATTGACATTTCCTGGTTCCTTCCCCGTGCCTTGCTCCCACTGAACTTCAGAAAGTTCCCTGACGTTAGCTAGGCTCATGGGTTTTAGGAAGCTAGCAGAAGCATCCTCCCAGATGGAGGGACAGGTACTAGGCAGGAAGGACGGTCTCAGGGGAGGAGCCATGGCCGCCTGCACCTTTCCATGAGCAGCAATCAAAACTTACGAGAAAACCAAAGCACCAAGATGGCCACACCCTCAGACTTCCCTTTTCAATCAACAATGGCTTGATCCCCTGGTGAGGAGGGGAGACCCTGAGATTTAAGGACCACTACCACTGAATTAGCAAAGCCAGAGTAACTCATCTCGTGCAGCAAGAGAGCAGCATTCCTCAGTCCATTTCTTATCAATGAGTGCTTTTGTGAGATGCAGCCAACATGAATTATTAGGAAAATAAATTTAAGAAAACCCTGTGTTTCAAAGCCATGCCCATAAGACGGCTCTAAAAAGCCTCTGAAAGCCTGCTCCCAATTTCCCTGTCTATCTTGTCACGAACCAGGAACAATTAGGATGCATCATGGCTCCAGACCTAGGGCCTCACTCTAATAAGTGCTGACCCTGGTGCTCCTGGACATTTGGACATAGAGCAGGACAGAAACCCATGATAAACACCCATGATCCCAGAGAACACTGGGGTAGAGGCTTGGGCTGCAACAGGAAAGGCATTCAGAGAACCAGAGCCATGGTCATCAAACCTTATTTAGTATGTAGCCCAGCTGAAAAGAATGCAACCACAATAGCCCGGCATCCTGCCATCACCCACAATGCCATGGTGGTGGTCCGTTGGAACCACAATACTTCTGGGACTGTGAGTTCACAGTACATCTACCCCAGCCTTGAACCTGACTTCAGAGGTAGCAGTAGAAGGGAGGGGAACCCTTGCCTTAAAGCAAGTAACTATAATTTTCTTTTAAACTTATCCAGTGGGGTTGTCAGCACACAATCCTTCTCTATTCAAGCCTTCTACCTTCTCAACTCTGAAACACTAACTAAAAACCCCAAAATGACTATTCTGCTAGGGTACCCAGTTCCACGAGAAACACCTTAAAGCAGAGGGGTAAGGGGGGAGGGTGGCACATTTTCAAGAGCTTGGAATAGAGGAGCAAAGTTCACACAATTCTCCTGACCAAAAATAACACCCATGACTCACTCACTTGCTCTAACAATCCATCAAGCGAGCAGGTGGTGGCTGCTTATAATTTATCCGCTATGCAGAGTGCTTTGTCTTCCTGCTATTGAGAAGGACTCCGTGACCATCAGGTTGGAATAGCACTTCGTGAAGGAAATGTCAGGGAGAATGTGGCAACGAGCTAAGTTTCCGAGGGAAGGGAGACAGGCCCGGGAGGAAGCTTCTTTCCAGCTCCAGGGCAGGTATTGGCCCAGCAGAAAAGCTCAAAAAGGTACACAAAGAAGCCTCTTTTAAATATTCAGATCAAGCTAGAAAAGGCTGGCATATTCTCCTTGGTAATAGGAGTACATGCAGAATACAGTGGGCAAACTATAGAATACTTATACCCGTAAGTCACTCTAGTGGTCTAGGAGTTTGTCTACTAAAGTTATGACTGCGGACCAGTGAGCAGGCTCAGCCAGTGGAAGTGCCTGCTGAGACTGACATGTGAGTTCGATCCCTGGGACCCCCATGGCAGAAGGAGAGAGCTAACTCCCTAAAACCATCCTTTGACCTCATGTGCACACACAGAGATAAATAAGATATAATCAAAAATTATAATTTGGTGGAGATGGGAAAAAAAGAGTTGATGGAATAAAATAGGGACAGAGGGTGATGAGATGGTTTTTTTATTATTATTTTTTATATATATTTATTTATTTTTTATGTTGTTTATTTATTATGTTTACAGTGTTCTGCTTGCATGTATCCCTGCAAGCCAGAAGAGGGCACCAGATCTCATTACAGATGGTTGTGAGCCACCATGTGGTTGCTGGGAATTGAACTCAGGACCTCTGGAAGAACAGTCAGTGCTCTTAACCACTGAGCCATCTTTCCAGCCCCGAGATGGTTTTTTGATTAAGAGCACTTGCTGCTCTTCCAGAGATCCAGAGCTTTCAACTGCTGATAACACCAGCTCCAGGGGCTCAGACATGCTTTTCTTATTCCACGAACACCCTTACACACCTGCCCATTCACATGTAGACCCAAACGTACACATAACATATAACCTTAGTAACAAGTTGGGAGAGGTGAGGTTCAAAGGCTACTGGTACACTCCATTCTGGAGACCCTTTCCTTTAACAAGGGGAAGCTCAGGGACCAGCACAGGATGGATGGACGGACGAGGCATGGATGATGCACACTATACTGGCTAATTTTTAATGCCAACCTGACACAAGCTAGGGTCATCTGGGAAGAAAGAATCTTAGTTGAGGAAAAAAATATGCCTCTTTAGTATTGGTCTGTGGGCAAGTCTGGGGTACATTTTCTTGAATGATGATTGATGTTAGAGGGCCCAGTTCATTGTGGGCAGTGCCATCCCTGGGCTGGTAGCTCTAAGAAGGCAAGCACAAGCTAAGCCAGCAAGGAAGTAGCTCTCCTCCATGGCCTCTGCATCAGTTACTACCTCCAGGTTCCTGCCTTGAGTCCCTACCCTGACTTCTCTGGATGATGAACTTACATGTTGTAAGGTGAAATAAACCCTTTCCCTCAAAGTAGCTTTTGGTCATGGTGTTTTATCACAGCAATAGAAACCCCAACTAAGACAGCTGTGTGCCTGAGCATCTCCCCCAAGCCTAATGTGGGAACAGTGTGCCCTGGGAATGTTCTGCGCAGGGCAATTGTCACACCTCTTTTTTTTTTTTTTTCCGTTTTTCGAGACAGGGTTTCTCTGTGTAGCTTTGCATCTTTCCTGGATCTCGCTCTGTAGACCAGGCTGGCCTCGAATTCACAAGGATCCGCCTGCCTCTGCCTCCCGAGTGCTGGGATTAAAGGCGTGCGCCACCGCCGCCTGACTCAATTGTCACACTTCTTGATGGCTAATATGAAGACATCAGGGAGCCAGCACCTCTCACCCAAACCTCGTGGCCACCTTTTGGTCGGAAATCTCACTGGGGAAGCTTAGTCTCCCTTCTGCAAGTCCTCTGGAATCTGTTAGATACACATCGTCTTAGTCATCAAGCCATGGAAAGGTTAGTCGACATCATAATATAAAATGATAGGGCTTGGGCTAGAGAGGTCACTCAATCTTAGCCTCAGTCTTGGCAGTCATGACTGTGTATTGTCCTTCCAGAGGACCTGAGTTCAATTCCCAGCACCTTTATCAAGTAACTCATAACTGTCTGCAACACCAGCTTCAGGAGGAATCGACACCTCTGACCTCCTCAGGTACCCACACTCACACATGCACGCACACACACACACACACACACACACACACACACACATACACAATACATAAATAACTGATGTATACTAAGAAGTCTTATAACATACCTCTCAGTTTACAGACTTATCAGAAGAGGAAGTCAAAAACAAAACAAAAATAAGATGGGACAGAAAAAGAAGCAAATCCTTGACTTTCTCAAGAAAGGAGAGAAAGAAATAGAGACCAGACTCAGAGAACACTGCCAAGTTGCACTGTACTGAGAAGTTTAAATCCTGGGCCTCTCGAATCCACAGCTTCTGTGGGCCATAGTACAAGACAGAGCAAAAATACATTTAAAAATATATACCCTACGTTGATGATGAAACATCAGTGTTCTTAAGGTCTACAACAGAGGGCAAATGTAACTGCAGTGTCCACGATGCCGTCTTGGTCCAGCGGTAGCTCCTATGTTCGCAGTAATTGAGCGAAACTTGCTTAGCAAAGGGCCCCTGCTTGTAGAGACTGCCAGAGCAGTAACCTCCACCACGTGGGCAGCCCCCTTACTTACAAACACCAGCTACAGACAGTGCGCGCGTACTGTTCATAGTTTGGGGCAGCATGGCAGCCTCCCCTACCTCAGTCTCCACCACCCTCCCAGACGAATGTCTTCCCAGGCAAACCTGTTAAGCGACTTCAGGGAAGGCACAGCTTAACTAAATATTTGCCTGATCCAGGACATTAGGATTTTGCTTCTGCTTGCTGGTGGCTCCCAGAATAACTCCCAAGTGCTTTAGAGTGAGCTTATGAATCAGGGGCACACCCACACTCCATGTCAAGTCGTTAGGAGAACTGGCAGAGTGTGGTAGTCAGGATGGAGCCGCAGTCCTGTTGGGGAGGGCTCGGAGCAGCTGGACCGGGGTTGCCTCCTAGCGTCCCTAGTGCGACAGTTAAGTCACTCCTTTCAAAGTGTTCAGAAAGAACACCTCAAAGCACTTGAAGTCTTTGAAGGAAGTTTTAGGTTCCGCGCATCAAACCAGGATTCGTGTACAAAGTCATTCTGATTTGGGAGCCCTGGGGACTAAAATAAGCTTGACCAAGAAGACTTTGCTGAAATAAAAGCCCCCCTCCTTTCCTGCACAGGGCCACTCCACACTCCGTTTTCTCCAGAGCTGTCATCTTGCGCATGTCACTGTATAAATAAGCCATTCCTTTTTAGAGGCAAGAAAGCAAGGACTCCCTGGTGGGCCAGGGGAGATGCCTCCCAGGGTACTTGTGCTTGAAATCAAACAACCAAAGACAAAGATATTAAAGATGTGTTTGACTGTCTGTTCAAGGAGGAGTTTGGGGAGGAGGAGTGTGACCCAAAAGAAATCCCATCACCTAAGAAGATTAACCCAAGATCATCTCAATTCCCCTTTGTCTCCTTCGCGGGAAGTGCTTGTTTAGCAAAAGAAAAATATTTAAAAGGTCGTTTGAGATCTTCCCGTGATCTCTCCGCGCAGTGCAAAGGGGCGCGCTGTGTACAGTTCTGCCTGGAGTAACGCAAAGACGTTTTCATTTCACTATCCCACGAGAAGCTATTAGTGCAATCGCTGTTGTCTTGGTTTCTTCACAGCTTCTTGAACGGCTGATTTGCCACTGGAAATTGAGTTGTTTGAAAAAGAATTCCAAGGTCCAAAAGGAAGGCGTGACAATTATATTCCTAGAATTTACAAGCATGAAGTTCAAGTCTGTGTTTTAAGGAGATTACGAAAGAAGGGAAAAAAGACAGACAAAATTATGGTCAGTGGCTGGTGGCCACCAGAAAGAAGACTAGCTTATGTAACAGGTTCCCAAACCTTAGCACAACTGACGCCATGATGGAAGTATCATTCAGACCATAAAACTCAGCATGTAGGCAGTACCACGTGCCAAAACAAAAATAAAGACCTAATCCAACAAAGTCCATAGCTCTGGGAAAGTCTCTTAATGTATTAACCTTGTTGTAGTTCTGTTTTGGCTTCTGTAGTTCTGTTTCTGGCTAACTGTTCTTAATACCTGAAGCCAGTCAACCCAGGATATTGTTTGTGTGCTTAAAAGTTCACTCTAAAAAAGGCTTGGGACTGAGATTCCCAAACATCCAGTATCATCTCCAGTCAGATACTACAGACTTTCTATTGACTTAAACCCATGTCCGAGCATTATCTGGTGGATTCTTCATGACAGCTTAGTGTAAAAACCCTACCTCCATTTCTGGTTCTCCACCACTGCTTGGCAGAGGGCTCTGAACAGAACTTCCAAAATGGGCTGGACTAATGGCACTGACTTGCTCAAGAAGTCTACAAATCAAAGGTAGAACCAAAACCCTGAACCAAATCATCACCACATACAGAGTCATCTAGAATCTAGTCTTGCTCTTGTGCTGTATGGCCTTGGATAATTCCAAGAAAATTATACAAGACCCGGCATTCACCAAGCAATCACCAACTACTAGGCAAAGCACATAGAGTGGATATTCTTGGTTGTCAACTTGACTACATCTGGAATTGACTAAACCTCAAGTGGCTGGGAAAACCCATAAGGGATTTTTCTTAATTCTATCATTTGACGTGAGAAGACCCAGTTTTACTAAGGATTATTTGAGATGGGAAGGTCCACCTCTTATTTAGACCACACCCTCTGCTGGCAGCCTATATAAAAGACTTGGAAGAAGGAAGGTCTAGCTCTTTGCTTGCCCTTGCTCTTCCTGGCAAGCATTAGAGCCTACTTTGGTATTCGAGCATACACTGAAGACTAGCTGAGACATCCAGCCTCGTGGAATCTTGGACTTTCCATTGGTAGACAGCCATTGTTGGACTAGCTGGACCACAGCCTGTAAGCCACTCTAATAAATCTCATATATATATTTGCCTGATCCGGACATTGTGATTTTGTTTCTGCTTGGTAGTGGCTCCCAGAATAACTCCCAAGTATTTTGAATATAAATTATTAATATATAAGATTCATTCCATATATTCTGTTCCTCTGGAGAACCCTGACTAATACAACACATTAGAAGCCTGCCTACAGAAGTTACTCAAAAAAAACTTCATGAATATGTCTCATTAGTATCTCCATTTTGATGAGGATGAAATGGAGGCTCAGAGAGGTTATTCAGCTTGCCTAGGGTAAGCCAGCCAGTAAGCAAAAGATTATACTTGAATTCACTGGACTGGGATATCATGACATTTCCTTTATGAAAGATGCACCTCACCAACATGACCTCAGGTCATAGCAGGACTTACACATATCAATATGAACATCTCTATAGTCTCTTAGAAAGCACACAGCACTACAACAACTAAGGATGTATTACTATTTTCTATCAAATTATGAGATGAACCCTCAATACATTTACAACTCCTAAATGCAGTCTGTGGAATGCCAAGGACCCACAGGTAGGCTTCAGAGGATCTATGACTCTATGAAATGGTAGGCAAGTTTTTGTGACAAGCACATGGGCTTCTTCTAGAATGAGAGCCCATGGTTTTGGACATGTTTGTAGATCTCTGATTCCCAAAAGGATGAGAAGGTATGATAAGGTATGGTCACAGCATCTCTCTTCCAAGAAATGAACAGGCAGGAGCTTAGTGAGGTCCTTCCAAGTCAGAGATGGCCATTGCAGGATGATGGGATCTCAAGAACCAAAGTGGGCAACTTCTTTTGCAGTGTGCACATCTTGTGACCTCCACATTGCCTGTTAACTTGGTGGTTGGGTCTGGTTCAGTGCCATCTGTTCATGCCAGGTGTGTTCACTTTGTAGCTGGAAGGGTAAACACTACACCTTCTGGCTCACATCTGGGATCAATGTGCAACATAGGCTAGATGGCACCATGTCAGGGGTATGCCCCCACTTCCTATTCATAAAGCAGTTAAGAAAATGAGCAGACCTCCCTTTACAAACACATGGACTGTCTGTTTTGGGCTAAATGGAAAATCTCCTTGGAACCAGAGTCTAAAAAGCAACTGCATGTTCTTCCCCATTCTGAATGGTTTGATATAGGGCACTTTAAAAAGACCAGTCAAAACCATTCACTGGTCTAAGAATAGGAACAAAATTTTAAAATACAGGGACAGAGCCTTCTACCTAATGCCAAGACTGTTCCCCCAATTTACTCAGCCAGAACACCTTTTGGCCACAGTTTTCTCTCCTTTGCACAATTACTGTCTACCATCCTATATTTAATAACTTTGTTTACCAGCTTATTCACAGTATCACCATTAGAATTAATAATAACTGCATTGTTGGTCATTCATACCAAGATACTTTGGGAAGTGAGGGGCTGATGCCAGGATAAGAGGTGAGATTAAGGAGTGGTGGCTTTGACAGCACCAAGTTCAACAAACTCAAGGACTTAGCTCTGGCTCTTTCACCCCAAATCCTTCCTGTCAAATGAAGCACTGGACACATGCAAAGTGCTCACTAAGGTCCTCCTGAGACCCAGCAGTCAGCACCAGCAGCTGGAATGCATGGTGGAGCTCAACCTCTACTTCCTTATCAGCAAGTCACATGACTTCTACATCCCATGTATGTGTAACTTCCTGAACCTCCATAAGCTTCCAGTTCCACCCTGATCAGACATCTCGGACTATAACCGTAGCCTGCCTCACTTGACTGGGCAGGAATTAAATGAAGTCACCCACGGGGCCTGAAAGAATGAGAATGAGTGAACAGTAAGGTTGACTATGCTTAGCATATGTTACTCCTAGATCATTTCAATAAGGTACATAAAGCAGATGACCATGACACTGTATACCAGCACCCATCTCATGGGCTCAGTGGGAGCCACCTCACCCCTGCAGAAAGCCTAACCCAGTCTGTCTGACCCTGAAATCCTGGCCTATTCTCTTCCCTGAGACCCAGGAAACTGCCTTTTTCTCAAGGCTAAAGAGGTAGGTTCCATAGTTCCAATGTCATTAGCGGCCACCTTTCCTACTCTGAGGAAAAAGCAGGGCCACTAAGAGAAAGGATGATAAGCAAGGGAGTTGACCTGGAGGGCAAACCTAGGGTCACTCAAGCTGGCCTCCCTAGTCCCCAGACCAGCTGTGTTTTTGTCTCCCATGAGGACTGGACAAGCAATTCTGACGAGGATCCTGTAGGCTAGGAACCATTTCTTCAGCCAAAGCAACTTTGAACTCCAAGTGCAATCAAAAGGCTCCCAAGAAGGACATCATGTCCTATAGAGAGCTAGGAGCCATGGACAGGTAGCATCCTAGAAGAGAATGACTTTTATTTAAAGAGAGGAGGAAGAGAGAAAAACAGAAGAGGTACAGAAGGAAAAAGAGGAGGAGCAAGAGGAGAAGAAAAAGCAGAAGGAGGGAGAGGAGGGGAAGGAGAAGGGAGAAGAAGAAGAGGAGGTAGAGGAAGAAAAGCAGGGGAAGGAGAGACCTTCACTAAAGCTCACCTGTGCCAGGCTGAGCTGAGCACTCCGCTTGCCCTGTATCATCTGCCCCGCTGTGGACACTCCACACAGTGGGCATCATATTTATCCTATCTTATGGAGGAGAATGCTGAGGTACCTAGAGGTGTCTTCGTGAGTCACCACATTCTGGAATACATCATTGCTGACTGCTAATGACCCTTCCATCCCAGATGACCAACCTAAGCCAAGATCGTAATAACCCTCAGGGGCTAGACCAAGAATGGGAATATAGCCTTCATGGGCCAACCTAGAGGACAAAGCTTGACCTTTGGGCATCCTGTCCCTCCTGCTCAGGGGATACAGCTATAGAAGGAAGCTGACCACAAGAAGAAGTGGCCTTGACAGTTGCCACAAAAATGGAGTTCTCAGGTAAGCTGAGTTTGAACTTCAGGTAAATAATGACTTATACTTTGGTATGTGCGTCCCCAACATTGAGTGGCATGGATTTTTATCCTCAGAAAATATTCACTGGCTGTCTGACTTCAAGTCTACCTGGGTACCCTGCATTTGTATTTGCTAAAGATGCCTCAGAGGAGAGAAAAGGCACAACAATCTCAGGAGACTGCTGACCACACAGCCCTTTACCTGAAACATCTCAGAGCCTCTGGTTCCACAAGGCTATCACATCCTTGACCAGGGCACAGTTCAGAATCCTCTTACTTCCACCCCATCCTATATCTCCTGGGGCTAGCCAGTGACTTCCAAGCCAGGCAGGAAGGATGCTCAGCCCAAGCTTCAGCATCATGTTAATTCCCAAAGGGTCGGGGACTGAGCACCGTATTAAAAGCTACCGGGCTCGTGTTTGGCACCTTGAACTTGTATTTTTAGAATGGTAAGGATGCGGCTCGACAGACTTACTGGAATTCATCGGATTCTCTTCAGTCAATGTAAATGTGTCATTATAAAGTCACAGAATTCGAACGCACTTAAAACTGGAAGCCTCCTTCATGAATACTAACAAACTCTGAAATCACAGGGAAGACGACTGCCGACAGCGATCGAAAACACCCAGCAAGCCAAGATTAAGGATTTCAGTTTTTAAACAGTAATGATAAACTCCCATGTAATTTTGTTTAGAAAAAAACATCAATTAGCCACAGAGAAAAATTAGACTTTAGATCAAACATGGAGCATTATAAGCTAGTCACATAGAGCGGGAAGGAGTATGCGAGCTAGCGCCTGGACAGGTGGATGTGGACTGCGGTGCTATTTAAAGATAAAAGTGTGTGTGTGTGTGTGTGTGTGTGTGTGTGTGTGTGTGTGTGTGTGTGTGCTTGACACTGTTCACCAGCATCAGATATCTCAAGATAATGAACCTATACATTTTATATGCAATACCTTGCACATTAACCATCAACTGTGTTCACAGACGCCCGTCAGCTCTGAACACAGGATGTTGGGGTAACTCTTACAGCTGAGGACAGATAGTCGCCGTATCTTGGTCTATACCCACCAGTCTGAAGTGCTGCTCTAGTGAAGAGGCCTGCCATACCAGAATGTACCACCATTAACTTCACCACCACCGGGGCACATAGAACCTCTAACACACAGTATGAGGCAAATTAGAAAAATTGCAAAGTGAAGGGAAGTCTAAGAAAACTGTCATAGGAAAAAGATCACTTTTTCACACACACGTAGGAGTGAGTTCAAATTAATCCATAAATTAACAGATTTAATCAATTTACTGTTAACCAGCATTTTAAAAAGAATTTTAAAAGAAATTAAATTGAGATACCCTCTTTTGTCATCTAGCAAATTTAGAAGCTCACTTTCAGCAGTTTAATGAAACAATTTTCACAAATTTCCAATAGGAGCTGTGTGAGGAGAACAAGAAGACTTGATAAAACATTTCTCAGTTTTATGAAAGAAAGAAAGAAAGAAAGAAAGAAAGAAAGAAAGAAAGAAAGAAAGAAAGAAAGAAAGAAAGAAAGAAAGAAAGAAAGAAAGAAAAGAAAGAAGGGAGGGAAAGAGACAGAGAGAGAGAGGGAGAGCAGGAGGGAGGGAGGGAGGGAGAGAGGGAGGGAGGGAGGGAGGAAGGAAGGAAGGAAGGAAGGAAGGAAGGAAGGAAGGAAGGAAGGAAGGAAGGAAGGAAGGAAGGAAATGTGAAATGGGAGCAGAAGGAACTCAGGCAAAAAGATGGACCAACAGACATGAAAAGTGCACCAAGGCCAAACAATTACAATTGGTAGGACAGCCGCAGGCCTGTACCGGAAGCAACATGGAGCAAAGCCGGATGTTCGGGAACAGTCACGTGACAGACGAGGAAGTAAGAAAGGTGGCTGACCACTAGAGAGGATTGGCTGCCATGCAGAGAAAACTAAGAAGACAGCTTGGGAGCTTTGATGGAAGACGTGTTTAAGTCTGAAGGGGAAGAGCTCACAGCTGGGCAGCAGCCTCCTCCACTGAGCACCCAGGCCCCAGCTTCCCAAGGGAAGCTTCCCAGAGGCCCCGGGTTCAGTCAGCTGGTGTCTCCCACACCTTGTTGGGTAGTGCTCAGTACCCATCTGTGCTCAGTACCCCTCTGTGCTCAGTGTCCCTTTGTGCTCAGTACTCCTCTGTGCTCAGTATCCGTCTGTGCTCAGTACCCATCTGTGCTCAGTATCCATCTGTGCTCAGTACCCATCTGTGCTCAGTACCCCTCTGTGCTCAGTATCCCTCTGTGCTCAGTACCCCTCTGTGCTCAGTATCCGTCTGTGCTCAGTGCCCCTCTGTGCTCAGTACCCCTCTGTGCTCAGTGCCCCTCTGTGCTCAGTGCCCCTCTGTGCTCAGTGCCCCTCTGTGCTCAGTATCCCTCTGTGCTCAGTACCCCTCTGTGCTCAGTACCCCTCTGTGCTCAGTATCCGTCTGTGCTCAGTGCCCCTCTGTGCTCAGTATCCCCCTGTGCTCAGTGCCCCTCTGTGCTTAGTACCCCTCTGTGCTCAGTACCCCTCTGTGCTCAGTACCCCTCTGTGCTCAGTATCCCTCTGTGCTCAGTGTCCCTCTGTGCTCAGTGCCCCTCTGTGCTTAGTACCCCTCTGTGCTCAGTACCCCTCTGTGCTCAGTACCCCTCTGTGCTCAGTACCCCTCTGTGCTCAGTGTCCCTCTGTGCTCAGTACCCCTCTGTGCTCAGTATCCCTCTGCGTCTCCTGGTCCCTCTTACAGCCACATCCCCCAACATCTTAAAAGATTCCAGGAAGTTTTCTCTAGACAGTTGGGGATTCCCAATTCTTAGAGCTGTGTCAAGGTAACAGTCACCCCGATGTGAGTTGCGGAGAAGAATCCTTACCTGCTTCCTCTTTTCAGGGGGAAGAGATGGGTCTCCGTCCTGCGAGGAAACAAATACGAAATTTCACTTCCTACGAATAAACCCGGACTCACCACAGAATCAGCCCTCAGTTGGACCAAACCGTGACTCTAAATTCAGACCAACCCCCATCAGCCATGGAGCTAGTAAGGTGAGGACAAGCTCGGCAACTCTTTAAAAATAACTACCACTTGATAGGGGACCCCAGAGAATCGGCTCCAATCAAGACCAAACATGGATTTTCCAAAATGATGTTTCTAAAAGGGAAATCTAGATGGGTCAAAATTACTTTTGAGCAGAACATAAACTGAAATAGTGTTTCATTTGTTTGAAGTTCTTTGAAATCGAATAAAAAGAATAGTGACTGACATGCACACAGATAAACACATGCACACACATGCACACACATGTATACACACATAAACATGCATTCATATGTACATATACAAGCATTCATACATACATATACAGGCACACACATGTACAAATACATATGTACACACATACAAATGCATACATATATACACAGGCATACACACATAAACATGTTGCATATGCACACACATGTGCACATGTACACACATGCACAAACACACATATACACATAAACATGCACACATACACACAGGCACACACATACATACATTTACACACACATACACACATACAAGTAAACACACATGCAGAAGAACACACAGGGACATATAATTACACTCATAAATAAATACACACATGCACATATACAAACACACACATTATATGCACATATGCACACACACCTGCATATTACTTATGGGCAGAATAATCAAGGGAGGGAAATCTGACTTGCTCAGATAAATAATACTGGGAATTTTTAGTTCTACTGGGAATTTTGACTTATAAAAGTTGAGTCCTTCTCCCATTTTTTGCCTTTGGGAACATAACTATCTCAAGAGAATGAACAAATGCTCACCAAATGAGCACCCTTTTATTATTATTATTATTATTATTATTATTATTATTATTATTATTATTATTATTATTATAGTTTTAACAAGACAGCATCTCTCAGTGTAGCCCAGGTTGGCCCCAAACTTCCCATTCTCCCACTTCAGCCTGCCAAGTGCTGGGCTTACAGGTATGTGCCACCAAACCCAGATAAGTGAGTTCTCTTACAAAGACACCACTCACATATCTACCCAAGTTATCTGAACTTGAAGAATATTTCTATTTCTACTCCAGGACAGTTCAACGGTCCCAGGCAAATGATGAAATGTTAATAACAGAGCCTACACTTCGTAGACACTGGGCACACACCTGCGATCCCAGGACTTGGGTAGTGAGCACATGAAGACCACAGGTTGAAGGCCAGTGTGATCCACATGGTGAGTTCTAGACCAGTCTGGGACACATGCAACAGTGTGTGGACCGAGGAGAGGGACCGCATCGACAGAGGAAGGAAGCTGGGGTGTGAAGCTGCACTGTTCCTCTACTTCTAATTCACATCCTTCAAAAAATCCATAAGAACCCCAAAGAAAACCGAATCACCCAGAACAAGGGGAGGGTCATAACTATAATGGATGTGTCCCTACCATGAGGACTATGCCAAGGCTCCAGAGGTCATGTGATGGCTGTTCTTGTTGTCAACTTGACTACATCTAGAAGTAACTAAAACCCAGTGGCTAGGCACACATAGGAGGGACTTTTTTTTTTTCTTTTAAAATTATTTGACATGAGAAGGCCCACTCCTTATGCAGATCTTTGAGGCAAGAAGATCCACCTTTACTCTGGACCACACCTTCTGTTGGCAGCCTAAATAAAGGACTTGGATGGAGGAAGCTTGCTCTCTCTTTGCCTGCTTGCTCGTGTTCTCGCTCCCACTGCCAAGTCCACTCCTTCACTGGAATTGGAGCCTACTTATTTGGGATTCTGAGACATCCAGCTGTGTGGACTGAACAACTACTGGATTCATGGACCTTCCCTTGGTAGACAGCCATTGTTGGACTAGCTGGACCACAGCCTGTAAGCCACTCTAGTGAACCTCCTCCCCCTCCTCTCTCTCTCTCTCTCTCTCTCTCTCTCTCTCTCTCTCTCTCTCTCTCTCTCTCTCTCTCTCTCTCTCTCTCAATATGTGTGTGTGTGAGTATGTGTATGTATATGTGTATTCATTCTATAAGTTCTGTTCCTCTGGAGAACCCTGACTAACATAGGTGACTTCAGCCTGGGTATAAGGTCTAGGAAGCCTTCACTGCAAAGTGCTGGATAAAGAGAGCATATTTTAGACGGCAGTGGCACATGCCGTCCAGCAGAACTCCATGCCGAGGCAGAAAAGAACAGCAGCCACCATGGGAGCCCTCAACCCTCATCATACAGCAGCCATCAGCCACTTGTGGGTTTTGAGCCCATGGAATGTGACAGGGCCATGGGGAACCGAGTTTCTCATTTTCTTTAATGCCAATTAATTTAGTTAAGTTAGACAGGCATATGCAGCTGGCAGCCTCTCTGTATTAGCACAGATTTAAGATATTAACACTCTTTAAAATCTCAAGGAAAGTTCACATCAGCAAACTAATAGGGAAACAGCCACAGTAAACACATGTGGACATGAGCATCTTCACATGTGTTAGATCCAGCAGCCTGGAAGTACATACATGTGGAGCAGACTATAGAGGAAATACGTGGTGTGCACATTTCTACTTATAAACTTTGGTTTGGTTTGATTTGGGTTTTTTGTTTGCTTGCTTGTGACAGGTTATCAAGCCTCTAACCAACTATGTAGCCAAGGAAGGCCTTCAATTCCTGATCCCCCTGCCTCCACATCCCAAGCTAGGGTTACAGGCATATACCTGGTGAACTGTTGGGAAGGGGTCACTTTTGAAGAGAGCACATCGTCACATCCCTTTTTCCCATCTTTAGAGAGGGGACCAGCTGCCTCTCCAGTGTCAGACTTACAATCAGCTCTCGGTACTTCTTCTTCAGCGACTGGTGTCGTTCTCGCAGCTGATTGGCCATGAGTTTGTACTGGTCCCTCTCCTGCTGGCAGGTGTCCAGCTCCTTGGAGAGGATCAGCAGGGCCTCCTTCTTGCTCTCCAGCTTCCGTTTACATACCAGGTACTGTAGAACAAATGAGCACTGGTCAGAAATGGCAGGTGGGCTTCTACAACCCCAGTGCACTGTGCTCCGCATTCCCTCCTTCTCGGTGGTTAGGAATCCCACACTTTTAGACACTAACCAATAGCACGTGGACAGAAAGGCCGCCATATTGCCTGATACGTGGTTCTCTCAAGACAGAGCCAAGCCTTAGCTGTCTGTGAACTTTCACACACTGGGGCAGCTATAATAATTTATTGCAAATAAGTTAAAAGGTAGAACTATAAGCCAGCAAGATGGTTTAGGGGTCAAAGTACCTGCCAGCAAATGCTGATGGCCTCAATCTGATCACCTGAGCCCAGAATGCTAGGAGAGAACCAATTCTCACACACACACCATCCACATGCACATAATAATAATAAAGTAGGACTATTTTTAAAATTACATATAAGGATAAATAGATGTCTAGATCCCAGATTTATCCAATATGGCATGTGTGTGTGTGTATGTGTGTGTGTGTGTGTGTGTGTGTGTGTGTGTGTGTGTATCCATATAATATTACATACAATTTTATTAAAATTTCACAAAGTAATACACATAAAGATATGTAATGAAAAATTTATAAATATTGATAGGAATCATCTCTTGCTAGTAATTTATTTTCCTCAAGTTTTAAATTTTTTCCTTATGCTTTTCTGTTTTTTTCTAAATTTTTGAGGATAAGTCCATATGCTGTTGATCATAAAAATAACCCCAAATATTGTGAGAACTATTTCTTTGAACCTTGGCCATTCCCACCCATGAAACCAAGCAGCCGCTTTCCCCTGGAGAATTGGTTCACTAACTCGGCTCTGATGGGTAGACCCTCTTCTAGGATCAAACACAGGCACCCATCCATCACCAGAGAGTAGGTATTTTTGCCACACTCTGAATTCCCCCAACCGCCAGGCCACTGACTGGGACTCCTGCCTTCAAGCAACGGCATTTTGTATCTCTGCGTCTCCCTCCTGCCCTGCACCAGGAAGGAAGCTCAGCCAGCAGTCCCACCACAGCGGCCCGTGTGAGCCTGGAGAAGCTTCTACTTTGACTGGATATATTACACTGCCTGGCGTTATTCACATATGTGAAATGTGGCACTAAATACCTTTTGAATTTTCCCCATAAAAGACCAAATTCAGAGCATTCATGAAAACAATTTATAGTTTCATTATACACCCTGACACGAGCGCTTTGTCATTGTGGGCGCTCGCACAAAGCAGAGCAAGAACCGGCACTCCCCTACCATTTGAGCCAATGCTCTTTACGGACAAAAAGCATTACTCATATATAGTGCTTGCTCAGAACCGACTTTGTTAAGTTCAATTTCAAATAAATGAAAGGGGGGAAAAAAAGAGAGTCTTGCGCATTAGCACGTTTTTTTCCCCTTTAAAAAAAAAAGTAATTGCTTAGTTTCAAAAACAAAGGGGAAAGAAAAGGCGTTCTGAGGCAGATTTGAGTTCTGAGAAAGGACACTTCACCTTGGTGGAATTTTATTCCCCACAGTAATGAGGTTGGAATCCTGCCTTAAAACGCTCTAGGTTCTGAGACTCTGACATTGTCTGCGGTGACGCAAGGTGGTCCTGTTGCCACAGTGATTTCTCAAGAGTCAAGTCCCCAACAAGTAAATATCAGAGGTGAGTGGCTTGAAACCCTGAACGGCGGTGTCCTGAGGGAGGCATTGAGGTTTCACAGGGGAAAGCATCATTCCATCACTTAACCCATCCGCCCTTGTCCTCGTCTTTCCCCAGTCAGCCGCCCCAGTTGCCGGGGCTTTGGGCGTCAGTGGTACCAAGACTCCATTTACGGGATTCATACCCGAGGCCCCAAAGATGTCCAGTGTCTTTGACTTCAGGGAAGAGAATCTCAATCGTATCAAGACATTTCAGCAGTTAAGCTTGCCTAGCACACCCATCTCATGAAGTGGACGGCAAAGTCTACCTCATACTGAGAAAGCAGAAATTCAGGTTCCCTGCCTTTGAGTGATCCAAGAGGAAAAGCATCTCTCTCCCAAGGCACGGTCCAAGTTGGAAGCTGTGAGAGGCAGTAGAAAAACTCCAGCTTCCGGCTCTGTGGAACCTGGTAGAAGCCAGACACGGAGGCCTTGATAAGCCAGGGTGGTCCAGAGTTTGAGACACTGAGTTCTGCAGGTTCACCCCTAAGCACATGACAGTTAAAGTTTCATCCTAAAGCAAGGCTCAGGAAACATCAGAAACGTCTGCAGAGGGGGCAGAAAGAGCAGGATGATGGGGAGGAGCAGGAGTGCCAGGAAGGCTGGCCTGGCATTCATGAGCTCAGCGCAGCTAAGGCTAGCCACATGGGAGCTAGTCCAACAGATCCAAAAACACTCCACAAGGCAGCGCTAACTGGACACAGTGGTATACCAACGAGAAAAAAGAGGACATGAAGGCATGAACATGAGAAGGGGACATGTTGGGGGAGGGGGGTCTGGAGCTGACAGAGGAGTTGGGGTAGATGGGATTTTTATTACAAAAAGCATATATATAGTATACATATGCATCATACACATACCCATACATACACACATATATATTCAAAGAAAGCAGAGGCGGTCTGTACAGAAAATGAAGCCACACTGAGAAAAGGGTGGTCCTAGAAAGTGATCGCTCAGCCGTACTTTCTTCTGCTGGCTGTAGTCTAGAGAACTAATTGTTAAAAACTTTAGGCCAACACTATCTGTTTTTATCAGCAGGAAAAACCTTAGGCTGAAGCCTCACTTACAAAACAGCCCAAAGTGGATCTGAGTGCAGAGCTAACAGAGTGAAGATTTGTCTTCTTAGACAGCCACCTGCATCCACAGGCAGCATCGAGGATCCAGGAACGAAATGTCAGCGCTTCTAAGATGCAAAGGTTTACTTGGTATGGGAAGACCCAGGGGACCCTGGAGTGTTTCAGTGGACAGGAGAGGCTGCACAGAAGCAGAGACGCATTCATTGGCTTCTTTTTCAGACTGCAGAAGCTCCTCCTGCCTTGATTTCCCCAACATGATGGACTATGCCTTGAACTGCAATCTAGAATTGACACTTTCTTCCCTAAGCTGCTTTTGTGAGAGTATTTCATCACAGCAACAGAGAAAAGCTAAGCCAGTGGCCTTGTCTGATTTTCCTGTCCTTTCTGTGGTACGACTTGGTCTAGAGCTGTGCTTGGTCTTAGAGAGTGGTTACTTCCAGCATTTCCTCTGTGACAGTAGAGACTTCATCTTATTCTTTCCAGATTCCCAGTGCTGAGAAAAATGCACGGTACACAGCAGGTGATCAATACATGTGCATGTACATATACATGTATAAGATATAACACTGTAAGTGATACAATGTATGAATTTTCTCCTTTATCCTACTATATGCACATGTATAACACATATAGCATGAATAAGAGATAATAATGTATGTACATAGACGTTATTCACATGGATGGACCCTTCACATGTTATCTAGAACTTCATCAGACCTTGTGGCATATGCAGTAATGCCCCCATTCTACAGATTCCCTGACTCTGAATCACCTAGACCAGGCTTCTTAGTGTACAAATGAGGAAACAGACTCAGCATGGTGAAGTGACTTATCCAAAGCTGGCTAGTCAAAGCTAGTCAAACTGGTTATTTGTCTCACTCCAAGTTCAAGGCTCTTTCTGGATAGCAAATGACTTCAAGTTCTTGACAAGTAAGGGGAAAAAAAGAAAGACCATGAATTCAGAATAATGCCTGAAGGTTTTGTTACGATAACAGTGGGCATGTAATGATGATGATGTGAGAATGTATTATTAACTACTAGTTACTCACTACTGTACTCTGGATAATACTAAAGGAGATAAAAACTTCCCTCCAAGGAACCACACAGGATACAGTCATGGTAGAAGTCTCGGCAGAAGAAGCCAGCATATCTGAGCTCCAGTCTTAGCGTTACTACTTCCTAGCTCTGTGATCAGCCAGTTAACCACTCTGCACCCCAGCCTCCCTGCTTTTCAAATAAAGATGGAGACAGCACCTTCCCAGGGTTGGCATTTTAAAAGTTAGCATTTGTGAAACATCTAACGCATTAACTGTAATCTCAATGACTTCCACTCAGATGGCTTGGGGTGAGACAAGTGGGGAAATCTTAGAAGTGAAGGTGTTCACTGGAGGAAGGGGGTGACATGTGATGTGGAGCCTGCAGGTCAGGGAGAGGGGGTCAGAGGTTTCTACGGGGTCAGAGGTCACTGTGACAGGCAACAGGAAGCAAACAGAGCTCTAGTAGGGAAGCAAAGGTGTGGGCCTCCTAAAGACACTGGAGTTGTACCGTGAGTGGAGGGGTGAAATTGGCTAGGGGGCTGTTTGGGGTGAAGGTAGAGAGGCAGATGAGGTCTAAGGGTGCAGATTTGGCTGAGCAGTTCAGACTCTCTTCTCCCAGGAATGAGGAACCTGGGGTCTCTAACTAGAGGAAGATCATTCAGAATCTTTTCATGGGGAAAAATGCTATCCTGTCATCCGAGGGGGGAAATCATATTGGCCTGCACAGCATGGGCACAATTTGCGATGCAGCCCACAGTGGGAGGAAAAGACAATGGGGCTCAGGACACCAACATTGTTGCACTCTGCAGTGTGATCTGCCCAGCAGGCCTCCGGAGAACACTCTGGCTCGGCTATTTCTTAATGTGGTCTGTCTTCGCCTTGTCTAATACAACATGGTTAGACAGGATGTTCCCCAGACAACCAGACACACGAGGAATTGGCCTCAGCCACAGAACCTGATATAGGGATCATATTGGTGGGTCATTGAGTCACGTGACTGCCCCCACCACACTACAAAGGCGGTGAGCAGGACAAACCCAGGAAAATGCTCCACTCTAGCCCCTTGGGTGGGGCCAGAGGATTCACCTTTAGTCTCCTTATTTCTTTGCTATTGCTCTCTAGTCAAGTAATAACTCTGTTGGCCAAGTTCACAGATGGAATAGGAATGGTGGATTTTTCACCCTCTTTCCAGTTTCAAAACAGGAGACACTCAATTTATTTTCAAGAAAGGAGAAGGAGCAAAGACATTGGTTGTTGAATGTTTGCCGTGTGTCCAGTATTCCTAGAAGCAATAAGAACTTTTTTTTTATTGTATTAGTAACAGTAGCCACCACTATGGCAAGCTCACCATTTTCCATTCTATGCTGGGTGCTGTATTTGTTCCCCGTGGTTGGCCTCTGTAACAGGCAGTAAGATTAACCCCTTTTTTGGAATGGAAGATTCTGAGCCCAAAGAAGTCAATCATCTAATGATTGCAAAGGTAAGAAGAGATGGTAGGGTTGCACTGTTACCTGTACTCAGAAATTAGGATACTCTGGTGGGGGGTCACAGAGATAGACACTCTAACATAGGAATGTACTAGAAGAATATTGGCACTTGTAGACTTGGCTAGTGAGAAGAGACTTAGATTAGGGGGAGGGGAGGTATGAAGGGAACTGTAGACACTGAGGGCAAGGCCCAGGGCACCCACCACCAGGTATCATTACAGGAGAGTTTGGGTCAGAAATTGCCAAAAGGGTGAGCTGAGCTCCAAGTGTTCGAATCTTTTCTATCTGCAGGGCTCTTGTCCACAGTCCTATGGTAGACAGACTGGCCAATGACAATAGTCTCCCAATAAAGGAGCTCTGAGAAAGAGACATGAATACTGGGAATTGAGAAAATGGCCAACTCAGGGAAGATCCATTTTACTGACCATTTCTGAACATTGCTAAGGTTCTGGAACTTTCTCATGGCTCATGATTAAAGGCTGAAAAATAAATGATGGCTATTTGCCAGCAATCCCTTTTATTTTCATTGACCTCTGAGCTGCTATTGATCAGATGCAGAAACATGTGTCACCCGATGACAGTTGTGGGCTGTTGGGACTCCTCCAGCTGCAGGTGGGCATATACCTACCAGCTGGAGAGAGGAAAATGCCATCCACCAAGTAGACCAGGCAATCCAGGAAAAGCGAATGGAATGAACTCCGTAAAATATGCCCCGTTTCTGGCATGTATACTAGATATCGTGAAATATTTTTATTATCCACTCAAAAATAGATTTCTTTTGAATTGCATTTCAATTACTTTTTTGAAGCTGAACTCGTAACTCATATGTGATGTTAATTCACGCCCACAAGTGAAGGTAGTCGTACTCGTCACCTTAAGAACCCAATCCCACAGTTTGGGCTATTGAGTGGCTTTTATCTACCCATTCCCTGTTATCTGCAATAAAGCAAATCATAATTGCTACAAGGAAGACCATAATAATTAAACGACTATCTGACATACTACATTAGGATTTGGACAGCTTTACGACTGGCTAACTGCGGCCGAGAGAGGAGGTAGCTCAGTGTCAGGGGAGGATGTCTGCCAAGTGACCCTTTCCACCAAAGAGTGACTCTTGGTTCTTTATGATTTTTAGTGAAGGAATCCAGCTGGTTTTCCTCCACCCTGCACGAGCATGCCTGCTACCCCAAGAAAGCCTCACAGACAGAGGATAGCACACAGAGCTGAGGGTCAAGAGCCGGGATAGTCCCCAAATTTGTTAGCTGAAAACTCACTCTGCTTGGAGGTACTTTGTCCCCTAGAGCTGTAGTTTGGATGTTAAATGTCCCCCCAAGGACCCATCTGTTTCCTTTCTGGCTTAGTAATATTAGAAGGCTGTGGATCCTTTTAGAGGCAGGGCCTCATGGGAGGTCTTGGGTCATGGGAACATACAGTTGAATCGACAGTGTAGGGTAAGATGCTCTTCTCTCTCTTTTGAGTCCCGGCCATGAGGTGAGCAGCTTTGTTCCAACCTACTCCCCACTATCATCATCCTAAAGCTGAAAAACAATGCGGGCAACTGGCCATGGATACAGTCTTTAAAATGCCAAGACCCTTCTCTCTTGAGAAGATACTTACTCTCTTGTTTATCTCTCTCTTGATAAGTATTTACCACAGTTATGGGAAGCTGACCACACCAGGTCACCCTCTCTTTTCCATTCTGTTGTTAGTGCCCTCTTTCCCCCCGCCCCATCTCCCTTCAGTCACCCCTCCTTCCTACCCAACAAGAAGCACTGCGTAAACATCACTCAACAATCAACACACCTTCTCCACCTCCAAAAAGCCACCTCTTTGTTCTGAAACTTGTGCGTGGCTCTGCCCTGTGATGTCTGGGCAGACTCTTACCACAGCCTCTTCTGCATTCCCTACCTGCCCAGTCCACAGCCTTTGAAAAGCCTAAATCAGGCCCTACCACTCTTTTTTTTTTTTTAATTAATCATTCACTCATTTCATCTATTTAGAGAAAGAGAGATTGGGCACACATCAGGGGACAATGTTCGGCTGCCTCCTTCTACCATGTAGGACCCAGGGATCAAGCTAGATCATCAGTCTTTACAGCAAGCAACTTTACCCACAAAGCCATCTTGATGGCCCGCCTACCATTCCAAAAAAAGAAAGAAAAAAAAAAAGGAAGAAAGAAGAAAAAGAAGAAGAAACACTAAAATATAAAACAAAACAAAACTCTGAATGTTAAAGCCCCTCAGTATTTGGCTATAGCCTACCTCTCACGTGACTGCAGCTGCTCTTCAGTGCTGGGGAAAGAGTCCTGTCCCGAAAGCCTCTTACCCTCCCCGTGGAGGAAGAGTGGCCTCCTGGTGGCTGCACAGAACTCTGACTGCACCTCGATGAGAAATGAAGTGGGATCGGATGGGGTGTGTGCAAGCATGCGCACGCCACGCATGCACATGCTGCAACACAGTGCCTGCCCAGCTGCCTAATCTAGGCCCCTGGCCTCTGCTACCAGGCCTTTCCCATACAGTATCGAATCCCCAAAGACAAGCACAGGCTCTAGCCTACAGTGAGAGCCCAGAACATACTAACGAATAGAGATGTAACTTCCGTCCCCAGTAAGTGAATGTACACATACATTGATATGCAGATGTATACATTTAGTGTTAATTTACATATTTTAGTGAGACAGTCATCAATTTGATATTCTGCCGAAATCTCTAACAGCTGTGTCCAACCCATGGCCCAAACATGGCTACAAATGCTGCCCAGCACAAATCACAAACTAGGGATTTGGGGGAATTATTTTATAAGAATGTTTTGTAACACGATTGTTCTATTCTGGAATGTGAACTTTGTAGATGACAGTTTCACACTGCAAGGTCAAGAGGCTACGTACTGGTGAAGATTTTCATGTCCCAGTTCTGCAAGCAACAGTGTATCCATGGAGAGAAGGTGGGCGAATTCCTTACAGTCATCACAACAGGATTAGCGTTTTGACCTTTTGGCCCTTAACACAGTCCCTTCCCCACGTGTGTCCTTCTAAGCCCTGCACATTTGCCAAACGGGCACCCAGGACTGTCCCTTAGAGAGACACATACACGTCCTTAACTTCTTAAAGACATGGGCTGGACATTCAGAGTAAAACACCATGCGGGGCAGCCACACTACCCTGCCTGTTACTGAAGTCTCTGCCTGTAGAATCCCAGCCTCCCCTGTGCCTCCCTCAAGCCTTAGGTCCAAGCCCGTCCTGCCCACCTACGCCCATCCTCCACGGGCGCATCTCCCAGCGCGTGGGCCCTTTGCTCTGTTGGTGTTCGCCTCTCTAACTTCCAGCTAACAACCCGGCCATCCTAAGCCAGTGGCTTAAGGATTCTAATGCCATCCTGGAAGACGACTGTTTTTATGATCCATCTTCTTCAGACTCACCATCACATCCCCCCCCCTCCCTGGGATACTTTCAACAGGCAAACTTTGATGATCTGAAAGCCCCCGGGACATGTGCTGGAATTTAAGTTAAGTGAGATTTCAGGTAATTGGAAAAGTTTATAACGTGAACCGCAATAGCTGGGAGGTATGTGAAATTCCCTGACAGTCTTGGTTAACTGAAGTGGTGAATAACGAGGTGTGCCTGCAGATCTGTCTCAATCCTTCTCTCCTTACCGCTTCCCTTCCCTCCCACCATCTCACCTCCACTCCCGCCCCCTCCTCCTCCTCCTTCCTTCGGGCCTGTAAGAGATGAGGAAGAATGCCAGGGAAGGAGACTGCCTATCCTTCTGCTGGCCACAGTGAGCCAGGGCATCCCTCTTCCTTTGCTGAAGACAGCACATTTTTGTCAAACTCACTGCCTCCCCAGAGTGATGCTGCTGTCACCAGTGTGAGGATAATCTGACCTTGCCTGGAGCCAAGACGCTGCCTGCCAGTGGAGTGTGCGACTCCAGTTGGTTAGAGAGATCAAATGTTCAGGAGGCGGCACTACCATCACCCAGGCAGCTGCGGAGGCTCTCCCAGTCCCATCCAGGTTGCTGAGGGAGTGGGCTCCTCAGGCACACTGGATTCAAGGACAGCCTGTGTAAGGACCCTGTGCACGGATCCATTTTCATACTATATTATGCAACAGTCACACACAGACTAGAAGAGGGAATTTTCTGGCCATCTCCACACGGGAGAAAGATTCAATTCAGCTCTTCAGGGTTGAGTGGCAGAACCCTTGGCACGTGTTAGTCAGGCTGACTTCAAAAGCTGGGAACCAACAGTGGCTCAGCTTCCCCTGGAATGGGAAAGAGATAATAAAAAAGCCCCTAGGCCAGGGATACCGGTGCATGCCTGTAGTTAGAGCACTCGGAAAGCTGAGCAGAATAGGATTTTGAGTAAGAGGCCAACTGGAGTCACAGAGAAAGACTGTACTTTTCCAGATAGGGTGGGAGGTCTGGGTTGTAGCTCAGCGGTAGAATATCTGCCTAGCAAATGAATAAACAAACAAACAAACAAATACAGAAATTTTTATGAAGGCCCTACACTTCCACTGGCAGGACTAAAGTACCCCCTTTTGAAAAATATCAGCTCCTAATTTCTCAGACCTTCTCCCAACAGGGCAAGCCAAAGGGGACCCAAGGCTATTCTCTACCTTGAGAGGAAGCTCCCACTTCCTCCGAATGCTGAAACACAGCCTCTTCAGGACTCACTCTGCCTCCCAGGCAGCTGCCGACAAAGAGAACCCAGGAGGAACCAACATCAAGGCATCATGTTGGATTTGGGGTTTGGGGAACACCGTGTGGATTTCATGGCCATCACCCACCCAGGAAACACAAGGAGCTGCTCTCCAACCCAGTACTTGGAGGTTTTCCCCTCCTACACATAATACATATGGTCATCATCACTCTGGAGCCTGGTACCCACATATGACACAGTTCTTTGCATCCAGCATTGATCAACATCTCCATCCCAAAGGAGATTGGGTTACTATCCCCTTTACAGAGGAAGGGAGGGAAAGGTCTGCAAGGGGTTTGCTCTTAAGGAACCCAAAACACCAGCAAATCATTACAGTTTGTCCAAAGCAAAAGTGGGGTTTGAAGGCAGGCCTGGCCCGCGGCTCTTGGGCCACACTGCTCTACCTCACTCACAGGAGGGTGCCAAGGATTCTATATTACAGTTCACCTAAACTGAAACTCTAACACCACCAACCATTTTCCTTAGATTGTGCTGGAGATCCAGCTGCCGATTCCACGTGCTAAACAGGCAAAGGGTACTTCAGCACCTGAGCCACATCCACAACTCCCAATGATACATATTCTATCATCACAGTAATCAAGAGAATTGTGTCTGGACCATCAAAAGAAAGCAAAGTCTCTCTCCTTGGGTCTGACAGCAGGCTTCACCTTTCTGCATCTCCTGCTGGGCTGAGCAGTCCCACAAGTGGACCAGAGAGCTGGAGACAGAGCCTGCGTGGGAACAGCCTCTGCCCCCATCCGCTCATATTGGCGCCAGGTGCATATCCTCTAAAGCAAGGAGGTGCTCCATCCCAGTCCGCCCCACACACGGGCATCCGCAGCCTCGAGATCCTTCAAATCAACCATGCAAATCCTTACCGCTTTAATTACCCAAGTAAGTAGAGCTCTTTCCACCATCTGCCAGGATTCCAACCAATCGTGATCATTACAGTCGTTTTCTCTGGATGAGAACCTCATAGACATCCCTAAAGGGCCACTTGGGCCCTGAATTTCCGCCTGCAGGATGAAGGTGTCCCCAGCCGCAGCCTGAGGCGGGGAGCTGTTTGCTCCCTCACTCTGCTCCCCGCTCATCTCTTCCAGAGCATTGCTAATTTGCTCTCCCGCTTCATCTTCGCCCGTACTTATTTTCTTTCCACCATCTCCAGGCATGACTGATTAGGGAGAAATTTTCCTCAACAAGAGCTGTCAGTTCAGAACCAGCCCACAGCAAAAATTCAGGTGGAGACTCATTCCGGGATGCCGGGAGGGGGGTTCAAACCACTGGAGTTTTCCGAGAGCAAGCTGAAGTGTAAAGACTTGTTAAGGAGGGTTCTTCACCACCCAGATCTATTTCTCTGCCCGTCGACCATGCGCATGGGTTGGTAATATGAATAAAGGGTCCCCATCGGTGGCCTGAGACTATGGCTTTTCAGAGAGATGGAAAATCTTCACTGGCTACAGATCACCAGTGGAACTCAAACCAACACTGGGCACAGTTTTGTTTCCCTCCACAGTCTGTTTGTCCCCACCATCCATCACCTCTTTGGCCACTGCCATTAATCAAAATAGCATGTAAATGTCAATAAGGTGCGCTGTTTTTACCTGCAAGGACAATCTGGAGGCCTGAGGCTTAACAAAAGCATTCCTGACGACACACTCAGATGGCACTGAGGCAGGTAACATCACCGTTTACATATTTCTCTATCAGTAAAGGAATTCAACGTCCTCAGTATCAGCACACGTAGAAATGTCAAATGGACTGCTAATTCGATGGCCAGCCTGACCATTTATGTCTAAAGGAGATTAAATGCAGAGATGGGGAGACCCCGGTGGACGCAGCAGTGGTAAATGTAACAAGCAAGGCCCTGGATTTGGGGATCATATTCAAGGTCTGTCTCTTGCTGATCCATCTATAAAATGGGGACCATGATTGCAGCAGCTTCATACAGCTGTGAGAGGTTAAAGAGACCATGAAAGTGGCTGTTCAGCCTGGTACTCTCACATCTGCCCACTCACTAAGAGGCGGTCTTCTCCTTCCCTCCTCCTGTCTTGCCGTTGTCCTCCTCCTTCTATTCCAAAGGACGTGTTTCATTTTTATTTGTCTTTATATGTGTGTGTCTGCCTATGTGTATGCAGGCGCTCTCAGGGACAGGAAGAGGGTGGGTCCTCTGGAGCTGGGGTTACAGGCCGTTTGTGAGGCACCAGTGTGGGTGCTGAGAACAGAAGCCCAGTCCTCAGGAAGAGCAGCAAGTGCTCTTCACAGCTGAGCCACCTTTGCAAGCCCCACAGTGACTAGTTATCGGTACTGGTCGGTGTCTGCATTGTGGCAAGGTACAAAGACTCAATTATTTCAAACTGTTACAGCCCTAGCAGACAGGGCTCTGGGAGCTGTACCCGCCGGCACTCATGTGGCCCTCACAATGAAGCCCTATGAAGTAGATACTGTGATTGGCCCATAAATGTGCAAAGTAGCAGATTAACGAGATGGAAGCAGAGCTGTTCTCTAGAATTTCCTGGACAATTCTTAAAGGGAGTGGAACTCCTCTTCATCTCCTCCTCTTCCCTGCAGCACACTGGCCCATCGAATGGACAGCCTGCGAGCCACCACACCACTGCTAACCTGTCCTTCAGGGACAAAGGCAGTATTCCTCACTTACGCAGGGCAACAGCATGCCCAGGTGACTGACATCGAAGAGATCTGGCACCCTGGGTGGGAGCATAATGTGTGTAGTCTAGTTCCTGCTAAGACTCTGTGTCACCACTGACAGCTGACACTGGCTGTCCATGACACAAAAGCGTGTGAGTCCTCTAGTGGAGTGTTAAAAGGGTTTGAATGCAAGATCATTCCCCTCCCGGTATCATAATGCAAAAGGCAAAGAGATGGCCCAGCGGTTAAAAGGGCTTCCTGCTATTCCAGAAGACTCAGGTTTAGTTCCCAGCACCCACACTGGACAGCTCACAGCCATCTGCAACTCCAGCTCCAGGGGATCTGACACCCTCTTCTGGCCTCTGCAAACGCAAGAGACATACACAGAGAGACACCCAAACATACACATAAAGAAAAATAAAATAAATGAAAAGCATCCTTTCTAAACTCAAGAACTCAGCATAGTGGGGTGGCTGGCTTGCTCGTTTTCATTGGTGTATTTATTCACACGTTTCCTGAGGCTCTGGCAGAGTGGGAAACACAAGCTTCAGAATCAAAAAGCCTGGGGGGTTCAAATCCCGGCTCCTGCATTAATGCACACATTCTCTTCTGTTCACTCACCTCTCGGTTGTTGACAACATTGATGACAGTCATATGCAGATGGTAACTGCAGCTATCTCGAATGACAACCATGAGGAATGAGTGACAGTCCATAGGAGATGCATATACCACATGGATACCTCCTCTCTTTTGGAAATGCATTTTATGTTTCAAAAGAACTTTTATCCGTTTGTTCATTTTAAAATTATTTTATGTGTAAAAATGTTTAGCCTACTTGTATGTCTGTGCATGATTTGTATGCCTGGTACTCATGGGAGCCAGAAAAGGCCACTGGATCCCCCTGAACTAGAGTTAGAGTTAGTTGTGAGCCACCATATATGTATTGGAAATTGAGCCCAGATCTTCTGTAAGAGCAGCAAGTACTCTTAACCCCTGAGCCATCTTTTCATCTCCTTCTAGAAATTTCTAAGAAAAAGTTAAAAATTGGGATGAGCAAGCATCCTAGACTTTGCTGTGTCCTGTCAACACCAACATGTGATCACTGTGCTAGGGTATCAGATGCCCTTTCACACACAGGCAAGGACTGGCACCAGAATGTCCCACAGAACCCAGGGGTGCTTAAGGAATGATCCATGGAAGCCAGAAGCCAATGTCCTGCTTCTCCCCAACCCCCTAAAAAAAAAATCACACAGAGAGATCATACCTCACTGCCCCTGAAGCCTGTTCCAGAGCTCCTGATGGCAAATGCCTGACCTCTCTGACAATGAGAAACAATGCAATGTTTCTAAAACATATGCCTAACATCTAACAAATGTATGGTTTTATCAATACCATAGAATCCTGTCCTACCATTGTGAGTGCTGGCGATGATGAGTGATGGGTGAGCGACATGGAATGATCTGATAGTTAGCACTCAGTAGGAAAAAGAACGAGAAATCAAAATACCATATGGTGACAAAAAGCAGAATAATGGTGACCTCGGCGAGGTGTGGAAGAGAGAAATATGTTGAGTAAGAAGCGCATATAGAATCTGTTGGAGAGCTTGGAATATTCTGGATTTTTATCTAAGTATGGCTGCCAGAACATAGTCCAAGAATGGAGTCAGTGAACATTCTGAATGCTTGTGAGACAACTCCAAGAAAACAAGACAAGAGTTCCGTGACTTCAGTTTCTTCAAAACACAGAACTGTTCTTGGAATGTGTTTTCATGCTCCTCCCAGGTGGAGTGGATAGGAGTGAGTTTACTTCAGGTGTTGTTATTCATATGCCTTATGGGAAAACATGTTTTTGCCAGTGTGGCTTGTCTTTGTGACTGTATGCTTTACTCAGGTGACTCTCCTCAGCCCTCAGAGTATAAACTGTCTGATGTTCTGAATGAAGTTGGATGTTGCATGAGTCTTTAGTTTGCCTCATTTTCAGGCCCTGCTCTCCCAGGTTCACACTGTCAACTAGAGCAGGAAACACGTGGCCACGTGGATGCATACTTATGTAAAAAAAATTCACAGATCTTTCCACATACAATGTGTGCTTTCACTCCCTGGATGTTAGTCTCTATATAGATACAAAGATAAAACAGCATGTACTACAAGCTCATTTTGTAGAAATAATAACATGAAAAATGAGAGATCACACTTATATGTTAATAGCAGTTAGGCCTGGGTAGATTATAGATATTTTTCTCTCCTTAAACACATCCATATTTTTGTAAATTTGAAGCTTACAGAGAATTTACATTACTCAATATTAAAGTCAAAACCCATCATTACCTAAGATATTTATCATGCCTATATAATAGCTTTAGCCGTTTACTTTTCTTCCCAAATCCTTTCTGATTCGAAAATCTAGGCCACCATGGCCAAGCCTTCTCTGTTGCCTGAGGACACTCTACATGGCCAGGGAGAGGCAAGTCCAGGGTAGGGAAGTAAACCCTGAGAATTATTAGGTCATCTGGTATACCTGCTTCCAGCCTGCACCAGTAGAGAAGGTCTTCTGATGCCCCCTTTAGGATGCAGTCACAACTACAGGGCTCTGAACCCATTGTTGCTGTTGCTAGCCTATGTGGAGCCCAGGTTTGAGCCAAACCCCAGAGTCTTGCTTTTTAATTCAATGTTTGGGATGTTGGCTGAGTGAGATGGGAGCCAACATGAGGAAAGATAGTTTCCGGAGGTCTAAAAGTAAGAAGAGAGGAGCCTGAACACAAGGAGCCTGAACCCCTTGTTTCATGGGAAACATGTGATTTGAAATGAACATAAAGCTCCCTGCTCTCAGTTCTTGCTAAGTAGCCACAAATAAGGGCTCTGAACTTCTAGGTACTCCATAAACACTTGGAATCCCCATTTCTTTCTCTGTAAAGCACTACCTGCCCAGTCTAACCATCAATGTGGTGGTGGGGAGAATGTCCTTTTGGATTGTGCACTCTGATTTTTGGCAAAGTACCTAGGACACAGTTAACACCTTGAGGCGTGAAGAATTATGTTATTAACATTTTGCATTATGAGAAGATGACCACAGTGACCAAAGACATTGTGTGACTGGGGCTAAAGAGACATCTCAGGAGTTAGGAGCACTTGCTGTTCTTCTAGAGGATCCAAGTTCAATCCCCAGTATTAATATCAGGTGACTCATAACCATCTGCACCTCCAGCTCCAGGGAGGGGATCTGACACCCTCTTCTAGCCTCCACAGGCTTGTGGGGGGGGGGAGCACTCAAATGGAAGACAAAATATAAAATAAATCTTTTTTAAAAAAGAAATTGTGGAACTTCATTGCAGAAGAGTCAAGCCTAGGTGGCAAATGATCTTTGGAGCAAGCTAATTCCAGGCAAGAGCAGAAGAAAAGCCTGGTGAGCACTCATGGGCAGGTCAGATCCCATTATAGAAATAGCTCTTTATAACCAAATGATTTCCCACCCACAGCCTCTGCCTGCCTTTTCCTAGCAATATCTCTGATACAGAAAATTCCAGCATGGAAAGAATGAGGGGAAAGAAATGGGGAGGAAGCAAGTGAGTTATAGTAAACTCATAAATCCTGGGAGCTTATCAAAAGGTGCCTTGACTTGCCACCTCTGAGAGATCACGATCTGTACTTTGAAAGTCAGAAGCTCTGTGGCATGAAAATTAATAGAAAGAGACTTTGAGGGGAAAAAAAAAAACAGATGATCATGTTGTTCTCATAAAAAAAATATGATACCCTTAGTTTGATTCAGTAGTCTTTCAATTCAAATGTTAACGACAAACCATTGAGATTGCCATCTCTTCTGAACTTGTTCACTGCTGGGGGAGGGGGTGCGGTGCGGGGGGTGCACCTCGGGAGGCCAGTGGAGATTCAATGATGAATCAGGCTTGTCTTGCCTGCAGCAATTCCAGACTGAAGACAAGGCAAGAACAATCCCAGCCCAGGCCGCCACAGGGATATTTGACCAGAGTGAGTTTGGCTATACGGATGCTGTGAGATGTCAGGCAGGAAGACAACTTTAGCGGTGGCCCAAGGCACTGATGGCTGAGCCTTGAAATGCAAGTAAGGGAAAGGAGGTGTGCAAGAGTTCTGGGCAGAAGGCAGAGCCTATGGAAAGGTCGGGTGTGCGGAACCAGTCTTCATATAGAACCGGAAGTGGTTCTGCTTGCCAGGAGTGCTAGACGTATGGAAAGAGAAACACAATATAGAGTTGGTCCATTTGATCTGGATGAAAGTAAAAATGTCTTAACTGACAGCAAAGTCTGGGCCCAAGTGAGAGCCAGTAGGAGCCGTGGAGGCTCTTCGAGCAAGGAAAAGTTATGCTCAGACTGCTAATTCTGGCACTTGAGCTGGCAGTCATGGCTGGGACAGAAAGGTGGCAGATACTGGGTGCAGGAAGGGTGATAGCATGTCTAACACAATCCCGGAAGAGGTTACTGTTAGTTCTCTGTGAGCACATGCTGTGTCTTTTTCCTACGCACTAAACTTGACTTTACTCATCAAAGCTGGAAATCAGAGCAGTCGACAGATGTTCTCAAGACCAGGTGGGGTTTGGGGTGGAGAGGGGCAGAACAGTGTGGGCCTGAGATGAGATGATGCTCAGGGACAATGAAGGGGGTGCAAAGCTGGAAGTCAGGGGGTTCTCAGATGAGGTCATAGACTAGAAGTTGCCTAGACTATCCAGAGTAGCCAGCAAGCACATTGGCAAGGTCTGGAAAAGCTGTGGAGGGAAAGGGGACAGGCTGACCCCAGCATACACATCAAGCTAGAACCAATTAGAAAGCAAATTGGAACAGGCTACAGAAAGGGAGTCCCCCCACCCCACCCAGCCACCTCCAATATTGCCTTCATCGTGGATTTACAGATGGCAGAGCAAGCAGGCCCGTCAATCTGTGCCCCATCAGCATGAATTTTCAATGGCATCGTGTTGACAGCTGCAGCTGACACATCACCTCCATTTGCAGAGGCATCTCTAATGCCCCGGGGAAGGATTTTCCTACAGCCTGACAAAGATGAGCACTCTCTACGGGAGTGGGGCCTGGAAGCACACTTCTACATCTTTTCACTTCCTCTTCTTTTCTGAGAGACACCAGGCAGGTACTGTTCCTCTTTATAAAAATTCAGAGGAAATAAGGTATCCACGCCATGAGGAGATTTACCCAAGTCCAGGTAGCACCAAGTAGCAGCCTTTGATGACTTAGGTGGGCTTGGCAATTTGAACTAGGGAATGGGCCAGGACCAGCGGGTATGCACTAGGACCATTTGGACCGAGAAGGAGCGGAAGACAAACTCAAGTGGATTGAAAGTACATGTGAGCAAGGTTCAGGCACAGGAACAGATGGGCTCCTGCGTCTGCCTAGCCCTTGTCCCTGTCAGCCTTTGACCCCATCAGCCACGCCTGGCAGACCAGTCATCTCCTCAAGCAGCTTCTTCTGCCCAAATGACAGATCACACCATCATTCACCTCCACAGTGAAAGCCACACTCATGACCCTGCTACTTCCTCTACTACTGCGAGGGCACTCGAAGTCCGAGTGTCCTTACCTGAGGCCAGATGAGCTGAGATCTTGCCAAGGGAGCCTGTATTCTGCTAGCTCTGCACTTTCTCTGTCTCTATTTCCCTCTGCCCAAAACACCCTTCCTCTTCCTCACGAGATGGTTAGTACTGTTAACTTAACAGGGTCTAGAATCACCTAAATGACAAATAGGAAGGGTTATTTAGCATAGGTTAGCCTCTGGGCGTGCCTTTGAGGGATGATCTAGACTGTTAATTGAGGTACGAAGACCCGCCCACAAGGAGGACAGCACCATTCCTAGACTGCATTAGCAGGGGAAGCTAGCGGCTGAGGACGATTCATCTGCTTCTGTGGGTGCAGTGTGAGCAGCTGCTTTAAGCTCCTGGTACCTTGACATCCCCACATGATGGACTATATCCTAGAACTGTGAGCCAAAGGAGACCTATCCCTTTCTTCTTTCCTCCCTCCCTCCATCCCTCCTTTCTTCCCTCCCTCCCTTCCTTTCTTCCTTCTCTCCCTCCCTTCCTTCCTCCCTCCCTCCCTTCCTTCCTTCTCTCCCTTCCTTCCTTCCTTCTCTCCCTTCCCTCCCTCCTTTCTTCCATCCCTTCCTTCCTTCCTTCCTTTCCTTTCTTCCTTCTCTCCCTTCCTTCCTTCCTTCCTTCCTTCTCTTCCTTCTCTTCCTTCCTTCCTTCTTTCCTTCCTTTTTTAAGTTCCTTCTGTCAGGGTATTCTATACAGCAACAGAAAAACAACCGAAAACCCCACCTGCTGAAATTCTGCCCATCCTTCCTGCCCCAGGAGCCACTCCACCCAGAACTTTGCTCCTTCCCCTGCTTAACTGCCCCACTACCCCCAAAGCACTTGTCCTAGTGCATCTAATGGTCAGCACCTCATGCTTGGTCACCGTGGACCCCCGACACAGCTATGCCGCAGAAGAAGCTTTGCACCAGAGTATGACCTGAAGGATGACCTTTCCCTGTGACCCAGCCTGGCCCACAAACACTGTGTGGGTGGACCTCCATTCCTTTGCGCCAACCATTCCTACCAGGATCAACTGGGAGATGAATCCCAACATTGCTGAGCCCTATCTGTGTAGATCCAACTAATCAAACTATGCGTCGATGGGCAGGGGCATCCATGTTTCATTTTCCATATATGAGGATGTGAAACAAATGGTTCAAAATGGGTCAGTCCTGTCAGAGTCCTGCCTCAGCCTGTGCTCCCAAGCAGTCACCTCAAAAAAAGCTTCAGCATTTTGAAACTATCTCCTGGCTCTCCATAAGCGGTCACGTCCCATCTCTGAAGAGTTCACTAACCTCGAAAAAGCTCACTCATATATACATAGAAGTTCCATTCTCTCTCAGGCTGCAGGCAAGTGCTGACGGAATAGTCTTTTCAGATAAGACTCACGAGAAAGGAGAAGTGCCAGCTTCCAGCTCAATGATCATGATGATCTTGGGAAGCATCTTAGTCAGTGTTCTACTGCTGTGAAGAGACACCATGACCAAGGCAACTCTTACAAAAGAAGGCATTTAATTGGGGGCTTGCCTACAGTTTCAGAGGCTTAGTCCATTATCGTCATGGCAGGGAGCATGGCAGCCTGCAGGCTGGAGCAGTAACTGAGAGCTACATCCTGGTCCAAAGGCAGAGAGAGAGAGAGAGAGAGAGAGAGAGAGAGAGAGAGAGAGAGAGAGAGAGAGACTGACTGACTGACTCTGGGTTTGGCTTGGGCTTTTGGAACCTCAGAGCCCACCCCCAGAGACACACTTCCTCCAACAAAATGCCTGATATAAGCAACTCAAAAGGAAGAATGGTTCTTGGTTCCTAGGTAAGGTTGGCTGGGTCCCCTGCTTTCAGGCCTGTGTCAAGGCAGAAGCATCATGCAGGAAGAGCACGGTAGAGTGCCGCGGCTCACCTCATAGCATCCAGGAAGTAGAAGAGGAAGAGGAAGACTCTGGGGCCATTCATATCCTTTCTCAAGTGGCCTACTTCCCCCAAGAGAGCCTCTCCTCCTAGTTCTCATCACTTCTGAATAACACCATTAAAGTATGACTCCATCCACAGATTCATTCATGGATGGGGCCAGAGCCTTCATGATCCGCCTCCTCTCGATGATGAATTAAACGTTTGATACGTGAACTTTGTGTGAGGAATACTTCTTATCCAAACCATAATAATTTGTGCTCCCTAGGAACCGGTTAATCCTAGGTGCCGTTTTGTCTGAGGCCCCCAGGATAGGAGCAGACCCCTCACTAAGCCTGGTTCTTGCAATGAGGCAGCCAAAGCCAGCACCGTGTAGCAGTATCTCCCAATTTGAAACATTCTTTCCTGGAGGGAAGCAGGAAGCCCAGGAAAAATCACAAGAAAGGAAGCTCAGAAAGTCACCAAGGCCTAAGATCTCAGAAACTCACAAGACCCAAGAGGCCCTCTCTGTAGTGACGGAAGCAGTGAACCATCGCCAGGGACGGGGACACTCATCAGGGGAGCGGTCTGCAAGAGGGACAGAGAGCTCCGTGGATACGGGTTTTCATGAATTGTCATCATCCTGGGGCAGGTTTTTTGGGTGAAACAGCTGCTTCTGAGTCACCCATGCTCCTGTAAATGACTCCCAGGAAACTGGCTGTACCGCCAAGCTAGAATGGAATCTTTTCTTTGGTCTGTCAACAGTGCCCGATGTGGGGAAACAGACAATGGCTCAAGCCTCCCCACAAAAAAGTCAGGCAACAGCCCCAGTTTGGTGTGATTGGTGGGAAAGAGGCTGTGTGTGCGCGTGTGTGTCTGTGTGTGTGTGTGTCTGTGTGTGTGTCTGTGTGTGTGTGTCTGTGTCTGTGTGTGTGTGTGTATGTGTGTCTGTGTGTGTGTGTTTGTGTGTGTGTTTGTGTGTGTGTGTGTGCGTGTGTGTGTGTGTGTGTGTGTCTGTGTGTGTGTGTCTGTGTGTGTGTGTGTGTGTCTGTGTGTGTGTGTCTGTGTGTGTGTGTGTGTGTGTCTGTGTGTGTGTCTGTGTGTGTGTGTCTGTGTGTGTGTCTGTGTCTGTGTGTGTCTGTGTGTGTCTGTGTGTGTGTGTGTATGTGTGTCTGTGTGTGTGTGTGTTTGTGTGCGTGTGTGTGTGTGTGTGTGTGTGTGTGTGTGTGTGTGTGTGTGTGTAAAGAATATCATTTACTCTGGTCATTTTCATTGAGAGACTAGCCACAACCCTCTTCCAGTCTTCAGCCAAAGTGTTTTACTCAATGTAAAACTCAGTTAATTTTTCAACATAATAAGAGTAGAAATTGTCAAATTTAGAAGTACATATGTGAATTTCTCTGCATAGGAGAGAACATGAATCCTATTAGTTAAAAATAGCACTTGTGCTCAATCCCCCCCCCCACATGCTAATTTTAATAAACTTACTCTGAAATTAGCCTGCCACTACAAAGATAGCTGCTCATCAGAAGCATTCCCAGTGAGCACTCAGCTCTCCTCACAAGAGTTCAAGGACTCCCAGCAAGCTGAACAATGCAGAGTTCAAAATAGAACATGCACCCTCCTTACCAAGCTCTGTGGTCCCCCACCTCCTGTCATTCCCAGTACCCTGATGCTTGTTACTCATCGATTCAATGTGAAACTCAGTTCACTTTGGCCATCACTGCACCCCATCTGCCCCATCCAAGCTTGCTGTGAATCCTGCATGGGTCTCCTTTTGAAATGTCTCCCATTGTCATTGTGTTCAATGTCCACTAATTCTGTATTTCCTTATCTCTCATTCTTTCAAACATTGACCCTCTAATATAGTCTACACCTATGACTATGCTCCTCTGCAATGGACAAATCTGGTTACAAACTGAAAGCTTAGAGTTACTTATTCTCAAGAAGTTCAATGCTTTGGGGTCCAGTAGAGAGAGTGACAACCACAGAATAATTAGGATTCATTGATGTCATGTACGTTCTATTGGTCAATTGTTGTTTGCTGTTCAAGCTTACTGAGAAGCTGAGTCCAGAAAGGGAGTACACACACACACACTTTAGACCCAAGCACATTTATGTCAAGTGTCTTCTGGAACCCTCTGTCCTGGGTCAGACTTGCCCAGACCTCTCTATGATAGAGAAGGGAGAACAGCAAGAAGCCAAGGCATCATGTGCTTGAGAACAGCTAGAAAGTAAACTACTTCCAACTGTGGTTACTACTGTTTATCCCATAGAACAAAACAGCCTGCTGTTCACCTGTGGAAAGCTCATCTGTGGGGAGGATGGAGAGGACCCGCCACCAGCTGACTGTTCTTGCTTCCCTAGTCCACCCTGGTAGATGTTTAATGATGCCATCTCCATCTGCTGCTATTTCTTTCGCTTGGAGGCCGAGCTGAGGGGACACTTTGCTTGGCCCAGGACTCAGGAGAGAGAACTCCAACTGTCTGTGTCTCCGTGAGACTTCCCCACTTCATTTTCTGCTGGGTGTCTGTAAGCTCCAGATCTGATGGGATCTCCTTCATTTGTTCTCTCAATTGTGTTCCTCCAGTCAAGTCTGCTAAATGCTGTAAACTCCAGGCTTAATATTTTACTCTCTCTGCACTTCTCTCTATCTGCTAACTTCTATTTGTTCTTTTTTTTACTGACTGTATACTTAATAAACTCATTTATTGAAAACCCGAAGTCTGGCTATCATAGACCTTTCTCCAAACCACACAAAACAGCTGAGAATGTTGATGTTGGCAGAAAAGATGAGACCAGTGGTAGCTCACCCTCACCTGTCCCTCTCCAATTCCATTCCCACTGCCTGGCACCATGCCCTGCAGATGATTGAAGTTCTGTGACAAGTGAGTTCAATGGAAACAAACCGACCCCAAGCACTTTCATCCACTTGGACTTTAGCTGAACAAGCATTCGGTGCCTTTCTGCTCTAGCTACATCAGAGCACACTCTGCTGTCTGGCCTCTGAATCCCTTTGTTACCTGATCTATCCTGGGGATCTCACCACGATGCATTCTATTCCCCCAACCAAGTAGCTTCTGCCCCTTCTTGGAATGTTTCCTCTCAGAGCAAACACCAGCTCAGGCTCACGCCCATCTCTGCTCATGATATTCTTTGCTCTGTTTAACTAAAGGGAAGGGACTGTTCACATTCCACTTCCTCTAAGTCTGCTCCTCTGGCCAGCTCAAGTACTATTGCACATAGTCCTTTTATTAAATAAAAATATTATCGAATGGGAGTGAATGCTTCAGAACATTGACAGGATAGGCCTGTCTTCCCACCTCACCTCCATTTCCTGTGGTCACTGCCATTTCTCTCTGTGTGTGCCTGTCTATTTTTGAGAGGCCAGATGTTCTGCCTTTCCGTCCCAGTGAAGGAGAATCCAGAAAAACCCAGCTAACAAAGTGATGGTCTTTTCCATTTTAAATGCTTTGCCCTCATGATGTCAAGGCATAAATGGCTCCCCAGAAGCTCCTTCCACCAAGCTCTCCCAAAGATAAGAAAGTATATCCTACATCAAGGGCAGAGCAGAGTCAGAGTATGAAGGAGGACTTGGTCTTTGGTGCCTTAGAAGGAAAGCTGAGCCTTACCTGATGAGTGGTGGAGGAGGGAGAGGGCTGGGGAGGGAATGTGCATGGCTAATTTAGATACAAACTGGTCAGGTTGAAGAATTACAGAGAAACAGAGTAAGGCTGTCAATAGCAATGGCTGTCTTCAATATCCACTGCCTCCTCTTCAAAAGAAAATATATTTACCGTAGTATTTACATGTAATTTACATAAGGAAAACCACCTTTGTAAAGTTTGAAGTTCTATAAACTTTAATAAACTTATAATTATCCCCATAATCAGGACATAGGATGGGTCCATCAAACATGTTCCTCTTTCATGTCACTATGAGGCTCTGGCAAACCACAGGGGTTTTCTATCCCGTTACTTTTGACTTTTCAAAGATTTCTTTATTCTTTGGTCTCAGTATTAACCATCATCAGCTGGACACCAGTGTCCCGACCATCACCTGCACACACTAAAGAAGTGCGGTGTTTTATGTGTGTCAACTGAACCTTAGTAAAGGTGTGTTTAGAAGACATACGACGGGCTAGAGATACGACTCAGTGGATGAGAGCACTTGCTGCGCACTCATGAGGACCCGGGTTCAAATCCTCAGTACCCACATAAATAGGCAGCTGTTGACATGCCTGTAACCCCAGCACTAACCCCAGCAAATGCGGGGAGGGTGGAGCCAGGAAGATCTCTGGGGCTCGCTGGCTGCCAGTCTAGCTCCAAGGTCAATAACAGACCCTGTCTCAGGGGAATGTGGCAGAGAGGGATAGAGCAGAACATAGGATATTCTCCACTGGCCACAGATACACATAGACACACAGACACAGACACGCAGACACGGGCATATAGACACAGACACCCATAGACACACAGACACAAACACAAAGACACAGACATACACACACACACACACAGACACACACACACACTGACACAGACACACATAGACACACAGACACAAACACACAGACACAGACATACATACACAGACACACACACTGACACACACATAGACACACAAGACACACAGACATAGACATGCAGGCACAGGCATATAGACACACACACACACACACACACACACTGACACAGACACACATAGACACACAGACACAGACACAGGCATATAAACACACACATACACACACACACACACACTGACACAGACACACATAGACACACAGACACAGACACAGGCATATAGACACACACACACAGACACACACACACACACACACACACACACACACACACACTCAGAAGTGACTACCACGGTCTGTTCCTTCCGGCATTGGAGACTCCAGTGGCTCTGCACCCTGTCAGTTCTTTATTAGTTTGTTTGCTGATTTTCCATTCTAATAGGAGTGTTGTGGTTTCTCCCTGTGGTTCCAATTTCCATTTCCCTAGTGACTGATGATGCTGAACATCTGTGCAGGTGCTTACTTGCTGTCCTTATCTCGTCTGCAGAGCAGCGTGTATTTAACTTTGCCCATTTGGAAAATTAGATTGCTTATTTTCTTATTTAGTTATAAGAATTGTTTATATATTCTAGATATGAGATGTATATTCTGCACATACCTCCTCCCAACCCATGGCTTGTTTTGCATTTATCATGCAAGTTTCTCAGAGGCAAATAACTTTTAATTTTGATAAAATTCAATTTATCTACCACTTGCTTTGATGATTTTCCTTTCCATGTCTGTAGACACTCTCTCCCTTTTACTCCAGTCTTCCTAAATACAAGTTGGGTATATCTAAATGAAGATTATATTTTCTTTCTATCCTTTCAGTCAGTAGTGGCCATGTAACAATGCTCAAACCAACGGTTTATGACCAGAAGTAATGTAAAAAGCTCTCCATCCATGCCTCAGTCAAGAAAAGTCCCATGCTCTGGACTCCCTCTTCCCTCTTCCTCTCTCCCCTTCCCATGGGCTGGGATATGAAGGTAGCAGCATCTGGGTTCAACTACCCACTGATGACCATGCCTCAAATCATGGTAGAGCAACAAGATGGAAGGAGCCTGGGTTCCAAACTGACTTACAGAGCAGAGTGTAGGCCCACCTGGGCTGCGGCCTTATAACATGGGAGACACATTGATATCTATCTTATTTAAAATACCACATTTAGAGAGTAGGTATCTTGGATTTTTAACAGATATATCCTTTTTTCTTAGAATGTGAAGTTACTTAGACCCAAGTTTTGTGTTCACTAAAATTGGAGTCCTAGAGTTTATGCTCATTTTTCTAAATTTACTTGCCAAAAACAAGGTCAGCACAAGTTGGCATTAGTAGGTTTTATCTTCACAACACTTAAGGGAGTCAAGCATGGTGGTGCATGCTTTAATCTCAGCACTCAGGAGGCAAAGCAAGTGGATCTCTGTGAGTTTAAGGTCAACCTGGTGTACATAGAGAGTTCCAGGATCGCCTCAAAAAAAAAAAAAAAAAAAAAAAAGAGTATTTTATTGTCATCTTAAGGGTAAGAGAAAGAAAACAAGGAGTTCACAGGAGTTGCATGGTAGCTCTTCCCTTCTTTGGATAGTTCCCCAGTTTCAGTTGGGGTCTTTTTGGCCCCCCTATTCTCAGTCTATAGAGCCTTAGTAGACACCTAAGTGCACAAATCCAAGCCTAAAGCCATCAGATTTTACATTGCTGAGCAATCCCTACATGACAAGAGGGTGACCTCTAGAGGGGTTTAAGGGCCAGGCATGATGGCTCATGTCTATATTCCCAACATGTGGGGGGGAGGGGGGAGGCAAGAGAATTACCATGAGTTCAAGGCCATCCTAGGCCACATAGTGACCCCAAGGACAACCTATGCAGCAGAGTAGGATGTTGTCTAAAAAAATAAAATAAAATAAAGGAGTTTGTAGTGTCCTGGGGTTTTACGGGACATTAGATTACTGCTTTGACGTCCTCTCTAGACTTGAACTTGAGAGGATGGGAGGCTGACTAAATCCAGGAAACAAGTAGGCCTAAATATGGAGGGGGAAAGAAATCCTTTGTGTGACAAATCAGAAACACAAAAAATCCTACCCTATCACAGTTACTAGACACGTTAGGTAGAGCTTACTATAACACTGCCACATACAACTGGGGTACACCAACAGAAATCAACATCCTCAATGTCCTGGATGATAGAAATCCACATCAAGGTGTCATCAGGTCTGTGTTTCTGAATATATCTCTAAGAGAAGGTTTATTGTTGCCTTGACTAGCTTCCAGTGGCAGTGGCAAGTCTTAGTATTCCTTCACTTGACGCTAACTTCAAATTCTGCTTAGGTCACCAGCTAGCCATCTTTCTCCCGTGCCTTCACTATGTCCTACTTCTGGGTACCTCTGTGTCCAAATGTCCCTCTTCTTATAAGGACACTAGGTATGGGATTAGTGTCCAAGTAGTAGGACCACATCCTGACTTTGTTGCATCTGCGCAGACCCTACTTCAGAATAAAGTCACGTTCATAGGCACAGAGAGGTTCAGTTGGACATGTATTCTGGGGGACACAATTTAATCCACAGCATTGGCCAAGAAAATTCCTTCTGAGTTTAGCCATTTTAGTTCAAGATTTTGATCATTTGTACCAAGCAAGAGGCAGAGCCAAGATTTGTCCCTAAGTATCTTAATTTCTTCAGAGTCTAAGTCAACACTAAAACTAAAAGCTGGGTCTTCTGCTTCATTGGCCACAGGCCTGAACTTTAGTGGCTTGGAGCTGAGATGGAGAACTCACCATCTTTTGTCTGCCTCACAGCCACTGGATACCACATGCCCAAAGTAACCAACAAAATTTCAAGCAGTGATTAGGCTAAGAGATGATGGTCAACTTGACTGTCTTTAGAATCACTGAGAAGTGGGGGGCACTGCTACAGACACATTTCCAGGGAAGAAAGATGGAAGGGAGAAGACCACCCTGAATCTGGGGAGAACCATCCCATACCAGGGGCCTGGACTGATAAAAGGGAAAGTGACGGAGAAAGCCAACAGGGGCTTGAATTCTCTCTTCTCTCTGTTTCTTAACCACCAGCATGCTCTGATTCGCTGAGATTGCATCATTTACTGGAGGAACCTGCTTCTAGCTGTGGTATGGCTTAGCCCTAGCACACACCTTTAATCCAAGGCTTTCTGCTTGAATAATGCAAACAGGATGAAATAAAATCCACCATAAGTCGAGAGCAGAGCAAGCAACCAGTTGATAAGAGAAACCATAAAGAGTTGGAGGAAGTAAGAGGATGGATAGAGAGACACAAGAAGTAGAAGGGAGGGACATCTGGTTGGTTAAGTTTTTGTTTCAGACAGTGTAGGAAAAAGCTCTCTTTCTGGGACAACAGCAAAGGAGGAAGCAGCTGGGTGCTTTCTCTGCCTTTCTGAGCTGGCAGGTTTTCACCCCAGCATCTGGCTCTCAAGTCTTTACTGATAAAATAGATCCATAGAGACTTAGATAAAAACAACAGCCCAGGGCTCCAGGCAAGAAGGGAAATGGTGTGGGGACCCAGATGGGACAGAAATTAGGACTTCTGCAGAAAGAGATGGTATCCCCTTACAAAGTCCATTTGGCCCTGGTCCCCAAATCTTTTGGTAATGCCACTAGCCATACTTTCTTGAATTCTACATGACTGGGTACCAGGCCCAATAAACGAAAAGGGAATCCTGCTGGTTAAATAAGTGGGCAGGTAGTTTCCTGGGCAGCTGAGATTTCAAGAATGGCAGACTTGGGGCCACATCTCACAACACACATTCCTCAGCACTTTGAAGCAGGAAGTGGATTTGTTTCCTGTGGCCAATGCAACAAATTGATACCAACTGGGAAATAAAACAACAAAACTTACTGTCCCAATCAGGGAGGTCATATGTCCAGAATCAGTGTGCCAGTGGGCACTCCTTGGTTTGTGGCTGCACCCCCTCTAATCTCTGGCAGTTTTCATATGCTTTTTGTCTCTGTGTCTGTCTTCCTAGAGCCTTATCACCATGTCTCTGTGTCTTGTGAACCTCTTCTCTCACTCCTTTCTGAAAGTCATTAGACACTAGTCATTAGATTGAGTGGTCACCCTAAATATAAGATGAGCTCACTGCAAGGCTCTCAGCTTCACAATATCCACAAAGACTTGTTGTGGGATAATCTTTTTGTATGCTGTGAAGATGTGTCTCTGCTTAAGGCACCTTCTGATTGGTTTAATAAAGAGGTGAATGGCCAATGGCTAGGCAGGAGAGAACAGGCAGGACTTCCAGGAAGAGAGAGGAACTTGTGAAGAATCTGAGGCAGCAAGATATGGAGGGAGTCAGATAATATAGCATGGAAGAGAGGTAATGATCCATGTGGCAGAAGGTAGATTAATATAAATGGGTTAATTTAAGTTCTAAGAGCTCATTGGGAACAAGCCTAAGTTTTGGCCAAGCACTCATAATTAATAAGAAGTCTCCTTGTCGTTATTTGGGAGCTGGCAGTACAAAGAGAGACTTACTACAGAGACTCTACTTCCAAATACAAACAGATGAGCAGCTACAGCTCAGACATACCTATGGTGTTTAGGAAGCACAACTCCATCCACTGAGGTAGATTGGAGACCCAGAAATTTGCACTTTCATGGGCATCCAAAAGGACTCTAATCTGTAGGCCTTACTTTGAGGAAGCTAGTCCATTTGTTGCAGATTCAGAGATGGATTAGGTATGGTCTCCTGTCTTGGGAGACATACCATTTCATGAGAGATGTAGACAGATTACATAAAGCACTGCTTCATAATGCCAAGCAAGAACCCCAAGGCAAGTGTACCAGAGTTCAAATTATGCTCCCTCTCGTTACAAGCTGTAAGACTTAGAGCATGTTCCTTGGCTTGTGTGAGCCCTGATTTCCATACTGTTTAAAAAGCGATTCCTACATATGTTGTTGTCAAATGAGGCTCAGACAGAGAAGGGAAATATGGCTTCCTGTACAATAACTGACATGAAGGGCAGAGTCAAGAAACAGACATTAGTTACTAGTAAGGCAGAAGGCAAATTCTGCTTACACTCACACTGCAGGTTTTTTTTAATATACATCTGTGCAAAGGAAATTCCATTATTCTACTGCATGTTGCTCATGATATAAATATAGCCACAAAATTATGAACTTACTTAAAACATGCAAAGTTTTCACTTTTTTTTTTTTTTTTTTTTTTTTTTTTTGTAACTCAGTTGCATCATTCTTGTATGCTATACTATCAACAAGGTGAAACTTGTTTGGAATGGATGAGACAACTTTTTAAAGACCCATTCCAGAATCTGTGGGCATATTCAGCAAGCATTTATCAATCACCTTCTGTATATGGAGCTCAAAATGTAGGCACTGGAGAGCCAATTAAAAAACACAGACCAGCCAGGTTACCACTGCCATGCAATGTGGTCAGTACAAAATAAGCAGCTGCCATTGGGAGGCACCCTCGAGGGACACCTGGTACAATTTAGCATTTGATTACACTTCCTTTCTTTGTTTATTGAGTGACCTTCTCCCCAGACTACACCAGTAAACCTCACATGTTCTTTGAAGGCAGGAGGTTCTGAGGTGTCTTCTGAATGGGTGACCACTGAATTCTAAGCAGCGAATAGTGAACCTAACTTCTTGTTTGTTGTTTATTTGTTTGGGGGAGGATAGGGTCTCGTGTAGAGCTTTGAACTCGCTATGTAGCAGAGGATGGCATTGGATTCCTGATCCTACTGCCTCTACCTCTACCAAGTATTAGGATCACAGGTGTGTATCCCCATTGCCAGCTAAGGTGTTTGACTTCTAATAAGCACTCTCAACACACATCTACTAGAACAGGGAATATTGTACTTTGAGTCAGAGCCCAGCACTGGATTTCCATGGAGAAGCCCCTCTAGCCTCCTTTACTGGTATGGATGATTCTTGGTGGGCCCAGGGACAGATTCCCAGTAGATCTATCCCTTGACATAAAGCCTGACAGATGGAGGAGAGAGAGCTGAGCTGAGATATAACGCATCATCCTACTGGAGGTTCGTCTTTTCCAATGCTAGACTAACACTAAACGAACTAAACTAGGGCAGAGGCCCTAAGTAATGGAGCTCACTCTACACACACTGGGCGTTAAAAGGCTAGACAACTGGAGGACGCATCCACACAGATGGTAGAGGTGAGTGGTAGCTTTCTTGGGACAGGGAGACATTACTCTCCCTCTCACCTGAAGAAGCCAGCAGCCCGAGCCAGGCAAACAAACAACTCTGGGTGGATTAAAGAGGAGGCCGCCTCAGAGTCTGGAAGCTCACTCCTGGGACTGCTTCTGGCACACTCGCAGGGGAGGGTGTGGTGTTGTCTATTTCCACGGGTTAAATCACCTCTGCACCTGTCTCATTCCTTGGAGAAATGAATGACTCCACCACTTCACACACAGTAGGCGCAGGAAACAGGAGTTGAATGAATGGAGTAAGAATGCATGAACCAACCGTTGCAAGGACTCCAAACCACAGTTCCAAGCCATGCCGCCTGGCCCAGTTGTTACCCAAGGGCCCCGGATTGTCCCCCAGGCGTCACCTTTTCAGCACCAGGAATCATCCAATCGCTTGCCTCCAAAACAGTGGTGACTAGGCTGGCAGGTGGGGCTTGTCTTTCCCTTCCCGGATCCCAGGGCTCTTGAGTCTCTCCTATCCTAGGCCAAACCCTGGCGGGCTAAAGGCCCCTCCCCAGAGCCTGGCACCAGATGGCGCGGGAGACCGCGGCGCCCCCGCAGGCCTGAAAGTGCGGGATGGATCGCGCACCTGCAGGTCCTGCGGGGGCCACCTGGTTCTCGGCCTCTCGGGGGTTGCGGACCCGCTGCAGCCGCTCCCGAGGCGGGCCCGGAGCCCCGGCCTCACCTCGCTCACCAGCCCCTGCCAGTCGCTCTCGGTCCGATCGCCGTCCATGTCCCCTCCTGCGTGCGCCGGCCGGCTGCACAGACGCCTCCCTTCTCCTCCTCCGGCTCCTGTCGCCGCCTCCACTCCGGCCCCGCGCAGCCGGGAGAGGGCCGGGCACCACCGAGCCTCCGCGCCGCCGCCGCCCGCGCGGCTGCCTCCACGTCAGCCTCCGCGGAGGAAGGGGAGGAGGAGCCGGGCCCCAACCACTGCCCTGCAGCTGCCCCGGGGCCGGGGCCCGCCGCGGCGCCCCGAGGACCCCAGGCCACCAGCCGCTTCTCTTAGGGAAGGGAGCCGGCCTGGGAACCTGCACACAATCCCAGACCCCATCATTCCCAGGCCTGCGGTGAGGGAGGGAGGCTGGCGAACAGGTGGGTGTCACCCCAACCCTGAGAAGCCAAACTCCCCCATCCAGCCATCCGCTGCCAGGTCAGGCCTCCACCATTGGAATCGAAGCTCCTTGAAGGAAGAGCCTTCCATTTCACAGAGGAAGGTGTGGAACAGTGTTTGCACGCAGCAGGTGCTCTCTATATTTTTTGTTGAGCACACAAATGAGCTCCTCCATACTGTACACTGATACTGGTTTTTAAAGCGACCAATATTTGCCCCCCTTTTTTTTTAAAGTATCAGATATTATATTTAGAACGCAAATGCAAAAATTGAAAATTATTTAAATTCTGAATAGGGCCAAAAAGCTCAATGGTGGGACTTGGCACGAGTTCAAGACTGTGCCATCCAGGATTCTATGTAGAAGAGGTGGCAGAAAGAGTCCAAGAGTCAGAGATGGTAGACAAATTCAAGGAAACAGCATTTTGCGAGCACAACAGGGCTGATATACATATGACCTCTCAAAACCTACAAAAGCTCAAGCCAGATAAGAAGAACAGTAGCCACAGAGTCCCACCCCTAACCAGGAAGCCATTTGCAATTGGTAGCTGCTGGGAGAAGGGGAAATCGGTTTTCTTAAACAGAGTGGCATTTCAATCACACTCCAAGGCAGGTCCCATGTACAGGAGTAGTTGGCCAACGCAAATAGGACACCATGATTTTCCCCCATGCTTTTGTTTGTTTGTTTGTTTGTTTGTTTGTTTGTTTGTTTGTTTGTTTTTAAGAGAGAAAGAGAACATGAAGTTGGGTGGAGGGAAGAAGGACCTGGGAGGATTTGGGGAAGAGGAAGGAATATAATAATATTTTGTATGAAATTCTAAAAAAAAAAATAAATAAAAACACTTTATAAAGTTAATTCCATTGAACTTTCATTAGAGGGCAGACTAGAAGAGAATTGCAGACAGAAGGGAACCTCAGGTGGGTACTATGTGACTCCCTCATATTTGCCAACCAAACGCTTCCCATACTTGGGGAAACACACAATTTGTGCAAATGAGTAGGCAGTCTCAGAAGCTGTCAATCCATTTGACAACTGCTGAAGCCTCACAGCCAGCCAACACATATTTACGTGTTCAGTTCCTACTGGTAGTCGGTCACTCCTGTGATGTTATATCCCTTTCATCAGTTAAGAAAACTGAGTGCTGAAATGTGGAGAAACGGCTTTGGGCCCCAGCCTGCTGTTAACCTAAAGATGAAATATCATGCCTGAGAATGGGAGACACTGAGCTCCATTCTTGGCTTTTTTCCTGGCGTAGTAGACTGTTTCCAAGATGGCAGCCTTTCTGTCTCTTCCATTAGCTCTCATTCTGGGCTCAGTCATTTGACCAGCTTTACCCAAGCAATGTTTGGGTATTATAATAATCAAGTCACTAAGCACCTTGGGGATGGGGCTTAGTATTGCATAGTACTCCTGGGAGCCTAGGAGCACCTCCATGAAAACAAGTCCAGAATGGCCTAGTGGTTATCCCATGACTCCCTGGAATGGCCAACCACCAACCAACCAGTGCATGTGTGAGGTCCCCATCTGACACAGATGCATGGGTGAGCCCGGCTACAATGGGAGAAGAACTGCCCATCTGAGCCTTGCCCAAGCTGACGACCCACAGACTCATGCAGCGAATAAGCAGCGCTTAAGCCTCTGTGTTTGGGGCTGATTCGTGGTATATCAGCAGATAACTGGTATGGATGATGGTAGCACAATGGATGAAGAAGCCTGAATGGCTGAGCTCTCCCTATCCGACTTCTTAAAGGCCTATCTGTGCCTGACATCACAGCCGATGGAGTTCTCATCCACAAAAGCTTTTACAACACACGGACAGGGAAGGGGCTATGCGAAGAAGCCTGCCTACCTGTGAGTTCTTGAGTTTGTGCCTGAACTCATCCTGGGAAGGGTGAAAAGCCCTGAGTCCACGATCTCTGTCCTGGAGGTATGCAAATTAATGCTCTAGAGAACAAGACAAAAGAAAAGAAAAATAGAAAGAAAAAAAAGGAAATGAACTAGTATACTGCTAAATCATCTTGTCTTCTCTCCATTCCACCCCACCTAGCTCATTCCCTTTGCAATCCAAGCAGGTGGAAAGAGGTCATCCCTCGATAGAACCGCTAGGGTTAATTAACTCAAGGCCAAGCACTTACTCCTAACAGCCTGTCTCTTACCTGGAAAGCAAGGTACTGTCTGCCAATATATTGCCCTCTGGCAAACCATCTGCTTCTCTTCTGACCTGTCGATGAAATAGACTGTAGGGAGAGTGGGCAGATCTGGGGCCATCTGCCTTGCTCTCTGCTGGCCTTCAGGTGGGAAAGCCCCTTCTGGATCCCTGGTTTAGCTGAGTCTTTAAACTCAGCTGCTGCATGGAGCCATCACGGATATTTTAGGCAGCAGGATGGGTGATCAATGAACTGCTAAGAGCCAAGGAGCCTTCGTTTGGAAAGCATGGACCTTTAAGACGACTGCCTGTGATTTGCTTTTTTTTTTTTCCCCATGCAATAACAGACATCGATCAAAGTATTTAAAGGGAAAATTGGAGAGGAAATCGAAAGGTGTCAGGCCTCTCCCACACCCCCTCCCCCAGCAGGCTGAGAAACCTTCCATGAACTTGAAAAACACCATCCCGAGCTGCTGGGGGCTTCCTGGAGATTTCATGTGCCAGCTCCCACCGGCTCAGCCGGTAAGATATGAAAGAATCACCGAGAAAGACAGCGGAGCTGCAAGCCATTCTTTTTTATCTCTTTTCATTTATGTAGCCTGACATTGAGTAATAATAATAATTAAATCCAGTTTAAGCTTTTAGGCACCTAGACCAGAAGGCCTCTAGACACCTCATCAACAGCAGCCCTGGCTGGTGCAAACAAAGCTAATTATATTGTGGTTAACTGTTCTCAAAGAAAATAAAAATAAAAATAAAACCATTTACAAGTGTCTTCACCTCGGACAAAAGCAATCCATTAACTGTCCTACCCAGTGCTGGTGCACACAGGGCCAGTTTAAAACAGGTGACCTTCTGTTCAACTTCCCACCCTGGCACAAAAGACGGAAACACTGGCCTTAGCGCTAGTTCTCACATCCCCTCAACTTTCTGAAAAATCATCTCTCGAGACCCAATTTCTTCATAGGTATTCATAGCCCCAAGACCAATTTTATTGATTTATTTCTACACACCTAAGGTAGCTGGAGTGCTTAGATGCCTTTGAAGGATGCTTCTCACTTTTCAGAGTCTGAGGGGGGCTTAGATGCGGAAACTCCAAAATAGTTCAATCTAAGAAATTAAACCAGTAAATACTAATGAAAACAAGAACAACCTCCCCCCAAAAAAAAAAATAAACTCCTGGGGGAGACTGGGGAAGAAAAGACACGTGGAGCTGACTGTCAGAATGAGTTCTCTGCTGAGCAAGATCACCTGGCCCTGTCCCAGCGGCTTCAGATACGTGGGCAAAACCCCAGAGCTTTGGATACTTGCACAGAATTGTCGGTGTGGATTCTAGCTGCCCATGTGAAAATGTCAGAGTTCTCATCAAATGAAAGGAAGTTGTTCTCCTGGAGAGATGTTTGGGCCCTCCCCTTCCAAACTGTCCAGGCACTAGTCAGGGCTAGTTCTCTCCCTTATCATTGCCTTTCTTTTGCCTGAATTAAGAAAACCTGGGGGAGGGGGGCAATGATTCTTAATGCTTGTGTTTTATGAGGGGTGGGGAATGGACACACCCATATGTTTAATTGGCTCTGTGGAACTTAAACATTGCGGATATCTCTTGTTCATAAAGAAAGGCTCATTTTTGACCCGCCCTACCAGGAGCCTCCATGGGCTGGCTGCTCCTGATTTTAGCTTGAGACAGAGAACTAATAGGTCTTTATGTTCCTTGCAAGAGCTTCCTGAAGAGCCTTGAGACCTGAGGTCCCCTGGGCCGCTGGCCTCCGTTCTGTGGAAAAACAAGGCTCTGTCTTTTCCACGGCTTAGGGACACTCTGTGAGGGACCTCATTCATCATTTCCCTGCAGAGGGCCAGGCAGCCGAGGGCTAGATGAGGGATTCAGGCCGCTTTCTCATTCTCAGCATGCTGTGTGTGTTAGCTGGTGGAGTTCCTGGGGCCTCCCTGCCACCTCCTCTAAACCCTCCCTGCCCAGCGGCAATCATGCACGCTCACGATCCGCCTCCAGCCCGGCTGGCTGCCAATCAGTCCGGCAACAGGGGGTGGGAGGAAGTTCCACTTCCCGCTGAACCGCGCCGAGGTGCTCCGAGCCACTGAGTGGGGCTGATGACCGCCTGGCAGGCTCCAGGACGCGACTGTCACCCGGAGCAGTCGCATGCCTGGGCTGATTGGCTAGGGCGTTGCGGGAGGCAGTGGCAGGGAGAAGGGGAGGCGGAAGAAGGGAGGTTGAGAGAAGGGGGCTGAGATGCCAGGGCGAAAAGGGAAGAGCTGGGAAATGAGCTGGAGGGTGCGAGGGACCCAGGAAAAGGCAGGACCTGCGCGCCTGGTGAGAGGCCAGGTAGGAAAGAACCTCAGGAGGAGAGCTGAAAACCTTGGGCGCCAGGGAAAATTCAACCTCAAGCCCTGTGGGAAAAGGAGAGAGCCCCGGGCACAGAAGGAGTTAAACAGAAAAGTCAGACAAAGTCACTTGGCGCTCAGATCACTCAAATATGTTGTACTTATTGATAATGTGTTTCATCCATTCTGCGGGGGCTGGGGGCCGTGATTCAGCACAAATTTGATGTAAATTTATGGAAATAGAAATGCAGAGAAGCCGCAAGCTCCAAGCTGCTGGCGGGTTGGCTGCATGGCCCTCAGCGAGGGGAGGTGACTGCTCTCTGTACTTGGGGAGCTGAAAATAGAAACGTATGACTTGGGGGCCACTGGCCTTTCCTGCAGGCCAGGAACAGGACTGACCCTGTCGCTCTGGAAAACTTAAGGGGAAATAAAAGTTTAAAAGCTGATGACTGTCCAAAATAGGATCACCTCCATTGGCCTCCCGTCTCTTTTCTGTCTGAGGATGGGGGAGCAATTTTTACCCAGTGGTTATGGACAGGCGGGCTTATGTGATTAGGAAGGGGAGGGAGGGAAGAGAATTGTCATTCTCAAGAACCTACTGTGTGCGGAGAATTAGCTGGTGAAGCGACAGGCATATTTTTCCCTCTGCACTGTGGGAGAATCATTTGACAGGGAGGGCGAAAGGTGGTATTCCATAGAATTGTCTGGAGCTGGTAAAAGGTTTACTGCCCATTAGGCTGTCCTTTATAACCGCAGATGGGAGATTTCTGTCCCCCACCCCTCATAGCAGGTCGTGACATTTGTCTATTAATGTGGCTGGCCCAAGTCAATAGCAGTCTCTCTGGCCTGACTGCGGCCAAACATTGCGGGCAAGCTTTCACAGTCTAGGAATTGCTTCTCTGGGCCAGACAGACCTTGCTTTGTAGTTTGCAATTGAATTCAAATAGGAGAATCAACACACCAAGGGCAGGTAAATATCTCCGTGACAGAATGCTTACCCAGCATATATGAGCCTCAGCTGTCATCCCCAGTACTGAAAAAAAGACACCAAGATGCAGCCCCAGGCCAAAGGACGTCACTTTCCCTTCATTCCTTATTGTTTAAAATACATATTTCTTTTTATTTTATGTGTCTTAGTGTTTGCCTACATGTATGTAAGCGCATTGTGCAATGCCTTATGCCTATGGAGGCCACAAGGGATGTTGCATCCTCCAGAACTGAAGTCAGTAAGCCATTATGTGGGTTGCTGGGAACCAAATCCTGGCCCTGTACTCTTAACCTCTAAGCCAGTGATTGTCAACCTGTGGGTGGTGGCCATTGGAAAACACATATTTCTGATGGTCTTAGGAACTGAAATATCCCTCCGTAGCAAATTTACAGTTATGAAGTAGCAAGGAAAATAATTTTATGGTTGGGGGTCACCACAACATGAAGAACTGTATTCAAGGGTCAGGTCTCAGCATTAGGAAGGCTGAGAACCACTCTTCTAACCATCCCTCCAGCCCTCCCACATTCCAGCACTGACCCTGCCTTCTGTTAATGCTACATTCCTTTTTGAATGCACAAGGAAGGCCTTCTGGGAGCTTGAGTTTCCAGGCTTGGTTTGATCTGGACGTGAACAAAGAGGAGGTTATCTGAAGTCCAAGATTGTGGGTTGTAGGGATGGTGAGGCAGATGTTTAATCGGCTGAGTATGATCCCATCACGTATGATCCCAACACGTGTGAAGCAAAAATTGTCAGTTCTTGGTGACATTTCAGATACTGCTTCAAGCTCATTAGGTCAAGAGTCCTTTGTTCTCTGGTAGAACAAAAAAAAAAAAATGGCAAGCGTGATTTCTACATGGAGCATGCCAGCAAGGATGTCTGCCAGCTTGTAATTTCCCCCGATATTGCAGCAAATGTCTCATCTTAGGAAGGAAGTACATGGATGAACTTTCTGTACCTTCACATAGCACAGTGGTTGCTACTTATTAAGCCCCTTTCTTCTCACGGGATAGAAAAAAAAAAAAGACATTAAGATGATGTGCTGGCTAGTTTTTATGTCAACCTGACACAGGCCATAGTCATTTGGGGGAAAAAGAACCTCAGTTGAGAAAATTCCTTCAAAAGATTGCCCTGTGGACCATTTTCTTGATTAATAATTGAAGTGAGTGAGCCCATCACACAGATAACAGTGCAACTCCCAGATGGTTGGCCCTAGATGGGATAAGAAAGCAGGCTGAGCAAGCCATGAGTAGCAAGCCAGTAAACAGCACTGCTCCATGACCTCTGTATCAGTTCCTGCCTTGAGGTCCTGTCCTGGCTTCCCTGGATGATGGACCAAAAACCCTAAATAAACTCTTTCCTCTCCAAGTTACTTTTGGTCATGGTATTTATCACAGCAATAGAAAACTAATTAAGGCAGCTGATACAAGAGCCTTGGTGGTGTCTCCTTTGACAAACAGTGTCATTAATTCATTCAGCTGGGTTTCATTGAGCACGTCTTAGGTACTAGGACCTAGTGCTATAGCCTCAAACCTCTTGAAGGGTAACAAGTAGATCTCCAACACTGTAACACTGAGCACTGAGGACACTTGAAGACTGGATGCCGCAGATACATGACGTACAACCTGCCTCTCCAGCAAATCAATCTGATATACTTAAGGGTGAAAAATGGGGGGGGGGCACTCAGTGAGTAAAGTGTTTGTGTTGTGAGCATGGGGACAGCAGTTCAATCCCCAGAACCAGTGTTAAAAAATACTTTTTAAATACATACTTTTCAAATGCTTGGGGGCCTACAGAGATGGCTCAGTGGTTAAGAGCACTTCCCTCTCTTCCATGGGATCTGAATTCAGTTCTCAGCGCTCCCACCAGGCAGCTGAAAACCACCTGTGACTCCATGTCCAGCAGATCCAACCCCATCTTCTGACCTCTGTATTTATACACAAATAGCATGCACACAGACACACACACACACACACAAACACACACACACACACACAAATGAAATCTTTTTTTTTAAGTGTGTATGATGATGCATGTTTGCATCCCAGTTCTGAGGAAGAGATTCCTGGGGCTTGTTGGCAAGCCAGGCTAATCTTCTTGACAAGCACCTGAGCCGTGAGAGACCCTGTCTTAGAAAAACAAAGTGGGTGGCCCCTGAAGAACAACAGCTGAGATTATCCTCTGGCCTCCATGTGTGTGGACACACACATGCACTTACACACACATGAGTACTCACACACACACACACGTTTTTAAAAGGGTAAATTTTATGCTTGTTGTGTGTCTATGTTTTTTTAGACTCTTTGGAGAAAAATGTTTAAAAACAGAAAACGGGGTGCATTTCAAGATGAAGGGAAGGGAAGACGGAAGACTGCAAAGACACAGCAAGCATGAAGCAGGAAAATCTACGCAGCAAACCCTGAAACCTTCAAAAGAGGGAGCACTGACCCCTGTGAAAGATGTGAAGCAGTAATGAGACAAAACATAAGAGAAACAAACAAAAACCAGTCGGTTGGACAGTGAGAGGAGGAGCCCGGGCAGTGTAGACTTTCTGTGCTCAGTCTCTACAATGGGTAGAGTTGGACCAGATGATATGGAAGTCCTAAGGCTCACTGGGACTCTGTATAAAGCCTCGTCAAGGTGCTGTAACTGTCCTCCAAAGAAAGATTCTAGAACCTCCACTGTCTTAGATACTTTTCTGTTGCTGTGATTAAAAGCCACGGCCAAGGTGTCTTGGTCACTGTTCTATTGCTGTAAAGAGACACCATGACCATGGCAACTCTTATTAAGAAAAGCATTTAATTGGAGGCTTGCTTATAGTTTTAGAAGGTTAATCTATTATCTTCATTGTGGTAAGCAGACAGGCATGGTGCTGGAGCAGTAGCTGAATGCTTTACATCCTGACCCACAGGCAGAGAAAAATGAGTGATGCTGGGCCTGGTGTGGGCTTTTGAAACCTCAAAACCCTAATGACATACCTCATCCAACAAGATCACACCTCTTAATCTTTTCCAAACAGTCCCACCAACTGGAGACCAAGCATTCAGAGATCTGAACCTATGGAGGGGAGAGGCATTCCCCTTAAAACTACCCCAGCAACTTATAGAAAGAAGAATTTATTTGGGCTTATGGTTCCAGAAAGATAGGAGTCCATCACCGTTGTGCTGGGGAAACATGGAAGTGAGCAGGCATGGTGGATGGAGCAGCAGGTGAGAGCTCACATCTTAAACCACAAACATGAAGCAGAAAGACTGAACTGAAATGGTACATGACCTTGAAACCTCAAAGCTTGCCACCATGAGCTTTTACAAACACTTGGCAGGTGTCACCTCACTGAACCTTCATAAAACTATCTCATAGATAATGATCCCAGGCCTCATATTCAGCAGGGGTGTTAGTTGACACCCTAGTTCCTATGATCAGATATCTGATACAATTTAAGGGAATAAAGACCTGCTTTGGCTCAGAGTCTGAGAGGTTTTAGTCCATGGTCAGCTGACTCTGCTGTTTCTAGACTGTGGTGAGACAGAATATCCTCTCAGACGGATAAAGCTCTTTATTCCAAAGTTGTCACCCATTTGTGGCAGGAAGCAAAGAATCAGAGAGAGGGAACCGGAATGAGATATAACTCACAAGAACAACCCCTCCCCCAAAAGCTTACTACCTCCAACTAGCCCCCACCTCTGGATGTTTCCATCACTTCCCAATAATGTCATCAAGTTATGAATCTACCTATGAATAAATTCGTTGATGAAGACAAAGACATTGTGATCTAGTTACCTGTTCATGATTGGAACCACCAGCTGGGATCCAAGCTTTCAGGATGTGAACCTGTGGGTGACACTTCCTTTCCAAACTACAAAGGTAGGTGTCCTGGCTAGTTTTATGACAACTTGATACAAGCTAGAGTCATCAGAGAGGAGGAAGCCTCTATGGGAAAAATGTTTCCATGAGATCAGGCTATAGTCAAGCCTATGGGACGTTTTTCTTAATTAGTGATTGATGTGGATGGGCTCAGCTCATTGTGGGTGGATGGTCCTGGGTTCTATAAGAAAAGAGACTGAGGAAGTCATAGGGAGCAAGCCAGAGGTTCCTACCCTATCTGAGTCCCTGCCCTGACTTCCTTCAGTGATGAACAGTGATATGGAAGTGTAAGCCAAATAAACCCTTTCCTCCCCAAGTTGTTTCATTGTGTTTCATCACAGCTATAGTAATCCTAACTAAGAAAGTAGGTTAAAGCCAGAAGGCTCTGTTGGCTAGAGAAATGTCCAAGCATGTCCATAGATGTTAGTAAATAACAATTGGTCCCTACCCTTCAGGAAGTGTGGTGGTAATCTAATTGTATTGAAATATTATTTTGATTTATACTGAAATATTAATTTGATTGTATGTTAATAAATAAAGTTGTCTGGGGGTCAGAGCTATTAGAGCCATAGCAAGAGTGTGGCGGTGGTGGCACACGCCTTTAATCCCATAGATATCTGTGTGTTCAGGGTCAGAGCTATTAGAGCCATAGCAAGAGTGTGGCGGTGGTGGCACACGCCTTTAATCCCATAAGATCTCTGTGTGTTCAGGGATACAGCCAGCATTGGAGACATATGCCTTTAAGACCTAGGGGGCTGTACATTCAGACAGTGACGAGGCAGTCATGTGTTTGGGTTTACAACCAATGAGAAGGCAGAACAACATACTTTAAATATACGAACCGACAGGAAGTAGGTCTCTTTTCGCGAAGCTGGGACAGCAGGAGGAAGGGTGAGATTTTAGCTCTGAGCTCTGACCTCTCGGCTTTCTCTTTTACATTGTTTCTGTGTTTCTTATTTAATAAGACGGTTGGTTACATCTACATCTGGCGCCCAACGTGACAAGAATCCATTAAAAACTGCTTGGCTTGGCGGCAGGTCCGCTTTCCCGCAAGGGCGGCAGGCGGCCCGCGGCGGCGGCGGCGGCGGCGGCGGCGGCAGCGGCGGCACACGGCGGCCGGCGGCGATCGGCTTCTTAGTCCGAGCTGCTGGCATCCTAGTCCAGGTAGCAACTTCTAGCCCGGGCCTAGGTCTGTGAGCAGCTTGCCTAAAGCCGGTGCTACAAACAACTCAGACCTGCCCTGCCGAACAGGGCCCTGCCTGTAAACGCACGTGGTCGGAGCTTAAGGAAGCCAGACCCAAGCCTTGACTCGGCACAAGAGGGAACACGTGGCTGCATTTAAGCTTTAGCCGGCTACGCTTTCTTGTGCATTCTCTCTTTTCTCTCTCTCTCTCTCTCTCTCTCTCTCTCTCTCTCTCTCTCTCTCTCTCTCTGGATTTACACCTGGGACACTAGGTGGCTGCTTTGAAAATCCCCTCGGATTTCTACTGTTCTACGCAGATTTGGTAAGTCATAATATATCAGATATTTTAAAGGAAACTATCTAAAAGAGAATTTTTTTCCACATTAAAAAACAAATGGGTTTTATGTGTACATTGGAAGAAAATTGGTTTTTGTTCGAAATTTTAGGCAGTCTGGCAATGGAAGAACTATATAATATTAGTATTGGTGGAATAATGCACCTCATCACTATAATAATCCACATTTTAATATTTAAAAAGATAGTCAATTTAAGTGCCAGGATAACAGCGTTAGAAGAACTTGTTAAACCTGTAAAAATTCAGACAGAAGAAATTAACAGTGAAGTTGTTTCAAGTCAGGATCATAAGGTTGCAGAAAGAAAGCCTGTTTTCACACAGTCACCCTTAATTTATCCTGTAACAGTACAGCAGATGCCTGATCAAATGGCTACACAAAATACTTGGGCTCCAATTGAAATGTTGGATTTAAAAAGGTTTAAGGAGGCAATAGTATCTTATGGCATGCATTCCCCATATGTAAAGCAAATGTTAAACACTTGGTCAACATATAATAGGATAGTACCACAGGACTGGCGGGACCTCGCACAAGGTGTTCTGGAACCCAGCCAGAGACTTCAATTTCTGACTTGGTTTAAGGAGGAGGCTAAAAACATAGAAAAACAATGGAGGGATAAAGGAGTACAAGTTTGCCAGGATCAGCTTATGGGCGAAGGCCAATATGCTTCAGCACAAGCACAATGTTTATATGATGTCCAAACCCTAATTTTATGTCGAACGGCAGCCTTGAATGCATGGGACAAAGTTGAGGAACCAGGAAAAAAATCTGAGTCATTTACAAAGGTGAAGCAAGGCCCAAAAGAGTCTTTTACAGATTTTTTACAAAGACTGGCTTCAGCAGTAAAGAGAACGGTCTCGGATTCAGAAGCTGGTAAGGCAATAATTGAATCTTTGGCCTTTGAGAATGCGAATGCAGCATGCAAAAGAATAATCAGGCCATTAAGGGCAAGATCTGCACCTATGGAAGATTGGATTAGAGAAACAATTAATGTTGAAGCTGATGAGCATGATGATACATGGGTAGGAGAAGTAATTTCAAAAGGTTTGAGGAGTGTTAGATGTTTTGGATGTGGAAAGCAAGGACATTTGAAAAGGGACTGTAGACAGGTCATTTCCAGAAACAATGTTTCTTCAAGGAACAATGGCAACAGAATGCCCCTTCCTTCTGGAGTATGCAGAAGGTGTGGTAAGGGAAAACACTGGACCAACGAATGTAGATCAACAAAGGACAGACAGGGTAATCCTTTGCCTCAGTCTTCGGGAAACTCCCAGAGGGGCCTCAGGCAGGCCCCCAGTGCAAATCCAGTTCAAACCTTTCCGGCAGCCATAGAGGAAATGCCTGCTCTGGAGAGCGATTAAATAACCAAATGCCTATTGGAATAAATCATGCTGGTCAGAATGATGAAACAGAGAGAATAGAAAATTCAGGAGAAAACATAAAGAAAATTTTTTGGCAAACTTCTATTAATGAACAAAGACCAAAATTAACGATAAAAATAAATGGTGTTTTGTTGTCTGGTCTGGTAGACACAGGTGCGGACGTTACCATAATTGCACCAGAATTTTGGCATCCAACTTGGCCTCTTCAGGAGGTAAACGTTCAACTGTTAGGAATTGGGACATTATCTCAGGTGAAACAGAGTGCAAGATGGCTCGAATGTATAGGTCCAGAAGGACAGAGAGGAAAATTAAAACCATATGTGGCTAACATAACTATGAACCTGTGGGGTCGAGACTTGTTGCAACAATGGAATACTCAGATTAACATCCCTCCAATCTCAGAAACAAATCATAAACTAGCACATGTTACTGAGAGAAATATTAGAAGATATTGTTCTAATGAGTGGTCACCAGCCATCCATATTATACAAGAACAGAGCACAATAACTGATGATCTTCCAAAGACACCAACAGCTCTACCTTTAAAATGGTTAACAGACAAGCCTGTATGGGTCCAGCAATGGCCTTTAACAACAGAGAAACTCCAGGCTTTAGAAGAGCTGGTAGAAGAACAGTTAAATGCTCAGCATATTGAAGAATCAACCAGCCCTTGGAATTCTCCTGTATTTGTTATTAAAAAGAAATCTGGTAAATGGAGAATGGTAACAGACCTTAGGGCAATTAACAAAGTAATTCAGCCAATGGGTTCTCTACAATCTGGGATGCCTTTGCCTACTCTGTTACCAAAAGGATGGCCTCTCATAGTTATTGATTTAAAAGACTGTTTCTTTTCAATACCCTTACAAGAAAAAGACAGAGAAAGATTTGCTTTTACAGTGCCTACTTATAATAATTCTCAACCGGTTAAAAGATTTCAATGGAGGGTCCTCCCACAGGGAATGTTGAATAGCCCAACTCTGTGCCAATATTTTGTACAACAGCCATTGGAAGTGATACGTAAAAAATTTCCTAAATCTATAATTTATCATTATATGGACGATATTTTACTAGCTGACTCAAATGCAGATACTTTAGAAATAATGTTTGAAGAAGTAAAGAAAATTTTGCCTCGCTGGGGATTACAAATTGCTCCTGAAAAGATACAAAGAGGAGATTCTATTAATTATTTAGGATATAAAATAGAGCTACAAAAAATTAGACCCCAAAAGGTGCAAATTCGGAGAGATAGACTACAGACTCTTAATGACTTTCAAAGATTATTTGGAGATATTTCTCATCTACGAACTATTGTTGGGGTAAAAAATGATGAACTGACTAATTTGTTCAAAACCTTAGAAGGTGACAAGGACTTAAATAGTCCAAGAGAATTATCACCTGAAGCTGAGAAAGAATTAGCCTTGGTAGAAAAGAAAGTGCATGAAGGACACGTGAATCGTATTGATCCAAAGCTGGATTGCATTTTGGTTATCTTACCTTCTAGGCGTTCTCCTACTGGAATATTAATGCAGAGGGAAGATATTATATTGGAATGGATATTTTTACCAAATAAACCAAATAAAAAATTAAAAACTTATGTGGAAAAAATCTCTGACTTGATTTACAAAGGAAAATTGAGACTTCGTCAATTAGCAGGCATAGACCCAGCAGAAATTGTCGTACCATTAACTAAGGAGGACATTGAAAAATTATGGACAGAAAGTGAACCTTGGCAAAGAGCTTGCAGTAATTTTTTGGGAGAAATTAACAGCAAATATCCCAAAAGCAATAGAATTGATCTTATAAAGAGAGCTGAATGGATCTTGCCTCGAATTGTACGGCAAAAACCCATATCTGGAGTTCATACATTTTATACAGATGCCAACAAAGAAGGAAAGGCAGGTTACAAATCAGAAAATTTAAGTAAAGTGGTTCAAAGTCCGTATAATTCAGTGCAAAAATCAGAATTGTATGCTATTCTGTTGGTATTAATGGATTTTTCAGAACCTCTCAACATAGTAACTGACTCTCAGTATGCTGAAAGAGTGGTGTTACATATTGAGACTGCAGAATTTATCCCTGATGCTTCAGAATTAACTTCACTATTTATTCAATTACAAGATACAATCAGGAAAAGGAATCATCCTTTATATATAACTCACATTCGATCCCATACTGGTCTGCCAGGCCCTCTAGCACAAGGCAATGAAGAGATTGATAAATTATTGATAGGAAATGTGCTGGAGGCCTCAGAATTTCATAAAAAACATCACGTTAATAGTAAAGGTTTAAAAAAGGATTTTTCCATAACCTGGCAACAAGCCAAAGAAATAATAAAGAAATGTCCTACTTGTTCCTTCTACAATCAGACGCCATTACCAGCAGGATGTAACCCAAAGGGTACTCAGAGAAATGAAATCTGGCAGATGGACGTGTTTCACTTTGCAGAATTTGGAAAATTGAAATATGTACACCACACTATCGATACTTATTCAGGATTTCAATGGGCAACTGCTTTGAGTTCTGAAAAAGCTGATTCTGTAATCACTCATTTGCTAGAAGTTATGGCCATCATGGGTATACCTGCACAAATCAAAACTGACAATGCTCCATCATATGTCTCTGTTAAAATGAAACAGTTTTTTGCTTATTACAATATAAAGCATATTACAGGCATACCACATAATCCTACAGGTCAAGCAGTTATAGAAAGATCAAACAGAACTCTAAAGGATATGCTAAATAAACAGAAATGGGTAACAAAAACCCCCAGAAATAGACTGCATAATGCTCTTCTAACTTTGAATTTTCTGAATGCCAATGAGAAAGGAACAACAGCTGCAGAGAGACATTGGATAATAGAAAAAACTACAGAATTAAATCAGCCTATATACTTTAAGGATGTGCTGACCTCAGAATGGAAACCAGGGTATGTATTACATTGGGGACGTGGTTTTGCTTTTGTTTCTACAGGAGAAGATAAGCTGTGGGTACCATCAAAATTGATAAAGGTTCGATTTGAACAAGAGAGACCTCTTAATTAGAGGAGGTGATAGTTCATCAACCAGCATGAACATCCAATTTAAACTAACTTGTATCAATAAAACATGCCTTTTCATTTCATCAGATAATAACTTGCCAAAAAGGAACATCCCCAAAATTAGTCTTGGGGAAAGGTTTTTGTTTTTGTCTTTTAGGAGAATGAAGGTTAAGGAATCTGAAGAACACTGGACAAATGAGACAACTGAAGAAAAGGGACAAATCATCTATCCCAAGAAACAGAGTGAAACGGTGTATGGGTATATATTATCTAAAAAAATTTTATGTCTTCCTAAATGTTTGTTTCTGCTTTTCTCTAAAGATTTAACACTCTTGGTTTTCTAATAGTCCCAGTTCAATTAAAATTTAAAGCTGACTTTGGAGTTGGAGAATGGCTCTCTCCTTCTTTAAAATCAAGCATGTTGTTAAAAGGAAAATGCAAACTCCCTGTATCATGCCAGAATAAGAGCCATTTCTGCTATGGTACAGGACAAAAGCAAAATTAATTAAGGGACTATTCTATTACTAATCTCAACTCTTTGATTCTATTCTGATTCTTTAAACTGTTCTCAAAGTATAAATTTTATATCAAAATTTACAAGATTAATATATATATATATATACATTTTAAACTTTGTTAAGATATGAATGGTCACATAGAGTACTAACTAATTCTAGAAAAAAGGCTAGCTGCATATATATGTTTTTGTGTTCGAGTCTCTTATCAGTTTTCTGCAGGAAATCATGGCCAGGCCTAACATCAACTGAAGTCTCCAGAAAGAAGATGGGGCCCCACAACAACAACAATTCCACGTGGACAATAATAATATCATTAAGCTGACAAACATCATCCATAGATCAGCTTTGAACTACAAGGTGCTCAGAGCAAATTTGAGATGACTAGCTGAGATGATCCAGTCTCAAAGACTACTTGAATAAGGACTTGAGATAAACCCTCAACTTTGGCATTATACACAGACTGGATAATGAAGGATATAGTTACCTCTCCTAGAATTTGACAATTAACCTAAAATTTTTCTTTCAGGATAAAGAAAACTTCGCCCATACCCAGCAGGAAGCAATTTTAAGAATACGACGCCCACATTCCCAAAGAGGTGGTGTGGGGCGGGTGGTTTTTTGGTCTTTTTAATGGGTTCTGGGTCTGGGATAATTTTCAGTATTTAGGGGGGTTGGTTACAAGTTATTGTCAAGGGTTAGGAAAAAGGCTAAGCAAAGGAGATTAGATTTAAGGTTCTTGTTTAAAAAAAAAAAAAAAAAAAAGAAAGAAAGAAAGAAAGAAAAAAAAAAAAAGAAAAAAAAAGGAAAGAAAAGAGAAAGACAATTACTAGTTTTAAATACTTTACATTGGATTGAATTGTTTTATATTGTACACAAATTTGAAACTGATATTGTTAGAAAATGCTATATGTATATTTCTAATTGTATTTATTCCATCCATTTAACAATGTAATGCAAATTTCTGATCCTTGAATGTTATTATTATCAACTATTAGGATATAAAGAAATGAAAGCTAGTAGTTAGACATTATCATAGAACTTGTAGTCATATTAGATATGTTTTAAAAATTGAGCAGAGATGTTTTAGACAGGTCATCTTCAAACCCTTCAGAGATCTACAGAATATGGCATTTAAAATGTTTTAATAACTTAGAAAATTTTTCTTTTTTGAGACATGTCGGCTCCTGGCAGTACCAATCTACTTTAGAGAAAATATGGGCATTGAAGAAACTGCATATGGAGTCAACTTTCATTCTGGCAAAAGTTAGCCACTGGACAACAAAGTATCCTCGAATCAACAGGACAAAATGGACAGACAGATCACGAAACAAGGGACTACTGATTCTTGCCAAAACAAGTGTGGTTATGGCTTTATCAAAAGGCATCTTCTGAGGCCAGGACAATATGGCCCCATCCCTGAAGTGGCCTTCGCATCCGGAAAAGGTACGGTGCCCTTTTCTTCGAAGGCAGCTTAACAGGCAGAGGGCCGATGGATTCTGTTGTACAATGGAACAGCAGCTGAAAGCTCATGCCTCTCAAAAGTAGACTGGCATTTAATAGAGGGATGTGGAGAAGAAGGGGATGTTGAGATGAAGCCATATATACACAGCCAAGAAGAATGGACAGCTGAATTAAAAAACTGTCAACAATTTCCAGAATTTAAAATCCTGAATCATGACAGGACACTAGTGGAATTCAGGTGTTTCTGGTACGTGGACTGCTCTCACCCAATGTGAGGTTGAACTGTTGACCTTGTGTACATCCTACTTCACAAATGAGTCTGTCAGATACACTAAGCCTATAGGCTGAAGATGATGCCCCAACACTGCGGAGAAACCTCAGGTGACTGCCCAGGCAGCTGGCTGTTTCTGTCAACTCACAAAATTTTTTTGGAAGTTGCTTGCATGCACTTCCTGTTTTTATTTTTGTTAGCTAATATTATTCCCTTCTTGGGTCTCTGAGGGAGTTGAAGATTAGTTAGTTATGGTTGAAGATTAGTTAGTTATAGTTGAAAATTAATTAGGATAGAAAGTACATTAGATACATCTTGGAATTATCAAAATAGGATAGATAATGGAATTATTTTCTCTGATTCGTCAAATACCTGTTTAGGTATTTATTACTTGTATATATTGTATATAGTTATTGTACTTTTGTATATAGTTTTTCTTTTGTTAGTCATAACCTTTTGCTTTTTTCTTTTTATTAAAATAGAAAAGGGGAAATGTGGTGGTAATCTAATTGTATTGAAATATTATTTTGATTTGTACTGAAATATTAATTTGATTGTATGTTAATAAATAAAGTTGTCTGGGGGTCAGAGCTATTAGAGCCATAGCAAGAGTGTGGCGGTGGTGGCACACGCCTTTAATCCCATAGATATCTGTGTGTTCAGGGTCAGAGCTATTAGAGCCATAGCAAGAGTGTGGCGGTGGTGGCACACGCCTTTAATCCCATAAGATCTCTGTGTGTTCAGGGATACAGCCAGCATTGGAGACATATGCCTTTAAGACCTAGGGGGCTGTACATTCAGACAGTGACGAGGCAGTCATGTGTTTGGGTTTACAACCAATGAGAAGGCAGAACAACATACTTTAAATATACGAACCGACAGGAAGTAGGTCTCTTTTCGCGAAGCTGGGACAGCAGGAGGAAGGGTGAGATTTTAGCTCTGAGCTCTGACCTCTCGGCTTTCTCTTTTACATTGTTTCTGTGTTTCTTATTTAATAAGACGGTTGGTTACATCTACAAGGAAGTCCCTCCCCTCACTCCTGTCTCCATTGGGTATTTCCACCCAGGGGAGACCCAAGTGGGCACCTCTCTTGTGCCCAGGACCTCCTCTTCTAAGAGCTCTCTTTGGTTGCCCCTAAGTGCCCCCTTCCCCGTGTGTCTCCATAGCCTGAGTTGCCAGGACCCTGAAGAGGGAGAAAGGGCCTGGTGCAGGTGGTGTCAAGACCTCAACAAGTCAATGTTTGGTGCCAGTCTTGCCACCCAGCACCTGTGCTACGTCCTCGGGAGCTATTGTACCTGCTGCTGCTGGCCTGTGGCCCTATGGGGATGGCAGCTTCTGCCAGGCACCTGTGGACTGTTGAAGACTTGGTGTCCTATCTGCATTCAGAAGAAGAAAGCAAGGATTTTAAAGAGTTTTAGGTGACTTCACCAACAACACACAGCCTAGTGAGAAGTGGGTCTGCATACCTCACTATTGTATTAAGCGAGGGTGTTAATTCGACAGGGATGGTGTGACCCTAAGCTGGGTGGTTTTAACAGACAGTTTGGTTGTCCATCGGTTCTAGATGCATGAAGTTCAAAGTGTTGGCAGGGTCGGTTCACTCAGAGGCCTCTTTCCATGGCTTGTTGTCCATATCTACACTCTGTCTTTTCACATCATTCCATATCTAAATTTCCCCTTTTTTATAGGGACCCAGGCCATAATGTATTGATGCCCACCCTACTCTAGTGTGACCTCATTTTAACTAATTACATCACCAATGACCTTATTGCCAAAGAAGATCCCTTTGGAGTACTAAGTGTCAGGACAATTCAGCAAATGAATTGGGAAGGATGACACAACCCAACCCATAATATGGTCTACATTTTCAATGTGATGTCTCCCTGTCTCTCTATATCTATTGTGTTCTGATGAATGCTCAGCCATTCCCAAGGCTTCCCCTTGACCTCAGCCAGAAGAAGTTCTAGTGGGTAACTGCACAGTATTTATTATTTCCCCTCACCCTATTCAACCTACTTAAGTTTGTTCTACCAACCCATCTGAAACCTGGTTGAAGGCTGTGAAATGGGCATTTTGGACTAGTTTGTTGTTGTTGTTGTGTTTTTCATGCTTTTCTGATGTCCTCAGGCTCACTATTGGTCCTACAATCAGCACCTGGCCCATAAGTCGGCCTTTGTCCCCATAGTCATTTACTGAATGGAGGTTTGCAAGACCCTGAGTTGCCACTCACATCTGAAGATTCCCTTCCTAGCTCCAAGAAGTCACTTCAAAGACTCTCTCTGCCAAGTGCTGTGGCAGGACTCTACTCCAGAACACATCTTTCAGCAGGTCTCAGGCTCCATTCTGTGCCTGTGAGGTAACTGTCTGCTTTCCCGAACACCTGTGAAATGCAGTCACCTTGGTCTTGGATGCAGCGTCCTCGGACTTGGAAACTCATTGGACCAAAAATGTCTACAACTTATTTTTTCCCCTTAGATTTTCTTTTTGTATTGATTTTCCATTTTTAGCACAAGATTGATCACCAGCAAAATACCAATTTACATACAGATTCTGCTAAACTCAGCACCCTACATACTTGGAACTTTTTCATCCATAAACCAATCTTTTAAAGAGAGAGCTTCTATTATCAGAAGCATCTCTGAGGGACATCAGAAGACCTAGGAGGAGCACAGCCAGGTGAGGAGAGCCCAGCTGACTTGTGTGCATGGTAAGTCAGGAGCCAGGGATGCATGTGAGCAGGTTAAGATGTTACCTAGCTCAATGGGTAACATGAAACTGACAAGCCTTGGTCAGGTAGCTTAGAAGGTCATTCAGCAGAAAAGGTAGTGGTGCACGCCTTTAATCCCATCACTTGGGAAGCAGAGGCAGAGGGATCTCTATGAGTTCAAAGCCAGCCTGGTCTACAGAGTGAGTGCCAGGACAGCCAGGGCTACACAAAAAAACCCTGTCTTGAAAAACCAAAGAGAGAGAGAGAGAGAGAGAGAGAGAGAGAGAGAGAGAGAGAGAGAGAGGTGGGGGTTATCCAATATTCAATGGTATCCAACAAATACTTTGTGGGTGTCTACTATGAGATAGACATTGTTTATTTCCTGGGAATAGGGCAGGGCACAAGGACCCAGATCATGTCTGGGAGACAGCTACAGGACTGTGGGGTCGTGCATTTCAAACAACTGTGCAAATCATTGCTTAACCATCCAAATGGTAAGTCTATCCAAAAAAGCACAGAAGGTTGCTATGACAGTGTATAATATAGAAAACTTAAGTCATTAACAGGAAGACCCAAGAAGATGTGAAGTGGACTAGCAAGCAGCTGGGCTGAAAGGAAGCTCAACCAGGACAGAGAATGGGTGGGAATAAAGGGATGGAGTGAAAACACATGTGACCAGAGGACAGACAGTAGGGAAGGAAGTGGCAACAGACTGGGTGGGAGGGAGGACCAGGGCCTAAGCCAGGATAAGGACTTCAAGATCCACCATACAAGCCCCAAGCTCAGCCTATGAACAGTGTATTGGGATTGAAACCAGACCCTAGTACAAGACCCACATACACCAAGAGAATTGAATTCATATGCACGGCTGCTGTGTTTGAGGACAGCCATGTGAACAGGTCATAAGCAGAGCTCAGTTCAACAGATTTAGTCTTTGTGTGCTTGCAGACCTGGTGTCAAGCATGGGAAAGACAGAGCCTTCCAATGATGCCAGTCTCAGCCACCAAATCTTCCCACCCGTGTCTCCAAGGAACATGGAGCCAAGTATGCCCATCCTACTGTGCCCTTGATGGATTCTTGAGTGTAGAACGTATGGCTTCAGTAAGGTGATCTACCCCATGGGTTCTGAGATGTCTGTGCAGCAACAGAACTGGATCCCTGGATGTGCTTTTGACTTAATACTTGTTAGAGTAGAGTTTGGTCTAACAGGCTTCCTTCTTAACTACAAAGTCTCAGAAAGCTGATCTCATCACCTTAGGGCCCAAAAGCCTTTGGGTCAGACAGAGGTGGTTGCCATCGCTGCAAATGGGTCTTCTCATTAGGGAGATGAGTTTGACCTAGAGAACATGTTTCCTAGGCTCCTTGGCAGTGGCTTAAAGCCATGTGACCAAGTTTACAAAGTGTCATGAAGGCTTGAGAATGACAATACTAATGAAACTGCATTACCCTGTGTGATGGCTATATCCCTGGAAGTCGGGTGGTTCCATTTCCACCACATTGGGGGAATTATGAAGCAGTCAAAAACTTGCCTTGACTCCAACTTTTGGTGAGAATAATGTTGAGATGATGTCTCGGAGGAGCTTGGGGATGGAAAAGTTATTACAGTCATCTTAGCAGAATACATTCTGCTCAAGAGCCACACACACTGGCCGCAATACCCACCACACATGCAAAATGAGTCCCTTTCTCTTCAAAAATACACAGCATGTCATCCTATAATCAGACCCTCATCCTTTAAACATTGTCCAAGCAGGGGTAGGGCTCCTTGGATACATTTTTAAGAAAGATTAACACCCTTAAGAATCATTTATCTTGCTCCTCCCATCCGTAGCTGAGAGAGATATGTCTTGTCCCCTGTACAAGCATCACATGCCAGAGGACAAGCTCTAGATAACTTCTGTCAACCCTCCTCAAACACAGGGACCAGAGAAGGTATCCATGGCATCTACAATGGCACTCTGTCCTGTTCTCCAGGCATCTTTTTTGCAGCTCTTGGTCCTGCCCTCTGAGCTATCATTCTTTTCCCATAAAACATGGACTATGCACACATTGGGCTGGATTGTTCAGTAAGTTTCTTGCCCTTCCGAGTCTGGGGTGGGGTCAAAAAGCTTCTTTGGATATTGATTTTCATTTTTTCCCTCTAAGTCAAAGCTAACATATTCTTTGTAAAAGTACTGGGGTTTGGTTTTGTTTTACTATGTATCAGTATAATGTCAGCTCTCTCAACCACATCTGCACATCATTTTGGGAGATTTCCACGTTTGTCCTGGGCCTTTGTTTAGACCATTGTAGGACAAGGCCCTCGAGACTCTGAGGAGCCATCACATAATGATGAAAATCAACAAGACACACTAAAGATGTGCAGGACTTTGATTGTCCTGGAAGATAGAGGATGGAGCTCTGGATCCTTCTGAGAGCCAAGCAAGGGATCATACACCTTTTCCTGATTATTGTCCAAGACTTGTTTGTAAGCTCTGGAGCCTTTTCTGCCTTGGTACACTGTAGTGGAGTCTTGCTCTAGCCTCCAAAAGCCACTTGGAAATGTAAGAAATCATCCTCTATTTCACTTCTCTCATACGGTTTTAGGCAGCTGGAAGTTGGTTAGCATCCTCAACCCTCTGCCTGGATGCCAAGTTTGGTGGACACATTCTGTCTTACACGTTCTCACAGAAGCAGCTCTGCTGAGCTTCCTCCCCCTGTATAGGAAAGATGCCCCTCCTGTCAGTGTCTGATCATGTTTTCCTGTTCCCATTAAACCTTCCACAATCTCACTGAGGCACACCCTCTCACCTCTCCTGCTCTTCCAGAACATGTGTGATCTTCCAGAACATGTCTGCCTTGGACCCCAAAGCCAATGATCCCTACTTCAGTTTCCTGTTATAATCATCTCCCACTTCCAGATTCTGAATTTTGTTCCACATTCTCTGTTTCTGTGGCTGCTCAATCTATTCCCATGATTGCTAACATTGGTGCAAAGTAGCCATTGTACTATACACATAGACTATGTGGGTTAAGCTTATATCTGTCCCGAGTCTTGGCTGGAAATACTTGAAGGCTGGAAGTGACTTCAGATAGGGAGCCTGGATCATTGAAAGGCCTCTCCAATCAAACGTTGGGCACTTAAGCAGGAAGAGCTCAAAAACCGGAGGCAGAGTTCCAACATGGGGTCACTCCAGCCACCCAGCTCCTAACAGCATGGCTGCCTCCGCACAGCCAAGCTTCTTGTACAACAGCATGGCTCCAGTGTGGCCACTAAGACTCAGCAACCCTGCATGGTCACTTCTGCTGGGATTGTTTGGTTGCAAGAAGCCCTAAGGGAGTTGGACTCTAGAGGAAGGGACAGAGACTAACCCTCCTTGCTGGAAGAGTGTCAGGCTACATTGCAGAGGAGTCCCTGGGACTTGAGAGTTTTGAGGCCATCTTTGGATGTGGGAGTTTTGAGGCCGTCTTTGGAAAATAGAATTGCCACATCCTGGAAGGTCATTACTGACGACACAGACCCCTGTTCCCTCACACTGCTGTACTGATGAGTCAACAGTATCATTTGCGTGAATGAAGGACCTTATGTTATTAAAAAGAAAAGTTGAAACATAAGGCAAGAAGCCAAATTCAGCCCCAATTGAACATTCTCTGTATTACAAATACAGCATAAATATATGTTTTCCATTGCTCTTGCAGAGCAAACAGCTGCATTTATTTGCGTCCAAAAACATGGACAAGTTCCAAACCATAAGCAAAAAGGAAGGAACTCAAGAAAACAACTCCAGCTTCTGTAAGTATGAATCCTCATGAAGATGCTTGTAGGGTTGATTGAAGCAGGTGTGGAAACCTTCTAGCCTGAAGTGTGCCACTTGCAAATAACCCCCTGCCATATAATGGTGTCACTCTCAGGGAAATACTTATACATTTAGCTCAACAGTCAAATGCCTATTAAGCTTCTTCATCAGAACTTGAACCACCAATTCTCTCTCTCACCTCCAACATATGTCAATGCTATCTCTAATCTCTCTCCTCCCCACATACTCAGAGAGAGAGAGAGAGAGAGAGAGAGAGAGAGAGAGAGAGAGAGAGATGAGAGAGACGAGAGAGAGAGAGAGAGAGAGAGAGAGAGAGATGAGAGAGACGAGAAAGATGAGAGAGAGAGACAGAGTTTCTAATATTGTCCTTTAGAGTTCATACACACACACACACACACACAAACACACACAGACACACACACACACACACACACACACACACAGTCACACTTGACTTAGGTAGCAAAAAAAAAAAAAAAAAAAAACCCTCAGGACCCTGGTAACCTGTTTGCAGCATGAAATCTATTCTTCCTATGTTATTTCATGTGAGTTCTTTCCCTTTGCCCATGATAGAGTCTAGAAGAAGGATGGGACTGGAGAATGTTTATAGAACTGCTCACCTCTCCCCCATCCTGTTCTAGCCCCAATCTGGGAATCTGAAAGTGTTACGTAATGCATTCCTCCCTAAGACTTAGCATTAGCAAGAGAATGCTTTGAAAGGATTCGATTACCTCTATGTCTTTGCACATAAACTAGGCCTTCACTGAAAAACTCAGTTCAGACTTGATTTGCCGTGGAAATCCCTAGTTGTGGTTAGATTTTGAGGGATACAGAAGGGAAGCACCACTGAGGAGGACTTCCTGTGTGCAAACACTATCCCTAGTGCATCTCTAGAGACACGTGGAAGAAGTTAAGGTTTCTTCTGTGTGTAACTGGAGCAGGTCGTCAGGAAGGAGGAGGTGAAGGGGAGGAAGCTATGGGATGGCAGAAGCAGAGAAAGTGGATGAAAGTTTGCTTTGAAGGAAGCCTTGGAAATCCAGTAGAGTGGATACTGTGTAAAGGGAGAAGGCTTGGCAGCCATCTGTATATTTCTCTCGTTTTATTCATGAACTTACTGACTCTATCACTGACATAACTTGACCAGGATTGGGTGATCAAAAGCCTGTGTCTCCACTCCTTCGGTTCCTCTTGCTTTCTCAATTCCAACCACATCAACCAGTCTTCCTCCTACCTCAGGGCCCACTCTGGAGATGAAGTGTCTCTCCAAAAGACTCATGTGCTGAAGACTTGGTACCCGAGTGACAGTGCTCTTAAGGTGTGATTAGATCATAGGGGTCCTGACGTCATCCAGGGGTTAATCCACTGGTCCTGCTGGAGGAAGCAGGTCACTGACAGTATGGCTTGTGAATTTCTTTCTCTGTTTCCTGGTGGCCATGAGTTGAGTAGCTTTCTTCTCCAGGCCCTTCTGCCATGCTGTTTTTGTCTTGGGACCAGCTCACCGTGGACTGAGATCTCTGTAACCATGAGCCAAAATTCCTACTTCCTCCCACGAGCTGTTTATGCCGAGTATCCCACCACAGCAAGCGAAGGCTGCCTAACACAGGACAGTTGCATTCAGAATGCTCCTTCCAAACTCAAGAGAAGAGATTCCAGTTGTTGTTTTAAGGTCCCGACTTGTTGTTGACATGTTCTGGCTGCCCAGGAAAACTAAGAAGATGTTGTCTTGGTCCTCACAGGACAGTGGCCTCCTCCTGTCACTCTCCAGTGTCTCCAGGAACTGAGCTGAGTACAGATGATAAGGTACACAACAACAAGCTTCATGCAAAGGGTTGGCAGCCCACACACCATGATGAGGTGGCATTTATGGTGAATGGGACGATCTTGTCGGGTTGCTAACTCAACCTGCCAGCATGCAGCACTGTTGAGTGCTTGGCTGGCCTATCTGCCTCATTTAAACAAGGAGTCCATACCTGCATCAGGGATAATGCTCCACACTTGCACAAGTGCCTTATGAAAGGCCAAGTGCAGGGAAAACCAGCCTCAACACTAGCAGAAATCTGAAGGTTCCCAGTCCCATCCAGACTTGGCCTATATGGGGTGTTTTATGACTTCTGTGCTTTCGAAAGCAACTTTCCGCCCCCCCCCCCTCCAATCTACTAATTCCCCAAACAGCTCGTATCTGTGGCACTTTCTGTTCAGCAAACATCAGCCCACAGTGGCTCATGGGTGAAGTCCCAGCAGTTCTTTCCAGAGTGGAGCGACCTGAGTCTGAGAGATGAGGAAATGTGACAAACCCTCTCCTCCCTTCTCCTCATTAACCCACCAACACCATCCTTTCCATAATCATCTTTATAATTATTTCAAGTGGAGAAGGAGCAACGTCCCTACCTAATGAAAAGTAGGTGGGGGAAAAAATAGAAACTGTTGATAGGTGATTGAATAGCCTCTCACAGAAATGCGAACAGTGTGTGATTAGGGAGTTTGAGAGACTGGACCTTGACACATCTTTCTTACACTCCCCTCTCTAACCTTTGCAGGTTTTTCTATATCCAGTCAGATTCTTATCTTTCTGTCCTAAGAATTTCCTGGTGTCCTACTGCAGTGCCTCCTCTCAGAGGTCACCCAGAACACCGTACCCCCATCATGGAATCCTCCACAAATCACCTCCTCCGGCTTTCCGGGATTTATGATACTTTAGAATTTGTATCACTAATATCCATGTGCTGTGTAATGATATGGTCAGTGATAGACCACATCTACCACATACATGCTGCTCGTTCCCGGAGATAATAATGGACTTGAAAAAACCCTATCACTCAGTGATGCTGTAGTCATAGTAACATCACAGTATTTGTGAAGCCTCGAGTATAACAAACTGACAGCTCTGCCAGTTGTATTAAAGACACAGCAATACAATTACAGAGCATACAGCGTACTCAGTAATAAACACTTGTGTTGCTGGTTTATGTGTTTACCCCACTGCACTCTTTATCATTATTTTAGAGTGCACGTCTTACTTATTTAAAACAGTGCACTGTAAAACAGTATGCTGTACTATTTTGTTGGCATCAGACTTACCATTTTTCATGTTTATGGCATCTCTTCTTTGCATCATTTTCTCTTACGCTTGATTTAATCATGTACTGTTTGCTCATCATGACCCTGGGAGCAACAGGCTATTTACACATACACTATCTCCTAGGCATGCAGAAGTCTGTACCACCCAGGTTTGTTGTAAGTACATTCTGTGATGGTCTCACAATGACAGAATATCAGTGCAATGCATTTCTCAGAACAATGCTTCTCTTTGGACAATGGATTGCTATGTGTCTTTCTTTGAGCCCCCACCCCATGTGTGTGTAAGTGTGTGTGTGTGTGTGTGTGTGTGTGTGTGTGTGTGTGTGTGTGTTCTCTTGCTAGATCACAAGCTTCAGATTTTGCCACAGTCACATTCTTCTCTAAATCTCCAACTCCAGCTACTGAAACACATGCTTTTAACAGAATAAGAGCTCAGGAGCTGGAAAGGGGGCCCAGCTTTTGGGGGCATTTGATACATTGATGATTCAGAAGCATCTTTTAGTGTGATGATCTGAGGGCTTGGGCCCTTTCTGCCTTGGGGATTTGTGAACTACCGTGCAGTTTCCAAGATCACCAGACTGCCCACATCAAGTGTACTGAAGAAGGAAGAACATGGAGGGTTAGATATAATTGGGTACTGGCCAAGAAAAAAAGATTGATTAGAGTCTCTTGTAACTGAATATTTCAGGTGAAATTTGCCCCTGTTTCTGGGAAGAAGAGGCAAGGTGTTTCAGGCAACAGCACCCCCCACATACATACACCTAGCATTGCTCCACAAATACCTTCTCAGCGAATGACTACTGAAAAGCTGCTGCTAAGCTTCCAGTTTTGTGTTATTTTAATAGATATCTATTGAACTCTTTTTTTAAAAGGTTTATTTTGTTTTTATTTGTGTGTATGTGTCTGTGGGTATGTACAAATACATATGTGAGGGTGCCCTAAGAAGCCAGAAGAAGGTGTTGGATGCCCTAATTGGAAGCTACAGATGTGAAGAGGGTGTTGGATGCCCTAGATTAGAAGCTACAGTACCACATGTAAGCCACATGTGTACTGGGAAGAGAACCTGGGTTCTTCGGCAAGAGCAATCAATGTTTTAACTGCTGAGACATCTTCAGCTTCTAAAATGGATTTCAGTGTGCAATATATATATATATATACATATATATATATGGTGTGTGTGAATGCGTGTACATATAAACATATATATAGTTTTTCTAAATCAACTAAATCTTTTCCACTTTCTACTTTAGGGAACTTCAGGGTTTTCTTTTTGCTTATGAGGGGTGAGGTTTTCCTTTTTTAGAAACATTCTTCCTTCCTAATGATGGGATTCAGGAAAGGTTTGGGTCACTCTTTCTAGGAGCTGTTCCCTGAGACAGGATTCTGCTTTCAACAGGAAATGCAGTGTTACTGATGCTCTGCATAGGGAGGGTCTGGGGAAATGGGCTGGAAATCGTGATAGTCAATCTCCTGAAGAGTTAAAAAAAATTGTCTCTTTCTGGGATGGACTTACAAAACAGATGTCTCATGTTCAGAGATGTATTGGGAAAGGAAGGGACCCTGTTGTAATTTAAATGAAAAAGGTCACCCATAGACTCATATATTTAAATTCTAGGTCCCATTTGGTGGTGCTGTTTGGTACCTCAAGGAGGTGCAGCCTTGCTAGAGAGAAGCACATCACTGGAGGCAGGCTGTAATGGTTTATGGCTTCCATCTGCTTCCTGTTTCCTGTGTGTGAATGACCAACATGACCAGCCATCTTCCTGACCCTCTTGCCTCCCATGCCTTCCCAGCCATGATAGAGTATATTTCTCTGGAACCATAGCCAAAGAGACTCACTTTCCCTTAAGTTGCTTTTGGTCATTATATTTTTATTGCAGCAACAGAAAAATAACTAATATAGAGCTACTGGCCCAAGTAGGTCCCACCCAAAGCCGTGAAAGCCTCTTGCTCACTGGACTGACTGTACCAGGTTCTCTGTGTAATTATCCCAGGAAACACACATTTCATGCTTTCTATAATGCCATATATAATAAAATTAGATTCTCTCATGTGAAATTAATAGGTCTGTCAGTCTCTGACTGCCACTTGTGTCTTGAATCAAGCTGGTGCTGTTCAATAGTTGTCCTGATTTCATTCTCTGGGGCTGTTTCATTCCCATCATCCCACCCGTACACAGAAGAGTCAATAACATGTGGTATGTGTATACAGTGTAAAATGTGTTATATATCGTCAGACTGGACAGGCATGATGATGCATCAATGAGGAACTAAGCATAGCCTTCCAACAATTTAGCAAATGTGGGGGTTATATTTTGCTCATACTACGTACTCATCATGTGGTTATCTGTATGTGTCAGTAGGGAAAGGCATCTCTGCTCCACATGCACATTCATGAATCTTTTTTAAACTATTTATTTGTTGAGACTCACTAAATTGCCCATGAAGCTGGACTTGATCTCCTTCTGTAGCACAGTAGACTTTGAGTCTTACAGATGTGTACAACCAGGGCAGCTTTTACACACAGGAGGGATAAAAAGCCTTCCAGATTCCGATACCAGTGTCTCCTGTCTCTGAATTCCAAAGGCATTAGACGTGGCATCTTTTATAACACATGTTTCAGTCTCACATGGAAGCCATAGGAACATGTATACCCATACTTGCTATCCATGTAAGACAGAAGCCACTCTGTGCATGTTACCCTCCTGTCTGCATCTAGTAATTCATTTCAACACTCACAATAATCCCAAGAGGGAGCTACGTTTTCATGCCCAACTCACAGACAGGGAAGCTGAGACACAAAATAGTGTGGATTCTAAGAGGGCACACACAGGCATTTCGGTTCCCTAGCACAAACAAAATCATGGCTCCCCATTTGAACTTCCTCATCAGTGAAGAGCAAAATATAAAACCGATTCAGCTCTTAGCTCTTCGTTTCTCATGGAGCCAACTACAATTCTAGGCACTCGGATGGTTTTCCGAAGGCTTTGTACACAGTGGAGCCTTTTTCAGTGAAGATCTATCTTCAATGGGACTGATCCTGCCTACGCTTTCCTTCCTGCCCTGCCAGACTGCTCCTGCTTCCCCAGGAACCATCTTAGGAGACATGACTCCCCCCCTCATACTTAAAAAGCTACAGGTCATCACAGAAGATAGAATGGGGTCTTCGGGGACATTTAGGGGGCAGCCAGGCAGAAGCAGGAGAAGTTAAGGTAAGACACTCGGGAAAGACTCGAACCACTTTGTTTATATTGCGTTTGATTTTGTGCTTAAGAGACTGTTAAATTGAAGTGGGGGAAGTGTGGCTGCTAAGTCTATTTGGCCTTCTTTTGAGTCCCTAAACTCTGTAAATAAATCCAGGTCCCCAGAGAGGACTCTCCTTGGCTTAAATGTGGATTCCTGGTAAGCTGTAATCCCCTTCCCCTGGCCGTGAGCCTTCTGCAGACTAAATTTAGAAAAATTAAATTACAACCCAGCACTGTGGCTCCCAAAATGAAATGTATAGGACAGAATACCTGAAAACACCAGAGAGAATGTTGCTCAGAGGGAAGAGTCAGGGACCCAGTGATCAATCTCACATGTCTACGCTCGGAGAGGCAAAGGTCCTGTTCATTTAGAGAGAAAATGGGACCGTGCCAGCCAATTTAGAACCATCAGAGCAATGATTGGGGAGAGAAGCCCCTATCTAATTATGCCTCTGTGTTCCAACCAGGCATGAAAGAAATCACAGTCAACCTGTTTCAGAGAAAGGTGACTGCAGCGTGCTGCGTCCGATGTCTGTCTCACGCAAGTGCAGCCATGGCCGGGGAGCCGGGGGAGGAACTACCGGGAAACGGTCTTCTTGGGTGACTAACAAAGAGGGGGCTGTTCTTGCAGTTTGTCCTGATGGAAAAATTGTTGGGATCTCAGGAATTAATAAGGAACTAGCAGTCCCAGATTGGCTGTGCTGTCCTAGAAGTATGGACTTGTATGTACTTAAAGGGGAGGGGCCGAGTGGCACTAGAAATCTACCCTGGGGAGAGAGGGGACTAAGTGACGCTTTGTCCTTAACCTACCCACAGGATAGCTCCGTGCCACCCAGCGAATGGTAATCATGCCCATGTCATTTTAAAATGTGCTTCAGACCTCCAGCCAAAGCATTTTCTGGATGTTCCTTTTGAAACGTCGGTTTTCTTAGTAACTCAATACAGATCTCTGATTTAAAAGGAAATGTTGGGCTGGGGGTAACAGCTCAGTGGTGGAATGTGTGTTTAGTGTATGCAAGGCTCTGAGCTCAACTCCTAGCACTGACGAATCAGTAGAATAAAATAAAAAGTCTTTTTAAAAGAATAAAAGGCAAACATAACTAGATGTTGGGACTTAGAGGACTTAAAAAGTATTTTGCATTTTTTAAAGTTTTTTTTATGTGTATGAGTGTTTTGCCTGTGTATCTGTATATACACCACACGCATGCCTGGTGTTCACAGAGGTCAGAAGAAGGCATCAGATCCCCTGGAGCTAGAGTTACATGGTGGTAAGACACCATGTCAGTGCTGGGAATTGAACCCGGGTCCTCTGCAAGAGCAACAATTGCTCGTAACTGCTGAGCCATCCCTCCAGCCCCCAAGGAAAATATCTGGATATGAGTTTTTGGTTTTCTTTTATTTTGTTGTGATCAAGTAAACCTCGTGTATCAGTTAGCATTCCTAGTATATTAATTTATCCAACAAATATTTATTAGTCCTAAAGTAGACAGAGTATTGTCCTAAACATTGAGATTAGTGTGGGGCGTTTACCCACCACCCCCACAGTTCCCCAGAGTTTTCTTGAGTGCGATCAGCAGGAAATATTAGATAGAAGGATTTATTGCGGAGAATATCACGGAGATAAACAGACAGAAAATAAAGGATAGCCTCAAGAGGGCCTGGAACCTATTCCAACGGGCCCCGACTGTCTCTGGCCCAGGGTTTTTATAGAGACGCCAAGGGGTGGAGCAAAAGACCTCCTCCCCCAACACAGCCAAGTGCAGACCATCTCAGACACCTGCACTCAGGCCCGTGGTCCTGATCATCCTCTATTCGGACCTGCTGGGTAAAGCCACAAGGAACCCGAGAACAGGCTCCCACAGATTAGCATAGTGAAAACCTCTTCCCCATGGAGTTTATATTTAGAAGAAAGAGGCTCAACTGATAATATGCAGTTGACAAACTAATAATGGTTTGATTTCTTATTGAGAGCAATACTATAATGAAAACCAAATACAATGAAGCATTCAAGGGTGTTTTACTTTTCTATTGTCATGTAACAAAGTATCCCCAGGTTTAGTGGCCTTAAACAACCACATTATTTTTCATGATTCTATAGGTAAGAAAGGTGTGGTTCTTCTGTTTTATGTGACATGGGCAGAGGTCAGTTACTTGAACTAGAAGGGATGATCTCAAATGCCATTCATATATTTGATACTTGTGGTGGTTTGAATAGGAATGCCCCCCATAGAATCATGTGTTTGAATACTTGGCCTATAGGGAATGGCACTATTAGGAGGTGTGGCCTTGCTGGAGTAGTTGTGGCCTTGTTGGAGGAAGTGTGTCGCTGTGGGGTGGGCTTTGAGGTCTCATAGATGCTCAAGCCACGTCCAGTACACAGTTGCTTCTGCTGTCTACGGATGAAGATGTAGGACTCTCAGCTCCTTCTCCAGCACCATGTCTGCCCACACACCACCATGTCCTACCATGACAACAATGAACTAAACCTCTGAAACTGCAAGCCAACCCCAATTAAATGTTTTCCTTTGTAAGAGTTGCCGTGGTCATGGTGTCTCTTCACAGCAATAAAATCCAATCTAAGACAATACTTCAGTACTCCTCCCTGTGTTCTCTCTCTCTCCAAGGGTTATGCCACCGTTTTCTAGTCTAGCCTGGCCTTCTTCACAGCATGATAACCGGTTAGAGAAAACAAACCAGGAGCTACCAGATCTCCTAAAGGCTAGTACTGGAACTGGTATGCTGCCACCTCCTCTGTGATCTTTTGGTCACAGCAGGTCACAAAAGCAGCCCAGACTCTATGATGGAAGAGTGGACTCCACCTATAGAAAGACAGAATCAATTGCAGCCATTGTCAGATGCTCTCTGCTATAGAAAGTGACTGTGTTCAGTATTGTGATGTTAGGAAAATGACAGTTGATTAAGAATTTGAGCTGGGTGGTGGTGGCTCACACCTTTAATCCTAGCACGCAGAAGATGGAGGCAGGCAGATCTCTGAATCCAAGGCCAGTCTGGTCTACAGAGCATGTTCCATGACAGCCAGTGCTACATAGAGAAACCCTGTCTCAAAAAGAATGAAGGGGGGGGGGGTTGATCCATAGCAGAGAAGGGAAATAAGTGTATTCCCTCTTTCCATGAAGACAGAAGCCTTGGAAGGGGCTAAACTTAGTGTTGAGGGTTAATTTTAAAGATAAAGGTTCTCAAAGATACCAGAGAGATGGCTAAAGAAACGTGACCATGTGACTATATAAACAGCTGATGGAGACAGAGAGGGTCAGGAGCCTTGAAGGTCAAGATTAGGTCTTGATATTAATTCCAATTGTGTTAAGGCACTCTTAGAGAGGCAATACAAAAGGGCTTAGGCACTAAAGGATCGCAGAATAAGAAGGATCGCAGTATACTTTAAATAAAACGTGGCTACACTATTTCTTTTTTCTACAGCATCTACCTGCTAACGTTCATGAGCAGGGTAAATGGAAAGCTGAGAATTTTTTCAAGGATGCAGCTTTTACCCTAAGTAAAAGAGAGGCAGAGTCACTTTCTCAAAAATGATTGACGGGCTCCTAAATCACTTACATAGTGATCCCCAAGTGCCAGGCAGTCGTCTAAGTAACTTGAAATGAACCCATTTATTCCTAGAACCGGTTATGGATAATATCCTCCCGTTTCCTAAGGGATGACACTGAGTCATAGAAAGCTTAACAAATGTATCTAAAGGTACACAGGTAGAGAGAGTGACAGGGCCAGAATGCGGGCAGGGCAGCCTGGCTCAGAGACCACGCTGCTACCCACTGCAAGGCCCCCATCCCGAGTGGGAAAGGGGTTGTACAAGTGAGTGGTTCCAGAGACAGACCCTGGAAGCAAGAAGGGTGAGGAAGGAGAGAAGCAGCAGCGAACCACCAAGGGTTCACAGGGCCTGTGGAATTAGAGGTTTGGTTGAGTAAGAGTGGTGAAAGGAATGAGCTGGTAAGATGGGAAGAAACAACTGGAGAGCAGGGTGCTAACTGAAATCAGATTTTGAAGCGGCGGAGCTCTTGATAATGTAAAGTCTAGACTGTGGTTCTGGGGATGACCAGTGTCTTAGTTATTGTCCTGTTGCTTTGATGAAATATCATGACCAAAGCGACTTATAAAAGAGAGCGTTTAGGGGCTTGCTTACAGTTGCATAGGGTAAGTCCATGACCACCGTGGCAGGGGGAGTGGAGACACATAGGCAGGCATGGTGCTGGAGCAGTAGCTGAGAGTTCACAGCTGATCCGTAAATTACAGGCAGAGAGAGAGAGAGAGAGAGAGAGAGAGAGAGAGAGAGAGAGAGAGAGAGAGAGAGAGACTGGGCCTGGTTTCAAAAGCCCACCCCCAGTATGTGGTGATATATTGTGTACCCTAGTAAAACATGCCTGAAGATCAGAGAACAGAACAAGCCACTAGATTAAACATAGATGCCAGGCAGTGGTAGCACCCACCTTCAATCCTACCACTCGGGAGGCAGAGATCCTTCTGGATCTCTGTGAGTTCAAAGCCACCCTGGACTACATGAGATTGACTCAGTCTAGGAGAGAAACAGAGCCAGGCAGTGGTGGCACACACCTTTAATCCCAGTACTTGGGAAGCACACATGCCTTTAATGTCTGGGCAGAGAAAGGTGTATAAGCCATGAGGAGACAGGAACTAAATTTGGGCTGAGGAAATCTCTTCAGGCTGAGGTGTCCTAGAAGCAAGAGATGGCTTGTTCTTTTGTCTCTCTGATCTTTCCGTATTTACCCCAATTTCTGGCTCTGGGTTGTTTTTTTTTTTTTTTTATTAAGACCATTTAGGAATTCGTGTTACATCTGGCATCCAACTTTTGGGGCACAAATTCACGAAAAAGCTGCTTGCCTGTGGCCTTGTAGTCCCTGGCTCAGGCTCGAGCTGCACATGGCCAGAGTCTCTACCCTGCTGGCTAAGTTTTTGTTGCAGCCTCTCTGCAGCAAACTCCATAGGTTTGGGGCTTTAAAAACCACAAGAGTTAGCCGCTTTTGCACACTTCTCCCATGCTGAAGGCTGTGTCTTTCTCTTCTTTCCTCTCCCAGTGGGTTCTTGCTTTCTCTAAACCCCCTCCTCAGGCTGCTGCCATACCATCATCTGAACTGTTATTATCAGCAGATTTGGTGAGTCAATTGGGATTTCTTAAAGGGAGGAATTAGTTAAAAGAAAGTTTTTTCCCCACATGAAAAAATGGAAAACATTTTTACAATGGAGGGAATTTAGTCTCTGTTTGATAATACGATTGTTGGTCTGAAAATGGAACAATTAAATGAGAGGATAATTAATATTAATGGCATAGATGTAATGTCAATTATAAATATTATTTGTTTGATCACTTCTCTTTTATCATTAAAAAAGTTGTTTAATATGGGTGTGAAGATAAAAAGTTTTAGAAAAACCTGTTAAAACAGATCATATAGCTATTCACACCCAGACAGAAGAATTTAAAGGAGAATCAATCTCCACATTGCATTATAAGGTTACAGAGAAACAACCTAAGGCTTTCAAACAGCCAACCTTAATCTATCCAGCAACTTTACGGGAACTACCCAGTGATAGATATCCTCAAGGCTGTGTAAGAGCTGACTCGACTCCTGTGTAAATGCTAGATTTGAAGAGATTCAAAGAAGCAATAGTCTCATATGGCATCCATTCATCTTTCATGAAGGAGATATTAAACTTATGGTTAACTTGTAATAGAATTATCCTTCAAGACTGGAGAGATTTGGTTACAGCAGTCTTGGAAGCTGGTTCCCAGTTACAGTGGAGGATCTGGTGGAAGGATGAGGCTAAGACCATTGAACAATGAAGTAAAGTTAGGAGTATGGAAATTTTCTAACTTCTTGGAGAAGGTGATTACACTGATATACAAAGACAATCTTTATATGATGACCACACCCTGGCTTTATGCCACATGGCAGCCTTGAATGCTTGGGACAGAATTGAAAAAGTAGGAAAGGAAATTGAGTCATTTACAAAAGTTATACAGGGACCAAAAGAAACCTTCACTGACTTCTTACAAAGATTGACTTTAGTAGTAAATAGAATGATACCAAATAAAGAAGCTAGACAGATAATAATTGAATCTCTGGCTTTTAAAAATGCTAATGCACAATGCAAAAGGGCAATTAGGCCATTAAAGGCAAGATCAGTACCTTTGGAAGAATAGACCCAAGATATAATTAATATTGAATCTCATGACCATGATGATCCTTGGATAGGAGAGTTGATTTCCAGAGGTTTGAAGAAAAATAGTAATGTCAGATGTTTCAATTGCAGTAAACAAGGTCACCTAAAAAGAGACTGTAAACAGGGTATTCCTAGAAATAATGTTTTTCTCAAGGAATAATCCCAACAGAATGCCCCTCCCTTCTGGATTATGCAGAAGGCATAATTGGACTAACAAATGTAGATAAACAAAAGATAGACAAGGTAATCCCTTGCCTTTGCCATTGGGAAAGGCCCTGAGGGACCTCTCACAGGCCCCCATGTCAAATTTGGTTCAGTCCTTTCCTGTCACCGTGGAAGAAACTCCTTCCCAAAGCAATTAAAGAACCTAACGTCTATTGTAAAATACCATACTACTCAGGGTGATAGAACAGCTATAGAAGAGAAAACAAAAAATTCAGGAGAAACCATAAATCAAAATTAGTAAAGATTGGATGGAAACTCCCTAATGTTAGGGTTGAGGAAGGGTTTTGTTTTTGTCTTTCAGGAAAATAAAGGCATCCAGCTAAGGAATCTGAAGACCACTGGACAAATGAGACATCTGAAGAAAATGGACACATCATCCAGAAAACTTGTCCTAAGAAAAAGATTTTCTGCAGTGAACCATGACCATGTCTAATGCAATCTCTGAAGTCTCCAAAAAGATGATGGGACCCCACAATGATGATTCTATCAGGACAATGGTAATGCTATTAAGCTGACAAACAACACCCAACGCCAAATGGAGAAAAGCTTTATTAGGTCCAACAGAAATGAATATTGGCCAGAATTAATCAAAGGTGAATGTATTGGAGGGAGATCAAGGAATCCACAGAATTGACAAAATCTGTAGGACCTGGATGGGAAATGGACAGGAATAATTAGAACTTGGGAGGGCTCGGCAGGAGGCTGTGTGAGCCTGCCTGGAGCAGACGACCTGCCAAGCATTATGGTTGTGAGCTGCTATGGTTCTGGTGAACATCCCCCAAGTGTTTATTCGTGTGTTCAAGACCCAGTCCTAGGACTACAATGGATTGATCAATCAATCAATCTTTAAAAAATAAAAAATAAAAAAAATAAAAAAAAAAAAACTTCTTTTGGCCAGGCGTTGGTGGCGCACGCCTTTAATCCCAGCACTCGGGAGGCAGAGCCAGGCGGATCTCTGTGAGTTCGAGGCCAGCCTGGGCTACCAAGTGAGCTCCAGGAAAGGCGCAAAGCTACACAGAGAAACCCTGTCTTGAAAAACCAAAAAAAAAAGAAAAAAGAAAAAAAAAGAAAGAAAGAAAGCTGAGCACATAACAGAGGTGGTAAACACTTGTAATCCCAGTTTAGGGGACATGAAGACAAGCAGATACCTGGGCTCACTAGCCAGCCAGTGTCACCTGTTGGACAAGCTCCAGACCAAAGAGAAACCCTCTATCAAAAACAAAATGAAACAAGATAGACGGTTCCTACAGAACAGACTCCACATACATGCAATCACACCTGTACTCATGAACACACACCTAGGCAACCATGTGCATACACATGAAAACACACACATGAACACGCACACGCACAATCCTTATGTTTCCAGGGGTGGTAGCACATGCCTGTAAGCCAAACACTTAGGAAAGTGGCTGAGACTAAGACAAGAGGATTGGGAGTTTCAATGTTGCCTAGGCAACATGGTATGGCCCTGTCTCAATAACACCAACCAAGATCTACATCTCAGTGTTATTTAACTGGCAAAGACCTATTTCTTGCCCAGTATCTGTAGGTAGCAGGAAGCTCTTGTCTTAGCCATTTTTCTGTTGCCGTGAATAAATACTTGACAAGAAGCGACTTAAAAGAGGAAGTGCCTATTTCAGTTTACAGTGTGAAGGGCTACAGATCATGAAGGGGAAGACCCCCAACAGCAGCTGATTCCACAGTGGCAGCAGTGTTCAGCTCAGACCCCTCACTTCTGAGATCATGGCAGAACAGGAAGCATAAAGATGACAAGAGGTGAGCAGGGCTACTGAATCTCAGTCTATACTCCTGTGGTGGCTTGAAAGAAAATGGCCCCCAAAGGGAGTGGCACTAATGGGAGGGGGTGGCCTTGTTGGAGGAAGTCTGTCACTGTGGGGGACGCGCTTTGAAGTCTCTTTTGCTCAAGCTCCCCTCAGTGTGACAGTCAACTTCCTGTTGCCTGCAAGAAGTAGGACTCTCAGCTCCAGCATCATATTTTCCCTGCAGGCTGCCATGCTCCCTGCCATGATGATAATGGACTGAACCTCTAAAACTGTGGGCAAGCCACCCCAATTAATGCTTTCTTTGTAAGAGTTGCTGTGGTCACGGTGTCTTTTCACAGCAATAGTAACCCAAACTAAGACAGCTCCCAATGACCCACCTCCCTCACCCCTTAAAAATCCACAAATGGGCAGGTGAGATGGTTCAGCAGGTGCTTGCTGCCAAGCCTGGTGACCTGAGTTAGGTCCCCAAGAACCCAGATGGTAGAAGGAGAGAATTGACCCCCAAAAGCTGTCCTCTGACTTCCACATGTTAGCTGTGGCACATATGTGCACGTGTATCTACACACACCACAGAGAGAGAGAGAGAGAGAGAGAGAGAGAGAGAGAGAGAGAGAGAGAGAGAGATAATAAATTTAGCTTTTTAAAAGATTAGAGGAAAAGATTCCACAACTTTTCCAAACAGCACCACTGTCTGGGATCAAGGGTTCAAACACATGAGCCTACGTGAGGATATTTCTCACTCAAAGCAGCGCTGATCCGCTTGGTCACCCAGAGATTTGGGGTGACAAAGGTTAGACTGTTTGCACAATAGATTGTTTCCTATCTCATTGCTAAAGAGGAGAGGAAAAAATAGAGAATTGCACACCGGCTCTTCTATGCTCAGGCCCTGAAGGGACATCACCTCTGCTCACAACCATTGGTCAGAATTAGTCACATGACTGTCCCTAAGCATAAGTGGGCAGATACAGAGGGGAGAGTTCGTGGAATTTGGTGACAAGTCAAGATTTGGGTTCTGGAGGAAGAAGAGGGAGATTGGAATCCTTGTGAGGTTTTCAGGCACCAAATTCATACTCTTCCCTAAACACTGAATTACCTCCTTAAGGATATCTACATGTGTGTGGGCGGAGGAGAGGGAATGTTAACCTTTTTACTGTTGTAACAAAGTGTCTGAAAGAAACGATGTAAGGGAAGAATGATTTATTTGGGCTCACAGCTTCAGATGATGTGGTTCATGGCCTCTGTGTTTCTGGGCTGTGGTGAGGCAGATCATGGTGGAAGGATGCTCTAGAGTGAAGTCGCTCACCTCATGGGGGCCAGAAAGCAGAGGGTGCAAGAGAAAGCATGCCTGCCGAAAGGCTTTCTCTGCGTTTCCCACCCAGCCTCCATCGTAGCAGACTGCATTCAGGATGGGTTCTACAAGTCCACTGTACCTGTAAATAACCTCACAGACATAGGTAGTGGTGTACTTTTCTAACCTTTTAGACATCTTTCGGTCTAGTCAAACTGATACTCCACATTCGCCATCATTGCAAGTATTTAATATTTTTTTATGTGTCTTCTTATTCCTCTACAAAAATGCTTTACACAGAACAGAGACACAGTACATGCTCGAAATCTCTCCTTGGCTGGTAGATTGATTGATATATAACATGAAGTTCAATCACAGTGAAACAGCCATAGTTCACCTGCACCACAACCTTCAAGTAGCATCTATTCAGTTCACCCAGGCCCTAAGAATGCATCTATACCACATATCAGTTGCTAGCATCAAAGAGAAGTGATATACCAGGAGGAATATGAGTTTGGGAATGCAATGGGAGGGGGAGGGCAGGAAGGTACATAATTTCTTTTTTCCCTTCGACCATTAAAATAAGCTTCAATTTCTCTGGAGGAAACGGCATTAAGTGCTTACAAAATAAATACCTTTTAACGGTACTGAATCTGTTGCCAGGGTGGAAGTACCATCCTTTAATATAAGCAAATTTGGAGCGCTCCTGTGTGCTGACTTCCGTGGATGCCCTAAATGACTGGAGCAGATGATGATAATGATGATGGCGGTGATGACAGCTATTTCAGGCAAGGAACGCGTGCAGCGTCATCGGAGCTCAAGGGCAGGTCCATTACTGGTCCTGGGTCCTGCCCCGGCCGCTCTGCTCCCCTCCCCTCAAACCTTCCTCTGCCCTTCAAGAGGTAGTTTTCCGGACACTTGCTGTGAGAACTGGATGCTGAGTCGGGAGACAAACACGCGCGACTTCTGGGATCTGCGTCTCACATTTTGTGTGAGTTCCCACACAGGTTCTTCCTGGGATCCACTCCTAGACTGTGATTCAGTAGGTCCAGGGCAAAACCCAAGAATCTGTACTTGATAAGTAAATAGCTCCCACGCCCTGCCAAATCCATGCCCATCACAAACCTCAGAATGTAATCGCATTGGCTTCTGAGATGAGATGAGACAGGACAGGTTCGGTGTGGTATGGCTGTAGATACAACGTAGCCTGACTGGAAGTAACAAGCTTGCAGATTGCTCAGTGACGGTGAGATTGTGCTGTCTTGGATTGAGGGTCTAAATTCAATATGACTGGAGTCTTTATAAAGAAAAGAAATGCAGCTCACAGACCCAGAGAGACATAGTAGAATGCTGTGTGATGACCTAGGCAAAGTCCGGAGTGATGAGCCTACAGGCTGAGAGAAACCAAAAACTGCTGGGAACACCAGAAATGAGGAAGAGGCAAGGAAAGATCCTTCCTCGGCCTTCCAAGTGTGTGTGGCCCTGCTGGCAGCTTCCTCATAGGCTTCCAGCACTGTGAGAGAAAGATTCCCATTGTGTTAAGCACTCTGGTAAATTGTTCAGCAGCCCTAGGAAGCAGATGCATCATGTAGTGCTGATACTGTTGGCATGGGAACCATAACTTGAGAACCATTGTTTCAGGGCCTTTTTATAGGGGAAAAAAAAAAAACCTAAAGAATTCAGATGATGACTTTGTATGAAAAAGGACATTCAAACATGGATGTTTTTCTCTTTTATACTGGATCTGTAATGGACATATTTTGTTTGAGGGTGACTCCAAAGCATCCTGGATTTTTTTTTCTAAGAAATGGTCATGAAAATGATTATTCTACAGACTACTATGAAGTTGGAAGCTTCTTTCTGTGGTCTGATACAATCAGTGTAGGCACATGACCCAACCTTGGCTGCATTATACTCTCTGTTCTGGAACTTTGGGTTGGAAAGTTATGCAGATGCACACATCTGGCGTTTGCTATTCCCACTGCTGTGTCCAGACACAGTGATGAAATGGGTGTCATAGTTGAGGTGCCTTGCATTAATCTTCCATCTTCAGGTCAATTCTCCAGCCTCCTAGAGATTCTGTGAGTCCCCCAAATCCTTCCAGTAAATCTCTTTTTGTAAATTACAGTCTGTTTTTGTTGCTTACTACAAATAATCTAACACAGATTATCTGTTGTCTTCATAGATCCCTGATATGGTCTAAACTTAGTTAAACTGAGTTTTCATTGTTCTAATTTGGATCTGAAATGCTGCCCCACTTCCGCACAAGCTCACGTTTTGAAAGCGTGGTCTCTGGTGCAGCAGTGTTTGAGGTGAGATAATTGTGACATGATTCAGTTGAGGACTCTGCCTTCATGGATGGAGTCATTCATGTATGGATTCGTAGTTTAACAGATCTTAAGCCTGAGTCTTCTCTCTGCTTCCTAACCACAATGAAGTGAGCAGCTTTGCTCCATCATGGGTGTACTCCCACGACCCTGCTCCTACGCTACACCTCAGCTCAGGCACAAAGCAAAGTCTGAAATGGTGAGCACCAAATCAGCATATCCTCCAGGAAGCCGGTTTCTCTGCAGCGTTTGTTGTGCTGATGGAATGATAACACAAATATCCAAGGGCTTTTCCTATTATAAACACGATGTGAATACTGCGACAAGGGGAAGGTGCCTGCTAAATATTTATTTTTAAAAACAGTCTTTCAGGCTGGAGAGATGGCTCACAGTTAAGAGTGCTTGCTGCTCTTCCAAGGGACACAAGTTCAGGCCGAATCCACATCGAGTGGCTCACAACTACTTATAACCCCAGCTCTGGAGTATCAGATGCCCTTTTCTGGCCTCTGCAAGCACATGAACACACATCATGCACGTGCGCGTGCACACACACTCTCTCTCTCACACACACACACACACATAAATAAAAATTATTTTTCTAAAACAGTCCTTTGCTTGACTTGTGCTTGGTTAGATGCCGTTGCAGAACTGGGAAGAATGAACATCTTGGTTCTCTGAGAGTGATCTGTTGAGGAAGGCTGTTGTTAACGGCAGACAACCAAGGAGACCACAGGTGGAAATGAGCTTTTATTCCAGCCTTGGGCAGGATGTTCACAGCCACCAGCTTGCTGGGTAAGCTGATACTAACCTTTATTATTTATTATTACAGGCTTGGTGATTAGCCTAAAGATTCGCCTCAATTTTGTGTTTATATGAACTCCAGATGCAGCCCTAAAAAAGAAACCTTTGAATAGTATTCAAGTGTAGTCCCACATTCCCTTTCTGAGCTGATTTATCACCCCTTGCTGATGTCACCTGCCTCCTCTCCTGGGCCACTTGGTCGTGCTTTTCAATTGACCAGTTGACGTCGACAGCTTCCTCAACACCTTGGAGGTCAGTTTCCCATGCAGGCATTATAACTATGCTTTGTAACCACTGGGCAAACTAGGCTAACTTTCCCTCCTTTCTTGATGTAATAAATTGAAATAATCCCAACTCATACCTCCTCCTTGTTTACCAAACTCCTTCCTCCTAAAGCTGGACACTTAGACATCTTAAATGGAATTCCCATGAGCCTCTTCCCAAATCCCATCTCCCCTTCCATGAACTCCAAGCCGTGGTTGCCTAAATCTCTCTGACACTCTTCTTGCGGCACAAGAAACAACAGATTTGGCCGCCACCCCTCCTATCGGTTTCTCAGAGCATCACAAAATGTTCCTGTTCAAAAATTAGAGGAATAGCAAAGTGCCGTCCAAAGTTCAGTCCGAGTTTAGAAAATTCATTACAATGAAAAGAGAAAAAGAATTTTTCTTTATTGCTGATAGTTAGTGGCATTGATGGATCACGGCAGAGCCATCCGCAATATGGCCAAATAACTTCACTAGAGAGGGTTTTATATAGCTACAGCTAAAATTCAATGAACTGATTCAGAAGACTCAGTATAAAATATAACAGTGGCTTCCAGTGCCAAATCAATTTGGGGGCTCGAAGGGAGAGAGAGCGCCTTCGTTCCCTCCCCTTTCATGGATGTGACTTTAACTAGACCATAAATCCCGAGGCAGAGGAGTGGCAGGCAGTGGGCTACAGCAGGTGATTTAAGAGACCTACCCTGAAAAATCAGCAAGTGGTGGCAAACACCAGCACTTAGAGACCATGTGACTATGGAGAATGTCCTCGAGAAATGTTGAAAGGCTTAAAGGATATGGGGGGGGGGGGGGGAGAGCGGAGGGTGTGTGTGTGTGTGTGCTTGTGCATGTGCGTGTGCACGTGTGTAGAAAGGAAAGGTGAATGTTGTCTTTCTCTACTGTCCTCCACCTCATGTTTTGAAACAGGGTCTCTCACTGGAGCTGACTCATTAGCGAGGCTGGTAGCCAGCAAACACCTGGGGTCCCCCTCCTGTCCTCACCTCCCAGCTCAGGGTCTATAGGTGTGTGCCACCATGCCCGGCTTGTTCCATGGATGTTAGATCCGGACTCGGACCTCCAGACTTTGGCAGTAAGCATCTGACTCAGTGGACCATTTCCCCAGCTTCCCTCACTCCTGACTTCACCCTTCCCAATCTTTTGGCTTTCACAGTTCTTCCGTCCTCTCTTCCACGATGTTCCCTGGACCTCAAAAGGAAGTTCCTTTTGGGTCCAAGAACTCAGCAGTCACTTATTCTCAGTAATTTGACCGTCACCCACTTCTGAAAAGGTGTCTCTGACCAAGGCTGAGAGCAACACTAGTCTATGGGTATAAACATAACTATTTAGAAGGAAACCTAACTACATGTCCATTTGGCAGAATATCAGTGGCTGGTTTCCCCATAGCACCTGTGATACGCCTAGCCATAGGCTTTTGGACAGTTCTATAGTGCCAACCATGTATTCCCTACCACAGAGTTAGCCTCAAATCCAGTCAGATAGTGGTTGATTGATCCCAGAACATTTGTGCCACTATTGCATCAGTGGGCATATCATGCTGGGCAGTTAAAACTTGTACACATAGAAGGTATAGCTGGGTGTGGTCATTAATGACTCCCCCCCCCCCAACAGCTTACAGAGAGCATCTTCTGGCACTATGAAAGCTATCCAGCAGGGAGGAAGCTTCCAGCTCTGTCTTGTACCCAGAGTCTTACTATCTAGTTTGGGTGGGCATCTAAGAGCAATGGTAGCAGCCTGTATTGTTCGGGGGAACATCTGGAGCTCTCTGGCTAACAACGTATAGGGAAGAATCCCACCTCTGGCATCAAGATATGGGTTTGAAGACCTATAATTTCTGGGAGCAGTGTTAGCTACCCATGCAGAGTACTTCTATTCAACCTTTAAAAAATGAACAAACAAAAAGCATAGTTTTTGTTAGGTTATAAAGTAGTAATTTTCTGTACAGCTTTTCCATGCATTCTTAGTTTTGGTTGGCCTGTCCCCATTCTCCACCTTTTTCTAAACTCCCTATCTCCATTCTCCTTTAAACAACCCCTCCCTTAGTGTCCCCCAGCCCCTTCTTTCCTATCACACGTGGCTTACTATCTGTCCCAGATGGTTTTACGTCAACTTGACACACACTAGAGTCATTTGGGAAGATGGACTCTCAGTTGAGAAAATGTCTCTATAAGATTTGCCTGTGGGCCAGTCTGCAGTACATCTTCTTAACTAGTGACTGATGTGGAAGGGCCCGGCCCATTTGGGTGGCGCCATCACTGGGCAGACAGTCCTGGGGTGTGTGAGAAAGCAAGCTGAGCAAGGCACAGGGAACGGACCAGTAAGCGGCTCTCTTCCACAGCCTCTGCATCAGCTCCTGCCTTGGGTTCCTGCACTGACGTCTCTGAATGATGTACTGCCGCTGTAAGATTAAATAAACCCTTGTCTCTCCAAGTTGCTTTTGGTCATTCATGGTGTTTTATCATAGCAATAGAAAGCTAACTAAACACTACCCTTCCCCTTGTTAGAATTCCTAGCCACTCCCCCATGAATGCGCATGCACTGGCAAGATGCTTAGTCATCCCAGGGCCTTACGTCCAATGTAATATGTGCACTGCGTGATCATGTAATCTATGTACATGCATGGCATAGCTATGTAAACCCATATGCACATGTGTGCAGGGACATATAAAAAAAAAAAAAAAAACAGGTTTCACATACCCCTCCCCTCTCTTCCTGTACGATCTTTCCATAGACCTAAGCACCTCCTTCTGTTCCCTTCCCTCAATAAACTCTTACAGTGGCTTTTCTCGCACGATAAACAGTGCCGCTTAATGAATAACATTGCGCTGCTTAATAGCTAACACCCCTCCCTCTGCAAGTTTCCCCCCACCCCATATACCTCTCTCTCATGGCTCCTTTTTGGCTACGTGGCCTTGACCACTCCAACTTGAACACAGCTATCGAAAATTAAATCTAAAGACCACATATAAGAGAGACCATGAGGCATTTGTCTTTCTGGACTTAGGTTACCTCACCCAATATGATATTTTCTGTTCCTATTCATCTTCCTGCAAATTTCAAAAGCCCGTTTTCCCTAAGTCATGGATATAATGCCATTGTGTATATGTGTCACATTTTCCTAATGGACATCTGTGCTGATTCCAATTCCTAATATTGTGAACAGGGCAGCAATGAACACCTATGTGTAGGTCTCTCTAGGGTAGGGCATAGATCCTTTTGGGGAGATGCCCAGGAGTGGTATGGCTGGGTCATATAATAGTTCTAGCTTTTGCTTTTGGAGAAAACTCCACACTGGTTTCCATAGTGACTGTTTCAGTCTACACTCCCATTAGACACCATCTCCCAATGCTATATCATTTAGGAATTAAGTTCTAATGCATGAGTTCTGGGACAAACCCCTAAACCATAGCAAGGCCTTTCCCAAAAATGTTACCAGGGCCTATGTTTGGGAGGAAGGAGTGAAAGCCAGGACCTGGGATTATATAGAGGGGATTGGTCTCCCTGGGGTAGGTGATTAGCACATTTGTGGGTATCACTGCTATCTAGTTGGTCCCCAGACATCAGGCTGAAGTGACAGATCACACATGTGCCTCCTCATTTAATGTATTCTTATCTTCCAGATCTGCTGGTTGCCAAGAGTTTCCAGGGCAAGCTGCCCCAAATGCTTCCATTCAGACTGATTCATCCTCACTCATTTTCGGAAGCTTTTAAACTTGGGGGTGGACAGCATGGCCCTTGGGAATGTGCTTTCACGCATTAGCAGTTGATTTTAAACACCAAATATGCTGCCGTCAGTCATGGAGGGACATAATAACACAACTTCAAAAGTGCAGGGTCCAAAAGAAAGGGCATTATTAATGGGAAAAATTTTAAAGTCATATTAAAGAGCCTCAAGTCTAGTGGAAAAAGCCAAGAAATGGGAACAAAATTAGCATTATTATAGCTTTTCATGGTAACTTACCCTGGGTTTTTATGGTGGCTTTATAAAAAGGGGAGGAAAAAAGGGAAAATGTAGCTGATCATAATTTATCCAACCAAATACATTTCCCATCCCCGGCGCACCTGCGATCCTGACTGTATTTAAAGGGTTTGCTTTTCAGACCCGTTCCGTGGCCCTTTACACCTTGCAGTGTCCTTGGGGAGGCGACAACATTCTGTGTGGAACATTAAACGGCAGAGCCCTCGGAGGCCTTTCAGGAAAAGGTTCAACTGAAGGGCCAGGGATTGTGCCGATTAATTTACATCTTAATAATCCAAATCTCCACAAAGCCCAAAGTGGAAAGGCACCCTAGGAGACTGCCCAAGGTGACAGCCACAATAGCCTTGGCCTCAGGTGTCAGGGGACAAGACAGTCTGAGAGGGCCAGGCCTCGCTCCTTCCCCACCAATGAGCTACCCCGGCCAGACTGCAAGAGCGCTGGTACCAGCCCAAGGTCTTGAGGAAGTCTCCTCAGTTCACGTTTTGTGTTGGTTGTTGTTGTTTCATTTTGTCTTTGTTTCTCAGACAGGGTCTCTCTGTGTAGACCTGGCTAGTCTGGAGGTCACCTTGCAGACCAGGCAGGCCTCAAACTCCGAGAGATCTGCCTGCCTCCACCTCTTGAGTGCTGAGGCTAGAGACGCGCACCATCACATGCAACCTCAGTTCCGCTTCCAGACCCTCACAGTGGCACTCTGGTGAGCATTACCAGACACACATGTACACATCACACAAACTGTATGTATCTTATGTGTGACTGTCGACAGGTGAACGTGTCTCTGTGTATTTCTGTGCGTGTCTGTGTGTGTGTGCATGAGTGTGAGAAGTGTGTGTCATAGAGAGAAAGTGAAGTGGGAGAATGTGTATAAAAGAGTGTGGGGGGGAAATGTGTGTCTGTGTGTGGTGTTGGAACATGGTCAAAAGAAGGATGCATGGTGAACACCGCCCTGGGGAACCGTGAGAGAGGCTCCAGGAAACAGGGCCCAGGGTCTTCTACCTCAGGTGCACTTTGTTCTCGGGAATGTTCTCGGATGTGACTTCACGCCTCCTGTCACAAACACTTGCGTACAATTACTAAGACATGTTTATTCCTGTTGGATGTCAGAACACAGCTCTAGAACCCAATCTGGTCAGTGCACCTGAGTCTGGATACGCCCTCTGCCTTGCCTTCCTGCTTTCCCAGATATAATCTATAGTACACAGGAAGGAGCTGTGTTTCAATTGGTCTGTCCTGAGAAAGTTCTGGGAAGCAGCTGCTCTGTTAATACTTAGAATGTGCTTGCCGACATTTATTTACATGCTATGATCATGTTTTTCTGAACTCAAACATCCTTCCTTAGATCATTGTTTTCTCTGTTTCATCCGTGTATAGAAGTATACGGACACTGAAGTAAGGTTGTCTACTTACTACACTGCTTTCAGCTCCTCAGACCCTAGGTCCAGCAGACAAGATCTACTCAGGTTGACTGAAAAGTCGACAATATGGGAGTATGTGTATGTGTATGTGGGTGTGGGGGATGTATATATTTCTCCATGTTTGGCTTTCTGTCTGCCTGCATGTATTCTAATGTTAACTGTTTGAAACACTGTATTAGCTTGGTTTGGAACTAGGTGAAGTTTCAAAGACTTTTGAAAAAAAAATGAAACCTTTTTTAATTGGTCAGAAACACACATAATGTGGAATTTACCACCTTAACCATTTTTAAACGTGAAATCCAATGGTATGAAGCATATCTCATTCACATAGCACAAGCCCTCATGGTCTAACCACTGTTCATCCCCCACCTCTTAACACCATTGCACGGTGTGCTGGCTAGTCTTATGTCAACTCAGCACACAAGCCTGAGTTATCTGAAAGGAGGGACCCTTAATGGAGATAATGTTCCATTAGATCCAGCTGTAAGGCATTTATTTTATTAATTAGTGATTGATGGGGGAAGACCCAGCCCATTGAGGGTGGTTCCATCCCTGGGCTGGTGGTCCTGGGTTCTATGAGCAAGCAATGGGAAGCAAGTCAGTAAGCAGCACCCCTCCACGGCCTCTGATTCAGCTCCTGCCTCCAGATTCCTGGCCTGTTTGAGTTCCTTTGATGATGAAGAGCAATATGGAAGTGTAAGCAGAATAAACACTTTTCTCCCAGCTGGCTTTCTGGTTGTGGCATTTCATTGCAACAGTAGAAATCCTGACTAAGACATACTGGCAACACCTACGTTACAGAGGGGCACATTCACACCATAGCAACATAGACACAACCCAAGAGATGATTGGCTGAGTGTAGAATATATATATATATATATATATATATATATATATATATATATATATATATATATATCTCCAATAGAACTCTTAGTCAGCTTTACATACCCAGTGTATAACCTGAATGAATCTTGAAGACATCGGGTCACAGAAAGACAAATACCAAGCTGAGCTGGATGGTCCACACCTCTAATCCTAACACTTGGGAGATAGCAGCATGAGGATTAGGAATTTAAGGCTATCCTTGGCTATATCATGAGTTTAGGCCAGCCTGGACTACATAAAACCTTGTCTCAAAAACAAATACTCTAATATCCTACTTATATTTAAAACCCTGGAGTCCTCAAAAATCACAGAAATGGAAAGTAGAATAGCGGTGGCTAGAGGCTGAGGCAAGAGGGATGTAGGGAGTTGCTCCTTCAGAGTTTCAGGGCTTCAGGATGTTTCTTGAGATGGATGGAAGTGAGAGCCATACACCATTTGAACTGCACCCTCAAAAAGAGTTCAGGCAATCTTTGTTTTTATCTTCACCCAAGGAAATGGCAGAAAACTAACCTGTACATGTTAGACTCTGGAGGGGTGTCCGAAATCACTGAAATACAGTTGTTAGAATATTGAGAGGCAAAAACACGTATCATCTACCAAATTAACTGGATGCAGGAAGAGCTGATCCTCCCTCTTGCTACCCAAGAAGTTTCCATGGTCCCATTAAGATAGCAGAAAACCTAGCTAACCCGACCCAACCCACAGAAAGGACTCTTCTGAACTGGTCCAAGCTCACCCTCTCACTGACTCTCTATGAGAAATGACTTTCAAAATGACTTCTTAGGCTGTCCTGTTCTTTTAAAGGCTGCAGGCCTCTAGGCCTCTGAGGGTTCCCCAGCCTGAACATTGAGTCTGTTACACTGCCATGCTGAAACAGCTCGTCTAGACCTGACCGCCCCAGGCTATTAGTAAGTTGTTTAGATCCATTATTCTTGTTTTTTGCCAGCATACTCACACTTGCAATTTATCTATGATATCAAATCAATGGGACTCAATAAATAAGTGACACTGTGATGTCACAGTAGAATGCTCAGCAGATGGGAAATAAGCCCACAAAGAATTGGGGAGCTGCCACTCTGGTAAAATGGATAAGCAAGCCAGAGTATCCCATCCAAAGTAAACAATAATACAAAAAAAAAAATTGAAACTGAGGCCTATGACTAAGAAGGAAGCATAAACCTGGGAAGGGTGTCAAGGTGTTCAGAGGGCACATATTAGAAGCTTGATAAAGCTGGTGCAACCCAATGTATTGGGGAAACTGGAAGCTTCTAGATTTGGACTGTTCCCAGAGCATAAGAAGGTTGTTGAGTGGGATTATAGTTTCAGCACCCTGACTGTTAGAACCATGTGTCCATATGGTACTAGACACATATGTGACTGAGAAAGAACTACAGGAAACCTCCAGTCCAGTGGTAGAGACATAGAATTCTGGGAAAGACCATGAGAGCAGAACACCATCCAGACCCAGTAGAGACTTGGCATACAATTGGGCTATGGAAGAAACTAAAATTCCAATCAGAACATCATGTGGTCATGGGGCCATGTTAATGCTTGTCATAAAAAACAAATCAGGCAGACCCCAGTGACCTTCCATTGTAAGGCAGAAAAGGCACTTCTGGAGTCAGAAGGTGTGGGTTAGTCCAGTAGCTCATGTTCCAAAGCCACTGACCAATGTTTCATTGACTCCTCTTCAGCCCATACCTATTGTAACTCATGTAGCATCCTCTACAACTAGATGAAGGAGGAAAAATAAGCCAAACTCAGCCAACTGGTTTACTGACTTAATATGAAGGTATAGGCCCAAAACTACCACCAGACTATAGCAATGTAGAGAGAAACAGAGAGAACTCAAGGGTCATAGGCTTAGACGCCAAGTGAGCAAGTTCTGTTCTACGGGCCAAATCTCCCCCAAGTACTTGTTTTTATGGATAAAGTTTTATTTAAACAGCCATACCTATTCACTTTCATATTATCTGCAGCTTCATTTCTACTGTGATAACCAATCTGTGTGCTTGGCACAGAGACCAGATGGCAGACAAGAGGTGAACTATTTACTACCCAGACCTTTTCAGTTTGCTGACTCCTTACTCACAGGGTTGTAAAGGCAATGCAATCAAGCTGAGAACCGGAAGGCTTGGGGAAGACAGCTGTGGACAGACCCATGAGGGTAGACATAAAGTGTAATAACTTTGAAGACTACTCTGAAGCTCACAAGAAGGCATCAACTGCAGAAGCAATATTAGACAATCAGACCAATGACTCATTCAGTACACAGGAACAAAAGTCCAGCCTCGATCCTGCCGGTGTCTGGGCAGTAGGTTCCCGAGCAGAGTCTCTCCGGCTGTGACAGGAGCTTTGCATGGGTTCAATAGCCCGGGCTTTCTCTCACCGGTGTCCACAGCTGCGAACACTGCTCGATCTGTAAACCACCAACGACAGAGAGCAATGGACTTCACCTTTGGTGCCATTTCGTGAGGACTCCGACAGCCACTCCGAAGCCAATAGATTTTATCTGGTGCCTTCCGGTATGAAAAGACAACTTGACCCTGACCAGGATTGTGTCCTCAATATCGGTTTGCCCCAGATAGCATCACAGTCAAAAGGCTTGCAAAGGTTTTCTCTATTTCACTAGAAATGACAAAACATTTGCTACCCCAGCAGTCGACAGTGGAGATGAGAGAGCAGAACCAGTGAACTCAAGGATGGAATCTATCATATAGAGATGGTGAAACCACCTAAAAAAAACTATTAAAAGACTTAGGTTGTACTAGTTGTGTCCTCTAAGCACAGTGGAATTAAATTTGAAATCAATAACAGAAATACCTCTGAAAACTTTGCAAACAATTGAAATGGTTTTTGCTATCCAGTTTTCCATTGCTTTGAGAGGAATGGAGGGAAGGGAAGCCATGGTTGGGATGTATGGTATAAATAAACATTTTTAAAAAGAAAAAGAAGACCTGAGATAGTTGATTTATAAGAAGGTTTATTTGGCTCTCAGTTTTGGAGGTTTCAGCACATGACCGACTGGCCCCGTTGCTTTAAGTCTGTGATAACATCACACAAGAGTGCACAGCAAAACCATTCACTTCACAGGCAGGGACCAAAGAGGAAGTAAAGAGAACAGGTTCCCATAACGATCCCATAACGTCCTGTGAGGTCACACCCCTGATGACCTAAAGCACCTCACTCAGGAAGGCTGTGTGGCTACCGCCAAGCCTCCAGAGGGCAGACATGTTGGTTCTTTTGAGACAGGATCTCATATAGCCCAGGCTAACTTCAAACTCACTGGGTAGCTGAGGCTGGCCTTCACCTACCGAGTGCTGTAGTTACAGGGGAGGGCCAATGCGGGCGGTTTGGAGATGTGTCTTTACCAGCACACATCTGATGGAGGCAGTAGTCATCTGTTCTGGAGAGTACAGAGGGGCAGGTTAGGAGCCGGGAAGAGCTTCTGCACCGGGCTGTTTGGTGAGAGTCAAGGTCAGTTGCGCGTCTGCTTTGCAGGAAGGAGTATTTTTAGCGGCAGATAAACAAACGGGAACAAATCCTGCACCGGAGCGCTCCTGGGCAGCCCACAGGCAAACTAGGTCAGCCTTGGCCCCGCAGAGGCATACTGCAGAAGGTGGCCAGGAGCAGGCTTCTTGCCACTGAGGGGGCTAGCACCTTGCGACTCTAAGACTCCTGGGTTTGAGCGACTTTGGAGTCATCAGCTCCATGTCCCCCACTTCTACGGGACTGGATCCCCACCACAATGCAAGAGCCAAGGGGCGGAAACTCATAGGCCCCACAGAGGGAACACCACCAGGCCGCTCTGTCTGTGGAGATGCTGGCGATCCCCAGCGGCCTTGGGCCTGAAGGGGCTTGGGGGGGCTCCGCTGCAGTACCTAGAAATCGTGCCCTCTGAGTCCCCGGGTCACCAGACCTAGGATTTGATGTCCTAACTCCTCAGCCACCAAGGAGACTTAGGAGAGCTGGCCACAGGTCGCAGCAGCACACCCAACACCAGTACCTGTACACGGCAAGCGCTCAGTAAACTTGACTGAGCTAGGACTGAATGTAGCTGCCCACAGTGTTTTGGCTCTACGTTTTAGCTGCCCCACCCCCTAGCTGGTACAAGACCCGAGTCCCTGTGGGTCTCCATTGCTGTCTGTCCGTAGGGGCACATGTGGGGTCAGAGTTAAGGCCTCTGAGCAGATTCATAGGACAGGAGATGGGGTGGGGCACAGAAGGTCTCTTCTTAACACTCTCCTGCTGGGAACCTCTGGCCATGTCTCAAGGGGAAACTCAAAAGCACATTCCTCACCTTGTGGCTGAATTTGGCCACAGTGTAACCCCACTCTCCACTCAGCCCTACTGTCCTCCTCTTCCTGTCTATCTCCTTCCACGTCTCATTTGGAATGTTCTGTCCTGGTTCCTGTGGGGCTGGGTCCTTCCCCATCCAGGCTCAGCTTAGCTGCCACTCTTGGCCTTCTGCACACACAGGATCCCCCTTCCATCATCTCTTCACCCTAAGGGAACCTGTCAGTGTCTGTAATGACCAACTTCATGTTGGTGTATTTCCTATCTCATGGTATCTCTTAGAGGAATATTGGCCTTTTTCTTTTGCTGATTTTATTTATTTATTTATTTATTTATTTATTTATTCATTTATTTTTGTGGTTTTTCAAGACAGAGTTTCTTTGTGTAATAGTCCTGGCTGTCCTGGAACACACTTTGTAGACCAGGCTGTCCTCAAACTCACAGAATGCTGGGATTAAAGGCGTGGGCCACCACTGCCTGGCTCCTTTTGCTGATTCTATAACTTGTGCTTAGGGTAGGGTTGCCCTCTACTAAATCTGTGTGTAATTCCTGAATACGTGAATATAAAGGGGAATCCTTTCAGAATCTGGGTTCAAGTTCTTATTTTGTACAAAAAACAAGGCTGCTAGCCAGGGCCATTGAACAGGAAGTTTTGGTTGCTGCGGTATCCTGATAGCCTGCTGGTCAGTGTGAGGAGAGGCCCTTCCGAGTGGGAGAAAAGGTAGTGTGTGCGTGTGTGCGTGTGTGTGTGTGTGTGTGTGTATGTGTGTGTGTGTGTGTGTGTGTGTGTGTGTGTGCCTGACTTCCAGCCTCTCCACTGGGAAATGAAGGATTCAGCTTCCTTTACTCCCAGTCTGTGGGATCACACACCTTTATCCCATGCTCCCTACATTCAAGGAAAGCCTTTTGTTTCCTAAACTCAAGCTGGCCTCCAACTTACGATTCCCTGCCTGTCACCTTCCAAGTGCTAGGATTACCAGCATGTGCCACCATGCTTGGCTCAGGGCCGAACATTTGGTCCATGACTACCTCCAACTGCAGGATGACATCAAGGGGAGCTCAAGGCAGGCTGCTTTTAATGTGCCCCCTCCTCCTGAGCTGCATTGGCAGTGTGATGGATGGCATTAAGAGCTGGGCCTCATAAGAGGCATTTCCCCCTCCCTGTCAACAGAAACAAGGCCTTTTTTTTTTTTCCCAAGACAGGGTTTCTCCATGTAGTTTTGGTGCCTGCCCTGGATCTCACTCTCTAGACCAGGCTGGCCTCAAACCCACAGAGATCTGCCTGGCTCTGCCTCCCATGTGCTGGGATGAAAGGCATGTGCCACCACCGCCCGGTGCATAGGCCTTCCTTAAGAGACGCGTGTGGTGCTCTGCTAACTTTCTGCTTTGCTTTTTCTCCACACAACGTCACAGCCAGAAGGCCCTCACCAGGCTCCAGCATCTTGGTCTTGGACTTCTCAGCCCACAGAACTGTGAGAAGCAGACTTAATGTGTTCATGCATAATCCAGGATCCTACATTCTGTTCTAAAGGAGAAGATGGGATGCGAAGGGGACTGAAGAGGGAGAAAGGAGATGGGGGATGAGGGTCACGATCATGAGGCCAGTCACTAAGCCAGTCCATTTCCTCAGAGTCAGGTTAGTGCTTCCACATTGGTGGCTTGGTGATTAATTGACTATGTAAGAGCAGGCGTGGAGGTCAGAGGCCAACCTTCAGGAACCAGTTCTCCCTCTCCTTCTACCAAGTAGATTCCAGGAGTCAAACTGGGGTCGTCAGTACCCTTATCTACGGAGCCATCTTGCCAGCCCCGTGAAGTTCGTTTTACAATAGTCCTTTTTTGTGCCCAAAAGGATCCTGATGGGTCGAGCTACGCCCTTTGGAGAGATGCCAGGTCCACTGCTTCTAAAGTGGCCTGCTCTGTTCCAGTCCCAGCTAACCTGGAACAGAGAAAAAGACTGTGTGCAACTGCTTAGGGAGCAGTTAGGAATGGGGGAAGGAAGGATTGAAAGAAGAGAGACAGGGTAAAGATGGGAACCATGAAGGGGGAAATTGAAGCCTCCTGTGGCCAATGAGGGCTCAGTCCTCGGGGAACACTTTGGGGAAAAACAGTACAAATCACAGCTCATAATTGTCCCACTGAGGACTGATGAGCTGAGGTATTTATGCACGAAATTTTATTCCCCGAGGTGGAGAGGCAATCTGAGGACATTTACTTTCTGGTATTTTCAGCTGATTGTATACACCTCTGGAGACAGACAGAGGATGCCCTGGGGCAGAGGGATGGAGAGAACCTTGAATGTATGCAGATCATGAATGCAGCTGAACTTTAGGAAAGGCAGATGGTGTCTGCTACACCACAGAAGACAGAGGGGAGAAATGAAGAGCCCCTGGTGAGTGTTCTCATCTGCTGGGGGCAAACCTTCTCTGAAGCCTAAATCTAGAGTTCTCATTTATCTACCTCTACAAATGTTACATATAAAAAAAATGATTTAGGGTTGAGTTTTCTGGCTTTAGCAATATAATCATTTCTAACTCATGTCTTCCTAAAATTGTTCTCACAACCAAATAGATTCAAAATCAGGAAATAGGGCCCATGAGTAAACTGAGCCATCATTTTCTTCCTGCAACCAGAGTGCAAGGTAAGAAAGTGAGGAACAACACTCCAGGGCAGTGGTTAATTCCCCTTTATAACCCAAAGGCCACCCTAGCAAAGCATCTTAAATGGGGATTTGACCCTGTCAAATGGTTTGAATGAGAATAATCCCCATAGGCTTCTGTATTTGAATACTTCATCCCTAGTTGGTGGAACTATTTGGGAAGGATTAGGTGGTGTGGCTTTGTTGGAGGAGGTGTGTCACTGAGGGTGGGCTTTGAGGTTTCAAAAGTCCATGCCATTCCCAGTTAGCTCTCTCTGCCTTGTGCTTGTGTTTCAAGATGTGAGCTCTCAGCTACTGCTCCAGCACCAAGCCTACCTGCCTACTGCCACGCTCCCCACCATAATGGTCATGGACTTTAACCCTCTGAAACTATATGCCACCCCCCAAAAAAAAACTTTCTTGTACAAGTTTCCTTGGTCATCATGGTGTCACCTCACAGCAATAAAAAAGTTACTAAGACACAAATTGATACCAGGGAGTGGGCTGTGTCAGGCCTGACCATGCCGGGTTTTGGTTTAGTTTGGTTTGGTTTCTTTTGGTTTTTCAAGACAGGGTTTCTCTGTGTAGTTCTGCCTGTCCTGGAACTTGCTCTGTAGACGAGGCTGGCCTTGGGCCCAAATTCACAGAGATCCCCCTGCCTCTGAGTGTTGGGATTGAAGGTGGTGCCACCCTTGCCCCCTGACGACCGTGCTATTTTTTGAAGGAATGTGGAAGACATTGGAACTTTGGACTAGGAAAATGGTTGAAAACTCTAAGCCAGGCTTAATGGGCCATCCTAGGAAGACAGCGTTGAAAGCAATGTGAATTGTGGAGGTTTCAGAAGGGGATGATATTCGCAACTGGGCTAGGAATCATCCTTGTGGTATTTTGGCAAAGAAGGTAGCTGCTTTTTTGCCCATATCCTACAAATCTGCCTGAGGGGAAGTTGAAAAATAGTGGAGTAATTTCTCCTTGGCAGAGAAGATGTCAAGACAGCCTAATATTGACTCTGTCATGTGGCAATTAGTAACTACACTTATGTAATTCTACAATGGAAAAAGAACAGGTTGGACAAAAAGAAATACAAAATGTACAGTTTAAGGTGAAAGAGAATGCCAGAGAATGTAATGTTAGAGCCAAGGCTGGTGCTGAAAGAGATAAGGAGAGGCCTGCTGTGGAATGGAATAAAGGTGGGGGATCCCTCACAGCAAGACCCCACCCAGCTGAACTTCCAATCTATAAAAGGGAAAGGTCTAGGGAATTTGCTGCCTCTAAAAGGCAACAACACAGAAAAGCTTCATGCAAATAGAATTCAAGGAGGGGACAGGCTCCATCGCAAGAGGGCAGCTGAAGTTGGCCATAAAGATGTCAGCATCAGATGGGTGACTCTGGCTTTACGTTTGTGAAGGGTACACAAGTAGGGGGTTGTGGAATCCTCCTTGGCAGTTAAGGAGCACTGCGGAGGCCAGGTGTGTGGCGGGGGGTCCTCAGGGGGCCCAGAGGGGCTGTTGTATGAAGATGCGAAAGTAAAGCCTGGGTTGTGTTAGAGACCCCAAGATGCTAGAGGTGCCAGAGCCTTGGGATATCTGCCAAGGAGAGCTGCAGACAGCGAGTGGACCCAGCCCAAGAGAGACAAGTATATTACAGTCAGCAAAGACGGAAGGGTGGAGCCATCTAAGCCTTTGGGCATCAGACGTGGAGCTACAGTATTTGAGTTCGCCCTACTAGATTTTGGCTCTCCTTTGGTTCAGTATTTCTTCTCAATGCCTCTTCCTCACACCCTTTTTTGGAATGGTAATACGTATTCCATGCCATTGTATGTTGGAACTGTGTAATTTGCCTTTTGATTTTACAGGGGGTTACAGTTAACAGATTGCCTTGAGTCTCAGAAGAGACTTCAGACTTTTAAACAATGTTGACACTGTCAAAGACTATGGAGACTTGTTTGAAGTTTGACTAAGTTCATTTTGCATTATAAAGTGGCCATGAGTCTATGGGGGCCAGGAAGGGGAATGTGATTGAGAATGTCCTTCCTCACGGGCTAATATATTTGAATATTCATCCCCAGTTGGTGGAACCATTAGGGAAGAATTAGGAGGTAGGGTTTCATTACAAGAGGTGTGTCACTGGGGACAGGCTTTGAGTTTCAAGTGACTCTAGCCTTCCCCAATTAGCTCTCTCTTCTTCATGCTTATGAATGAAGATGTAAACTATTTAGCTACTGCTCCAATGCCATGTCTGCTTGCCTGCTACCATGCTCCCTACCATGAAGATCTGCAACTGTGAGCCTCCAATAAACTCTTTCTTCTGTAAGTTGTCTTGGTCATGGTGTCTTATTGCAGCAACAGAAAAGTAATTAAGACATTCTCCAGTCAGCTCCACCTTACAACTGAATATGGGTCCAGTACATTGGTATGTACCCCCAAGGTGGAATTCTTACACACAATCTCACTGAAAAAGGCCCCTTACAGGTTTCCTTGATAGCCAAGGAATTCTCATAAGCAGTGAATAGGAAATAATCAAGAATTATATCATACGTGCTATAGAATAATTGCTTCCATAAGTTTGATAAAATTAAACAGGAAAAGAAGAGATTTCTTCTGTCACTTAAATGTTCTCAAAAAGTTCTGTGAAGTCCGGAACACACCCTGGTTTCGGAAGATTGGCTTAACTTCCGAGACCTCCACAGCCCATTCTCTAGCATCTAGTCTCAAGCCCATCAGCTTGGCTCCCCAGTGTCTCAGCAGAGGGGCGGAGGGAAAAGATTATTTTCACTCACCATGTAGCCACAAGAGGGCACACTCGCTGGTCGCCTGGAACTGGAAAGGAAGCCCCGGTGGGTCAGTAAAAACTGACAAAAGAAAACTTGGCTTAAAAGGTGTCGACGGATCAACCTCCCCGCGGGCCCCCCCCCCCACACACACACACACCCTGCCCACCCTTCGCTTGCTATAAGCTGAATGCAATCAGCGAACACTTCAGTCTGCTCAGGCACCTTCTTGGGATTCGAGAAGTGCTAGCCTATTAAATCTAGGTCATTTGATGATGGGCATCCCCATATCCCCAGAGTTGCTCCCTACACTTTACAAGGTGAACGTCAGAGCAACAAGATTCAAGATGCCGAGAATAAGGAAAGTTAGAGCTGAGCCCTCACCCGGAACACAGACAATAGAGCCGGAACAACTGTTTACCTCTCCGAGATGCCGGTCTTCATTCCCGATTGTTTCTGAATAATGCCCCATCACCTCCCTTCCCCCGCGTTTGTCTAGATCTTTTCTATTCATATTTGAATTGATCCTCGCTCACTTTCCCTTTTTTATTATTATCATTTTGCCTGGGACTTTGGATCATTACAAGATTGCGGGTAATGACAGACTGTAATTAAGCTTAACACAGATTTTTCTTTTAGGAGAGAGAAGAATCCACCAACTGAAACTCAGATTGCCTGGGCTGTAATTTGTGGCGCTGTCACAAAGGGGTCCTTTTCCGCATGGTGCGCAGCGGTGATGAGCAAGCGCTGGGCCGAGGGTGTGCGCTTCTCTCGCACGCTCTGGAGCGAGCTGCAGGACTCGTAAATAGCTAAGTATAGCTTGAAGCTGATTACAGGCCCGATCCGCCTATTGTGCCTCATCACTTGTCATTGTTGAGGCGGCAATTGCCGCTCGACGTTTCTCTTTGTGGCTGGCTGCAGCCGGTTTCCAGGACAGGAGGAGCCTCGAGCTGGGGAGACTGGTTCTTCCAGCGGGATGGGCGTGGCGGGTGTTGGCAATGAGATTAAGAGCAGGCTCCCAGGCAGGACACCTGTTGCCCCAGAATTGCTGTTTATGCACGATCCCCATCCATGAGGATGGCCGTTGTCGCTGAGACCAGGCTAGCTGTGGAAACGTGGGCAGGCAGTGCAGTTTCTCTGGCTTGGTTTACTCATCTGTAGAAAGGGACCATAATATTTAATCTCTTACTCACAAAGGAGATTTGAAGACCTATGAAATGAGTATAAGAATACCTTAGGAGCAGGTATAGTCCCCTAAACACTTAAGGGTCCACCTTCACATAGGTATATACCCTCAAAACATAGACTAGGCATAGAAACCACCTGTGCACCTTATTGTAAGGAGTGCGTTTGTTCATGCACTCGTGTGGGCGTGGTTTCCGGACATAGCTATCTGTGGTTGTTATCAGTGACCACTGGCATCGCTGGGGCTCTTCCTGTAAATCAGGCACCCTTCTGAGCTCTTCTCCAGTACCAAAGAGAAGCCCCGAACAGGAGTAGTAACAGCCCGGGACAGGGCAATTCTTCATCTTCGGGACCTTCCCTGTTCTGGGTGCTGTGTGACTACCATGGACGGGTCTTTCTGGACCTTCAATATCTCTGCTGAAGTCAGGGAACAGCCTCACCTCCCTGCCCTTTTTAAACCCCCTTCCTGATAGGAGGGAGGATGGGAACTGTAAGGAAGTGGTAGCTGTCTGTGATGAGAATCTGTACCTCTGATGATCCTCGAGGATTGAGATGGCACACTGTACCCCATGAAAATACACAATTAGTGTGTCAATCAAAAATAAAAATATACTTAGAAATGTCCATTCCCATGGGGGGAGGATTAAAATACCCAGCTAAGAGCAAGTTTCCCAAGTACAGGTGGGGTGCCTGGTACAGCCTTGGTGGCCACAGGTGCCACTGAGTGCTGTAGAGGAGGTCACTCTTCCCATCAGGATGTGCTGCAGTATAAGTGGTGATGCTGGGCGTGGGCAAAAGTACTGTATTTGTTATTCTTTTTTTTTTTTCCTCTTTCAAATCAGGATCTCTGGTCCAGGTTAGCCTCAAACTCGCTATGTAGCTGAGGACAACCTTGGGCTTCTGTTCTTTCTGCCTCCAAGCCCCAAGCCCACCCCCAGTGTTAGATTATAGGAATAGACCACCATATTCAGTTTATGAGTGGCTGGGGATCCACCCAGGACCTTGGGCATGCTCTGTGAACACTCTACCAACGGAGTCACATCCCAGTCCATCTGTGTTAGTTACTGTTCTTGCTGCTGTGTGCAACTATCTGGCGAGAAGGAAAGATTTGTTTGGCTCATGTCTTGAAGCCATACTCCACCATGGCATTGAAGGCATGGCTTCAGGGGACACAGAAGGCGTCTTGCTAGATAGGAAGCAAAGAGAGGACAATAAACAGGGCTGACTATGAGCCTCAACCCATTCCGTGGACACTCACTTTCTCTAGCTAGGCTCCGCCTCCTAAATATTCCACCCCACCCCACACCCCTACCCCCTCAAAAAAACAGCACCACCAACTGACAATGAATGTTCAAATGTATAAGCCTGTTTGAGGGGGCATTTTTCCCTCCAAACCATGACAAGTGTCTCATTGCTACTTTGTATAAAATGATGAAAAGCTAATGCCTAAAGAAGACATTTAGATTCATTTCATCTTTTGTTTGTTTATTTGGTTATTCTGGGTTGGGTCTCACTAAGCAGCCCAAGTCAGTCCTCAATTCTGTCCTTCTTTTGGCTTCCCACGTGCTTCCCACCACATCCAGCTTCTTTGTCCTTTTTCACGTAGTTACCACAGCACGTGTTCAAGTGCACCCCTAGCTTGCTTTGGGGTCTGCATTCTGTTTTTATAGGACAGTGCTAGTCTAGACAGTGGGATGTGGTGAGGGGTTTTGAGCCAAAATAGCATCCAGCTGCTATGGCTCGCACACCGCTTTAGTCTCACCAGGATCCTTGCGCTCTTCAGTACTGACAGTCTTGGCTGTGTAGTGGATGGGCTTGTGCTGAACAACTCTTATTCTTAGATTACTCTAATTTTTGTCAACAGAAAGTCTAAGTGGAAATCAACTGGATGGGATGGGGGGCGCCCACAGGGAGGAGTGGTTATTAACGTAAGAAAAAGAAGGTGGTCATAGAGACACACATCTGCAACCCCAGCTCTTAGGATGCTAAGACAGGCAGATGGTGAGTCCCGGACCAGCCTGGACTCTCTGTCTCAAAAATAAAACAAGGGCTAGGCATGTGTCTCAGTGACAAAGAGTTTGCCTACCTGCGGAAGGACCTGTGTTTGAGTCCTGGCACTAAGGAATGGGGGAGGAGACTTAACTGCCAAGGGCATTTTGCCCTGTATTTTTCCTTTCTTTTCTTGCTTAGAATGCAGACACAAAGTCAAGAGGTAGCCTGGCGGTGGTAGTACATGCCTTTAACTCCAGCCCTTGGAATGCAGAAGCAGGTGGATCTCTGTGAGATGAGTTCGAGTCCAGCTGGTCCACAAAGTGAGTTCCAGGACTGCCAGGACTACACACACTCTCTCTGTCTGGAAAAACAAAACAAAGAAACAAAGACGGGTAGAGGTGATGCAGCCTCCTTGGAAACATGAGGGTAGCAGTCACAAAGGGCAGAATGAAGGAAGGAACTGGACTCTTGAGCAGCATCCTCAGGCCAGCATGGTCTATCTGGGGCTCTGGATCATGTGAGCAGAGGGAACATCACCTAGGGTTGGGCCACAGCAGCTGGGTTTCTCTTATGAGCTGCCTGTATTCCTGGCTGATGTCCTCATTTCACACGGAGTCAAGGCAATGAGTGTTTGGTATTTTCAGTTTTTCCCAAGCCTTTGAGCATCCTTGCTTTGCTGGAAAAATTCTGAGGTGAGCCCCCGTGTAGACTAACTCAGAATCTTCCATAGAAGCGGCCAGCCCCACCACCAAGCAGGAAGTTCTGCCAAGCACAGTGCTTAAAATCCTAGAAATGAACACCGGTCCATGCACCCCAAATGCTTCTTAATAAACCCCTTTCTGCTTAGCAGCTGAGTCTGCTCAGTTGCCCGCCCCCATGTTTTAGCCAGGGTTCTCTTCAGAACAGACCAAGGGATGGATACGTGTGTGTGTGTGTGTGTGTGTGTGTGTGTGTGTGTGTGTGTGAGAGAGAGAGAGAGAGAGAGAGAGAGAGAGAGAGAGAGAGAGAGAGAGAGAGAGAGAGAGAGAGAGAATTTATTAAGTGAGCTTTAAAACACTAACAATGGCCAAATTGCACCTGGGATTCTGAGAAGCTGGTACTCAGTCCTTGAGTAGTGGGAGTAGTCCCAGAAAAGCTGTTTCTCACAGTGATGAGCCAGTGTGTGTGTGTGTGTGTGTGTGTGTGTGTGTGTGTGTGTGTGTGTGTGTGTGTGTGTGAGACTGGCAGTCATTCAGCCTACAAGCACAGTACCACAGTAGTCCCAATCTGGCACCGGGAGTCCCAGGAGTTCCTGGAGAGCCACTGATCCCTCTTCCATGATGAAAGCCTAGAGATACTGGTTCTATTGTCAGTGGAGGAATCAGCAGCAGCAGCAGCAACTGGGCAAATTGAGCAAAGAAGAGGATGAGTGTCTGGGTTCTAACCTGAACGTGCCTTCTACAATTGGGGTGGGTCTTCCCACATCAATTAGGACAGTTCATCAGGTGAGGCTCCCTACTCAGGTGATTCTAATTGTGGCAAGTTGACATTAAAACCAACCGTAAGGCCTCTAGAGGTAGTGTGGACCTGTCAGGGACTTGGCTGGGGTCTGGCCACTCTCAGTGTCTTATTAGAATCCAGTTCCACTTAGAATGAAAGACCCATCTTAGTAGAGAATGGCCAGGTAAGGTACCTCCTTGCAGTAGACCTCTGTTACTTGGGTAAATTATGAAGCATCTCCAATGATATCTAACTACCTGTGCCAGAGGAACACACACCTGCTGGACACACACAGGGCATTGACAGATAATCACTTGGCAAACCATTCTTTTCAGCTTACCCTCTGCCTCCAGCCCAAGAACATTTGATAGAATTACACACAGGATTCCAATTCTGGTACCAACAGTCATGTGCCCTGCCGTCTTAGGCAGGTCATTTACCTTCCCTGAGCTTCTGTTTTCTCCTCTCCCAGGCTATTGTCAACAACACAAGAGCTGTGCCCGACGCCTCCATTCCCAGCTTCCTCTGCTGCTTCCCGTCTTGCTATGCACCATCCTTAGGAATTTTCGAGTAAAGCGTCTACCTTTCTGGTTTGCATCAGGCCCTGTAGATTATGTAAGCAATCCTGCTCCTCTATAAAATAGGAATGCTATTTACCTCAAAGATTCACAGTGAGAATTAAGTGAGAAAACATCTTGTATGTGCTTAGCCAAGTAAGTGGGAATGGAATGTTCTCTAGAAACGACAGCTGTTCGCTGCCAGCCGGGTTAATTCTCTCACAGTGTCTTTCCCAGCAGTCAAGCACTGCTCCTCATGGACCTCACTACCCCCAAGGCCAAATACACACTGAAGTGGGGGTGAATCCCACACCCACCGCAGCAGTGGGTAGATGGGAGTCCAGAAGCAACCTTGAAGTCCCTGAGCTGGGACCTCAGTCTGAGGCGCCCAAACACACACCTGTGGAGCTGCCCATGTGACGTGACACCGCAAGTGACCTTTGCTAGCAGACTCTGAGCTAAGGAACCCAGGCCATGGCCATGGGAATAGTAGAAATGCTACAATGTCAATCTGCTCCACCCCCATCCTCCATGAGCTGACTCTGTACAAGAGAATTTGGGGAATAGACACACCTGTCTAGAATGTTCCTTAAGTGCCACGCCCCACCTTCCTCCAGACAGCCATTTCCACAGTAACCAGATGCAGGGGGCCTTTGGCTAACTTTGGGTAGATATAACCAGCTGCATTGTGGATACAGCTCATACGTTATTCTTACATCCTGAGGTTGGTTACCATGCAAGGCACCCTGGGAGTTTGCCCATCCCAGATGTGGGGTAACTAAATATAGGGTGTGGTCGCCCCTGGCCACTAGGGAATGAAAGTTGATGACAAAATACTTCTCTTTCCATCACCTTACTGTGTAGCCTCCAGACTACCATAGTCACTCAGGAGTCCTAGGGACCAGCTGCATCTCAAGCATCAGCACACTGGTCACCTGCCAGCCTTCCCTCAGCAACTACAAATCCTATGGATCAGTAGGACATTCCTAGAATCCAGGCCTGTGCCCCTGTCTCTGCCTGCTCAGAGAGTCCCTCTGTCTCCCCTGAAAGGAAACCCATTTGCTATATAACAGTCAACTACCTCCACACATACTTTATTAAATCATTATTCTGTTAGGGTTTGAATGTAACATATTTCCTGCAGGCTGATGCTCTTGAACATTGGGTCCCCAGCTGGTGGCGATGTTCTGGGAGGTTGCCAAGCCTTCGGAAGGTGAAGTCTAGCTGGAGGAAGTGCATCCCTGGGCATAGGCCATTATAGCCCAGGTCTGTTTCCGGTTCCCACCCTGTTTCATTCAGATGAAAGGCCATGAGGTTTCTCAACTAAGCTCCACCGCCTTGAATGCCTTCCTGCTGTGATGGGCGGAACCCTCACACTGTGAGCCTCACCCTCTAAGTCCACACTCCTTTACATCACTTTCATCAAATGTTCAGTCACAGAGAAATAGAAGTTACTAGAACATGTTCTAACTGTGTTCTAAGGGGCCAAGGGAAATCGTCTATTTCTAAAATGAAACAAATCTTTCTTTCCTTTTCTTTTCTTTTTTTTTTTTTTCGAGACAGGGTTTCTCTGTGCAGTTTTGCGCCTTTCCTGGAACTCACTTGGTAGACCAGGCTGGCCTCGAACTCACAGAGATCCTCCTGCCTCTGCCTCCCAAGTGCTGGGACTAAAGGCGTGCGCCACCACCGCCCGGCAAAACAAATCTTTCTATTTGCATCTACCACAGCCGCAGTCTCCTAAATATCAAAGATGGCTATGAAGTCTCGACACCTTCCTGCGGACTTATCCTGAGAAGAGCTGACCCTGAGGAGGGTCAGGAGCCGCATCTGCCCTTTTGACCCCGTGGGCTATTTGACTCCTTCACTTTGAGTGGCTGGAGTGTGGCCTTGTGCCTGTGCTGTCTAAGGAGTTTTCCAGGTCTCTCTTGACACCGTCTTCCAATCTTCTGCCTTTGCTGGATGCTCATTTTCTCATTCTGGCCTCCCCGCCACTGTTAGATCAGTCACTGCTGGTGGGAATATTAATCTAATAGCTTTTCCTGAGCATGTACACCTGTCAGGGATGGACATGACACTCTCACTGGGAGACACCATGGTCCTGGGAGTAGACGACCATCTGGAACGATGGGATGGGTCAGGGAATAGCTGAGGACAGAAGAGGCCGTTAAACAGATTCCTTACAAACGTCATCCCACAGAGGGGCCAGCCGGAGTAGCTGCTTCCTACCTATCCCCCATTTGGGATGCCTGCTGCTCCCGTTACCACAGATGTACAATGAATGACCCTAAAAGCTTGGAGCTTAAAACCATAAGCATCTGATTTTCTTTCCATGTGTCTGTTGGCCCATAATTTCGGGAGGTACTCAGCTAGGTGTCCAGGTGGTGGATGGAGTTGCAAGAGCAGGAGACTGAAGTGGCCAAGCTGTGACATCTCTTGTCTCACAGAGATGCAGGGTCTCTCTCCAGAGATCTCCCTACTTGAGCTGGCTTGGACCTTCTCATAGCATGGAGTCATCAAGACACTGGCACTTCCCATATGGACACCAAGAGCTCCAGGAGCAAGCAGTCCAGAAAGGAGCTGCCACATCTTTTGTGGTGGACGTTCTTAGAGATGCCCCAGGAGTCTTACTTCCCCAACCTCTACCATGTGTACAACCTTTTGAAGTCTATGGTGCATATAATTCTCTAAAGTCTAGACCGTGCTCAACCCCCAAGGTCCACCCTGTGTGTGTCATCCCCTGATGTCTACATAGAAAACAGGAGGCAGTGTCATGCTTAGTCACCAGAGTGTGACTAACATGCCTTTAGTGATACAACTTTGGATGTCACAGAATCACTTCTGTAGCACTGTATTGGTGACAAGTGAGCCATAGGCCCACCCACCCTTCAATATGGGAAAGCAACGTATTACCACAGCTGGACAGGAGCATCCAGCCTGTGACATCTGCAGAATTGAATTTAAATTTGTGGCCCATTAGAAGTGGAGCTGGATCTCTTCATCCACGCCATCTTAATCTGCACTACAGGTCTCCCATTCTTCACATGGGGCTTCACGGGAAAACCACATGAGCACTTCTCAAGGGTGTCTGCCTGTCCCTTGGTAGAGTCCCCAAGTCACACAGGCAGGATCAACTGTGAAACAAGCTGCTCCAAGCACGCCCCCTGTCCTCCACGTAAAGTCTTCATAGGTAGGAATGTGACAGGCTCAGATCTGAGCCTGGAGGACACCCACTGAAGCTTCTAGAGTCTCATGTCCCAGGACCGTGAGCTGTACCAGGGACACATGGTTGGCAATGGAACTAGAGACCATTTCTTGAGAAAGGAAGTGTTCCGACAATCGGAGTGGGCTAGTAAGCAGGAAAAGAGCATTGGCTCCAAAATCACTGAGCCCCCAGGCTCATACCTCTTTATATGTCATTTACACAAGATGTCTCCCACCTCTGTACTCCTGGGGATTTTCTTGAGCTTGCTCTGTTTTATGTAGCCCGGGTGGGGGGAGGGTTCCTAGTCTTTTCTTGTCCACTGGCTTCTTTTCTGTTAATATTCCTGTTCCTCTCCCCAGTCTCCTGACTCACTTACTGCAGAAACCGTTGTGTATGTCAATGAATTTCCCTCATCCCCTACCTTTCCCACCGTCCCCTGGCTCCACTGGGCAAATGGGAAAGCCTGGGCACTGACTCGTGTGTGTCTCAGCCTCTTATGAAGTGGCTTCCAGCAGAGGTGCATCCAGCCAGTTCTCAGGACTAAGCCTGCTCTTAAAAAGTCCCTTCTGGTCCTCCACTGTTCCAGAGACCCAACAGAAAAACCCATTAGCTATGACACCGGCTCTTGAGTCCTCAGTAAGGAAGGACATTTAGGCCAAGCAGACTGAGCAGGGGCTGAGTTGTCTTCTGCAATACCCCCACCTAGTGGATCTGCTGGAACGCTTCTCCAAAGGGGAGCATGATTCCCAGTTGCCCCAGGGAAAGAAAGGAATAGTTACGGTCAAAGAAAGAGGCCACCGGGCAGCTGGAGTCTATGAGCAGCCTTCCTTGACCTCTTTAGCAAAAGTATAGACTTGACAGCAGGCCCTGTCCAGTTGAGACGTGTTATTCTAGACACCCTCAGTTTCGTTACCGCACTGAAGCTTGACTGGCTGCATCACAGAGCTTTTACAAAGACACAGAGGAGCACACAGCCGTGGGACGGTGAAGAAGAGGAGGGACCACCATGCCTTCTGATCCAGGAGATGGGGGATGAACAGGGAGGGAGGCAGGGGGAGCAGAGAGCAGCTGACTGAGGTCCTGGGTGTTGGAGGCATGCTTGGAGGTCAGGGGAAGGACGAACCAGGGATGCACAGCCTGGGCCGCACCATCTTACACATTCCTAGAGAACTTTCCTCCCCTCCATCCACACACCATACACACATACACACAGCCCCAGTATCCAGGGGGAAATTCCAGTGGGCTCTTTCAATACGGCAACATGAGGGGTTAGCCTCACTGTCAGAACTTCTGGCTCCAGGGAGCTCAGAATGTACACCTGTACCTTGGTGAGGTGAGTGAGGTGAGGTGACCAGCAGGGACTGAGAGGGTGGGGGAGGGGCCTGTCAGGAGAAAAGGCTGCTGCAGGGCCCTTCTTGCGATGGGTCAAGTGGTTGCTATGCAGAAATGTTCCGGTCCAACTGCAACAGCATCGGAGGCCATTGGACCCCCTTCCCAAATGTGCAGCCTCATATCAGCACGGTCCACCCATTCTCTCAGGTCAATCTTCAAATCGGGTGTTTAGAGTAAGAAGAGTGATGATGCTCATTTTGCACAGGAGGAAGCTGAGGTTAGACAGAACCAACTGGGGTCATGAGTCAGGTTAAACAAAGACAGGGCAGAGGACAACCAGGATCCAGAAAGCAGCAGGGTCCCTCCTGCTCCAAGGACCCTGAAGGAGTCCTGGAAAAACTGAAGACGGTGGGAATCTGGAAGACAATGCACTGGTAAGGCTCATTAAAATATCGGCTTAGTTTGGGGTTATTGGGTTAGTCTGAGAATACTGGATTGGCCTACATGTGGTTTCCTTGCTACTTAGTGTTGTAGGGTCCATAAGGAAATATTAGCACAGGCTGGACTTGGTGTAGCAGTAACTGCAGAGCATAAGAGATTGGGGCAGAAGGATTGAGAGAGCTCAGGAGCAGCCTGAGATCCATAGCAAGTTCCTGGCCAGCCTGGGCTACTTAGCAAAACACCATCTCAAAGAAGCAAGCAAGCAAACAGGCCAATCAGGGGAAGATGGGAAACTTAGCTTCTGGCACACTTGAGTGTGCGCCTGATTGACGGCTTAGCCCAGTCTACCCGAGGCACGTCTTGGTTTGAACTTGAAAGTCAGGCCATTCTGGGTCGGAATGCAGCTGAGATGTTTGTTACAAGATCCATGCACTCGTGGGGGCTTCATTTTCTTCACATCAAAGTGAGTAGAACAAGTGTATTTTACGTGTGGCAGAGACCAGCAAACATCTCTTATTATGGGCCAGAGAGTAAATACTGAAGGCTTGAAGTTCACAGGGCCTCACCTGCAGCTGATCCGCTCCACCACCAAGACAGGAAATAGCAGCAGACAATATTGAGTATGCCCTATGTGTGGTGATATTTTAATTGTACTGAAATGTGATTTTATTTGTATGTTAATAAATAAACTTGCCTAGGGGTCAGAGCTAAGAGCAAGCATAGCAGAAACTGGGTGGTGGTGGTGCACACCTTTAATCCCAGCTCTTGGGAGGCAGAGCTAGGCAGATCTCTGTGTGTTCAAGGATACAGCCAGCATGGAGACACATGCCTTTAATCTCAATACCAACCATAGAAGACCTGGAGGTCTGTCCAGACAGGCAGTGATGAGGAGGTCATGTGGTTGGGTTTACAACCAATGAGAAGGCAGAATAGAAAGTCTATAAAAAAGACAAACAGAAGGAAGTAGGTCTCTTGCTGAGGAAGATAGCAGCGGCAGTGAAGGGTAAGGTTTTTAGTTCTTAGCTATCGCTCTGACCTCTTGGGCTTTCATCTTTGCATTGGCTCTGTGTTTCTTATTTAATAAGACGGTTACATCTCCACCTATGTGCCAACAAAACTTTATTTACAAAAGCAGGCAGACAGAAAGCCAGATTTGCCTCAGTGGAGTAGTTTGCCAACCCCCGACTGTGGTAGAGAGCATCTGAAACATCACCCGTCAGGCACAAGTACCACTCCCCCTCGACAATCTAGAGAAGACCATGTGGACAGGGCAGCTCTGCTCCCACCGTCCCTTAGGGACCAGGCTTGCTCTCGGAATGCTGAGGACTATTCCAGAGCAGCAAGGCCGAGGCCAGTGAGGCTGTGGCCGTGTGAAGGGAGGCTGCAGGAGAAGACAGAGACAGCAGTTTTGCAGTGTGGTGGCTCCAGGATGAAAATCACGGAAGCGACATAGAAAGGAGCTGGTACTTGAAGGCCACCGTGGAGGTTTAGTGTCTGTGACTGATGGGAAATGGTAGCTTTGCCCTGAGCCACCTGGACTTGCTTTTTCTCAGGATCCCTCCACTCCGAGTGCAGAACAGACTGCGGGATGGAGTCAGGCAGGCAGCTGGGACCCACAAGGCTGCCAGAGAGGAGATACAGGAAAGACAGCAGTGACTGGGTGGGAAGAAGCAGGCAGATTCGGGACAGATTTTTTTAAATGCTTTTTCTTTTTTCCTTTTTCTGTCGAGAAGGTTCATGATTTTGCTCAGCTTATCAAAAAATTACCAGTCACTCAGCAGTCACATCTAGGATGTGACCAAAGCCCTCCAGAAACATTTCATCTCTGAGTGCCATTGTACAAATAGCTACACACACACACACACACACACACACACACACACACACACACACACACAGGAGCTGCGTGTCCTCTGTTAGGCACTGAAGGATACTGCTTAGCATAGTGTTTGACACACGAGACAACAGAAGTTTGCAGAGAGAGGAAGAGGTAAGGCAGGAATCCCTCTCCACAAATGTAAGAATCTAGGCAAGTACATTGTATAGCAACTCCCCAGAGTCAGCCGTAAAGCAAACCGTGTGTTACTCAAGATGTACACCTTTTACTGCAGGGTCCTATCAGTCAGGAAACGAGTTCCAAGGTAAGATGGAGGTGTGGCACAGCCTAGTCACTTCACCTTAAGGAGCCCCAGCCCCAGCATGGAAGCAGGTGAGGCTACTAAGGGATTCCAGTGGGTATCATGCACTTCACCTTGGGTGATAAAGACAAGACACAAGCAGGAAGTGACCAGGTCACGCCTGGGGAAAAACACATCATCTTGGTTTCCTCCCCAGGCCAGCGAAGGGCTCAAAAAGATCTCAAACCCATATGGCCCCATGACTCTTGGTCAGGCTTGGTCTCTCCCATGTCGCGGCATCAGAAGGAATGGAAGCTAAAGAGGACAAGAGAGTGACGCTGTGGACGGGAGAAATGACCAGTCTCAGGAAGCATCAGTCCTGCCTATCACCAGGCAAGGGCCACATCAAGGTCAGGTAGGACCCTTTTCCATACCACTCTGGGCAAATGTCATGAACTACCTGAGTCTCAACTTCTTCTTCAATCATATTGAAGTTGCTCATGTGAAACTTTACATAAAGTATAAACTGTCCACGCATGTAAGCTAACCGGAGGCCAGCATGGCTCTGCCAGGATGCCCTTGGGGCTTGTTGGGGAGGTGCAGGGCAAGGGTTAAAAGTGTGGACCATGGGGGAGGGTCCCAGGACTTAGATGAGTGAGGGAGAGAGAAAAAGGAAGAAGAGACACGGAAAAACTTCATTTATATTCCAGGGTGGTAGGAAGATGGCTCAGCCTTGCAAGTGTACTCGCTCCCCCAGCTTTAATTCCCAGCACCCAGGTAAAAAGTGGAGCCATGGCCATGCTGGAAAGTGGAGACCGGGGAATCCCCGGGGCTGGGTGGCCAGCCAGTCCTGCCTCACTAGTGAGCTCCACATTAGTGAGCTGTTGTTTGTCAGAAATTTCAATTTTACTTAGCAATCCGCATTGTATCTGGCATCTCTGTTCTCAGGGTGAAATGGTCGTGTTGTGTTCTGGCTACAAAGCTGAGTAAATTCCTTAGCCATTCCAGACCACATCACCCTAAGTTTGCCATTCTTTCACTGTGTGACCTTGGTGAAACCCTCCACCTCTCTATGACTCTACTTCCTCATCTGTAAATGAACAGATGGGGAGCGTCTGCCTCCCAGAAGACTCCTGAGTGAAGGTCAGGTCCACTCTGCTTGGCGCTCAGCACCTAACAAGGGCCCATCCCTCTCTGTACCCCCATGGCCAGAGGCCTGCCAGAGGGATAGTGGGAGCCTACCAGGCCCAGCTCGGCAGCCAGCAGTCCCTCCTGCCCCCCCCACCACCACCCCTACATCAGCTTTGCTGAATCTGCTCTCACTCACTTTCCCTTCCTCGGAGCGGTCAGGACTATAAATCATGGTCTGGGATTCCTGGGCTAGAAGGAGCCTGGGCCAGAACCTACATATGGGAGGTTCTGTTGGGGTTATTTACCGTGACAGAAGATGCAAATGCCTGGCCGTCCGAGGAGGGAGGGAAAGCCACCTCAGCAGTGTGTGCCACCGTAAATGCAGATGGCGAGGCCGTGGGGAGCTGCATTTTCAGTGAGGAGAGCAGACACGCCACTTGGCTGGACATACGCATCACCAGACACTCCTCACTTTCTATGGGAGAAGTGACCAGCTTCTTTCAGGACCCCGGATGACACTGTAGTTCACTGTCCTCAGGACGTTGCGTTGTGAAAATCTGATAGCAGTAAACGGGGGGGGGGGGGGGGGGGGGGGGGGGGAGATTGGTTCCCGTCTCTTTGCCTCGGCCGGGTTCCCATCGCAACCCTGGTCACCCGCACTGCAGACGCGCCCTTCCTTAGCAAACGAGTCTCCTTCCCTAACCTGCTTCAGAGGAAGAAGATCTTCTCCAACAGGGTAAAAATAGATTCCCTGGTCTCTGGGCAGAGCGTGCAAATGGAATCAGGAGATGGGGGCCAGGCTCTCGAGCTTCTCAGGGACACCAGAGTGTTGTCATGTCCTTAGAAGAGGACGTACTTGACAACTGACCTTGTTGGAAAAGGTTTTGCTCTTACCTCATAGGATTCCTTCATGGTGGAAGCCCAGCCGTGAGGACCCTGGCAGCCTCCTTGGGGCCTTGCTCTCTCCAGTTTCTACATGGTGAGCTGAGTGACTTAGGAGCAGGAAACTGGGCATGGAGATGCTTGCCTCAGCCCGGCCTCTCTGGTCTCCTGTACAAAGTAAGAATTTCTGTTAACCCATCAGCAAGTCTGCAGCGGGGCGAGCATTACAAATCCACAGTATGATCCTTCCTGCCCCAAAAGGTGCTGTTCAGGCATTTTCCCTGCTTTTCAAAAGGTGCAGCACTCAGGTGAATATGTGGGTTAGGACAAGGTGATCTCAAATCCCAGGGACTGACAGGGATGCTATTCTCTAAGGTCCAGAGAATGTTGTGTGGTAGCCAGACCTTCGGTTTCAAATGAGTGAGCTTAAGTACGTAGCACAGCAGTAGTCAAGAGGTGGGCAAACATCACCCAATCAGGTGCTTACAACATCCAATAGAGACGACTAGACTTGCCTGATTAAGAGAGAGCAAACGGAGGTGACACATGCCAGCCTGAGTTTAAGTAATTTACAGAAAATGCATATCTCAGTGGTGGGGCATGTATATGTTGGTTCCTAACCCGTCTCAAAGTAATGAGTCCATCTAGCAGTGACTTCACCCTATAAGACAATAAAAAGGGAATATATTACCCTTTGATTTGTTCCAAACTCAACAGTTTCAAAACAATAAGCACTCACCAGGCGGTGGTGGCGCACACCTTTAATCCCAGCACTCAGGAGGCAGAGGCAGGCAGATCTCTGTGAGTTCAAGGTCAGCCTGGTCTCCAAAGCGAGTTCCAGGACAGCCAAGACTACATAGAGAGAAACCATCTCAAACAAACAAAAAGCACTCAAATCTCACATTGTTTGTGAGCTAGGAATCATTCGGTGGCTTCATGGCACAGGGAGGTGATGTTCAAGGTGGCAGCCAGATCTGTGGTCATCCCAAGGCTTGGGAGAGGTTGTCAGGACTATACTAGCTGTTGATGTGAAGCCCCGTTTCTCCCATGGGCTCCTCAACAGACAGCTGGAGGGGCTCACGTAGCAGGCCTTCCTCAGAGAGAGTGATCCAGGAGATGAAAAGACAGTGCATTCTAAGACCTGTTCTTTTGAGAGGCAGAGGAAGGCGGATCACTGCGAGTTCTAGTCCAGCCTGATCCACATAGCACGTTCCAGGCCTGTCAGTGCCGCATCATGAGACCTTGTCTCAAACACAAACAGAAAATGCCTATTATACATGTTTAACCCTTCTGTTACATTTTTACCCTCGAAGTCTCCAAGCACAGCTCACACCCCAGGGTGAGAATTCAGGCCCCACCCCATGATGGGAGGGGCATGGAGACATTGCGAAAATGTTAAGTAGAATGGGATAGAGGGGGGGAAGCAAAGGCCAAGTGACAGCAGAAGTCAATACAGGAGTGTTAGCGGCCTTGGGGCACCCCCGCCCCCACCCCCTTTCACCTGCTGAGGGAGATGGACGTGGAGAAAGGAGAAGAGGTTGGGCATGAACAGTGTTGATGTACAGAGTTCGAAGAGGATGAAAACATGAGAGAGAGCGGGAGGCTTGGGCATGCCGGGATTGGAAGCGGCCCATGGAAGGCTGGACAATGGGCCTTCTTCTGTTGGGGACATGAGGAGAAGGACCAAAGCAGCTTGCCCATTGTGTGGTGTGTGGGCTGTTTCTTTAAGAGTTACACTCTCTTACTCGTCATCATCATCACATACACACACACACACACACACACACACACACACACACACACACACACACACACACGCTGTTTAGACTAGGGCTCTCTGTGTAGACCAGGCTGGCCTCAAACTCAGAGATCTGCCTGCCTCTGCCTCCTGTGGCTGGAATTAAGGCATGTGCCCCAGTGCCCTGCTTTTGTGTCCTTCTTACTACGACTCTTTGTAATCTCAGCACACTCCTAGCACTGGTCACACAGTGGGAACTCAGAATTAGCTAGAGAGAATCCAATGAACAAGAGAATTTCGTGTGACTTAGGATCTGATGTGCGGTATAATGTAAAGGGACCGGAAAGGGTGTAAAATTGAAATTTAAAAACAAATCTTATGGAATGGCCGTGTGTCCAGAATTCATGGAAAATTGAGAGGAAACGAATGTGGAAGAAGCCTTGGCTGGGACAAGCGTCCAGAGTGCAGCCCTTCCCCTGTTTTCATTGGAGCCAAAGGCTACAATGCCCTCTCTGAGCAAACAGGCTTGGCTGGAGTGGCGGCTACCTCACAGCAACCTGGGGCAGGAGACGGGCCTCTGAGCTCTGTGCTATCTTGAGGGGTGAGCGCAATGACGGTCTTGATGCAGTGAGCTAAACTTTCTCCTCCTGCCCTGAGGGAAAGCTGTCCTTTACTTCCTGTCTGGTGGAAGCCTCCTGGACTGGACACCCAGAGGTCTGGACAGGAAGTTCGGGAGCATCTGTAGAAGGCAGCAGTTGCTAGGCTACCTACAGAGGAAGCCTTTCTCCCTGAGCGGCCTCCCTGCCTGGTTTGCTGTCTGATTCCAGGCTGGACCAGAAGCTCACACTTAAGGAGAGACTGCCTGGAGCAGAGGCCAGGAGGTAGGGTTTGTTGGAGGCATTCAGGAACGCCTTGCTACCAATTTGTTGTTGATGTTGTTGTTGTTGTTTTAGTCATTTGTGCCCATTAGACCCTGGTTAGTAAAGGGATGTCCTGTCTGGGAAGCAGGTACAAGCCAATTGACCAGTGAAGCTGACACATTACTTGAGGCTCCAAGTCTTCCCCGACTTCAATTAGTGCTCTGAGAAATGGAGGAAGGAAGTATCCTTGCCTCTCTCGGGTTGCAGCACCTCAAAGAGCTCTTGCTATCCAAGACCAGCCACACCAGGGTGTTAGGATGCGCCTCTAGCTTCATGAGTTTCAGGATTGCAGGCTTGCAGATTTTTACTTCTTTTCTTCACAAACATGAAACAATGACTCAAGAGCAAAATCAGAATGCAAAGGACCAGCCCCTTATCCTGTGTCTACGGGTCAAAAACTCATTTCCTGTGGCCCACAGTGACCTTTCCCCTATGAATCGATTCCCTTATATGCACGGTTCCTGTTGCCCTGGGTCTGAGTGATGGCTGTTGATGGTTGGGGCCAGTCCTGATGAGTGGGGCATCCAATCTAGAAAGACATTTTAGGATGACTTCTCAGTTCCCATAAATTGTGTCCTTGGAGGGCCCCTCAAGGGGTGAGAACAGAATCCATGCCCTGCCTCAAAGCCAGAGAACCAGGCCAAAGTGATGGATATTCTCTTCTGGAGCTCCAGATGACCTGAAGAAGCCACCAGCTGTAGAGTTGAGGACCAACGGGGAAGGGGAAAGACATGGGTGGGCTCTAGATGCTGAAAGAGGCCTCCAGCCAATGGCCAGCAAGGAGGTGGGGATTCCTCCATCACAGTATAATAAACTCTACAAATAATGTGAACAAGCTGGCCCTCCAGGAAGTCTTGGGAGACCTTGAGCAAAGGCACCAGCTACGCCATGCCTGGGCTCCTGCCCCTGGGAATGGGATACAGTTGTAAAAATAGAAAGTCATGTGCCTGGGCAGTCATTAGTTGTCTAATTTTGACCTTAGTGGCTGTTTTTATTGCCCAACTAGTCACACGGCCCTCTATGGTGGATAATTGTACCTACCTGAGCAATTTATAAGGAGCCCATAACACATCAGAGCGCTCTGCACACAGTAGGTATTGCCACAGTTATGTGAATTAGGATCTTGACCTTTCCTTTGTCCAGATAAACCAATGGGTCTTAGGTTAAGGAACACGTGACAAGCATGGGCTGTAGACCTACTATGTGCTGGTTAGATTTTAGACATGCAGAGGACCGAGGTCCCTCCCTCAAGGAATTCAGAAAGATTTAGATACCCCCCCCCCTTCTATCAACACAGATAATCACAAGCTCCTCAGGGATTCCTAGAACTTGTAGGCCAAAAAAAAACAGGTTTCTGGGTCCCCAGATCAAGTAGACATATACTGCCAAGTTCTTCAGTGGTTTTTAGTGGCTTTTAAATGAATTCTTGGTTTCAAGTGAAAAAAAAAAAAAAAAAAAACAAAGGGCCCTCCCATGGCACCCATCTTCCATTTAAACAGCAAGGAAGCCACAAAGGTATTTCCACCCTCCCAAACCACCTCAGCTCTCCGCAGTACCCTTCAGCTGTGACTCAAGTGAACACGTCCATTTTTAAGCAGACCAGAGATCAAAGCTGTGTTAGGCATTTGCTACTTTTTATTCACAGGATTACAGAATATAGAGAATTAAGAGGCATATCATGTGTTGAATCTATTTTCCAAAAAGAGCTAAGTATATCTACAGCTTCAAAACACATCCATCATCGTCTGCCTACTGTAAAACCTACTTCCATATACATATAAAGTATTATTTCACCTAAGTTGTACATTTAAAATACATAAAAACAGTACCAAATGGCATAGTGGCCTATTTTATCACAGTTCTCGTACATTCCTGATAGTCAAGGGATTGGAGAGGGAATGCATAGTTTCCCACTAGAAAGAGGTGGCTGCTGCCACAAGCGATGAGCTAGGGTAAGGGGCAGAGTGCCTGGGCTGAGAGCTCAGTGGCCCGATGATGTCATTGTTATCTGAATCAGCATCACAAAGGATGCTGTTCAATTATTGGCATGCTGTTGATTTGCCTGGTCATTCTACCCTCTGCGAAGGCAACAGAAATTATGATTGCTCTTTTCTTGCCGTTCAAGCTTATTCCCACTCACCCCAGAGCATGTGCTCCACGGCCACCTGCCCTGCCGTTCCTCCCCATGTTTCCACGGTGCCCCAGATGGGAACCACCTTGCTCACAGCACCTGCGGCTTAGACTGCTGATTCTGCTCTAGCGCGCTGTCGAACAAACCCCTGGGCTCTGCCTAATGAGGTAACTTCGTTCCAAAGCTTCACACAAGGACTGATTCTTCTGCAGAAGAATCCAGATGCGGGCTGGAGGTATCCTTTAGGTGGCAGGCAAACAGAAGCCCCTCCCACAGACATTCATCTAGCTCGCATGAAGCGGCCCCCCCCCCCGCCCCCAGCCAGAGAAATTTCCATCATGAGCAGCCCAACTTCCAGTATCTCACACTGATTTCTTTCCTAAAAACATGGCAGCCTCACTCCGCAGGAAGAACACAACACTGTCTCTTTCTGTGAGCTCCCCAAAGGCTGGAGAGGGCCCCAGAGCAGTTCATCATCGCTCCTGCATTTTGGGGCTTTAATTTCTCGCTCACAGAACTCATCTTATCTGGTGAATGTCGTGACAGGAACCAGATGTGTCCAGCCTCAGCATTCCTGCAATGGGATTGTGGGAGGAGACACAGCCATGCCTGCTAGAAATCCTCTCTAGACAACTGAAGCTATCCAACGTTTCTGGAAGGCTTTCTCAAGCCTGGCCGGGCACGTCACACAGTTCTGGGGTGTTTGTTAATTGTTCAATGGTACCGATGATTGAATGTTGTCTGTCAGGCACGTCTTTCCTCCTGGCTCTTCATCCTGCTTTGTACTTTTACTTAATCTACAAGAATTGCTGTCTTCACTGTCATGGCAACAGTGTCTGTCTTTGGGTGGGCACAGCAGCGCATTGGAGAGAGAAAATGCAACACCTGCTGTCCAAGGGGAAGTTCTAGCTTTGCTGCCTAAAACCGGATCATCGCAGGCAGGCCATCCACTTCGGCTCTGTGTCTATTCCCTTCCCTCTGACCTTAGGATAACACCTGCCCTCTGTAAACCAAAGAGCTACATACGACACATGAGAGGAACACAGATGTACAGGGCCAGGAAATAAAGCTTCCGGGATGCGGGCTGCTCTTATCCGCAGCCCAAGGACAAAGTGCTTGTCAGCCCAAAGGTTTATTTTTAGTCTTTGGCGAGATCTACGACTGATCCTACAGAATCTGAGGACTCACCCTCGCTTTCAGGTTATGGCCTGATAGCCACATGACGACTGATTGGATCAGCCTAGGAACCCAGGTGCAGAGACCACCACAGACAAGCAGATGACAGTGTGTGGCCGATGGGAAAGGGAGGGAAGGAGAGGGAAGTCAGGGGGAGAGGGAAGGAGGGAGCCATCCCCCTCAGCTGGACAGTCCTATGCATTTCTCCACCTTGGACTTTGGTCACGGTTGCGTGGGTGGGTTTTGTTATTTTACATCATTACTGGAAGAACGGCTTTTGCAGAAATTGCCTAAAACTTCAGGGATTCTTGGGAGAGAGCAGTAAGATTAATGAAGCAAAGCTCCCCCGCCTTCTGCCAAGAACATCTCTGCTCCTTCGCTATGTTGGCCAGAACAAATATCTCCCAGCACAGCACAGAACTCAGAAGACTGCAGACTCCGGTCTTTAGAAACTTATTTTTAAAGAAAAAGGAAACTTGACTGCAGCTGAGAGGATTGGCAGTCCTCCTATATCCCAGCCCCACCACCTCCTAGGGACCTCTTTTGCTACTCAAATGCTTCATCTGGGTGTGACAAAGCACCCCCCCCCCCAAGCTCAAACCCTGAGTATCTTGACTTTCCAAACTCTAAGCCACAGCCACATCGAGTCCCCAGCATCACTCTGTGAGGGAGCACAGAACAGCTGGTACAAGGCTCTGTGGAGGTAGCACTCTGAGAGGTGCCCCTGTGGGTTCCTCTAGGAGCAGCAGGAAACAAGAGTGTTCTTTCTACCTGGCATCAGTGCTAGCAGCCTGTCTGGGGGACCCATGCATGGAGGCTTGGGGGAGGAGCATGACTCAGTTGTTCTCCAGGGGAAGGAAAAGCAGAAACATCGTACTTTCGGCCTCCAACATGGAGAGCTGGGAACTCTCCATATTGGTCAAATTAAATGAACCAAGAAGACAAAAGGATGCAAAGAAAGAGTAATTTGTGCTTAAAAATTAAAACAGACCGCTCTTTCTATTTGCTTGGCATTTAGCACCGAAGTTCCAAGCAACCACACTCCAGAATGTGATTGACAGGGCTCATTAAAGTCCTTGCTCCCCTGGGCTGGAAACATCAGCCAGGAGAGTGCTGATGATCGTCAAAGCATAGCTCGCCAGTGTGGCGTATTGATCAGTCCCCGCTGCTTACAGGAAAGAACAGACGTGTTCACATTTCTGACAGACCCTCTACCTACATACAGTGTGGTGATGACCATTAAAACCCCACAGCCCACTGCAGTGGGTCTGTGCTACCTTCACAGCTAGAAGAGATACAGTGAGTTACTCTGCAGAACGCTCCCCTAAAAAACATCTGCTTTATATTCTCAAAGAGAACCAGCTACTTAGACAGAAATCCACCGTGGAACCATCTACAAAACCAGACCCCAAGATCTCCCCTGCTGTCCCCCCTGGAGGCCTATTTTGAAATAGGCCACCTGGTCCCAAGCACAGACCTGGTCTATGAGATTAAGTCTATCTGGCTCCAGCTGGTCTCTCCTGATGCTCTACCGGATAACCCACCACAAGCACAAGGCCGTGCTTCTCTTTGCCTAGTGTGCTGGAAGAGGGAGGTGTGCCCCTGCCGACAGCATCCAAGCTGTGATTTTGACTTTTGTATGTGGAGAAACTTCAGTGGGGTCGCACAAACCAGCCACTGTGATAGCGACAACTCGACAAAGCCCTGTTCCAGGAGCAAGGGAGGCAGGCAGGCAGGTTTCTGTTCAATCAACTACTTGAAATATTAAGTTGTCCAGAGGGCAAAGACATGCATCAATCAAAGGGCCCCCTCTGAGTCTCAAAGCGCATCAAGATCTGAGTAAAGTCCCCTCTGACTCCGTAAAATCTCACTTCAAAAGCCCTCCCCAATGCGCATCAGATGGAAACACCTGTTCCATCCCTCTAACGGACAGATGAAAAGCACCATTCCGCCTTTGGCCTGTCTGCCAGTTACCCACCAACTAAAACGATGGGTTCAGAGAAACAAGTGAGCAGCAGAGCACATCAGACACACACGATTGCTCCAGCCACCTCAAGGGTCACCTTTGAACCACACACATACACACACACGCACACATACCCTCTCTCACACACACACACAAAACCCACAAAAAAAAAAAAAAAAAACAGGGGAAACCTCTTTATCTTGCTGCTGGGCCCACAGCCCATGCTGGCCTAGACATGTGTCACCAGAATATTTTCTCTGTGGCAGAGGAAGCAATGTCAAACATTAAGCTGTGAAGACACTCATGAGAAGGATCAATCCAAGTGAGGGCAGAGCCAAGGTTCTGCTCCAAGGAAGGTTCTGGAAGACTGGCCATGCCTTTCAGGAGACTGGGGTGGCTCAAAATAGCGCTGCAGAGTATTCTGAGATGTTCAAACGAACGCTCAGCAAATCTCTTCAGCTCACTTGGGCTTTAACAGTTCTTAGCTGAAAGACTGCTAAGAGGGGACGAGAAGGGTCTGTGGATTTAGTGGGGTGGGGGCTTTGTTGTTGTTGTTGTTGTTTTTAATTTTCACTAAAAGGGCTGGCCCATCTTGCTCTGTGTTCTCCTTTCTTATTGAAAATAAAGTAGCAGCATGTTGCTTGCTAGTTGGTAAGATGCTGTACTCTTTTCTCAGAAATTACAGGCTTTAAGATGTCATATTTAAACAGCAGTATGGGCCTGTCATGCAATCAGCCAAAATAAATGCAATCCCTGGTTAAAATGTGAATCCTAAAAGTTTGAAAATGTCTAACTATTTCCCTAGTGCGTTATGAATCTTAATTTCAGAGCTCCGGGCCTGGCTTATTTTATTTTATTTCTTCTTGGTCCCTCTCTCTCTTGTGAGAGCTAACACTACACACATCTTTGAAACCCCCGCCCCCCAATCACACCTTTCACAAACTTAAATCAACAATGATATGTTCAAAAATCTTTGTCTTCCCTTTGAAACTGGATGCAAAAAAGAAATCTCTCCTGTCGGTGGAGACGGCTGTGAAAGACCGGGGAGCCTGCACATAGATTTCTTTAAACTTTTTAAACTGCTGTTTCTCTTTATCCCACTGGTAGATCTGTGAGAAGGTGTAGTCACTCCCCAGGGCCAGGTAGTGGTTATCTTTGAAGGAGAAGGGCTGCAAGGTCATGGCCCCCCGGGACGGGAGAGCTTGGACCTCCACAAACTGCTTACTGTTCCATCTCATGACCCGAGAGTCCCCGATGAAACGGGTGAGGGAAAGGTAGAGGGTGTTCTGCATCCGGAAGCTCTTCACAGCCAGCACGTCCTCCATGTTGGGGATGTCACCATGGGGGACAAACTTCTTCGAGCTTTTGTTCCACTGCAGGATAATGGGGACCTGGGAGCGGCTAGACAGGATGAGGTGTGACTTCCCATCGATGTCAACAAACTCTGCATCTGTGTCCCGGAACCACTCATGTAGAGACTGGTATGAGTAGAACCCTTTGCTGTTCCACTTGTAAACGGTGGACAGGCCTGCTTTCGAGCTGTCGGCGATGATGAAGAACGTCTCGTCATCAATCTCAAACAGCTCGATGTCATTGGGCTTAGAAATGCGAGACACTTCTATGTCTTGGAATTTGACAAACTTGGTCCAGCTCTCGTCGTATTTGTAAATGTGAGAGCCACCGAAGAGCTGGGCCACCACCACAAAGACCTGGTCATCGATGAGGATGGCCTTGCAGCCTACGATGGACTGGCCTATGACCAAGAGAAAGAGAAGGCATTAGTGTGGATGAAATGAGTGCTAAACCTCCCCACAGACCCTGGGCCAGGTCCTGCTTGCCTGAAGGTACTGTGGTACCATGGAAGACAGCACAGCGGTTCCTCAAAAACTTAAACCTAGACTAGCCAGATGACATTTTACTTGATACAAACCAAAAAGAACTCCAAGCAGGGCCTGGAATAGAAACCTGGTAACAAATTGAGAGATCAAATGTTCATGTATTCCTCAAAGTCATACATAGAAACCTGACCTTGTTAGGTTTCGAACCAATGTTAGGATTGAAACAGTGAGGTTGGTGTCTTAGTTGCGGTTTCTAATGCTGTGATAAAGCATCTTGTGGGGGAAAGGCTTTAGTCTAGCGTACAGCTCCGCATCACAATCCATCACCGAGGGAAGTCAGAATCCACAGCGGAGGGCAGCTTACTGGCTTGATCCTCATGGCTTACTCAGCCTGCTTGTCTTATACCATCCAGGACCACCTAGGGGCGGCACCACTCACCGTGAGTTGAATCCTCTCAATCATCAGTCAAGAAAATGCTGTACAAATGGATGTATAGACACGCCTACAGGACATTTTTATGGATGCATTTCTCAATTAAAGATTCCTTCTTCTTCCAAAGTATGTTTAGGTTAGTGTCACGTTGACAAAAACCAACCAGGACAGTCATCGGGAACATGGGGAAAGGATAAAGAAGAGGGCTTGCAGGTGGAGTCTGAGACAGCCACGCAGACCACGTAAGATGGAAGCCAGGGCTCTGGGAAAAACCAACAAAGCCAGTCTTGGCCAGATTGCACAGAGGCCCTCTTTGGGGGAGTGTACTAGCTGGTTTTATGTAAATTTGGCACAAGCTAGAGTCATCAGAGAGGAGGGAGTCTCAATTAAGAAAATGCCTCCCTAAGATCTGGCTGTACTCAAGCCTGTAGGGCATTTTCTTAATTAGTGATCAATGGAGGAGGGCCCAGCCCATTGTGGGTGGAGCCATCCCTGGGCTGGTGGTCCTAGATTCTGTGAGCAGGCTGAGCAAAACCATGGCGAGCAAGCCAGTAAGCACAATCCTCCATGACCTCTGCATTAGCTCCTGCCTGCTGGTTCCTGCCCTGACAGAGCTGTCCTGACTTCCTTTGATGATGAACAGTGATGTGGAGGCATAGGCTGAATTAAACGCTTTCCTCCCCAAGTTGCTTTGGTCATGGTGTTTCATTCATCACCGCAATAGAAACCGTAAGACAGGGAGTATACAGCACTGCCCTTTCCCCTGTTAAACTTGTTGACTGTATTGGCTTCAGCTATTTTGGAGAAGGGGGTCACCCCAAGCCACCCCAGGAGTGGCTAACTGGAGAAGTAGTAGGTCAAGGATTGGAAGCCCAAATGTGGAGGTGGCTGGCTGCCACGGCTTGGCTGGGCCTGTCCTCCATTCTAGAGAGTATACTTTACTTTCACTTATCTTCCCATTAAAAAAATCAAAAGACTGCTCACGCTCCGGTGCCCCAGTGTGAGTTCCTCTCCCTTAGTAGCACAGGAATGGAGACTGCTGCCATGGCAGGGGCTGGAGGCCATTCAGGAGCAGGGCTTCTCCATCTCTAACAATCTTGAGGGATGGTACCAGGAAGTAGGGTTTGGGGAAGTGACTAGGTCACTCAGGACTAGAATTACCCTTACAAAAGAAACCCTAGGGATCTGCTTCTGCACTTCTACCATGAGGAGACTGAGGCAGAATGTGACTGGACCTGGGAGACTAGGGAAATGTCTCTGGGTGTGACTGCAAGGACCTGAGGTCAAATCCCCAGGTCCTGGAATTCCTGTGTTCCTATAGCAAGATGGGAGGTGGAGAAGGAGAAGTCTACTTGGTGTAGGAGAAGAAGAAGGAGACAGGAGATGTCTACATGGTGTAGGAGGAGAAGGAAAAGTCTACTTGGTACAGGAGAAGGAGTAGGAGACAGGATAAGCTAGCTTGACGTAGACAAACAACAAAAGAGAATCCATCTCAGACATGAAGGAAGGCGAGGACTGATACCAAAGGTTGTCTTCTGACTCCAACAGATGTGATGTGGTACATGTGCCTGCACACACACACACACACACACACACACACACACACACACACACATCACATCACATCACATCACACCACATCACACACAGCCATGAACGGTGATGTTGCATCAGACATTAAATATGCCGATATCTTGATCTTGGATGTCTCAGACTCCAGAACTTGCAAAATAAATTTCTGTTGTTTATAACCCTTCCTGTAATAGCAGCACCAAAATGTACCAAGACAGTCCTATTGAAAACATCATTATACACAACAGCTGGAAGGTGGATGCAATCCACACTCCCACAGAGAGACAAAGAGATAAACCAGCTGTGGTCCATGAACACCAGGAATAGTATTCAACCTCTAAGAAGAAGGAAAGCCTGCTGCATACTGCAACATGGACTGGCCTCGAGGACATTCTGCTAAGTGAGTGAAGCCAGCCCTGAAAGGAAAAAGCTGTCAGTCTACCTGCAGGGAGGGGGTCACAGGCATAAAGACTGGACATTAAGGGTTGTGGAGAGGGATGAGCTGCTGTTTAGTGGGTGCATTGTGAGAGAGATGTGAAGATGGGTCACACACAATACCAGTGTGCCTAACACCACAGCACAGTGCGTAAGAAGCGGTCAGGATGGTGAGTTTTGCATTGTGTGTCTCCACGATGGGGTCCTCGGGGTCTCTGGAGATGTCAAAGGGTGTGCAAGACTGTTGAGAGCAGAACTTAGTGTGTGGTGCTGGTACACGGGGGTGTCATTACAGGATAAGTGAAGTAACCATCCTGACAATCATGAGATGCCTCCCACCCACTGAATGCCCGTCCACAGTTCAGAAAAGCCTATGGAATTTACAGTGGTCTGAGACCCAGCTCGGGTGCCACAAAGGACCCTACTCCGGCTCTGCTCTGGGTCACCACTGGCATTCTCTCCCCCACTGAAGAAGGCCACCCAGCAAGCTAGAGGACCACTAAGATCTCAAAGAACACTGGCCCCCCTCTCGAGATCATTACAAGTTTTGTCTTTCTTTTAATTTTCTCGGTAATTTGACCAAAGTGAATTTGGTCTGCAAATTACAAGGATAATGACCCAATTTCTGTCCTGCAGATTAGCTTTGGGGACAAAGGGAATCAGTGGCTTCCAAAAAGGTATTTACTTTTCTCTTTTGTTGGACTTCCTGGAACCTGACCCCTTGCCTGTGTTTAAAACAAAACTCTTGTATTGTTCTTCTGAGTTGCTTATTCACCAAGGCAAAATCTGGAAATAATAACAGGTAAAACTTAGAAAGTGAGTTCTTGTAACCAGGCACTGTCCTAAGCACTTTTGCATACTACTCACTCTTTCCAATCAACGCTGGAGACATGTATGACTCTTACCATCGAGTTCATTTTTACAGAAGGGCTCAGCCATTTCTATAAAGTCACACAGCCAGTATGTAGGAGTACCTGGGTTTTAAATCTAGGCTACCTATACTCCATCACCAAAGTGCCAAAAAACACATACATAAAATCTATGTATGATGCAACCAAAAAAAAAAAAAACCCTTGATATATTTCTTTCATCTCTAATCTATATATCAATGTCTATAAATAGCTATATATGCTTCTTTAAAAACATTGGGGCTATACTATATACATGCTTTCTAAAACCTACTTTTATATGTATGTACATGTGTATCTGTGTGTGTATGTGTGTACATGTACATTCAGAGACCAGAAGACAAGCCTGGGTATCATGTCTCATAGCAAGTTCAAGGCATCCACCTGTCTCTGCCTACTCAATGCTGACATGATAAGCAGAAGGCACCACATCTGACTTTTTTTTTAATGTGGGTCCTGGGGATCAAACTCTGGTCCTCATCCTTGCCAGCAACACTTTCCTGACTGAGTAGTCTCCCCAGTCCTAGAACCCACTGTTTTCACTGAAACCTTATGTTATCAGCCATTTTCTACAACTGGATTTAAAACAACAACAACAACAACTATACAATAGGTCTGGAGAGATGGCTCAGAATTGAAGAGCATTTGATGTTTTTCCAGAGGACCCAGGTTTGGTTCCAAGCATCCACATGGCAGCCATCTGTAACTCGACTCCCAAGGGATTCTATGCCATCCTCTGGGACTTGTGGTCACCAGGAATGCAAGTGGTGTACATATATACAGGGAGGCAAAACATCCACACAAATAAAGTTTAATAAAACTACAAAAAGAAAAAACACAATACTATACAATATTAGATGGCATACATGCACCAAATCCTATTTAACTAATCCTCTACTGTTGGACGAGGCAGTTCTTTCTAGTTTTTCATTATTGATAAATGACATGTTTCCTTTCACATATTGTTAAATAAACATGCTTTGAAACCATCTGGCAGTGTTCTCAACTGGGAGAAGCTGCTAGGATAAATGCTGGGTGTCTTTTTAAGGCTTTAGGGCATGAACTGCCAAAGTACTCAAGAACTCCCACCCTACAGATGGCAATTTCTAAGTCAAGCTTCCTTTCCCGCTTGGGCAGAGGTCCCTATGCTGGGGTACAGGGGGTGGGGGGTGGGGTTAGAAGTCTGTCTGTCCTGGAGAAGGACCTCAACCCCACTGTTCAGATGACTAGCCTGTGGGTGCGTCAGCAGCAACAGAGAGAGAGAAGGAAAGAGAGAGAGAGAGAGAGAGAGAGAGAGAGAGAGAGAGAGAGAGAGAGAGAGAGAGAGAGAGAAAGAGAGAGAGAATATGCTCATCATCTGTCTGTTTGTCCATTAGTATAGGTGCAAAGATTACAGGTTGGAACATGCAGAAGTCACAAAACAATAAAAATACAAAAAAGCAAGAAAGCTGAAGAGTGACGAATAGAAGAAGGAGGAGGAGAGGAAGCAGCAGGCATTGGTGTGAACATGACCACGGGGTTTCTCACCTGGAGACAGAGGAACACCTTACCCGAGAACCTGGGTGCCTCTCTGATTCCTTAGAGACCCCATCTAACAGACACAGACTGAGAACACATGGAGAAGCTCCTGCTGACTCTAGAGTCACACCAGGACAAAGCAAAGTGATGAATGAGAAAGGCCCAGCCCAAGGAGGGGAGAACCATCCACGCTCTCCCTCACTCTCATTCAAGGCTAGCGGCTCCACGTGTGGCTTTGCCTGTCCACCCACACCAGGAGACTTTCACACCAAGCTAAACTTCAGCTACCAAGAGACAGGCAAACACTTCCCTGCCTGAACAATTCATTCTTAGACAATCTCTGCCAGTTCTGGGGTTCCCTGTGCCTATATGTAAGTCTTAGAAATCTTAACTAAAGTCAGAAAGTTGGGGGTCTCTGGTGGAAGGGGAGTGGGTCCCATTTCATCTGTAGTGGACAAGGCTGCCATTGGCCTTGGGCTCTGCCCATTGCAGAGGTTACCCATTACATCCTCACCAGACTGCCAAGTCCAATACTACACAAATCCCATCGAAAAGAGAAGCCATAAAGTTCCCACTGCACAAATGACAGAAGCAGATGAGCATCAATGAACTTGCCCAAAGACTCTGTCCCCACCCACTAGAACACAGCTGGCTCAGAGGAAGTGCCCAAGTAATCCTTATCGATGGATGAACGCACGGAGCAGGAAGGATTTGAAGTCACCACCAGTTAAAAAAGAAAATCCCTGACCAAGCGAATAGAATCTCTGGGTGAGATGGAGACCTACCATTCCATCTCGGCTGGGTCAATCAACTTGGCTAAGGAGCACCTCTAAGGAGGAAGGATCCCCTTAAGCCACGCTAAAGAGTTAGGTGGAGCAATTAGTCCTTTAATGAGATTTTTCTTTCCCAGAATCCCCATCTCTAGTACAGAAGCTTACAGACCCAGACCACAGCCAGGTAGGTTCCTAAGTCTGTCTGATTTTCTGAATTATTCAGGTAAGTGTTTACCTTTTCCATTTCTCCTCTTTTCTAAGCCTGCTTCCCTTAACACTTTGGGCTTCTCCCTGCTTCCTTACTCTCTCTAAAGGTTCCATCCCCACCATGTGGCTGCTCGTTCACCTGTGTCTAACTGTACCAGCTTAAATGGCCTGGCTTTTTCCTTCTCGTCCCCATTTACCCCTGCCAGGCAGCTGCTGGGGTTTAGTGCTTGTGTGCCCTGTACATTTCCTTTCAATACTAATAAAATTACCTTTGTTATTACATTTGCATTCATTCTTAAGACCTTATATTTATGAGACTAAGAACCCTAAAGGGGGACCCCAGTTTCCCCTCTATTGCCAGCCGCAGTGAGTGGCAAGGACAGGTAGACAACACCATCATCAACCTGGGACAGGGACACACAACACATAGAGACAGGTTCTGTCCCTGAATGAATAGAGCAGGCCACTTGTAAAGCTGTGCTGACGGCACGATGCACAGGCAGAAGCCAGCGCACACATCCTCCACCACGCGCCAAGCCCCAAACCATGGAGCGAACTCCCACCAGGATAGTAGGATCCCCTTACAGCCAAGGTTCTCCATGCAGAGCTACGCTGAGTCTGTGCTTCCAAGCCCTGCTCCCTGGACAGTAAGCTCCACGCTAGAAGGCCAGGTGGCTGTGGCAGCAGCTAGCTCATCTGAGATGGCATCTCCTGGGCATCAGGACTCATGATTAGACTCATTAGTAGCCTGTCCCCCAGGAGTGAAACGCCACTGTTTCTGACGACCTATGTCCCAGCCTTTGCTGTGTAGCCACTTGTGCCTGAGAAATGCCTAGGATCTTCCCAACCCAGAATTTCTACCCTGGTACACTCCGGAGAAACAGTTCAATGCCTCCCGGAGCCTGAGCAGGAAATCTCTCAGAGGACAATGATCGGGCTTCCAGAGTGCTGTTTGTACAGCCAGTATCAGTTACACTTGAAAGGCTGGGAAGATTGAAGAATTGTTTTGATCTTAATTTTTATCCATTTACTTAAAGAGCAAGCAGATCGTTCATTTTTAGTATCACTAAAGCCCTGGGAACCCACAGCAGCAGCACTGAAAGAAGCCACGGCCTGGATTTATGATTGGTCCATTCTCATTGCTATGCTTTTACTAAGTGTGAGCAGTGATCAAGACCCAGCAAGGGAGCAAGCAATGGGGGGAAGGGTGATTGTGTGCATGTGTGTGTGTGTATGTGTATGTGTGTGTATATGTGTGTGTGCACTCGTGCGTGCGTGCGTGCGTGCGTGCATTTGTGTGTGTGCATGTGTGTGCGTGTATGTGTGTGTGCGCGTGCGTGCATGCATGCATGTGTGTGTGTGTATGTGTGTGCGTGCACGCGCATGTGCGTGCGTGTGTGTGTGTGTGTGTGTGTGTGTGTGTGTGTGTGTGCATGTGCTGGTACATTAGTGAATCAGTTTAACAAAAACAAAAACAAAGCCGTGCGTGGCTTAGCTCGGGTAGACAGGCTGCCTTAGCTATGCAGAACCATGGGAGTCCCATGTGACTTCTTACCATGGAAGGAAGATGTTTTTCCACCTTTCTCATGGAGTCCCCACCTCCTCTTTCCCAATGGGATCACCATCAGTGGGAAATTACCACCTGAAGTTCTGCTGTTGCCACCAATAGCTGACCATATGGAGAACACCTTAGATGACCGGTGTCACACAGCCAGTGTGGGCTGGAATGTGGTCCCCGCCTGTCCTCAAAGCTAGGGCTTCAAGCCTTCCCTGGATTGTAACGGGGGATGTTTCTTTTCACAACGCACCTGTGATGTTGTCATAACTCCGGAAATTCATTTCTATGTGGTCCCACTCCAACACCATGCAGTTCTCCATGCTGGGCTGAGCGATGGCCACGTACACGTCGTTCTTGGAGTTGAATGTGTCGACCGACACTGACTGGTACGGCAGAGTCTGGTGAACGACGAAATCTGAGAGGGTGTTGAATAACAACTATTAGTTCATAAAAAAAAAAAAAACCCTTGTGAGAATTCCAACGGCCATTCTCTCTGCTTTGCGTCATCAGCGCAGGCTACCGGGGAAGGAACGGGCGGGTGGGGACCAGGCAACTCCACACTGCCCTGTGCCACATTTTGCTCTGGAAATTCTGCAAAATGGGACCGTCAGGCCAGTGGAGTTATTGATAATGCTGCTTCCCAGACGCAGTGTCGCAAGTTACCAACAAGGCCTCCACTGTCTAAGTGAATGTGGCAGACTTGGCTATCAGAAAAGCAGGGCAGAAAGAATGCTTCGGGAAATTCATGAAGCTGGCATGCAAATTCTTCTCCGACAGGGCATGCTGTGTTCTAGTAAGTTCTGAGAATGCTACATTTCTAGCCCTCTCAGAGCAGTCCCTTTGGGAAAGCAGCTGGCTTAATATGGCTTGATGTACCACTTCTCAAACTCACAGGAAACAGGGATCCTGTGGTCACCTGTCATTTATACCCAGTTCCACACAACCCTATCGGGAAACAGCACCTCTGCAGGCCATAGTGAGTACTACACCTCCAAACAGGAATGGAGAAGGGGGGGATACTTTCTGCAGGGGTCTCAGAAGGGGTCTTATGAAGGACCCCTGGGGAAATTGGGGGGACCTAAATGAGCTCCCTGGACATTGGACTTGGTGTGCAGTGCCTAGGGTCTGAGCATCACAACAGAGCAGGAGGAAGGCAATGAACTTTACGGTAACACATTCAGCACAGTGGCATGGGGACTGAGTGTTCCTCATCCACACTGAGTCCACAAGCGACCACTAATTCTCTGTGGAAGTTTAGGTATGGCACAGAATTGCCAAGGGACAGAGGGGGCATGCCCACAGAGCTAACATAGCATGTATACAGGGGAAGTAGAAATCTGGAGAAGAGAGAATGTCTTTAACACACACACACACACACACACACACACACACAGAGCAGGGCATGTGGCACATGTGTCTAATCCCAGGCCTCAGGAGGCAGATTTCTGTGAGTCCAAGGTCAAGCTGGTCTACATAGCAAGCTCCAGGCCAGCTAGGGACATACAGTGAGAGCCTGTCTCAAAAAAAAAAAAAAAAAAACACCCACAACAAATGGTTTAAAAAAACAGAGATTAAGCATTCTTCTGGCCAGAAATGCTCCAACATGTGCAGTCCCTTGGTTATGCATCCAGGAGGAGATCGTGGGTTTTGCCCAGCTCTTCCTCACCCAATCCTTAACCATCCTCATTCAAAGTTCATATCACCAGCAATGCTGTGTTTACATCTTAACCACATGACTCCAAACAACAGCATCAGAGTCCAATTTGGAGACGTTGCCCTATCAAAGATGTCACGTGAGCCATGCATCCAGGGAACCCGATCAATAGAAGAGGCAGGAAAGGTAACAGCTGGACAAGAGTCAAGGTGGCAAGTATGGGGCAGGATGAGAGGGGTCAGTAAAGACAGGCGGCAGGAGAAAGTCAGGGCTCAGGGGACAAGGACTGTGTGAGGCCCTAGGAAGAGCACTGTGCCTGGAAGCGAATGGCCTGAAGCTAACCCCTGCCCTTAAGACCTAAGGTTAGTCACTTCCAGGTCTCGGTTTATTTGTCCTAAGATGAGGTAAGGAGGCTGCCCCTCCAACTCTGTGGCAGGGACAGATCAGATCACAGCAGGTGAAACTGCCTACCTCAGAGCTCACTCCAAACACAGGCTGTCCCACCTCCGTGTCTATATCCTGGCCATCTTGGCAGAGAGGGTGTCTATTTTAATAACATTTTTGCCGAGTAGATTCTTGATGTTCTAACCTTGGGGGAAATGGCATGACCTCTGTCTGCCTTCCTATGCATGGGGGCTTATGTGTACATCTGTACATGTCTGCATGCACACGAGAAGCCCTTAGCCCAACACAAAAGGGAGTTCCATACACCTTCATTTTAGGAGGTGGCCCTCCCTCATTTGCGGTACACAATTAAGTGCTTAATACATTTTTTTGTAACTTAGTGGGTGGACATAGCCTTAACCCAAGCCTGTTGTGAAGACTGTGGGTGACAGACAAGGAAGCTGAGTACAGCAGGCAGATTCTATGAGAATGGGGAGAGGAGTTGTGTCACTGAGAACTGAGAGGGGGATGCTTCTGTAGCCCAACAGACAGAAGGTGAGCAAGGGGAGGTGGAGGGACATATGGTTCTAGTGGACAAGGCGCCCCCCCCCCCATCCAGCAGAAAGCAAAGAGTCCAGGAGAGGCCAGCCTTGGAGGTCAGGCCGATCAAGCTTCCCTGTGATTGAAGGTGGGAGATAGCGCCTCCATTTTAAAGGGAGCCCATGCCATTCAGCAAGGATTTTACTTCTGCAAGTAGACAGTAGCAAGCCACCTGCCGAAGGCTTAGGGAAGATGCCCAGTAGCCTCTAGCCAGCTCCTGACACGTACCCGCGACCATCACCACCAAGAAAGAACTACCAAGCTAGTCAGAAGGCAACGAAGCATGTGTTCAAGGCCGCTTATGTTCAAGGCGGGTGAACAGGAAGGAAGGAGGCAGCCCCTTCCTGCACGCTCCCTTTTGTGGGCTCTAAAACATCAAGGAATGCAGCTCTTGTCGTTTCAGCAGAGATAGTGATACACTCCTCTGCATTAGGCCGCTTTCCTTTCATCGTGGAGGCCAAGGCTCTAAACTCCCGCTGATGTCTTCGGCTCCCATATCTGCCGGCTCCCACTGCTCGCCCAGATGTGCTCTCAAGTCTCAGAAACGTAAGCCTCTGAGGTAGAATGTGTATGCCTTAAAGTAGAAGATCTCCACTTTTACTGAGGAATACTGCAATATAGAAAGGCTACCAGAATAGAGAGATGGCTCAGCGCTTAGGACTTGCTGCTCTTGCAGAGGACCCAAGTTCAATCCCCAGTAACCATGTGAAGATACTGTAACTCTGCCTGTAACTCCAGCTCCAAGAGATAATACACCCTCTTCCGGCCTCCACAGGCCCTGAGTATGCACAAAGTCATAGGCATAGACACAATTAAAAATAAAAATAGTTCTACTAGAATACAGAACATGTTATACAAATCAAGCTTCCACGGCTCTGTTTTAATTTATTTTTCCAAATTAAATTCATCGTTTCATAATATTTCCTATACGCTGACTATCTGGCATGACACAGACTGTTAATCACGTAAATGACTAATCCTTCATAGAAGACAGCCCTACTCCCACCACCAAAGGAAGAGGAAGAAAGGGCCGAGGGACGGGGACTGAGACCGGCATCTATACATTGTGGAGAAAGGCACTAGACAAATTTGCATACCTTCTCCTCCCCACACCTGAACCGGACTCTCACCAAGCCAAAGGCACGGTCATTGTAGAGAGACCTCAAAGGACACACAGACTGAAGTGACATCAATTTACTAGCGTTAAAATATTAATGGTACATTCCGCCATGAGAGCCACCGACCGCTTCCATTCACATCAGATCAGGTTCATGATGTCAGTGGGTCTCTTACAATTTCGGCCTTTCTCCCACTGGAATCCACAGATTTTTACATAGCTATTTATAGAGGTTGCAGGAAATAAATTATACATGATGCCGGGCCTATGGGGAGAGAGAGTGCACATTAATGCATTATTTCTCTTTGCATTTTCATCAGCCCGAACAAGGGAGGCTAACAGGACAATTAGGATGCAAAACTCACTCCCTCTAAGGAATTTAGTGAATTATCCACCTAACATGGGATCATCGGTGGGTAACAGGAATCTCTGCCTGGTTAAAAATAGACTTGAAGGGGAGGGTGTGGAAGAATTGTGATTAATCTGAAGAGCTGAGGCAGCCTGGTGGTGGCTGCCTGCTCTTTACTCCCCTCTGTGGAGGGACAGCATGGTAACAATGCCTTCCTCTCCTGGGCCAAACAGGGAGAGATTGAGCTAAGAAAAAGATGGCTTCCTCCAAAGTAAGGAAGCCATGAAGTGACCCTGGGCTCTCTCTCTCTCTCAGTGAGTCTTGCTCTCCATCCTCCAGGCATCCTCTCACCAAATGTCCCCTGGCCTTTGGTAAAGCACCAGAGGCCAGGACTTGATATGAGCTGAAGACAGACACGTCAATAACCTCACAATTTATTGACCCCACACTTATGTGGCAGGGACAGTATCTGGGGACAGGTCATCTTATTGTGTCATCACCCCCATGGACAAAAATTGTGGAGCAGAGCCAGGGTGTTCATAGCTTAAGGCAACTGAAAAGAACAGTCAGTTCCTTCCTTCCTGAAAGCTCCGTTTAGACTTTGGAAGGAGTAGGAACCTTGTTAGCAAAGACAAAGAAACCCAAGAGATGGCCCAAATGTGTTAGAGGGCTCACACTGTCCCCATGGATTCTGGGACTCAGGTCCTGGCTGCTGCAGTTCCAAGCCATCTGCTTTCCAATGACAGTTCTCAGTCCCAGGACACAATTAGAACCATCCACAAGGTCCTGAGGTCAGACATCCTATTTTCTTGTATAAATGATGCTCTGTTCCCAGAGCATTCTACAAACCTGTGTCATCTTCTCAGAGATGGACACTGTGACCAGATGTGAACAGAATGATGGGAAATGCCAATCTCACTGTGGGGTTTAGAGAACTCTCTAGAAAAGAAGTGAAGGCCAAGAGGAGTCTCAGAAAGTTACAGTCCAGCACCTAATGTCAAATGGCCTTGAATGACACCTTTTTGTACAAATGCCATTGACCATGACCTCTGATTTATTGCACTGGCCTGATAGCACAACAGATAACCTCTTCGTGGCCAGGTTGAGTAAAAGGCACCTGCCAATCACACAGCTGAATACACCCCAGCTCTGTGGTTCAAGATAAGGCTACTTTGTTGAAACTTCCAGTTTCCCAAGCAGAACGTGTGAGTTTCTGCAAGCATACATGTGCACATGCACACGAACACCTGGGATTCATATCTACTTGGTGGGTTTTGGCTTGTTTGAAATGGAGCAGTCGATTTGGGCCTACATATGGTGCCTTGTTCTTGGGATTTTTATGTCTTCAGTGTTTCTTTAGCTGTTTTCTGAGTTCTCGACATGCCTTCAGGCTTTGTAGATAGCAACTCCTAGCCTCACCGTTTATTTCCACAAACATCTAGAAAGCCGGCTGCACACTGTGGATTGATCTTCTCTCCTTGAAAATCCGGCTTCAGAAGCACCGGAAACCTGTTTGAGCTTTTCAAACAGAGGTACCCCCTGCCCTCTACCTGCGGGGACCTGGAGGTAGTCGGCATTTTAATTTTATTCTGTAACCTCAAAAATGTGGAACTGGAAACCCTGGGGCGGGTTCTGAGAAAAACAAAGTCACTTTACCTTTACAGTTTTCCCTCAATGTGAATGTTTTTCTTCAGTAACCGCTTGTCAACTTACATATTCTACTTTACCACAGGCTATAATTTTCCTAGTTATCTCTCCCTACTTGAAATGGAAAATAACTTATAGATATAAAAATCTGGTATTAAATTTATAATAAGTATCATCTGACTGGAGAAAAAAAAAAGCCAGTCATAGCAAAAATATCCAGACTTTTCTGTGCCGACTTCCCATGAAAGGCAGGCCAATTTAAAGAGGGTCTCGCACCAAATTCTCAAGTCTGTATTTCAGTCTTCAAAGACAGACAGACAGATGGGCAAGCTGGAGAGCTAGCTCAGTCAGGAAGGTATTTTCTGCATATGCAGACTTAAGTTTTCTTCCCCAAAACCTACATAAAAAAGCTCGACATGGTGAGGTGCACACGTAAGCTCGGTGCTGGGGAGGCAGAGCCAGGCGGACTGCGGGGCTCACTGGCTATCCAGGCCAGCTGAATCAGCAGGATTCAGACCAAGAAACGCTGCCTCAAAAAGCAATCCTGAAGAATGGCACCCAAGTTTCACCTCTGGCATCCACATACCCATGCATGCACACGCATGAACATGCACACACACTCAGAAACACACATAATCAGAGGGGGAAAAAAGAACACTGAAGTACTTGCTTGGATTTTGTTTGCAAAGAATCAAAATTAAACAGGCTTGGTTAAAAAAAAAAAAAACCTGTAATACCCAGCCCTTGGGAGGTTGAAGCAGAGCAATGCCTTCAAATTCAAGGCCAGCCTATTCAACATAACAAGAATTAGGCCAGCCTGAGCTACATAGCAATACTGTTTCAAGGTGCACATGTGGGGGGGGGTGAAGAAAAAAAAAGAAATTAAAATAAGAGCCAGTGCAGCTAACAAAATCCTTTCTAACTGTTGAGATATTTTCCTAACCAAATTGATTCATTTCTTAGACATTTTACATGATTTTGTGTGTGTGTCCACATGCACACAAGTGTGAGCAGAAGACAATTGGTAGGAATCAATTCTCTTCTTCCCACATAGGTCCCAGGCATTGAACTCAGGTTACCAAACTTGGTGGCAAGTACCTTTACTCAGTGAGCCACCTTGCCAGCCCTGATTCACTTCTCTTAAAATCCTTACACTTTCTCTAAAATGGCTTTGATAGAAAATGTCTACGGTCACTTTCCCTCATAGGCAGCTGGCGGTCTACCAGGAAAAGAATGAATTGTTCTACCCGTCCGTCTTTGAGGAGAGAGGTTCTGCCTACCTGTGGTGGTACACTCGTAGTCAAAGCTGGTCACATCATTGAGCTTCTTCTCCTGGTATTCTGGTGGACCGATACACAGCACATCAGACACAGTGGAATTGGTCATCTTCAGCCATAGATACAACCATTTGGCTTTGCAGTCACATTCAAATTTATTACCCCTTAAATCTCTGAAACACAAAATACAAACACACGCACAGGGAAACAGACATGTTTGGTATGTTTTGAGTATAATATGAAACACTGGGGTTATTCATAGCCCGATACATCTAAAACAATCCAATTATGGAATTTCTTTAAAATAACTGTGTCTCATGCATATTATTTCTTGTACTTGTTGTTATCTTTATTGAGTATTCCTTGATGCAGTGATTTAACTGAATGGCATACAGAGAGTTCTCAGAGATGAGACGTCATCCCTCTTAAAATTGTCTCAGTTCAATGTTGGAGGTGGGAAGGGATGGGAGAACATCCCAATATGGGTTCCCATAAATAAAAACAAGATGTAATAGGAAGACAGTATTCACAAACACAACTGGAACATTCCAGGCCTTGTTAAACTGCACCCAGTACAATATGCTACAGTCACAATGCTTCTAGTGAATCTTGAGAAGGCAAAGCAGATGGAAAGACTACCCAGGCACCACCCATCCAGCAAGCCTAACTTGATATTGGACACAGGATACATTATCTAACAGCTGAATTCAACACAAGATAATACACATGCTGTTTCTCAGGGTGTACTACTCTGTGAGAGAACTAGCTAGTCGAGAGCAAAGGGATTTGAAAGCCAACTGACTGGAGCCTGTGACCAGTACACCCAAACTTCATTTGCATTACTTACAGTTCAATAAGAGAATCTAGATCACTAAAGACGTCCCTTGGAAGTGCTTTAATGTGGTTGTTGGCCAAAGAACTAGAAAAAGAAAGTCACATTTTAATGTGGTTACTCCCTTCCCACCGTTCATTCTGAAGTCCATTTAAGTACATCTAATGATTCAAGGAGAGCTCTGAGTGGCTTTGTCAACACCGAAAGACTCAACCTCCATGACACAAAGACAACTGGATTTCAATGGAAGCCTTTTTGTTTTGAAAGTAAGCACTTTATTAAGCTCTTTATGCACAGCTATCAAACTGCAAATGACTTCTCTGCTTCTTAGACTAAAAACCAAGGTTCCAGGCCAGGCCTTGTGGAGCAACACCTTTAATTCCAGCCCTTAGGAGGCAGAAGCAGGTGGATCTCTATGAGCTTGAGGCCAGCCTAGTGTATGTAGTGAGTTCCAGGCCAGCCAGTCCTAGATCTAGTGAGACTGTGTCTTGAAAAAAAAGGGGTGGGGGGCATGCCAAGGTTCCATAGTCTAGGAACCTCCTCAGTATGTGAAACTTCACCATCCACTCCTCTAACCCAGCCACATATCGATGGCTCCTTGAACTTCATTGGAAGATGGTCATTTGCAAGTATGTTTTAATTATTTGTTTGCTTCTTGACTGGGTACCTTCTTGACACAAAAGCAGCAGAGATTGCTGCCTGTCCATGGTGTAGTCCCACCTCCAGAACAGTGAAAACACTCAGAAAGTTGGGAAATCTTTGCAGATAAAGAAGATGGATATGCTATTCTAGAAAATGAATGAATGAATGAATGAATGAATGAATGAATGAGGCAATAATATGAGACTAACAATGGAAGATGTACAACTTTTTCCCAAGAAGTTCTCTTACAGTCCACCAAAGGATATTTGATGGTCCGTGTTTCTGAAATGGACTCAGTGAATACTCTCTGACCCACTAGGATAATAATAATGAAATCTCAGTGAAGCGGCATATTTAGTGAATAACTGATTAGGATTGATTTCAGCCTTTCATTAACCAAGGCTGATGAGAAAGAAGTCATTTCCCTGTTTCTTCTTAGTGTTGGACAGGTTTCTGAGATGCCAGTCCACTCCCACCTCCAGCTACAGCAGACTATTCTGCAGAGCATCAACTCCTATCCATTCAGGATTCTGCAGTGCCCCGTTACCAGCCTGCTGAGGATGGAAGCCCACAGTGCAGTGTCCTTACAGGAGGATGTTGAGTGTGGAAACAATGTACATCAAGTCTGTGCTTTCCCCAGATACCACCCACGAATGTAAATTGGCCAAGCAATGGATGCCTTCTTCTAGAGTCTTCTTCAACTCGTGAGTATAAATGGCAACATGTCTAAGCGATAAACATGTAGATAGTTTATAAAACAGGTATGAAGTGAGTCATACCTGGCCATAGCATGGTCATGGCTCATCCCAGAAGGACAGTTAAATAAATGAGTACTTCTTTTTACAGTCAGCAGGGTATAGTAGAAAGTTTAAGCTCCTTTTCACTCCAAACATTCTTCCTTCAAATACTGACTGAGAATGGGGAGGCCAACAGTTTCTGCTTATTCCCTTCCCACTCAGGCAACCATAAATGGATTAGAATACCATTTCATGTGCTATTTTACCTTGCTTTTCTTAATGAGGTACTTGCACATTTTTGGATGTGTTGGGAAATAAGCTGATTATATAATCACACTGAACATACACTGGGGTAACTTTTTGGAAATGTAAAAAAAAAAAGGGGGGGGTGTTTGTTTTGATTTGGAAAGCAAAGCAAAAAGAAATTAGCTAAATATCAGTTAGTTATTTAATTAAACTACGTGGCTACCTGGACGCTGCTGCACTGAAACGGTGATAATATAATTAGATTCGGAATGGCTAAAGCAAGCAAACAAACAAATAAACAAGAATATTTAGCAATTGCTCCAACTTGCAAGTTAGGCTTCAGAAGGCAGCCCTCTTTTCATGAGCTATCCGCCCTACCCATGCAGAGTGCTTAACATTTGCATCTTCCTTTCCATTTCATTTCGTCTACAAACCCAGAGCACTTACTTCATTTCTCCAACTATTTAATAGCTTCCTGTCCCCTGGGTTCTATAAGACCGCTGGAAAACAAATGTCCTAGATTTTAGTTACAGATTGGCATGGCTCCCTCCATGCTTTGGAACCCAACTCGTGTTTTAATATGAATGTGGGTATCTAAGTGTTGGGAAAGTTCACAAAAGGCCAACATGAAACATTTCATTTAAGTGAGAAGATTCTGGGCAGGGACCTCCCTAAGGAAGTGAGTGAATTTTGGAGCTGAGGCTTTCTCTGTATGAGACGTTTAAAAGGGAGATAAGAGCAGTGCCAACTATAAACAATGTGTAGGTTCTGCCTGTAGCATGTGCCTAATATCAATGGTCCTCCTTCCCAGCTTTTGGGACCCATTTATCTGCCTCAGCTGTTCCTCTCCAGATGGAACTCCATCCTTTCAGCAGTCTCTGTCTGGATACTCAAATGGTCAAGAAAATATATCAATATAGAGAGAAAAATCAAGACCTTTTTAATGACTGGAAGGATGGGATGGTATTGTCATGGATGAGGAAGATGATGATGATGATGATGATGATGATGCCAGCCATTTTCTTGACATTGGCATTTACTATGGGAAGTAGGCCTTTGGTCTTTGCAGCCAAACATCGTAAATGTATTACGTATATCAACTGTCCACAGTCAGTACAACCATCATTATCTTGAGAATGAGGACACCAAGGACCAGAAAAGCTAAGTAATATCATTAAGGGATGACCTGGAGTTTTGAACCCAAGCCTGAAACCTCAGTCCGTGGGAGGTAAGGGCTCTGGCATACAGGCCGACTCTGAAAGAAGTCTGCACTTCCATAGAAAAACAAACCCGAGAACAATAATGTCAACAGGACACACATTCTCTGGCATGCACTGTGCTGACATGTATGCTCCAGTCCCCCATGGTTGTTCCCTGTCCCCTTCCCCTCCAGCCCTGGGCTCAGGTGGGCTTCTGCTTGGCAGCCCAAGAACCCAGGCTCACTGTGTACACTGGCAGATGCCTTTACCAGGATCATTATGGCTTAATGAGAAGACTCTTTTAAATGACTATGTTCCTACACTACCGTCAGGGTTGCACTCAAAGGTACCATCATCCCTGCCCAGCCCCCAGAGTCAGTGCCCTCTGATTTCCTCAATTCTCTTTTTTTATCATAGACAAAGTGACTATGGATATAGGACCCATCATCTTCCTCAGACAAAAATTATCTATTATGCAAATGAAGCCCAAGTCTTGGCTCCTACCATGACAATGTCTGGTTTTACATTTTCAGAAACACAGTCATTATTTTTTTTTCCAATCTTATCAACTTCTCTAAGTGTATGTGCATGTTTTATTCTGATATGCCGATCAATTCAGATCAATTCCTTTTTCTCCCTTTGGTCTCTGGCAAGCGAGTAAGGAATGGAGAGCTTAGCTGAAACTACAGATTACTCTAACAGAACAGAAAAAGTGACTTTCACCCTAATGGGAGGACACACGATGTCTCTATGCCACTTTCCCCTCCTCTACCCGATGTCCTTCACTGAGTCTCTCAAGCGTCAGTTCCCAGTTCTGTAGAATGGAGACTCACAGATTATCATGAAAGACAGAGAAGACCTTTGGGTACCAGGCCGGCCTGGCACCTGGCACCAAGTGGGTAGAAGAACCATGCTTCTATCCCGCCTCCTCCATGCACAAGGCCTTCAGAGCACTGAGGGTTTCCTACTTCACATGGAGTTATGTGGGTCCCCCTGGTGACACAGGATGGTGGAGACCAGTGTGCAAGTTGGTCACCCCAATGAGTAGTGTCTGACAGTGACGGAGCCTCTTGGGCAATCTCAAAATGAGTTTCCTTTGAGAGGTGTTGTGAATACAGAAACGTCAAGGAAAAACAATTCTGTGTGTGTGCATGTGTGGGTGCGTGTGTGGGTGCGTGTGTGTGTGTGTGTGTGTGTGTGTGTGTGTGTGTGTGTGTTCATGTATACACATGTGACCACAGGAGCCATCCACCTTATTTTTTGAGATAAAGTTTCTCCCTGGGACCTGGGGCTCACTGCTTCAGAGAGGCTGGCTGGCCAGCAAACCTCAGCAATCCTCCTGCCTCTGCCTCCCCAGCACTGAGGTCACAAGTATGCACCCCCATGCCTGTCTTTTTACATGGGTTTGGGGGAGCAAACCAAGGGCCTCATGCGTGCATGGCCAGCCCTTTGCAGACTCAGCCATCTCCCCAGCACCTACACCGGATCTCGGGGGACTTACAGGTGAGTCAGGTCACGGAGACCCCGAAAGGCGTTTCTTGAAATGGTTTCTATTTTGTTCCCTTCGATGAACCTAAGGAGAGAAGCGACATAAGATGACCACATTCCCTCTCCTCAGTATCTCTAGCAGACCATAGAGTGTGCTTGGGCAGTAAAACTGGAAAGCACTCATGAAGTGTCGGCACTCCCAACTTAGCAGCAAGCTCTGCTCAACCCCACGAGGGAGCCAGGCATGTGAGCAAGAACACACAGGCATGCCAGCCTCTCTGCTCCTTCCAGATCAGCTTGATGTCTCCAGATTCAGAGCTGGCAACAGGGGCGATAGCATCTTGGCTTTGAGGAAGGGAGAAGCATGTACCGCATGGAAGCCAGAAATTCTCCCATCACTGCAACACTGGAAAGCTTCCAGGCATTTTTCCCTGCTCTTCTCCCATTGCCCTCTGCCTGGCTATCCATACACTTTTGTCAATACCATAGTCCCTAGAGGGGAGCCCATTGGGTTACATCTCTGTGTTTTAGTTTTTGCTAGGACGAGTTCCATTAAGCCTGGCTTCCAGCAACCTTGAGCTCATCCTGTCCTCCACAGCCTCATCTCTGGACAAAGGGTGACATGGCAGGGATGTTCTCAAGCTCTGAAGGATGCTAGAAAGCAGACAGGAGAGTCCAGGGAGCAGGGCTGGCTTTCTTTGTGCTGAGATGGTACAGGACTTACACAGAGACCCTGTCCGTCACAACGACACTGGCCATGCTACAAACTCTCAGGATATGACACGAAAACACTGTAACTGTTCCCAAGGGCCAAAAAGCTAAGTCAAAAGCTAACACGTCTTTGATGAGATGGTCCAAGGGAAAGGCTGTGCCACATCTGTGACACAACTGATGAGTTAGTTCTCACAGAGAGAACTCTCTGATGCCTGTTTTTAAAAACTCTGGTGTCTGTGTAGTCCTAGATTTTAGCATACCCTGATAAGCTAACTTTCTCTCTGATGCCCTGGGCAGACATGAACTCCCCATCAGAGAAAATCCCAGGTACCCCACAGCTATTCATGGGCTTTTGGCAGACCCCGGTGGCTTCAATCCTGCAGCTGTGACACTCTCTCCACATCAAATACATGCCCAAAATACCGGATTATGACAGGGTTCTCCAGAGAAAGAATTCCTGGGGAGACACCGTTCCCTGAGACCTCACACCAGCAGAGAGCGTTTTCTACCTGGGATGTGTCTGGAATTCCAACATCTACCTGTTCACCTCAGATAAGACAGCAGGAACAAGGCTTTGCAAATCCTCTGAATGCTAAGCAAGAAAATCCCAACTGATAGCAGGATTAGCATTATTACAGACTCACCAGACACAAGGCTGGGACAACTTAAGGGGAAGGGAAAGACTTGAATGTAATAAAGGCTAAAATAAGAACCACAGCCAAGCTCGAGGTTAGAGGGGAAATGGTAAGTCTGAAGAGGGGGGATAACCCCCTCTCCTGTTTTTTTGTTCTTTTGGTTTGGGTTGGGTTTTCACTTTTAGGAAAAGGAAAATCTAATCAGACCCTCAGCAGAACTCACAGGAGATAGAGCCAATGGGATATGGGACAGCTGGATACAAACCAGACAGTTTACCCTCAAAAAGGGAAACTTTGTTTAAAAATAAGTAGCCCTGAGAACGGTCCAGCTCTATTTCTGGCCCCTCAGCAAATCCATGCCTAGTTATGGAGGTAAAAATATCCAACGCAATCTCCAGTCGCACTTACTACATGACAAATTAAATGTCAGCAGAGAATGAATGAGTGCCTCCTCTCCTGAGCTTTGTCCCCAGCCTCCTCCTGCCCCAGCATGCCGGAGAGTAAGTCAGCTCACAGGCCAGTGCTGGCGTGAGAAGGGGGCTTTCTGCAGTCCTCTCCTCTCCACAGGACACAACGTTAGAAAGCCCCTGGAGGAAACAAACTCTGAGCGACACTTACAGGTATTCGAGATGAAAAAGGCCAGCAAAGGCATCATCCCGGATCACCGTGAAGGAGTTAGAATTCAGCAATCTGAAAACAAGACAGGTTTTAGTAGAGGCGGAGAGGTCAGTCACGAGGTGAAGCCGTTTCTTTTTCTTTTGTTGGGTGCTGATCTGTGGGCCAAGGAAGGCTCTTCCCAGCCTAAGGACAACCCCTTAGGTTCCCAACTGTCCTCACCACTGTGATGGGGACAGTGAGGAAGGGATCCCTTGCTGGCTGAATCTTCTGCTATCTCTCCAATACTACCTCTCTGTCCCCATCTTGGAAAATATGGACCTTGGGAAATATGAACTGATGGCCACTATTCAAAACCAGTTTTCTGCTAGGCACAATTGCATAGCCAATGAATATGTCATGATGCCCAAGAAACCATGGAATCATAGACTTACAGGAATTTAGCCCAACTGTATTCTAGAGATATTTGAGCCCAAGGAAGAGAAGAGAGTTGACTGAAGTCACACAGAGGAGGCAAAAAAGAAAAAATCCAGTCTACCATGCTATACATTTTCATGAGAAAGAAACATTTTTAAAGGGTTAAGAAATCTCTAGAAGATTATCACTATGTAGTTTCCTATTTGAGTAGCCAGGTAAATATTTTTTTGTAAAATATTTATAGAAACCACCTAAGTTTATTTGGCTAAATAATATCTAAGCTGTATTTCTATTCTGAAAGAACTGAGATTTAAAGTTGTGTTTTGTTTGTTTGTTTGTTTGTTTGTTGTATGACATGTCGGCGGGGCACAAGTGTGCCACAACACTTATGTAAGGCCAGAGGCTAATTTCCTTCCACCATACAGGCCCCAGGGATCACACTCAGGTCATTAGGTGTGGTGGCAAGCACCTTTGCCTACTGACTCATCTTGCTGGCATACAAACTGAGATTTTCAGTGGTAAGTTTCATGTTACAGTAGGTATAAAACATATCAAGAACAAAACTATCAGTGGCAATTTATGGAAGGTGGTTAGTGATTTGTGTCTCTGTCTTTTTTCTGTAGTGCACTGCTTGCTGTACTTATAGTCTCCCTAAGTCCAAGAAATATGACAGAGTCTATGCTATGTCCTCACGACTACCTGCTGATTTTTGATTTTGCTTATGTGATGTTAAGGATGGGACCTAGAGCTTCCTGCATGGTAGCAATGCTCTACCACTGAGCTACACACCCTCCATACACAAACCCCAGCCAAGTGAATTACTTTCACAAAGTGATTTTGGGATGTTTATTGTCATTATCAAACACCAGCTGACTTTGGTTTCAGGGCCCTGTGTGGGCACTCATCACAGTGACTTGGGCGTGGTTCACTAAGAGGACCTGGGACAAACATAGTTTTGGGCTGTGGGCTTGGATCCTCACTCCATGGATCAAGGTAAGGCATTTACCTTTTCTGAGCATCCATTTCTTCATCTCTCAGATGGGGAAACAAAAGTACCTTTCCCGAAGAGATGTCAGGCCAGTGAGATAAAAGCATGCCCACCTACAATGCCAAGTATGCTGCCTGCCTGCACATGTGTGAGACAAACTGGAAATGCTCCTATCTGAAGGGTAATATCAAGATTTTTAAAGGTAAGTTTCTTTTGATGGAGTGAGATGTTTGGGGGAACTATTCACTGAGGTGAAACTCAATGCAGCCACCTCCCACTTGCCTGATCTGTGAGTGGGATACACACAAAGCCCCAGGGGAAAAGTGGGTGGAAACTCAGGGGATGAACTGGATCAGGACACTGGTTCAATGTGGACACCACAGGACAAGCTAAGAGCCAGCAGGGGTGACTCGGGTAGCTGTTGTATTATAGGAAGACCCACACTAACGAGGCAGAGACCACCCTTCAAGGACCACACTGTGGGGACCCCATTTTGCAGAGAATGTCCCATACTCACAGCAGCTGCAGGGAAGGCAGATGGGAAAACATTCGGTCCTTGATTTCCAAAAACGTTCCATTGACTAGGCTCCTATAAGCAAGAGAGGGACAGAGGGAAGCCCAGGTTGCTTTCAGGAAATGCCAAGCCACGTGGGCACTCGGCCTCATCCTCCAACTGAGCTTCACACTCTTCCTCTGCAGGGTGAAGCATCTGTGTCTGGCCATCATCCTCCCAGGGAACAAGATGAGAAGGGGCGAGCTGCTTTCCCATGCACTTGACCAATAGGGAGCCTTGTCTGGCTAATAGGATCCTGTACCATCAGCCTGGCTCCTCGTACAGACATTAGTTCTGTCTGCTTAAAATAATCCCCTCGCCTCCTTCACTTCCTTCACTACGGGAGGCCTCTGCCGAAGATGGATAATTACTTCACCTTTGCCCAAGATACTGTTTGTGCAGACACAAAGTTAATGTTGGCCCCCAAAACTCTGGGGTAGGATTAAGCATTCCCCCTGGAAGCACATGTCTCTGAAAAGACACTCAGAGCACTTCTGATTAAACGCACTGTGAACGCCTTGGGGAAAACTCAGAAACACCTGAACTTGCCCACGAAGGAAGAGGCAACGCCATCTGCCAGATAAATGGTCAACCCGGGATAGAAGCTTGGTTGTCTCTGCCTCAGGGTCTCCTAGCCTTTCTGGCCACAGCAGGACTTCCATACATTATTGAGTTAACATGCAGAACACCTCAGCTTTGATCATATCCGAGGGGCTTAACAAGAGAAATTCTAGACTCCTCCATGTGATCTAATTTAGCAATAGGAAGAGTCAAACAGGCCTACTGTTCCCCACAGCTATTATACTCTTCCAACTTTTTGCAGATGTAAACAGGGCCCGGGATCCTCTCCATCCCTGGACCATGACGCTGTTTTGCCTTGGAGAAGAGGCACGAGAATGATGACAGGCAGGGAAAGGCACAAGCAACGTTATCCCCAGGACTCCCTCCCTCACCCTCAGGATTCCCTCCGCTACAACTGTGGGGGCGGGGGAAGGGGGTCCCCAGCATCTTACCCTGGAACAATGGACTACCCTAGCAGGAAATGTCTCAGCAATATAGCCCCCCTAAGGTCCCTTCCATAGCAACCTTTTTGCCAGTGTGACTGTGTGAGACCTAGTTGAAAGCACTTAACAAGTGGACAGAGGACCCTTTCCGATTAGTTCTGCCCAGTGCTGGTAAGACAACCCACTATGGGGAAAGGTGGTGAAAGACAGGCCCTCTTGAACTCAAGGCAAGAAGTCGGGTGTCTTCCTACCCTAGGGGCTCAGCTGGACACCTCATTACCGCAAGACACTTTGAAGCCACGTGGAGCAGCCCCTCCACTTCCAGAGGCTGCGTGCCTTTGCCCAGGCTAGCCTCTTCCCAGCCTGTAGTGTGGAGAGGTCCGGAGGGGGCCAACTTCACAGCACCTCTGAGGCTGGTTGCCATGAGGCCTCACCCATTCCTAGTTAGTCCACTCAATCCGGGCACAATCAGCTGCTCTCCAGTCACACACACACCCACCCACCCAACCACACAACAGAACCACTCAAAACTTTAAGGCACCCAAACGATCGTGGCGGGGCGCGATATACAGGCTGTGGACTCTGGTGCAGAGACCCTACCCCACTGTGGGCCCTGAGTCTGCAGTAACATCAGCTCCCCCAGGTAGATCTGATGCAGGTGGACGCGGGCCACAATGAGAAACTGTCACGTGGACCTACTGGATTCCCGCACTCTGGGGTTCTGAGTCCCCCTAACCTCCCCGCGGCACAGACTCCACCCACGCCCCGTGGTGCGCCCCCAACTCAAACGCAAAGAAAGGGATTAGGGAGCAGGGTCAGGTGGCGCTGCCCCAGCACCAGCCGCAACTCCCTGGTGGCGGCCGGCGCAGGGCAGGGCAGGGCAGGGCAGGGCAGGGCAGGGCGGGGCGGGGGTGGAGGGGTCCCACTCACAGGGAGCTGATGTCGCCAGGCACGATTCTGGGCACCCAGGAGGAGCCCACGCAGATGATGGACTCCTTGGTACAGCTGCAAGTGGCGGGGCAGCGCGCCAACCGCCTCACCTGCGCGCTCGGCGGGATGAGGCACGCGGCGCTCAGCAGCAGCAACCCCAGCGCCCCGCCGCCTCTCCGCAGCGCCATGCCCGGTCCCCCGGTCCCCGCCCGGGCCCGGACCCCCGCTGCCGCCACCGCCCCGCGCCGCGCGCTCGGACCCGGCGCCGCTGCAGACGCGGGTGTCGCTTCCCCGATCGGCCGGCGGCGCTGCTGGCGAGGACGCGGGCGCCGCGGGTGTGGGAGGCCGAGCCGCAGCCGAGCAGCATGCTGGCCGCCACCCCCACTCGGCGCCCCCCCACCCGCGCCCGGGCTGCTGGGCGGCCGCCGCACCCGCCTCACCCGCGCTGGCCTGACATCAGCACCCGCGCCCGCCGCGGGCCGGGACCAATGAATAATGCACGCGGGGGCCCTCCCCGCGGGGGAGGGGGAGGGAAAAGTTGGATGACCTTGGGGGAGGGGCCGGCCGAAGCGCAGACCCCTTGGGATCCCGGCTGAGCCTAGCAGGAGCCGGGACCCGCAATCCTTCTGCGGGCTGCAAAGAATTTCAGGGACACTGGACTCCTTTCTGCGGGGTCAAAATGTGAGCTTGCTTCCCCGGAAAAAAAAAAAGTAGGAGCAGAAAGGTCTGGAGGCCCCCTACCCCTTAGAAAAGTAGGGGTGGGGAGAACTAGCTTGACCTGGGAGAGGGGTCTCTGCCCTGAGTGCTCGGAAGAGGCCAGACCTTTGAGCATACTTAAGCATTGATTTTTGAAGAGGACCTAAGTGAATGTGGCAAAGGGGCTCGGCGGGCAGCCTTGGCTGGCAGTCCACATGACTGTGGGGTCTGAGTCTCCACCGCACCTGAGCTCACTGAAGCTTGCCACTTTGCATTGCCCAGGGAAAGTAGGATCGCAGAACAGCTACAGCCTGGCATCTCCTGCCACGCTGGGCCTCGGTGGGGGGGGGGGGGGTTGGAGATCCTGCAAAAGTTTCCCCTGGCTCAGCACCGTAGCCTACGCCCCATCCCCCGGATTAAATGATAGGGACACGGCTTGTAAAGAGAGTTTGATACACCAAGCACTGCGCCTTTCATCTCCTAACCCTTAGCAGATCCTATCCACCCTCCAGAATTTACCGAGGAGAAAACTGAAGCCCGGAAGGCCTCGGTAGCAGTCGGGTCTGGTATAAGGGTCAGCGCCAAAAAGGAAGACTGGAGCCTGAGATGGGAAGTTGTAACCGACCCCAGGGAACCTCTTTTCTACTCTGGAATCTGTCTCGAGGAATTTGAATGTTATCACAAGGCAGTGTGCTGCCGGGGAAACGGAGGAAAAGGCCAAGGCAGAACGAAACGTTGTAGATGCCCCCACCCCCACCGCCGCAACTGCTCAGAGCCGGGACCTTGCCCGGCAGGCTGGGAACCTAGGCAAACCCTTCTGATGTTGTTAGCATGCTCCTGAAACAGGCACAGCCAATGCAGAAGATCGTCAATACTGTCACTTATTCCTGAGTCATTTTAGCACCCTTCACAAGGGAAATGCCGAGCCATCCACCATGGGAAAGAAGAGAGACACAGTCCCTAGGAGCAGGGAACCTCAGTCAAGCTGGGCAGACAGCCCAAAGGGAGAACTTTCCCAGGGTTCCATGGATGTGTAGACTGGCCAAAGGGTTCAGGAGTGGAAAGTGGGCTGTTAGTAGGGGACTTGGTGGGAGGAGTTAAACACTTGTCTCCGTTACTTTTCTTGTTGCTATGGTAAAATACCCTGGCAGAAACAGTTTAAGGGAGAAAGCATTTATTTGGGCTCACATCCAAGGGTAGTCCATCATGTCAGGGATGTTCTGGTAGTAGGGGCCTCAGGCGTCTGATCCCGTTGCCTCTGACGCTAGAAAGTGGAGAACGGTGGATGCCCATTCGTGGCTGGCTTCCTTCTTTTTTACCCAGTCCAGGACCCAAGCCTAGGAAATGGCACCACCTTATATCTTGGTGGATCTGCCTGCTTTGGTTCACCTAATCAAGATTATCCTGCACAGGCATACCAAGAGGCTAATCTAATCCAAATAATCCCTCAAAGGTGTGCTTGAAGGCATGTCTCCTAGGTGATTCCAGGAGTTAACACTCAACAGTAACCATCCGAGAAGTCGCTGAAGTCACCAACAACAAGCAGTGATGTGAACTGCTCATCATCAGTCTCTCTCTCTCTCTCTCTCTCTCTCTCTCTCTCTCTCTCTCTCTCTCTCTCTCTCTCTCTCACACACACACACACACACACACACACCTTGGTGAAAGGATCTTTCCATTTTCTGGGTGGGAAAGCTGAGCTCAGAGGCATTTTCCACTTACCAAGCTCACTAAGCACCCAGCCAGAAAGATTATACTCCAGAACTAGCTGTTGAGGTCTGAGGAGGGGAGCAGATGCCAGGGCTGCACAAAAGGTGATCCCACTCCCACCAGCACTGTCCCCTGTTCCTGAAAGGGCCACGGGCATGAGCAAATGCAGAGGCATGTGTCTAGGCCTGGCCCCTTCTCTTACAGGCAGCCTTCTTAGTCACACCACTCCATCACCAGATGTTTTCTTTTCTCACCTGTACCACAAGGCTATTCATCATTACCACTGTCATCAATGCCTCCAAGGATCTTAGTTCCTATTCTATTACTGTGAAGAGACACCATGACCAAGGCAGCTTATAGAAGAGTTTATTGGGTGCTTAAAATTTCAGAGCATGAGTTTAAGACCATCACAGTAGGGAGTATGGCATCAGGCAGGCAGGCAGGCAGGCAAGCATGGTGCTGGAGCAGTAGCTGAGAGCTTACATCCTGATATGCTAGTAGGAGGCAGAGAGAGAGTGCTATAATTGGGAAATGGCATGAGTCTTGAAATCTCAAAGCCCACCCTCAGGGACACTTCTTCAACATGGCCACACCTCCTAATCCTTCCCAAACAGTTCCACCAAGCATTCAAATTTGCAACCTATGTGGGCCATTCTCATTCAAACCACCACGCCATGCTAGAGCAGAGTGCAGGGGGAGCCTGGAGGAGTAGGGCTGGCAGAGCTGTTATTTGTTGAGGCTCTGGTGGAGACACTAAGCGAGTGCTTGTAAATTATAAGGCACAGTTTATAAATTAAGACATAAAAATGGAAATGCAGATTACTTTGGTTTGGTTCCAAGATCTTCAGCAGTTTGGAAAAAAAGAAGAAGAAGGAGAACGTAATAGACAATCAGAGAGACACAATCTGTTTCCAGGAACTAGTAAGAGTTTGTGAAAATGTAAATGTCCTCATTCAGATGGACATTTGTCCCAGAGAGGCCTGGTGATATGAATGTCCAGTCCTGCAGTTCATGAAGTGGTGTGACTCCTGTGCCTTCCTCTGGGGCCCAATGGTCTGTACCTTACATTACCGCACATGCTTGAAGCTCAGCACTGTGTCCATTCATGCCCCTCCATTCAACCACCAGCCAGCACTGACTGGGAGCTCGCTAGAAGGTAGCAGTCAGTGATAAAGCCATGCCAGGAGAGACACACTTCCTACCTCAGTTGGAGACAGACAATAAATAAAAGAGTGTACAAGGGAATATGCAATTACAAATGGAGGAAGAGATGGGGGGAGACCAAGCTCAGGGATGGAGACCGGGAGGAAACAGAAGATGCAGCAGTGTGAAGACCCAGGACTGAGAAGAGCGGAGTGCTTTTACAACCCACACTCAGTGTGTCCAGAGCACAGAGAATGGGGATGGAGTGAGCTCTGGAAAGTAGGAGCAGACAAGTGATGCAGGACTCTGCAGGCCAAAGCAAGGAGGCTGACTGTCCTTCTCAACGCCAGAGGGAGGCACCAATGGACTTGAATCGGATGAGTGACATGATGTCATATACTTTCATAGCTGATTCTGACTGGCAAGCCAGCCCTGGAAAGCGACAAGGGCAGCTGGACTCCACCTCTGGCAGGGAAGGTGGAGAGTGGCGTAGTCTCGAGAGTCATCCTGAAGGAAGGGTCAGCAGAACTCTCTGCTGGGTTAGACTCGGGTGGGGAGTCAAACGAAATGTCAGGGTTGCCTCTCAGGATTTGGCTAGAGCCGATGGGTGGTGGATGGCGGTGCCACGTCTCAAGATGACAACATCTGGAAAAGAGGGGGATTTGGTGAGAGAGTAGTGTCAACAGTTTAGTGTCAGGAACATTGAGGTTTAAACGTCCAAGAGGCACCCAAGGAATGAGCATACTGAGCGGGTCTTTAGACACCCAATCACAATGGTCACGGGGAGTTGTGGGCGGTGGTCTTCACACCCTTTTCGAAGCCTCAGTTCTTTCTAAGTTCTCGGTGTACTGTTGGTTAATTGCATAAATGAGACACATTTCAGAAGTACATTAGAGAAAAGACATCTCTCAGATGTAATTCAGCCAGGAACAATGCATATTACAGAGAACTGTGGAGCTAAGAATACTGCAGTTGGGGGTGTATTTTTAGATCACAAGTAATCTTCAAATCCAAAACCGACTATAATAAGTCTTGTGAGAATCCCAGAGACCTCCTCATATTGTCACTCTCCCTTCCCAACTTGCCAACCAAAGGCTGCCCGTAGCCTCGCCCGATCTTCCCCCACAGAACCACAAGCCACCCCAACACCTAATGTTCCTGGCTCCCAACCCTTCTGAAAAAGGAGCTGGAGAGAGAAGCTGCCCATTCAACCCTCAGAGGCACTTGGTTTGAATGACTGCTCCTTGATGATCCCTCGGGACTGGCCTCTCTCCCGCCATACACACAGAGTTTGCCAATCCCAGGTTGACCACATCACCCCAATCTGCCACTCTGGTGTTTGGCTGCTCATCAAACAGAGAAGCTATTTCTAGCTTTTGCTCAATGGGCCTCCCAAGCTGGAATTCACTCTTAGCTGCCCCTTGATTTCAATCAAATCCCAAAGGGCTGCCTGTGGGTGTCTGTCTTATCCCTATTCAAAGGACCCCAGCACAGTGACAATAGCTCTTAGTGACTTTTGTCACCTCCCCCTCACCACCCAAATGGAATACTATGTGAAGGGACTCTGGCCAGCCCGAGCATGGCAAACATGGCTCTGGCAGGCCTTGCCCTTCTCCCCAATTCCCTCTGTCTTGCTAAAATCCATTAGATCACATTCCTAAAGCTAGCTGCCAAGGTCTATTCCCTTCTTTGGCCACTTACTCCTCCTGAGGCTGACTACCAAGGTTCAGCTATCAAAGTATAAAAGTCCACCAATCAAAAGACCCCTTTGGTTCACCTAATTAACATGCCTAATTAAAATTAAACACTTGATCCTAACATGGTGTTTTCCCTTGTACCTTTATAAACCGCCATTTTTCTATGGGCCACATCTGTCTCCTCTCTATCCATAGACAGCGCTTTGTGTCCCATGCCCCCACTCGCTGGACAAATACCCCTGCCCTACTCCCTTGTCCCCTTTCTCCCCTCTCCCTTGTTCCCTTCCCCTTCTCCCTCTTCCTCTATCTCCTGTCTTTGTCCCTTATCCCTGCCCTCTCTCCCTCCGGAACAAATACATCTCCTTTGTGTTGAGAACTAGGTCTTGGGGGTCCTGAGCTCATCAGGATCACTTCACTATGGATCTGTTAGCCTGCACGAGCAGTCACGTGTTCTCACGACAACAGATTTTGTATCACAAAGAATCACACCTCTTTGACAACATGGCTCACTTGAGGAACATCTTCATCTTCCGTTGCAGATGTCCTATCAACTACATTGTGTAGCAGGAATCTTAAAGGGTCTTATTAATAAAAACAAACCCAGGGCCTGGTATTGGGGTGAATGCTGGAAGATCAGAGAAGCAGAACAAGCCACAGCTTCCTCACCTCACCAATTCCTCAGATGATCCTGTTTCCTCAGACTGGAAGCATCTGTGTCCTCATCCAAATAGATCTCAGTTGAACTGCTGCTCTAAAGCCTAAAAGCTTATCCAGCTCTAGTTCCTGGTCCTCACACCTTAAATACCTTTCTGCTTTCTCCCATCACTTTCTGGGATTAAAGGCGTGTGTCACCATGCCTGACTGTTCCCAGTGTGGCTTTGAACTCACAGAGATCCAGATGGATCTTTGCCTCTGGAATGCTAGGATTAAAGGCATGTGCTACCACTGCCTAACCTCTATGTTTAATATTATGGCTGTTCTGTTCCCTGACCCCAGATAAGTTTATTGGGGTGCATAATATATCAACCATAATATTGTTCTAGAACATTCCATTCTCCCAGCCACACAGACCAAGTAATCGGGCTGTGGTGGTTAGTATTAAATGTCAACTCCACACATGGGAGGCAGGTCTCTGGGTACATTCATAAAGGATTGTTTGGATAAGGTTAGTTTCTGAGAATGTCTGAGAGGAATTGCTTTGATATGCTAATTGAAGGGGAAAGACCCACCCACTTTGAGCAGGACCATTCCCTAGGCAGAGGATCCCAGCACTGGGAGGTGGAGGCAGCAGGTCTCTGTGAGGTCAAGGACATCCACAGCTGCATAGTGAGACTCTGCTTCAAAAACAACAACAGCAATAATAATAATAAACAAAATTTAAAGAAAGAGGAGAGAAAGTGAACTGAGCAGTCTTCTTCCTGTGGAGATGGTGTTCAGCTGCTCAAGTCCCCTCGAGCTCCTGACCATGATGGACCAAGCCTTGAACTGTGAGCCCAAACAAACTCTTTCTCCTTTAAGTTGCTTTTGTGGGGGGTGTTTCATCACAGCAACAGAAAAAGAAGCCAAACATAGATCTCACAAGACCCTTCATCGAGCACATTCATGAAACATGAGGGAGCACTCTCTTTCCCACAGGCGAGGGAGTTTTTGTGGCTGGGAGTCTGAGAATTCAGACTTCCAGAGCAAAACCCCACCTGCGAGAGGGCTGCTGGTTCATTTTAGGGATTGCAGATCAAGCAACTCATTCAACTGCTCCGTTATATGAGACAATAGACATCCCCCTTTGTTTAAGTAGTGTGAGTCTGGGTTTAATTCCACAGCAATCGAATGGGTCCACGTCTCCCCTTCAGCCACCACCAGTGGCAGAGAACAATGTGCAGGGACAGTGAGAGGAAACCCAGAAGTGCCCAAAACAAAAGCCAACGCAGCTTCCTTTTCTGTGTTGCCATCCCATTTTGTCATGTGTTTGTTTGGTAGTGTTTGGTACATATGTGTGCAAGTGTACGTATGTGTGTGAGAGTGAGGTGGGGCCAGAGGTCAACCTGGGGAACATTCACAAGTAAGTTTCCACCTTGTATTTTGAGACAGCATCATCTTCCACTGAACTGCAGTTCACTAATTTAGCTGAACTAGCTGACCAGGACACCCCTGGGGACCCTCCTGTCTCCACGTCCCCAGGACTGGGATATTGGGACATTGTGCCCAGATTTTTACAGTGCTTCCCAGGCATCAAATTCGACTCCTTATGCTTACAGGCAATCACAGCCTTGCTGACTAAGCCATCCCTCTAGCCCTCTGCCCCAGTGTCTTGATATCCTTTGTGATGCACCCGTTTATCAAAGAAATTTTGATCATATGGCAGTTCTATTTTTACCAAAGCTACACATTTATGTTTAATGTAGAACTATTTACAGTTGCTAAATTATTGGACCAACAACCTGCATGTCCATCAACAGATGAATGGGTAAAGAAAATGTGGTCCAGAGATAGTGGAGTTTTATGCAGTATAAAGAAGAACTAAGTTGGGGCTGGAAAGATGGTTCAGTGGTTAAAAGCACTGGCTGCCCTTGCAGAAGACCCAGCTTCAGTTCCCAGCACCCACAGGCAGCTCACAACCAGCTGTGACTCCAGTTCCGGGGGATTTGTTGTCTTCTTCAGGTCTTGAAAGGTACTGCATGCATATGGTATGCGCACCTACATGCAAGTAAAACACTCATAAACACAGAACAAAATCTTTGGAAGTACAATGAAATTGCATCACTTGAGGAAAATCAAAGGGAACAGAGATCATCATATCAAATGCAGTAAGCCTGACTCAGGAAGACAAATGCCACATGTTTTTTCTTACATGCGGAATATGTATATACATGCATATATAGAATGTATATATTGCTTATACATACATATATAATGTATATTTGAGAAAATAAGGACTGGTAGGATGGAGGGGAGAAATAGAATAGTGAGTGGTGAATATCAGCAAAGTGTCTGATGCACATGTACTGAAACATCATAAAGATGCCCATCACCTCTACAATCAATGCATGCTACTATTTTTAAATTTTACTTAGAAAAAAGAAATGTGTGCACTCAGCAGTGCCCTCCCCCTTCTCTTGAACAGCTTTGCTGGAGCTTTAGCTGTTCTGCTGGTTTTTCTCAGGGAGCCTTTGTCGGTTTATTCTTTTCTGCCTTGGTTTCCCGTGCTTTGACCCTACATTAACTCTCTATTCTATCGGGGATTGCTGTATTCTCTACACTTACCTGTTTTCTTCTACTCATTCTGGAATTCTGCACTTTTAAAAATGACTCCACTGCTTAGAGTCACTTTATTATACAAGTCACTTTATGTTTAACTTGCTTTATATGCATATTTTTTTCCTTCTTTTTGTTGTTGTTTGTTTGTTTTTTGAGACAGGGTTTCTCTCTGTGTAGCTCTGGTTGTCCTGGATCTCGCTCTGTAAGACCAGGCTGGCCTTGAACTCACAGATACCTGTTTGCCTCTGCCTCCCAAGTGCTAGGATTAAAGGCGTGTGCTACCACTGCCCAGAGACTTACTTTATATTTACAAACCAGATGCCCTTAGTTATGTTTCTAGGTCTAGGATAACACGTTAAATAGAGTTGAGTTACACAGGATGGAAGCATACCTGTGAGGTCATATACAGTGGGTCTATGATCATGTCACCTAAAATAAGCACAGTATTCTGCATGAAAAGTATTCAGTCTCAAATCCACATGACTGCTTTATGGGATTATCTCTGCTCTTCTTAGTGAACATTCTCAGGAGAAATTTTACTTTATTAGAATGAGTGTGAAGTAGAGAGTTGACTTAGATTTATAATAACGGGCCTGCAAATAGCCTCTAAGCTCCTCTCTTATCCTAAATCAAAATGAATCTCGTGCTTTACATTCTGGTCTTTCATCTTATCAAGATTCATATTTTTGGAGTAGACTTTGGTCTCTCCTTATTTTTAACCTATGCTAAATCAAATCTGAAACTTAACGATGTTTCTGTTCCACAGCATCTGAGCTAGTCTCTGATCACATGCTCTTGATCAGCTGGCCCAGCCCACCAACAAAACGTGCTCTGAGAGAATCATCTGAAAGGCTCCCACATGAACCCAAAGACTGCCTGTTTATTAGACTACCTCATGTTCAAACCTGAAATGCCCCCTAAAGGCTCCCGCTATGACACTTTAGTCTCCAGTCTGTAGAACTATTTAGAAAGCTGTGGAACCTTTAGGAGATGGGCATTGGCTAGCAGAAGCAAATCACTATGGATGGGCCTTGAAAGGCTGTAAAATGACCCACTTCTGGCCTCCTTTTTCTGCTTTCCTGGTCTACCAAAATGTTAGGAGCCTGGCCCCATATCCTACACCCTGCCATAGATGCAGCTACCCCAGACCCCACCATAGACGGATCTGCTCCACAGTCAGACCTTTCCCACTCTGGTGAACTGAAATCCCTCTGAAACCATAGACCATCATGAACCTTTCCTTCTTTGAGTATTTTGTCACAGAGGCAGGAAAAGTATCTAATACAAAAATGGTACCAGGAGTGGGGTCATTGCTGTGATAAATCTGACTATGTGGCTAGTAGTCTTTATAAATGGTTTGCAGGAGGAAATGTTTGGAAATGGAGACTAGAGAAGCCTTAGCACGCTATGATCAGAACTCAATAGGCAATTTGTGGTAAGTGTTCAAAAGACTGGAATTGATTGGCAGGAAGAAACAGAACTCTCAGCCTTCAGCTAAGAGCCATGGTGAGGATGGGAGAAGGACACTCTTTTTATTTTATTTATTTATTTATTTATTTATTTATTTATTTATTTATTTATTTACTTACTTATTTATTTATTTATTGAGTAGAACCAAAACTTATTCTAAGCCACAGTCATCCTAGGGTCCCCCCTGCCATATAGCCTCCCTGGTTCTGTGGGTTGCAGTCTGATTGTTCTTTGCTTTATATCTAGAATCCACTTATGAGTGAGTATATACCATGTTTGTGAAGGACACTCTTTAAGTAGAAATGGACCCAGTTTTCCACTGCTCCATGTAAGTCCAGCTATGAACAATTCCACCTGACTTCACTTATGCCTTATGGAAAGAATTCCTCAGAAGAGATAGGCAAAGCTTATTTCTGGTACCCGCCCCCACACTTTCCTTTTCTGAGCACTTCAGAATGTAGTACTATAATCCCAGATACTAAAAAGCATGGAAGATGGCTTCAGAGTTCATAGTTTGAACCCCAGTTCCACTGTTGGTGTCCAAGATCTTGACTTTCTGCTCTGCAGGTGGGAGAGGACAGTGCGTGGCCTCTTGTCCTTAGGAGGAGAAGGAAACTCCTTACATGGAGGACAAGGTAACTCAGCAGTTAGTGAGTTGGTCTCCGCTTGTTTCTTAAGAGCCATAAATTATCCCAGATGAAGATACTACGATGGGTGTGCTGGCTAGTTTTATGTCAACTTGACATAAGCTAGTCATCTCAGAGGAGGGAATATCGGTTAAGAAATTGCCTCCATAAAATCAGGCTGCAGTCAAGTGTGTAGGGCACTTTTTAATTTGGGATTGATTTTGAAGAACCCAGCCCATTGTGAGTGGCGCCATTTCAGGGCTGGTGGTCCTGGGTTCTATAAGAAACAGGCTGAGCAAGCCATGAGGAGCAAGCCAGTAAAGAGCATCCCTCCATAGCCTGCACATCAGCCCCTGCCTCCAGATTTCTGCCCTGCTTGAGTTCCTGTCCTGACTTCCTTCATTAATGAACAGTGACATGGAAGTGTGAGCCAAATAAACCCTTTCCTCCCCAAGTTGCTTTCGGTCATGGTGTTTCCTCACAGCAATTGTAACCCTAAGACAATGGGTAAATAGGTATAGGTGTTGGTTGATATAAGTCTAGACACAGATAATTTTCCTCTAGAAGCTTCAAATATCCCCCTGGAAATAAAATTCCCTTGAGTCAGAAAAGCCCTCTGGGAGCTCAGAGGTATCTTAGTTCTTCCTCGTCCCTTTATTTCTACAGCTTCAAGAGATGGAATCTGTGTGTCCAGCTGAAGAGCAAAGGGACTCATCAGCTCCTTTCTGAGTGACTTCTGTGGGCCTGGCTCTGTACAAGACTCTGAAATCCACCATAGACAAGGTGGTGTCTGCTGCCTCCAGACTGCCTCCAGGTGTCAGTGAATCGAGTGGACCTTGAACTCTTCAGTTAACAGTCACCCCACTCTCAGGCAATGGGGCTCAAGGAGTTCAGTCAGAGAGCAAGATGGTAGGGTGCTGATCACCCCTCACCCCACAATTGTCCTTATGCCAGGGCAACACCAGACCTACCGCTGCACAGAGGTACATGCCACCCCTTGAACAGCCTCTTTGTTCTCTGTATTTCAATGACCTTGGAGCTTAGAATTTATGAGGCTACTAAAGTCATATAACTTGGCAGGGTAGCCCATGATCCATCATTTACGGAAGGGCAAAGGGTTGTTTCTATTGAACCTGTACATGGCATATAAGAGCAGTCACTTCAAGGAGCAGATAGTTATAAATCCCACGTTTGTCCTCAGCAGGTCATCATAGCTCATGCCCCATTGAGGCTTGCCTTCTGTTACACAGAGAGTTTTGAGAGTGTCTGTTCAAAGCATGCAGCATTGTTGAGATATTTCCCTTATTCTACTCACTTTGAAGAAGAGAAATGGCCCTTAAGGGCACAATGACAGTATCTGACAGTCACACCAAGAGTTCACAGTTTATAACACCTTTTTACCCCTCTTATCTCAGCAGCAGCTCATGATAATCCTGGGACAGAGGAAGTAACCTAGACAAGGCAAGTAGCCTGTCCAAGAGCAGACAAGTAGTGTCCCTGTGGCAAACACTGTACTGATGGAGTTCTCCTCCATCAGCTGAGCTGCTGAGGCATGTGTAGGTGAGGGAGACGTGTTCTAATGCTTCCACACTTCAGAGAAGGCAGAAACCTGGCCATTCCTTCCTCCTCACCCCAACTATTTTGAGGGCATCTTTGGTGTTCAAATTTGTCCAACAGCAAGATGAAATATGAACATTTTTAAGCCCCTCAGAGAGTAAGTCCTGGCAACTCAGACACATGGGAACTACAAGATGACCATGCCCAAAATATCCCAGGAGGTCCCAGTTGACTGTTGAGGAAATGTCAGAATGAATGCTCTTGATAAACTCTCTCCATGTAACTAAGATGGAGATGTAACTCCATCTGGGTTGAAGAGAAAAAAGAAAGAAAGAGGAAGGAAGGAAGGAAGGAAGGAAGGAAGGAAGGAAGGAAGGAAGGAAGGAGGGAGGGAGGGAGGGAGGGAGGGAGGGAGGGAGGGAGGGAGGGAGGGAGGGAGGGAAGGAGAGAAGGAAGGAAGGAAGGAAGGAAGGAAGGAAGGAAGGAAGGAAGGAAGGAAGGAAGGAAGGAAACTTTCAGGAAGCAAAAGAGGATTGCTGAATGTTGAAAAGAGTAGAAACGAAAAGATGTGTTCACCCTTGGAGATCATTCTTGAGGGCTCTAGACCAGAAAAGAGCCAGCTGGAAAGCTTCCCCGGCTGCCCTCCACAGCCCTCGGGGTTCTGGTGCGGCCTCTGCAGCTCCCGGGGGTGCCATCCCAGACAGGACTATTTATTTTTATTTTTTATCCTCTGATAGAAATAATAGGATTCATCAATAATGTCTTGGTTTTAGGCTCATTTGGGAAATCCAAAAATGTGCCACAAAAATAGCATACTCTGATCGATTTTACTATAATATTTTGGACAATGTAATTACAGTTGGATTCCCCAGAAAGAGTTTTAGTGTCCTTTCTGGGCTAAGGACAGGCCACTGGAAAAAGAATCTGATGGCCTTCAGATGGCTAAAAATTGATGATGCTGGATCAATGGGGTACTCTTGGTTTTTCTTTCTTTTTTTCGTGTGTGTGTGTGTGTGTGTGTGTGTGTGTGTGTGTGTGTGTGTGTGTGTGTGTTTAAGTCAGAGGAGTCAGTTCTCTCCTTATACCATGTGGGTTCCAGGGGTCAAATTCAGGTCATCTGGCTTGGCAGCAAATGTCTTTAGCCATTGAGCCATCCTGCCAGCCCACAGCATGACGCCCTGTGATTTCACCTGCTACAGTGTGTGGTGGCACAGGAGTTCCATCTGTCTTTGGGTTCACTGTAGGCTCTCTTGGACCCCTGGCATGCAGTGGGTGCTGTCTGGCATTGCTTGAAGGTACAGCCTAGTCTGGAGTGAGAGGAGAAGGCCCACTGGGAGATGGAAGATACAGAGGGAAAGGCAGAAGGAATCTGGACAGGGGAGCATCTCTATGGTAGGGCAGGCAGGAGGACAAAGTCTCTGCCAGCCCACCAGAGACCTGGAGACAGAGATGTCACAGGGAGGAGTCTCACATGGGTCAGGTGGAAACGGCTGGGCCTTGTACCACCACCTAGCTCAGTCACAGTCTGGGGTTCTTTGGATGAAGAAGGACCTCAGCTTGCAAGCTGAGGAGGATCCCATAAACAAGCAGCTGGAGGCTGTCAGCTAAATGCAGGGCTAGTCCCTTTGTGAGGAGCCATCTGAAGTACCAGTCTCTGGTTCTGCTGCCAAGGGCCAGAGGCATCTGGGTTGGGCCAGGGAACATACAGAGAGGACCTTAGTGGATACTGCTGCACAGTAGTATCTAGGCCTTTCTAACTGAAAGAGACATTAACCGTAACTCTTCACAGGAACAGCACACTCTATAGGACTCGGTGATGCTCACTCCTACAGACTATTTGTAGTCGTTGCTGTTAGCTGTTCCATAGGAATTGATAACACAGGTCAATAACGATGGAAAAGAAGGCCTGGGGTATAGCTCAGTGGTAGAGTGTTTTCTGGGCAGACCCACATTCACGTAGTTGTAGAAAGTGTAGGCACCAGGTCCTGACTGGTCACAGGCTGAAGATTCAACTTCATCTACAATCTTTACCATGTAACAGGGATAAACTGAGAATAGACCTGGTTAAGGTCACCACTGAGGAAGCTACAGAGGACACCATGCCCAGTGAAAAAGGCTACTCCGGATCAAGGAGGCCATGCCCAGCTGAGTCTTAGCCAAGGAGGACCCTGAACCAGCTGCTGGCCTTTTGGTAAATCAGCTGAAAGCCTCAGAGTCTTGAGTCCCCATGAGGGGTCCCCAGCCCCAGTGATCCCATAGCTGTTAGCCATGCCTGGGGACTCTGGAGGAGGAGGGATAGGAAAGAAGAGCTACCTGCAGGGGCAGTGTGACAGAGGGCAGCTCCCAGGGCCACTGAGAGCTGAGCCCAAGAAAGTTGGGACCGTGGAGCCACAAACTGGCTGGCACAAGAGCAAGATGCCCGCTGGGAGAGTAAGCACAAGATCAGAGCTGATTCTCCCATCCACAAGTCTCATCCCTACCCTTCCTTCTCAGTGAAGTTCTGAGCACAGGTCGGGTGTTTGATTCTGAGCACAAACCTTTCCGTACCCGAGTCAAGTGGACCACGCTGGGGTACACGCTCGGCATGGCTTCCTGCTTCTCCAGGACAGCACATTCTGTCCTGCCTGTGGACACGCTTCCCAGAGCCAGGTGAGAGGAACCCTGTGGCCTCAGAGATAATTAGTTTGTGATCCAGCAGTTTTAGGAAATGACTCACCGGCTCCTCCCCTGACAGGTGAAGGACTCTCAGGAGATGGAGGAATGAGAGAGTGTGTGTGTTTGGGGCTTCCTTTCTGTCACTCGGTGACTGTCCCCAACAGTCTCCAGCTAAAGAGGACATTGAGGATTCAGGGATGAATTTATCAGTGGGTGGATGGAGATGCTGGTAAGATCCCACCACTCTGACAAAGCTTGTGCCCATTCAGTTGCAGGGACTGTGGCCCCACGTGATTCCAGTTCGACGCTCATGGCCTGTCTCTCACCTTCACTGAGCCATGGCTCACCCCTCACCTTATTCACACTATCTCTCAGGAGAGTCTCCTGATTTTAAACAGGCCAATCCTGTCCCTGCTGCCTTCTGAAATGTTCCTGCCCTCCCTTCCATGCATGCACACAGCTTTTTGTTCCTAAGCAGTTCTCATACTTGGCATATTTGTTTGCACATTATTTGCATGGTGTTCATTTTCTCATGAGAACATGACCTGCCTGGAAGCAGAGTCCTTACTGTCTTGTTCTCTGCTCAGTCCTGAAGGCCCGGGATAGCCCGTAGTGGACAGTGAAAGGATGTATGGATGGCACTGAGGCTGCCCCATCACCCAGCACATCCCATGGTGTATCACTGCCCTGACTATTTATTGGATGAATAAATGAAAGAAGAAGGTCAGGACTCATGCTCATCACAACAATCCCCAATGCGACCAAGGAAGGTTTCCTGAACAGCATTGGGACAGCAGGCCTTTGAAGAAATTGCCAAAGAGGAAGAGCCACATGGCAAGAAGCCAAGGAGAACCATGAATGGGCTCTCTAGACCCCTGGGGTCATTCAGAAATCTGGTCTAAGAAAGGTAGGAGGAAGGAAGGGATGGGAAGAAGGAGGAAGTGAGGGAGGGGGAAATTGTGCAGATAGAACAGGCTTATCTCTAAGTGGTCCTGAACTACTTACATCTATGAATCATTAAGTCAGACTTACTCTGGACTTGCTGCTGTCCATATTTCCCATAAGCTGATGATTTTCTTCGAGTTCTTCTTTACACTTCTGCAGTCAAAGTTCTTCCCTACAGCGCCCCTCATCAGCCAGGGGTGGGATTGCAGGGAGTCATTTACCCCATAGATTCCAGATCTCATCCATCAAGTTGACAACTGAGGTTAACCACCACAGTTGTTACATAACTTTGGTCAATCTATGCATGTGCAGGTCGTACATCCCATAATTTTAAGCATAGGTATACTTCATCACGCATACATAGGAGATTGTAAATATGTTTTTTTTTTCTTCTGACAGGTCACTTCAAGGCCTGGCATTCTTTACACTGGTCCCAGGGAACTAGAAATCCTCAATCCTGTGGTCCAACATCATCTTAATGAGTTACATCAATGGTGATTCTATTTCCTCCCAGTCGCATCCTAATGCTGTGTGTTAGACCTTTGACGTGTGAATTTTGAGGAGACCCAAGTCAATGCAGATATTTACAAGATGTTTTCACTTCAGCTTCTGATCAATATAAAAATATTGAGCTATTTTTTTTTCATATTAAAACTCTGAAACACAGAGTTGAATTTTACACTGAGGCGTCTCCTTGGTGGTATGTTTTGCAGTTCATAACAGTTTACACTCACAGCACTAAATTTTCCTCAGCTACATTTCATCTATGCTTACTATTTAACACATTTCTAGCTGAAAAAGAAGCATATGCCCAAGGTTTTCAAAACATACTTTAAAGTTGTCCAGTGATTGAACCGAGTAGCTAATGAGCCCTCTCCTGTCACTATTCTGCATGAGAGCACACGGTGTTCTTTACCCTTACAGGCTGCTGCCATGCCCTTGAACTTCCTCCAGAGCCACAAGCGAGATCAACTGCTGGTTTTTACTACATGCCTGGTCGCAGGGATTTTGTTATAGCAACTAATAGTCTACAGCAGACGTTTAGGGGAGGGAAACTGTTATCTTAGCACGTGGACCAGCAGGTCTGAAGACACTGGCACCTTCCCTAGCAGAACCTGGAGGCCAAGTCTCATAGACTCTCTCACTAGTCTTCACTGCCTTCTCTGTGATAAGGAAGTTGGGGCTCAGAGAGGTTCAACAACTTGCCCAGGTCACACAGCATACTGGGTTCAGAGCTGGCATAGTCCTTCAGCAGAGGCCTGCTTTAGGAATGCTGGAGGCGGCTCTGTTCTTTGCAGTGACTTCTAGTTGTTCTTTCTATCTCCCCTGGAGCTTTGGTCTGCTGTTCTAATTCCCCTAGATCTCATATCTCATAGGAAACATAAATACGATGCAGTGGATACAGGCTCTCATGTGGCTTCACAGATGGTTCTGGACCCTAGTATTTTAATGGCTCTCTGATGTAGAGGGATACTAGCCTCCAGTTTAGCTTTCTTCCCAGTTCACAGGGTGTCCAGCTGTACTGGGCGAACGTAAGCACCTTCTAGGGTCCTGAGAAAGCCTTTGTTCTGAACCAGCCTGAGGCTTTGGAGTGTCTAATTCTGCTCCCTACCTTAGAATTGGTTGAACCTGCATGGACCATTTGCCCGGAGGAAGGGGAACAATAGCAGTGAGATTTCTGGTGCTATTGCTCCATGGTTGGAGTTCAAGCATGTACAATTTTAAATTAGGAAGTGATAATCATGTTGCAATGTAAAGTGCGCCTCTTCAAACTCCAAGCTGGAGAGACCACAGTGCATTCAATCCGTTGTTCAGTTCAATCATTCCATAGGCATTGACTGAGCACCTAATTTATGCCAGGCTCTGTACCAGGCCCTGGGGCTGTAGAAGGGGTGAGGAAGTTGGTGTTCGTGGAGACCCCTCTTCCAGTTTTGGAGACTGACTGGTCTACATATGGCGAGAAGTGTCCCGAAGGGCATATGAGGAGATGGACGGCATTTAAGGAGCTGAGTAAGTGCAGGGAAGGTTGGAAAAGTCATTCTGAACAGAGGGGACAGAAGGCAGAAAGGCCTTGGGGCAGACAAGGGCTTGGTGTGTGCAAGGACAGACAGAAGGCCGGGGCAGCCAGCCCTGACTGCGGAAGTCGGCAGGCTGACGTCAGAGCAGTCGGGGGGGGGGGGGGGGGGGGGGGGAGGGGAGGGTGGAGGGGAGCTTCCAGGGCACAGGGAACGGTTCGGAGTACAGTGGGAGTGACTGGAGGAAGACGGAAGGTTGACAAGCCAGGGCATGCAGCTACCAAAGGGCTTGCTGTGCAGAAGACAGACCAAGGGAGCAAGGGGAAGCAGGGAGGTCCAGCTCGAGAAGGGTCCTGGGGAAAATGTCACACAGGCTTGGAGTAGTCCCAGTTCTAGATGTAGGCTGTCATCTGTACTTCCAAGAGTTTCAAACCACACTTAGCCTCATCATTTAGTAGACACCGATCTTGGAGGTAGCTAACCTGTGGATAAGCAGATGCAACACACAGACGTTAGGCTAAGAGCTATAGCAGACCGGTAAAAGCATAGTAGCCACTGCAGTGGAGAGTTTAGATGTTCATCGAGTTCTTATCCAGGACTAAGCCTGAGCTAACGAGGTTGTGCCATCCCATTTGAACTCTAGCTCAACTCTCTCGGGTGTGTACTAATGTCCTTCTGAGCATATGTAGCCAATCAGATCGAGTGAGGAAGTAATGGACCAGGATGTGGATCCAGACCTATATGGCTCTCACCTAACATCAGAGAGATGCTCTTCGAGGTCCCCTTTGGGGTTTGGTTTTGTGTTTTCCCATGTTATCATCACAAGTGGGTTTCAGGCTCTATGGAGAAGACAGCAAATGCATCCAAGAGAAAGAAGCCTATTCCTTTCCTATGACTCTCCCGGGAGACCAGCACCCACTCATGGTGAGTTTTAGTAACACCTGTCCAGTGAAGGACGGAAGGAAGGAAGGAAGGAAGGAAGGAAGGAAGGAAGGAAGGAAGGAAGGAAGGAAGGAAGGAAGGGAAGGAGGCAGGAAGGAAGAAGCCCAAGCCATTCAGTCGTTGCCCACCCAGAAACTGCTTTGTCTCTTTGCCCACAACGCCTTGCTCATGAGCAGAACAAGTGGGGAGCTGGCCTGGGAGTGAATGAGATAAACAGTAAACCATGGCACGTCATGAATAAATTATCAGCGAGCTGAGGTGTTCTCAGCTGACAGGGGGCCAAACTGTTGTTTGTTGAAACAATGGCAAGAACAGCAGTTCAAATACTTGATTCAAGAGTTTGGCTCAAACCATACCAACCTGGACGAATTTGACCTGCAAAGATTTGGCGGCTTCAGCTTCCAATCTGGCTAACCAGGCTTCTTTAACAGGGTTTGAGAACCAAACGTGAACCAAACAAAGGTCACGGGAACCACTCTCCCAACAGAGGTTCCATGCAGTTAAATTCATTACTGTATCGTGATTGCCGCTGTTATTAGACCATTAACGCTGGGTGTTAAGGAGTCTGGCTACCTCTGATTTTCTTTCTTCTTTTCATTTCCTTTTCCCCAGAATGGAGAAAGAAGACAGGAATGGGCTGTTGGAGCCATGGGACTCTGCCATTAATTGGGCTGTGGAAACTCGTGCACAAACCTGAGCTATTATGACGGGAAATACCCTTTCCCTTCCCACTTCATTTATCTGAATCGAGTTGGCTGCCTTTCATGAGGACACTCAAATAATCCGGTAAGACATTTCTCATCACTAACAAATGCCACCCTAGTGATGCCAAAGCAAAGCGAGTGCCTACAGGTTAGAAGGGGCGTTTGTCAGAGCCTGGCATGATTACCTTCTGAGGACTGGGTAAACGCCGTTCTGTGAGTGAAAAGCCAGCTTCCACACCAGATTGCTGTAGCATCACTAAGTACAGCTGCTTTCCCAGTTCCATGCTGGAGAACAAAACACCCAGGGCTTATGTGTGCTAGGGAAGCACCCTACACTGAGATAGGAGTGGATGAGAAGGTAAAAAGAGGCCAAGTTGGCTGGAATAAGTCATGCTGATGTTTGGCCCTCGTGTTTGAAGTAGGAGAGGCATTCCCGTGTTTTCATGATATTCTGACAACTCCCCAACCCAGAGCATTGGCTCGACTTTACCATGTTATCTTGCTGCCCAGAGCAGAAGACTACGGTCGGGTCAGTCTTCTTCTCCCTCTCCTGAAGGCTTCTGTGGACTCAGTAGGAGAATCTATGTCTCCTCCTTCCTTTGCATGTTGTATAGGCTTCCACGTGCCACGGCTGGGGGCCCTTTCTCCATCTTCAAAGCCCATCACTGTCACTACCTCCTCTGTTTATATTGTACCTCTCCTCCATAATCTGTGCTCCTCCTGGCTCCTGTTTCCAAGGCCCCAGTGAACTACTGAGTCCCCCGAGTGATCCAGATTCACCTCTCCATCTCAGAAGCCTTCATTTACTCTCATATAGAAAGTGCCATGTGCCGCACATGGTAACCTATTCCCAGTTCTAGGGTTTAGGGTATGGGCATGTTGGCCTGTCTGCCTCAGAAAGGGAACCAGAAGGAGGTTAGTGGGGAAGGGTGGCTGGGCAATGCCCTGAATGCCCCCCACCCACCTCTACAACAGCTTTTCCTGAAGTACATCTTAGTGAAGGAAGGCTCCAGGTCCTGGTGGCTTTGTCCTTGGTCCATCCCTCGCCTGCTTTGTTGTTGCTTTGTTGTTTTGTTTTGTTTTATTTTGTTTTGTTTTGTTTTGTTTTGTTTTGTTTCGTTTTGTTTTGTTTGGCTCTGTCCAAAGTATCGGTCTCTTGAACTGCCCTGTCAAGGAGCTGTGGCCTGTGGTTAGCCAGTAAGAGGGACTGGAAGGAGGGGGATGACAAAGAGCGAGCTGGCATTCCACGCTCCTCTCACCTCAGGTTACGGCCAACTGTTCCATGAAATCCATCACACCACCAAGTCACACCTACCATGGCCCCCACCTCCTGGAGGGAGCTCTGACCCCTGGGCTCTGGTAATGCCACCTCTCCTCCTGGGAATTGTCATGGATTCCTGCTGCTGCTAGCTTCTGGACAACCTCTCTGTGGCCCTTGACATCTCAGGCCCCTATCACTGGCATGACCAATTGCTTCATTAAATTCCCTCTCTACACAAACCTGAAGTGGTTTGTTTTCCTGGCTGGATTCTGATTGATTAAGTTGGTAAGAAATTAAATAAGCTTCAGATAAAAATAGACACTTATTTCATGATACTCTCACCACTCAAATTAAGTTCTGAAATTCTTCTTTCTCTGGGATTTGTCTCAGCACCAGGTTTTTAAGCCAGACAAAAAGGTTCCCAACCAGTCTGCCAGCTTTCTAGACTTGTCACAAGTGACCACAATGTGGGCACTTAAAATCACAGAAATGTATTCTCAGCTCTGGAGGCTAGATGCTGAAAACCAAGGTGTCTGCAAAGCTGTCTTCCCTCCGCCTGCCTCTTGTGTGCAGCTTGGGTCCTGGAACCCTGACTAGGGACTGCCAGGGAATGAAGCTGGGGTCTGCAGGGGCCATGCACACTCTGATGGAGCAGCACCTGCTACTGCAATGACCCAGAACCTCGGCGTGTTTATTACAGGTGAAGGGTTAGCTAGTCTTGGTAGGAAGCCTCTAGGAAGAGGATACCGCAGTTGCTAGTTTTTGCACACACTGATGGTGACAGTCTGGAAACACTCATATAGATAGAAGGCCATGTCAGTTCAGACTCTGACCCATATGGGGGGAGGGCTTTGCCAATTTCCCACGGGTCCAAGGTGTCGGTCCCTGTCGTGACTATACCCATGTCAGCAATACGTGTTCACTCAGGACTCTACTCACTCAGGACTTCCTCTGCTCCTACACTAGAGAGCTCTGAAAGAAAGAGCTTGTGGCCTCTTCCAGCACCTGGAGCTATAAACATCCCTTGGCTTGAGGCTGCATCCCTCTGGTCTCTACTCCCATCCTAATGGGCTTCTCCCCTTTGCTGTCTCAGATCTCTCTGTGCCTCTCTTCAGGGGCCTTACTTGTCATTTACTTGGATTTAAAGCCCTTCAGGGTAACCCAGGATGATCCCACTGGAATACCCCTAACTTAGTCACATCTACAGATACCCTTTTACTAAATAAGGCCACAGACCCCAAACACTAATACACAGACACGGGGGCGGCGAGAAGGCTCATGGGTAAAGGTGCTTGTTGCTAAGCCTGAAGACCTGAGCTAGGTCCCCACAGGCAACCTGGAGGAGGAGAGAACCCATTTCTACAAGTTGTTCTTTAAACCCCCCCCCACACACACACACACACGCACATAGACACATAATAAACACATGCACTAAAACCTCAAATGCTTCTAAAAGATAGAGATACAGCATTTAGACAGAAGTGCCATTTAACCCACTACAGTGAGTTACGCTGCTATAGAGCCAATTGAAAATGTGTGCGTGTGTGCGTGCGCGCTCACCTTTATATGTTTCTGTCTGTCTCTCTCCCTTTGCCTCTCTGTCTCTCTCTCCATCCTTGTCTCTCTGTGTGTCTCTCTTTTTCTCTGTCTCTATCTCTCAGTTTCTCTCTGTCTCCCTCTATCCCCCATCTCTGTCTCTCTTTTCCCCCTTGCCACCCACCCCCCATGAATTCCATGAGCATCTTCTGCAGTTCCAGAAGGTCAGCTCTTAAAGAAACATGCTGTGTCCCCAGCAGATTCTGAAAGGCATCCTCTACCCACGCCCCCAGAAGCCGGTCAGTAGAAACAGTAGCCTTTGAACCCTGCCATACCCTTGGCCAATGCCAATCAGCAGAAAAGGGACCAGGGCTTCTCTGTGGAAAGATGTCATGGTTCCTTTTCTCCCTTCTTGCCCCAGCTCAGCAGCAGCGTTCATTCTTTGTAATCTAAATGTATGTTTCCTAGTTTATTCTTAGTACACGTCGGTCTGCTGAGCCAGAGGTTGGCCATCAGTGCAAAGTTCCTCACAGAGTCGTGCGAAGGCTTCACACACGCTGGTGCCCGTGCCTGACTCTAGCTGACGAAAGAGTAATAGTGACGCAAATGAAGACTTCGGATGGCTTCTCTAAGATTACACCCCAGCTACGGGTTCAGGACAAATAAAAGTTTGGACTGAAATATCGTTACACTGACTAATGCTCACCAAGAATAAACTGGAGAAATCATTCGGAGCAGAAATAGAACAAGTAATTGCCCTGAGTTTAAAAAAAAAAAAAATGGAAATAATGTGTTTCAAAGATGAGTCAAATTCTCTATCATTTTTTACGTAGGAGATAAGCAAAGTCCAACATAGAACATCTGTACAAACTCTTTAAGTGGAGGAGAGAAAACTGAGTGCTTTCAGAACACAGCCTAAGCCCGAAGATCAGTAGTTCAAAGCCAACCTCAGCTACATAGTGAATTAAAGGCTGACCTAAGCTACATGAGATACTCTCTGAGAAAAATAAAATAAAACAGAGTGCCCCTGGGGATGTGTGAATGGGCCTGTCTTTCCCTGTGGCTAGAACTTTTTGGATAGTATCTTACACAGTGCTATGCATACATTTGCTCTTATTCTAAGGAAACATGGAGTCAGGGAAGCTCAACAGTAAGAAGGTAACATTATTGGGTACGGACTCCACAAAGAACATTCTGCTGTGGTTAAAATGAGCATAGCCCCCCATAGGCTCATATGCTTAAATACTTGGTCCCCAGTTGGTGGAACTACCTGGGGAAGATTAGGAGGTGTGGCCTTGTTGGAGGAGGTGTGTCACTTGGGGGTGGGCTTTGAGGTTTCCAAAGCCCATGCCATTCCCAGTTAGCTCTCTCCACCACCAGGTACTTGTGGGTCAGTAGCTCTCAGCTACTGCTCCAACGACATGCCTACCTGCCTGCTACCACAATCTTCACCCTGATGGCTATGGACTCACTCTCTGAGACCGTAAGCCCACCCCACCCCCCATAAACTCTTTCTTCTATAAGTTGCCTTGGTCATGCTTTCTTCATAGCAATAGGAAATTAACTAAGACAGCCTACCTCCATGTAGAAAATCGATGGTCAAAATCCAGGCTTCATGGCACACACCTAAAATCCCAGCACTTGGGAGGCTGAGGCAGGAAGATGGGACTACATAGTGAGCTCAAGTCTGGGTGACATACAGAGACCTGATCTAAAAAAAGAAGAAGAAGAAAAAGAAAACAATTAAAATAAACAATAATAAGGAAAGGAAAGCAGCTGTGAGCTGGCCAACTCAAATTGTGGTTGTAATGGGGTGACAGGTGAGTATGGGTGCTGGGGTAGAGATGGCGAGAGGGGCAGCAGGAAGGGACAGTCAGAAAGTAGAAGAATGGGGAGAGGAGAGGGAACCCCTGTGGTCAGTGTCACCATCCCTCCTGGTGAGAGCCCAGGATCTGTGCCCTGTGGAAGGAAGACCTCGGGCCAAACAAAAACAAAAACAACAAAAAAAAAAAAAACTAAGAGGGATACTTGCAAAAACATGCAAGGAAGCTAGAAAAAAAATAATAACAGGTACTGGGGAAAAAAAAAACCCAACACCTGTCAAGCCAGCCAGCAAGGCACACTTGCAGGAGCATGCAGCACTCAAGTCAGGGGAAGGGTGTTCCACTGGGTCATCAGCACCTGTCACAACAGGCTACAGGATTTTTTTTTTCATGTTCTACGACCAGACAGTGGTATAGTTCCTTTGTCTGTGGTTCTATTTCAGGAGTGAGAGGTTTTGAATTTCTTTCTGCTTATGGGCTAGGACAGTTCTGCTGTGGGACGGTCTGTATGTCAAATTGCTCTGATTGGTCAACAAATAAAACACTGATTGGCCAGTGGCCAGGCAGGAAGTAGGTGGGACAAGGAGAGAGGAGAATTCTGGGAAGCAGAAGGCTGAGGCAGAGAGACACTGCCAGCCACCGCCATGACCAGCAGCATGTGAAGACGCCGGTAAGCCAACAGCCACGTGGCAAGGTATAGATTTATGGAAATGGATTAATTTAAGCTATAAGAACAGTTAGCAAGAAGCCTGCCACGGCCATACAGTTTGTATGCAATATAAGTCTCTGTGTTTACTTGGTTGGGTCTGAGCGACTGTGGGACTGGCGGGTGACAGAGATTGTCCTGACTGTGGGCAAGGCAGAAAAACTACATCTACAAATGGCGCCCAACGTGTTGGCAAGAGTTTCCACTTAAAACCTGAGTAAAGATTCTAAAACAGAACTAAAAACAGCTTCCTAATTGTCTCTCTCAAATGAGTAGCAGCTGCCGGTTTGAGTTACTGGTGGGTTCCTGGCATGTGCGCTTGACCTGCAGTATGGTGGGAATAAGGCCTCTGTAAGTGGCACATTAAGCTGCGTCGTAGATTTAGCCTTTGCTAGTATAAAACAACAAAAAAAGAGGTTTCTGAGCTACATGCTGCTTTGATAAGAAGCATAGACCCACTATTTCTGAGAATTGATGGCTCCCAAAGCTGGCGGAAAACGTGCCATGTTGGGAAGCTGAAGTGGGCGGAGCCAGCAGCCACAGCGCCTTTTCAGTCTTAGAAGGCTGCAGTTTAAAGCAATAGGCTCAAGGTAATATAAAACATAAGCCACATAAAGATGGCTACCACACAGAGAATCTGGATTATGTTCTCTTTGATATTCGTAACTGAAGAAAAACATTTGATTGCAAAAGCTGTTGAGTTATGCCAAAATGTATATTTTAAAGGTACCTTGACTTCAAAGTTTGGCTCTAAGGATATATTGCTTTGGAAAAGAGGCTCTGCTTTTGTTTCTACAGAAAGCCAGAGGCTATGGATTTGTTCCAGATTAAGGTACATCAGGTTTGACCAGCCAAGACCACCTGAAAGGTCTCCAATGACACCATGGCCCAAATGATCCAACATCCAGAATCGTTTCAAGGCAACTGGCTCAGATGATACAGTCTCACGGACTACTCCATGATCCTAAAATTTTCTTTGTGTCCCCATAAGATACAGCACCCCCCTCCAGCAGGAAGTAGTAAGAGAAGGTACGCCCAAATTCCCAAATATACCAAGCTGGCTTTGGAGATGTATAAAAGTTAAAACCTTCCTTTTAAAAAAAAAAGAAAAGGGGAAGTGCTGTGGGATGGTCTGTATGTCAAATTGCTCTGATTGGTCAACAAATAAAACACTGATTGGCCAGTGGCCAGGCAGAAAGTAGGTGGGACAGGGAGAGAGGAGAATTCTGGGAAGCAGAAGGCTGAGGCAGAGAGACACTGCCAGCCACCTCCATGACCAGCAGCATGTGAAGATGCCGGTAAGCCACCAGCCACGTGGCAAGGTATAGATTTATGGAAATGGATTAATTTAAGCTATAAGAACAGTTAGCAAGAAGCCTGCCACGGCCATACAGTTTGTATGCAATAAGTCTCTGTGTTTACATGGTTGGGTCTGAGCGGCTGTGGGACTGGCTGGTGACAGAGATTTGTCCTGACTGTGGGCAAGGCAGGAAAACTCTAGCTACACGGTTCCACTCTGATTCAAGGTGGAGATGGTTTTCATCCTCTTTGGTCTCTCCCACCCAACTTCTGCCTCTGGAGCTCTGGACAGACTTCCCAAATCTTTGGAGGAGTCCACCTACCTCTCCACACTGCTCCCTGGTGATCAGCGTCCTACCTGGAAGGGACTGGAGTGACAGGAGTTTAGAGCCCTGCTGTGGGAAGTTCTCTATGCTGTGAATGTGTTCCTATGATTGATTGATACATAAAATGCTGGTTGGCCAGTTGCCAGCCAGGAAGTATAGGTGGGACTAGCAGAGAGGAGAACTGGGGAAACAGGAAGGAAGAGTCAGGGAGACGACTGCCAGGTGCAATGAGGAGAAGCAGGATGTAAGATACCAGTAAGCCAAGAGTCACATGGCAACTTATAGATTAATAGAAATGGGTTGATTTAAGATATAAGAGCAGATAGCAAGAAGCCTGCCACGCCCATACAGTTTGTAAGTAATATAAGTCTCTGTGTGTTTAATTGGGCCTGAGTGGCTACAGAAGCCAGGTGGACACAGAAATACTCCAGTTACAGGGCCCTAGGCAGATGTGCCTGAGAAGCTGCTGGGCTCACTTCCAAGTCTTGGTAAGGGAAAATAGGGGTGAATAGTGACCCCCAGGTCCATGTCTACCTACAATGCGACTGTGTTTATTACTTTACACGTGGTCAGGACAATGAGCTTGACAAAAGCAACTAAAGAAAAGGCTGATTTGGGGTCACAGTTTGGGATTACAGCTCATCACAATGGGAAGTCATGGCCAGAGGAGGGTGAAGCAGCTGGTCACATTTCATCCCCAATCAGGAAGCAGCAAGAATTGAGTGCGGTACTCAGCTTGATTTATCCTGTTAACTGAGTTCAGGACCTTATCCCATGACTGGGGTCACATACCATTGTGGAATATCTTTTTTTTTTTTTTTTTTTTTTTTTTTTTTTTTTTTTTGAGACAGGGTTTCTCTGTGTAGCTTTGTGTTTTTCATGGAACTCACTCTGTAGCCCAGGCTGGCCTTGAACTCACAGAGATCCACCTGCCTCTGCCTCCCAAGTGCTGGGATTAAAGGCATGCGCCACCACCGCCTGGCTTATGTTACATTATTTTATGTTGTATTTGTTTAACTCTGTGAAGCTGTGTTACTTTGTCTGTCCAAAACACCTGATGGTCTAATAAAGAGCTGGCCAATAGCAAGGCAGGAAAAAAGATAGGTGGAGCTGTCGGCAGAGAGAATAAATAGAGGGAGAAATCTGGCAGAAAAGGCGAAAGGAGCAAGAGAACGAGGAGAGGTAGATGCTAGGAGCTAACCACACATCCACACAGCCAGCCCCAGAGTAACAGTGAAAATAAGAATACAAAAGTATGTTGTGGGGTGTCTTTCTGTATGCTGTGAATGTGTGTTGCTCTGATTGGTTGATAAATAAAGCTGCATTGGCCTAGGCAAGGCAGCTTAGAGGCAGGCGGGAAATCCAAACAGATACATGGAGAGAAGAAAAGAGAGAGGGAGAGACGCCAGCCTGCCATCAAAGGACCAAGATGCCCATAGACCAGTAATGCCACAGCCACGTGGCAACATATAGATTAATAGAAATGAGTTGAGTTAAGTTGTAAGAACTAACTAGCAAGAAGCCTGCCATAGGCCATGCAATTGGTAATTAATATTAAGCCACTGAATGATTATTTTATAAGCAGCTGAGGGACCGAGGGGCCAGGCAGGACAGGACCAACGTGGGACCTTGGGCTGTGGAGACCATAGAAACCTTCCAGGTACAGAAGTAAGAAAAGGAAAAAGCCCAGAGGCAAAAGGTAGCTGGATAATTTAAAGTTAAGAAAAGCTGGCAAGAAACAAACCAAGCTAAGGCTGGACATTTATAATTAAGAATAAGCCTTCATGTGTGATTTATTTGGGAGTTGGGTGGCAGGTCCCCCCAAAGAGCAAAAACAACCAACAACCCACAATTAGAGTGGGTCTTCCCAACCAATTAACCAAATCTAGATAATCCTTCACAGGCATGCCCAGAGGTTTGTTTCCATGGTGATGATCCTAAATCCCATCAAACTAAGAATCAAGAAAAACCTGCACAATGACTTTATTTGGAAAGGAGGTCTTTGAAGGTTTCATAATTAGTTAAGAATCTAGAGATGACGGCATCCTGAGTCCAGGGTGGGTCAGAAATCGTGTGAAGAAGAGGACACAGGACACAGAAAAGATAAAGATGTGGAGATGAGGCAAAGGATGGAGTGGCAGGTCTGTAAGCCACAGAACCAGGAGCAGGCAAGGAGGGCTCATCCTGGGGCTGTAGAAGAAGTTTGATGCTGTCCTTGATTTTGACTGTGACCTCCAGAGCCATTAGGAGGGTTAACTTGTGCTGTTTTTAGCCGCACTTATGGTCTTCTTGCAGAAGCTCTGAGAAACCTGTCAGATGGAGAGGAGCTAGTGTGGACAGAATGTGAGGGAGGAAGGGAGGAAGAATGGGCCCAGACAGGAGGCCCATCCTTCTGCTGAAACAGACAGACAAACAGAACAAGAACAATGTATGCTTGTGACTTTGCTGGCTCACTTGTGGTTATGAAATTAGACAATAGTCCCAATTAAAATGAAAAAAAAAAGTAAAATATCTCTCTCATTAAAACCTTCAAATGCTAGCTGGGCAGTGATGGTGCAAGCCTTTAATCGCAGCACTTGGGAGACAGAGGCAAGTGAATCTCTGAGTTTGAGTTTGGTCTGGTCTATAGAGCAAGTTCCAGGACAGCCAGGGCTACACAGAGAAATCCTATCTCTAAAACAAAACTTTCAAATGTTGACTATATGCTGCAGGATGTTCTATATGTTAAGTGTGTTGCTCTGATTGGTTAATAAATAAAACACTGATTGGCCAGTAGCCAGGCAGGAAGTATAGGCGGGATAAGAAGAGAGGAGAATTCTGGAAAGTGGAAGGCTGAGGCAGAGAGACACTGCCAGCTGCCACCATGACAAGCAAGATGTAAAGTACCAGTAAGCCACAAGCCACATGGCAACTTATAGACTAATAGAAATGGGTTAATTTAAGATATAAGAACAGCTAGCAAGAAGCCTGAGCCATTAGGCCAAACAGTTTAAATAATATAAGAGTCTGTGTGTTTATTTTATAAGTGGGCTGTTGGACTGCCGGGGCTTGGTGGGACCTGGAGAGAAAATTTCAGCTACAACTATATGTCAAAAATGATATAAGATTTTAAATATATTGAATTAAATAAATATTAAAAGCAATTACACTATACTTTTTTAAAAAGTTCTAAGATCAGGGTTTTTTTTTTTTAACTTATTCTTCTTTTGTGTGTGTTTTGCCTGCATGTATGTATGTGTACCACATAAGTGCCTGGTGCCTTCAGAGGCCAGAACAGAATGTTGGATCCCCCTTGAACTGGAGTTGTAGGTAGTTATGAGCCTCTGTATGAGTGCTTGGCATTGAACCTGGTCCTCTAGGAGAGCAGCCAGTCCTCTTAACCATTGAGCTCCTTATTGTATTTCTTTACTATGGTGACCAAAAGCGTAAACAATTATATGTGTGCCTCATGTGATCTTTCCATTGGACAGTTTCCAGGGGACAGCAAACATGGCCCCAGGTCAAATCCAGCTCATTGATTGTATTTGTGAATAAAGTTTTATTGGCATTAGCTATGTCCATTTCTTTATATGTAGTTTCTGGCTGCTTTAATACTGTAGAGATACAACTGAGTAAACTCATTGAAAGCCACATGGCTTGCAAAACTTCAAATGCCTACTGCCTGCTCCTTTGCAGAAAATGTCAGAGGGAGACTCATTCAAAGATGGACCAAGTCTCTGAGCAGCTCTCAGCCGAGGAGAGCTTCCCACCCAACCTGTCCAATCCTCCCATGCCCACAGCATCTTCTGAAAAAAATGTTTATCTTCTGGTCTCTTAACTGACCAGAAGCCTATAAAGCATTAGTGAGTGGCCTCCAAGAAGGACTGTTTCTGGTAGGAGAGTGGAACACAAGTCAGGAAGAGACACGTTGAAGCTTTGCTGAAGACTGTGGTCCAGAGGCTAAGATGTGGGGTGAAACTTCTCTCTAGGGTTGGTATGCCATTTGGAGAAAGCCTAGCCATAAGGGTCACAGAGGTTAACCACCAGCTTTTCCTAACTGCTCACACACAGGGCATTTTAACCATGTGTTAGCCATTCTTAGTTGTCAACTTGACTACGTCTGGAATTAACAAAAACCCAAGTGGCTTGGTACGCCTGTGAGGGACTTTTTTTTAATTAAATTATTTGAAGTGGGAAGACCGACTTTGAATCCAGATCTTTTGAAATGGGAAGATCTATCTTTACTCTGGGCCACACTTTCTGCTGGCAGCCTATAGAAAGGACATGTGAAAAAGAAAGCTTGTTCTCTTTGCTTGCTTGCTCTTGCTAGCAAGTCCATTCCTTCTCTAGAACCTGCCTCTTTGGAGTTCTGGTATATACTGAAGACTTGTTAAGACATCCAGCCCCATGGACTGAACAACTACTGGATTATTGGGCCTCCAATTGCTAGACAGCCACTGTTGGACTAGCTAGACCACAACCTATAAGCCATTCTGTTAAGTGCCCTTTAGATAGATGATAGGTAGTTGATAGATAGATGATAGTAGATATAAATAGGTGGTAGATAGATGATAGATAGATAGATAGATAGATAGATAGATAGATAGATAGATAGATAGATAGATAGATAGATAGATAGATAGATAGAGATAGATAGATAGATAGATAGATAGATAGATAGATAGATAGATGATAGATAGAGATAGACAGAGAGACAAACAAATTCTGTCAGTTCTATTCCTCCAGAGAACCCTGACTAATACAACCCCCACCATCACTGGGCTGTGGTTGTTTATACCTTTTTAGGAACAACAGTTCTCTTTGGAAACAGACCCCTAAGTGTGTGCCTAGCACTTTCTGCCAGGCATAACCACGGCTAAGGAGTTGGGCCCTCAGGTGAGTGTAACAAATGGGAAAGGTCCAAACACATAAGCCAGGTGCTCTCTCCTCACCCCATCGCCTAGGCCCTGAGCTCCCCTTTGCAGCCCTCTGCCTACCTAGCTGGGCCAGAAGCCTGCCCCCTTCACACCACATTTGCCATGCAGTTATTTACCTGTGTCCCTGACAACAGCAGTGCCCTGGGCATCAATCCTCCTTCCTCTGACATGCCTCAGAAGGCATGTCTTCAGCCTGTGGGAGAATTCACCCCGATGTGGAGGGCCCTATTACCAGGCACAGCGTGCGGCCCACAGGCCAATCCCAGGCCTCTCCTGTTCTTTTTATGTAAATGGAACTGTTTCCTTGAGACAGAGTATACTGTGTGTGTGTGTGTGTGTGTGTGTGTGTGTGTGTGTGTGTGTGTGTGTACAACCCATTCCATTGTCCACCATGACCCACCTGTTGGGGGAAGGGATATTGGAAATACTGACAGAAAATCTCTACTTTGAGTTTGGCCACCCACCACCCTGTGTCATCTGTAGAAATTCCAAGGTGACATTTCAGAGATAGGCTAGAGACAGTGAATGCCAGGTGGTGCCACCTGCCCCTGGGGTTATCATAATGGATGGGGCTTCCCTTCCTGGGGGTTTATTTTTAGGCCTTGAGATTGATGACAGGTGGAAAGGCATTCTTCTGTACTGGTTCCCTCAATATACCATTTTACTATTGCTTATGGCGTTTAATTTTTATAAGTATTTTGTTCCAAGCTTTTAGAAAGTCCTCTTTTCCTCAGTTCAATAAACTTTACCTTCTGGATTTTACGGGTTTGGGGAGAAAAGGATTAACTCTTCAATTATTTGGAGCGGGGGTGAGGGGGGGGAGAATGAGGTAAACTGGCATTGGCATTTCTTTTCTCTCCCAACATAATTATTCAGTCATCCTCTCTTTCCCTTTTTATTATATTTCTCCAGCAAAAATCCTCTCTTGAGGTCTGTATTCATTACAGCCTGGATTGACTGCAGAGGCTAGCTTTTGGGGTTCTTGTCTGGAGACCCCCGGGACGGCTCATCGTCTCCCCAGGCTGTTCTGTAGGGCCGTCCTCTCTATCCAGAAACCTTTCTCTTCCACCTTTGTGTTTGCTCACTGCTCCCTAAAAGTTCTCCTGAGCACCCTGCACACGGGTTCTACTGAGAGGTCCTGTCCTCGGGGTCACCCGCCATACCCCTCATTCCAATCTTCTCTGCAGAAGCACTTTACCCTTCCATTTCCTGACCATTGACTCCACTGGATGGCCAACTCCCTTCCATGACTGTCTCTGTGTTTTCTATCTCTATAATGGAGGGTGCTCAATGGCCTTTGTTCTTCAGAACTGAATTAAATATCCATGAACCCAAGTCACGTTGGGTAGCGTACTGGCTGGTTTTGTGTGTCAACTTGACACAAGCTAGAGTCATCAGAGAGGAAGGAGCCTCCGTTGAGGAAAGGCCTCCATGAGATCCAGGTGGAAGGGCTTTTCTTAATTAGTGATCAATGGGGGAGGGCTCAGGCCATAGTGAGTGGTGCTGTCCCTGAGCTGCTGGTCCTGGGTTCTATAAGAAGGTGGGCTGAGCAAGTCATGGGAAGCAAGCTAGTAAGCAAATCCTCCCACCTCACCCCACACACACACACCACACACACACCATGGTCTCTGCATCAGCTCCTGCCTTCAGGATCCTGCCCTGTTTGAGTTCCTGTCCTAACTTCCTTGAGTAATGAACAGCAATGCTGAAGTGTAAGCCTAAAAAACCCTTTCCTCCCCAACTTGCCTTTTGGTCCTGGTGTTTCATCAAAGCAATAGGAACCCTAATTAAGACAGGTAGAATTGCTAATAGTTTACAGGCTGAGTTGTTTATCAGATGTCTTTGCTTAGCAAACTGGCACCCCTTTCTGGGTCAAGTCAATACCAGGTAAACAGAAACTACTCTTAAGTACTTAAATCAGAAGAACAGGGTTCTGAACAGTTTTTTATCAACTTGATATTATATCAACTTGATATAAGCTAGAGTCATCTAAGAGGAGGGAACCTCCATTAAGAAATTCCCTCAAGAAACTAGACATCAAAATACTGAACAGTCCAATTAAAAAATGGGCTAAAGAGCTAAACAGAGAATTCACAAAACAAGAACTACAAATGGCTGAAAGACATTTAAAGAAATGTTCAACATCCTTAATCATCAGAGAAATGCAAATCAAAATGACTCTGAGATACCACCTTACACCTGTCAGAATGGCTACGATCAAAAACACTAATGGCAGTCAATGTTGGAGAGGATATGGAATAAAGGGAACACTCCTCCACTGTTGGTGGGAATGTAAACTTGTACAACCACTGTGGAAATCAGTATGGTGGTTTCTCAGAAAATTAGGAATCGAACTACCTCAAGACCCAGCCATACCACTCTTGGGCATATACCCAAGGAATGCTGATTCATACCATAAAGATACATGCTCAGCTATGTTCATAGCAGCACTATTTGTAATAGCCAGAACCTGGAAACAACCTAGATGCCCGTCAACAGAAGAATGGATGAAAAAAATGTGGTACATATACACAATGGAGTACTACTCAGCAGAGAAAAACAATGAAAGCATGAAATTTGCAGGCAAATGGATGGAACTAGAAAAAATCATCCTGAGTGAGGTAACCCAAACCCAGAAAGACAGTCATGGTATGTACTCACTCATAAGTGGACTCTAGATATAAAATAAAGAACAATCAGACCACAACCCACAGAACCATGGAGGCTATATATATAGCATGGAGGTCCCTAGGATGACTGTGGCTTATAATAAATTTCGGTTTTACTCAATAATTGAAAAAAAATAGCCAAATGAATGGAAACACATGAACTATGAACCAAAGGCTGAGGGGCCCCCAGCTGGATCAGGCCCTCTAAATAGGTGAGACAGTTGATTGGCTTGATCAGTTTGGGAGGCAACTAGGCAGTGGGACCAAGTCCTGTGCTCATTGCATGAGTTGGCTGTTTGAAACCTGGAGCTTATGCAGGGACACTTGGCTCAGTCTGGGAGGAAGGGACTAGACCTGCCTGGACTGAGTCTACCAGGTTGATCGCAGTCCTGGGGGGGGCGGGATTTGCCCTGGAGGAGGTGGGAATGGGGGGTAGGGGTAGGCTGGGGGTAAGGGGAGGAGGTGGGAGGGGGGAGAATAGGGGAACCCTTGGCTGATATGTAGAACTGAATGGTATTGTAAAATAAAATAAATAAAATTAAAAAAAAAGAAATTCCCTCTATAAGATCAGGCTGTAGCCAAACCTGTAGGGTATTTTCTTAATTAGTGATTGATGGGGATGGGGCTCAGCCCATTGTAGATGGTTTCATCTCAGGGATAGTGGTCCTGGGAGCTGTGAGAAAGCAGGCTGAGCAAGTCATGAGGAGCAAGCCAGTAAGCAGCATTCCTCCACAGCCCCAACATCAGCTTAGGCCTCCAGGCTCCTGCCCTGTCTGAGTTCCTCCCTTGGCTTTCCTTCAATGGACTGTGATTCAGAATATGTAAGCTAAATAAACCCTTTCCTCCCCAAGGTGCTTTGGTCATGGTGTTTCATCACAGCAATAGTGACCCCAACTAAGACAGAATGTAATACATGGTAGTGTTGCCCAGGTGATGGAAGTATGGAAAGGCCAAGAAGGGCTGGTGACTCTCCTGGAAAGACCTGGAAGGCAGAGCAAGAGTCATGCTACCAAAGACCAGAGCTGGAGCTACAGCAGTGCTTGTTAAATTCTACCTATTCTGGAACTTTGCAAATGAGAACTTGTTTTGTTTTTTCAAGACAGGGGTTCCCTGTGTAGCCCTGGCTATCCTGGAACTTGTTTTGCAGACCAGACTGACCTGAAACTCAGAGATCTGCCTACCTCTGCCTCCTGAGTGCTGAGATTAAAGGTGTACACCATCACACTTGGCTTGCAGCTGAGAACTTTTTATACATATATAAGTATGGGTGGTAAATAAAGAAATACTTATAATAAATCAGCAAGAATTTTATTTTAACACAATTCTTATACACACACACACATATAATTCAACCATTATTATAGAGAAAACCAAATTTGCAAACTAGTAAGATGGATATGCCTGTTTAATTTTACATGAAGAACTAAATCTTGGCTGAATAAATGATGCTTCAGGATGCATAGCATCCTCAGTGTTTCCCAGAGTTGATGTATACTTTGACATTATGATCATTGGTGCTGCACATTCTAACTCACGTCAATTCATAGCACAGAATGACAGAGGATGTTTAGAGCTATTCAGAAACTGTTGGAAATTCTGTCCTAATCCCAAACTAAAATTCACTGAATGGTGTGTGTGTGTGTGTGTGTGTGTGTGTGTGTGTGTGTGTGTAACTTTTAAAATCAAGCATTGTAACACAATACAATGCAAACACATGCTAATTTGATGCTTCCTTGCTGAGACTTGGTAGTAGGAAAATATTAAAGTCTTTGTTTTCTATAATTGAACCATTTGCTTTGTATAAAAGCAGAAAATTCTGTATGTGCAGTTAAAAACACTGGAATTCATAACATAAAACAGTCTGCAATCCAAGCAGTGATGTTTTTTTGACAGGAAGCACATGAGCTGTGTGTTCAGAACCAAGGCTGCAACAAGGCTCTGCAGCACAGGTACCGCCAGACACACCTCACGTTCATTGTGTGTGTGAGTTAAGTTTGGATCATTGCACAGCTGACATTTGTGGGCCACCCCCCATAGTCAGTCATGCCACCCAATATGGAATCAACGCCCACAGTTTAATAAGCCAGACCCGTCAGGATCAAGGTAGATGCGGTTGACGCTGAGAGCACTGATGATAGAGAAGGGCAAGAACATTCGGACAGCTGCTTTCTTTCTACCCTCCAGCCTCCCACCATTGCCTCCTGATGCTGAAGCAGCTGAAGTCGACTGCACAGAGCCCTGCTGGGCAGCCCAACCTGCCAGGAGGCTGCTCTGATACAGCATAGCTCCAGAAACAGGGTAAGTTCACAAACAACAAGGAGTCTTTTTCTTCTCCTGTAACTTGCCAACACCATTTACCTCTAAATGGAGCAACCAAGGAATGAGATAAGAAAAGTCAAGACATGAAGAAAACCAGTTGAGTGGAACACAAATGAGCAGACGTCAGCAGCTCCCCAGATGGGTCCCCATCTCCAGCAGCCTGGAAATCAATGGGGCAGCTTAAGTGTTTGGGGGTTAGTAGGGAGGTGGAGAGGCCACCATAAGCCAACCATCGCTAAAATTTCACTCAAGATGGGGGGTGTGGACAGCATCTGGCCATGGACTTTGTTGGTATAAATAAACCCCAAATTGCACCAGACATGTTTATGCAAAAATTATTTTAAAGGCTCAAATTGAGGGCCAGTGAAATGACTCGGCAGATGAAGGTACTTGCAGCTGGGCACAAGGACCTGGTTTGAATCCCTAGGACTCTGCAAGTTGTCCTCTGACCTCCACACACGCACCATGGTGTGCATGCTCCTCAGCCCTCATGAAACACACAAATGTAATTTTAAAAAGTGTTTAATGATTCAAATTGAAAGGAGCATCCTGTGTTTTACAAGCTAACGTGACTTCAGGACTTGAGTGGAATTACCTACCCCTGTATCCTGGGAAGTGCACTGTGGAAAGTTTTCTGACATTTTCCTTTCTTACTGTTATTGCTGTTCTCAGTCCAATATTGTTTTTCTGTTTCTAAGTTCCCAGATTTATGTTCTCTGTGGAGGCCCACAAAGGTTTCCTAGTGAAATCTGAGCTTGCTCTACCCAGCAGAGCTGCATTGGAAGATTGCTTGACCATGTGCATGGTTGCTAGGTGATTGGAAGGGTCTACACTTGGCTGAGCTAGGGGGAGATGTTTGCTCCACTCCTTGGCATTCCTATAAAAGACCCTTTAGAAGAGACAGAAGGGGCCAGTGAATATTGATCCAGGCCTTCCCAATGCTATCCTGTGTTTCTATCTGTTTCTCTCCCCTCTATCTTTCTATCTAATATCTCTTATCCCTCTTTCCTCAAGAGTTCCTTCACATAAAATGTGGGTGCCGGTCTCCCAGCTGAGCTCCCACAAATGGTGCCAGGAACAGATACCGAGGACTTGGCAAAAGGAGAGAGGGGACATTGTGGGTGAAAGAGGGCATGCCTGATAATGAATTAAAAATAAAGGCAACAGTATTTTATTCTCAGGAGTGAAAGTAAGGCAACTGAATGCTGAAGTTGAAAAGTGAGGCTACCGCGAATATTTCTCTCTACCTAGGTTTCTTTCTTTTTCTCTCTCTCTTAATATCTACCTATAAAAATTAAGGAAAAAAATATAAAGTAGAATGTAGGAATATAGGGTGGAAAAAAACTTATGGTCAGAAGAAAAAATATAAGGTAGAATGTAGGAATGTAGAGTAAGAAAAAACTTAGGATCAGAAAAGCAATGAGACAGAGGAGCTGTGTTCTTGGGACTCTGAACATGAACCCCTGGGGAAGAACTGCAGTCATGAAAAAATACTATGAAAGAAAATGGGCCAGAAAAAGATTCCTGTGGAAGCTTTTGGCCTGTGAACAGCTTAGATTTAAGTCCTGAGTAGCAGAGGAAAGGATTTTCCCTGAGGTGGATTCAGGTGAAATAAAACTCTTCACTCCACTGACATTGTTACTGTATGATAACCATCATACCATCAGAATTAGCTTCCTAGGACGTGAAGTCAAGTTTAGGGAACAGAAGTCTTGGGGAAAATTTAATAATCTGTCTCTCAAAAACTGAAAGCTTTCTTAGGAAAAACTTAGTAATCTCTTTCTAAAAAAACTGGAAGCTTTTCAGGTCTTTCCTTCTCAGATTTTTTCTCTTTCTGTAAGGGCAAAAATTTAACTCACCTGGAAATAACATCTATCAGAATGGGAAAATCACCCGTAATTGCTCTAGAAAAAACAAAAAACCTCTTGGAACAGGGCAAATCCTCTCTGCTAGTGTATCTTCCCTTCAAGCTAGTATTAGAAAAACAGCAGATACTTTGGACCCTAGCCGGAATCCCCTGTGGCTAGAGCCTAGCAATAGACCCCTGGGAGAGTGCAGGTGGAAAGCTGAGCATGGCAGCTTCCCCCACCCCACCCCCCACCGTGGGGGGGTGCTGGTGTAAAAAAAAAAAAAAAAAAAAAAAAAAAAAAGCAGGGACTAAGTTCTCAGTAGCTATAATGGCAGCATGGGAAAAGCTGAGGCAAAATTTGGCCATACAAACAAGGCTGGTGGGAATGGCGAGAGTCGCCTGCTCAACTGTGAGCCCCACGTTGGTAGGTGGGGCTACGCAGGAGCAAAAAAAAGAAGCTCTCTGAAAAAGCTCTTTCTTTTCTTTCTCTATCAGGGGAAAAAAATCTTTCTTAAAAAGCTCTATTTTCAAGTACTCTCTTTACTTTTTCACTGACTCAGTAAGGGGGGGAGGGGGAACGGGACAAAGAGTTACCAAAATGCCTGTCTGAGTACACTCGGGTGGACAGATTCAGCCCACTCCAGGGACAATGTTAGGTGAAGGAAGCACACCTGTCAATGGCAGCTCAGGGAGAAGAGAAATCTCTCACGGTGAACAGAAACTTCCTGTGGCAAAAAAAAAAAAAAAAAAAAAAAAAAAAAAAAAAAACCTAGCTTGATCTTGATTTCCAATGTGAACACAAACCATGTGAATGGAAGTTTTTTCCTGGACCCAGAAAGGCAGCATGGGAAATGTAGTTTGTTCATAACAGCAGGACAATATAGAGAAAGGCAGCTTGGGAAATGTAGTCTGTAATGTAGTTTATAACAGCATGATGATATAGAAAAGGCAGTTTGGGAAATGAAGTCAGTAACAGATACCAGTACTACACTTCCCCAAAAACTTTGGTGTTTTTTTTTTTTGTTTTTTTTTTTTTTCAGCTCAAAAGGCTATTATTTTTTCCACAAGCTTTGTTAGCTTGCCTCTCAAGAACTAGAAACAGGTAAACAACTTGCCTGTCAGAAGGCAATTAAAATGCTAATACTGTTTGTCAGCAAGTCACTTTGAAACCCTTAGAAAACTAGGGAAAGAGGTCCATACACTGGGAAATTGCTTTAGGTATGAAAAAAGAAAACACTTACAGGCAAATAATAAAAAAAAAAGAAACTTGGGTAGTACTTGAAATGCAAGAGAGAAACATTAGCACCATTGAAATGCTCAGGATAATCTTAAAAGGCAACTTTAAAAAATTAAGAAGAGGAATTTTACCCTCAGTCAAGCTTAGAGCCACTGATGAATTAGGCTCTGACATTAAACTCTCAATAAAATTTTCAAAATGATAGCAAAGCTGACTATAAACTCTGAAATGATTTCCATACTTCCTGTCTTGTTAATAGTTCTGTTAAGGAATCTCTTCTAGATATTTACTCATAGTCTGATTTTGAATGTAAGTTAGTTCTGCTAAGAGATTCTTCTAGATATGTGCTAAAGTTGATAAAGTTTCCTTTTGAATATAAGTTTGTAAAATAGCCCTATAAAGTTTTCTCTTGAATATAAGTTTGTAATAAGTGTAAATATTGAATGTAAAAAGTATAAATGTTTTAAGTTTGCAAAGTGTAAATTTAATATCTGTCTAGTCCACACAAATTAGGTAACAATAATTTTTAAAAGATAAACGAGGCCGGGCGGTGGTGGCGCACGCCTTTAATCCCAGCACTCGGGAGGCAGAGCCAGGCGGATCTCTGTGAGTTCGAGGCCAGCCTGGGCTACCAAGTGAGCTCCAGGAAAGGCGCAAAGCTACGCAGAGAAACCCTGTCTCAAAAAAACCAAAAAAAAAAAAAAAAAAAAAAAAAAAAAAAAAAAAAAGATAAACGAAATCAAACTAGAGGCATCTTGAAGTTTTTATTACTTTTTTACCTTCAGATATATTTGAATACTTTTTATGATAGTTTATAATATAATGTTATGATCTCAGTAGTCCCTGGAAAACTTAAGTGAAGGTGTCATAATTAGGAGAGTTTTTCTGTCTTCTTCCTAGAAGTTTCCATTCCTTCTGTTTTTGTTTAGAAGTGGGTAGGCCCTCCACAAAGGTATAAGCCTCCCACAATCGAGTTAGTTTGTAAAAGTGTCTTTATAGTTAGCATGGGTTTTTGTTTACTTGAGTGGATACTTTGATGTGTTTTAAAAATGACTGTTTTCTCCTGGGAAACAAAACAGTCTCTTGAAAATTTCATTGAACATTTGTTAGGAGAGTTTTGATCATTGAACATTTGTTAGGAGAGTTAGGAAAAGGGCTTGATGCAGCTGAGACTGCTATAACCAACTTAGACCCATTCCAAAAAGTATATTCCATCTTTATTATCCTCTGCTCCTTAACTGGGTGGTGTGGCAGCTATGGAGATTGCTGTGGATGTTTGCAAGCTCTTAGTAGGGACCTGGATCAGAGCTGAGTTAAGCTCTGTAACCCCTCTTGCCAGAGGCTGGTAGCCAAAGATGGGCAACTTTCTTCTTGATAGCTTCCTGAATGTATATATGTAAAATTAATCAAGAACAACAACCTATGATAGTCACAGTCTATCTGAGGGGCCTGGGAGTGGCCTTTATTATATCAAGAAGGGGGGGTTGTAGAGGCCCACAAAGGCTTCCTAGTGAGATCTGAGCTTGCTTTACCTAGCAGAGCTGCATTAGAGGATTGCTTGACCATGTGTATGGTTACTAGGTGATTGGAAGGGTCTACACTTGGCTGAGCTAGGGGAAGATGTTTGCTCCATTCCTTGGCATTCCTATAAAAGGCCCTTTTGATGAGACAGAAGGGGCCAGTGGATAAGGATCCAGGCCTTCCCAAGGCTATCCTGTGTTTCTATCTGTTTCTCTCCCCTCTATCCTTCTATCTAATATCTCTTATCTCTCTCCTCAACAGTTTCCTGTCATAAAATGTCTGGGCCACCCAGTTGGGCTCCCACAGTTCTCTCTGGGCCATTTTTCTCCTGATCTATGTTCAAAGTTCTCCAAAGGTTACCCAGGCCTGCTTGCTCTACATGTTGTGGTGCATCCTATATTGAGAAAAAACACTGAAGGGGGAAAAAAAAGACAATTGAAATGTTTTTAAAAGTGCACAGGCATTCACTCACAAAGTGCACAGGTATTCACTCACTAGGAGAGAGGAGAGGATGGCCAGCTGAGAAGAAATGACATGTTTTAAGCAAGGTCTGGGGACAGCAGCTTTGCTAGATGACAGCTGTGGAGGCAGCCCTCTCTAATGGATAATGCAAGCATCATATGAGGATGTTTGTTGCAGAAGAAATTGGGGTAAAGGCACCAAGACAAGCAAGCTATCTAAAAAGGGGCAGAGGCAGAAACATCTACCTGACTGGAGCACCAGAGGCTCCTGGCATTCCGATGAACTGAAGGGACAAGGCTGAGTAGAAGTTTGTGGCAGTTTTCTTCTAGGGATAACTACAGACAGAGAGAGAGAGACATTAAAACACTAACTGCTTTTACAGAATCAAGAAATGTCTGGTTTCATCTTTTAATTATATGTTTACATAAATTAATAGTTTGAAAGCAATATGATGTGATAAGAGAATATAATGCTGAAGACCATCAAATTTGCTATCTTCAAGTTTGGAGACTGAACTCTGGTTCCAGTGGCAATCAGCTATATGGCAGTGTGGTAGTTTGAATGTAATTGACCCCTATAAGCCTATGGGAAGTGGCACTTCTAGGAGGTGTGGCCTTGTTGGAGTAGGTGTGGCCCTGTCAGAGGAAGTGTGTCACTGTGGGGGTGGGCTTTGAGGTCTCCTTTGCTCAAGCTTCACTCAGCGTGACACGGAATCAACTTCCTGTTGCCTGCAAGATGGAAGACTCCCAGACACTTCTCCAGTACCATGTTTGCCTTACACCACCATGCTCCTTGACATAATGGACTGAACATCTGAAACTGTAAGTGAGCCACCTCAATTAAATATTTTTGTAGTGTCTCTTCACAGCAATAGAAACCATGATTAAGATAGGTTCCTTAACCTCTCTGTATTAGTCTGGGTAGGACAGGCTTAGCTGCCATAACAAATAAGCCCAATCTCTGTGTTTTCTCATGTTCTGGTTTGGTATAGATGGGACACAAGTTCTTTCTGGTTCTTTCCAACTGAAAAATGGAAGTTCCACTCATCTGCTGACATAGCTACCTTGAACATGTCACCGTTGGGGCTGCTGTGGAAGGAGAGAACAAGCTAGGTAATGTAAAGAAGTGAGGGCATGGCCAGGCATGGAACCAATGTGTGCCATTTTTCTCCATTGACTAGGCCCAGGTCTGGAACCCCACATAACCTTAAGAGTTCCCCAGTGTAACACGGAGAATGGTCTCTGCCACAGTGTCTGACCATCAGTATGATGAGGAGATGTGGCAGGACCTACTAAACAGTGGCTGTCACTGACATGGAGTTTCAGTTCTACAAGACAGGAATGTGCTGAGGATGGGTGGAGGTGAGGGTTACGCCACAGAGAGGTCATAGACACATGATGCCACTGAGCTGTTTGCCTCCACATGGCTGGAGTATACTGTTCATGTTATCCATAGTTTCCACTGTTCTAGAGATAAACCTGTTTTAAAAATTACATCTGGGTTAGCTCCCAGGTCTGAGTAAACCTAGCTCAGGGGCAGGGTGACAGTTTGATTCAGTGACAGCTGACCTGCTCCCTTAGTAATTTATCTAGGGAAACACGCTATTCAAAGTCTTTAATGTCTAACACATGGTCGATCACTTGTGATGAAGGGTTCAAGACACAAGGCAGTTTCCAGCCCTCTGTCTCCCAGACTCCTCACACAGGCTCTCAGTGCCTCCATCTCCTGGACTCACCTCAGCCAGGGTCACCCAGGGACTTCCTCTCTGCTGCCAACCAGCCATCCCCAGCTGCACATGAGATCTACCTGGGGAGCCTGTAAGAACAGCTGATGCCTGGGCTGCAGTACAATTCAATTACCCAGCCTCTCCAGGGTGGCTCCAGGCCCCTGTACTGTCCTCAAAGCTCGATGCCGATTCTCTGGTGCAGGCAGGCTGAGAAGAGCTGAAACAGTTTGTTCTGGCTTCTCCATCTTTGCAGAACTGTAACAGGGTATGTTTCCAAGGGCTTCAGGCTTAAGGCCTACAGTGGCGGCTCCCTGCTGTGTGTCTCAAGTACATTTTCATTGTTATGCCCAGATCACAGGGACCTCCAAAAGACCACCATGGAGACCTGAATCCTGTATGTAAAAGCAAAGAGCCTTTATTTTCAAGCTCAGCTCTTGGGCTCTCTGTCTGACGCAGCAGTGAGAGCAGAGATCCTGGAGTCCAGGCAGAGTGGGGTTTTTATCATTGCAGAGGTTGGGGTGAAGGGATTTCCAGGGTTCAGGACTCTGATGGGCGGACATTTGTCTAGGGGTATAGGGATGTTTGGAATGTCAGGTCGTTCCTCTTAGAAGCAGGCCCCCCTGGGTGAGGTCAGCTTATGGCTTTTTCTGGGTCCAGGTGTTGCCTGCCAGAACTGTGTCTGGGCCTCTAAGCCTGTCATGGCAGCTATGTGGTCAAGCTGTTTTGCCGCGCCGCGGGTCCTTTCCACCTGTATAATATGGCAATGAGAACAGATGAGGAAAGGCATGAGAAAGGCACCATTCTTGGTACCAAGTGCATGCTGGTGGTAGAAATATTCCTTCACCAAGACTTCCTACAGGCAGGACAGGCTTGCTGGCATTATTTGGTTTGCTGTTTGTAGCCTGCTCCATGGAGATCCTGACTGCCAAAACCGAGGAAATAGGGCACTGGGCAGATAGCTCAATTTATAAAGTGCTTGTCTTGCATGCATGAGGATCTGAGTTCAATCCCCCACAGCCCGTGTAAATAAAGCCAGGTGTGGTGGCACACACTGGTAATCTCAGTGCTGGGGAAACTGAGACAGGCAGATGTCTGGGGTTCAATGGCTGGCCAGCCTAGCCTACCCAGGGAGTAGCAGGACAGAGAGGAGAGAGACAGAGAGGGAGGGAGGGAGGGAGGGAGGGAGGGAGGGAGGGAGGGAGGGAAGGAGGGAGAAAATGATGGTGGTCAGAGTGCCTGAGGTTGTCTTCTAGTCTACACACATGCGTGCGCGCACACACACGTGCACACGCACACCAGCTGAGGAAGGTCCAGCCAGACTCAGTGACACAAGCCTACAATCTGTTACTCAAGTTACTGGGAAGATTGAGACAAGAAGATCACAAGTTCAAGGCCTGCCTGGCTATAGAGTGAGTTCAAGGACAGCTTGGACAGCTTAGTACCTGTCTCAAAAGGTAAAAAGCCAAAGGAGATGGGACTGTATAGTTCGGTGGGGTACATGAAACCCAGGTTCCACTCAAGCACGGAAACAAGATAATGTGGAGGAAGGGGCTCTGTTCTTTCCCCCAAAGCACTCCCTGTTCCCTGGCCACCCGCGGCTGTCTTAATGCACTCCTTACTCTCAGCACATCTTAAATGCCATTAAGCAACCCCAAAAACCAACATAAATAACCAAATTCAGATGTCTTCCTGGAACACACCTGCCAAGAAGTTTGAGGGGAGTTTTAGTGGGATGGGGATGGCCCTTCACCAGGCTTTCTCAAATGCCTTCAGGCAAGCCTACACGCAGGAGGTTGGGTAGGACCGGACGAGCTGGTGCCCGTCTGAGTGAAGCCACATTCAGTTCTTAATCTCCCCAAACAAACCCAATGCAGACAGGCTGAGGCAAGAGATATGCTGGGGCCGGGCCAGGGGAGCTGCTGGGAAAAACTCAGCGGCCAGCGGGGGATGAATGGGTGGAGGCTGGGCAGAGGAACATCACACAGTCATGGTGGGTCCCTGGAACTTAGAGCAGAAAGAAGGGCCCAGAAGCAAGACGGCCAGAATCCCATGCCCCTCAACCTCCCTCCCGCACAATGTCACCCTATTTGTTACAGTAAAAGATGGCTCAGGCCACATACCAGCTGAGTCCCCTGGGATGGTCCCTCGGATGCTGGGTGGCTTCCAGGTGGAGGCAGCTCGAATTTATAGGAAAGGAGAGTGTGCCCCCAGTTCTCCTTGGACCGTACGGAAGAGCGCACAACCAAGCAGAACCCAGGGCCCGGGTGTGTAACACAGGGAACCAAGATGATGGTGTCCCTCCCCTGGTGTCCTCATGACAGCCGGGACTCAGGAATAAGGTGCAGGCCCTACCACTTCCTGCTTCCGATAAATACTGAGAACCCTCTCTCCCGGTCCTTGTCACTTTGAGGTCACCCACCCACCTAACTATTCAGCACCTCAGTTTTCTCAGCTTTGAAAAGTAACAATGGTCCTTCCTCACTAAGCCCTAAGGAGGGACAAGCCCTTGGCATGGTGCTTGTTGGTAAAAGGTGCTGAGTAAGGGCTCCTGTGTGTGTGCACCTCGGGCCCCCCAGTACCAGAAGCCTCCCCCTCTCCCTTCCAGCCCAGTCTCCTCGAAGCCCTCCAGGATTAGGCCCTGTCCTTCCCGAGGGTAAAAGTATTTCCTTTCAAGGTTCCAAGCCAACTGGTCCTGAGTTCCTCTAGAAGAAGAGAGAGAGAAAAAACAGACAACAAAAATAAATAGGGAAAATACCCTTCTTACTAGTTCAGACTGTTGCCAGAGCAAACAAAAGGCTGTATACTTCTCCAGTGCCTTCCCCAGCAGCTTGGGAGCCTGGGGAGGCATGCCATCCTCACTCTGGTTCAATTTAAGCGCCCACAGTATACCAGTAAGGTATCCTTCCTCTACCCCCAAGAAGCCCAAGGCCACATGCCTTCTTCACCCTGGCTCTGCTTTGGCCATGACCAGGGAGCGTTTGTTACAAACTCACAAAATCAGAGTCTCGGCAGGGGGGACCCAGTGGGCAGCATACTGGGGAACTTCCCCAGAGGCATCCCATGTGTGTCACAGTGAGAACCAGTGACCTACAGGAAGGGCAGGTGAGAGGCTTGTGCTGCGGAAACAAGGGAGGTTTCTATGCATAGCTCTCTCAACACCCACGGACAGGACAGCACAGCAGCAGCAGAGACCCTGGGAGGGGCTGTGTGGCTGAGACAGGGAGTCTGGACAGGGCTCAGTCATGGCACTCTGTCACCCCCACCCCCACATGCTTAGGGAGTGAAGGGACCAGTGAGAATGCTTGTTTCTAAGGCAGCAGGTACCCGTGTTATTGACAGTATATGACACACTGCATAATTAAGTCTGTTAATGAGTATTAATAACATTGGCACATTTTTCCATTTAGATCAACACTTCTCAAGCCTCTGGGATTGTTTTGGTGGTTCCGTGAGAGTCTATCGGCAGCCTTGGGACAGGAAAACTGATGTGTGAGCCCCCAAAGACAATCTCATACCAGAACAGCTCCAAGGCTGCTCAGATCATGCCTGGGCCAGAGTGGCATCTCGTCCTATGAGGGTCTGTGCCCCCAAAGGCAGCCAATTAAGGCCTCTTCTCCCCTCTCCTCCCTGGTGCTCCATTCTTCTTCCCAAGTAGGAAACCGTCTCCCTTCCCCTGGCACTATAGTTTGGATTTGAAATGTCCACAAAGACACACATACTGAAGAATTGGTCCCCAGCCTGTGGGACTATTGAGAGGTGGGCCTAGTGGGAGGAAATGAAGTTGATGGGAACTTCTCTCGAAGGAAATGATAGGACAGCTTCCTGCATTTGTTACTTTTCACACTGCCCCAAAATACTAACCGAAGCAACTTAAGGGAGAAAGGTTCATCTGGGCTCACAGTTCTAGAGGGTCACAGTCCCTCACAGCAGGGAAGGCAGAGCAGAGCTCCTCCATCCAGAGTAGTGACATGTGAGGACAGCTGCCCCATTGTTGTGGGCCAGGAAGCAGAGAGCAACCAGAATAGGAGGTAAATATGATCTTCAAAGGGAGCTTCCCTTCTCCCAACTAATGGCCTGCTTCTGCCACCCAGGCTCTCCTCCTAAGGACTCCACAGCCTCTCAATATATTACTAGCTATTAGGTAACCAAGTGCCCAGACATACTTGAGGAAAAGATTTCTGACTCAAACCTTAATACTTAATACAAGCCTTGTCACGCTTGGCCCAAAGCAACATGGCCAAGTGGCCATAGACTGAAACACATTGTATAAGTTAGTTTTCTATGGCTGAGATAACACACCATGAGTGTGATGGTTTTCCAGTACCATGTGGCACTCATGGAAAGTATGGCCTTGTTGGAGGAGGTGTGACCTTGTTGGAGGAAGTGTGTCACTGTGGGGGTGGGCTTTGAGGTCTCCTTTGCTCAAGCTGCACTGTGTGACCCCAATTCACTTCTAGTTGCCTGCAAGATGTAGAACTCTCAGCTGCCCCTCCAGTACCATGTCTGCCTGCATGCTGCCATGATCCTCACAATGATGATAATGGACTGAACCTCTGCCCCGTAAGCTGCCACCACAATTAAATGTTTTCCTTTATAAGAGTTGCCATGGTCATGGCGTCTCTTCAAAGCAATAGAAACCCTAACTAAGACAATGACCAAGGCAACTTATAGAAGAAAGGGTTTATTGGGGCTTTTGGTTCCAGAAAGATAAGCGTCTGTCAAAACAGGGAGACAGGGTAGGAAGAGGCTGACATGGTGGTAGGAACAGGAAGCTGAGAGCTCACTGGAAATGTCATGAGGTCTTGAAACTTCTTCCAGCAAGGCCACACCTCCCGAAGCTACCCAAACAGTGCCACTAACTAAGGACCAAGAATTCAAACATCTGAGCCTACAGGGGACCTTCTCATCCCAGCAACCACACCCACAAAAGTGTTAACTAGAATAAATCTTTCCTTTTTATAAGTTGACTTGTCACAGTGACAGAAAACTGACGAAGACACACAGGATTAGACAGGATTGTTTGGACGAGTAGAAAGCTGCAGAAGCAACATTGTGGGCTGTCCAAGCCCGGGCCTCAGGAAGACTGGCAAGTGCTACTTTCTCCATGATGAAGCATACACAAGAGCAGTGTAAGCCATCCTGCTGAGCCCTGGCCAGACAGACGGATGTCTGTGGTGACACTACAGTTAGGAGTCTTTTTTTTTTTTAAGCAGACTGGATATGAGATTTATTACTGAACATGATTTGGTAGGGTACAGGAGAACACTGTGGACCCCTCAGGAGTGCAGGGCTCTCCATTTTGGGGGATATACTTGACCCCACAGCCATCAGGAATAAGCGCTTCTCAGCAACCATGTCTTCAAATCCATCTGCATTAAACTTGATGAAGCCCCATGTCTTTGAGATGTGGATCTTCTGGCGGCCAGGGAACTTGAACTTGGCTCTATGAAGAGCCTCAATCACATGTTCCTTATTCTGCAGCTTGGTAAGGATGGACATGATGACCTGGCCAATGTGAACCCTGGCCACTGTGCCCTGGGGCTTCCCAAAGGCACCACACATACCTGTCTGGAGCCTAGATTGGGAACAACATTGAGATCAGAGGCTTGAATAACTGCCAGAAAATTGTCTCCAAGGTCCCTTAGAGCAACCTATATAGGCAACAGGCTGCATACACTACCAAGGAAGCTGCTGTTTGCAACCATTGCACACCAGGCCCCCATGGGGAAAGAGACCCGGTTGGCTTAGTTAGCTGCAAGGGAGTCTTTTTTTTTTTTAATACAGCAACACTAACAAGAGCGATGAACCCTCTTTGTGGCAGGTTTCCCATCCCATCATGTAAGCTAAGCTGGCTTTGTCTCACCAGCGAATGGCTGTGCCAGCTGTCGGCAGCTTTCCACACTGTGGCTCTTATCTAGAGGGCCATGGAGCTTCAGAAGCTGTTAAACTGGGTGGTGGAAAACCTTAGCATCTACAAAGATGTCTGTGCACCAGAAGCTGAACTTGAGCACTGGCTTCCGTGATAAATGAAGCAACAGTCACAGCACTGTGGTGGTTTGAATGAAAAAGGCCCCCATAGACCCATAGGGAGTGGCACTGTTAGGGGGTGTGGCTTTGTTGGGGGAAGGGTGTCACTGGCGGTGGGCTTTGAAGTTTCAGATGCTCAAGCCAGGCCCAGTGTCTCTCTCTCTCTCTTCCTGCTGCCTGATGCTCCCATCAACTCCTCCAGCACCATGTCTGCCTGCATGCCACCATGCTTCATGCATCTCTGGTGCTAATGGACTAAACCTCTGAGCTGTAAGCCAGCCCCAGTTAAGTGGTTTCCTATATAAGAGCAGCCATGGTCATGGTGTCTCTTCACAGCAATAGAAACCTGAACTGAGACAGAGCAGTATGAGAGGACTTATAATTTTGTCACTAGCAGATATCAAGGATGGATGTGTTTCATCCTGTTACTGTTGGCCTTGTTTAAAGTGATAGCAATGAAGTGAATGTATCGTCATATAATTGGCTCCCGATAAGCTTGTGCCTGTATTCTTACGGTTTTCCTCTGTAATGGTAAGAATTTTATGAACTCAAAACTTGATTCTTGAAGAGATCCACAAGCCTCTGTGGGCTTCCACATCCTGCAGAAGAGTTCATGGCCATGAGAAAGGTGAAGATCGCTAGGTAATGAAGTGGGTGGGACCTCAGATTTCGGCTGCACAGATGACCCCAGGCTCAGCTAACAAGCTCCAGGCTGACTGTTGCCACCCACACAAACACATGTCAGCAAGACAGCCCCACAACCATCCCTACAACTTGCTCTGGGAGCAAGATCAAGGCCTGCCCCTTCAGTCTTCTCAGGAATTGTAGTGCTGTCTGCCAGGAAAGGTTCATTCGAGGCAAATATTTCAGTGGCAAATTCCAGCCCATTAGTGACAGGAGAGTGACATGAAATCTCCAAGACGTCGAGGAGCCATAATCATACTGAGAGAATGTCTGCAAAATCAAACTAGAAAGTCGTGTGAAGAACCATACCGAAAAGGAATACAATCAGTCTAACAACTAATTGAGAACTTCCTTCTGGTAGGAACTCTTCCCAGGGGTGGGGGGGATGGGTCATGATTAATTCATTAAATCCCCTAGACTACTAAATCAGACCTATGATCCCACTCATCTTGCAGAGGGGGAAACAGGCTCAGAGAGGTTAAGCAACTTGCTTGATGTCACATGGCTCAAAGTGCCAAACCTGAGTATGAGCCGTTGCAGGGTTTTTTAATTCCAATGTTTGTGCAGAGTTTTCTAAGACCCCAACACCCAGGCTCAACTCAGTGGCACACCAACACCCTGCCCTCCGGTTAGCACCCCAACAAAGCTGGTAAGCAGCCCACAAAGCCGATCTCTGGGAACAGAGCCAGTAAGTGACTGACCTGGCTTTAAAAAAAAATAGAAAAAAAGAAAAGAAAAATGCTTCCCAGCAGGTAAATTTTTACTGACAATCAACTTTGTGAGCACCCAGGCTATGGGGCTCCCTGGTTTCTTAAACTCTGGTCCTACACAAATTCCTTATTTCAACAATGAACAATAATTCCTAGCAGCCGCTATGAGGATTCATAAAATTTTGGGGGTCCAGGTGAAATAGAGAACCCAAGGAGGGATGTGGAAGTGAAGATCTGTAATCCCAGGGCCTGAGAGGTTGAGACAGAAGAATCATTAGTCCCAGGCCAACCTGAGAGATAGAGTGAGTGAGAGGCCAGCCTGAGCTACATGGAGAGACCTTTGCCTCAAAAATAAATCCTAAGAATTCGTGGTAGTCCTTTCAAAGTCAGACTTCAGACTTTGTTGTTTTCTGTTGCCAGGGGCTGGCAAAACCCTGTGCATATCCGGCCAGGGAACAGGAGGCGCTTAGCCTCTGGAAGATGAGTAGAAGCTAGCCCCACGTGCCTGCATGTTAACTGCTGATAGGTTACAATGGCATGTGCCTTTTCCCTCTTCCCTTAGCCCCTTATGACTGCCTGTAAACCGCTGATAGGTTACTGAAGTCACAGACACCACGGCATGTGCCTTCTCCTCTTCCCTTCTGACATCAGACAACATTAAACAGTCCTCTCAACCTACCCTACAGTCACAGTCCAAATTCCTCCAAGCACCTAATCAATAGACGTATGGTCTCTTTGTCCCCAAATCTTCAATATGTGCAACAGTTTGAAACTGATTTATGCCTTCCAGAGCCTGGCGAGGGATTAGGAGAGCAGACACCTCACCCAGCCCCAGCGTTTGGAGGCAGAGCCTCTGGGAAATGAGGATTGATGCAGATTCTAACAGGAGAGCCACCATTACTGCATCCCGGTGACTGTGGAAGAGGAGAGGGACCGAGAACAGACAACATTTCCATGTTCCCTGTCGTGCCCTGCTGTGCTCTGTGCCACCCCAGGAGCCTGCCATCAAGAAGCCCATCACCAGATGCAGCCCTTGGATCTCAGATCAGAACCATGACCCGCCACCCCCACCATGACTTCTTTCCTTCATAGCTTGTGCAGTCTGTGGTGCTGTATATTAGCAGCAACAACAAAAACCCGAACTAAATCAACATGAAGCCTAAGGTCAGAGGGTGTCTCCTGACCACTGGAGGCAGAGCTCAGGTTGCCTCTCTGTGTCCCCATCCTGTCAGGAAGTGGGGACTCTGTGCTGTCTTTAAGCCAATGTGAGCCCTCTACAGTCCCGTGGACACTGATAGAACATGCGGGTCTCTTGGCGTAGAGATGACGGGACGGCTTATACACAGCACAGCAAGTGCCTGAGAATCGGTACCAGTGCCTCCAAAATCCCACAAGGATGATGCCAGCGAGCCTAGTAGATGCTCTGTACCACACTCAGCAAACTCTCCTTGGGGAAATAATAGGAAATAGGAGACAATGAATAAACCTGCCCGGGGCTGACAAGAGACAAGGTCTTCCTGCTGCAAACAACCTGAGAAACGGCGCTGGGGAAGAGCAGTCAGACCCGGCATTCTCGGCCCATGTGGCTACAAGAAGCAGGACTCTCATTTCTTGGGGAGGGGAGAGGACATGGCGTCCCGAGGACGATGGGAGACTGCTTTCCACCCCCACTGCCTCCCTTCACTTTCTCTTCCGTGTTGCCCTTCCCAACAGACTAGTCATGGCCTCCACAGGGGAAGCTCAGGAGGGGGCAACACCTATTGTAGTATATGATTTAAGATACGGTTACTTTTGTTCATGTTGCATTTGCTTAACTCTGTGAAGCTGTGTTATTGTGCCTGTCTAAAACACCTGATGGTCTAATAAAGAACTGAACAGCCAATGGTGAGGCAGGAGAAAGGATGGGTGGGGCTGGCAGGCAGGGAGAATATATAGCAGGAGAAATCTGGGTAGAAGGAAGTAGCCAGAGGAGGAGGACTTCAGGGGCCAGCCAGCCAGCTACACAACCAGCCATGGAGTAAGAGTGAAAGTAAGATTTACAGAAGTCAGAAAAAAGTGAAAGCCCAAAGGCAAAGAGTAGGCGAGAAAGTTAAGAAACCCTGGCAAGAAACAAGCCAAGCTAAGGTCAGATGTTTATAATTAAGAATAAGCCTCCATGCGTGGTTTATTTGGGTGCTGGGTGGTGGGCACCCCAAAAGAGCAAAACCAAACACCCCTGCCCCCTTTTCTTGCTAACCCCATTCTTGGCTCCAGCTGACGGAGGCATTCAGCAAGGGTTAGCTGGATGAACTGGTGGGCCTGGCCTCAACTTCAGCAGGGACCATAACCTTTCCAACTCCCATCAGGAAGGCCCCTGGCCATCTACAAACAGGTCTCAGAGCTTTAGCTCCCAGGAGCCTCTGCCCTAGGCCTCTCCTCCTCCCCTGTACAAAGTCAGCTGGGGCCTCTTACAGCCCTGCACTGGGTCCTCTCTGAATGTCTCCTCCCTGCCTCATGGGTTCCTTCCACTCCTGGGCTCCCCACTGCCTTTTTATTGCTACATAACTTCTGTGACCGATAAGTCTTGTTAAAGTATAAATGTCCCTGGATTGGGGAGAAAAGAGAGGCCAGAACAGAGCTTGGCAGTAAAGAGTAGTCCTGACAGCCTTTAGGTATCTGTAACGTCACCTATGAGTGGTGTGACCCACAGCAGGTAGAACCTCTCCCTCCGGTCCTCAGTCTTTCCATCTGCAAAATGGAAATTGGTAAGGTTAATCATGACTGACAACTTGACAGGATTAAAAAATCACCTCAGAGATGAGCCTCTGGACAGGCTGTGGGGGTGTTTCTAGACTAATTGAGGCGGGAAGACCTACCGCTAAATGTGGGGGTAACAGTACCATCCCATCAGCCGCGGCTGTGTATGAAAAACAGGAAACTAGCTGAGCTCACTGCTCCCTGACTGAAGAGGCAATGTGACAGACGCCTCCGCTCCTACAGATGTACCTTTGCCTCCCCTGAGCTGTGAGCCCAAATAAACCCTCCTTGATGTCACTTCTTGCCGGGCATTTGGTCACAGCAGCAAGAAGAGTCCTAAGACCGGAGTGATGGCCACACCCACCTCCTGCTGTGGGCAGGGCCAAGAAGAGTGCCTTTAGGCACCTTGGTAAGCTATGCCCGTGTGTCTCTGGAAGCTCCCCAGTGTCTCCTCCCATTCCAGAGCTATCCCTGGGAAGCAGGTGGGAAGACTTATCTCTTGTACCTCCCATCATGCATCCCTCCCTCAGCCAGACACACCCCCTGAGTGGAAGCGGAGAGCGTCAATCAGGCAACTGGCTCGGGACAGTCCCCCCCCCCAACACACACACACACACACACACACACACACACACACACACACACACACACACGGTTTAGATAGGAGGTGTGGCAGGCTTGTGTGTTTCTAAGCTGCAAGAAGCTAGAACCTCTCATATCTGCTGGGTGGGCCTGACCCAAGCTCTGTCCTTCTGTACCACTACTGAATAGAAAGTCTGTGTCCCTGGAACTTTTCAAAGCACGCAAACATATACCATGCCCTCTACAATTCCAGAAGGTGGGTGCTTCCACTAGCTTCGGGAGGCAGAGGCAGGTGGATCTCTGTGAGTTCGAGGCCAGCCTGGGCTACAGAGTGAATTCCAGGAAAGGCGCAAAGCTACACAGCGGAAACCCTGTCTTGAAAAAACCAAATTAATTAATTAATGAATTGATTAATTAAAAGCTGATGTGAATACAGTGCTTCTAGTTTTAAGAATTAAAAAAAAAAAAGAGGAAACCAAGGCTCTGGGATTATAAAGAGGAGAGGTGGGATTTGAAAGACGGTCACCCAAAGATGCCTGTGTCCAAATCCTTGAAATCTGTGAACATGTTACCCTGTATGACCACAGGGGGTGTGCAGATATGGCCATCCTAAGGATCTTGAGACAAAAAGACTCCTGGATGATGGATGGTGGGCCCAGTCACAGGATCCACATGAATGATGGGGAATGGGGTGGAGTGGGGAGGTTGGAGGTGGGGACAAAGATCTGTAGGTGCTGCTGGTATGAAGAGAAAGGGACCACAAGGCAACAAATACAGGAAGCTGCTAGAATCTAAAACAGGCAAAGAAAAGCCTCCAAGCCCTACCAACACCATGGTGTCAGCCAGCTTAGATGCAGTGAGGCTTTCTGACCTCCGAAAGCATCATCATACGTCTGTGCTGGCATGAGCCACGGCCTTTTAGTCCCTTGTTCCAGAAGCCATAGGAAACTACTACACATCCTCAAAAGGCCAAGGTGCACCACGGTGATTTCAAGAAGCACATTACCCATCTAGGAGCAGTGTGGAGGCAGGTGGAGCTGGAAAGCCTGTCTAGCTTAGGAGCCCTGCATCCCCATAGAGCCCCATTGGGAGTCTGTAGGGCAGAGCCCTGGTGGGCAGGACTGCGCCTTCCAGAGCTGGCAGCTTGCATCTGTAAACCAGGAGCCCTGACACTTGAGCAAGCTCCTTGGCCTCCGCTTGCCTCTGTATCCCTATCTGTGGATGGGGTATAAATAGTGTGGACCTCATGGGCTGGGATGATGAATCGTTCTGGACAATGCTGGTCACGTGGCCTTGGCTGTCATCACTGAAGGACTTCCAGTTCCTGGGGAGCTGATTAAAATTTAAGCATGTGCAGGGCAAGAGAAAAAGACAAGGGAGACTTGCTGAGCCCCTGCTGGGTGCCAGGCTCTGTCTTGGGAACTCCGGATGAACCTCTTCTAACCTGCTCCTCATGCCTGCCCCCTCCCAGAGGAGGCTGAGAGGACCAAATACCCAAAGCCACGCTGTTAGCAGGCTTTCTCGGACTGCCAGTCCCCAAATCATGACACAGAGAGTTATTATTAGTTATGAATGATCGGACTTACCTTAGGCTTGTCCCACTGGCTCTTGTAACTTAATTTAACAGGTTTCTCTTCATCTATACTTTGCCTCGGGGCTTTTTACCTTTCTTTGATTCTGTATGTCCTACTGCCCTGCTTCCTCCATGTCTGGCTAGCTGTCTAGCTGGTGGCTGCCTGGCTGCCTGGCTCTGGGCATCTCCCTCTCTTTCTCCCTCATTCATCTCTTCTCTCGAGCCTAGATTCCTCCTCCTACTTATTCTCTCTGCCCACCAGCCCCACCTACCCCTCCTCTGCCTAGCTATTGACCAGTCAGCTTTTTATTAGACCAGTCAGGTGCCTTAGGCAGCCAAGGCGAAACAACAACACATCATTACATAATTAAACCAATGCAGCATAAACAAATGCAGCACATCTTTACATAGTGAAGCCATTATTCTATTTCACGACACCACACTTGTGAAAGAAGAGGTAGCACTAAAACCCAACCCTGCTGGATTTGAGTACCCAGCCAGAACCACCCCTCTGGGCTAAGGCAGGGCCAGGCAGAAACTGGAGCCACCCTGTGTACTAAGTTGATTTTCTGCCCTTCAGTTTTCTCATCTGGACAAGGGAGCAATTAATAACCCCCTGCTAGGGCAGTTGGAAGAATCTGGAAGCGCCACGCCTGAGAGCTCTCTGTGGAACAGCCTGTGCTGTTGAAAGAGGGTGAGCATGTAGAAGGTGCCTCTTGGCTGCAGGGGAACCCCGTCCTAGAGCCCGGGGTATCTGAACCCAGCCAGCCTGAACCCTATTTATACTCTGTGTTTCCCTCTACTCCAATGAACAATGTCATTTCCACCTTAGCAGAGCACTCACGAGGAGGTGTGCCCAACCATGACTGTTGAGGTGTGACTACAAAAGAGGCCCAGATCTCTTTGTCCCTCACAGTTTCTCAGACCAAAGGGAAATGCTCAGCAGAGATCTCAGTGGCCTCTGCACGCATTTCCCTTTTCTTATTAACTCGACAGCTTTCATCTTGTCTCCTAACAGAAGCACTATTTGGCTTTTCCCTGGCCTATGGGAACCCCCAATAGTACTGCTTGTGTGACTGGGGGGCATCTCTAAATGGAGAAAGACTTCTGTGAACACAGCAGTGTCATTCCATGGCTAACTGTGACTAACGGGAGGGTGGTGTATGCAATGTGGATACACCAGACCCCCCAAAAGACTCACATCCCAGGCAAGATGCCCAGGGGCAGTGTGAGATTTTATTCCATTGTAATTTATTAAATTACATTGCCCTCACAAGGGCAAGGAATTTAATGCTTTTTTATGGGCATGCCTGTGTGCATTTTTATATGTGTGCATACATGTGGAGGCCAGAGGATGACTTCCTGTGTCATCCTCAGGAACACTGTCCATCTCCTTTGAGACAGGGTCTCTCCTTGATCTGGAACTCACCTGAGAAGCTATGCTGGCAGGCTGTGGACCCCCAGGGACCACCCATCTCCAGTCTCCAAACACTGGGATTACAAATGGATGCTACCACACCCAGCTTTTCATGTGGATACTGGGAAGTTAACTGGAGTCCTAGTGCTGAGGCCCCAAGCACTTTACCAACCCAGCCATCACTCTGGGTGCAAGAACTTTTTTATTCCTGAATTTTTCCACTTAATGCTTCCAGATCTCAGCTGACCCCAGATAGCAGAAACCTTAGAGAGTAAAAGCACAGAGGAAGGGTAGACGCTGCCAGTCACTGGCAGTGAGTGTTGAGCTGAAGTGGGAGAGGGGTGCATACAAGGAATATCCCACAGGTATGGAGGCAAAGCATGGAGTTAGCAGCTGGCGTGGGAACAAGGACTGAACTAAAGGCCAGTTTCCCTCATGTGCTCCGGGCTTGGAGGCTGGATCTGGCCTGGACACATACTCCTCAGGCCATACTGCCTCCACAGACAGATTCCCATGCGCCTCCTTCTTGGAGAAAGGAGTATGGCAGCGGCAGCTTCTGTAATCACTGGTCCCTCCCTTTCAGCAGGATTTTCAGATGGCTTTTCCAGCAGGAAGTAGCTGGGCCTGGTAGGGATAGCTAGCAGGCTGCAACCTGATCCACAAGCAGGCACTGGAGCCGAAAGAGGGTCTTTATGTCTCAGGAGTGCAGGAAGGATGACCAATGATCCTGGTGTGGCCAGACCTGGGGAGTTTCCCAGGACAGGAGACCGTCGGCATCGTCGGCGTCAGCATCGGCGGTGCTGTACCCAGCAATGGCAAACTGGCCATCCTGGCCTGTCACCCAAACTCCACTGAGAACGTACCCCAGTTTTCCCTGCAATAGTATGGTTTGCATCCCTTGCCTAAAGTGGAGACTGGCAAGATAACCAAGCCAAACTGGGACACTGTCCCTTCACTTTACAGTTTGCAAACTGGTTTCACATGCGTGGACCTCAAACTCAAACAGATATCTGTGTTAGAAATGCTTTTGAGTATAAGAGACAGGAAATAGAGCACAGGTGACGTAAGCAAATAGGCTGTGTATTTCCCCAAAACACAAATCCAAACATGGGTGACTTCTAGGCTCCATAACATGATAGTATCAAAATTGTTGTCAGTCAATTTCCTGGTCTCCCCTCACGGTATAAGATGGCTGCCATAGCTCCAGATATCTAGTTTTCATCCCAGGCGGAAAGAAGGAAGATGGTGGTATGTTAGTAGCAAACAGCATTAAGTTTTTGCATTTCTTGGGCCACTTCTGGCTGCATTGTCTTCAGAGAAACCAAGTACTCAGTCTTCTGGTCTTTAGAGTAGAGGGCGAAGCATGAGAAAGTTCGGAACAAATTACCTCCACCATCCGCCACAGTGCAGTGTGACCCAAGGATGGCCGCCCAGTGCCTGAGTGACTGGGGATATCATAAAGTCCATATCTCCCCATGTACCTGGACCATGCACTTCTGATCTTCAAGCTGTGGATACCAAGGCCCATCACCACCATGGGCATCAGCATGTAGGAATCTGTTCTTGGGGCTGTGGAGTTCTATGGGAACCTTGGAAAAGAGGAGTCCCAGACCCTTTAAATCTGGCCACACCAAATATGTTGATTCAGATGGGTCTTTTGTGGAAATAGCAGAGTCCAGGGGTTCTCAGGGTACAGATGGCCAAATGGCCAGATGACCCGGTTTCAATCCCTCCTTCCTAACTGGGTGACCCTGAACAAGTTGATTAACCTCTCTGTTCCTCTCTCCTCCATCTGTCAGGTGAAGGTAGCAATGATTCACCCACATCTCTAGGGCAGCAGGGAGGGCTCTGAGGCAATCTGTAATCTAGGGCTCAGAACTGTGACCCTCTCCCCCCCTTGCCACACCCATCAGTTGTCAGTGATGTGGAGCAGGATTAACAGAGGGGGCTCCCTGGACACAGCCTCCTCTTCCCTACGTGAAATGGCCATAGGTCTCCCAGCCCGGCTGGACCCCTTTCAGACCACTCTATCTGAATGATTGGCTGGTGGCTAGCCAGGCTACTGGCCCTGGGCCGCCGCGGGACCCAATGAAGGAACACCTCTCCAAGGTCTGTTCACAGAGTGTCACTGTCACCAGGCCCTTGACATCGTGCAGCAGCTGCAGAGGGTACAAAGACAGGTGGCCGGCTCTGTGGCCCTGAGCAGATCACTCAGTCTCCCTGTGCACAGCACCAGGTCTATAAAACCGTGACAGCCTACCTCTGAAGGGCATGTCATTTCCAAACTGCGGGACTTTTCCCTACGGAAATCACGATTTCTGAGTCAAGGTGGCTACACCTAGACGTCTGGCCAGGTGTCTGACCTCCCCCGGGCTCAAGGAGAGTGCTCTGGGCTCTCAAGTCACCCTCCTGTTGTGCCTCCCCTCCTGCAACCAATCCCTCCCCCGACTCCCCTCACCCCTGTCAATCCCTACCCTCCAAAACCAGCCCCCTCCGGTCTCTAGCCTCCCTCCAGGTTGCGCTAACAGGCAAAGAAGGAGCCATGTTTAGGACCGAGACATCGCCCTGAGGGTCAGGGTGGGGAGGCCCAGTGCACTCCTCCAACAGCCCTGCTTCCCAGCGAGAGGCCTTTTCAGAGGCGACAACTTTGAGCATGGCGCAGCTGCTCCCGGCGCGCTGGAGCCTGGGCGCGCAGACGCGCGGCGGGTGGCAGTCATTAACCGGCTGTCAGGTTCCTCGGCTGATGCAGCTAAAAATAGCGCGCTATAGATAGCAGCCTCCCCCGCGGCTGCAGCCCGCACCTCATCCCCAGCTCCGCGCCGCCCGGCACCCCGAGGAGACCGCGCCACCGAGCCTAGCTATTTATAGAACCCACACCTCAGCACTTTCCACCCACCACACAACCATTTCAGCTGCTCCGATGAGGAAAAAGAGCAGCCCTGGGCCGCCACTCGCTCCGGTGTGCAATCACATCTGGGGCCAGGGAGTCCTGATGTCGTTATAGGAAACCTCCAGGCGGACTCCGATTAAAGATCAATGGCCACATTAAAACGTAAGCAGTCAGTTTCGCGGTGAAAAAGTCCTGGTAATACACAATGTTGTTTCAGTAAATAAACTTAGAGAGATGTGTAGCATTGATGCTGCTTATCCCGCCCCCCCCCACCCCGCCCCGTGAACCCTGAGTGCTTGAAGCAAGGTGGGGGAAGGGCACTGGAGATAGACTTGGGGTGGAAGAGAGAGGGAGAAAGGGAGGAGAGCGCGAGGGAAGGGGAGAAGAGAAGAATGTGGAAAGAGATAGAGGAAGCCATGAGAAAAATAGAGAGAGATGGAAGGACAAAGAGGAGGGTGGGGGATGAAGAAATGAAAAGAAAGCTGGAGAGAGGCACAGCAGTTAAGCACACCTGCTGCTTCTCCCGGAGGACCTGGGGTTGATTCCCAGCACCCACATCGTGGCTCACAACCATCCTTAATTGAAAGCCCAGGGGATCTCACACCCTCTTTTAACACCCACAGGCACTGCACACGTGGTGCACAGACACACATACAGGCAAAATACCCATAAAATAAATGTTAAAAAAAGATAGGTGGGGAGAGATGGGGAAAGATGGAGAGAGGTGAAGAGAAGGAAAAGGACAGGGAGAAAGGGACGAGGAAAGATGGAGATGTGTTATGGAGAGAGAGGGTAAGAGAAACTTGGAGGTTGCAAACACGACAGTCTTGCCGAGCCCTCAACCAAATTTCTCTTCCCACATGATCACTTTACTGATCCATCAAGAAAAGCATAAATATTTCCAAATTTTGATGAGCCTGGCAGCTGGACCATCACTGGATTCTGTCAGTGCAGACCCCTAAAACACAGTGACTCGGGGTCAAGTCCTCCTCGGCCACACCCGGCTTTGAGAATCTGGAACAAGTGCCTCAGCCTGCTGAAGCTCAGCTTCCTCAGCACACAGTCCTGCCCTTCGGACAGCTCTAGGGTGAAGTCATAGCAGGCAGGAAAGCACCCTGCAGGCCAGCAGCTGCTCAATGCTATGAGCCCTGAGAACGAAAGACAAACGTGGGTGTCATGGACATCACCTCTGACGCAGTCTTCAAGATGCACGGCACACCCTCATGTTTCCCCATGTTTCATTGCATCCCCCATGATCCACTTCTGTAATCCCAGTGGCACAAAGAAGGTAAGTAGGAAAAAGATCTGGGGCCCTTGGCAGGCTCTGGGTGATGAATGGAGACACCCTCAGCCAAGCCTTCTATGTCCCAATAGTCTCGGTTGAACCTGGATCTGTAGACATGGACGCTGGGTCAGGGAGTGGCTAGGTAATATTGTCCCCAGACATCTGGATCCAGCGTGGGCTCACATGCCCTCAGAGGTCCCCTCCTGGTCCTGCCTGAGAAGCTGGGCATGAAGTCTTGTATACTCAAACCCAACCTGCACGCTTGCATGGCCTTCCTACCAACAGCGGACAGGTCGCTAAACAGGAGGGAAGCAGGTCTCCAGCTTTCCAGGGCCCATTGCAGTATTCCCTGATTCCCCCTGTCTAGACCCCCATTCTCAAACTGAGGTGCCTCCTGTCATCATACCCCTGAGAAAACTCCTCATCACCAAACCCTACTGTCTTTCCATAAATCTACTCTCTCACAACTTCCCAGATGAGGACCAAAGACGGTGATCTAAGGACATCATGAAGGCTCCAGGCACACAGTCTCTGAAGCACAGACATCAATGTGGATGTGTGCTAATGCAGAGAACCACAGCAGCCACATGGAGAGAATGCTGGGACCTGATGGGGTGAGGAGGACAGTGCTCAGAGCAGTCACAGGAGCTGAGGACAGTAGCTGCCCAAGGAGCCAGGAGCCAGAGCAAGATCTGAAGACACACTGAACCCCAGTACTTGGTATGTTGGCTGGAACATGAGGGGTTTTTAATATTCACCCTTATCATCTCACGAGAGCAAGATGGCTGCTCTGCTCCAGACATCATGGCTTCACTCAAAGGCAAGAAACTAAACAAGCAAGCAGACAGAAAACCAGGGTGCCAGTGGAGGCTGTTTTCTTTTTGTTTATGTTGTCTGTCTGTTTGTTGGAAGTGGAGACTGAACAAACACACAAGGCCTCACATGGGTTGGCAAATGTTCTACCTCTAAGATGTCCCCCTCCTTAGTCCTGAGAGGTGCCATAGATTAGATCCTGAAAGTCTGCCAAGGTCTACGGGCCTTGAACTTGGACCTCAGGGTGGTGCTCTTGGGGGACAGTGGAACCTGTCCTTAAGTCACTGGGACCATACACTCAAGGGGGAATTGTGAGGCCTTAGCTCCCTCTTTTCCTTTACTTCCTGGCCAGAAGTGAGCAGTTTGTTCTGATACCCGCTGCCTCCGTCATTTGCTGCTTCATCACAGACCCAAAGGAACAAGACCAAGGGACCACGCGCTGGAACCTCCAGAACCATGAAGCAGAATAAACATCTCTGTTGCTAGAGTTTTCCTGCCTTGCCCACAGTCAGGACAAATCTCTGTCACCCGCCAGTCCCACAGCCGCTCAGACCCAACCAAGCAAACACAGAGACTTATATTGCTTACAAACTGTATGGCCGTGGCAGGCTTCTTGTTAACTGTTCTTATATCTTAAAGTAACGCATTTCTACAAATCTATACCTTGCCACGCGGCTCGTGGCTTACCAGCATCTTCACATGCTGCTTGTCCTGGCGGGTGGCTGGCGGCGTCTCCTTCTGCCTTCCTGCTCTTTTATCTCTCCTCTCTGTTAGTTCTGCCTATACCTCCTGCCTAGCCACGACCAATCAGGTTTTATTTATTGACCAATCAGAGCAACTTGACATACAGACCATCCCCCAATACAGCCAAGTGCAGACCATCTCAGACACCTGCACTCAGGCCCATGGTCCTAATCATCCTCTATGCAAACCTGCTGGGTAACGCCACAAGGAACCCAAGAAGGGCTCCCACAAGACATACATTAACATCCCACAGCACATCTCCTCTTTGTGGCTTGATTCGGGCATGCTGTTGCAGTAACAGTGAGCTAATTAACATTTGTCTGTTTTCTATTGACTTTCAGAACCCACATTGGTGTGTGTGTGTGTGTGTGTGTGTGTGTGTGTGTGTGTGTGTGTGTCTATGTGTTCCTTCCCCATTGACTTTTCCCTAAACCTCATTGTACCAAAATATGAACCAGGTAACTAGAATATATTGCAAAGGAAGATGGCCTTTCCAGGTCAGGTCGATGTCAATCACCACCCTCCCCTCTCCAGGGCTCCACTCACTCCTTGAGGAACTCAGAACAGGGAGAGGGCGTCAGAAGCAAGGGTTGCCGCACAGACAGTCCTGTGTCCAGGCCCTGGCCTTGAATGCCTTCCTTGGCTCCCCCAGTAGAACAGCTTAGACTTAGCTTCCTCCCAGTCTCCTCATGCATGACTTTCTGGGTCCTCTGGGCCACCCCCAGCGCTGGAGACTGACTCAGCAAAGATCCCCAGCTCTGCCTGCTCTGCATGTGGGTGGTGAGGCCAGCCTCACAGACTTTTTCTCCATCCTCCTCAGCATGTTCTCCATCCCCTGGAGAGCATCGCCAGCCTCCTCACTGCTGATCTTCAGCAATTCTCAGCCCCTCTGGCTTCTCCAGTCATCTCTGGCTTCCACACTCCTAGCTGAGGGCTCTGTTCTGGGCAAGCTCAGAGGACACATCTCCCCCAAAGTCTGGGCCTCAAAACTCAGGATCTGGGCAGAAAGGAAGATAGGGCCTTCAGAAAATGCAGTCCAACTGGAGACCTGCCTCTCTTATCTCCCAGTTCCTGGCTGTTGTTTGTGTTAAACAGTGATACAGAGAGATTTAAAAAATGTTTCCTCTCTCTAGGATTTTCCAGCCTGATCAAAAAGGCTTAGAATACTCCAAGCTACAAGGCTGGAAAATACCACTCACTGTTGTTATACTGACCTTCCTCATCATCGTTGCAGATCCAGGTGTGTGGAGAGTGAACTTCTGGGCCTCCCCTGAGCCATGAACACCAGCAGCAAACGGCCCTGAGTGCCAATGCACTGAGGCCTGCCTAGGCGTTTCTAAAGACACCCTCTCCACCTGCAGCCCGCAGGGAACTGACAGAGGCCTCTGTAGGCAACCTCTCAAGCCACCCCGGTGCTTTTTTCTCTATAGATCCTCAGGGCCCATGATGCTCCACATCCTTTACTTCATTTTATCAATGCAATTTCTGCTGCTGTTGTTGCTGCTGCTGCTGCTGTTTTGCGGTACTGGGGAGGCAAGTGCTTTTGCCTCTGAGCGATCTACATCCCCACTCGTCTTTCTGGTTTTTCTTTTGAGACCCTGTCTCAGGGAGTTGCTCAGGTTGGTCTTGAACTCTCTCTGTAGTTCCTATAGGCCTCGAACCTGGAATGCTTCTGCCTCAACATCCCGAGTAGCTGGGATATAAGGCCAAAGCCACACTTCTCTCTTCTTCCCCCAAGCCACAGTGGTCCCCCTTGGTCCCTGCATCATGCCCAGGGCCTGGCTCAGGGTCAGGCATACAGCAAGTGCTCACTGATGCTCCATGGGGTCACAACAGCCTCTGCTCCTTGACCTGGGATTTCCATCCCATGACACACACACACACACACACACACACACACGCACACGCACACGCACACGCCCACCGCCCTCTAGGTCAGGCACATAGGCTATCACTGAGCCCTCCCATGTCTTCCTTAGACCTTTCCCTGGGCGCCACGCCCACCCTCTGCTTAGGGAGGACTTTGCTCATCTCTATGTTGGCATGAGTGTCTGTGCTACTTCTTCACGTGGATGGGATGGGATGGGGGAGGGGTGCTATTGTATTTTGTTCTACACTCATTGCCCAGACTTCTTGCATTGCCAGTGGCCAGCACCACGGTGGGCACGGAGGTACTTAGTGAATACAAGTAGGGCTGATAATGGCTCTTATTGTGGTGTGTATGTGTATGAATCATACCTGCATGACATTGGATCATGTAGCTGTGTTTCGTGGTTATGTGTGTACATACCCATGCGTGGGACATGTTAATACCAAACAGTTGTAAAATTGTTCCTTCCTCCACCCCAACACATTTTACATGTTTTGCGTATCAACTCTGCCCATCCTCCCAGCAACATGGGGGTCCCCGAGGCTAGCCGGAGAGTGAAGGAAGACCTCACACTCTGGTCGGAAGTCATTCTAAGAGAAGGGTGGTTGGCCCTTGGGGTTTGGCGGGTCTAGGAAGATTCTCAGAGGTGGAGTGGCTTCTGGGCTGCAGGAGAGACTGTGGTCTTAGTGGGCACAGATAGGGAAGATCGCCGGGGAGGACATCAGTGGGCTGTGCCCTCTGCCTGCTTCTCTGTTCCTCACCTGAATTTCCAACTGCAGCCTGAAGGAGACCCAGCCCTGCACAGAGCCCCGCCAGCCTCCATCTGCCAAAGCTGTCAGAGGGCAGGCCCAGGACAGTTGGCAGCTGTGCTGATGGCAGGGTCTGACAGTGTCGATGGTGTTGGGAAGTTCCCAAGGCTCTTCCGGCTCAGCCTGTGCCCTACCACTGCCCAGGAGGTGGGTAGAGGGCAGGGCTTTCTTTAGGGCTCTATTTGAGGCTCATGCCAGAGGCCCAGGAAGGCTCCAGAAGCTACCACTGTCCTTACCTTTGTCCCTTAAAGGCGAGGGAAAGCTCTTTGAAGACAGGTAGGGGAGTGTGCCCACCTCTGGGATACCAAAGAGGCCCAGATGCCTTCCTCTGAGTAGCTAAAGAAACCCTGAGAGTTCACCTGAGAATACCTCAGGTGTAGACAACCTAGTGTGAGACCAAAACATGGAAAAGACATCTTGTAGGTTAAGAGTCCTGTTTGCAGCTAAAAATAAGTTCCTGTTTGTCCTAGGCTTGCTTGACTGATCTCCACCGGCTGTGCTTGATCACAGGTAGGCAGGAGGTACGTGGGCAGGAAACCCATCAAGATGTATGCTCGCCCCTGATTGGACACAGGTGGGTGGTACGTAGGCAGGAAATACGTCAGGATATATGCTTGCCCCTGATTGGACCTGACGGGAAATATGGTGCCTATGTGCAGTTGCCTTTCTAAGTAAGTCTCTGCAAGCCATGACTCATGGCCCTTTCCAGGGAACCCAGGGATGGACCTGGCCGAGGATCCATCCTCCCAACCAGTATTTATTAAAGCTGGCTTCAAATGGCTTTACATTGTGGCCATGTTCTTATTCTTGACTGGTGGGATTAACACAAGCCACAAACAGGCTTCCTGGGGAATCGTGGGGAAAGTGGCTGGCTGTGTGGGAAGAACAGATCCACCCACATGGGGTCAGCTTTCCACATCTCTCAAAGAATGTTCACCCTTGGCCAGGTTCCTGGAGAAGCTGATGGGACAGATGTCTTTGCTGTCAGCCTGTCACCGGAACAATAGGGCTAATGGCCGGGTGTGGCGGTAAAGAACAGGGCAGACACACTGGTTGGCTGGCTTTGTGTAAACCCTAATCCCAGCTCCATTTCACTCCGGCACCTTCAGGTGGATGTGGCCCCAAGCCAGGGTGTCTGGCTTTGGAGAGTGAAGCAATTTCACGGGGCAGTTGTCAGGGCCTGTCCCATGCCCAGGGATAATGGTTGTGGGAACCACAGTTCAGTTTTCGTGTTGGGCTTCTCTCCGCTGTAGTTGGAGAAATAAGGCCCCTGAGTGGGACCCTCCCTCTTTCCTCAAAGCCTTCCCTTCAAGCCTGTAGCAAGGGTACCAGCCACAAGATATGATGGGGATGACTGCTTCACTGGAACAGGTCTCATCCTTAGGGGCCCTTCAAGAGACGCCAGTGGCCAAGGAGACAGCTTGGTGGTGAACAGTGCTTTATGCACAAGCGTGAGGGCATGATTTCAAATCCCCACATTCCATGGAACAATGGCCGGGTTGGAGGCACATGCCCGGAGCCCATCACTGGGGGTCAGAGATAGATTCACTGACTCACCAGCCTCGCTGAAATGGTGAGGTATTGGTGAGAGACCTTGTCTCAAGGGAAGGATGTGGAGAGAATACTCTTCACTGTACTAGGATACTGACATCCTCCCCTGGTCTCCATGCATGCGTGTGTGTAGTCTTCAGTACAAGTCCCTCTATCCAGGGCTTGCAGCCTCAGTAGCTGAGGACCACCAGGAAAGGTTTTCAGGAACTGGAGTTCTCGGGCCAAACCCTGGAGGCTCAGGTCACTTGCTTAGAGGTGGCTCCACACTGGCATCCTTCCAGCACCCCCAAGACACTCAGAATGGGCAGCCAGGGTCAGAAGCTATGGAACAAGGTCATGTGGGATGAAGCTCTTCTTGGAAGCTGCTGGGCACAGTGGCACTTGTAACCCCAGTGTTCAGAAGAGAGAGGCAGGAGGTTTGTGAGTTCAAGCGTTCAAGCCTAGCCTGGGCTACACAGCAAGACCCTGTCTCAAAAAAAAAAAAAAAAGCCAAAACTAAAACAAAATTTTGTAAAGTTCTTCTGGCCACTTGTCTAAAAACCATGTGACAGTGACCTCCCCAGCTCCAAGCCCCCAGACAGCCTGTGTTTCAGTAATGGTGGCGCCCATGTCACCTGTCTGCGGGGACAAAGGGCGGATATGGAGGCAGATGCAGGCTGCCCTGGAAGCAGAGAGCTCACCTCTTTCTGTTTTCTAGAACAGGCACGGTTAACAGGGACAGGGACAGCACCTCGGTGCCCTGGGACACTCTGAGCCATCAGCTTCTGCATGGTCAGGGCAATGTTCTACCCACAGACTGTCCACACGAACAAATAAATTCCCCTGCAGTGGGAGGGGGGAGTGCATACAGCTGCCCCCCTCTCCTCCCCCATGCACACTGAATAGCAAGGAGCTGGCTGGTTCTAGTGGCTGGGGGAGGGAAAGAGGTCCCCCACGTACCTCTGGCCCCCTGGCAGGGGTTGATCCGATGTGTTCTTTCTTCCTTGGAAAACAAAAACAATACCTGCCTGTACCGTAATTTGGTCTTTACAGCCTCTCCCTAGAGATTCGCTTCTATTTCAAAAGCGAAACTCCAGCACAAAGGAAGGAAGCTTGAAGTCCTTCGGAGGAAGACACCATGTCCAGAGGGTGGCAGTTCCGGTGCGTCTGCTCTTCTTGCATGATAGGGAAAGGCGTCTCTGATCCTGCTCAAAACGCAGGCTTCTTCTCATCTCAGGACTCTAAGCTTCCCATGGCTAGCTCAGTGCCTGGCATGTGGCTGACATTATTAAAAGGCACATATATCAAAATATATGATGCATGCGTATGTGCCCAAGTAAATACATATGTATATATGCATATTTGTACTCATAATATATAGATACATATATGCTCAAGTAAATCCATATGCTTTTTCGTGTGTATTCATACACACACACACACACACACACACACACACACACACACACACACGCATATATAAACAAGGGCAGAAAGATTGCTTGTCAGCCAACTAGCTTTCTTCATCAGCAGGACTCCATAAAACCTTCAATACTATGCAAAGCACGAAGTGATTACCAAACTGAATTTTGATGAAATATTTCACCATTAGGGGGAAGATTTGAAGGGAAACAGAAAAGCAAATACAAAACCACCCTTCATTTGTTGTTAGGATTCAAATCTGTGAGTCCAGCCCAGCCAGGAAGCTTCCCATTCAGAGGGGGCTTGGGAGAATCCTGGAGTGTGTTTGTGGGGCAGCAGGGGAGAGCTGCTGAGAGGGCCCTGACTTCCTTCTGCACCAGAAGAAAGCAACCCAACACTCTTGCTGCTTCTAAAGAGAAACTGCCCTACTGTGTGTGACCCCATTTCTCCTTCCGGTCTATTGTGAGGGTCTCTGACAAACTCCCAGAAGGTCAAAGGTCACCAAGCCATGAGCATTTCCCTAATGCACAGTGTGCACTCTGAAAAGAGATGTGGTGGGTCTGGCTTGGCTTGCTCACAGTGAATATCCCATGCATTTCCGGTTACGACTCCCTTCTACAAGCCTGAATCAGTGAATCAATGGTCTAACAACTTGATAAGAGGTTGTTATCACACCAGGCTGCAGTTTGCACAATTCCCCTCCTTTTCCCCTCCAGGAAGAACAATGAGCCAGATGGTGGTGACATACGCCTTTAATCCCAGCACCTGGGAGACAGAAGCAGGCGGATCTCTGAGTTCGAGGTAAGCCTTATCTACAGAGAGAGTTCCAGGACAGCCAGGGTGACACAGAGAAACTCTGTCTCGGCAAATCACACACACACACACACACACACACACACACACACACACACACACAGGAACTAGGAAAAATCTTAGCACCTTTGGCTTCCTACAAAGCTAGCATCTCATGCCCTCTCAAGAGAGTAGGTAGGCTGTGGTTCTGGCTGAATCAGCAAGATTTTCAGCATCCTGGAGAGGAGCTAGCCAAGCCTCAGCAATGGAATTAGTTGAAACTACATCTCAAGGGTTAGTGAGCTCAATTTCTGAAGGATCCAGAAGCAAAGCTAACGTGGTCCCGGTCTATTCTAGGCTTTCGACGCATGCTCACACTCTGCTCAACGATGGAAGTGTTCTCTGAAGAGCACACTTGTGCCAGGGCTCAGCAAATCAGCTTTGGTGATTAACCCTCCTGTGCAGAGGGGTGCACTGGAGCACAGGACAGGCAGGTAACTTCTCCAAGGCCACACAGCTAACTGGGGCAGAGGTTCTTAGCACCCCACATCCTAGACTGTGGCACCCTTACAGAATTGTCCATTCTATGTATGTTTCTGGGTTTAGCCCAGGAAGCCCCCTGTGATGGGGGATGAGGTAAAGGGAAATGTCTCTTTTCATTTGGTTTTCTGTGTGTGGCGATTTGTCTTTAAAGCCTTCATAGATGCTGCTGGCACCCAAGTCCCCATCTCTTAGCCTCTGTGGGCTCACCCTGGTAAAGAGTCCTCCCTGAACACTTGGCTCAGTCTGGGAGGAAGGGACTGGACCTGCCTGGACTGAGTCTACCAGGTTGATTGCAGTCCTCGGGGGAGGATTTGCCCTGGAGGAGGTGGGAATGGGGGGTAGGCTGAGGGTAAGAGGAGGGTGTGGGAGGGGGGAGAATAGGGGAACCCGTGGCTGATATGTAGAACTGAATGGTATTGTAAAATAAAATAAAATAAAAAAAGAGGGGGGAAAAAAAGAGTCCTCCCTGAATCTTCTTAATCCAGAAACCAAGCAGGCTCCAGATCAGCCTATACCCTTCACACACCTCCTGGTGCCTACAGAGGCCACAGGCCCTGCAAGCTAGTGGACAGGGCCTTCCCATAACAAAAGGATCTGTGTGGAGGTTGATGCTTCTCCCAAGGTCACACAGAAGATCCCAAGCCTTAGTACCTCAGAACATGACCTCATTCTGATAGACGGCAGGTGCCGTTAGCTAAGTTGAGGCCACACAAGGATGGTGGTGGGTGGGCCCCATCCAACATGACTAGCATCCTTATAAAAAGGGAACTTTAGACACAGAAGCACATGATTAGAAAAAAAAAATCACAGGAAACTGGTGAGACCCAGCTACAGGCCTAAGGGCCCTGAAGATGGCCAGTAACCTATGAAAAGTAGAGAGGCCTGGAAGAACTAGCCTGTAGCATCTTGTACTGTCTCCCAGAACTTCATGATAACATGCCTGCTCCCTTATTCCCACCCAGTCTGAGGCCTTACAGGAATACATTGTGGTGATGACTTATTGTACTCTACTAAAGCTTGCCTGAAGATCAGAGGACAGAACTAGCCACAGAATTAGCCATAGACGTCAAGCAGTGGTGGCACACACCTTTAATCCTAGCATTCTGGAGGCAGAAGATCTGTCTGGATCACTGTGAGTTCAAGGCCACCCTAGACTACACAAGATTAATCCAGTCTGAAAGAAACAGAGCCAGGCAGTGGTGACACACACCTTTAATCCCAGCACTTGAGATCTCATGCCTTTGCTACCAGTATTTGGGAAGCACACCCGCCATTAATCCCAGCACTAGGAAGGATGAGACAGGAAGTAAAATGGTTGGGCAGAGAATGGAATATAAGGCAGGAGGAGATAGGAATTAGGCCCTTCCAGCTGAGGACTCAGAGGAGTTCAGTCTGAGGATTCATGGAGACAGGATCTTCTCTTTGCTGCTGAGGAGCTGGAGAGGTGAGAAGTGGCTGTGGCTTGTTTCCTCTGATCTTTTAGCTTTCACCCTGATATCTGGCTCCTGCTTTTCATTATAAGATCATTTAGGATTTGTGCACCAATGCATTGTCAGGTAATAAAAGAAAGAGCAAGCTCAGCAAGTGACATCTGTCAACTCCCCCCCACACACACACACTCTTCAGGAAGGCTGCCCTGGCCCCTGACCAAGACTCTGTACCTTTCTCCCGGTGGGGAGAGGTAGAGGCAGGTAGAGACACAGCAGGATGCATTCCATGAGCTTGTCTGTTTCAAACCTCTCCTGCCCAGAGTTCTCAACTCACAGTCATGGTCCCCAGAGGGGAATACAGCCTCTAGCCTGGCTGGGTGAACCTCAGTCAGGAAGACACATGGTCCAGCAGTCCCTGACTTCTAGCCTGCCCCAGGGTCCCAAAGCACAGCAGATCAAAGTACAGTTGACTGTGACAGGTCCCGACTTGGTTTTAGCAGGAAAAAAAAAAGCAGTATGATTGAGTGAGAGTTCAATTGTTGCTCAAGGAAAGGAAGCGTGCCAGGCAGGCAAAGCCATTGCTAGAGGGAGCAACTCAAGACCCACAGGAATGAATGGCAGACGAGGGTGTTGTCCTGTGAGGGGACAGCTGGGACAAGGCTGTCATGACTGCTGGATTTCCCGTGCTCGACCTCTGATGGCTTGTCACTACCATCCACCCCCCGTGGGATGCAGACTGTCTGTCATCTTGCAGCGATGGATGGTGAGGATGTCAGCAGTCCTCTGGGCAGGTGCAGAATCCTGCTGACCAGAAGAACCTCAGGCTGGGGCAGTGCTCAGAGGCTGCTTGGGTCCCAAGAGTCCTGTGCTAGTCTCCAGGTCCACAGCCCCAGAAGTGTGAGGGTGAAGAATCTCCCGAGACAGCTGGGAACCTGGGCTCCAGAAGCAGGTGCCACCCCACAGCGTCTACCTCTGCAAGGTGAACAAGAACAGGAGGCCAGCTGAGTCCCCATTTTCGGAGTGGACAGACCCAGAACTCTCCTGGGCCCCTGAACTGGCAGCTTCCTGTCTGTGCACACAGTCTGGGCCTTCTCTACCAAGCAACGATGGCCTCTGAACTTGACCCTGGTCTGGGACTGAGTTCCCTGGGAGCTGGGAATTGTAGATTTCTACAGTTCCCAGCCTCTACGGTCTTCAGGAATGGGAGATGTGTGTGTGTGTGTGTGTGTGTGTGTGTGTGTGTGTGTGTGTGTGTGTGTGTGTGTGTGTGTGTGTGTCTCCAAGACAACTCGCCCACCAGCAGTCTGTCCAGAAACCGAGAGGTGAGCTAAGGAGCTGAACACCGAAAGCACCTCACTTGCTGTGGAAGCAGGTCGCTGTACCTAGTGCCTCACCTTCTCCTTCACGGGCACTTCACGGTAGAAGCTGTCTGGTCTGCAGTCCCATCTCACAGATGAGGAAGTTGAGGTATGAGATGACTTTCTCTTGAGGATGATACCTGCAGGGGGGCCGATGCTCACAGAGGGGGAGGAGACACCTCTGGCCGGCCTGGCAGGAGCAGTTCAGATGTGAACTTGGCTCTAAGTCCCTCAGTGACTACCTTGGCACGTGGGTGTAGGGATGGGTCATTCTTGGAAAGAACTGATGCCTAAATCTTGCTCTCATAGACGGGAACAGTGAGACCAGAGTGTAGAAGCTCCTTCCAAGTCAGCAGGTGCCACGTGCCTCCTCACTGGGGCCTCTCTCAGCCCTCCTGAGGTATTTTTAAAAGCTTGTCTTCAGTTTAGGGAAAAGCAATCTTTTCTGTGCTGGGGGGCATGCCAGGATGTCCCCTTACCTTTCCATCAGCACCAGAAGCGGGAAAGGCTGAGGTGGCCAGAAGAGCCAGGATGTCTAATCTGTGGATTTGGGAGGACAAGCATTTCTGAGGAGCTAAGTGGGCTCTAATCACGAGCAGCCTGTCTCCCTGGGGCTACGTCTGAGTCACCACCTTCGGTTTTCCCGTCCCAGAAGGCTGCAGCAATCTGTACTGTGCTCAGTCTTGTGCCTGAGCAACCTGAACGCTAAACCATGGGACCTGCTCAAGATGGCACACGGGACTGACGATCGAACCGGCTTAGCCTACCACTGGCAAGACCCAACAAGGTACCTATTTTTAGATGGCCCATGTGCTGAGAACAGACTTGATGCTTTTAAATGACTGGAAAGGGAAAATCAAGAGGAGCGTTTTGTGACTTGAGAGAATCATGGGAGATTATGTTGTGGGACTCACTTTTCCTGGGAAGATGCAAAACACACACACACACACACACACACACACACACACACACACACACATCTACTCACCTCAGAGAGCCCAGGACAAATGAAAACATGGCCACCATCACCGCCCAACTTAGTGAACCAATGAGTTTTATTGGGGTTACAGGAATATGGGTGAGGGGTTGTTTACAGGAGCAGAAATGACTCGAAGACGGTTATCTCGCCAAAGCCCACCCTCGCACGGGTGACCGCTCACAAAAGCTGGACACCTGGAGCACACTGCACAGACTTCAGGCCGCTCAGCAGGTGGGAGCGCGCCCTTTCCAATGGCTAGTCTTCTTTGCAGATTGGCTCGTCAGAGAGTGCCTTCGATACTGCTCAGTTGCTGTGGAGAGACACCATGACCAAGGCAGCTTATTTTTTAAGAAAAGCATTTAATTGAAGGTTTGCTTGCGGTTTCAGAGGGGGAGTCCACAACCATCATGGCAGGGAGCATGGCAGGAGGAACGCAGGCATGGTACTGGAGCAGGAGCAGAGAGCGCACATCTGATCCACAGGTTGCAGGCAGAGAGACTGAGCCTGGAGAGGACTTTGGAGGCCCCCTTCCAGTGACACACCTCCTCCAACAAAGCCACGCCTCCTAATTCTTCCTAAACAGTTCACCAGCTAGGGATCAAGCATTCAAACATATGAGCCAATGGAGGCCATTCTCATTTAAACCACCACAGAGAGTGGCTCATAGCAGTCTTTACTGCTAATACACTTCGGGGGAAGAGGGAGCCTAGTGATTCTGGTCAGTTTCGTGGACTTCCTAAAGCTATGATTCTGTGTTGTGGGCTTCCTGTCTTACCCGAGAGTTCCTGGAAGATGGGGTGTCTCACCTTCCCCTCCCAGCCAATTTGTTGTTTCACCTCCTTGCAGACATTCTGTCCTAAAATAGCCTGTCAAATCTAACTTTCCCTTCGCAGTCTGTCTTCAGAAGCTTCCCCTCCAACATGGAAGGTTTTAACCTTAGAGGAAACTGCGACACACCCGCCTTACTTGCAGCATCCACATCCAAAGTTTCACTGGGATGCCCTGGGCCCCTTCATCTCTAGATTGTGGTTCTCTCGGGTTACAGCAGAGTGGCCTCAAATCTGCCACCTGACCCTCCAGAGAAAACATCTTCAGACAGTACTGCCCCAAGGCACTGGATCCTAATCCTGTGGCGCAATATTCCTAAGGAAGCTCCAAGGCCAGAGTCAGTCTGAGTCCAGGAGTTGCTGCTCATCATAGTAAAAACAGGGTTCGTGCCCTCTGGGAATCACAGTTGACTCGGTTATCCTCTAGCAAAGCTGAGATGCAAGATGGGAATGGGTGTCTTCAAGAGGGGCGGTAGCCTGGGAGTGAGCTCTTGGTCTCCAGGCCTAGGTTAGTGAGCAATGAGCCAGCTGTTCTAAAGCAAGCTGCATGTTGTCTCTCTGGTAAACGCATTCCACCAAGGACAGACGTGCCAAGAGATGCTGGCACAGCACCCGCTCTTAAACATCCCCACCTTGAGGGCTGTGTTAGGCCTAGAAACATTGTCTCGCGTGTTGTGTTACAGCAACAGAAAACAAGACAGCACAGCCCTTACCCCTGGCCTGACTCTGAAGAAGCAGCCTCAGTCACCCGACATCTCTGGTGCTCAGCTGCAAAATTAAGATGATAATCCCAGCCCGGCCCATCATGTCAGGTCATGATGACAGGTCACAGCATGTCAGGAGATGCGACATGGAAGAGAAATAAGCCAGCTGAAGGAGATGAGGTGAGGGCTGCCCTGCTTGGAATGATTTGTCAGTAAAACAGATTGCAGTCGCCAATATCGTCAGCTAGTCAGGATATACAATCACCTAAGAGACAAGCTTCTAGGCACGACGATGAGGGAGTCTCCAGATTAGGTTGAGGTGGGGTGGGAAGACCCAGCCTAATGCATTTCACGAGCTGTGCGTCCCAAACTGAATGAAAAGAAAAAAGCTAGCAAGCTATGTTAGTTACTTTTCGGCTGCTGTTGTAAAAAACGCCCTGAGTTATCGAAGGAAGAGTTTATTTGGGCTCACGGTTGCAGAGGGTTCGAGTCCACGATGGCAGCGTGAAGGCGTGAAGCTGAGAGCTCACATCTTGCACTGCAAGCATGAAAGAGCAAACTAGAAACAGCACAAGTCTTTAAGCTCCCCAACCCATGCCCAGTGACCCAGTGACGCTCCTAAACATGCCTGAACAGTGACACCAACTGGGGACCAAGTCTTCAAATGCTCTAGGCAGTGGGGAGCTTCTCATTCAAACCACACTGGTACTGAGCACTCCTTTCCACTTTCCCACCACGATGGACTGCTTCTTCCACACTGACACTTGGGATCAATGTCCTTGTCTCCAACCCAGAAGTCACCCAGAGACTGTTCCTAGGCTTGGCCTTCTTCTAGGGGATAGGTTTCCTCTCTCGGGTGATTTTTTTTTTTTTTTTAAAGCAGAGCTGGAGTTTATTACGATATTTTAATATAGATTCAAGTACCAGGTTACTAAAGGTGCTAAGGTTGGGGGAAGACTTTAAGACACACCCAATGGGTGTGAGCCTCTCAAGGGACAGTTACTCCTGAGATGACCTTAAGGGGACTAGGAAGGGTCTCTGACTCTTGAGTCACCCTGCTCTTTCTGCTTAGATTCACAAAATGTCATTCTATTGTTTCAAACCCAGTAAAAGTTACTTCTGGAGTAAGCTTGGACGCCATAGCTTTTAGCAACAGCATGAAGAATATAATTAGTTGCTAAGATCCCACAAAATACAGCGAAGCCATGGACCCCCGGAAAGGGAGCAGTCTGAGAGACAGGTGAGAGGTGAAATCTGGTGTGGGCACGAAAATGCTTCAAGATGTTCAAGACCAGGAAAGAAGCACATCCTAAGTTCCCGGGAGAGGTTGAGGAGATCATTTTACAATGTGTGTGTGGGGTCGGGAGGCAGCAGAGCCTTTAAGTCGTGTGTCATGGAGACAGGTTTTGATCCTGGGAAAGGGGATCCCAGATGCTGCAGCCAACTCCCCACCTCCTCTCCTTCCCTCAGTACAAAGCTGGTCGGGAAGGACAGTAACCAAGGTGCTCTGCCTCCCCGCCCCCATCCGCATCTCCCCCCCCCCCCACACACACACCGCCAGCACTGACACTCAGCTGATCTTTTAAAAGTGAGGCAAATAAAACTGTGCCGAATTGGATGTTGATTCCTCCCATCTGCGTGGCAGTACAAGTTCAGGTTGTAATAGCATCCGCTCTCCATCAGTATTAGGGAACCATTGAAACATCCACAGCCATTTACTGATTGTAAACACAGTGGGGGGGGGGGAGGGCAGCAAGTGGCATGTGGCCCCGCACCTGCTGCCTCCCCATGTCAGTCAATTTCATGCCTAGGAAGCGCTGGGCTCCGTGGGGATGGCTCTCTAAGCAGTGTGGTTGGTTGTTCCACTTTATTTTCCCTTTTCTTCCCCCGTAGGGACTGGCAGAAACCAACTTGGCCCCTAAACACAGTGGCTGCAAATAGATGGGAATAAACAGAAAATAGACAACGGTCATAAACACACGCCCAAAAAAACGCTGAATTTCCCAGTGTTAAAAGGTCCTTTGGCTTGGAGTTAGTAAATAAAAACAGAGGCGTGTTTTCACTGGCCTTCCACAACAGCCGAAGTCATTTTTTTCAAAAGGCTTCTGCCTTACCCTGTCTCACTGCATCGTGCCCCCAGGAAGAGGTGAGTCTCCAGGCAGTGGACCGTGACAAATATCAAGTGGGCTGGGCTGGGCGAGTGCGGACAGCAGGAGCGGAAGGTATAGAAGAAAGGGTGCGTTTCACAGGGAAGGAAAAGCTCCATGCGCCCAGAAAGATGATGGTCTGGGCCAGCTTTTTATTATATTATTATTATTATTATTATTATTATTATTATTATTATTATTATTAATCTTGATGGGTTTCTGCACTTTCTCAGGTCCCAGACATGACCCATGGGTAGCTCCAGCCTGCAGGACTAGCCTCTGTACCCTACTCCCACACAGGCAGCTTTGAGCAGTTCTCCACATCTGGTTATCTTTTCTTTTTTCTTTTGTTTTGTTGTTGTTGTTGTTTTTGTTTTTGTTGTTGTTTTTGAGACAGGGTTTCTCTGTGTAGCTTTGGAACCTTTCCTGGAACTTGCTCTGTAGCCCAGGCTGGCCCCGAACTTACAGAGATCCACCTGCCTCTGCCTCCCAAGTGCTGGGATTAAAGGCGTGCACCGCCACCACCTGGCCACATCTGATTTCTTACCTGGGAAATTATGGCAGGCTCACAGATGCCCAAGGATCCTGAACTCAGATTTCCAGGTAAACTCTTCCAAAGGGGGTCTGATTTAGTTTTCCTCTGGTGGTTCTCTCTCTCTCTCTCTCTCTCTCTCTCTCTCTCTCTCTCTCTCTGGTGTGTGTGTCTGTGTGTGTGTGTGTCTGTGTGGCGCGTACACACGCACATGTGGAGGTCGGGTGACAACCTTCACCATCACTCTGCAGTAACCCTCCACTTCTTTTGAAATGGGGTGTCTCATTGCACCAGGGACTCCCCAAGCACACTAGACTGGCTGACCAGCAAGTCCCAGGGATCCCCCGTCTCTGGCTTTCCAGTGTCAGGATTGCATGTGCCACCACACCCAGTTTTTTTTTTTTTTTTATGTGGATCCAGGAGACTGAACTCCAACCCTCAGGCTTGTGACCCATGAGTGGCCAATGACCAGGTTTTCTTCTTTCTGTTTTGTTGTTGTTGGTGGTGGTGGTGATGGTGGTGGTGGTGGTGGTGGTGGTGGTGGTGGTGGTGGTGGTGGTGGTTTTTCGAGACAGGGTTTCTTTGTCCTGGAACTCTCTCTGTAGCCCAGGCTGGCCTCGAACTCACAGAGATCTGCCTGGCTCTGCCTCCCGAGTGCTGGGATTAAAGGCGTGCACCACCACCGCCCGGCCTGACCAAGTTTTCCTTAAGGGAGCAGAGAATACTCTCGACTTTTGGTTGGAAGCTCCAAGCTTCTCTTCAACACTCGGGTCTCTCTAGTGTGACCAGGAGACGCATCAGGAAGGGTTCTTCCCTCTCTCATGTTTCCCAGGCATACTTTCTCCCTTCCTTTCCCTCTGAACGACTGTTGAAGATGTACATGTTCCACTGCTCATGAGGCCTGACATAGCTCCATTCACCTCCCATCCACTTCAGTGTAAATAAAGGTGATCTCTGTAGCTGCCTCACATAGCTCCATTCACCTCCCATCCACTTCAGTGTAAAGGTGATCTCTGTAGCTAGGATGGTTGCCACCCCACCTTAAAAGCCTAGTCCTACAGGGGAGCTTCTTTTAAGAGAGTTGGCATTGAAATTCTACTATTATCCAGGAGCATGGATCCAAATTCAAGGCCCTCTTCGAGTACAGAATGAGTTCAAGTCCAGCCTGGGCAACTTAGCAAGACCCTGTCTCAAAATAACAAGAGGGCTGGGGATATCTCAGTAATGTAGCACTTGTTCAGCAGCACAAGGCCCCAGGTTCAGCCTCCAGTATGGAGGGGGTGGGCACTAGTCCCTCATTTGGGCCTGTGTGGGCGGGCCTATGAGCCTCACCCACAAACCAGAGAGGTGTGGCTAGTGGGGCCAGTGAAACAAAATGGGACTTGGTAAGTGCCCATCACATGGCTAGGACGTGCTGGTGGGCACTCTGAGTGGTAGGCGCTGGACCGCTTGCTGGGAGATCCAAAGTTTCCACACTAAAGTTTGGGTTGTTATTTTACTTTTTAAAAAGCCTATTCTTCAGGAACATCTGATAAACTCTCCTCAACTAAGAAGTCCTTAACTGATAAGGGTAAACAGTTAGCTATTTCCGGAGGCATCTGTGTTTCTAACAGCACAAAAATGCCGGAAGACAAAGAAGAGAATCCAGCAGCAGGAGGCAAGAAGCAGGAGGAAGGCCAGCTCCGAGACTGGGGCTCATCTCCCATAGCCGCAGTCTCTGATTTTATTGGGACAGATAGGACGTGATAAATGCCAAGCCAACACAGCTGCACTGCATAAAGCCCATTTCCGACGCCATTTCATTAAAGAGCTTTTCCATTGCGGTGTGTTGTGCTAACAACCATTCAGAAACAGCTACCATCGGACCAAGGGCTACAGATCCATCCTCCCCTAGCTACTTCACACACATACAATCTCACTGGATGTTTATCTCAGTCCCAGGAGGTCTTGTTATCCTTTCCGAGGAGTCAAAGTTAGCTTACGGAAGGTCAGGTCGGCCAGTGTTCCAGTTTGCTTTTCTGCTGCGGTGATAAAACACCCTGGCTAAAGCAATGCAGAGGAAGAGTTGATTTCATCTTACACTTCCAGACCTCAGTCTATCATGCAGGGCAGACAGGGCAGGAACTGAGGTAAAAACTACAGAGGAATGGTGGTTACTTGCTCACTCTCTGCTAATTTCTAATACAGCCCAGGCCCACCCGCCTAGGGATGGTGCTACCCACACTGGCCTGGACCCTGCAACATCAATCATCTCTCAAGACAGTTCCTCACAGAAATGGCCACATGCCAATCTGATGGAGGCAATTCTACAATTAAAGGTGTACCGAGTTGACAATAAAAACCTAACCGGGCCACTTTGTCATTTGTGGCAGGGTAAGGCTGAAGATGATCTCTCACTTTGTAGTCATTATTTGACCATGACAGAAAGTCGTCTTTCTGGAGAGTCTTCATTGGATGATTTACCATTCATTCAGCGTCTATGGGTCACTTATCAAAAATGTGCTAAATCTCAAGTCTTGGACACAAGTTTAAAAACAGTAGTTGGGATTTTAAAATCATAACTTAGAAAATGAAGCCAGTCTAGGGGGTGGGAGGTGGTTCAGTGGGTACGGTGTTTGCTGTGCGAGCGTGAGGACCTGAGTTCGGAGCCCCAGAATCCACATGAAAATGGGGCATGGCAGCACTGAGGCAGGAGGATAGGCAAGGACACCAAGGGCTTCCTGGCCAACCAGTCCAGTCAAAATAGCAAGTTACAGATTCAGTGAGAAGCCCTGTCTCAAAACATAGGGGAGAGAGAGAGATGAAGAGATCCAAAGTCAATCTCTAGCTTGCACACATGCACACAAGTGAATGTGCCCCCCCATACACACACACACACACACACACACACACACACACACACACACAGAGGAGAGAGAGAGAGAGAGAGAGTGTCAGTCATGTCTGCAGTGGCTACCAAATGAGACTCATTCAGCTAAAGAACTATATAGGTGAGCAATAAATGAATACTATAAGCAGTGTACCCTAGGGTTGGTTTAGAGCAAAGAAGAAGGACAAGAAAGAACGGCAAGCAGAAGAGTGGGGCCCACAGTACTGTAGGTCAGCCCCTAGGAGATGATGAGGTGGCCATGCTAGAAAAGGTTTACTGGGGAGCAATGCCTGTTGAGAAAGGAGAGGGGAGCGAGGATTGAAGAGAGAGGGAGAGAGGGAGGAAGGGGGGAGGAAAGGAGAAGAGAGGAGAGGAGAGGCAGAGAGACACAGAGAGAGCAGGCCAAGGCAGAGGAATCATTAGACAGATATGGTGTGCTTGCCAGCTAGGTGGAAGTCCCCAGGCAAAGTCTGCTGCTGCCTGGGAGAGGACACAGCAGCGGTGGCCTTGTGGCACTGCCATGTGCAGACACCGGCTGATGACGGTGACTGTGATTTGACAGGCTAAAGCCGATCTTGTAACAGCAAGGAGGCTGGTCAGGTGAGGGGAGAGGGTGTGAGTCTCCCCTTGCACAAGGAGAGCCGAGAAGGACCCCTGCATCTGCACCTCAAGGAAAGCTTCTGGAATGTATTAGAGATGGAACTATTGGAGAGTTTCAATCAGACAAGATGGGATTCACAGCTGCATAAATATTTAATCTCTCTTCAATCTTTTATACAATAAATAGCTGGATGTCGTGTGGCAGCTGCTGCTTAGGTGCTTAGAATATGAGTGAAGAGAATGCTGTTCTGGTGGGGCTGATGGCCTGGCCAGGGGCAGAGGGGAAACAGGCTTTCACAAACCTGTAAATTACATGCTGTGTTAGACCTCTGCTCCTCAGCGTGAGGCATGACCAACAGGCGAGGACCACTAGGACAGCTATCACAGGTTTATGCTACACACAGCACAAGCCCCGACCTACGGAATCAGAATCCGCCATACCCAGAACTCCAGGTGGCTCGCAGGACACCGACACAGAATCCGTACACTTGAAGACAAGGTAGAGAAGACAGCTACAGCTCTTAAACGCTCGTGTGACTTCTCTCTGAGAAGTGGATTTAATAAAACCATGAGGAAAGTGAGTTAACCAGGAGCCTGGGTTGACAGTCCCAGGCAGAGAGAGGAGCCAGAGGCAAAGCTCTGAGGCAAGGCATTCTGGGGGACTGAACAGCAGCAAGCTAACCAGTCTGGCTGGACAGTGAGTGACATGGACAAAGGGGAAGAGAGTTAGAAAAATGGAGGGATGGGGACAGGATGGTTAGATGTGGTAGGGTCTCTGTGGACAGTGGGTACTTGAGTTTACTCTCTAAATCATACAGGGAATTGCTGCAAAAGCCTGAGCCGTGAGTGACACAGTATGCTTCTAAAGGGTCACACGGGCTGGCTGTTGTACTGTGAAGACTGTAGAGCCGAGTCAAGGAAGAAGCCTCTTGAGGGGAGCAGGAAGTCGATCCTGTAACAACATAAGCAAACCCTGACCGTTCAAACCTGTAGCACGAATCTTAGAAGGTCTTATTAATAAAAACAAACCTGGAGCCAGGTACTCGGGTCAGCACTGGAAGATCAGAGAAACAGAACAAGCCACAGCCACCTCACCTTGCCAATTCCTCAGCTGATCCTGTTTCCTTAAACTGGAAGCTTCTGAGTCCTCATCCAAATGGATCTCAGCTGAACTGCTGCTCAAAAGCCTAAAAGCTTAACCAGGCTAGTTCCTGGTCCTCACGCCTTATATACCTTTCTGCTTCCTGCCATCACTTCCTGGGATTGAAAGGTGTGTGTCACCATGCCTGGTTGTTTCCAGTGTGGCTTAGAACTCACAGAGATCCGGATGGATCTCTGCCTCTGGAATGCTAGGATTAAAGATGTGAGTGCCACCATTTTCTGGCCTCTATGTCTGTCTAGTGGCTGTTCTGTTCTCTGACCCCAGACAAGTTTATTAGGGTGCACAATATATTTGGGAACACATTATCAACACACAAACATGTGACAGAGGACATAGGCTTGATTCTGGGGGGATTTTTAAGTAGCTACAATATGACTTATTTATTTAGCTACAATATGACTATTACATATATATAATATATATTACATATATAATATGTAATATATATTACATATATATAAATAAGATATATATATTACATATATATGTTATATATATATATATATCTTATTTATTTAACTGGCAGAGTCACATCACTTTGTTGCCCAGGGTGGTCTTGAACTCACAATACTCCTCAATCTCCTGATTACTAGGGTTGCAGGAATGTGCGACCATGCCCAGTTTTACATGACTTCTTGATGCAAATACAGAATTTGAGGGGTTAGCTTCCCACTTTTGGCCTACACAGTGGGAAGGAGTGTGAATAACTGAGTGGGAAGGCTGCGGGTGAGCATATTTTGAGGAGAAAGAGCCAAGAATTGCCTTAAAAGAACTACTAACTATCAAAAAGATATGTGCTAGAGTTGGGTCCTGAAAGGCCTGTGGCAGGTGTAAATGTAGGAACCATGTCCAACTGCCTTCCACAGTGAGGTCATATAGAAACAGGCTGGCTGTACTGCACAAGCCTGCTGCCTCTATCTAAACACATCTCTGCAGAAGTCACCAGGACATGAACTTGCTCTGTCTCCTGTTGTAGAATATTATTTTAAGATGTTACATATGTTTATGTTATGGAACATTTGTTTAGTGATGCAAAGATGTGTTGCATTCTTTTATGTTGCATTTGTTTAACTTTGTGAAGCTGTGCTACTTTGCTTGTCTAAAACATCTGACTGGTCTAATAAAGAGCTGAACAGTCAATAGCAAGGCAGGAGAAAGGATGGGCAGGGCTGGCAGGCAGAGAGAATAAATAGAAGGAGAAAAAGAGAGAAAAAATATCTAGGAGCAAGAGAAAGAGGAGGATTCCAGGAGCCAGCCACCCAACTACATAGCAAGCCATGGAGTAAGAGGTAAAGAAAGGTATACAGGATAAAGATAAAGCCTAGAGGCAGGGTAGATGGGATAATTTCAGAAAAGATGGCTAGAAAAAAGTCAAGCTAAGGCTTTTATAACTAATAATAAGCCTCTGTGATTTATTTGGGAGCTGGGTGGTGCCCCCCACAAAGAGTTAAAAAAAAATCAGACAACTACATTCTTCCCCGGGTTATAATATGTAACTCTGGTGCAAAAAATAGTCAATACACCTTAATATGTTTTCCAGTTCTCAAATGTAACTGCAAAACCAAAGGAAACTCATTAAAAACCAAAATAGATGACCAAAAGTCATCTAAAATCAAATTCGTTTTTTTGTTATTTCCCACTAGAGAATGGGTAAATTCCCCAATAACTCACCTCAGAATATTTTCATTGAAATCTAGCACAATTTAATACAATATAGCTTCATCCAGAATGTTGGTATTTACTTACAGTTCAAGCTGTTTCAGGCCCTGAAACATTTGTTAATATTATTTGCATTTATTATCCATTGATCCTCAGTCTCTAGGTTGGTCTCCATTCCACTTCTGATGTTAACAAGATTTGGACAGGTTATGTCATAAGTTCACAGGGAAGTAACAGGGCGACTTAAACTCCCAATTCATGTAAAGTACATAATTAAAAAAAAAAAACACCGCCGGGCGGTGGTGGCGCACACCTTTAATCCCAGCACTTGGGAGGCAGAGGCAGGCGGATCTCTGTGAGTTCGAGGCCAGCCTAGGCTACCAAGTGAGTTCCAGGAAAGGCGCAAAGCTACACAGAGAAACCCTGTCTCGAAAAACCAAAAAAAAAAAAAAAAAAAAAAAAAAGTAAAAAAAGTAAAAAAAAAAACACCACAGGTCAACAATAAAATCTGAAGTTGATAGGAATCTCTTTCAAATAAATGAATTCTTAAAAAAATTTATCAGTTTTTGTGTGTGTACATGCATGATTGTGTGTGTATGTGGCCAAAAGACAACTTGCAGAAGTCAGTTCTTTCTGAAGAACTGTCATGTGGGTCAGTCACTAGGGCTGTAAGGCTGGGTGCAAAGTGCCTTTACCCACTGGGCCATCTTGTCGGTCTTTGATTAATACTGTTAAGTGCCAACTTTCTACAGTCAATAGCCATGACACATGATTCCTATCCCAAGTCAGACTTGTCTTACTGACTTCTGGGCAAGCTTATAATGATGACGGAATTAAAAAGAGGGCAAGAATTGAGTACAGATTATTTGTACTTTCAGATTTTATCTGGAGTAATGCTTCAGTGAAATAATATAAAGGTACTGTCAGTGATTTATTAAAAATTTATTTCATGTAATAAATTATACAATTTATTTTTATTTGTAAACAGTCTATACCAAAAATATTTGTGGAAGTATTTCTCCCTTTTGGTAATACACAGGTCCGCACCATAGTCTCACAGCTCCAACCCAGTCCCAACCCCCTCAGTTACACAGTTAAACTCAACCTTCTTTCACCTTTCTCCAAAAGCTCTTGGTGGCATCACTTGTTTAAAAAACAAAAAGGCGGTATAAACACAGTCTGGCTTTGTCCAAGGCCTTAGCTTGAACTGCAGAATATTAGCAGATAAATTACAAAGACATTTTCATTAGCTGTAAAATCATTATCTTATGTCACATAGACCATGAGGCCAAAATGAAAGTAAAATGTAAGGCAATTTACTAAAGGAGGTAGCAAGTCAGAGCTGTGCACTAAGGCTGTCCAAAGAGCAGAACCAACAGACACCTGTCTGGATGACTCTTAACACACACACACACACACACACACACACACACACACACACACACACACTTCTGTTACTAACATGTCTAATTGGTTCTTTCCAAATTATTCAGAGATTATGAAATTTCTGAAATTAACCAACTTCTACACATATAAAACTCAATATAAGGTCAATCAAGTGTTTTTCAACTCAATATAAGGTCAATCTCATCAATGTAAAACATAAAACCATTCTGGGCTTAGCAGACATTAGTGCATTTTAGATCCAATTTTTATAGGTACCAAATATGTATATATTTAAATTTTTTGTCTGAGAACAATATGAATGAGATTCATCAATGTTTTTTGTTGTTTTTCAATTGTTGATCACCTACTTCAGTGAAAAGATATAAAGTTGAACTTGTCAGGATGAGGTCACAAATTCAATATCAAAAAGTAAGTACACTTGCGTAAGTTCCACTAAAACCTAAGGAAGGAAGCATTGGCACAGACATGTTCTATAGCTAGGGCCTCCCTGACAGTTCTTACTGTCCTGTGGTTAAAGAAAGGGAATCACCGAATAATTACATCCGGGGCCAAGATAGCAGAAAAAATTAATTTAAATCATATTTAAATTTAACATTTGTATATCAAGGGCCTATGGGTGGAACAGAACTGCATTACATAACTCATCTTGTATAACTTAGCTCAACTATTACCATAGGCCAATAGGAGGCTTCATAATTAACACTGGATTACAAGGCTGCTGTCACATCTTTCTGTGGTGATATTTTATTTGTGCACCCCAATAAAACTTATCTGGGAATCAAAGGAAAAAGCCAGCCACTATATTAAACATAGAGGTCAGGCAATGGTAGCACATGCCTTTAACCCTAGCATTCGGGAGGCAGAGATTCATTCAGATCTCTGTGAGTTCCCAAGGCCACATTGGGAACAGAGCCAGGCATTGTGGCACATGCCTTTAATCCCAGCACTAGTTAACCATGGAGGGCTGGAGGGCTGTACAGACAAGCAGAAAGTGATAGAGCTGGGCAGAAAGAGGAAGTGATGTAGCTGGGCGGAGAGAGGAAGTAAGATGGCAGGGCACAGGAAGGTATATAGGCATACGTATACAGGAAGTGGCTCTCTTGGAGGCTGAGGATTTCAGTCAGAAGATTCATGGAGTTGGTGAGGTAATCGCTGGTGGCTGTGGCTTGTTCTAGTCCTCTGATCTCTCGGTTTTCACCCAGTACCTGGCTCCAGGTTTTTTATTTATAAGACCATTTAAGATTTGTCTTACATCTTTCCCTGACAGTGAGAACACATCAGCAGGGACTTCTCCCTGCAGTGTGAGTAGGCCGCATTAGTGACCAAACATTCTGTGACTCGGTTCTCTTCTCTGCAGACTACTCCAGCCCAGTGACTCCAAACACCAATCTCCAAAATCTACCTATGGCCTTATTCATAGAGGAGCTGGGTCACAGTCTGAGGGCAGCAAAGGCAGATCACGAAGCACCCACGCAGTCTAAGTGCCTCACAGCAGACACGTGGATGTAGTCTTTTAGCATATATATATATATATATGTGCATATGAGGGAACTGGGTAAGTTATACAGGGTTGGGGGGGGGGCAAGGATGGCAAATGACCGTTTTCTTCTTTTAGAAAACTGAGTTCTGTGACCTTAGGGTCAAGCTTGGAGCCAGGAGGAACAGAGCTAGAATTTAAACTACTTAAAAAGAAAAGGGTTAAAAACCAAAACTGCAGCAGATTTTATGCACCAGGAATAACTGTTATACCATATCTATCATTCACATGTGAGCTCATGTAATTTATCTTCAATTAGAATTATTATCCATTCAGCAGCTGAAGCCCAAGAACTGCTGATACTCGGCAGATGAGGAAGCATCTTCAGTCTCTGGACTCTGGCCTTTCTTAAGCAAATTGATGATCACACCATATAGATGAGTTGTTCTAGAAAACCATTTTGGCCTGATGCATAGGAAGCTGCACTGCCAGCATTTCCGTCAGCAGCAGCATCTGACCTCCGTGGCTCCTGGAGACTGGGCTTCTGTAGCTTCATCAGGTCTACAGTGCAGTCCCGAATCCACCAAGAAAAAAGCACATGATTCGGGCGGTAGTGGGGCACGTCTTTAATCCCAGCACTCGGGAGGCAGAGCCAGGTGGATCTCTGTGAGTTCGAGGCCAGCCTGGGCTACCAAGTGAGTCCCAGGAAAGGCACAAAGCTACACAGAGAAACCCTGTTTCGAAAAAACCAAAAAAAAAAAAAAAAAAAAAAGAAAGAAAAGAAAAGAAAAAAGCACATACCTTTTCAATCCAGGATCTGCTCCCGTGTAATGAGTCACTGTAGCTACTCAAGAGCCATTTCAGTGTCTGGTCCACAGAGTGTAGAATATACTTACAAATCACCTAGACATCTGCAAGTGAGTTCTTTATCTCCAGCCAGCCTTGACTTCCACAGGCATTAGTGGCTCGCCTAGCCTAATTTACACACTCAGCATCTGGCTGAACTCACCTTTATAAACCCTCTAAGATAGCCCACAAGAAAGACCCCTTTTCACACACAGCTCAGTGCCAACTAATACAAGCAATAGAATCCAGAGGTCAATGCATTTGGCCTATTGTGTTGGAAGAGTATGACTGAGGAGACAGCAATGAGTGTTTCACTTCCGAGAACTGGCTCCTCTTTGGAAAAGCAGGCCAACCTTTACTAAAGGAATCCTCTTGAAGCGTTTAATACACTGAGCATATTTACAAAGGCATTTTCCTAAATTGTTTCTCCATGGACCACTTTCCCCATGTCTTGTCTTGGGTGGAATGACACTCCACAGAGCAGGTCTGAGACATACAACTTTGGCATGGTGGTGTTTTCAGGAGGCTTCACTAATTCTCCAGTCTGTTCATTTTAAATTAACAAAAATCACTGTTAAAGCTATTGGGCCTGGAATTTCTCTCTCTCTCTCTCTCTCTCTCTCTCTCTCTCTCTCTCTCTCTCTCTCTCTCACACACACACACACACACACACACACACACACACACTCACAGAGTATTACAAACCTATATATTCTCTTTCTGCCCATACATAAAACATAGGTTTGCTGTCCTGTATAATTCTGACCTCCTTAGCAAGAACATGTTCAAAGCCAGGCATATTAGCTGGTCCTGATGGTGGCTGTGCACAATCCCTGAGTGAACTAGTCAGTTCACAAAGGCTGCTTAAAGTCAAGACAGTTGGGGAATAGTTTTCAGTTGCCCAAATGGAAAAATGAGCAGGTATTATATAAAACAATTTATAACAACTTATTTAGAACTAGTGATTCTGGTTGTTACCCAAGAGTCTCTATGCCGTAGAATTGGTAACATTCACAGAGCTATCTTTTTTTTGACATGCAGCCACATTTCACTCAGCTATGGTCTAAAAAACATATAATTAGCTGATTTCATACATCTGTGAACAGCATGACACATCCTTAACAAACCTGGAGAGTCATCACATCGCTACGCACTGTACTTCGTGGGACTATTGCCTTCTCTGCAGCCCACCACGAACAGCAATGCCATGAGGCAGCACATGACCAAACTGCTGCACAAAGCAACTTTGCTGAGTGGCTCACTTCCTTGACCCGCATCACTACTGACATTTGGAGAATTCTTCTGTGGAAACCATGTGTTGGGCAGTAGGTAAGATGTTGAGCAGAACCTTTGACTTCTACCAGTTAAGGTCACTGGCATCCACTTGGGGTCTTTCCATGTTGCTTGTGTATAATCGAGCCCGTCTGGGTGAGAACAACTGCCCTGAAGTTTACAGTAAGCTATGTCTTAGCTCTGCTTCCTTAAGGACTCCCTTTATAGGCATAGAGACAGCTAAACAAACACCTAGGATTTAGCAGCACTAGAAATATCCTTCTCAATTCTGTATCATCAGAAAAAAAGAAATCTTTGAATGCTGGAGAATGGCTAAGAAGAAGCACTCTGTATTTCAATGAGAATTACATGTAACTTTACAGTTTATATTAGTAAGAATCATCTGAATTGTGTTGCTTAAGTAATATAACAATCAGAAAACATTAACTGCAACTGCATGTTATAACTTGTTAACAATCATAAGGACTGAGGTATTCTAAGGATAAAAAACAGCAATCACCAATGGCTACCCTCAGACCATTCTCTTCCTGGAAGGAACATTCTCTATAAATTCTCGATTCAAAAACTTTACATATATCCTTTAAAGTGCTTGTATGAACTGTAGCAAAAAAAAAAAAAAAAAACCTGTGTCATGAAGAAGGTGGTTGGTCCTTGTCACCAAGGACACTATCTAGTTTCAAAGTCATTTCCTCAACGTCCACATCTCGAGCTCTGTTACAATCATCAACTCCAGACACAACCACAACATTTGCTTTTTGTTGTTCTTTTCTTATTGTGTTTAAGCACTTCTCAAGTCTCTTTATGAACAAGTCCACATCCTGTGTCTTCATCCCGATGGCTGCCGCCGCATTGAGGTAAGCACAAGGGTAATTATCTGTGTGGGACATGAAGCCTTGGAAAGTATGGCCACTCACAGTTTGCACAGATCCAAGAGGCACAGCCCTGAAAGGGAAAAGATTTATCAACCTGATGTGTCTGGTGATGTTAATAAATGTCACCCAAAAACAAGGCCCCTGTCTCACTGGGCCATATAACCACCGATTAAGAAGCTAAGAAACAGCACAAATCATGACCTATGCAAACAAAGTGTCAGCTTAAAATGAAAGTGTAAAATACAACTGAAAAGTCCTGCCTAGTAATGACCATTACTCACTTTCTATAATAGATAGCAAGAGGCTCAAGCAATTCCACTGTTTTCACATCTTCTCCAAAGAAGTAACAAGTAATAAGAAATTTAGTTTGTGCCAAATCTAGCATCTGACTTCAACTGTGTAAGCCAAACTGCTTTGGTTTATTGTTACCTCGCCATCAACAAATGAGATTTCCGATCATGCAACCAGCACTGTGTAGTGAACGAGCTCACAGTGAGATCTAGGAACTGTGTAACTGCTTCGGTGGGTGGAGGTCGGCAAACAGCAACAGCCCACCAACAGCATACGCATTATTTGAGGCTGACTTCCATTGCATCCTTAGACACAAGCAGATTTCTAATCTTTTACTTTTTAAGAAACCAATTAAAGGCCAGGAGGTGGTGGCGCACACAGCTTTAATCCCAGCACTCAGGAGGCAGAGGCAAGGTGATCTCTGTGAGTTGGAGGCCAACCTGGTCTACAGAGTGAGTTACAGGACAGCCAGGGCTATTTTGCAAAGAAACTCTGTCTCAATAAACCAAAAAAGAAAAAGGGAGGGAGGGAGGGAGGGAGGGAGGGAGGGAGGGAGAACCAATTAAGATCAACCCACACATAAAGACACATAGTGGCCTCTTAACAAAACCATTTTAAAAGCATCAAAACTATACAGCATACAGTTTCTCAAGTTAAAAGCTCAATTGATCTAAGATTTTTTTTTCTTTGAACAAGCTGTCATTTAGCCAGCTGTGGTTAACACTGGAAGAGAGACAGGAGGATCCTGAGGCCAGCCAGGGTACATAACAAGACACTAGCTCAAAACAAAACAATGGAGCCAGAGGGATGGCTCAGTGGTTAAGAATTCATACTCTTCTTGCAGAAGACTCAGAGGATCCAAATTCCATTACCAGCATCCACATCAGCTAGCTCACAACCTGCCTATGACTCCAGCTCCAAGAAGATCCAATCAAAGCACAAATGAAAACTAAGTCCTTTAACACAGGCATTTCATCCTCTGCAAGTGGTTTGAATAAGAATAGTCCTCACAGGCTCATATATTTGAATGCTTGTCATCAGAAAGTGACACTACTTAGAAGAATTTACTTAGAAGGATTGGGTCTGGTCTTACTAAGAGTGGGTGCGGCCTTGTAGGAGAAAGTATGTCACTGGGGATGGATTTTTGAGGTTTCAGAAGCCCAAGCCAGGCCCAGTGGCTCTCTCTCCCTTTCTGCTGCCTGAAGGTCCGGATGTAGAACTCTTGGCTACTTCTCCAGCACCATGTCTGCCTGCCTGTCACCATGCTCTCCCCCATGATGAAAATGGACTAAACCTCTGAAACTGTAAACAAGCCCAAATTAAATGCCTTCCTTTGTAAGAACAGTCATGGTCATAGTGTCTCTTCACAGCAATAGAACACTCACTAAGAGAGGTAGTCAAAGTAAAATGCTTTCATAAAGATGTGATGGAAAGCATTTAAAGCAAAATACATCATTTTTCTCTAATGTAAAATAGCTGGTTTTGATGCCCACATACATATGAGCAGAAAGTACACTTCTGAGATAACTCTTGGTCAAGAAAGGCATAATTATCTTAGTTTAGTGTTCTGGTTAGGTTTTCTTTTCTTTTTTTTTCTTTTTTTTTTTTTTTTTTGGTTTTTCAAGACAGGGTTTCTCTGTGTAGCTTTGCGCCTTTCCTGGAACTCACTCTGTAGCCCAGGCTGGCCTCGAACTCACAGAGGTCTGCCTGGCTCTGCCTCCCGAGTGCTGGGATTAAAGGCGTCCGCCACCACTGCTGGTTAGTTTTTATTGCCAACCTAACACAACCTAAAGTCAACTGGAAGAGAAAACCTCAGATCAGATTGGCCTCCAGGCTTATCTATGGGATAGTATCATGACTGCTAATTAATGTAGGAGGGCCCAGCTCACAGTGGGCAGTACTATCCCTAGGCAGGTGGTCCTGGACTATTTAAGAAAGGAAGCTGAACACAGGTGAATGAATGAGCCATAAAGCATCTTTCCTCAATGGTTACTACTTCAGTTCCCGCCTCAGGTGCTACCCTGACTCCATTGGATCCAAAGTCCAATGATGGACTATGACCTGGAGTAAAAGCTAAATAAACACTTAAAAAAAAAAAAAAAGCAACTTTTCCACTTGAAATTGATAGCAAAGATGACTTATTTCTGGTCTACCGGTCTACCGTTATAATATGACAATACTGAAGATCATCTAAGGAAGAATTAAGACAAAAATCCACACAGAAGCTGGGCCTTGCAAGTTCTACACCTGCCTGGGCCACATAGTAAGTTCAAGTTCAGCCTGGAAACTTAGTGTTAGCCTGTCTGAAAATAAAGAGAGAGTTGGGGATGCATTGGTGGTCAGGTGTGGACCCTGCATGCCTTGGGCCCTAGGTTCAATCCCTAAAACTGCAGCAGCTGCAGCAGCTGCAACAACACCAAGGCATCCAGAGAGGCACTAAAGCAAACAAGACTCCTGGCTTCCGGTTCTGACCACACAGTCCAGGCGAGGGTTAACAGCCTCACAGCCCATTACCTTCTTGCTCTCTGGCCACAGTGAATTCTCAGGCATGGCTCAGTATTTAGAGAAGGGCTACTGATGAGAAGTCCTTGACTCAACTTTTTTTTTTGAAAAGAAAAGCCAACATAAGTGCTTTCATTGCAGTAAAACCTGAAACTCATTATGTGGTGTGGGCTGGGGCTAAGGAGTCAGACAAAAGAATATTTATCTCACCAAATCACCACACAGGATAGAAAAGGACAAGAAGAGCTGAAGAAGGAAAAGCCAAAAACTGGAATCATCAGAGAGCCAAGCACCAAACCCAGAAGGCACTAAGGCCAAAACAACAGCATCATTGTCTTGGACAACATTCATATCATTGGGCTTTAACTTGTTGGCATGCATATAAACAGTACCTGCCATTTGAACTTTCAAGTTCTTAAAATTTAGGAAGTAGGGCTTCAAAGTTATTAAGATTACAAAAGTTTTGAAAAATCCACTAGAAAAACCATAGGATGAAACCAAAACAGATTATAAAAGTACAGATGTCCCTGCTGGCTGAGAGACAGACACATATCATGTCCTAGAGGTGACATCAAAAACAAATAAATTCATCTCTTAAATCTACTCACCTGGCTCCAGAAACTTGTCTGGTAAAAAGCATTGAGCCAAGTTGAGTGACAGCTTTCTCATGGTGTCCATCTAGTGTCCTAAGTGTCATAGCTAGGAGGAAACAAAAACAATTCAACAAGCTTTTGGATTACAAAAAACAAAAAGCACTCAAGACAAATAATGATAAAGAAACTACTTTCATCCATTGTTCTTTAGTGTACTTGATAAATTATAGCAAGGATTGTTTCCATATCAGACAAACACAATTCTAAGCAAACAGGTTCACAAATCATGGACAAAATTTCCATATCACTATGATCACTGGAGCGGCTAACTAAATCCAACCAAGTTGGAAGAACTTAAACAATATGTATAAATATTATATGTGTATCTCAGTACATATAAGACCAAGATCAACTTCTGCATACACAAATGTATAATCGCCATTCTGAGACCTTGTGGTAAACTGCATCCTTGGTACCCCACCACTGCCATAGCCATTATTTATTGAAGACCGGCTTGCCAAGCTAGACACTTTACAAACATTGTTGTACATTGTTTTGTATGTCAACCTGATACAAGCTAGAGTCGTCAGCAGGGAAGGAGCCTCAATTGAGGAAATGTCTCCATGAGATCCAGCTGTAAGACATTTTCTCAATTAGTGATCATTGGAGGAATACCTAGCCCATGGTGGGTGGTGCCCTCCCTGGGCCGCTGGTCCTGGGTTCTATAAGATAGCGGCTCCCCTCCAATGGCCTTTGCATCAGCTCCTGCCTCCAGGATCCTGCCCTGTTTGAGTTCCTGCCTTGACTTCCTTGAGTGATGAACAGCAATGCCAAAGTGTAAGCCAAATAAGCCATCTCCTCCTCAACTTGCTTTCTGGCCATGGTGTTCGTTGCAGCAACAGAAACCCTAAGATAACTGTCTCAACCATTCCTAAGTAATTTTGCATGATAGATTGTTACCTCTACCTTAGAGATAGGGAAAAGGGATTGGCAACTAAAACAAGGTAGAGGTGATGTGCCCACCTGCTCTGTGGGCAAAGGATTAGGGGCTTTGTATTAGGTGTTGGTATCCACATGGTCTCCATGAATGCACATTCCAAAAAGGATACAGTCATAAATGATTCACTTTGCTCAACTGGATGGAAAATATAAAACATACTGCACTTCATATATTCACAAACTAATTGTAAAATATAAAATATAAAATAATTGTTGGGTTGGGGATTTAGCTCAGTGGTAGAGCGCTTGCCTAGCAAGCACAAGGCCCTGGGTTTGATCCTCAGCTCAAAAAAAAAAAATTGTCGCATATAAAAGTCAATTATTCACTTTTCAAAAATGTTTTTTATTTATGTTTGTTTGTGGGCATGTGCATGTGTGTTTAGGTGCTTCAAAATCCAGAGAGGGTGTTGGATTCTGTAGAGCTGGAGTTAAAGGCAGTTGTGAGCTGACCTTTTCAGAGCTGAGAAAGGAACTCAAATTCTCTGGAAGAGCATTCTTAACCACCAGTCATTCCTCTAGCCCACTATATTCACTTCAACAGTCCCTGAACTACGTGACAGAACTATTAGTGCGGAAATCAGCAGATCAACTCATGACCCAGCTCTCCACAGCAGGTAGAGACTGAGGAAGTAAGCAAAGGCACTGAAAACGCTATGCTGGTGCTTTGTCAATGGAGCAATTTCCATTAGGAGAAGCAAGCCCCAATTACCATCAGTATGTTCATTATATTTCCTGTGGACTCTGATTCCTTCATTAGATAGGTTTTACCTTAGAGAAACATTACAGCAATTCTAAAGGCTAAGTAAACTTCAAGTTATCAGTTAATACTGGGATGGATTTAGAAATATCAGCATAATCAAAACAAGTTCACTGTTTCCATAAATAACAACTTCCTCCTAAAAATATCTCAGAAATATTCTCTTTTATTAAGAAAGAAAATTACCTAAAGATATAGGGTTGTGAGGTGTCTGCAGCAATCTTTCATCGTAGGTCTCTGCCAATTTCTTCAGCTGGGTGGACAAATATACAAACATTTCCTGAAATAACAAAATATCACATTTAAAAGTCAAATAAATACAACTCGACCTTGTTACACAATCTGACTGGTATGAACTGTATGCTCTTTACCACCTCCCATGTCTCTCCTTTGCTACAGTACAGTGAGATTCAGAGCCCCTGCAAACAGCAGACTGGGGGAAAGGCAGTCCAGCCCCCTTCTGGTCTTGGGCTTTCAGCGTTAATACTTGAGAATTACTGATGGGAAGGGCAGCATACTGTTATGTTACCCAGGCTAGAGAAACTGCTGTTCCTCCAGCCTTAGCTCCCCAACAGCTGGGATTTAAACATGTACCCACACATCTGGCAAGAGCACGCCCTCTACCCAACAGCCATCCATTTCTGGACAGCACAGCAGATGGCTTCCCTTCCAAGTCTTCAGCCCCCTGCACTGTTCTGCACAGAGGTTCCTCCACACCATAGTGCTCCCTCTCTTCAACGCTAAGATGTATCCATTTAGTACACAAGTTACACAGCAAGTGCAAGTTTAAAAAGTGTACTGCCTGTGTGTTTGCACTCATGTGTACATCCCCAGGTCCAATTAGGGGACTTGTGTGTGCTAGGTTACGTGCTCTACCTGTCAGCTCTATCCCTAGCCTCAAATTGATTGTTTAAGGTACACACAGCTAAAATTAACAATTCTCTTAACTCAATTCAAAGACTACAATAACTAAAACTAAACTTGTGTTACTTTGCCAATAGCAGAAAAGGTAATAAATGTTTCTAAGTCTCAAATGTCACACTACAGACAAAGCAGAATAACTGAGTCAGCAGCTATTTAAACTGAAAAGTTAGTTTCTTCTGCTCCTGCTTTTGAAACGGTGCAAAAGTGAAAACCTACTCAAGTCCACCTGCAGTTGGACTGACCTCCATCCATGGTCAAACATAAATTCTAAAGAGACGCCAAGGCTAACAGAGGAAACGACACTTCTCAAGTTCAAAGGCCACAAAAGCTGCTGCTTTCTCCCTAAGGCAGCTCTCTCAGAGCAGCTTTTCAAGTCTCAAGTCCATAGATGAGCAACTCTATCTGGTACCAGAGAAAGACTAAGAGAGGAGGGAGAATGCTGTCCAGTTTCCTTACAGCTACAAAGGCCTTAACCCTTGATGACTACATATTTATATTCTCACCTAAAATGTTATACTAATAACCATTCTTAAATTTTAGAATATTATTTTATAAGAACAATTCTTAGCATGTCAGAATCATGAAATATTAGATAACTAAATTAGTTCTTTTTATAACTAAAAAGTTAAAAAAACACAATTTCTATCTGTTAGATATAAGACGTCCTCTTGTCATAAATATATATGTAAATTTATTATATATACATATATTTTATATAATATACATAATCATGATCATAAGCTCTTGAAAATATAAATTATTTTCAAATATTTTTTACAATGTTGTACATGGGTGTTTTGCCTGCGTGTATGCCTGTGTGCCTGGTGCCTGTGGAGGCCAGAGGAAGCTGCTGAATCCCCTAAAACTGAAGTTTCAGATGATTGTGAGCTGCCATGGGAGTACTTGGAATCGAACCCAGGTCCTCTGGAAGAGCATCTCTTCAGTCCTTATTTTCAAGTTTCTCTATTCTTTAGTTTACTTTCAACAGCACCTACATTTTCAGAGCTGTGTAGAGCAGTAACTCATTTAGCAAATAATATTTTTAATAGACTATTTTTTCTGATCACATTTATTAACATTCAATATTTGCCTGTATCTCAAAATACACCCCTATAAACTAAAAAAAAAAAAAAAAAAAAAAAAAGCCGGGTGGTGGTGGCACACGCCTTTAATCCCAGCACTTGGGAGGCAGAGGCAGGCGGATCTCTGTGAGTTCGAGGCCAGCCTGGGCTACAGAGTGAGTTCCAGGAAAAGCGCAAAGCTACACAAAGAAACCCTGTCTCGAAAAAAACAAAAAAAAAAAAAAAAAATACACCCCTATGTGCAAGCTATGCTTGATAATGACACCAACAATTGTTATATACAACCCCCAAAAATCTGCCTAGTATTGAAAGATGAGTATTCTACTTTATATAGACTGCCAAAAGTTTATCGCAAAAATGTTTGTGTTTACATCTTTTTTCCTGTGTAATTTATAACTTCATTAAAACTATAATTAAACATAATTTGAATAAAAATTGAAAAATATTTAAGACAACTCTGGTCATTTTCAGAAATGGGATGGAAAAGTTATGTGGAAAGTTATCATTTCTGGACATTTTGTACAGATTTTACCAGATCATCCTCAAACCAATATTCTCACACTCCTTCAAAAAGTAGCACACATAAGAACAAATGAAAGTAAAAATACCAAGAAGTGTACGACAATTGGAACAATTCACACTCTCTTCCTACTGCATCGGTCCCTAAAATAGAATTCATGGGTTGTGTGTGTATTTTCATCTACTACAAAGTATACAAGTTGCTAATTTTGCATGCTCTGCACTTTTTAAAAAACAGTCCCTTATTTCCACATAGATATGAGATGCTAATGTCTAGCTATCTATACTATTTACTAAAATCCCAACTTTCATCAGTAGGTATAACGCTTCCAAACTCTCAATAACAGCCAGGAAATGCCCTTTATGGATTCCTATGTCCCCATAGCAAAAGGCTACCTTCGCCTTTCATTTATTGTTAAGGATATATTAAAGAAACAGAGTTCTTCAGTTTATGTACTTCAGTGCTGAAGCCAAATTTAAAATAACCTTCTATCTAGTGTGGCTGTCACATCTGTAGAGTGGAACCTAATGAGTACTTCATTTGTACCTGAGTTAACTTTTTCTGAAAAGTTACCTAGAGGGCACCTGCAAATGTAACCATGCATATATGGTTATCAGAAAACTGAATTTGTGCATATTCAATTCTAATCCGTTAAAATAAAGTACTTTCAACCAGCTCTATCAATCACTGGCTAATGCCGGCAAAATTTAGAGGTTCAGATTTATTTGTCAAGACCTGGTCTCACCATGAAGCCTACACTGCCTTGCCCTTCTGAGTACTGGAATTACAGGCACATATCTCTACACTAGCCAGAATTCAGTTTTAACTGTAAGTAACATAGGGAGAGAAATCTTTATGTTATAATCATAAGGTAACTAAATCTCATGTATCATTAGTGTTAAAGTAACTCAATTTTTAAAAATTATTTTTGAATGAAGTTCATATTCAACAACAAATATTTACAGATTCTTTACTGAGTGTAGAGGTTGTAATAGGTAAACTAATCCTCAAGTGCAATATATCAAACTCTACACAGTCCAGGTATTAGAGTACTAAATGTCCTATTAATATCACCACACTTTGAAGGTATCTTTCAGGAGACTGTATGGCGATCCTACACTAACACTGAGCTAAGCAGTTTTTCCCTGATGCATGAAGATGCTACAGAACTTGTACTATTTTCTGCTACAGTTAAATCTATAACTGACATTTATTATAAAATACTTCTGTAACGGGAGAAATTTATAAGCAGCCCAAGCAAATGTGTATAGAAAGATCTTACTTACAAGAAATGAAATAATATTGATTTTCTATGTCCTTTGTACTGTATTTAACTTAATTTTAAAAGACTCTCACTACAGATAAACGGAACTGTATACCTGAATGCTAATGTCAGCTATATTTCTAGAATAAAAACACAAAACCTTATACTTTTAATGGAAAAGGAGCTGAATTATATTAAGAATTATCTTTTGTATGGTCTTTGGATTGCAAAATGATCTGCAGTCATGAAACCCAACATCCAGACTAACCCTCACTAGAATCCAGATGTGCACAGTTCAAACTGTGAAACAAGCTGCATCATGTGATGGGGTGGGGAGGAGAAAATGGTGTTCCATATCTGTCTCAGAAGGTAAAGGAACCAAAGCATGGAAAGATGGACAACAACATGGATATATATCCACATACACAGATGTCCGTAGAAGAAAATGGTACTAAATATTGGTCCCCACTGTGGCTGCCACCAAGGACCAATACACATTCAACAAGGCTTGCCTCAGTGGCAAAAACACTGCTTTCCAGTGCTGAAGCCTCACATCCAGGCCCCAAATTGGACATTGGCAAGAGATTCAAGAATTCCATTTAGGGCACAAATGTACTACTACTTCCAAATTTCACTCTGTCATAAGCCACTGAAGTTACAAATCTAGTGTTCTTCTAGAACATGGTTCTAGCCCCAGGACAGCCATTCTACTACATTCCTCTTCTGTACTTGTCCAATTCAGCAGATACTTGCAACACTAAATGACTGTCTGCCACCCTGGTCAGCAAAGCATTCTTCTATAAGGAGAGCTGGGCAGAATAATCAGCTTCTCTGGAAGCAAGGCAGAAGTGAGGACAAACTTCTAAGGCTGATCTTTCTTTTTGCATAAAAAAAAAAAAAAAAAAACCCTCAAAGAAAGAGTCTCCTGTATTTATTTTGACCTCTCTTCTTCAAGGCCTCTTCGTTAAACTGCCAGTCACTCTTCCCTCTATGCAGCAGATGCACCGATCAGGAAGGGCTAAGGGCAGAGGCTCACTTCACACGCCAAGTTCCACGCTCTGATCCTTTCCCCCTTCAAAACGGAAAGCCTGAGAAAAGGAATGGCTTCAAGCTGAGTTCTTGTCTGCCTCTATATGACAAAGGTAAGCCTTTTCTGAAGAGAGAGCTGGAAGAAATAACCTCTAAAAATACCATTGTGGGGAATAAGGGCACAGAAGAAAAAGCAAGCAAGTTTTCCTTTAACACTCCTTTTTTTAGTTCACATAACAGCAATAACATAAAAAGACGCTCTCAGTGATGGTTTATAAATAGCTCTGGCTGGCACAAAATAGCTTTGCCTCAGCTTCTCCACAGCTGAACCAATAAACTACCATGATGAAATGTTCACAGCAGAGAGAAGTCCATTTAGACAAAAAAGGCTACATTTCTGCACCAAATCCAATAAAAAAATTTATGCCACATATACACAATTGTAGTTATGGAGGACATCCACATTTTCAGCAAGAAGACCTACTGGGTGAAGACACTAAAGAACAATGTCAGAGTTCTCAGACCAGCATTTTAGTATTCTGGAAATTACTCCATTAGACAGCCTTTGTTCTAAGTAATTCTATACAAAGAATTTTAAATAAAATCAATTAGTGCATTTGAGAGCCTCTGGGGTTTTAAATGCCTCCACTAGATAGAATGGGAGGGTCTTAGGATCAATCATCATCTTTATGGCTCAAATGCCTATCGAAAAGGATCGATCACTCCCTCAGTTCTGTATGAGTAACTGCGAACATGAGAAGGCAGTGGTAAGACACAGGGTCTGAGCAGCACTCACTCAGCCTTCAACAGCAGTCCTGGGACTTGAAAGTGGCCAGCCAGTCCTTGAGCAAGCTCATCTTCCCAGATCACAATTTCATACGAGAAATGGAGACAATCCCTACACATGAACTTGATGAATACCACATCACAGAACGGATATAATGAACCTAGCAGAGGACCAGCGACATGGCTTAGCAGGCTACACAAGCCTGACAACCTGAGTTCAATCCCCGAAACTCACAGTGCAAGGTGAGAACCAACTCCTGAGAGTTGTCCTCTAACCCCCACAAGCAGAGCCCATCACCTTAGGATCCTGATTATATGAATAAGGTTTCTCTAAAGACTTGGCTTCCCTTAGCCATAACAATCTATGACAGTGACTACCTTCATGGAAGTATAAAACTATAGTTTTATTCCTACCATATAAAAGTTTGTTGTCGGGCTGGAGAGATGGCTCAGCAGTTAAGAGCATTGATTGCTCTTCCAGAGGTCCTGAGTTCAATTCCCAGCAACCACATGGTGGCTCACAACCACCTGTAATGGGATCAGATTCCTTATTCTGGTGTATATATAAAATACACGAATAAATAAATCTTTAAAAAAGTTTGTTGTCTGGTTTAGCAAAGTACAATTTATACATGGTAAAACTTCAAGTGTCCACTTTCCAAATGCTCACATCTCTGATTTTGAACAGCCACAAAACCACTTCAACTAAAGACATAACTGTAAGACATCTCACCACCCCAGAAAGGTACCTCCCCACCCTAGCCTCCGGAACTCATCTGTTTTCTGTCCCTGTCTCATCTACCTCTCCCAAGGTGGCATACAGATGAAGAGCACGTGAGTCTTCTGAGTCGGGATGATGTCATTTATTATTTGCACTTAGGTCACCGTTTGTTGTGCATCTGTAGTTGGATCTGTCTACTGCTAAGGATAGATGCACCAGTGTGTTCTTCTGTCCATCAAATGTTGGACACTTGCTTCTGGTTTGGACAATTTTTTATGAACTGAATCATGATAAGCACTCAGCTACAGATTTTTATACTAACTCAAGCTTTCAATCTTGAGCAAACCGCGAGAAGCAGAATAGCTGCTTCGTGTGAGTCATGTCTAACTTTTAGGAAGTTGCCACAGTATGTTCCAAAGCTGTGTTGCGTCGGGCGGTGGTGGCGCACGCCTTTAATCCCAGCACTCGGGAGGCAGAGCCAGGTGGATCTCTGTGAGTTCAAGGCCAGCCCGGTCTACAGAGCGAGATCCAGGACAGGCATCAAAACCACACAGAGAAACCGTGTCTCGGAAAAACAAACAAACAAAAGACCCCACCAAAGCTGTGTTGCATTTTACACTCCTACAGCCGTGTCTAAGGGTTCACCCTGCTCCAGGTCTTTGACAGGACCCAGTGTTGTCAGGTTTTTGTTGTTTTAGTTGTGTTTTTGTTTTTGCACTAGCCATTTCTACTAAGTGTATAATGGCTGATCACCGTGGTTTTAATTTGCATTTCTCTAATGAATGTACATGTAAATCTCAAGAAATAGTCTCACAATTTAAAAAGTAAACTACTTTTCCACGGATTAAATTAATAGGGAAAGAAAGATTGGAGTAAAATGCCACAAAATGTTAAACATCAAATCTATTTGAGGAGTAAGACTGTTAGAGTATCTATGATAATAGTTATGTTCATGCTTTAAAATACGTGAAGTACACCCAAAGGATTACAATTGCCAGTTGGTGCCATAAGGCTACACAGACACAAATTCCATGCCAGGAGCCTCTAGCATTCCTATATAGGAGATGGATAAACTCTTTAATCTGACCTGACCCATCAACAATTATGGAACTGTCCTGAATGAAGCTTTTCTATGTTAGTCTGTTTTAAAAGACTGGGTCTCACTATGTGGCCACAAATTCCTGGGCTCCAGTGATCCTCCTGCCTCAGTCTCCTGAGTAGCTGCAACTATTATTATCTTAGTATAAGAAGGTGGCTGACTCCTACTGGTTTTTCCACCTGGGACTAGCCGCCCTTCACACCACAAAAAGCCTTCAGGTTTCCAAACCACTCAAAAGAAAACTTTTCCATTAGTCTTTCAAGAACTTCTATGCCAGAAGTGGTATGGATACCTATAGGCCTAACACTCAGGAAACAGAGGCATGAGAACTGCCCACTGTTTGAGGCCTGCCTTGTATACATAAGCAAATTCCAGGCCAGTCAGGGACACACAGCAAGACCCTGTCCTTAAAAAAAAAAAAAAAAAAAGCAGAGCTGGTAAGAGTGCAAAGCAGGTAAAAAGGCAAGGCACCTGCTCTCACTCCTGAGGACCTGAGTTCAATCCCTGCTCCCAGATTGTCCCCGACCTCCACACATGCTCCATGGCACATGCACATGACCACAAAAGAAAATCATTTAATAAAAATTAGTAACATAAGAGGCGAGTCCCACTCTACCTTTAGGTGATAAATGAACACATAATTCCCAATACAGATGTTTCTAAATAAGAAATACTAATAGTAAAGTAAGGCATCTGAACTATTCCTCAGCATGTCTGGAGGACAGACAGGATGATCAGCTTCTACAGGACAAATCCGAGATGAAAAAGCCCAACAGTGGCTTCTATGAGTGACAGACAGGCTAGAAGAGCCGCACTCAACAGGGAGGAGACTCACCTTTCTCTCCTTTAACAGCTTCTTGTAGCCATTGCAGCCAAGGGACAACAAGGTGATAAGGACGTCTAAGGACGGCGAAGCTGACGCTCTACCTGGAAGCAGATGGACAGGGCACATGAAGGGGGGCTGACGGGGGAGGCTCCGGAAATTAACTCATCACAGCAGGCTATATGCACATGCACTTTTGTCCATTAGCTATTTTCCGAAAAACAAATTATCTATTTACCTGGATACATCTTGCTGATTTCCTGAATGAAGGACTCATTAAAGCCAGCAATTATAGCACCACCTACTGGAACCATAAAATTTTTGTCCAAGCTCTGAACGAAAACATCGATTCTACCAACCCGAGCCCCCTAGAATCAAATAACATGTGAGTCACATGTTAGTCACTAGGACAGACAACAACTACTACTAACAAGTAAAGGCCACGACAAAAAAGGCTGTTGACAAAATGATACACACAATTTAATTTCATTCCCACATTTACAAACACTAATTTTACCTTAATTAAAAAGTAAAAATGAGTACCCCTAAAACAATACATAGACATTCTTTCAAAAGCCGGTGAAGGGCTGTAATTTTCTTTGTAGCAGTCCAAGTCCAGGTTAACCAAACTGAAGCACAGCTTTGGGCGGTGCTCACTATCTATATATGCACACCACCCGCAGGCACCCTGCAGGGCACGGTGGCTTGCACATACCGACCAGTGAACTCATAACCTCCATGAAGCAGGTGGGGGTTCATTATCACTGTAAGAGGGAACTCCTCTGCAACATCTTTTTGTCCAAAACCGAGTGAGAGACAAAGCACTTCTCCCATGGCCACACCTGTGACTTTTATTTGACAATAAGGTCTACGGTGATTAGAGTTTAAATACTAGCACCATAATCTATAAACCACAGCTGCCCACAGTGCCAACCAAGCAGCTAGCAAAGTAAGTGCCTCTCTCCCACAGTTAGGGCAATCTACTGACTTTTTTCTCTTTTAGGTTTGTCTGTTTGCTTTACAGTGCTGGAGACTGACCCAGGGCATTGTGCATGCCAAGCATAAAGCTCCAAGCCCAGGCTTTAAACAAGCTCTGCTTCCATGATGGCTCTGACCACAAAAGAGAAAAGCCAAATTTTATGTTTATCATCAACCAATAGCAATTTCATCTGTACATTCCTGGCAGTTCCAAAATCAATGCTTTTCCATAACTCCTTAACATTGTGATCTTAGATGCTCTCATTCCACTGCAAATGAACTTCAAATGGAAGTCTAATATCCCAGCACAGAGCTGAACACAGACCTACTAGAAATGTGGAACCAAGTTCTGTTTCCCATCCGACACAGCTATGACCTTCTGTCTAATGTGCTGCAATTTTCTGCTCTTAAAAATGGAGATACCATCTAAATTTCCACTCCCACAGTTTCTTTCTTTATCTGCAGTCGCAGATTTTCAATCTGCATTCACAATCTACAGTCCTATTAATATTATAAGCACACTTGACCTTCAGTTTCACACTTCCTCCCCACTTCTGTATCTCAGGGAGAATGGAAATCGCAGATAGCCGGCCTAATCTGACAGACCAGATGTAGGCAACAGGTAGAGGCAGCAGAAGCCGGGGAGGGAGCAGACCGCTCAGAGACCATCAGCTGGCTGTTTCAGCCTTATTCTTGTTTCCTCACAAACCAGGAAGAGAAGGAAAGCCAGCTCACCAGGAAGAGGGAGCAGAACAAATGAAAAGGGTAGAAGTGGCCACAAACACAGTCCAGGCTTTCGGAGAGGAACAGGAACCTGACCTGGGAGTGGGAGGACTGAGAGCATGAAGAATCAGTGCTCCAGACTGCTACACCCACCCTCTCACCACGAGACTGCACACTCCAGGAATGGTCAAGGGCCGCACTCCCCACAAACAAAAAGCTGCCACTAAGGAAGGAAATGAAGCATCTAGCAGGACGGAGGCTGGCGGGCACTAGGCTGCAATGCTGTGTCCCTAGCACATATTTTGGTAGCTCACACACTACTGGGAACTCAGAAAATCTACTGAATGAAATAACAATCAGGCATGTGGCTAAGAAGCAGTAACACCCACTTTGCTCCAATTCTTAACAAGTGAAGTCGCTGCTTCCCACACTTTGGAACTTCACACTCCATTCTAAACAGTCCATCCCACACATTTTCATAGCTCTACCATGTGCCTCTCTATTAACCTGTCCCAACATCTCAAATTAGGCATTTCAGTAAACAGAAGCACAAGTGTACTTCTTGAGACTTCACAAACATAACAGAGTATATCTTATCTGCTCAGAACCAAGTCATTCCAGGGCATCTTTTGAAGATCCGAAGACATTTCATCTCCAACTGTTTTCTTCACTAATTACATGGCTACCGTGATCCTGCTTTCTCGGAACTTGTGGTTTTAGTGTGCTCTGGTTTAGGGAAATCTGGGGCCCTGGTGTGAGACTGTGCTATACAAGTTATTCTACAGCTATGAGACCTCAGGCCAATCACATAAACCACTGAGCATGTCTCCTCATATACAAACAGGAACAATGAAAAGTACACCTTAACATATTAGGATTAGTTTAAAAACCTTAACAGCCTGACCAGATGCCTAACACACATGATGAGTCCTTGGTAAATTGCATTATCTATCACAGCTATGAGTGAAAGTTAACTCTATTTAGAATGTCATGAAATAGCAGTCAGAACTCAACAAGACCTATGTGTTTATGTTGTTTAAACCAACAGTGCAATGACCTCTCCTTATATAGGTCAGTCTGCAGAAATATTTATTTACTCCTTAAAGACAAGTCGATTTTAGAAGGTAATAGAATACCTATAAGACAACATCTGCATTTGAGAAACATCTCACACACACATGGATGACAAAGCAGGGTACCAGGAAGAGCAGCCCCAAGGACACCTTTCACATCAGCTCCACAACTGCTTCCCTTAGTCTTGCTCTCTGGAAGCATACCACCCCATTTTTCAAGTATTCAGAAGTATGTTGTGAGCCCAGAACCCCAAGTACTTCTCAACTAGGGAATAATGTCTAGAGAAATGACTCATATGGAGCTGCAGAGATAGCTCAGCAATTAGAGAAACTGGTGCTCTGTCATGAAGACCAGAATTCTGATCCCAGCACCCACCTATGGCAGCTCAAAAACATCTTTAACTCCAGCTCCAAGGGATGCAATGCCTCTTCTGCCTCCTCAGGCCATCTCTCTCTCACGCTCTCACACACACTAAATAAATAAGTCAAAATAAACCTTCAAAATGATGTATGCGAAAACAGTATAGGCATATAGAAAGTATAAACATGTAACAAGGCCTAAGTATTCCATTAAATGTACACAATGACTACAATTATGTGAAAACAGAACATTCACAGAAACAGAAAAATGTTCATTATAAATGATTAGAGGTACTTATAAGACTGCTATGATCACCTGCTCCTTCCTTTTATAAACTTTTAGATGCTGATGCATTTGAATTTTGAAAGCATTAAAAATACAAAAAAGGGGGAGGGGCAGTGAGATGACTCTGTGGTTAAAGGCCCTCGCCACAACCCTGATATCCCGAGTTCAATCTCCACAACCCATGTGGTTGAAGGAAAGAATTGACTCCTACATGCTGTCCTCTGACCTCCATATGCATGCTAGGGCACACATGTCACACACATGAACACACATACAAATAAATGTAGTACTTTTTAAGTAATAGAAATGAAAGAGAAGAACAGAAGGACAGGAGGGGCAATAAAAGTGAGTCGTCCGTGTGTTTTCCCAAGTTCCAGCATAAAACACTGTATACACCTTTCTTCTACTCCATGCGCATCATACATGATCCATCTACACCTGTGAAGCAGCCTTGAAAAGTTAAGGAATGATGAGAAGACACCAAAGAAAAGGTAAGAGTGAGTAAAGATCACAGAGCAACAGCGACTAAAAGACTCTTTAGATCCTGGAAAATATTTAAAAATTTTGTATTTTTTTAAGATTTGAAAAATATGTTTATGTATTTACATGGTTCATTCTTACTCTTCCTGTTTTCTTTTTCTTCTATATAATACATGATCACCAATATAGTTTTTGAAATACTGTAATTCAATACATTAGAAAAATGAATATCCTGGGTTTAAAAAAAATTCTCAGGAAGTTAAGGATGCTACTGAAGTATTTCTGTGTTGATTTGGGGCCATCAAAGCTATTTCCCAGAGGCAGGAGAACGGCTCATCCCCTAAGAACACTTGGTGTGTAACCATGAGGACCAGAGTTTGGATCCAGACCCCACATAACAAGTGAGATGTTTCACACACACCTAAAACCCTAGCTCAGAAAGGGTGAGGATAGGAGGACCACTGGAGCATGCTGGCTTCCAGCCTACCTGAGAAAATTCAACCCACAAGTTCAGAAGAGACTCTGCCTCAGTGGAATAGGAGAACAAGAGAAAGACACGCAACACCCTCTCCTGGCCCCCAACTGCACAAACAAGCATGCGCCCACACATACACACATACACATACACACACACACACACACACACACACACACACACACACGCCCCCAACTGCACAAACAAGCATGCGCCCACACACACACACACACACACATGCCCCCAACTGCACAAACAAGCATGCGCACACACACACACACACACACACACATACACACGCCCCCAACTGCACAAACAAGCATGCGCACACACACACACACACACATATACACGCCCCCAACTGCACAAACAAGCATGCGCATGCACATACACACACACACATAAACGCACATGCGCGCAAATACATAGGTATGCATACACTCACAGACACACGTATACACATAAAATATAAGCATAAACAAATAAATATTTAAAAGCTACTATCCAATTACCATCATACTTCCTAGAAATAATGACTTTTACTAAAAGAATACTGGATACAAGTTTCTAATGCTCTCCAAAGTAGAGAGAGCTGAATAATTTTCACTGTATTAGGTTGAAGGAAAAAAGTCATAATCCTATAGTATATAATATTAATATAATAATTCACCTGCTGAATGAGATGCATGCACTTGGAAGACTGTAATCCATAAGCGTTGTTGACTACATGCGGAATGTCATAATTAGCACAAATCACAGCCAGTTCTTCTAATCTACAAACATAAACATTTACAGAAAGACATACTCATACTGTGCTTTATAAATAATTACGGAAAATTTTTATTAATAGTCTTAAGGTATATCAGGGAAAGGAAGAGGGGATGACAAACTGAACTATTTCCTCTGTAGTATCTTCGCATGTAATTCATCAGCCTGGAAATACATAGCACTTTAGAAAAACCTAGAAAATCTTTTAATGTTACCAATAAATGAGAAAAAAAATATTTACAAAAGCTTATGACTTGGCAGGCAGAGGCAGGAGGATCTCTGTGAGTCTGAGGCCAGCCGAGTCTACATAGAGAGTTCCAGGCAAGCCAGGCTACATAGTAAGACCCTGTCTCAAAGAAAACAACAACAACAACAAAATTTCTGACAGCAACTTTTAAATGATTTCCAAACGTCTTCAGACAAAGCACAGAGATTAGATGACACCTCACAAAGCGCTGCGACCCCCTTCTTACTGCTCCGACTGCTCACCACACTGAGGCTAGCATGGACAAAATACCAAGCATAGCTGCAAACCTTACGAACCTCACAAATTTTTAAAAGATGCACTTCCAAGTGGACCTTAATTTAAAAAAAGGGAGGGGGGGCAGGTTTACAACATTCCTGTACCAAAACTCACTGACACTGCCTAATAACTTGGATACATCCTCTAAAAAGTTGCTGGCTTAAAAATCTCCCCTTCTTCACTCTTTCATTTGACACCTCTCATATAAAGGCAGTGTGAAAGTCTAATTTATGGTAAGTATGGTAATGAACCACAACACAGCAGAGGTTCCTTCTCAAAACCCAATACTACTTCTGACTAAAGTCACCTTAAAAAAATGTCAGCACACTGCAATACTATAACTAAATCCTATGATGCAATTAAACTGATTTTTAAAAAAAAAAAAAAATTGTTTCACAAACAGAACTTGGGAGTAAAGCATTGTTATGCTTCTTTCCAAAAGGAGGTATTTCAAATACATGGCACAGTAAGGCAGAAGCAAACAGATCTCTGAGCTCAAGGCCAGCCTAATTCTATATAGTAATTATATATAGTAAATTCCAGGCCAGTCAGAGGTACACAGCAAGACCCTGTTCTCAAATAAGTAAATAAATGAGTAGTACGCACGACATCTTTTTTTTTTCTAGATGTGAACAAGTATGTTTTAAAACTATAAATGGGAATAAGATTATGTCTATTTGTAGAAACTTTCAATTTGCTTCCTTTAAGTATAATGAATTGTGGTTTGGATAATAATGGCCCCCATACACTCATAAATTTGAATGCTTAGTCATCAAGGAGTTGCATTACTTGAGGTATAGCCTTGTTGGAGATGTGTCACTGGGGGTGGGCTCTGAGGTTTCACAAGTGCAAGCCAGGCCAGTGTCTCTTCTTGCCTACAGATCTGGATCTAGAACTCCCAGCTACTGCTCCAGCACCAGGTCTAGCTGTATGCCAGCATGTTCCCTGCCATGATGAAAAGGGACTAAACCTCTGAAACTGTAAGCAAGCCCCAATTAAATGGTTTCTTTTTTTAATTATTATGAGATAAATGTTTTCTTTTATAAGAGCTGCCGAAGTCATAGTGTCTCTTCACAGCAATAGAACACTGATTAAGCCATGAATAAAACCTAATTTTTAGGGCTGGAGAGATGGATCGATCAGTCAGTAAAGTGCTTGCCTTGCAAGCATAGGAATTCAGTTCCTCAGAACCCACATTAAAAACATCAGGCATGGCAGTATGTGCCTCTAATCCCAGCACCAAGCAGGCAGAGACAGGGCAATCTCTGGGGCTTGAGGCTAGACATTCTAAGTGAAACAGGGAGCTCCAGGTTCAGTGACAGACCCTGTCTCAAAAAATAAAGTGGAGAATGATAGAGGAAGACACCCAAAATCAACCATTGGGGCACACACACACAAGTATGCATGTATACACACACCCCTGCCTCACAATCAATACCAAAATTTCTTCTGTTACTAACAAAATAAACTTGGAACACACACACATATATTCTTCAGAAGATAAAAGGCACTTTTTTCATGTGTGTGCACTAGTGAAAGAATACTCTGATAACTTCCTTGAAAATAAGGTACCACAATATTAAAGTTATTTAAAAAACAAACAAACTTGTAACTTTTAAATGATCTAAATTAATCAGATGTGTTAACAAGACATAAAAAAGGTATTAAATGAAAGGCAAAGAAAATCAGAAAACAGATTTTCTGTGTGAATCCCATTGTATTCTAAATCAAAAGCTAATTTTAATAGCCAATAGAAATGACATTCTTTTAATTTTCTTTTACATGGATTTCCTATTCAATATTCCCTAATAACTGACCAATAAAAACAAAAACAAATGGCACACCACTAAAATTAAGACTATAAAATCAGAAAATAAAATATACTACTAACTTTACACCGCCATTTTCATAAACCTGACTCATCAAAAGCATTCATTACATCATACAACTAAAAAGTACCAAATGACAACTTGCTATTAAATCCTCCTGACCCTTCTTCTAACAGGTCTATGTGTAAAACAATGCAACACTACACACACTGAAAACAGGGCTCAAAATGAAGCAAAACTCCCCAGAGAAAAGTAATTCAACCAATACAAACACCCACGTGCTTGCTGTTTGGGAACTGAGGTTTATTCTATTCCATTAAAATTTTTTAGATATCAACATTATCAAAGAATACCATTTCTTTAATATTTCAATAGAAATTTAAAATGACTGGTCATTAATAAACTACTACAGCATATGAAATGTAATTTTAAAATAGAATTCATAGGCTCATAAGTAATCCAAGGCAAATTTTCAAGAGCATGGCGTCATTATGATCTTCTAAAATCTGCCTGTAAGATAATAAAAGCTAACATGTGATCATTACTGCCAAACAATGAGTCTACAAACACAAAAGCTTAGCAACCAGAGTCCAAAGTCAACACGATTCTTATTAATTATTAGCACTTCTGTTAAAGATGTTGAAATGAGACCAAACCAGAGCTTCTGGCAAAAACAGAAATTTCTGTTAATAAACTTCAGCCCTATGACATTTTCAAAATAAAAAACTTATGGCTATCCTTTGTAACAGTGAACATCTGCCACCCCTATGGTTTTAATTTTCTAATTTATATTATCTTCAAAATGTGTACAACCACTGTACACACCTAGCTTAATCTCCCAATCAAAGAAACGTAAGTAATCCTAAACTATGTTATTTATAATCTGTTAGGACGATAGTTCCTACTTAGCAAATGAATCGCAAAACCAAAGAAACAGAGATGTGCGGAAAAGCACTAAGTCAGCAGTTCACTTGGAAAAGCTTTAAGCAATGGAAAATGACTCTGAGAGACTTAAACTGGCAGGAGCAGGAAAGCAGACAAATAAGACGGACTAAGGTTTGGAAAAGCGGATTTCCACCTCCACATCAGCTGTTTTTCCTTCAGCATCAAACTTCTCAACAATAATTCTCCCAAGGAGTCACCTATTCTCTTAGGGCAGTATACTCACTATTAACTACCAAATGTTATCTCGACATGCTTGAGAATTATTGGACAAAATGTATTCAAAAGACTGGTGAGCGAGCATCTACAGACCAATATTCACAAGGCAGTTACCTATCGGGCACCCTTGGAGCAAAGCAGGACGTAGTAGAATGAATGCACAGAATACGATCAGGCCCGAGTTCCTGGACTTTAGCCTCCACTGCATTCAGGTCAGTGCGCAGCTCGTCGCCTTCCAAAACATTTTCTATCACCACTGGTTTAAAACCTAACCAAGTCAACCAGAAATCTAAGCATTAGTATCAATTAAATGCAAGATGAATCTAGAACTCTAAGAAGCAATGCAATTGCACACTAGAACTCTATTTATTCAACTAGCAAGCTTTTCCTCTAGTAATAAACAGTGGCTCATATCATAGTTTGAATGTAACTGGCAGCCATAAATTCATAGGGAGTGGCACTATTAGGAGGTGTGGCTTTATTGGAGTAGGTATGGCCTTCTTGGAGGAAGTGTGTCACTGTGGGGGTGGGCTTTGAGGTCTCATTTATACTCAAGCCTTGTCCAGTGTCTCAGACCACTTCCAGTTGCTTGAGCATCAAGATATAGTACTCTCAGCTACTTTCCAGCACCATGTCTGCCTGCACACCACCATGTTGCACCATGATGATATGGACTAAACCTCTGAAAATGTAAGCACCCCTGTAGTAGAATGTTTTAAGGTGTGTTACTTTTGTTCATGTTGCATTTGCTTAACTCTGTGAAGCTGTGTTACTTTGCCTGTGTAAAACACATGATGGTCTAATAAAGAACTGGCCAATAGCAAGGCATGAGAAAGGATAGGCAGGGCTGGCAGGTAGAGAGAATATATAGAGGGAAAAATCTGGGAGGAGAGATCTAGCAGCCCAAGAAGGAAGAGGACATCAGGGGCCAGCCACCCAGCTACACAACCAGCAAGCCACGGAGTAAGAGTGAGATTTACGGAAGTAAGAGAACAGGAAAGCCCAGAGGCTAAAGGTAGATGGGATAATTTAAGTTAAGGAAAGCAGGCAAGAAACAAGCCAAGCTACAGCCAGGCATTCATAAGTAAGAATAAGCCCCCATGTGTAATTTACTTGAGAGCCCCCATTCCCAAAAGAGCAAAACCCTCCAACAACACACCCCTAATTAAATGTCTTTCCTTTAGGAGAGTTGCTGTGGTCATGGTGTCTCTACACAGCAATAGAAACCCTGACTAAAACAAGAACTGGCATTAATCAGAAACAAGTCAAAGGGTGTGAAGGACAACTCAACAACCAGCCTGGATCTTTAGCACTTTAAAATGACAGGGAAGGGATTCTATAAAGTAAGGAAAGCACATGTTAACCAGAGGTCTACAGAGGTTAACTGTTCAGGTGTTGGTAACCAAAAAGACTACTAGTCCAGTTCAAGTTCTGTCAAATAAAATGAAGCCTACTCAATTCTCTAGGAACATATCAGTTCCAGTTGAGTTTACTTTATTTCAGAGATAGCTATAACTAATAATAAGATTCAAGTACTGAAATAAATCACACCCATAAACTTTATGTTTTACCACTAAAGAAAACTATTAATTTCAGTCACCTGGAGATCACTGATCCATCTCATGGCCCAAGAGTCCTTCAGATTTTTAATTGAAATATTGCACTTAACTAGCACATAATTAAAGATCACCCCATGAATAATTATGCAAACTTTAATGGTAAGTGTAAGTATATATAAGCTTACAAGTTGCTAAAACAAAATAAATGCTAAATTTTATGAACACTTAACTACAACTTCTTTAAAGCATAAATATGGAGCACATTTAATTTTTCATTTACCTATCTCTATATAAAAATCTGAGTTTTCCCAATGGATGTTTAAACATTACATATGCTGCATGTCTTTTACCTGCAGTGACCATGGACTTAAAGCAGGACTTCTGGTCTATCCGTGGCCATATGATATACTTGGCCTTTGGTCTTTTGTGTCGTAATGTTAAGAAACACAAGGTTAGACTCATGCCGGTTGCCATAGGAACTACAAAGCAATTGGCCACTGAATGAACACCTACAAATAAGAAATAAAGCAATTTATTATCCCATTTAAAAAAAAAAAAAACTAAAAGCCAACATCCTTCTGGAAGAAATGATAAAGTTTCTTTTATAAAATAACATGGACTGTAACCCTAGTGTTTTTCTTTCCCATTTGCTCTCATGAAACTAATTATTAAAAGCCATTTCTAAGCCGGGCGGTGGTGGCGCACGCCTTTAATCCCAGCACTCGGGAGGCAGAGGCAGGCGGATCTCTGTGAGTTCGAGGCCAGCCTGGGCTACCAAGTGAGTTCCAGGAAAGGCGCAAAGCTATACAGAGAAACCCTGTCTCGAAAAACCAAAAAAAAAAAAAAAAAAAAAAAAAAAAAGCCATTTCTAGGGTTATTTTCTGTCTTGTTCTGAAACAGGTTTACATGTGTGCCCTTTAAAAACTACTCATATTGTTTTTGAAGAGCTATAAATGCAAGAAACTAGTGTGCTGTCTATTCACAAGTCACATTATGAGTGACAGGATACATACCGGCCAGCTTTATGACATTAAGCACCAAAGAATTGGTAATTTTGTTCAAGAGACTAGAGCCTGCAGCTTTTGGTTGCACAGCAGAAATATCACCGGATCGTCCAATTCCATGGATGAACCTAAGCAAAAAATGGACCAAAAACTGTACAAATACATTCAGTGTTCAGTAATCAATACATAGGCTTACAAATAAATAACCAAACACTAGCAGAGGCAGACTTCCACTATTCTACATGCATTTCATAAATGACTAATGTGGAAATACCTTAAGTGAAAGTTTCACTGTGTTATGGTAGCTAATCTCCAGAGACAACCATATCAATTTCTCTTCTCCTGTTGGTCCACACCAAGAGATAGTCTAATTCTCTCACATATCTAAATCCCTATGTGGGGGTGTCCTAACTTGCTTGACTGGGAAAAATATCAAAAGCAATTGTCTGGAGCCTCTAAGTTCTAGAAGGTCATAAGAAGCACTGAAGTCTTCATTGGAGAGTTTGCTAGTATATATTGCCTCTCAAGATCCAGCTGCCATATTGCGAGGAGCTCACATCACAGGAAGAGGCAGGCTAAGCCCTCAGCCACGTAACCCAAGTCATCGTTATAGACTGCTGACTCTAACAGTCAACAAACTACACTCTTAGCTGACATTTGACAACTGCACCAGAAACCCAAACGCTCAGCTGCTGAGCTCAGTTAACACAGAACTGGAGAAATGAAATAGTGACCATTAACCTTGGAGTGCTCTGTTTAAAACCATGTACAGAGAACATTCTATTCCCTCTTTCCTTCTACAACCACAGCAGTGGGACAGATTCTAAACTGAAGAAACTGAATGTCCTGACCTGCTGCTGGTGGCAGTGGTCTTTTGAGCTGGGATCTCACTATTTCTGCTCCCTCCCCCATTTCTGCTAAGTGCTGGGATTCCAGGCAGTTCTACCACACCTGGCAAAAACTGCCCTAATTTTTTAAAAATTATGTTTCTTGAAAATGAGTACACAAATCCACTTGTCTTCGATGGCCCTATTCACTTACGGATGCCTCTGAATGCTCTTTTAAATAAAAATGATCCTTCTGTAAACTCAATCTCTTCCTCCCACTAGACCAGAAACTGTGGATAAGGAGAGTATCAGAGAACCAGTCCTGTACTTCCTCACAAGCACACGGTATGTATAAGCCTTCTACATATATTATATGAGAACCATGTTACCAGGGCACTGTTAGACAGGAAACCTACATCCATACTCTTTATCAGTTCATTCTGCAAATGCTCTTATTAAAATAAAATTTTAGTATGCCTCAAAAACTGCACCTTGATTTAAAAATCAAGAAGGTTTTTTAGGAGTTCACATTTCTCACAGAAAGGGTAGAAGATGAAAATAAGCATTCATATCTAAAAGCACATCATAATTAAATCATTTTTGCCAGGCAGTGGTGGCTCATGCCTTTAATCCTAGCACTTAGGACACAGAAGCAGGTCTTGAAGAAAATAAATAAATAAAGCACTTTCAAAATGGATTTTTTTAAAAAAGCTTTCAAAACCAATGCAAATAATGTAATCATCTAATAACCCTGTTCCTCCATCTATTGCAACAAAAAGAAGCACTTATAAAATGGCTGGCAGTGGCACAAACCTTTGATCCCAGCACTCGGGAGGCAAAGCCAGGCAGATCTCTGTGAGTTCGAGGCCAGCCTGGTCTACAGACCAAGATCTAGGACAGGAACCAAAACTACACATAAAAGCCCTGTCTCGAAAAACCCAAAAAATAAAATAATAAAATGGGATTCAGATGCTGATAAAGCATGCTTTCAAGTTCATTCTTCTCCAATAAAATCTGCAATTTCAAAAGGAAATATGGCTGGGTGTGGTAGCACACGCCTTTAATCCTGCCATTCAGGAGGAAGGGACAGGTGAATATCTATAAATCCCAGGCCAGCATGATCTACATAGTGAGTTCCAGGATGGCACAGTTACACAGTGAGATTCTGCCCTAAAAACTAAAAAAAGAAAGAAAGAAAGATAACTATGATGTATGTCAACTGAAATATATATATTTAAAAAAAAGCCATACCCACATTAAACATTCTACAAGGCTGTCTGAACTTCTATGATTGTGGTAAGTTGGCAAATTGCAGGTCCAGAACCAAAATATCTTTCCTGTGTGTGACTTACCTCCATTACTACTAGGTAAATCCTTCTGGAAAGGACAGAGACCCTGGAATGGACTTCACCTACCCAAAGGCTACCGAGGCTTACGACAGGATTTCCTTGCTTTGCTGTAACTGGCCTATCTCCATATTTCTACTAGTGTATTTTAAAAGGGTCTATGATTTTCTGTTCTGTGACCATTTTAGTATAAACATTTTATGAAACTGTTACATCAGAACATGACATTTGGTGTCACCTGTCACATACATATAACTAGAGGTACTCTTACTCCTTTTGAAGTCAACTGTGTTTTTTGTATTGACAACATTAAGCTTTTAGAACCAAATAGATTTACTTGGTTAAATATTATCAAGACACAGAGCTGCTGATCATGAAGTATCTAAAGGGGAAACTACCCCATATTAGAACTATAAGTCTGTCAGGAAAAGCACCTGCTCAGAGTGTTCTCATCTCCCAGCTCCACTTGGTTTCCAAGCCCATTTGAAAAGGGAAGAAATTATTTGAGAGTAGAAACTTTAAAATTCAGTAGGAACACCATCATCGTTATTTTAAGCTCCTCCCACTCCACCTGAGGGGGGAGGGGGGGAAGCCCAAATGTTTTCAGAACTAATTTAAGGAACATACCTGTAATGGCGACGAGCAACCAAAGCAGAGGCCACTCTCCCTTCCCTTTCTCCCACACCACAATTACCCAAGAAATTGTTGCTATCCATGATTGCAAGCTCATGCAGAAAGAGTTCAAGTGTGCTGTCATCCCAGCCATCCTCTGGACACTTGCCCTTAAAAATAAAATAGTAGTGATACTTGATATTCAGAAAAAAAATTATCGTTCCCTAAACCCCCACGCCAACGTGCTTGAATTTTTCAAGTGTGTTTTGTGTTATGCCCCTTGGTTCCTCAAATCAGAAATAAACTCAGCAATTATGGAGACACTGCCCACTGACCCAATGTTCGTTCGTTCGTATGCTACTTGACCACAACGTAGAGATTCCGAATAGATGTAATACAGACACTTAAGCCTGCTAGGATTCTTAAATCTCCGTGAAGTTAGATGTAATACAGACACTTAAGCCTGCTAGGATTCTTAAATCCCCGTGAAGTTAGGGTGACGGAAGAGGCAATGCCCTCGAGGCGGAGTTGTCAAACTTGGGGGGCACTCAAGTTCAGGGCTGCTGTCAGGAGCGAGGCCAGCCTGAGGGCTCGGGCGGGAAGCTGCCTCCGGGAGCTGCTGTGCCCGCCACACGCGTCCCCGGGTGGCCCAGGCCGGCCGAAGACCTGGACTTCGGCCGCTCCGCGCACCCCGAGGAGCGCGCTGCCCCTCCCCTCCCCGAAGACGCAGAACCCGGGCACCGAGGCCGGGGAGTACCTGCTCCAGAAGCAGCTGGATGAGGTGCTCGTGCGCACGCCGAGCCTCGCAGCCCTGCCTCACGTAGGCCGCCGAAACTCGCCGCTCGCCCGCCGCGAAGCACTCGGGGTTCATGACGACGCCCGCAAGCCAAACACACGCCGGGGCCCAGGATGCAGCGCGCCGCCTGGACGGTACGGGGCGGCCGTGGACCCAAAACACCCCAGGCCGCCGGCTTCCGCTTCCGCGCATGCGCAGAGCCGGCGGCCCGTACTCTTCTTCTCCCCCGCCCCCCCCCCCCCCCCGCCTCCATACACGCCTCCCCACCACACACACACACCCCTCACACACACACACACACACATTACCACCACCACCATCGCCTGGGAAGAGGGTAGAGGCCTTGAGCATTCCTAAGGGAGTTGGCAAGTTTAGCAGGCTGGGGGGAAGAGGCGTTAACTTGGGCTAGGTAAACCCTCTTATAGCAGCAGGAACTCCAGGACTTCCAGGAGAAAGCTGAGAAAGCAGAAGTGCCATTGTGTGGGCTTCTCCCGAAATGAAGATTTCTGATCTGCTCCAGGCATGTTGTCTCAGTCTTCCCCAGACGGCGTCAGATTCCAGAACCTTACATTCATACCTTGATGTGTTTCAACATGTACAGCTGCCCGACAACCTTAGGAAAGGATAGAGCCCTACTCCTGTGGGATTTATCTCGTGATACTTTTTTCATTTCAAGTTATGCAGTAACTGAGTCCATCACCCTACTATTGGAAGAGGAGCCTAAGGAGTGTCTTACCTGAGTCCTGGAGCTTTCTGGACTTCATTTAGATGTACAGAATTCCTTTGAGAACCTTGTACTAATATTTCTTGTTCATGAATAGTGCCTCTTTAGAATGTAGTACTCTACCCAATGGAAGAATTCACCCACGGTCAAACATATGTACTTGCATGTCAGCAAGAGAGCAAACACGGCCTGCAAATTCTACACGACTATGAGACGTTTGAGGGGAGAAAAGTTCCTCATCTCTGTTGGAACCCACAACCAAAATGGACGAGAAGCTGAGGGATTCTGTGATGCACTCCTACTTTTTAGGTTGGTAGCCAAAGAAAAATAAAGGCTCATATGAAAAGAAAGGATATGTGGAAAATAACGACAATGTTCTGAGAGATCACTGTGCCAAGCTAGAACTCTTATCCATTAATCCTTGACCATATAAAGGTCACAGCTCTTCTGCCATTCAAAGACTCCATTGTACAAGACCAGTGTTTCGTTCCTTGCCTTTGAAAAGAAAGAGTGGAGGAAATGTGGTTGGACCTTTTACTGAGTTAATCTCTGGGCCTCCCAGGACAGTGGCTTGGGGCTATCAGATATCTTCAAAGGATATCACTTGTCTCTATGAAGCCACTCATAGACAAGCTGGTTACTCTCCCAAGTCAACATTAGCTGTGAAACTTTACAAATATCACTGCGGTTAACTGAGAATCATGTGTAACCTGCCTACAACATAGTCTAGGAAAAATCTAAATAGTGGACTGAGCCATGACCTTTTCACCAGTTTTAGATTTATTTTTTAAATACCTTTTAGATATTGTATGTATGTCTGTTTTCAGTATGGTCTACACTATTTCCTTGCCAAAAGCTACAGCCTTTGCAGTCACTGAAAGTTATTTGATTTTGTTTTAACCTGGGTTGAGAGAGAGAAAGAGAGAGAGACAGAGACAAAGAAGAAGAACAAGAAGAAGAAAGGAGAGGGGAGGAGTGAAGAGAAGAAAAGGAAAGAAAATAAAATCCTGCTGGGTGGTGGTGGTATACACCTTTAATCCCAGCACTCAGGAGGGCAGTGGCAGGCAGATACCTATGAGTTTGAGACCAGCCTGATCTACAGAGTGAGTTTCAGGACAGCCAGGGCTACACACAGAGAAACCTTGTCTTATAAAAAACAAAACAAGGGTTGGGGATTTAGCTCAGTGGTAGAGTGCAAGGCCCTGGGTTCGATCCTCAGCTAAAAAAAAAAAAATGTAAATAGTGACCAAGGCACATACCTATGCAACTACTACTGTAAGGTATTACTCCTTACTCAATTGTAATTCTGAAGAATGTATAATCTTTACTGAAAACTACACTGCCCTTGCAATTCTTTTTGATGAATTGAAAGGACCAATAACATCCTCACATTTAAATTAGCAAAACTTTAAGACATCCTTAAGCTTCCTTGGCCAAAGGTGTTTCCACTCCCACAAATCTGTATGACTGTGTACTCTATTACTCTAGGGATACATAGGTTTTCCTATAAATCATTAGCTGGAGGGCCCATGAATTAGAAATTTCACCTCTAGTAATAGAATCTGCCCTACCACACATAGATATAACAAAATATGGCACAGGATCCATGTTCAATACCTAGACCTAGCCTAGTGCTATCCTAGTAGGTCCACAGCATCTTCCCTGCTATGGGAGGGTCTGTATGTCAAATTGCTCTGATTGGTCAATAAATAAAACACTGATTGGCCAGTGGCCAGGCAGGAAGTAGGTGGGACAAGGAGAGAGGAGAATTCTGGGAAGTGGAAGGCTGAGGTAGAGAGACACTGTCAGCCGCCACCATGACAAGCCACATGTGAAGACACCGGTAAGCCACAAGCCACGTGGCAAGGTATAGATTTATGGAAATGGATTCATTTAAGCTATAAGAACAGTTAACAAGAAGCCTGCCATGGCCATACAGTTTGTAAGCAATATAAGTCTCTGTGTTTACTTGGTTGGGTCTGAGCGGCTGTGGGACTGGCGGGTGACAGAGATTTGTCCTGACTGTGGGCAAAGCAAGAACACTCTAGCTACATTCCCAAGCAGCCTCTTCATTGTGATCTCAACAAGGAACGTTCATCTCTTGGAAGAGACAGAAGAGACTCTTCTTGACCCTCGCTGGAAGGAATCTTCTTTGGTACAGTTAACATCAAACACAGCCGTGAAATTCCAGAGAGTCAGTCTTTAGGCTCACATTTCACAACTAGAGAAGCAATGTGGAGCAGCCAGTACAGAAGTCAGCAGAAAGGTTTCTCAAAAACTTCAAAATAGAGGCTGGGCCAAGGAGCACGGGTCTTTGATTCCCAGCACTTGAAGGCACTGTGAGTTCAAAACTATCCTGGTCCTGTGTAGTAAATTCCAGATAGCCAGGGCTATGTGGTGAAATCCTATCTCAAAAAAAAAAAAAAAAAAAAAAAAAAAAGTGGGGTTGGGGATTTAGCTCAGTGGTAGAGTGCTTGCCTAACAAGCACAAGGCCCTGGGTTCGATCCTCAGCTACAAAAAACAAAAAAAGCCTTCAAAGTAGTACTATAGACCTGCCACAAAGATACCTGCACATCCACATTTATAGCTGCACTAGTCATAATATTTAAGAAATTAAAAACCAGTTAATGCTGGGCAGTGGTGGTGCACGCCTTTAATTCCAGCACTCCGGAGGCAGAGCCAGGTGGATCCCTGTGAGTTCAAGGCCAGCCTGGTCTACAGAGCGAGATCCAGGACAGGCACCAAAACTATATAGAGAAGCCCTGTCTCAAAAAACCAAAAGCAAAAAAAACCAGTTTATATATATATGTCCATCAAGAAATGAATGGAAAAAATAATGGAGCATATATAACCAGTAGAATTTTATGCAGGCATGAAGAAAAAGCTAAATCATAACATTTTCATGAAGATGGACAGAATTGAAAACTAATATTCAGGAAAAAAAGCCAGATTCAGAATGACAAATATGGCATGTTTTCTCTCATATTTAGATCATAGACTTTAACTTTATATATATATTATGGAGGGGGTAGATATGGAACAAAGAAAGGGATCATGAAAAAGAAATCTTAAGAGGGGAGGTGTTTATGGGGAGACTACTAGAGAAGACCACTCAGATACAGTTTATAGCCAATTGAAAGTCTTTGGCTGGGGTTACACTCAGGTATATTGGACCCAAGTGCATAGAGCAGACAGCTTTTAAAGGCAAAAACCACATTGTGTTATTTTGGTGGGCAGCTGCAGTGGGAGGTTTTGTGCAAGCAAGCAGTTAGCTGGAGGGGGAGGTTTTGCACAAGCAGGTAGTTTAACAGAAGTCAAGATGAATTAGCTGGGGCATCTTGGCCTCAAGTACCTAGAATAGACTCGGGTAATTTTCCATAGGATTTCCCATCAAGGAGACCAAATTCTAGTCAAAATGGCCTCAGCAAGAGTAGGAGATGGAGGAACCTCTACACTCTTGCCCTGTCACGGAGGTATAAAGAGGGTAGCAGAACGCATGCAATATGAAGCAAACAAGGCTTTTTGGGGAAGGTAAGGAACACTGAGAGGGAAAGGAGAGAGAAAGGGGGTTCAAGAGCAAAGTATGTGTGGAAATACCAGAATGAAACCCACTTCTCTGTGTACTCACATGTTTTTTTTTTTTAACTTATAAAAGAAAGCAGATCAGAACTGAGTCAGAATGAAAAGTTAACCCGACAAGATACTTCAAACAGGATTTTAAAGAGATCTTTCGGAAACAGCCCATCTTCTAAAGCGATAGGACCTTCAGAACAAGCCAATGACCTCAGAGTACATGGCTCCTTTCCAGGCATTAAACCAAGGTCCCCATCTGCTTGTTTTAGCTATAAGATCTGCTCACTTCCTTCTCATTTTAGACAGGCCCTGGCTTTTAGCCTCTTTTCTTTTTGTTCTTGTGTTAGTGTAGGCCAGGACACAGTTATTCTGATGCCATTCACTTCCCTCACTCACAGTGAATGCTACATGGACCATCTATCACTAGCCCCAGTGATTAAAACACCCAGGCAATTTCCACCTCATTAAACAAGACCAGAGGGAATCTCAACCACTGGGGCTCCTGCTTGCAATTACATGAAGAAGTGATCATAAATGATTCAGCATATCACTTTACTTGTGTCCATCCCTCCCTGAAAAGAAAAGATGATCATTATAAAATTGATCAGACCAAGAGTTTCTGAATTTGAATTCAACAACCTTAATAGGGTAATAGGCCAAATCCTGGCCACCTGGAAGTGACTAGCTGAGATCCAAATATGTATCCCAGCTAATAGAAAGCCTTGGTTTCTACCTTGTGTCGTGAGTCACAACTTCCCCTGTCCCTGTATCTCCCTGTGTCCCCATCTGAATCCACCTTGCATTTGGAGAGGACACTGAAGGGCTCCAGTAGGCACAAGCGTGGCAAACATGGCTCTGGCTGGCCTTGCCCTCCCCCATTCTCTCTGCCTTGCTAAACTGTCAGATTTCATTCTAAAAGTAGCCACCAAGGTCTTTTCATTTGGCCACTTCCTCCTCCTGAGGCTGACTACCAAGGTCCAGCCATCAGGCCATCCAATCAAAATTAACCAACTCATCCTAACACAGGGGTTTACTCTTTTCCCTTTATAAATCATCATTTGCCTACACGCCTCTTCTGTCTCCTCTCTATTCAGAGGCAGTCCTGTGCCCCTCCCAGGACAAGTATCCCTTCCCTCTCCCTCTTGCCCCTCTTCTGCCCTCTGCCTTGTCTTCTGTCCCCTGTATGTGTCCCTCTGCTGTCTCCTTTGTGCTGAGAACTTGGTCTTGGTGTGTCCTGTGCCCATTCCTCAGACACCTAACCATATTTGCCTCACACTAATACTTCTTGTGCTTTAGGAATGATATTCCAAGATGTGTCCATACGTATTTTCCTTCTGCTCCATCTCAAGATCACCCATCCGCAAACCAATCACATAAGATGCCCCACTTCTGCGGGGGAGGGGAAAGGAAGGAGGATTGTAGGAGCCAGAGGGGTTAAGGACACCACAAGAACACAGTCCACAGAATCACTAAGCAGGGCTCATAGGGGCTCACAGAGACTGAAGCGACAAACAGGGACCCTGTATGGGGTCTGAGCTAGGTCCTCAACATACACCTTATGGTTGTGTAGCTTGCCGTTCTTGTGGGACTCCCAACAATGGGAGTTGTTTTTATCTGCACTTGGGACCCTTTTCTTCCTACTGGATTGCCTCATCCAGCCTTGATATGAGGGCATGTGTCCAGTCTTATTGTATCTTGTTAGGCACCATGTTCTTTTCTTTTTTTCTTTTCTTCTTGTTCTTCTTCTTTTTTTTTTTTTGTTATGGTAAATGGAGGAGGAGTGGATCTGGGGAGGTGGGGGAAGGACTGGGAGGACTGGAGGAAGGGGAAATTATGGTCAGGATGTAATATATGAGAGTAACTGCTCTCTCTCTTCCCCATTGGCTGGGTACGTACCCAGCATCTAGTGTAGCCCTATCTCAAACCCCCCATCATCCTAGGGTATAAGATCCCCTCCCCCTCTCTCAGACATGCAGGCTCAGTCATTATTTTTATTTGTAATTATTATTGTAATTATTATTTGTAATTATTTTTATTTGTGTGAATGTGTGTTTGTCTGTGTATGGCATGTATGTATCGGTGGCCCCAGAGGCCAGAAGAATGTGTTGACTCTGTGGGGTTACAGAAATTGGGAACCTAGCCGGGCGGTGGTGGCGCACGCCTTTAATCCCAGCACTCGGGAGGCAGAGCCAGGCGGATCTCTGTGAGTTCGAGGCCAGCCTGGGCTACCAAGTGAGTTCCAGGAAAGGCGCAAAGCTACACAGAGAAACCCTGTCTCAAAAACCAAAAAAAAAAAAAAAAGAAACTGGGAACCTACAATGTTGGGAGCTGGGAACCCAAATAGGTTTCTTTGCAAGAGCAATGAGCTCTCTACCACTGAGCCGCGTCCCCACTTGAGCTAACCTAACCGAGCAGAGGGCAGGCGCCAGCTAGGGGAGGGGCCAGGGACCGGGTAAACTTAAGTCTACAGAGGCACCGTTGGTATTGGAAATAGACCGTTTCTGTTTTGTTTCTTCCGTTAATTGTTAGCCCTCTATTTTCTTTCTGGGCCCTTTGTAATGCCAGTGGGAGAGATTCAATTCAACTGAGCCTGCGGGCCTCTAAGGTGCCCAAGGAAAATGTCTGAATCTGTCCCCTGACAATTGGAAAAGCACTGCAGTCCTCGGGTGACGTGGCTGAAGACTAGGGACACCTGCCCTAGTTAATCCTCCCGTACAAAGTGTCGGGGAAACTAGAAGAAAGTTCAAGGAAACCTTTAATAAAACCAAAGCTGGGGAAAATGGTAGCGCACCAAACAAGAAGGGACAACCTGGTGAGCTGGGGGAAGGACTAAGAATTGAGCCACCTTAAAAGATGTAAAAAAAAAAAAAAACAAAAAAACAAAAAAAACACCGTGAGTCTTTGTCCATTGAGGCATTTATTAAAACTGTACGATGGAGAATGGTAAAAAAAAAAAAAAAGTATGCCCAGCCCTCTCCGATCAACCCAGGAAGAAAACTTTACCTGCATTCTATTACTGCTGCATTCAGCTGAAGGCTGTTTCCTGTGGCTGCAAACCAGGGCTGTGTCTGACAAAAGAGAGCTGTGCACTTGAGCTCTTAGTTTCAGTGGCCTTGGCCAGCAAGGCACAGATTTGCTGCCATCTGTTTCTCTTTTAGCTCCATGGCCAGTTTAAAATCTTAAGCTGTGCCTTTTTTCGTTTTGGGGTTTGTTTGTTTGCTGTTGTTGTTGTTGGTGGTGGTGGTGGTGGTGGTGGTGTGTGTGTGTGTGTTCACCTGTTTCTTTCTCAGACAGGGTCTCACTTGGTACTCTCAACTGGCCTGGAATTCACTATATAGACCAGGCTGTCCTGGAACTCGGCGATACACCTGCCTCTGCCTCCTGAGTGCTGAGATTCAAGATGCGCCCCCACCCAGCCCAAGTTTGAGAACTGCTTGTGTTATCATCCGAAAAGTGTTCAGCTGCCTTTCTGAGAATCTGCCTCCTCTCCCAGCTCCCAAACCTGTTGCTTTACCCGAATTACACCATAAATCTAAATCCAAATCTGAGGTTGAGGTGGGAATTCACTAACCCTCCAATGACCTCCTACTCCCACAAAGTCTGATGTGCAGTCAAAACATGGACAAAAGCACACTCCCTGGCCATAGTTATCTGCATGGGGCTTATTCAAAAGCAGTTATTTTCATTCAAATAGTTGCCTAACTGAAACAGCCAGGCTCAAGATCAAAGGTGGGGGGTTCAAAGCATGTCCTGATGTGCTCTGTGATCTCAGGCAACTGACTTCACTTCTCTGTGCTTCAGTTCCCTGTCCTTTAAAGGAATTCGTGGGAATACCTTCTTTACCTTTAATCCCAGCACTCGGGAGGCAGAGGCAGGTGGATCTTTGTGAGTTCAAGGCCAGCCTGGTCTCCAAAGCAAATTCCAGGAAAGAGGCAAAGCTACACAGAGAAACCCTGTCTCAGGTAAAAAAAAAAAAAAAATGCATAAACTAGCAGGCCTAAATAAATAGTAGGAATTGGTTCTTGACTACTTTGGTGGTGTCAGGTTAGGGTTCCATCTTGTGGGGTGGGCCTTAAATCCAAGTTTAAAAATGTTTGGTTACTGTTACGGAGTCTGTGACCCCTGGAAAAAGACCACAGAATCAATCCCATTATAATTAAAAGATTTATTGATTAGCTGCTAGCAGAATGAACAATCTCTGAGCCAAATTTGAGATTGCTGTGAAAAGGGGTAAGGGAAAGATTTCTAAAGGGGAAAACCACAAGAAGACCTTCAGTGTCTATGCAAGCAAGCCCAAACTGATCTGTTCTGCCAAGTTAAGTGACCCCCCCCCCCAAACAAACTTTGGGTGTCTGTGTAAGCGAGTTACAGATGCCCAAAATGCAATTAGTCATAACATAAAAAGCAGATAGTCACAGCTGTACATGGGTATGAAGGTCACAGAGTCAGAGTTCCTGGGAACTTATCTTCCAGGGCCTTGAGTCAAAGACAAATGACTAGTGGGCACCGAGATGGATGCTTAAAATAAGAGGAAGTTTCTTTAGCCATCACTGTTACTCCTGTGACATTTGTGCCACTGTCGTCCCAGTATATCGTGCAGGCCAGTCCCTGTTATATATAGGGCACAGGTTTTGCAGCTAGGTGACATTGATGATTATGCACCTCCTCTGGTAGCATGCAGAGGACCCTCCGGCACCCTGAACATTAGTCAATAGGAGTGAAGATTCTAGTTAGGCACCAGCTCAACTTCCCCATGTTTGATGACCTAAATAAGTGTTAGCTTCAGCAGTGGGACCTTACAGTCGTCAGGCCAAGAACCGAAGACCAAACAGGCCATAGGCCCTGGGGGAAAACCTAGTACTATTATTCTGCTAAGGAACATAGCAATCAAATGACTCCTAATGACATACTGCTGCACTCACAGGTCAGTGCCTGACTCAGCCCTCATCAGAGAAGCTGCTTCTTGCAGTAGATGGGGAATTAACACAGAGGCCCACAACTCGACAATGTGCAGAGAGTGAGAGACTTTGGAGCACTCGGTCCTGAAGGGGATGTCTTCATCAAGCTGCTCCCCTCGATGCTCAGGGATCCGTGTGGAGAAGGAGGCAGAAAGACTGTGAGAGCCAGAAGTGATGGATGACCCCAAGGAAACAGTGCCTTCCAGACACAGCGCGACTGTACACCTACGAACTCACAGAGACTGACTGTGGCAGCATGCACAAGCCCTGCGGGGTCCACGGCAGAGAGAGGGAAATGGACATGGAGTCCCACTCTTAACCAAGATGCTACTTGTAATTGGCGTCTGCTAGCCAAGAGAAAATCCATTTTCTTCAACCACAGGGCAGGCCCCATGCTCAGGAGTAGGGCCAGCACAAAATGAACTCCATGGTGGTTTTGTTGTTGTTGTTGTTGTTTTGTGGACTTTCTGCTTTGTTTTGTCATTTCTTGTCTTACTGGTTTTTTGTTTGTTTGTCTTGATTTTTGCTCTTGGGTTTTTGTTTTTGGTTTTGTTTTTTCTGAGACAGGCTTTCTCTGTGTAGCCTTGCTCCTAGAACTCCTTCTGTAGACCATACTGGTCTCGACCTCAGAGATCCAACTTCCTGTCTCCCAAGTTCTGGGATTAAAGGTGTGTACCACCACACCTGGTTGCTTGTTTTGCCTTTTTTTTTTTTTTTTTTTTTTTTTTTTTTGGAAAGAGCTAGAGAAGCCAGGCGGTGCTGGTGCTCACCTTTAATCTCAGCACAGAGGAGGAAGAGGTAAGGCAGATATCTGTGAATTGGAGGCCAGGCTGCTCTACAAAGCTCCAGGACAGCCAGAGCTGTTACACAGAGAAACCCTGTCTTGAAAAAAGAAAGAAAAAAAAAAAAAGGAAAAACCTAGAAGATATAAAGTTGTGTGGGCAAGGAGATGAGGAAGTTCTGGGAGGAGTCGGAGAAGTGGAAAAACCTGATTGAAATATATTGTATAAAAATAGTAAAAATAAAATATCAGTAATTAGTATTTGCTTGACCTTATAGATAGGCAAAAATGAGCAAAGCCCTTGAGAAATAGCTGGTGTCCTGCAGGAGAATAAATGCAGGCCAGAGTAAAGAGTTGTGGCACGTGACTAAAACCCCTTATGCAGTATGGTGGAAGGATTTCGAAACACACTAGGGTTCTGGCCAAAGACAGGGAAAAAGAAAGTTCCAGGAAGAGGGAAGTGAAAGAGCCATTGTGTGTGATAAAAACAACCCGAGAGACCTTTCTGGGCCAGCTTCAAAGGCCAGCTTGAACTTGTGTGGTCAGATTTCAAAAGCGCCAGTAAAAGCTTCCTGCTTGCAGCTTCGGTGTCCTTAGGCAATCCCGTTCCCTGTCCCACCCTGACCCTGGCATTGGCCGCGCCACGGGGTCTGACCAACAGGACGAAAGTGGAGTTGAACAAAGAGCTTGCACCTGAGGGCTGACACTGCCCTTCCACTTGGCGTCTTTCTGCTACCATGGGAACACACCTGCTCTAGACCGTTGGATGATGGGAAACATGTGACCCTGAGAGCCAGCACCCACAGCAACCTAGTTTGAGCCTGGTCAGGAACAGTAAAAGCCGCTCAGCTGAGCCCAAGCCAGAACTATGATCAAAATTCATAGTGGCCGTTTTAAGCCACTCTATGTTAGGGTACCCTTTTGAAAAAGTTGGAAGCTTGCTGAGGGCTGGGTGTGGGTGATGGCTCAAATCTGTCAAGTGCTTGCCAGACAAACATGAGACCTAAATTCAGATCTCTGGCTGAAAAGTTGGGTGTGGTGGCGAGCCTCTGTAATCTCAGAGCTGTGCCGGTGGAGACAGGAATCCCTAGGACTTGCCGGCCAGAGCCGGTCTGGATGAGTTAATTGAAAAGTCACAGGTTCTCAAAACAAAGTAAGGTAGCAGCGATTGGGGAAGACACCCAGATTTGGCCCCTGACCTTTATACACCTACATACACAGTGCACCCACACATGAGTATGTACACACACACACGTACATCAAACACACTCAGACACACTCACCGGTGAAGCTTGCTAATAACAGGGAACTGTTAATAGGTGTGGGCAGGTGAGCAACAGGAGCGAGTGTGAAATGCCATCCAGATGTCTGTGGCTTTCGGAAACCTGAGACGGATCATATTAGGTTCATCAAAATCATTATCAGTGTAAATCTGCCTTAAAATAAACAAGCTGACAAGTGATTACTGAAAACAAACGACAGGAATTCATGATATTTCAGCCTTTTTATTCAAGGTATCTGCATCACTAAGAACTTAGGTGGGAGCTGGGCCCCATTCCAGATCTGAGGATTCTCAGTGATTATTTCTATTAAATGTTTATTTAATATTCACACATGCATGGAATATGTTTGGATCCATCCCATCCTTCATTCTCTACCTTCCAATTCCTCCCTATTCTCCCCCATACTTTTTGATATGGACTCACAACACGCCCCCACAGTTGGGCATGATTGCGCATGTCCGGCAGAACTTAGTCACTTCCGCCTAGTCATTTCCTGGTCAAAACGTCTCCGGTGACTAGGACCCTGTGGCTTTGCAAGGTTGCGTAAAGTGTGCAGTGCAACCGTGTGATCTACGCGCATGCGTTGGAATAGCCGCATGGGCCTGTGTGCGCAGGCGTAGCCCAGCCTTTATATGACTCCCAGCTCCATCTTTACTCATGTGTCTTTCCACAGGCCTGTGCACCTCTGTTTCTTTACCTTATCCTAATAAAATTCTTGTTAGTGGATTCTGTCGTGTTTCGTGAGGTTTCCTCACAGGGTAAGAGCGCCGCAAATAACCAACACTGTTCCCTCCCAAGTGCATGTGTTCTGTCTTTGTCTTTCAAATTTAATATCCACTGAGTCCATGTATGTACATGGTTGTGAGGACCATCTACCACAGCATCAGTAGTGTCTCAGGGCCTTTAGCCTGAGGAAAGTGACTCTTTCTCCTAGTCCTCATCAACTACCAATGGCTGCTCAGTTAGGGGTAGGACTTCACCAGCCCCTTGCCCATCTAAGCTGAGATTTTAGTTGGCTTGATCTTGTGCAAGTCTTGTGTATGCAGTCTGAGCGCTCATGTGTGCAACTGTGCTGTTACGTTCAGCAAATACTGTTTCACTACAGACATCCACTCCCTCTGGCTCTCACAGTCTTTCAACCCCTCCCTCTTCTGTGATGATCTCAGGAATTTCTTTGCCATTATTACAGCTTGACAAGCAATACTTAATCTCTGAAATACCATCAGTACCACATTGAGTACAAACTTCATCCTTTTTCTCATGAGACCTCTCTGCTTCGATGCTTAGGTATCCCTTTCTCCCTTGCTTCCTACCATAATTTTAATTTTTTTTTGGGGCGGGGGGTTTCGAGACAGGGTTTCTTGTGTAGCTTTGCACCTTTCCTGGAACTCACTTAGTAGCCCAGGCTGGCCTCGAACTCACAGAGATCCGCCTGCCTCTGCCTCCCGAGTGCTGGGATTAAAGGCATGCGCCACCACCGCCCGACCATAATTTTAATTTTTTTTTTTTTTTTTTGTTTTTTGTTTTTTGTTTTTCGAGACAGGGTTTCTCTGCGTAGCTTTGCGCCTTTCCTGGAGCTCACTTGGTAGCCCAGGCTGGCCTTGAACTCACAGAGATCCGCCTGGCTCTGCCTCCCAAGTGCTGGGATTAAAGGCGTGCGCCACCACCGCCCGGCAATAATTTTAATTTTTAATAAAGCAAAAAGCAAACAAAAAAAGCTGCACATAGCAGTGCACATCTTTAATCCCAGCATGCAGGAGGCAGAGGCAGGAGGATCTCTGTGAGTTCAAGGCCACCTTGGTCTACATAGAGAGCTTCAGGACAGCCAGAGCTACACAGAGAGACCTTGTCACAAACAAACAAACAAACGAAGCAAAATAGTTACCTTTTCTTTGAAAAAATGTGTGTCTGTTTCTTAGGAACTTTTAATGGAAACCAACAAATACAATTGCTTGCCCGGTGCAGGTTTTTAAGCAATTGAACAAATAATCACATTCTTTGTGGGGGTGAGGGTGGGAGGTGCCCATGCCACAGAACTCATAGTCAGAGGACAGCTTTGTAGCTTTCTTGGCTCTCTCCTTCCATCTTTAGGTGGGTTCTGGGGCTCAAATTGTGCTTGCCAGGCCTGTATCCTCAGACAGCATGTTAGCCAACAAGCTGCCCTAAGCCTTTGTTGTTGTTGTTGTTGTTGTTGTTGTTGTTGCTTGGGTTTGTTTTGGTTGTTCAAGACAGGATTTCACTTAGCTCTGGCTGTCCTGGAACTTGCTTTGTAGACAGGGCTTGCCTCAACTCATAGAGATCCCCCTGCCTCTGCCTCCCAAGTGCTGCGATTAAAGACATGTGCCACCATTGCCTGGCCTAAAACCATTTTTAAACTGGCTCCTCGACCTGTAATCCCAGCACTCTGGGAGGCTGAGAATCAAACTGCTGCAATTCAAGGCCAGCTTGGGCTGCAGAAGACTCTGGGATAAGGAAGCTGTAGATCACAATGTTATCTTTATCAGATAATTTGTTGGAGGCATGGCCAAATGGGCTTCCTCTGCAAGATCCGGAATTAGACAGATTTGCCCATGATCAGTGCTGCCCCAGGCAGTCTCTCCCCTTCCCACTGGCAGAGAAAAGAAAGGTCCAGCTAGGTAAAGGATAGAAGTGAGTGCGGGGCTAGATCGAGGGAGAGAAGTTGTATGTACACCACAGGAAACTCTAGGGACTGCACTGTGTAGCTCAGCAGTACCCAGTGCTCGGTATGCACTAGGCTCTGGCTTGATCTCCATCACCAAAATAAATAACTAAATAGAAGTACCAGGATGTTAGAGATGTGTGAGTGGTAGTAGTAATGGGAGGGATGAATCCTGGAATATCCAGTCATCACTGTTGCTTAGAAAGAAGTTTCTTAGGAGTCACATTGTTTATAAACTCCCTCCCTCTCCCCCCCCTTTTTTGGGGTGGGTGGGTGGAGGGTTGTTTTTCAAGACAGTGTTTCTCCGTGTAGCCTTGGCTGTCTTGGAACTCACTCTGTAGACCAGGCTGGCCTTGAACTCACAGACATCCACTTGCCTCTGCCTCCCAAGTGCTCCGATTAAAGGCGTGTGCCACCATCACTGGACTGGAAACACTCTTTAATGAAGATTCATGATGTGAACTTCTGCTGAAGTGAAAACTGCAGATTGTCGAGGTTTAAAAGTAATATTAGGGTTTGTGATAAAGCTAAGGATAACTGCTGTGGTCTAAATGGCCCAACCATCACTCATATTTAAAATGTAATCCCTATTGTTAAGGAATTAAGAGGTGGACCCATTAAGAGAGGATTAGGTTGGGAGGGTTCTGCCTCCCCATCAATGGATTATTCCATTTGAAGAGTAATGGGTTATCTGTGTGGGGGAATCTCTTTTAAGACCTACTCCTCTCTATCGCTTGTAAGCATTCCACTGTCCACATGATACTGTTTACCACCTCTGGACTTGACAGTGTGTCAACATCAGTCCCTGCTACACATGGCTTCTCAGCCTTGGACATCCCAGCCTCCAGAGTCAGGAGCCAAAATAAACCTCATTCCACATACGGCACCCAGTCTCTGATACTCCGTTACTGTAACAAAAATGGACTACATCACTAGCAGAGAACATGTCTGCAAGTTTATGAGCAAGAACAGTAATTTAAGATAAATGCTTGCCATGGCTGGGCACAGTGGTGCACTCCTGTGAATCCAGCACATAGGAGATAGAAGCAGGAGAATCAGGAGTTCAAGGCCAGCCTCAGCTACACAGCAAGTGTGACATAAGATCCTGACTTAAAAAAGACAAAGTGCTCACTAAACATTTTCCTTCAACTCTTCTGTGAGTAAAAACTAAACTTCCATTATTTCAGCCGCTATGCAAATATTTCTCCCGTGACACAGACTTGATATTGTTGAAAACCACACACTCAGCAAAATTATACATTAAAAAAGAACACTTTTAGGAATATTAGGATTATAGTTTGACCACTAAAATTTTATGCAGCTTTGTAACTCGAGTGTTAACCAAAACAGTAATTGGCATCTTGAGAGATGCTTGGATGGTCCAGGCAGGCAGCATTGCTTGGTTGGAGTTTGCCTCAAGGCTATTAAAATGCTATTAAAATGATTGTGTGAAGTTACAGGGATGGAAAATAGATTATCATTGCTAGGGCTAAGCACAGGGGTGGGGAAGGGTGGGCATGACTGTGAGAGGCCTTTCCGTGACTCTCCTGATCCACACCTTTGTTCGATAAAGTGCACAGTAAAGAACATACCACACATACCCACAGTGTACACAAAACTGGTAAAAACTCATAAGCCCTGTGGATCGCTCTAATGACCAGGATCCGTTTCCTGACTCCTGACATTATACTATGGTCACACCGATTTCTGCTGAAGAAGATGGATGCAGGGTATATGAAATCTCTCTCTACGCTATAGCTTTTGTTGTTTAGAGATTCCCTGCAAGTCTGTAATCACTCAAAACTGGAAGCTAAAAAGAGCATCCGAGGGTGCTAGAATGACAGTTCAGTCAGTACAGTGCTTGCTTTGCAGGCAGGAGGCCCTAGCTCAGTCCCTCAGAATTTGTATAAAAAGCTAGCCATGGTAGCACAGGTATAAAGCTCCAACACTGCGGAGGCAGGGACAGGTGAATTGCTAAGCAGCCAAGAAGTCCTGTCCAAAAAAACAAACAAAAACACAAGAGCACATCTGGAAATTGACAGCCAAGATTGTCTCCCGGCCTCCACATGTACACACACACACACACACACACACACACACACACACACACACCACTGGTTGGACAGAATTATGGCTGGGAGTGGAGCTCTAAGCCAGCAGAATGGTATCTAAGAAACCAGAGGGCAGAGCAACATGTCCTGGCTGGACCTAACCGACTTGTCTCAGGAGGAAGATCCCAGTGGGTCATTGTTTGTATTTTCTTAGCATATACCAGAAAGGGTTCCATCTATCCTCCAAATTGGAGGCTTTTTCTCTTGCTGCTGAAGATTACATGTAATTCAGCTCCCACTATTCAAACTTGTCTTCTTTCGGAATATATTTACACTACAAATTTGGTTGTTTTCTTTGTTCAGGAGCTACCTGGTCATTTAGAAGACATTATCTGACTGTACAGGATTTTATTTAAAGGGGTTGAAAGAAAGGCTTACATCAGATGGATGTGCCTCCCCTGTGGAGACACTCTGGGAACCAGCTTCTGAAAATTGTTGACAACCCATGTGTAAACAAAGGCAGAGGAGTCAACCAAGCGTGGGTGCTGCGTGTAAAACCCCTCAGCTCAGACGACAAACCCATGAGTATATAGGGGTCCCCGTGAGATATTGTTTAAAATGCAGTTCTATTGGTCTATTGGTCTGAAGATGAGGTACAGGAATCTACAGCGCTCTGGGACCCCCAGGGGATGTTATGCTGTCTCTCCGAGAAACACTTTGAAAAGCACAGGCTTAAACCTTCAACAAGGGGAAGACTGTCCCACGAGCTTTTAAGTATTTAGCTGACTTCCTGCTGAAATGGTGCATTTGGCTGAACAGTAGTGAGCTTCGGAAGAGACAGCCGAGCGATGCTTCAAAGACATGCTGAGCAAACGAAAATAAAAGCCGGATGATATTGCTTCCAAAGCTGGGGACTGACAGCAGCTGACAGTCGTGCTGGTACCAGTGTCACCTTCGAACACAAAGAACACGGGGCGTTTTGACTTATTTCAGCAGGCGTAAAATGTCAGGAGGAAAACATTCCCCCAAGCAGCTTCCTCCTCGGAAGCAGCTCTATGGTAACAATGCTGTGGAGTCCTTACATCAGCTTTCCAGTTACTCACCTATCACAGGAGAGATCTTTAAATCATCTGCCCTTCGGCAAATGGCGAGGCTCAGGAAATTTCTTCAATGTCGGAAAGTGTACTTTGGAAAAATACATTCCAAGTTCTTTATAGCTTAGAAACATCTCTCGGCGTGAGGGGGAATAGAGTGGATGTGGTAAAGGCTCATTGGCAGGTGACAAAGCATCAAAGAACATTCCCAAGCCCACGTGAAACTGTGTTGCAGTTTGGATTTTTTTGAACTTCTTCATCAGAACAGTGTATATTTACAGGTACTGTGTACTCAGGGAAACATTATGTAACATCTGTATCAGGGTAAGTCTTTCTAGCCCTTCAAATATGCCGCCCTTGGAGAGAGGGCATAGCAAATAAGAAGAGGAAGGATGCTTGATCTTAGCTGAAAGAAGAAGAAGAAATTGTGTTTAGGTTTAAAATTCCTGAGACCTGAGGCTAAAGAGATGGCTCAGTGGGTAAGAGCGTGTGCTGTTCTTGCAGGGGACCGGGGAGTTCAATTCCAGCAGCATCCCCTGGAGGCTTTTTCTGACCCCCCCCCCCAGGTAGACAGGTAGTACACATCCATACAGGCATAGAGGCAAAACACTCGTACACGGAAAATAGATAATATAAAAACATTTTAAACCATGAGACTTAGACAATGGTGCCTCCACACCCAATGAAGAACAGCTCTTGTCCAAGAGAGTTTGAGGTCTGTCTGGTCCATTTTTGGAATTAGAGTTTGGAATTTCTTTGAGTCTTAAGGACACCAGTCCACTGTCTTTGAATATTCTAGATTAAGTACGTTATCCAATGTGTAGATGATATTCAGTAGTGGCAAGACCAGGAAAGTCCCTCCTGGAATGCACTAGCCAAGGGGCATCTAGAATGAGGTGGACAAAGGAAAGAGTGTATTTAGGACCCCTTCCTTCTTTTTGCTTTGAAAATCCAGGGACTTGGTAATTGTTCAAATGGGAAGAGTTACCTAAGCTAGATGAGGACAGAAAACCTAGCAGAACTGTAAGAACTGTCCCACAGCCACCTCCAAGTTGGAGATCTCCAACAGATAAGAACAGCGTCAAGCATGCTGTAGTTAGACATTTGGATCTGACCGAATGTGAGGCTAGCAATAATGTCCTAACTACCATAGGGGACCCTTTCTTTGAATTAGTGCCTTCTACCCATACAACAATCCAACAAAAGGGAGTTAATAACTGGACGGGACTGTGGTCCTGCGGGCCAGCCATTGTATTCCCAGCTGCTATCACCCAGAGGAGGAGCAAATAATAAGGGTTTCGATGAATTAATGAAAGCGTGGGTTTCCCCACTTTGACAGGTAAGTACGCTGAGGCTCAGCCCTGAAAAGGAGCTGATTCTGAACAGCCCTTTGTGCTGCTGTGTGTGCTGGCCGGTGCCACAAGCTCAGGTTTTTCTGTGCTGCTCTGTCTCTGCATTCAGTCTCCTCTAAGCACTGCCATGTGGTACTCTTACCAACCAGTAGGTGGCACTGTACTTAATATTTATATTTACGTTTAATATTTATATTATTTATATTTCCCAGTTTGTGGCCCCTTCCAAATAGAAGACCACCACTCTCAAGAATGTCAGGTAGTTCTTCCCAGTTAAGGTAAAATAACAAGGCAAACTGGCATCATCCCAGTGGCCTCGACGAAAGTATAATATTCAAAACAAATTGTGAATTTTTTTTTGTTTGCCAGGTGGGGTGGCATAACCTGCAATTCCAGCACCTGAGAAGTAGAAAGAGGAGAGTCACAAACTTAGGTCATCCCCAGACACACAGGGAGTTCAAGGTCAGCCTGGCTATGAGCCACGTCTCAAAACAAACACACACAAAATGGCTACTGTTGGTAGAGTGGCCCTCAAAATATGTTCACATGCCAATTCCTGTGAGTGTGACCTCACTAGGAAAAAAAAATCTTTGCAAGTGTCTCAAGCTGAGGTCACTCTGGACTATTCAGATAATTGCCTTAGTCCAATGCCAAGTGTCCCTGTAAAAAGCGGAAGAGAAAGTTCTGCAAAAACATAGTCAGATACCGGGGTGATGCAGTCATAGGCCAAAGGCTGCCTCAAGCCACCAAAACCGGAAGAGGCAATGGAACTTTCTCTCTTGGACCCTCCATGGGGAAAGACAGCTTGCCAGCACCTTGATATTGGCTCTCTGGCCTCCGGAATTGTGAAAGAACAGTTTGCCTGTTGGCTGGTTTGTTTTTGTTTGAGTGGGTACATGTGTGTGTGTATGTGTGAGCATCTACTATATGTGGATGGGTCCCCCGGAGCCCAGAGGGTGTTGGATTCGCCAGAGCTGGAACTGCAGGTGATTGTGAGCTGCTCCACATGAGTGTTGGGACCTGCACTCAGATCCCCTGGAAGAACAGCAGGCACTCTTGATGCTGAGCCATCTCTGCAGCCCCAAAGAACAGGTTTGTGTAACTTAACCAAATTTGTGGCATTTTTTATAACAGACCTTGGAAAAAGATGTATAATCTGTTAAGTAAAACAGAGTCAAAGTAAGGCGGATTGTTTAATCAAATCACAAAGTTTCAAACTCAAGCACGTATGTAAATATTCAACCTGCTAGCACATGGACCTTCTGTACATGGACCATTTGAGCCAGCATTCAGAGTGGCAGCGTTCTACTGAAGACTTGTGTTTTGATTTCCTCACAGATAATAAACTTTGTCTCCTTTCTGAGAACAAACCACTCCCAACCATCAGTCAGGAACAATGAGGCATTCAATTGCCCATGACAATTTTTCTAAGTGCAGTATTAGAAGCAACGCAGAGATGACACAGAGATAAATGCACATTACAGTTGTCCCTGAATAAGCCGTTCCTGTCTTGTTTATGATGACCTTGCAGAAGCACTCATTCAAGTACAGTCAGCAAACACTATGCATCTAGCAGGTGCCTGGGACTCTACCAGGTGCTGAGTGAGCGAAGAGGAATCAGAGTTCTTGCAGTGCTGAGACAGTTATGGTTGACAAGTAGGACTCAGGTGTAGTGCATGTGATAAAGGAGAAAGCAGACAAGTAGGACTCAGGTGTAGTGCATGTGATAAAGGAGAAAGCAGAGAAAGGAGACACCTTTACCTGGGATGCAGTAGGAGGAGATTGGGGTGGGGTGGGACTGTCTTGAAAGCTTGGCCAGCAGGATGAGGGTTTGGGGTATATTGTAGAGCAGCTGCTTGGAACATAGAGGTCTGGTGTGGTCTTCGTCTCTATTGTCAACTTAAGGAGATCTGGAATCACCTGGGACATGGGCGAACATGCCTGTGGGGGATTATCTTGATTAGGGCAATTGAAATGAGATTTGCTCACTGCCACTGCAGGTGGCGCCATTCCCTGAGCTGTATACAAGGGAGGTGAGCTGAGCGCAAGCATTCATTGCTCTCTGCTTCTTGTCATGACAGTAGCTGCCCCAAGTTCCTGTGGCTGTGATTTCACCACCATGATGGACTGTGACCTCGAACTGTGAGCCAGAATAGACTCTTTCTCCCTTAAGTTGTGGTTGTTAGGGTATTTTATCACAGCAGCAGGAACAGAAGCTAAGACATCTGAAAAACAACAAGAGGATGTCTGGATTAGAGAATTCCACTATGGGCAGGCTGGGAGAGCCAACAGGGTAAGGAAGGTGAAGGGCCTTGGTAAGGAGCTTGAGTTTCTTCCTTAAAACAAGAGAGAGCTCGAGAAAGCCTTCTTGCCAGTTAGGTGATAGGATCATACTGCTTTCAGGGAATGAGAACATGCTGGTGTTCTCTTCCAGATAAGAATGGGACAGGAAGAGCTGGGGTGCAGCTCAGTGGCAGAGTGCATGCCCAGCGTGTGTAAGGTCCTGGGTTCATGCCCAGTGCTAAAAAACAGAGACTGGGACAGGCCCAGTGAGGGAAAGCAGGTGAGAGGCCGATGCAGCCAATCTGTCGGTGTCAGGAAAGAGGCACCAGCCAGGGAATGAGGAAGCTCTGGAGGACACATGAAGGAGGGCTGCGTCTTAGGGCTGCCTGAGAGCAAAGCACGGAAAAGCAGAACCTGAGACTTCTCACCCGTTTTGAACTCCTGAAAGATCAACCCCACTCTTTCTATTATCGCTGTGCCTGCCCAGCCACTTGTATAAAATAAGTCCTCAATTTATTAGCAGTTGAATCAAATTTCCCAGGTTCCTATTAGAGACTGGGGTTCTGGGTACTTTCCACACGCTCCTGGAATACCCTTCACTTTCAAGTACATAAAGGTGCTAGGAGAGATGATTGACAGCTCTCGGAGGGCCCTCCTGTTTTTGTTCATCTGCCCATTTAGTGGCTTCTTACCGGATTAATGGCCTGGTCCATGAATCACAGTGACTGCCAGAGCAGAACAAAGTGCTGACCGGAGGTTGGTTTCTGCTCTCTCCTGACTCTGCCACCACCATCCTGAGCCCCAGGCGAGGAGCAGCTACCAGGGAAGTGCCGCATCCCACCTCCCCTGTCCCCAGCTCTCTCACAGGCATCTGGGCCATACATATTTATACTCGGTCTAACAGAAGAGCCACTGTTCACGTCTCTCTCAATACGACCTCTATAGAAATCCTGATAGCTCTACTGATTGAAGCTTTTTGCAATCTTTTTTTTTTTTTTTTTTTTTTTTTTTTTTTTTTTTTTTTTTTTTTTTTGACTGAGTGGCTCAGCAATGAAACATTGCGCTGCTCCGGGAGAGCTAGATGGAGTTCACTAAGCAGACTTGCTTCCTGAGGTCAGAGTGCCTCCAATGTTCCTTGACACGATTTTATACCACGAAGAGAAGGAAGGCAGGGAAGCAGGAGGGCCAGCGACAGAGAGGGAGCTCGAGGGTAGGGCACAAAGCCTGGCAGAGGAGGTGAGTTGGAAATGGGTGTAGACATAATCAGGATTCAGCCAGCATTTTGGAGGGAGAACTCGTGGCACCCAGGGCTGGAGGATTTACCCCAGGGTCTTGTGTGACATTTTTTAGCCTCAGTGAGTCTTGACCACCAAGTACCAGTTGGTGCAAACTGTACCTCTCCACCCCAGCATGTTCAAATACTCCCGGAGGACTGTACTTCACTAGGTGTGAACCACTAGTGGACAGCAAAGGGGAATGTGAGACATGACGTGACTGAGGAGCTCGGGGTATCAGGGGAGGGACCTGAGGCTCAGCACACCCCAGACAGAGCATCACTACCCAGGTGGAGATAGGCACCGATCATAGCATGTCCAAAGGACTCCAAAAGTCCAGCTTAAATGTCAAGTCTAACTATGAAGTTAGGAAAGGATGTGAGCATTGAACTTGGTCTAATTTGGAACCAAGTCTCAATACTTGCTGGATACCATATTGGGCAAGTTAGTCCTATACTGCCGCTGAGCTTTATCTTAACTATAGACTGTACTGCCTCCAAAAGCTGGGGCAGTGCATACTGTCGGCATTCTAGCCCGCCCCTTGGGGACCAGCCCGGCGCCTGACATAAAGCCCTCTTTAAGAGGAAAAAACCCTCCCCCTCCTCCTTTTTCCCTCTCTCTCTTCACCTCTGCTTTCCTTTCTCTCTCTCCCTCTCTTTCTATCTATTCCCTCTCCCCTCCCCCTTTAATAATAAACTTCCCACGTGGATGCCGTGCCTGCACTGTATAAGTTTCTGCCTTGTCCCCTTGGCCGCTGCCCACATGGCATGTCTCCTCCGCTCAAACCCACCAAGGCTTCTCTCACGGTGTTTCACAACATATACCAAGTTTATCGTGTGACACAGAAGGCAGCTTTTGTTTGTTTGTTTTTTTGTTTCTTTGTTTGGTTTTTTGAGATAGTGTTCTCTGTGTAGTTTTGGTTCCTGGCCTTGAACTCACAGTGATCCACCTGTCTCAGCCTCCCCAGTGCTGGTATTAAAGGGGTGCGCCACCACCGCCCGGCCAGAGGAAGCTTTAGGATCTGTCTTTATATTAATTGGTGGTCTTGTCTAGTAATGGGAACAAGAGAAAAATGGGCAGGGGGATGATTTTGGAGCATTTTCCAGGGATGCACAAAAATTAAAAAATGATCTTGATTGAACTGCTAATTCAACACCTACTATGTGACAAATTCTATTGACTTATTTAACTCAATGTTTGCTCTCAGAGGCAGACTTTTAATACTTTGCAGACAGTAAATGAGACACAGTTATTAAATAAGCTGCTTGGTATAATATAGGTTCACATTATTTACAATCAGTAATTGGAGATTAATCACACACCAAACATACAAGCTAGAATTACAATACTTTTAGAAAAGAAGACAGAACGATAACTTTCTAGCCTTGGGGTAGGCAAAATTTCTTAGCAGAAACACAAAAACACTCACTTCAAAAGAAAAAATTATACCCTAGACTCCATCAAAATTAATATTCCTATCACCAAGTGCTTTTCAGAAAGTGACTTGCTTGGGGTTGGGGATTTAGCTCAGTGGTAGAGCGCTTGCCTAGCAAGTGCAAGGCCCTGGGTTCGGTCCTCAGCTCTGGAAAAAAAAAAGAAAAGAAAGAAAGTGACCTGTTTTAGGGGCTTGAGACACAACTCAAAGCATGGTTACTGCTCTTTCCAGAAGACCTGAATTCAGTGCCCAATACCCATGTCAGGCAGCCTACAACCACCTGTAACTCCAGGGCACCTTATGGCCTACACACACACAAACACACACACACACACACACACACACACACACACACACACACACACACACACACACTAAACATTTCTCTTAAAGAAAATAACTCATTTTTAAACAGGACACCAAAAGTGGTAAGTGTAAAAATAACCTGACATATTTACCTTTATCACTGTTCTACACTTCTACTGTAAAAAACACAATCAAGGAAATGAAAAGGAAGCCAGAGTCTGGGAGAAAAAATTGTAACACATATCTAACAAAGACGTGTACTCAGACTATGTAAAGACCTCCAGTACGGCACTCAGAATGGGTGGCTGCAGAGGGAGAGCTTGTTTATCATTCTGTGACAGACGTCTTTGTTATTGTCTCCCATTTTACTCTCAGGTGTGCAGAAAAAGTGATAGTTTGTGGGAAGAAGAAAAACCTAGTAAGCACGATGAAGCACGCCAGCACTTGGAGGCAGGAGCAGAAAGATCATGAGTTCAAAGTCAACCTAGGCCACATAGCAAGATCCTATCTTAATAAGAACAACAGCCGGGCAGTGGTGGCACATGTCTTTAATCCCAGCACTTGGGAGGCAGAGGCAGGCGGATCTCTGTGAGTTCGAGGACAGCCTGGTCTACAGAGTGAGTTCCAGGAAAGGCACAAAGAAACCCTGTCTCAAAAAACCCTCACAGATCAGCGTTGTATGTCACTGTCACTTGCTTCAGATAGAAAACCAGCTCACCTTAATCACTGTTTGTGTTTTCCCACGCAGCCCATAGAATTGAAGTTTTTTTGAAATTTATCTTCTCAAAGATTAAATTATGGTTGTCACACTATTATTAATTAAAACTTCCAGAGTGAAAAAAAAGGAAGGATTTTCATGATTCTAATACAAACACAAATTTTGAAAAATTTGTTTTTATTTGATAGGTCTCCAATTGGATGTGGTCCATATTGCTGGGGATGTCTTTCTATATGCTGTAAATGTGTGTTGCTCTGATTTGGTTGATAAATAAAACTCTGATTGGCCAGTAGCCAGGCAGGAAGTATAGTATATGCAGGATAAGCAGAGAGGAGAATTCTGGGAAGAAGAAGGCTGAGTCAGGAGTCACCAGCCAGAAACAGAGGAAGCAAGATGTGAAGACAGAACTGAGAAAAGGCACCAAGCCATGTGGCTAAACATAAATAAGGATTATGGGTTAATTTAAGTGTAAGAGCTAGTCAGTAATAAGCTTGAGCTAATGGCCAAGCAGTTATAATTAATATAAGCCTCTGTGTGTTTACTTGGGTCCAAGCAGCTGCAGGGCCGTGGGAGTCTGGCAGGACCAGGAAAACTTCAGCTACAATGTACGTAACTCATAATTGCATTCTGTCAAAAAAATCATAATTTTAGCTACCCAAAACAAACTATACTTGCCAAAATTTGTAAATATTTTTATACATGCACAAAGTAACTGAATCAAAAACTATTCTGACAACAATGATGTTGCATACAAAAGTATACTTTGGGGTCAGCAAGATGGCTCAGCAGTAAAGTCACCTGCCACCAAGACTGATCACCTGAGCTTAATCTCCCAAACCCACATGGTGGAAGGAGAAAACCTGTTCCTCTGACCTCCACACATTTGTGCACACACACATACACACACAACAACAACACATACATACACACACACACATATACACACACATAATACACACACACACACACACACATATACACACACATACACACACACATACACACACATTACACACACACACAAATTTTTGAGCAATACTTCAGCAAAAATCAAAATAGGAAGAGACTTTGCTCACATTTGCATATATATGGGCCTAGAGAGTCCCTCAAATGTCCATGTATTAAATGCTTGGTCCCCAGCTACTGGAAGGTGCTAGAATTTGTGCTGGGAACAAGCTCAGGGCACAGGAATAAGAGTGTTTACCAGACCAAAACTGATACAAAAGGTTTAAGAAAGAATAGACACTGTGGAGAGAAATGAAGAATACTGAGAGGGAGAGGAGAGGGAGAAGGAGAAAGAGATCCTGCTGGAGGGGAAGGGGGTCCTTTTTATAGCAGTTAGATGAAGTTACCTGTCATTGGCTCCTGGGCTTTTCATTTGAGGAGAGAAGATATGGGCAGCTCGCTATCTCGTCAGGTAGTAAATTTTATGACACCATTTGTCTTTCCCGAGACTGGCCATTTGGGGCAAGGCACTAGGGACAATTGGAAGTCAGGCTTTAATTGATCATACAGGGCATCACGAGTCACTGGGTCGGGCTCCAGCTGTTAAGGTCTGGTTAAGGTCAGAGAATGGATGGTTTTGCTTCTTACTTTTGGCCTTTTATTTTCTTTGGAACCTTTAAAATATGAAGCCTGGTAAGAGGTTTTAGGTCAAGGGGCGGGGGAGGTGGGGAGAGCCACCACCATTCAGTTCATCTCTGTTCTTTCTCGCTTCCCAGCCATACGTAATGGGGCCAGCTGACCATGGACTGGGCCCGTCAATACTATGAGCCGCCTGTTTGCTCTTGATAAGTTCATTTAGTTCAGGCACCTGCTACATACACCTGACTAGAACATATTTAATTCCCTCACTTTGGCTGTGGACAATCATTCATCTTCTTCTTGTTATTATAAAGTTTTTGTTTGCTTGTTTTCGGGCTTAATTTAACTTTGAGACAGGGTCTTTTGTAGCTCAGACCACCCTCAAAGTTACTCTGTAGCTAAGTGTCTTAGGGTTTTTATTGCTGTGAAGAGACACCATGACCTCGGCAACACTTATAAGGAAAACATTTAATTGGGGTGCCTCGAGTACAGTTTTGGAGGTTCAGTCAATTATCATCATGGTGGGGAGCATGCAGGCGTGCAGGCAGACATGTGCTGAGAGTCCTACATCTTGCAGGCAACAGGAAGTCAACTGAGACACTGGGTGGTATCCTGAGCACAGCAAACCTCAAAGCCTGCCCCCACAGTGACACACTTCCTCCAACAAGGCCACACCCACTCCAACAAGGCCACACCTCCTAATGGTGCCACTCCCTGTGAGATTATGGGGGCCAATGACATATAAATCACCACACTAAGAATGACCTTTGCCGGGCGGTGGTGGTGCATGCCTTTAATCCCAGCGCTCGGGAGGCAGAGGCAGGCGGATCTCTGTGAGTTCGAGGCCAGCCTGGTCTACCGAGTGAGTTCCAGGAAAGGCGCAAAGCTACACGGAGAAACCCTGTCTTGAAAAACCAAAAAAAAAAAAAAAAAAAAAAAAGAATGACCTTTAACTTCTGATTCTCCTGCCTCTGTCTCCAAAACACTGGGATTCCAGGCATGCACCATCACACCCAGCTACTATATTTTGCATATAAATGGATTTATCTTGTGTGGAGGTTTTCGTGATTGACTTTTCTCTTAAAACCATACCTTTGAGATGTATTGATTTTATCTATGTCAATACAGCTCTTATTTTATTTATATTTATTTACTGCTGGGAGGGCTTCTTGATGTTATTTTATTTGCATTTCTGCTGATGGAGCTCGGCTTTGCATTTGCTAGGCTCCTGCTCAGCTACTGAGCTGTTCTCTGCTCCTGATGGGTGGTTTTCTGTGGCATGGATCTGTTATACTCAGTTTACCCATTTAACAGTGATGGACATTTGAGTGTTCCCACTTGGGGCTGTTAGGATAAAGCAGCTATGCATGCATTCTTGTTTGGACCTATGTTTTCATCTCCCTTGCTTAGGTACCTGGAAGTAGAATTTCCAGATTGGATAGCGACACATCTAATTTTGAAGGATAATGTCAAGGGCTGGGGATGTAGCTCAGTTCTTGCTTTACCACATGTGAGGCTCTGGGTTCAATCCACAAGCCCTAAAACAAAAATGTCATACAGGTTGCCAGTCGCTGCAGTTTCTGCATTCTCACCAGCAATGTATGACAAATTCCAGTTGTATAATACCCTCGTCAACATTTAGTAGTGTTCATCTTTATGACCTGTCCACTCTACTGGATAGTGATATTGTGGATTTGAATTGTCATTTTCCTGTTAAGTAATAGAATTGAACGCCTCTTCCTATCAATAACTCAACACACAAAGTGCCAAAATAGTCAATGAAGCATGATCTGTAAATAAGGAAACTTAAACTTTATCCTGGTGATATAGCTCAGTAGGATAGTGCTTGCCTAAAATTCTCAAGGCATCATCCAAAAAAATAAAAATCAAATAAATAAGCCCAGGCTTGCCCAATATAGCTGCAGGAAATACCAAACAAATTAACCGAGGGCTCTTTAACAGTGCACACGGGGTAATGTTGCCATGATGCTACCGCATGTCTCGACTTCAAGGATGAATCATTGACTTAAGCACCTATTTTTAATTGAATAAATGTATGTTCTGAAATGGGATGGAGTGAAATGGAGGAGGCATATAATTACATGAGATCATAAACGGAGACAGTTTTGTCTAGGAAATACTTGTTGAAGAAAGGTATTCAGAATGAAGGAGAGATCATATGTGACAGTGACTAGCTAAAATATTTCTATGTTTCATGAGACAAACACTGAAGACAGTGGATATCTTTGTACTGGTGCCCTGTGTCCTAGAACAACTGTAACAAAATATCACAGCCCAGCTGACTTTAACAACAGAAATATACTTCCTACAGTTCTCCAGGCTTGGGAGCCAAGGTCAAGATGCCAGCCTGTTTGATGTCCTCTCTCTTGGCTTATAGATGTTTGTGTTGTCCTCACGATCTCCAGTGGCTTTTGTTGTATATGAGGACACTTTGGGTCTTTCTGTCTATCTGAATTTCTTATAGAAGCACTTGTCAGATTGACTGGAGTGTTGTTCTAATGAGTTAACACCTCTTTAAAAGTTTGTCTCCTGGACTGGAGAGATGGCTCACAGTATTTGTAGCCAGGCAAGATAGCACATGCCTTTAATCCAAGCACTTGAGAGGCAGAGACAAGCACGTCCCCGAGTTCCAGGCTAGCCTGGTCTACACGAAGAAAATAAACAAGCCAAAAAGCATTTGCTGCTCTTCTAGAAGACTCATTGGGCAGCTCACAGCTGCCTTAAACTCCAGCTTTTCGGGAGATTCATCTCCCCTCCTGATCTCTGCAGACTCCTACACACACACACACACACACACACACACACACACACACACACACACACAATTATCTATCTCCAAACAGAATCACATTCTAAAGAAAGCATGGGGCTACAGGTGAGGGATTGAGCCCATAACAATCCAATAGGCAAGTCAAGCTTAGGAAGCCCCTTAACTTCTACATAACACAGGACACCAGAGCAAGCATCTAGCTAGGTCAACTGGGGCAGGAAGTAAACACTGTTGTCCTGCTATCTGGGATAACCTTTGTGCTATAGGACTTCCCTGTGTCATGGATAACCTACTGCCAGGCTCCAAAGTCCATCTCCTGAGACTGATGATACTTCTGGATACTTTCAAAACAGCATTAAAGACAGTTTGTTTCTTCTGTTCATAAAAGTAATACACACCCATTGCTGAAAAGTATCAAATATCAAATGATATATAGAGAAAAAACAAGTATCTTTGAAAACACTACCCAATGAGTAATATCCTCTGTTATTATCCTTTATATAGAGCCATTGAAACATTTCCTATGTAAATACTTGTACCTTTCGAAGTAAACGAGGTGTGTCCAACCTATTGACATTACAATACAACATCATCTAAAAAGTTCATGCATAAGAACTGCAAAACAAACAACAGCAAAACAAAACATCAGTTTTAAATAAGCTTACAGTTTTATGTTGGGTCACATTTACAGCTATCCTGGGGCTCATATGCAATATATAGTATGTTTAGCCTTTTGAGTTAATGTTTTAGATGTACAATGCAATGTCTTAATAAATATACATAGCAAAATAATTGTTATAATCAAGCAAATTAACATCATGAATCTCCTTATTTTCATACTTGTTACAGACATCTTTCTCTTTCTACAAATACTTCGTGTTAGCCTGATTGGTATTTGGCTATAACAAACTACCAGAGGCTAGGTGTTTTATTAAAGAAAGGATCTGGAGGCCAAGAAACATGGCCCGACATTTATTTGACTCTGGTGAGGAGCTCATGGAAGATAGCATCACATAGCAGGGACACATGTAAGAAGACCTAGGGAGTACCAGGCTTACTGTCAGCCCATCCTCTCAGTGACAAATCCAGACCCACAAGGCCTGACCCAGTCCCATGAGAAAGCATCATTCTCTTCTTGAAGGTAGAGCCCCTGACTGACATACCCTCCACTTAGACCATTTCCTAAAGATGTCAATACCCACTGTTACCCCAGAGGCAAGGCGTCCAGCATCATGAGACTTTAGACAACAAACTACAGCACAGACATATCAGTTATATACTGATATATTAAGGTTCATCCTAACCACCTCCACACTGACCACAATGCTGTGTTTTCCTTAGACTTATTGCAATGCGCAAATATCAGAATCAACATTCAATTCTAAGCAGAATACAAACAGCCTTTACAAGTTTTCTAAACCTTTCCCTCGATTCAGAGATCCCCCAACCCAGTGATTTGGGGGTGTTTCCAGAAGGAGATTCTTGGTGTCCTGTAGGTCTGTTTCTGAAGACCTTGGAGGCTGGCTTTTCTTTTGACATGGGAACCACCTTACCTCTTCCACTGACTTCCCTCCAGGGTGAAACTGAACGCCGTCACCCTGATTAGTATTCTCTTCTCTCACTTAGGACACACAGGGACATCTTTGCTCCCTCAGTTTTCAAACAGAAACATCCAAGCAACTCAGCATGGCCTCTAACAAATGAACACTGACTAGACAGAACGTGCAATGTCACACGCTCTCCTCTCTCACTTCAGGCACGGGCTCATCTCAGCAGTGCTACCAACCTCATCCCCCCCAAGCAATATCACCTCTCACCCAGATGCTACATGAGAGTTTCCAGCATCAAAGAAGGGAAACAAAGATGAGGGGAACAAGATTCTACAAAAGAGCCAACAGGATCAGTCGTTTGCCACTTCTTCCCCCCAAATAGCAAGTATGAGATGTAGCACTGCCAATCTGATGCCAACTGTCAATCATGGTCCTTCTGCACTGGCACTGGCTGGCTCAGCATCAGCTTTGTCCTTCCTGCTTTCATCTAGAGTGGATCTCTTTCCCTGGAAATACTGGGAAAGTTCCAATATGGTGTTTGTTTGTGTTTATGCTTGTTTTATTCCTGCTGGATTTGCTAAGACTAAGTACTGACAGTTACCCTGTCAGAACTAGGGATTGCCTTATCTGAGGCCAAAATAGAGGAAAACAGGCAAGACAGGAGACATGCAAACTAACCCTTCGAGATCAGTGGTTCTCAATCTGGGTTGCGACCCCTTTGGGGGTTGAACGACGCTTTCACAGGGGTCACCTAAGACCATCAGAAAACACGAATATTTATTTACATTATGATTCATAACAGTAGCAAAATTACAGTTATGAAGTAGCAGTGAAATACTTTTATGGTTTGGGGGTCACCACAACATGAGGAACTGTATCAAAGGCTCACAGCATTAGGAAGGTTGAGAACCACTGTTCTAGAACTAGCCATATCTGAAGTCAGTGTGGCCTAGACATTTTTAGTTGTTGGGACCAATTAATTCTCTTTTTATAGTCAAGAAGTTAAGCTGAGTTTCTGATATTGAAACCTAAGAGGCAATGTTTCCAATGACCCAACTGCCTCCCACCACGCCTTTCTTAAAGAGCCAATCACCTCCAAACTTCCAGCATGTGAAACTCCACTCTATAAGCCAGATCAATGACCTGTAACCTTTCAAATTTGTGTCTTCCTAGGATATAAAGGACTTAGCTCCCAGTTCTAAATAGTCACCTACTCTGTGACCCACATATTAGCAGCTGCCCCTGAAACACTCCAAAAACCAAAATAGCCGCATGAGCCTTACACAGGAGAGGGGAAAGATTTGTATAGAAGAAATGAGACTCAATCCAAAGAAGGCAAATTAAACTCATTAGGGATTGATCTATTCCCCAGGTCTTAAGTCCTGAACTAATCACCTTTCCACCCACACCCACACCCTGCAGAGTTTAGAAGCTGGAGGAATCAGCAGCCAGGAGACACAGAGAGACAACTGTACACTAAGTCTCCTATTGCTCCACTAAAAAGATTTAGCACTAGAAAGCTACATGAAGTCTCACATGCCTAAAATTCATTACACCCATAAAAAGCACCACCATATTTTCATGAACTATTAAAACAAACAGTTAAAAATAAAACCCATTTGGTATCTGATATCCTTTGCCCGATCATATTTTTTATGTATGTGTGGAGCCGCACAATTTGGTTAACTGCTATCCATCTCCCTGTAACTGGCTCAAATTTCCACATTCTCTCTGGCATCCTGGACTAATAAACTCTGATTTCTTCACCCACATCATTGATAAATTGCACAGATTTGTATTGTAACATGAAATGCATTCTCTGTCTCTCTTTGCTTTTTTTCCCCCTGGCCTCTTGCTTACTTGATTCTTAGTGGAATTTCTACGAAGATGGAGCACCATGGGACTAGGATGAGTACCAAGAAAGAGTGTTAGCATTTACTGATCCCTATCACGTGCCCCCACATTCAGTCATTTCACTTAATACTGACTCTAGTCTTCAAAGCAAATGTTAATGTCTCTGGTTTTCTGGTGGGAAAGCTGCAAAAGGAGAGAATTACTTACCCAAGTTTAAAATGCTGCCAGCAGTTAAGGCAGGCACTGTAGGTATGAATTGATAGTCATATTTTAAAAATGGCGGGAAGGAGTCACACCATACAACAGGGCCCACGTAGGAGGTTTATTATGGGCAGAGAAGGGGACAGGGACTGGTCCCTAGGGACCAGGAAGGGAAAGAGAAAGGAGAGAGAGAGACAGGAGGTGTACAAGGCCTGCCTTTTATAAGGAAACATAGCAAATGCGCACAGCAGGTACTCTTAGTGATTGCAGCTGAGGTATTATATCCTAACAGGACCCTAAGGGCAGGCCAGTACAGATCCCTAAGTGCTGACATTGACAACAATTTTCCTTACTTCCTTCAGGCTTCATGTGTGTCTCAGGACATTCAAAATACTGGTCTACTGTCTCAGACATCCTTGCTGCTAGGGCCTGAGCTGATCACTCCACCCAGCCGATGGGCACAGGGATAAGCATGCTGGGAATTGGGGAAATTATTTCTTCCACACTAAACAACACAATAAAATGCATGGTCACGAGGAGAGCCTCCCCACTTTCCTTTCCCTTGTGTTCAGATACAGTCACAGAATGACATACAGGAGCTGTGGGAGCTATCTTGAGACCACAGGGGTGCAAACCTAAAGAGAAAGGTCAGTATTCCACCAAAGATGATGAGAATCGAATCTTAATGACACCTTGGATCCTCTCACTTAACTGACCTTGGGACTCCTCCCAGGTCAGGGCTAATGCCTGGTGCCCTGCCTTAGGTTCGTCCCCTCTGCTATGATAAAACATCCTGACAGAAACAACAGAAGGGGGAAGGTTTGCCTGCTCAGGGTCCCGGGTTCCAGCCGATCATCACAGGAAAGATACTTGGTAGGAACCAGAAGCAGGTGATCATATTAAGTCTGAAGTCAGAAGAAGGGGACAGATGAACGCTGGCATGCTGGTGCTCTGTTTGCTCTTGCCTCTTCATTTGGTCCAGGGCCCTTAGCCCTGAGATGGTGCTTCCCCAATCAGGGTGGATCGTCGCACCTTAATTAATACAATTAAAAAAAAAAAAAGCCCTTGCCGGGCGGTGGTGACACATGCCTTTGATCCCAGTACTTGGGAGGCAGAGGCAGGTGGATCTCTGTGAGTTTGAGGCCAGCCTGGTATACAGAGCGAGATCCAGGACAGGCTCCAAAGCTACACAGATAAACTCTGTCTCGAAAAACCGGGCGTGGTGGAGCACGCCTTTAATCCCACCACTCAGGAGGCAGAGCCAGGTGGATCTCTGTGAGTTCGAGACCAGCCTGGACTACCAAGTGAGTTCCAGGAAAGGCACAAAGCTACACAGAGAAACCCTGTCTCAAAAAACAAAAAAAAAAAAAAAAAAAAAAAAAAAAAAGAAAAGAAAAAGAAAAAAAAGAAAAACCAATAAATAAATAAATAAATAAATAAATAAATAAATAAAACCCCTCACTGGCATGCCTACAGGCCAACCCAATCTAGACAATTCCTCGTTGAGGCCCCCCCTTCCCAAGGGATTCTAGATTGTGTCAAGTTGGCAGTTAAAACTCATCGTCCATACACTCAACCCTTACTGAATAAGTAGATCACTGTACTAATCCATTGTCTGTGGCTGTTACAACGTGGGAGAGGCCGAGCGTTTCATAAAGGAAAGAGGTTTATTCATTTCACTGTTTTGGAGGCTGTGAGTCAAAGGTTGAGTAGCCCAACTGTCCAGCCTTTGACTGAGTTCCCACAGCTGTGATACAACATGGTAGATGACCACATGAAAGGGGTCCATGAGGTAGGTCACGTGATGAAAAAGGAAGCCAGAGAGATTCAGGGCCCAGGCTTTTTATAACACTTGCTCTCAGGAACTCACCTTAATCTATGCAAGGCTAATGTTCCCGATAGTCCAATCATCTCCCACTTGGCCCCACATATTCAAGGGCCTGCTACCTCCCAACACTGTCGCACTGGGAACAAGCTTCTAGCAATATGAACAAACCACATCTCAGCCATAGCAATAACTTTCAAAACCTGTCTTCCTGGAGGAGACAGGAAACAGTACCAAAGCTCACACACTCAAGAGAGATAAACCCTGTGTCTGCTAGAGTCATGTACAACAATGTCCAGAGTAACTATAAGCCAGAGATAGCTCACAATTCTACAAACACCCTCTCCTGGAGTGTGAATTTATGCACAGAGCTTGCCAACATACACAAGAAAAAAAACGGATATGCAAAGATAGCAATCGCACAATTCATAACAGTGAAAAACTGGACCCAGACTTGTGACGTATATCTGAAATCTCGGCCCTCGGAGGCTGACTCAAGGGAATCACAAGTTTGAGGTCATCATCAAATGAGACCCTGTGCAGTGTGATCTTTTATGTCCACTTGACATAAACTGCTAGAGTCATCTGAGAGGAAAGAGCCTCACTCAATTGAGAAAACACTTCCGTAAGGTTTGGCTGTAAGCAAGCCCATTCTTTTTTTCAAGACAGGGTTTCTCTGTGTAACCCTGGCTGTCCCGGAACTTGCTTTGTAAACCAGGCTGGCTCAGAGATCCACCTGCTTCTGCCTCCCAAGTGCTGGGGTTAAAGGCGTGCACCACTACCGCCCAGTTTGACTTATTTAAATTATTGATTGATGTGGAAGGTCCCAGTTAATTGCAGGTGGAACAACCTCTGGGCTTGTGGTCCTGGCTACTATAAGAAAGCAAGTTGCAGGCCAGCTATGAGGGCAGCCTGGTCTACATAGCAAACTGGGGGACATCCAGGGATACATAGAGAGATTCTGAGAAAGGATGGAAGGAAGAAAGAAAAGGAGAGAGAGAGAGAGAGAGAGAGAGAGAGAGAGAGAGAGACAGGGGAAAGGAGAATGTTAGGGTCCTGGAGAATCCCACAAAAGACCACCATCCACATATGCAAACAGCAAGAGAGTTTATTATACCAGCATGCATGTGGGGTCATACACCTGTACAAAATGGCAAAGACCTCAAGAGGGACAGTGCAGGCTGCTTCTTCTTCTTCTTCTTCTTCTTCTTCTTCTTCTTCTTCTTCTTCTTCTTCTTCTTCTTCTTCTTTTTGTTGGTTTTTCAAGACAGGGTTTCTCTGTGTAGTTTTGGTGCCTGTCCTGGATCTTACTCTGTAGACCAGGCTGGCCTGGAACTCACAGAGATCCTCATGCCTCTGCCTCCTGAGTGCTGGGATCAAAGGTGCACACCACCACTGCCCGGCTAAGTGCAGGCATCTTTTAAGCACAACTAAGGGGAGGTCTTAGGGCAGTTAGGTCATTTTATCGACAATTGGCTTAAGCAAGTGACAGTTATGTTAGTACATTCCTAACTGGCTAGAGCTAGCAAGGGCTAGTTAAGGCTATAGCTTTTCCATTTAGGGGCAGGCCTGGACAAGTCCTAGGCTTTGTCCTTATGTGGTCATTACCTTGGGCTACTATGGGGCTGTGCAGGGCTGGCTCAGGTCTAGTATACCTTGAGTTGCTATCAGAGTCATTAATGATTGATTGTCCTTTGCTCATGGCTTCCTCAGAAACTGTCTGCTCGGTTTCAAGAAGCAGGAACTGAGGTCTCATTCTTAACTGAGTCATTTGGAGCCTGTCATGGTATTTGCCTGACCTTCTCAGAGAAAAGCAAAGCAAAACAAAGAAAGCGGGACAAGCAATCCATGAGGAGTAAGCCAGTAAGCAGCACCCCTCCAATGGCCTCTGCTTCAGCTCCTGCCTCCAGGTTCCTGCCCTGTTTGAGTTCCTGTCCTGATTGCCTTCCATGATGAACCTGATGAACCAAGCTGGAAGTGCAATAAACCCTTTCTTCTCCAAGGTGCTTTTGGTCATGGTGTTTCATCACAGAAATAGAAACTCTAAGACACCCTGCCTCAACAGAACAGAAGAGTCCAGCCCAGAAACACAACACTTAAACCTTATACATCAGTATGAAAAGCCTGAAGTTCAAGATCGGCATGAAAAAATTCCTAGCAATGTTTATCTCTGATGCAGGTAATTTGGCAGTTGGGAAGAAAAGCTGGTGTCGGAGCAGAGGTAGGGAAGGGCAGGAACTTTCATGATTTTACTTTATGAACTCTGTATCCGATTTTTGTTTTAGTTCATTGTTTTATTTTTGGAATATTTTCTTTATTCTTTGAGAAGTTCATTGAAGTATACAATGTATCTTGATCATATTTACCATGAACTACTTCATCCCACCTTCATGTCCTTTTAACCCACGGAGTCCATCAGAGTCCAATTAGTGTTGGCCAGGTGCCCATGGGTATAGAGCTAGCCACTGGAACATTGGCAACAGACATTGCCAGCAGACAAGCCCTCAGAGAAAAATGACCAGGCCCCAAGTAGCCACCAATATCTCCTCAGCTAGGGGTGGGGCCTCTGAGCCCGTGCCTCACCCCTGCTAGGATATTGACTGGCTTGATCTTGTGTAGGTTTTATGAAAGGGAGCAGCTACTGTGAGTTAATGAGACGAAGAGCCATGTCGTGTCCAGAAGACAGTGTTTCCCAGCACCCTTCCCCATCCTTCAGCTCTTATATTCTCCTGCCCCGTATTCTGAGATGTTCCCGGAGCCTCCTAGAGTCTGACACAAATGCCTCTTTTAGAGATAAGCATTTCATCTCAGCATTTTTACCAGTTAGGAGTCTCTGCATTGACTACTGCCCACTGTAAAAGGTTCTCTGACCAAAGCTGTGAGCAGCACTAGTCTATGGATAGAGACACACATATTTATAACTGTGATGCCCAGATCTCAGAGACCCCCGAAAGACCACCGCGGAGACCGAATTCCATATGTAAAAGCAAAGAGCCTTTATTTCAAGCTCCGGAGCTCATTCCCTCTGTCTGTCCGACACAGCAGTGAGAGGAGAGAGCCCCGAGCCCAGGCAGGGAGGGATTTTTATCATAGCAGAGGTTGGGGTGAGGGGATTTCCAGGGTTCAGGTCCCTGATTGGCTGACAATTGTCTAAGGGTATCTGTAAAACAAAAATAAGTGTGTGCTAGACTCAAGGACATCTGGCCACCTAATGGTTGGAATGTTAGGTACTGCCTCATCCCTGGGTGGATCCCTGGGTGATATCAGCTTGAGGCTTTTCCTGGATCTGGGTGTTGCCTGCCAGTAAGACTGTCTCAGAAGCCATGTCTAGGCCCCTAAGCCTGCCATGGCTGCTGTGTGTTCAAGCTATTTTGGGGGGCCCTTTACAATAACCATATGTCCACTTAGCAAAACCACAGTAATAGGTTCCCCTCTAGGGCCTACAACCTCCTTAGCCATGTACTTTTGACAGTTTTTGTGGTGCCTGGCATGAGTTCCCTACTGTTCAACAGGCCTCTAATCTAATTAGAAAGTGGTTGCTTACCCCCACAACCTTCATGACAATATTTCACCAGTGGGATCAACTTGCCCGGCAGGTCAATATTGTAGCATTCGGGGTTCAATGCCAGGTAAGGCCATTGATGACTTTTCTTCCCAAGTGATCTACCTAACACCATCCAGCACCAGTTGTCCATCAAGGAGGAAGTTTCCATGTTAGTTCCAGCTTGATTTCTCTATGTTCTGCAACCCAAGTATGTTGTGTAATGTGTATCTTCAGGAATGTGTATTTGGATTTTGTTTTACAATTGTTGGTTAAATCCCACCCACAGCGGCCATGCTGATGGAGGAGAGTGCTGATCAGAAGAATCAGAGGCCATGGTTACCTTTTTAGAGCTTTATTGGGAGGGGGCGGGGAGAAAGGACAGACAGAAGGAAGGAGCAGCATAAAGGAAAGAGAGGGACGCACAGAGGGCTTTTTAGGCTGGGACGCCGTCATAGGCTGATGACATAATTAAGGACCGAATCCTTACAACAATGAACATGTAATCTTATAACAGTTTTTTAAATCCATTATAAACAATTGGAATTGTATGAATTATTAAGTATGGTTGCCTTTGGGTAATAAAAAAGATTTGAGAATTTCTTTCTTAAAATTAGGGGGGTTTGGTGGAGATGTTTTTCTGGGGAGGCAGTGTTGAAACAGGGTTTCTTGTATAGTTCTGGCTGTCCTGGAACTGGATGTGTAGACCAGGCTGGCCTCAAACTCAAATTGATGTTGTATTTAAGTATGGGGTTCCTGGTACATCACGTAGGCTGGCCCTGAACTCCCGGGCTCAGTGATCTCTCCTCCTCACCCTCCTACTGGGATACTGCTGGTCTCTAGGACATGTCCTCTTTAAGCTTTTCTATGCTTTCTACTAACTATTCCCATGATAAGCATGTGTTTCTTTTTATCTGCATTTGCATGTACACTTATTTCAAGGAGATAATGCTCTTGAAGATATTCTGTACCCTGAGAAGTACTCGATTATAAAACGATTTTATTACAATTGTAAAAGATATTAAATGCTGGCCATGCCATTTGTCAGCGGCAAAGGGTGGATCCGCTATCCACCTGCCACAGCACTGGGCACACACGCCACGGGCACCTTCCCGAATGAGGGAGGGAAGCTCGGTGAACCACTACCACCCACACAGAGCAACTTGACATGCCTGCCTGGCAGAACTCCAGGTGCTGAGCTGGAAAAGCATGTCTTGGGGCCTTGCTTTTTGGCCCTGGCTTCACAATCCTGGAGGGAGTATCATTCTTTAAAGCCCCACCTCAGGGGAGACCCCTGTTGCTCGAATCTTAAGTTGGTCTTTTAGTAAAAAACCCGAGCCAGATATTGGGGTAAATGCTGAAAGACCAGAGAGACAAAGGAACGAGCCAGGTCTCTAGGACTCTTCAGCCTGAAAGCCAAAAGGCCTCTAGCTGAAAGGGGTTCCTCAGCTGAAAAACCTTTAGTTCCTGAATCCTCACACCTTACATACCTTTCTCCGCCACCACTGCCTGGCTCTGTTTTCTCTCCTAGACGGAGTCAATCTCATGTAGTCCAGGGTGGCTTTGAACTCACAGAGATCTCTGCCTCACGAGTGCTAGGATTAAAGGTGTGTGCCACCACTGTCTAGCCTCTATGTTTAATATAGTGCCTTGTTCTGTCCTCTGTTCTTCAGGCACATTTTATTAGGGTACTTTTATTATTTTATTGGGTATTTTTTTCCCCTGAGACAGGGTTTCTCTGTGTAGCTTTGGAGCCTGTCCTGGATCTCGCTCTGTAGACCAGGCTGGCCACCTCAAACTCAGAGAGGTCCGCCTGGCTCTGCCTCCTGAGTGCTGGGATTAAAGGCACGAGCACACACCAACACCACCTGGCTAAACCTGGGTATTTTTTTTTTTTTTTTTTTTTTTGGTTTTTCAAGACAGGGTTTCTTTGTGTAGCTTTGTGCCTTTCCTGGAACTCACTTGGTAGACCAGGCTGGCCTCGAACTCACAGAGATCCGCCTGCCTCTGCATCCCGAGTGCTGGGATTAAAGGCATGCGCCACCACCGCCCAGCTTAAACCTGGGTATTTTTTCAATGCTTCTCTGTTAGTGCCAGTACATTAGCGTGGCAGAAAGTGAAAGATCCAGGCTGATGCTGTGGACAAGCCCTCTAGGCCACAGGAGAGCTACAAAACCTCTCTGGGTTTAACCCTTTAATCAAGAAACATTGTTTGTGTTGTTGTTGTTGTTTTGGTTTTTTTCCAGACAGGGTTTCTCTGTGTAGCTTTGGAGCCTGTCTTGAAACTGTAGACCAGGCTGGGAAACATTGTTTTTTTTACATTCCTCTCCTTGAATCTGCCTAAGTTGTTTTTCTTCTCTTCCTCCTACTCTTCCTTCCTCTTCCTGTTCTTTTCTGTCTTCTAAATAAAAAAGAATGTTATTGATCATGATGACAGGCACCTTTAATGTGCTTGGTAGGCAGAGGCAGGTAAATATGAGTTCCAGGCCAGCCTGGTCAGGCCAGCCAGAGCTATATAGAGAGACCCTGTCTTAAAAGAAAGAAAGAAAGAAAGAAAGAGAGAGAGAGAGAGAGAGAGAGAGAGAGAGAGAGAGAGAGAGAGAGAGAGAAGAAAGAAAGAAAGAAAGAAAGAAAGAAAGAAAGAAAGAAAGAAAGGAGGGAGGGAGGGAGGGAGGGAGGGAGGGAGGGAGGGAGGGAGGGAGGGAGGGAGGGAAGAAAGAGAAAGAATTTCAATGTTCAATGATATATTTACAGTTTACAAAAGGTATGCAAGAGATAATGTCTTCTGATGGCTTCATTTAATTGCGATAATGAATGTAAACTGTGAACAAGTGTTACTGACTGGACAGTAAGCTAGACAGTCATATACCACATTGTGACATTTTATTAGGGGACCCCCCATGTGCCATGGATGTCCCATAAGATTATAATGAAGCTGAAGATTCCCTGCCTAGTGATGTGGTAGTCATGGTAATGTCACATGTGTCTGTGCCAATGTTGGAGTAGACACACCTACTGTAATGATTATATTGCCAATGGTGTAGAAGTACGGCACATACACTTTGTATGGTACATAATACTGCAAATGATAATTTATTATACTACTGGTTTGTATGTTTTCTATTTATTTCTTTAGTATTTTTGGGTGTTCTCTCACTTATTTTTTTTTAAAGTTTACTATAAAAAAAAAGCGTGTCATGGTATACTGGCAGCAGGATCTTGTTACACAGCCATGGACTGGAACTCATGTAGATCAGGTCTACCTCTGCCTGCTGAAGGCTGGGATTAAAGGTGTGTGACACCCACATCAACAGGGCTGGCTCCACCATGCCAAGCTGTCTCATATTCTCTCTCTCTCTCTCTCTCTCTCTCTCTCTCTCTCTCTCTCTCTCTCTCTCTCTCTCTCTTTTTGTTGGTTTTTTTGTTTGTTTGTTTGGTTTTTGTTTTTTTGTTTTGTTTGAGACAGGGTTTCTCTGTGTAGCCCTGGCTATCCTGGAACTCACGGTAAACCAAGCTGCCCTCAACTCACAGAGACCCGCCCACCTAAAGGTATGCACCACCACACCCAGCACTGAGAAGCACTCTTTTTTTTTTTTTTTTCCTTTTTAGACGGAGTTTCTCTGTGTAGCCCTGGCTATCCTGGAACTCTCTTATGGACCAGGCTGGCCTTGAACTCAGAGAGATTCTCCGAGTGCTGGGATTAAAAGGCTGTGGATATCGTTCTATATAAATAAAACATTGATGGCCAGTGACCAGGCAGGAAGTAGGTTGCCAGGCAGGAAGTAGGTGGGACAAGGAGAGAGGAGAATTCTGGGAAGCAGAAGGCTGAGGGGAGAGACACTGCAGCCACCGCCAGGACAAGCAGCATGTGAAGATGCTGGGAAGCCACCAGCCACATGGCAAGGTATAGATTTATAAAAATGGGTTAATTTAAGATAAAAGAACAGTTAGCAAGAAGCCTGCCACGGCCATACAGTTTATAAGTGATATAAGCGTCTGAGTGATTATTTTATAAGTGGATTGTAGGACTTCGGGGCTTGGGGAACCTGGAGAGAAGCCCTCCAGCAACAAATGGCACCCAACGGCTCGAGTTTCCACCTTAAACCTGAGAATATTTAATAACCAATTCTAAACAGAGCCAAAACCAGATTCCTGCTTCTTGTCTCATATGGGCAGCTAGACGCCGCAAAACGCGGGTTTGAACACTGGCGGGTTCCTGGCGTGTGTGTTTGACCGGCAGTGTGGCGGAAATGAGGCGTCTGCCAGCGGCACATTATGCTGTGTAGTAGATTTAGTCTTTACTAGTATTTTAAAAAAAAAGTGTTTCTGGGCTACACGCTGCTTTGATAAAAGCTTAGACCCACTATTTCTGAGACTTGATGACTCCCAGAGCTGGCGGAAAACGTACCACTGCCATGTTGGGAAGCTGAAGTGGGCAGAGCCAGCAGCCACAGCGCTGTTTCAGTCTTAGAATGGTACAGTTTAAATCAATAGGCTCAAGGTAATATAAAACATAAGCCACGTAAAGATGGCTACCACACAGAGAATCTGGATTATGTTCTCTTTGATATTCGTAACTAAAGAAAAACATTTGATTACAAAAGCTGTTGAGTTATGCCAAAATGTATATTTTAAAGGTACCTTGACTTCAAAATTTGGATATAAGGATATGTTACTTTGGAAAAGAGGTTCTGCTTTTGTTTCCACAGAAAGCCAGAGGCTATGGATTTGTTCCAGATTAAGATACATCAGGTTTGACCAGCCAAGACCCCCTGAAAGATATCCGATGACACCATGGCCCAGATGATCCAACATCCAGAACGGTTTCAAGGCAACTGGCTCCCACAATACAGCCTCAAGGACTACCCCATAGGCCTAAAATTTTCTTTTGCTTCCCCATAAGATACAGCGCCCCCCTCCAGCAGGAAGTAGTAAGAGATGCTATGCCCAAATTCCCAAATAGACCAAGCTGGCTTTAGAGGTGGAATTGGCTCACTCCCCCTCTAAACCCAGACATATTGCTTAAAAAAAATGGTTAAGAGATTCTTGTGTCCCAAATCAGAAGAGCCCTCTGGTATGGAACAGAGAAAAACCAATATTTTTATTTAAAACAGGTTGATTATAAATGTGATCTCTTTCTAAAAAAGAAAAGGGGATTTGATATAGATATATAGGAGAATATAGAGATGATAAGATAAAAGGATAGATTAATCAACCTACTTTTAAAGAACAACTTGTTTAAAATGTTTTATATTGGTATAGATTTTAGTTTATGTTTAAAATGTTTTACATTGGTATAAATTTTAGTTTATTGATACAAACTTGAAGTTAATTTTGTTATACTGTATATATATTCTATTCTTGTTTGAGGTATTATGTTTATGTAACTCATTTAAAATTGTAATGGATAATTAAAAAATAGATTAATAATTAGTCATCTATGATAATCATATTTGTAGCCATGTTAGTTAAGTCTTCTAGGTATACATAGATATATTTCAGAGAGATAGGTAATCTTCAAACACTTCATAGATCTAGAGAATATGGCATTTAAATTACTTAGAATTCTGTTGACATGAGACACAATTGCTCCTGGCTGCACCAATTGATCCCGAGAGAATGTTGGGCTTCTAAGACATTTCCATTTGGAAGTTTGTCTTTTTGGCACAAAATGGCCTACTGGGCAAAGAACTGCCCTTGCCTTGATGGCTGACAGTACAAATGCAATGCTGTCCTTTCTGGACAAGCGGGACACAAGGAAAGCGACCACTGTACTCTGCCAAGACAGGGTAAGATGGTCTTTCAGAAATCCTGCTTCTGAAGATGGTCTGTCAGAGACTCTAGGCCTGTAGCCAATTTGAATGCACCAACAATGCTGAGAAACATTAGGTGACTGTCCAGGCTGCCAGCTGTCTTGGCCTACTCTTGCAAGATTCCCAAAAGTTGCTTGCATCCATCTACCATTTCTCAGGTACCATTATGTTCCTTCGCAGGTCTTTGATGTGGTTGAAAACTAGATAGTTGTAATTTCCTCAGTTATGATAAAAGATAAGTTAGATATAAAACCTTAAACTCACAAATATAAGATAGATAGGACATCTTCTTTAATATTGTAACTATAATTCTTGCTCGGTAATTGTTTTGTTATATGTAATTTTACCATGTTAAAGTTAAAACCTTACTTTTTAAAAAAAGATGAAAAGGGGAAATGCTGTGGATATCGTTCTATATAAATAAAACATTGATGGCCAGTGACCAGGCAGGAAGTAGGTTGCCAGGCAGGAAGTAGGTGGGACAAGGAGAGAGGAGAATTCTGGGAAGTGGAAGGCTGAGGGGAGAGACACTGCAGCTACCGCCAGGACAAGCAGCATGTGAAGACGCCGGTAAGCCACCAGCCACGTGGCAAGGTATAGATTTATAAAAATGGGTTAATTTAAGATAAAAGAACAGTTAGCAAGAAGCCTGCCACGGCCATACAGTTTATAAGTGGTATAAGCGTCTGAGTGATTATTTTATAAGTGGATTGTGGGACTGCGGGGCTTGGGGAACCTGGAGAGAAGCCCTCCAGCAACAATGCACCACCATGCCTGCTCTTATATCTTTTGATTGCATCATTTTTCCTGTGCTAATCAGTGACTGTATCCTTGATACTATGGCCAAATATTTTGCAGAAACTATACAGAAAAAGGAAGACTGGATTTGTGATTTCAGAGATGGTTGTCCATCACAGGGAGGAATAAGCGAAGGAGACAAAACATCCATCTCATAGGAGCCAAAAAGCAGAGGGAGAAAAAGGAAAGCCAGGAAAGGAGTCAGGATGAGAAACAAGTTCCAGGGACGTGCCCTCGGTGACCTATTTCCTCTGGGTGGGCCCATTCCTATCCAGACTGCCTCCCAATAACACCATCATGTTATTAATTGATCGACCCTCTAACACATCAGAACCCTCCAGACCCAATCGTCTTCGGAGATGGCCTCACAAACTCACTCAGAGGTCTGCATTCCTAATGTGTCCTAGGCTTCTCTCAATCCAGTCACAGTGACGATGAAAATTGACTACCACAGAGGCCTAAGAGCAACACACTATAGGGCCTGTGCATGCAACAGTCTTACCATCAAGGCCTGTGATACTTGAACAATGGTGAAATCACCAGTACCACAGTCCTCAGAACACAGCCCCATCCTTAACTGATGCCTGACTGTAGTATTCACATTCTCCTTAAGAGTTAGGTAATTGAGGAGGAAGAGTTCAGAGTTTCCCCGAACCAGAATAGCATAGCCCTAAACCTGGAGCGCTTCTTTCTCCAACCGTGCAGCATCAGAATTAGGAAGGGGCCTACGTCTTTGAGTCTCCCATGGTGTCCCAAAGAAGATTCGGCAAAGCCCTGGCTGCTGCCTCTCCCACTGCAACCACAGAGCCTCAAGGGCAAAAGGGAACGTTCTGTGCATGGGTCTGTATCACCCACAGCAGGCACTAGCTATAACAGAGCCCGTGGACATCTGTAACTGTTGAATGAATGGAAGAATGCTGAGGTGCCAGCAGGGAAGACAGCACCTCTGAGTCCCCAGAACTTATAAAGACAGACCTGGAAACCAGGGGAAGCCAGGGCGGCTGACTCTATCCCTATCCTGCATCCCACGCTGCCAGCTATGGTTTTTAAAAACCAAGACGCGAGGTCACAGCTTTAGAAGTGATTTATGTGGCAACTCTTCTCTTGATATTATACACACAAATTATCATAGGAGGCCTATTGATAGGATTTGGCACAACTGATTAGCTGTTATGTAGTTTATTGAAAACATTTTATTTGAACAAGGTTCACTTGAAAAATGCTTAGTCTAACTAATCACAAGCTTCTGAAGTGACTTTTTAAAAATGCTGTTTTTTCTTCCTGAAAATTCTACGTGATACAGCCAATGACAGATCACCCTAGTCCCATATTTAGATCAAGAATGACTAGCTACAACTGCAAAACAGCTGGGGAGAAGGTGCCATGTATATCTTTTTTTTTACTTTTATTGATTCTTTGTGGATTTCGCATCATGTATTCCAATCCCACTTATCTTCCTGACCCCTTGCATCCACCCTCTGCCCTCGCAACCTCCCCCCCTCCAAAAAAAAATTTAAAAGAAAAACCAAAAACCAACCCAAACAAAAACAACAACAAAAAAGAAAAGAAAGGAAAAGAAAAAGGAGATGAGTCTTGTCATGGAAGCTGGGGTGTGGCCCACTGAATCACACAGTCTACCATCTTTACTTGCAAGTGTTCATTGCCATGAGTCATCTGTCTGGCTTGCGGCCTCTGGCTTCTGCTACACCACCAATAATGGGCTTTCACGGGGACTCCTCTTGGACATCCTATTGTCCTGGGTCGTGGAGATCCCGCTGTTTTGGTTCTATAGGTTGGTCTCCTTCACCTGTTCCAACAGTTCGTAGATGCGGTGGATGCTGGAGTGGGCCAACTCACAGCCCTGGTTCTGGGTCTGGGTGGCTGCTGGGTTGCTCAGCCTGCTAGCTCTCAGGTCCCCAGATCCGGGTCACCCACACTCACACCACCAGGGCCAGCTCTACTGTTTTGCCCTGGGGAGGTGCCCCTCTTTCCTGACTACTATAGGGGGACACGAGGGTGGGGGTCAGGTCAGCTCTCCTGCTCTTTTGACCTCAGGGCTGACTCACCTGTGCCCCCAACCACAGGATCAGCTCTAGTGTGCTGCCCAGGTGAGGTGCAGGGCCCACTCTACCATACTTATTTTTAATCAGGAAAGAAAAAGACGTCTCTAGCGTCCTACAAAACGTTTAGTCTGAGTCCTAAACTGAAGCTCACATAATTGAAAACACGACAATGATCCATCCGTTCGTGGCAGAGATGGTTGTTTTATAAAATAGTTGATGGACACATGAGTGGAAAGGACCCACGGTGCTGTGTGACAATTGGCTAAATAAGTCATGAGTGACTGGAAGACATAGCTAAGTTGAGAGAAAAAGTCAGATTTTTCCCCTTACAGTGAAGAGGCCACACACATCTACTCAGCACCTTGATGCTTAAATCATCATAGTTACAAAGAACGGAACTGACACCAGTTAAAGGCATTCAGTCCCTCCTCCCCGCCTCTCCCTCCCACCCGTACACCCACTAGGTTTAGCTTTACAAACTGCCCATTATTTGATCATTTTTTTGACCTTCATAAAAGGTAGCTTCCTGTGATTCAATATAAAATATTCAATTAATGATTAATCAAGCGGATATGCTAAACACACCATGTGAAGCTTGGGAGAGTAAGGATTGAATGAGAAATGCTTTCCCTTTCTGCAAACCCTTGATGGGGAAAACACACACTGACACTGTTTGTATGAGAGTTCTGGATGTACAAAGCACTTTGGGACCATACTGTCATCTATGTATGCATAGAAAACAGCAACTTGTCAGCGGGGATGTGGCTGGGGGGAGCTTATGAGACTGCTTCCTTTTGCTTAACTCTATTTTTATACATTTTATTTTACAGTGAATGGCTGGGGAGATGTTGCCATGCAAATGGGAAGGCCAGAGTTCAGATCCCCAGCACCCACAAAAATGCCCAGCCTGGGAGTGTTGGAGAAAAGAGATCCCCATGGGGTGAGCTGGTTAAATTGACTAGCCAAATTAGTGAGCTCTGGGTTCATCAAGAGATAATTCTGCCTTGATATTTAAGGCAGAGAATGATTGAGGAGGACACAAACATCAGCATCTGGCCTTCATAGGAATGCACCCACACATATGTGAACATGCATACATGCATGCACACCACACACATCCATCCAAAAATCTCGACTTTCTATTAGAGCCTGTGCAATATTTTGTAATGGAAAGTTTCTGACAATGTACTGTGAAGGTTGCAGAATTAATGGCTGTTAGTGGGGGTGTATAAGACAGAAGACTTCAAAATTAACACATTCAGAACTATGTAGGGAAAACAAGTGAGAGACAAAATAAGCAATCAGACAACGGCCACACCACAGGAGACAAGGAACTCTGGCCCACAGTCCATAGAAAACAGCCCCTTATTTCTAGCAAACAGCCTTCAAAGCCAAACAACCTTTGCAGAGCAACAGCCAGGATGTTATTAACACCAGACATCTTCCCTGATCTTCGTCCGCCATCAGAGAAAGCCAGTTACGTTCCCTAAACCAATTACACAGGACGCCCTCCCCGCCCAGGAGTCAGCCGCCTCCAGCTTCCATTGGCCAGCACCTTCTAGCCTGGCTGCTTCTGCTGCCCATCTACCACCATGAAGCTTTCCAGTCCTAGGCTGCCACCAAGTCTCCCTCAGCCTAGGTGACAGTGTCACACTCCCCTGCTGGTGCAGCAGTTAGTAGACAGCCCAGTTTCATTTTCATTGGTCAGTCTTATTTATTTCCTCGGAAGAGAATGAGGAAGGACTAAGGGGTGGGATTAACATAAAGGTTACCATGCTGAGGTCATGTCATGGATGAGAACTGCTGAAGAAAGCTGCCCGGCAAACCCACAATGTCCACTCAGTGCAGGGTTCTGAATGAGCCCCAGGAAGAGGAAGTCTGTTTGCCACTTTCTGTTTCCTTTATTATCCCCCTTTTCCAGTATACTTCGCTCAACCTTTTAACCTGAAAAGGGGACTCTACACCCAACACATACTCTGTTTTGTCTGTCCTTTGAAACCTCAATGTATATCAGGAACATGTGGTGGCCAGGTTCTCACCCCTAAGGTCAGCTAAGGGGGGAATATGTTGAACTGCTCCCCATGGGTCCAATGGAAGGCTTGAAATAAACACAAAGGCGAATCTAGCTAGCTCATCAGCACAAGCTACTTGCTTGAACACAACTCTGACCGAGGTTTAATGAAAACCCTCTTTGTTTCCCAGAAGTCTCCAACCCAACACAGTCTGAGAAACACTAGATAGGAGTCCCCAAATAAGGGCCCAGGGGACTCCCAGAGCAGGAGTCAAAGATCGGGCGTTGCTCTGGTTTGTCCATGGTACTCGGTGCTGACCGTGACACAGATGCATTTCCAAGCTCCATCTTCCTCTCATGCTCACTGGATGGTAAACATGAATCACCATTAATAATAATTTTCCACTGCACGTCCAGAACAATCCATCCAGAGAAAATTGGAACTTCTTCTTTACTGAGGTCCGGTCCCATCAATTTGATGCTCATTTTATAGAAAGGCCATTGAGCAAAATTAATGTACCCAAACAAATAGAGTTTGTCCTTGTAACTGATTCAGAGTATGACAGGAAACAAAGGGGCTGCCTTAATGGCCTCCTTGGGGAAATTTATTTTCAGAACATTGAGTTATTTTCTTCTACTCTATGAGATTAGATTAAAATCTTTTTAAGAACAAGGAGAGAGAGAGTAAAACTTAGTTGTCTGTTTTCATAGGCATCACTTGAGAGCCCATCCACCTCTCGTTTTCTCCTTTGTCGTTGTCCAAGTCAGACTAGGCTGCCATCTCGGTGGTATTTTATTTCCTGCCATTTTCAGGGGTTGTTTGTCTGTTTGTTTGTTTGTTTGTTATTTTCTCCATCCCACTTAAACATGGTTTACCCCCAACCCTTTCATATGAAGAGAAAAATCAGGAATTACCATAAGCCCGGAAGTGAGGGAGCTCCAGCCTTTTGAAAATATCACTACGCCTGCCTGAGATATTGCTTTGGATGCCACAATGATTTGAGTGTGTCTTCCAAAGTTGATGTGTTAGAAATGTAATCTCTAACTTCATGTTAGTGGTTATGTGGACTGGGGGTTTTAGAAGATAGTTAGAATTAGATGAGGTGACGAGGTTGGAGCTCTATGACATATTAGTGGCTTGATAAGAAGACAAAGAGAGACTCGAACTTGTAATGTCACATAACATGTCCCCTACCACGCTATGACGTAACGAGAAAGCCATCACCAAATGTTTTTTAACTTCTCTATCTCTAGAACCACACATAAGATAAACCCCCCATTCTTCATGAATTAATCAGTTTATAAACCAAGAATGGAACACAGCCTAAGAATGAGTATTACTGAAAAACTCTGGCTGTCTTTTTCTCCTGTACTGGATAGGTCAATGATGTTATCTACTCTACACTCAGGAATAAGGAAAGAAAAAAAATGTCCTCCCCGCCATGGTCTTTATGCACAGAACACATTCTACTCTGTGTGATCTCCCTATTTCCTGCCCTCCCCTCTCATTATCAATTAACAGTAAAGACAGCCAGTTCAGGGATAAGGAGATGGCCCAGTCAGAAAGTGCTTGTTTATCAAGTATGGGGACCTATTACATCCCTAGGACACGTTGGAAAGCCTGAATGAGAAGCAAGTGTATGTGATCCTAGAGCAGAGAGGCAGACAGGTGGATCCCTAGGGCTGCTGGCAAGCCAATCTAGCCAAACTGTGAACGTCCAGGTCTCCACATGCATACATATATATGTGTACATGTGCGTGCACACACACACACACACACACACACACACACACACACACACACACACACTCTATGGACTAATTCATGAAGTAGTTCATGTCAGGCATGACAAGTTTTATCCAAAAAGGAAACGTAGTGATGTAAGAGGCCAGCCAGCTCTACCTGGACAGAAACTAGACCTAGAAAATATGAAGGAAGAGTCCGTTGAATAGCGGGAAGAGAGGCTGAAACTTGCAAAGCGAAGGTGTGAATGACCCATTACAGTTAAGTGACTACCGCAGCTCAAGGAGGCATGTATAGGGGGAAGGTCACCGGTGAACACAAGCAGCAGGAACAGCATTGCAGATAGGCCACACGAGCTTGCCGTTTTCCTGATGTTGGGCCGACATTAAAGCAAACAGCTGGGTATGTAAGAGTCTTGCCTAGCATACACGAAAAGCCTTGGGTTTGATCCTCAGCACCGCATAAACTGGGTGTGGTGGTGCATGACCATATTCCTAGCACTTGGGGTTTGGTGGCATGAAGATCAAGGGGTTCAAGGCCACCTTCAGCTACATAGTGAGTGCCAGACCAGACTGGGCCTACATGAGACCCTGTCTCATAAAAACAGTTGATGGCTGCAGGGGGAGAGAGAAGTACCTTTTCTTTGGGAGTGTGGCCACTGGTGTCTAGTGGATGACTCCATAGCCAAGTGCATATGGGCAGGATTAACTAGACTCAGAGGGTTAAATAAATCAGTAAATAATTAATTATAAAAGGAGGACATGCCTGGGCAGAGGTGGTGCATGCCTTTAATCTCAGCAAGTGGGAGGAAGAGGCAGATGAATCTCCAGGCCAGCCTGGTCTACAGGGCAAGTTCCAGGACAGCCAAGGCTACACAGAGAAACCCTGTGTTTGGAAAAAAAAAGAAAAAAAGGAAGGAAGGAAGGAAGGAAGGAAGGAAGGAAGGAAGGAAGGAAGGAAGGAAGGAAGGGTGGAAGGAAGGATATGAAATTGGGAAGGGATGTGATGGGAAGAGTTGAGGGAAGAGTAAGGGACTGATAGGATCAAGACACAAAGTTTCAAAAAATAGATTAATGAGAAACAAAACAAACACAGCAACAATAAGATCCCACAAACTGGACACTGCAATACACACTTGGAATCCCAGCACATGGGAGGTAGAGGCAGGAGGATTATAAATTATAGGGCATTCTGGACTACATAGGGAAACTCCATTACAACAAATAAGAAAACAGCCTGTGACCTGGCCCTGAGTACCCACATCTCTAATGCATGAACCACAGGCAGAGGCTCTATAAAGAAGAGGCACCGAGTGGAAAGGACTCCTGTTTTCAGACAGGAGCTGAGTGTTGTGAACCAGCTCTGTTACCATCTATGGAATAATTACGAGTACAGGGTTTGGCATCACTAAGCCCACTATTTGGATCACAAAAGTGGAGTTGGATGAGATGCATTAAATTGGTGTTTAGTGAGAACCCTCTATGTGACAAGTCCTGCCCTGGCTAATGGGGTAGAGCAGGGAACTAACCAGTCTTTGGTTCCTAGGACCCTGTTGGTAGTACAGAGAGGTAAGTAGGTTATTCTACAATTGTGTCATGTTAACCTGTTGTCTTAGTCTCTATTCCTGTTGCTGTGATAGAATACTCTGACCAAAGCAACTTCAGGGAGAAAGGGTTTACTCTGGCTCACAGTTCAAGCGTACAGTCTATCATGGTGGGGAAATCAAGGCAGCAGAACCTTAAGGCAGCAGGACCTTGAAGCAGCTCGTCATATTGCATCCACAATGAAGAAGCAGAGAATGGGAGATAGCAAGGCGGCTTAAAGGATAACAATATTGCTAATCAAAGCTGGGGGACATGAGTTCAATTTCTGAAACCCCTGTAAAGGTAGAAGGAGAAAGTTCCACCCTTGCCTGGTGGAATGCACAGCCTATCTCCAAAAATAATAATGAATGTTAAGAGAGGAGGAGGAAGAGGAGGGGGAGGAGGAGGAAAAAGAGGAGGAAGAGGAAGAGGAGGAGGAGAGAAAGTGCATGCTGCTGCTCCAATCCTTTCCCCCTTTACATAGCTCAGGCTCCCAGCCAGGGAATGGGGCCACCTAAAGTGGACTGGTATTCCCACCTAAATGTAATAGCTGTGACTTCTCCACAGGCAAGTCCAGAAGCCCATCTCCAAGATGATTCTAGATTCTATCAAGTTGACAATTAACACCATCACACCTATGTCACAGGTAGAGAAGCTTAGGCAAAAGAAGGATGTCAAATCTGGTTTGGACAGAAGTTCCTCACTAAAGACTCCTGGGGAAGACTGAGACCTGGTGAGTAAGGTTAGTCCATCATACTGAAGAGTAGGGGTGTTCTAGCTGAAGAAGGGAAGAGAAAAGTGGTCCATATAGCAGTTAGTTCATATGCCTACTTGGCTGGCTACAGTGTTCATTTGGTAAAGTGATGATAGAGATGTTTCTATGAAGAAGCTGTACATGTGGTGACCATCTGCAATCAGTTAACTTTGAAGTAATGGAGAGTGCTCTCAACAAGGTAAGTGGGCCTCAGGCCATTAGTTAAAAAGTCAAAAGAGCAACTAATATTTCCCAAGGGAACAATTCTGTCTCTACATGAGGCATCTACTCCTTCCTCAGTGTCCAGCCTGCAGGCCTTTCCTAGATACCCTAAACTTTCCGGGCCCTCCCACCTCTGTAGACAAGTCTTAAAAATGACCCTTGTTCTGTTCTGTTCTATTTCTGTGGCTGATGCAGTCTAGGTGCAGAATTATATCCAAGTCCTCAAATGAAGAAGAGACCAGAAGGACCGGCTTCACCAGTGAGAAACAACGGCCACAGAGCCTTGGATGTCTCAGTAAGAATAGAAATTCAGCTGGGCGGTGGTGGTACCTGCCTTTAATCCCAGCACTCAGGAGGCAGAGCCAGGCGGATCTCTGTGAGTTCCAGGCCAGCCTGGGCTACCAAGTGAGTTCCAGGAAAGGCGCAAAGCTACACAGAGAAACACTGTCTCGAAAAAACCAAAAAAAAAAAAAAAAAAAAAAAAAGAATAGAAATTCAGGCTCTTCCTGAGAAGTTGGGGGAAAAGCATGCTGTAAGACACACAGATGTGTTAACATGCACACGTACATAGGAACCACCAAAGACACACAACTCACATGGAGGAAGGAGCTAGACGATCGAGGCTTAAACACCGTCTTCATAAGATAAAGGGGAGTCAGAAACAGGAGCCAGGCACTGTGGTGTGTGTTTATGATCCCAGCACTTGGCAGGTGAAGGCAGGAAGATCAGAAGTTCAAGGCCATCTTCAGTTATATGCTGAGCTCAAAACCAATTGAGCTACAAGAGTCTCTCTCTCTCTCCCTCTCCCCCTCCCCCTCCCTCTCCCTCTCTCTCCTCTCCTCTCCTCTCCTCTCCTCTCCTCTCCTCTCCTCTCCTCTCCTCTCCTCTTCTCTTCTTTCTCTCTCTCTCTCTCTCTCTCTCTCTCTCTCTCTCTCTCTCTCTCTCTCTCTCTCTCTCACACACACACACACACACACACACACACACTCGGGGAGAGTGGATTGCTATAAGTACTTTTATAATGATAATAAATGACTCTTAGGGAATATGACAGTGTAGACTATGGTGGGAGTGGTACAAAGCAAGAAAAGTGGATGATTTAAGAGCCACTTCAGAAGTAGAACTAATGAGGTGAAGGATGGAGTAATGGAAGGATGTGTAGACTAACTCATTAGCAAAGTCAAGTACACACTGACAATTACTTAATAGCCTAACATGACATTTGCAATTTTCTTTCAAGCAGGAAGGGCTGTTGGCTCTACTTCTGATGCTCGTTTGCATCTCATTTATTGCCCAACAACCCCAACTCTGGGATGAGACGTTAAAAATAGCATCAGCATGTGAGACTTTTAAAGTTATTATAATATTACTAGAGTTCAAAAGTCGAACTTGGGGACTAAAAACTACTATTCACTCATGTTCAAGTGTCCCCACGGAGTCTTCCAATTGGCAGAACTTCCTTGGACCAATGAAGTACCTTTAAATTGAGGCCAGCTGGAGTGAGTCTGGCAAAGAAGCAATTCCAAGAAGATGTCATGCCAGGCATGTTACTGTAGTTGAGGCATCTCCCTAGGTGATTCAGAGAGGTCTGGACATGTGGATAAGTTTGTACACTGCATCCTGTGCCTAGTCTGGATGGACTCATCTCTGAGGAAGGGATTTTGATAATGAGGCCCAGGACATTCAAAACATCCTAAAGTGTGAATTCAATATATTCTGTATGTTGTGCTCCAAGGGCAGATTTTTAACAAAGAACTCTGATTGTTAGAAATTTAGAATGTTTTAATTGTGTGTGTGTGTGTGTGTGTGTGTGTGTGTGTGTGTGTGTGTGTTGAGAACTCCCACTGCTGTACATCAGTCAGGTAGCATACCAAGTAGCCTCTCATCTCAACAGTCACCATGAGTGGACTTCAAAGTACATGCTTTTAACCACTGCCCTACATTTCCCAAAGCCATGACCAAGGCAGATCAGAATCGTGCCTGGCAGGACCCCTGACATGCGGTGTTAGCTAACAGTAACAGTGTAACTAACAGTGTAACTAACAGTGTTAGTTCAGGGTAGCACAAACCCTCCTTTACAGCTTGTTGTCACTGTCCTTGACACCATGTAGAGCCATCTGGGAAGGAGTCATCATGAAGAACTCTCAAGCTGAGGTTGCCTTGTGGGCCAGCCAGTGAGGGATTTTCTTTCATTTTTGAAAAAAAAGTTACAAAATTATTTTTTTAAATTGTATTAATTCTTTGAGAATTGTATACATGCATCCAATGTATTTTGATCATATTCACACCCCTGCTTCTCTCCCTAGCTCCTCAGAGACCCACTCCTCTTCCCACCTCCTCAACTTCATGTCCTCTTTTTTTTTTTTTTTTTTTTTTTCCGAGACAGGGTTTCTCTGTGTAGCTTTGGAGCCTATCCTGGAACTCACTTTGTAGCCCAGGGTGGCCTTGAACTCACAGAGATCCACCTGCCTCTTCCTCCCAAGTGCTGGGATTAAAGTCATGCGCCACCACCATGAGCTCCGCCCCCACCTCTTTTTTTTTTTTTTAAAGATTTATTTATTTATTATGTATACAGCATGTATGTCTGCAGGGCAGAAGAGGGCACCAGACCTCATTACAGATGGTTGTGAGCCACCATGTGGTTGCTGGGAATTGAACTCAGGACCTCTGGAAGAGCAGTCAGTGCTCTTAACCGCTGAGCCATCTCTCCAGCCCCCCCCCTTTTTTTTTAATAGCTGAGTCTAATTTGTGCTGCCCATACACTTACGGGTATAGGACCACCTATTCATGAGGTCCTAACTCACTCTCCCTCCCCAGAAGCCATCTGCTATTAATAAACAGTTCCTCAGCTAGGGGTGGACGTTGGTGTGTTGTGATGTTAACTAAAGTCTTGATCTTGTGATTGTCTTGGGCAGTCCACCACAACTGCTGTGAGCTCATGAGTAAAGCTGAAGATATTTTCTCAATCTGAATAATTTCGGAGGGAAAACTCACCCTGAATATAGGTGGCATCCATCCCTAGACATAGGATCTGGACTGTGTAAGAGTGGGAAAGGCAGGCTGAGCACAGGCATGCACAACCCATCATTCACTTTTCCTAATCATGGATGTGCTATGTCAACTCCTTCAAGTGCCTGTCACCTGACGTCCCCACAGCAAAGGGCTGTGACCTAGGGCTATGATCTGAATGAATCCTTCCTCCCTTAAGTTGTCTTTGTCAGGGTATTTTATCACAGCCAAGGGAGAGGAAACTGAGACAGGTGCCCTTTCACACATACGGTAGGTCAATGGGCCCCGTCGGAGCTTAGATTGTGTGTGTCTCTGTACATGTGTATGTGCAGAAGGGCAATATTTTTTTTCTTAAATGTGTTTATTGGGATGGTTCCCACTCATCTTGAATCAGGTGCTTTTCAGTGCTGCTTCCTCCTGAAGAGCATCCTTCTGTCAGCCTTGCTTTTCTGCCTGTAGGCTGACAGAGGACAGTGGAGCAGCCAACACACAAGACCATTGTTTGTGCTTGGCTAAAGACTGTGGTGATCTTACAGCATCCTGGGCATTTCACATCCATAAAGTAGGAATGGGGGCCCTGTACCAGGTGCTTTTTCTTGTGTTTCCTCTTGTTCTTTTCTGGAGAGGGATGAAGGAAATCCTTTGCAAGAGGCATGTTCTCGTAGGTAGGTCATCACTGCCGGAATGGCCTGAAGGGCAATCTTAAAGGTGGAGAAAAGTTACCCAAGGAATGCAGCACCTGTGAGTCCCCTTGTGTTCCAGTTTGTTTCCTGTTGCTATGATAAATGCTATGACCAAAAACAACGTGGGCGTAAAGTGTTTAATTGGCTTACACTTCCCGGTCCCAGTCCATCATTGCAGGAGGAACTGAAGCAGAAACCATGGAGGAATGCTGCTTACTGGCTTGCTCAGCTCGGTGTCTTATATAGCCCAGGTTCATCTGCCTAGGTGCTGCAGGCATCTAGGTGGGGTGCTACTCACAATGGGCTGCCCGTCCCCCACCCCATCAATCATCAATCCAGACACTCCCATGGGCCAATCAGATGAAGACGAGTAAAGGTCCCTCTTTCCAAGTGATTCTAGTTTGTGTCAAGTTGACAATAAAAACTAACCAGTATACCATGTAACTTATAAGTTATCTCAGGTGATAGAAAGCAACCATATTAACATGGGCTCTGGAGACCAAGAAACTAGTTCAAATCTCAACTCTTCTCATCAGCTATGGAAAGATGGGTGAGTTATTGAGCTTCTTTGAATCTCAGGATCCTCATATCTGTAGTAAGCTTTCTTGGACCACCAGCCCCCAAATCATGACACAGAGACTTATTATTAGTTCTGAATGCTCGGCCTTAGCTTATGATCAGATCTAGCTAGCTTTTGTAACTTAATTTAACCTGTTTCTTTTCATCTATGTTTTGCTCCTGGGCTTTTTAACATTTCTTTCCTTCTGTATGTCCTACTTTCCTGCTTCTTCTGTGTCTGGCTGGTTGGTGACTGCCTGGCTGGCCCCTGGTGTCTCCCTTTTTTTTTTTTCTCCCTCATTTCTCCTCATTCTCCCTGCCAACCTAGATTTCTCCTCCTACTGCCTAGCTATTGGCTGTTCAACTTTTTATTAGACCAATCAGTTGTCTTAGGCAGGCAAGGTAAAACAGCAACACATCTTTACATAGTTAAACAACTACAGCATAAAACAGAAAGCAACATACCTTTACATAATTAAACAAATGCAGCATAAACAAATGCAACACAGCTTTACATAGTTAAACAAATATTCCACAACACACCTGTAAAGCTGTGGTGATTAAAATAAAAACAAACCTTTCAGGGCTTGGGTGAAGACAGGTAACATGAACCAAGCATGGGTCAGGTATATAGCAGTCACTCTGTGGATGCTTAATGTGGACACTGCTCATCATTTCACATCAGAACACATTTGCTTAGTTTTTAGATGTCATTCCCAGAAAGTAATAACCGAAGACTAGAGAACCCCTGGAACAGCTCAATACAGTTTCTGCACGATTTTGAAGTACAAAGAACTAATTTCTACTCATCTTCCTTAAAAACTTCAAATATAAACTAACTTTGCACCTTTGGGCCTCTTGCTGCTGCACCTGCTTTCCCTGCTCTCCGCTCTCCCCACGTGGCCCAGCTCAGGGTCATGTCCACTCTGGACTCTCCCAGAGGTCCCTGCCTCTGGTTATGCTCCCCCACATATTTATAATAAACTTTCTCCTCCGCCATACCTAGGAGCAGCCATGTTTCCTTTCCCTTCCTTCTGTAATCCTTTCTTCTTTCTTTTCTCTCCCTTATTTCCTTCCTTCCTTCCTTCCTTCCTTCCTTCCTTCCTCCCCCCCTCTCTCTTTCTTTCTTCCTTCCTTTTTCATTCAATCTGAATATAGTTAGAGTCCTAAAATCTCTGAATTTCTTGTCTCAAAATCCTCACCCTGCTCTTTCTATCAATCTCCACTCAGCCCTTATCTATGCCCTATATTACCTTTTAACCTTGTCCTCTCTCCTTATGCACATAGCCATGTTGAAGGTGATGACCTTCCTTGCTATGGTGTTTTGATTTGAATCTATAGACACTTGGCTCCCCATATGACAGCATTAGTTTGGAAGGTTCTGGAGACTTTCAGAGGTGTGGCCTAATTGAAAGAAGTAGGTAAATGGGGGCAGGTCCTTGAGGATCATCTTATCCTGGCTGTTCCTATTGCTTCCCACTCCAAGTGAAACAGCTTTGCTCCCCATGGTCTGGCCACCATGATGATGTGTTCAAGTTTACTGGACCAAGCAAGTATGAGCTGAGATTTTTGTTGTTGTTCCTCTGAAACCAAGAACCTCATTCTGTTTGTTTGTTTCTTAGGTTGTTTCTGTCAGGTATTTTGGCCTGCAAAAAAAAATAGCAATGCAAAATTATCACAATGCATTGCAGAATGAGTTTGTAAGAGCGCTGGATAAGCTCATTCAAAGGTTGTGCAACCACTAAACTTGACTATGATAAAGAATGTATTTCTAAGTGGCATTCATGGGAACAAAGCAGTGATAGTATCAGTATGAATTACTAAAGGTGTTAGAATTTGTAGAGTTCAAACATGAGATCTTGACACAGTGAGCTAGACAGATAGGTGTGTGTGTGTGTGTGTGTGTGTTGCTGGAGACTGAACTTGTGCCCTCATACAATCTAAGCAAGTTCCCTATCACCATGATTCATCCTTAGCCTGACAGTGGGATATATATATATTTGTCATGTTCATTTGAACAGAAAGCAAGTTTGTCCTGGCTGACTGGTGTGGCAGTGCAGACTGGAAGTGCTAATTTACTCACAAGGTAGATGCTTTACTTACAGGGAATGAGACAAATTTGCTATTCCAAAGTCTCTGACAGAAATGTGTGCAAAGCTTATTATAATGTAAAAGCACTTCTGCAAAAGTAAAATTCTGAATGAGGGCCTGGAGGATGGTTTAACAGTTAAGAGGCTGCTCTTCCAGAGGACCTGGGCTTGCTTCCCAGCACCCACCAACATGGCAGCTCACAACCAGTTATAACTCCAATCCCCGTTTCTGGGCTCCCTGGGTGCACACATGTGGTGCACAAACACACATGCAGGCAAGATATCATATACATTAAATACACATTTAAAAATGTTTAAAAAGATTGAAAGAGCAATAGTCCCACAGAAATGTGAAGATTTTTATTTTCTCAATTGTGTTAAAGTATCCTGAGAAAAGTTATAGCATAATTACTAATAATTTGATAAACTTTGTTACTTGGTAAGTAGTTTAAAAGCCTCTTAGTATGTATCCAAGAAATTGAGCAAGTAAATAAATGAAACAAAGAGGATATAGATAAAGTGTCTGATGATAGATCATAAAAATTTATTTGGTAACAAATAACTGCAACTTTTAGCATATATCTTGGGGTTTTAACAAAGATTGTCATGATTTTTGTTTGTTTGTTTGTTTTTGTGTTTGTTTGTTTGTTTGACAGGATTTCTCTGTATAGGCCTGGCTGTCCTGGAACTCACTCTGTAGACCAGGCTGGCCTGAAACACAGAGATCCACCTGCCTCTGCCTCCCAAGTGCTGGGATTAAAGATGTGCACCACCATCACCTGGCTGGTTGCCATGATTTTGCTAGTAAAAGTATTTTCCATAATCCATCTATTTATTTGGTAAGATTTTTTTCTCAGTGTATAGGCCTATAAAAAAAATAAAATGAGCAGAATTGATACTGAATCTTGTCTCATGGAAGAGGTGATACTTGTCTACTAACCCATGAACCGAGGAAACAACAAGGCTATTCATTTTCACTAAAAGATGCATTTGTAATAAAATATTTCATAGGAGATTATGTCAGACTAACCCTCTTATGGATCAAAATTATAAACTTTGAACAAAAATCTAAAAGCAATTATTTGAAGATGCTGGCCTCCATCCAGAAGCAGGCAGGCAGAAGCGGAAAGGATGGCTACTCTTCAAAGGATGGTGACACAATGAGTGAGATTTATGTTCCAACATTTGCCTAAGGGCACTTCCTACTATACACCGGAAAAGGCAGCTGGCACTCGGTCAAAAAGCTACCGTCTTACTGGGTTACGGACTTGTGGGATGCAGCTGGCATTCTCCAAGCAGCTAGAAATACAGGAGGGGAGCTCTGGAAAGGACTTATCGAGGTACAGGGCCCCCATATTTACACACACATACTCCATCCAAATCCTTGCTGCATGGGGAGACTATGCAAGGAGTTCAAGAAAACAGCAGTTGGAGCATTGAAAGGCATTATCAGAAGTTTGACTCCAGACAAGTCAATTACTTGCTAGAACAACACTCATTAAGGGAGATGGCAGTATGTAGAGGCTCAGCAGCACATCACCCACTGCATCATATATATATATGATGTATATATGTAAACCTTAAGAGACATATACATGAACATGAAATATAAAATTTTGGCTTGTAGTCAAGAAGTGGAAGTGAGTAGAAACTGACTCCAGCCTGGCCCAGATGCCATTTAAACAATCATATGTTTTCAAGGACTTAAGAAAATACACAGTTGGGATGAATTAGTAATATATGGGACTCTCAGCAGAGAAATTGAGCTAATGTGTGCTAAATGGAAATTCTAGAACTAAAAATAAGGCTTGGAATTTAAAAAAAATGTACTGAGTGAGTTGAAGAGTTATTTTATTGACTAACTACAAGGGTCAGAGGACAGGAAATAGATTAAAGGAAATTTCCAAAATAAAGTGATTAAAAACTAGTTGAAAAGGAAATAGGTAGGCAGAGCCTTGGGGCAATATTCATAAGTCTGACATATACACAATAGGTATTTCAGAAATAAAAGGGAAAATGAGACAGAATAAAAAAAAACAACTGAAGTTGAGCCCCTTCCCAAAATAATTTTTAAACATAAATCTACAGATTCAAAATTTTTAGCCAGGGCTGGAAAGATGGCTTAGTAATTAAGAGCACTGGCTACTCTTCTGGAGGACCTGGGTTTGATTCCAGCATCCACACTGTGGATCACAAAAAACCTTAGCAAAACCCAAGCAGGATATAGCTCAAGAGAAACCGCACCATGATGTAGTTATTTAAAACCAAAGACAAAGATAAAATCTTAAAGTCAACCAGAAAAAATAGTGACGTAATACAGATCGGACAGGTAGGTGAACTCAGAGACAAGGAAGGCAACAGAATTATGGTGAGACATTTTTAGAATTAAACTTGGATGAGATCATCAGCAACATCGGCTGTTGTGGTTGGCATCTGGAACATTCTCCGCAGGCTCACATTTTGTTCCAGACTGGTGGCATCGATTTGAGAGGCCTTTAGGAGGTTAGGCCTGGCTGGCAGAAGTGAAGGTCTCTGCAGGTGATGGTGCTGCTGGTATGGGCCATGGTTTCTGCTCCCTGTGTCTCCCCTAATGAGTCGTCTCTGCCTTATGCAGCTCCTGTAAGGCCTTTTCCCACTGTGATGATTTAAACTTCTGAAATCATAAACCAGAATGATCCCTTTCCTCTCATGTTGTTTATGTCAGGTGTTTTGGTCACAGTGGTGAGAAAGATGAGCAGTACATCAACTTACAGTCCACAGTCTATAGGAAATACCATTGGAAAATGATGGTGAAATTGATCATCCCAAATAAATAAAATCTTAGACATCATCCCCAGATCTGCATTATAACTAATTTTGTTAAGTTCTTCACTGGGAAGAGAAATGGTACTACATAGAAGATTAGACCCATGAGAAAGAATGAAGAATATTAGAAGTGGTAAGTATTTTATAGCAGAAATTATTTTCTTTTTTTTTTTTTTTTTTTTTTTTTTTTTAAATGATTTATTTATTTTTATTTTATGTGCATTGGTATTTTGCCTGCATGTATATCTTATGAGAGTGTCAGATCTTGGAGTTACAGACAGATGTGAACTGCCATGTGGGTGCTGGGAATTGAACCCGGGTCCTCTGGAAGAGCAGCCAGTGCTCTTAACCACTGAGCCTTCTCTCCAGCTCCCGGAAATTATTTTCTTAATTTGTTTAAAATACATGACTGTTTAAAGCCAAAAATGTACATTGTGTTTAATGTATGCAGGTATATTTTACATGGCATTAAAAACATTAAAGATGGCAGATAAATGGACCTACATTTTTGCAGGGTTCTTATATTTTATGACAATTAGTATAATATAAGCTCTTAATACATTAAGATAATTTAAGGATGTATACACTAAGTCCCAGAACAACCACTAAAAATTATGATAAAAGTACTAGTAAGGGGGTTGGGGGATTTAGCTCAGTGGTGGAACGCTTGCCTAGCAAGAAAAAAGAAAAGAAAAAGTACTAGTTAAAAAAAAAAAACAAAAACAGTGGTGAGACTCGGATGTGCTAATCAGAAATGCCAGATTAACACCAAAGAAAGCAAAAGGAGACTCAACCAAAAAAGGATGAAACAAACAAGATAAAAACTTCAATCCATCTGTATCGTCATTACATTTTATGTAAATGAACTAAAAACTCCAACTGAAGCATAGAGATTAACAGACTAGATTTAAAAACTATGAACTAGCCGGGCGTTGGTGGCACACGCCTTTAATCCCAGCACTCGGGAGGCAGAGGCAGGCGGATCTCTGTGAGTTCGAGGCCAGCCTGGGCTACCAAGTGAGCTCCAGGAAAGGCGCAAAGCTACACAGAGAAACCCTGTCTCGAAAAACCAAAAAAAAAAAAAAAAAAAAACAAACAAACAAACAAAAAAAAAAAACTATGAACTAACTGAAAAATATTTATCTAAGACAAACAGTAAGCCTAAGATAAGTGTAATGGTTCTATTCATACAGATAAGATAGACTTCAAGGCAGGAGTATAACTAGAGGTAATAAAAAAGAGTTCATAATAAATATTAGGAAGGCTGAATCAGGGCTGGTGCAAGGCTTACCACTGATCTTGTGCTTTATTCTCCAGGACCTACAGGCTAGAAAGAGAACACTAAGCCTTCGAGTTGTTCTCTAACCTTCAACACACACACAGGTAATTTTTTTAATTAAAAAGTAAAATTATTAGGAAGTCATAAAAACCAACAAAATAATAAGGACAAATACACAGTAAAAAAGACTGTAATAACCTCCTCTTAATACTAGACCCAATGAAAATTCCGTGACCAAATAGGTGACCTTAACAACACTGTCAATACTTAAATTACTTAGAGAATCAACTGGGAGATTTTAAAAAAAAAAACACTCAACTTTAGAATATATGTTCTTTGTAAAAATGCACACAGAATGTTGGCCAAGTCCTATCACATGCCTGGCTATGGAATGTCATACTTGAGCATCTCTGTTGTTCACAGTGTCCTTGTCCTAGTGTGCTGTGAGAGATACCATGACCTAAAGGAAATTAGGTTTATCAGGCTTACATGTCCACATCAGAATATATCATTGAGAGAAATCGTGGTAGGAACTCAAGCCAAGACTATAAAGGAACACTGCTTACTGGCTTGCTCTCTATGACTTACTCAGCTTTCTTATACAACCCAAGATCACCTGTCCAAGGAATGACATCCCTCACAGTAGGTGGGAACCTTCCATTTCAATCATTAATCAATAAATGTCCCAAAGATATGCCCACAGGCTAATCTGATCAAGTCAATTTCTCAATTGAGGGTTCTCCTTCCCAGGGGACTCTATTTTGTGTCAAGTTGACCAAAACTAATCAGCACAATACTTAAACTAGAAATAACAATTTCTAGAAAACCCTTAAATACTTGAAAATACATTTCAAAGAAGTAGTTTAAAGAAGAAATCCTAAGAGTAATTAGAAACTATTTTCAGCTGGGTCAAAAATGAAACCACACCACATCAAAAACAGTGGACCGCAGGTAAAGCAAAGCTATGAGGGCAACTCATAGCTTTAAAGGCATTATATTTAAAAGGTAGGAGCCTCCCCAGTCAACATTTTAATCTTTACTAAACAGCTAGAAAAAGAAAAGTGGAACAAATGAATATTAAGGAGCAATAAATAAATACAAACAATAAAATCAGTGAACTAGAAAACAAAAAGTTAACACAGCCAATATACGACCTTTGAAAAGAGATTTCTAAAAATTGATACACTTTAGATTAGTCAAAGCAAAAGAAAACTACATATTACTACTACCAAGAATGAAAAGAAACTCCCTTGCTCGAGCTTAGTACCAAATAAATGTACGTAGTGTACAGATTATGGTAACAAGACTTAGTCCAAGTTATGTCTAAAGAGATGCTCCCTGCTCTCATGGACTTCTATTGTAAGATGTTAGTCAAATAAACATATATATAACATATGGATTCTTGTAACAGGAGAGGACTATTTAGGTTCTGTCGGAAGAGAAGCTCCCCGTCTTCATGAACTTTCAGTGGAAAGTGTTAGTGGAATAAATGTATACAATGTATATAGTAATAAGGGAGGACCATTTAGGTTGGAGGGGATGCTCCTCGGTGGAAACGACGCTGGTCCTGCTTCCGCAGTAGGAGCCACAGCAGCTGCACACAACACCTCCCGGGGAGGGGGGGGGGGCGGAGATACAGGTGGCCCGGCGAGACCCGCCCCGCCCCGCCCCGCCCCGCCCTCGCTTGCCCCACCCCCGGCCCTTCTGCGCAGGCGTGTGGCGGGCGTCCCGGGGCTCGAGGGGCGGGGCGTGGCCGGCGGCTGGGCGGGGCGGGCGCGGGCTGGTGGACTGGTGAGGTGGCGTCGGGGCCGTCCGGCGGCCGCGGTTTGGCGCGATGCTGAGGCCCCAGCCAGGAGGAGCCCGGCCGCTCTGAGCGCCCGAGCCGCCCGCCGAGGCCATGGCGGAGGACTGCCAGCCCCCCCGCCCCTCGGAGGACGAGGACGAGGAGCGGGAGCCGCTGCTGCCTCGGGTCGCCTGGGCCCAGCCGCGGAGGGGCGCGCCCGGGAGCGCCATGAGGCTGCAGGCGGACGAGGGCGCGGCCGTCCCCCGCGAGCCCGCCACCGACAAGCCGCCGCTGGCGGCCGGGGACGCGTCGACCTCCACGAGCTTATCCATCGAGCCGGACCGGACCCGCATCTCGGGCTCAGGTGCGTCCCGTGTGCGCGCGCAGCCCGCCCCTCCCTGCCTCGGTTTACTCCCACCCTTCCCTCTGTAGCAGGCGGCCCGGGGCCACTAAAGTCTCACTCTGTAGGCTCCCCCCAAAAGGAGTCAGTCCAAGTGGGAACCCAGCACCGAGGAAAACTTCACCCCGGACCGTGACGTAAGTTGTTTGTTCAAATTTGAACTTCAGTTCCGAATTAAGAACTCAACAGCGGTCCAGAAAGTTCGCCTCGCAGTCGTGAGTTTTCCGGGTGGATGACAGCCGAGAAACGTAAAGAAAGAATGACCAGTTGCCGCTGAGACAAGTTTCAAAACTTTCTCTTAAATGTTGCTATTGTGACGTTAGCCAGAGGGGGCAGAGGCTAGTGAAATCTTGTCGCCGGCTCTCTGCAAAGTGTATTTGTGCATTTGAAAAGAGAACACCTTTTCATTATCATGTGGGCTGATTTTTAAGTGGACTGGTTACTTTTGAAAGAGAGAGACTGACAAACTATGTTTAAACTAAGATTTAGACATGCTATTGCAGGCCTGGATGTCTGTGTGGTGAGTTTGGGGTGGTGGAGTGTAGTTCGGCTAATTTGACTGAAATGGGGTAGATTTGTAGAAAACCCATCTGGAGTCTAGACAGGCTTGTTTCTAAACACAAACAAAACTCCTACTTGTTGGTGTTAGGATGGATCCAAAGAAGTGGTATATGCGCTGTTCCAGAGCATCATTCCATGTGACCGTTTATGGAAAGGCCACAGGGAAGGTAGTTTTTATTAATACTGCTTATTTTCCTAGAAGTTGCTAATTTTTACTTGACCTACTAATGTGCTAGTGTGGCTTGAAAGGATTTTGGACAGAACAAGTCAAGATTTCTAACTGAACCTTTATTCGAACACAGACATTGTAAATAAGAGTCCTAAAGGACTGTGGTTGCGCACGCCTTTAGTCCCAGCACTCGGGAGGCAGAGCCAGGCGGAACTCTGTGAGTTCAAGACCAGCCTGGTCTACAGAGCAAGTTCCAGGACAGGCTCCAAAGCTACACAGAGAAACCCTGTCTTGAAAAACAGAACAAACAACAACAACAAAAGAAAAAGAGTCCTAAAGGAAACGGTCTCTGAAATGCATTAAGTACATGTCTGCCATTACCATGGCATTAGCTGATGGATGGGTTTGCAATACAATGAATAGAACAAAGGAATGTGAAGTTTCCCACCTTCACAAGTGAACCCCAGTTCAACCAGCCACAGTGGACACTTTGGCCATATGTGATATAGAATCCAGTCTGTGAGGTAACTGAGATCATATGGCTGCTACTTGCCTTTTCTTGCCCCAGAGTTTACCTTGTATTTAAATAGAGCCTAAGGTCTTAAAAGTACATTTATTGTTTGACAGGTTTGGGTCTGGTTTTTTTTTTCCCCCTCCTATTGTTTGTTTGTGATAAACACTGTCAAGGGTAGAAAAAGCCAAAAGAGGCCAAGAACGTGATAGTTAAAATGCAAGTGGATTATCAGAATTACCTCCTTGGTGGTGATATTTATGTCACAGTTTAAGATGGTTTTTGACGTTTCATTAGTTCTCACGGTACACAGTAGGTTAGTTGTCATTGACCCTCTTTGTGGAGAGTTGAAAATGAATAAAACTGTAATGACCAAGTGACTCCTAGGACTTCAGGAGTAGGTAGTTTGCACAAAGTCAGATATCCAGGAAGTGGTAAAACTAAGACTGAGCCTCCTTTTTTTTTTTTTTTTTTTTTCAGGTCGTGAACTTTGTCCATTTTGCTATAAAACTCTGTTATAAAAGAACTGCTACTTTGGGGTGTTGAGTGGGTTTTCTTTTTAATAGGATTTTAAAATCGTTTCAGGCCACTTAAAAACTACTTAAAATATTTAAAACTTCTAAAAGATTTATGATTGCATTGTTTAACTAGATTTTTAAGTTTCTTTTTCACGACAAACCATTCAGTTGTCATGAAACCACCTTTAATTTCAAGTTATCCTTTCTTTTAGGTCAGTGTGGATATTTGTGGTGTTTAACTACTTTGTTTCTATGAACAGGAACTTTATGTACTTGAGCCAGTGGAGAATGTCATGCGTCTATTATCTTTATATTAATGATGTAGTTGGCAAAGTCTAGAAGTCCCATGAACTCGAGTGTTGTTAAGTCAGTGTTCAGTCATTCACTAATCAGTGAATCAGGTTGTAATAAAGATGATACCTAATACCTGTGGACCAGCTGTACATGCTGGACATAGTTCTCTGCACTTCACATGTAGTAGATCATACCTAGCCCTATCCAATGAGTACTGCTTTGGATTCCCACATAAGGAAGCAAGCTTGGCTTGGTGGTACATACCTGTGATCCCAACACTTAGGTGGGTGAAGCAATAGGACAAGCAAAAGACCTTCAAGGCTAGCCTGGGCTGTATAGTAGGTACAGGCTAGCCAGGGTTGCATAGCAAGACTCTCTCTTAGAAAAAAAGAAAAGAAAAGAAATAAGGAAGGAAGGAAGGAAGGAAGAAAAAAGTAAAAATAAATAAAAGGGTTTTAGAAAGAAAGAAGCACAGGGTAGAGAGATGGTCCAGCAGTTAGCAGAGGACTCAACATCACATGGTGGTTCACAGCTTTCTGTAACTCCAGTTCCTTGGCATCTGATGCAGCCTTCTGGCCTCCATGGGTACTAGGCATGCACGTGATAAAACATTCACACACATAAAACCAAATAAATAAATCTAAAAAGTAAAGAGCTCAAATGTAACTTCCTGGAGTCTGTTTCAGTGGAAGGAACTCTTAATAGCTGCTGGCAGTGGTGTTGCCTGATCAAGGATCAAGAGACTAGTAATGAACTATTTTAGGGCAAATTTTACAAGAATACATGTTTCCTGTGTCTTGACAGTCTACTCGTAACTGAGATTGGAAAGTAAGCAATGATGGTACTAAAGATTATTGCTCCGTTGGTGCTTAAACACAGCTATTCCAAGTTGAGTGTGCCGGCTCACTCCTGTAATAACAGCCGGTAGAAGGCTGAGGCAAGGAGGGTCAAGCATTGGATTAAGGCCGGCCTGGGTTGCATAGTGAGTTCAAGGCTATCTTGGCCCAATACAACGAAACTCTTAACCTACAAAACAAAACAAAATATGTAGCCATTATTATCCATTTATTACAGAAATGGATATCATTCATCAGATATCTGAGTATCTACTGGGCACTAGCAGAAAGCAGGCCTTGAGAAAATGATAGTAAACTCTATCAAATGATGGCCTGTGCTTGGCTGCTGTATCCCCACATAGCTTTGTAGCCTGTGGTCACCTAACCCAGTTTTGATGGGCTATGTCTGTGACTGACAGGGAAAGCTGAGGTTCCTGGTCTTAGAGGACCAGGGGAGTGGCATCAGTTTTGGAACCCTTGAAGCATGTTTAATCACCAAGCTCATTAGCACTTTTTCTAGGAGGAATTCTAGTTAGAGGGTAAGATGTAGGAAAGGTGAGTTCTTGTTGGTTTATTTAAGTGAAACCATGTTAAGTTACCATGCCTGCTTGCTTTCATCTGAACCATAAAAGGTAACAGAATAGCTTTTTAGAATTTGTACTTTCCAAAGCACCAATGATGGCTGTTGGTATGGTCAAATAGATACTTTGTTAACTTTTTAGATAGCTATGGTGAGGGCTTTCCATGATCTAGTCTTTGTTGTCGGCCATGTGATACATCAGAAATCATAAAAAGCTCTGTGCTTCCCCAGAATTCAGGTTATTTTGTTACAGTTTTAAATGTGAACAGCAAATGGGAGTTGTAGGAAGGAAGCTGGGTTTTCTGTAGGAATAGTAGAGACAGTTCAGATCTTAAGCCACTTGGACATCTGAAAATCGGAAACCAAAATAAGGCTGGACCTTGAAAATTGAGATTCTCCTTAGAAAATAGATTTTGAGGACTAAATCTATGACTACGTGGTTAAGAAGGCTCATTACTCTTGTAGCAGACCTAAAAAAAGTTCAGTTCCTGACACCCAGGTAGGGCAGTTCACAACACTGGGGTTCTGATGCCCTCTTGTGGACTCCTAAGGCACCTCCACTCACACATACACAATTAAAAATCTTTTTTTTTAAAAGAAGAAAATTTTGAAAATTTTTTGACGTGGACACAAATAAAGTAACAGTGTATCCCTTAAAAGTATGAACATAATTTTAATTTAAAAAATTACAAGGGCCAGGAGTGTGGCGGGTGGTACAATGGCACTCAGGGGCTCTAAGGTCAGCCCTCACATACCCCTTCCCTAAAGAAAATACAAATATGTCTTCCACTACTGAAACTCCAACCTGATGCCAGCAACAAGCCTTCAAACCAAATCATCCACAGTACAGTAGGCACAAAGCAGTGTGAGATCAGTGGGTGTTCTTCAAGTTAATCCCATTATCCGTGTGTATTTAAACCACTAGAGTGTGGGGAATTGTAGAGTATAATTGCCAAGAACACAGCCAATGAAAAATTAGCTACTGAAAACAATCACTTTGATTTGAAAATAGTTGAGATGTAGCCTTTTCTCTAATGATAACTAGGACCAGTTTATCTATCTATCAACCTATCTATCTATCTATCTACCTATCTATTTTTTACACAAAGTACCTTTGTAGATTGTAGTGGTAAATCCAGGCCACCTTCAAGTAAGAGAATGACCATTTCCAGTGGGGAGGATACTGTCTCATTAAGAGGCTAAGAACATCCTGGCTTATTGTACAGAAATTCCTCTTGATTGATCTGATTTTGGTTGAAGCTAAATTACTAAGTATTTAGAGAGCAGTTGTGGGTTCCACGACAGCATGGAAGAGAGTATGTGTGATAAACTCCCAAGTGTAGCCCATGTATCCATTCAGTAACATTTAACAATAACAGTGTACGTGTAGTATCCAAAGGAACTGTTGAAGATGGGAGAGACCAGAGTGGTCTAAGAGTTGAGTCATTTTAATACCACTTAGTAGTGTATGGCAGGATCCTAAGTAAATAATGCAGCATTAGAAGGCCTCTGTTTTAAAGTTGATGTCAAGAATAGAGGGTCTCTGTTCTGCTGTAGATTTCCTAGTTCTGGAAGCCCTGTTTTATGGAGGAGTTGTGGAAAACTGAAGCATGGAACTGGGGAGATGGCACAGTGCTTAAGAGCATCTGCTACTCCTTTGAAGGACGTGGGTTTGTACCCAGTGCATAAGCATCCAACTCACTGCCATCTATAACTCCTGGTCCAGGGGCTCCAGTGCGCTCCACAGGCCTCCTTAGGCACCAGGTCCTTGGTGCACATACATATATGCAAGCAATACACGTAAAATAAGTACAACTTCTTTTCCCCCTTGGTTTTTCAAGACAGCATTCCCCTGTGTAGCTTTGGAGCCTGTCCTGGTATCGGTAGACCAGGCTGGCCTCAAACTCAGAGATCCACCTGCCTCTGCCTCCCAAGTGCTAGAATTATAGGCATGTGCCACTACTGCCCAGCAATACAACATTTTTTAAATCTAAGCTCTGGAAAGCCTGAACACTTTGAAGTGGAAGGTAGTCGGGAGGGAAGTGGTTTCTCGTCTGTGGAAAGGGGTAAGGAGACTTGGGATTTGCTCCAGAGGCCAGTTCTCTAGGATAGAGGCTTTAGCTGGAAGAAGAGGTTTGTGTTTGTTTTCATGCATACAGAAAAACACCAGGAAAAGAAATTACATCTCTTTGAAGTCATTTTGTGTACACTCCTTCTCGAGAATACTTGCTGATGATGTATTTTGGAAGGCACCCCATCACTAAGAACAAATAAACTTTTCAAGATCGTTCTGTTGTTAAGAATGTGTCCATTGGGTCTGGAGAGATGATTCTGCCAGGTTCGGTTCCCAGCACCCACATGGCTCCTCACAACCATCACTCCAGTTCCAAGTCAAGGGGATCCAGCACTGTCTTCTGCACCCTCGGGCACCAGGCATGCATCTGTTGCACCTGTCTACATGCAGGCAAACACTCATGCTCAGGAAATAAAATTTTTTTAAAGGAGCCTGTAAATCTCTGAAGTGTAAGAAATATCACTTGACTAATGATGATGGTTACTGGTGCCTGTATTCAAATAAATATAAATGCCCACTACATACCAAGGTTAGAGTTTCTTTGCTTCATTCTTAAGGATCTTCGAAGGACAGACAAGGATTGTTTGGAATGAGCATCTCGATTGTATAGACATGATTAAAACACTTTGCTTATTCTCTTGAGTAGGTAAAATATGTCCAAATAGCCCTTTTTATAATATTTTTGTCAGCAAAGACTTTAGAAAATAGTAAATAACAGTTTTATTTTTCTGAATTAAATAAAGTTGATTATGTTTTGAATTTTCATAATAATGTACATAGAGAATTTGAAGTACCTTCCAAATTAGAATGGAAATGGCTGTCAGCTTGTCTTCCCATTCTAAATGATTCATTATTAATTCATCAGCAGGTGATTATTGAGTGCTTATTGTGTTCCAGAAACTGTGAAAGTTCTGGGAACACAGCAGTGAAAGAAATCCTTGACTGCTGAGAGCTCACAAAACAAGTCAGGAGACAATGCTCAAATAAAGTGGAGATTAGCAGCAGTTGGGTAAGGGAAAGGAGAGGCCACAAGGACTTGGCCTTTTCCTTAGAGTGACATAGGAAACCCTTGGGCTGTTTAGTACAATGGGGTGATATGATTGTGAGTTGGTTTGATATAATTTATGAAGGAGTTGATAGGACTGATTTCATTGTAGGAGTAGAGGTTATAAGAGTTTGTGTTTTGGATTATGGCTTATTATAGGTCAAATGTGGAGACTTTTAGTGTGAGATCATTGATGAATCCAAGGTCTTTGGCCTAAGCAACTGGAAGATACAGAATTGGCAACCCTTGGAATTGGGCAGAGTGGCTGTGTTTGGGAGAGGTGGTAGAGATAAGGAATTGAGTTTTGAGGGTAGTAAACCTTGAGCTGTCTTGTAGCAGCCAAGATGTTGGGTCCAATAGTGGGTGTTTGGGGTGGGAGCTGGGAATGGTGTTGATAAAGGAGAACAGGGGAGCATGAACTAGATCTGGGTAATACACTACTGCTTCCTGTCATCTACTGAAGGAGGATGGGAGAAGGGCTGTAGACAATCTGGGGGCAGCTTGCTGGAAGTGCACTTGTAACCCCAGGGCTGGGGAGGCAGAGACAGCAGATCCCTGGGGCTCACTGGCCAGCCAGCCTAGGCTAGTTGGCAGGTTCCCGTTCCCAGTGAGAGAACCTGTGCATTCTCCCAACAAAGTTAGAGTTGGGAGGTAGTTCAGGGGCACAAGGGTGTTTGCTGCTCCACCTGACCACCAGAGTCCAATCCCCAGAACCCATGTGGTAGAAACAGAAAAGATTCCCAAAGTTGTTGCCTGGCTTACATGCATGAGAACATGCACACATACCAAATAATAAATAAATATTTAAGGGGAGCAAGCTAGAGAGATGGCTTGGTGGTTAGGAGTACTAACTGCCCTTCCAAAAACAACTGTGTGTAACTCTAGTCTCAGGGAATCTAATGCCCTCTTCTAGCCTCCCAGGGTTCCAGGTATGTACCAAACATATGTGCAAGCAAAATGCCCATATGCATTTAAAAAAAAAAGGAAAAAACAATTAAAATATATTTGTTTATTTATTGTTTTTGCAAGACAGTGTTTCTCTGTGTAACAGCCCTGGCTGTCCTGAAACTCTCTCTGTAGACCAGGGTTGCCTGGAACTCACAGAGATCTAACTGCCTCTGCCTCCCAAGTGTGGGATTAAAGGCATGCACCACCATCGCCCAACTAGAGCTAAATATTTTTAAAAGGAGGGCATGTACATCAGACCTGAGGAACACCCAAGGTTGGCCTTGGACCTCCATGTGTGTACACCTGAATGTACACACATGTACCCCCACAGGAACACACACACACACACACACACACACACACACACACACACACACACACACACACACAAAGAGTGAGGTTAGCCATGAGGATCAAAACTGACTCTCTGATGTTTGATTTCCTTTTTCCATACCTTACTGTCCTGAAGCCGTGCTCACAGGTCCATAGTCTGTGTGCTCACACAGCTGGTCTAACGCAGTCACTGCTGTTATTTCAGAGATAAATACATTCTTGGAAGATCCAGAATTTGCTGATATTGTATTGAAAGCAGAACAAGCAATAGAAAATGGAATTTTCCCAGAAAGAATCACTCAAGGGTCAAGTGGAAGTTACTTTGTGAAGGATTCTAAAAGGGTAAGAACTTCACATGTATTACACACATTTTTGGAAGACCCTACTTTAAATGTGAAATGTCCGAGTTTCTGAAAATATTTTTCTATTACATCTTTTGTTCCTTCTTTTCCAAAATAAAGATTGGTGATTTCTGTTTTCTAAGTGCTCAATAATATAGAAATGGAGCTGATAGTTTCCAGTTGTAGCTTGCTGTTCTGATATTTTCTATTTGGTTTCAAGCATTTACCTTATACCCGTATTTACTTATGGATCTGTTAAATGCATATTCATAGTCCCTCCTTTATAGCTCTGTTACCATATTAACCAAGTACAGTGGAAGTTGAAACTTTCAAAACCTGTCTAATGTCATTTCCCAATGCTTGATTTATTTTTTTAAGGTATAGTTCAATGTCCTAGGAATATTTTTCTGGCATTATGCCAAGGAAAAGAGGCATGGCAAGCTTGAAGGCATTAGAGTGTAGCAAAGCAAATGAACTCTGATTCTGGAGTAGAAAAGAAAAGTTGCTATTCACTTGAGTTGAGTTTTCCAGAAATGGTGCTGTCTTTTCTAAAAGCTTTCTGTGTGGTACATAACCCACCATCCTTTTTCCATGAGGTCTACCCCCAGAGTTAAAGTGATATTTTAAAAGTCATTTTTAGCCAGGAGATGGTGGCTTACGCCTTTAGTCTCAGCACTTAGGAGGCAGAGGCAGGCAGATCTCTGAGTTTGAGATCTTTGAATTTGCTGGCTTAGAACTCACTGTGTAGCAGCCATTCTCCTGTTTCAGACTCTCAAGTGCTAGGGGTCATAGGTGTCGAGCCAAAAGTCTGACTTCCAGGCTTGAGTTCTTAACTTGTTCTTGTTTTTCTAGAGTTAATTTTTTGGAGTTTATTGTATTATAAAGAAATTATGTTTGAAATTGTATTTGTCTGAGATAATTGAGCCATGAATTTAATGAGTATATTTTATTAGATTAGTACTAACAATTATAGAAACTTTTGGACACCCATAAACATTTTTCTCTATTTTTTTCCCCCTCTTACAACAAGAGTTTGACTACATGTCTCAGGCTAGCCCAGAATTCACTATCCTTGTGCCTTAGCTAACCCAGTAAGTGCTGGGATTAAGAGGATGCACCAACACCCATGGCCACAGTTTTTCTTGCTGGGAGAGAGTGAAAATGGGTTCATGAAAAATATATTGGGAAAAATCTTTGATGAGAGCTGCTGATGGCGTGGTTGTTGAGTTTATGTTATTTGTCTGTGTTTTTAAAAATTACTTGAGCACCTACTATGTATCAGGCACTGTTCTAGTCCTGGAGGTAAAATCTAATGGATTCCTTGTCTTTTTTAGAATATTTAGTACAGCAGGGAAAGGAGACAGTGAGTGAGTATATATTTGAATATTTAGTAGATCACAAGTAATATACAATACTGCTTACATAAAGTGTGGCCTGAGGCAGGAGAAACTTCTTAAGCTTGTGAGTTTGAAATCAGCCTGGATAGCCTAGCTATAGAGAGAACTGGGGTGGTGTTGGGGGCGGTGGGGCAGACTCCAATGTTAATTTGGAAGTGCCACAATTCAAAACACTTGTAGTTAATCTGGTTAAATGGCATGAAGCCTTGCTTCACTTTCTAAGGTTTGTTAGAGGAAAGTTTTAAAAATACTGAACAGGGGAATATTGATTTTAAATTGAGAATAATTTTTACAATGTGATTGGAATCAGTCATGTTAGTACTTGGAGGTTTTTTATTACCCACTTGTCCATAAAAGTCTAAGGATGTCTTCTTTTTTTCCCCCTTAGAACATTATTGGTGTGTTTAAACCCAAATCAGAAGAACCTTACGGCCAGCTGAACCCAAAGTGGACCAAGTATGTCCATAAGGTTTGCTGTCCCTGCTGCTTTGGCCGAGGCTGCCTGCTCCCTAACCAGGGCTACCTTTCTGAAGCTGGCGCCTACCTGGTGGACGCAAAGCTTCAGCTGGGCATTGTACCTAAAACAAAGGTAAAGGAGAGTTCACTTATCTGTGGACACTTGAGTGATAACTCCCAGTGAGAGAGCCTAAAGTGGACTTCCTGTTGTGGTAATGCAGGAGCCCAGAACAACTGGCTTTATGCACTCTGGTGTAGAAGCAGATAAGGGAATAAGTCTCTTGTTCCCAGGGTCACAGGATTCTAACAGAAAGGGGAAAGGACTAGTATTTAGGAAGCAGGAAAGAATCGGGTAGGCCCTAGAGACCCTTTTGATCCTGCTGACAATAGCTTGTGCCCACAGCATTGCCCTTGTCTTCCTTTGGACCTTTATGTAATTTTATTTGATGCCTTTCTTTAAGTGTTCATTTTTAGTTCTATATTTCAAGGCTCTTATTTTTTCCACTGGAAACTTTAGACTGCTTTTATATCTTTTTTGAAAGAAATACCTGCCATTTAAAATTCTGACCTTTGTAAAGATTTTAGATTCTCTAGGAGCTTTTTTAGAGGGTTAGACCTTGCTCATTTACAGCATTAGAGTGAATTTGATGGTCCATGTGAGTAGAAATACCATAATCCAAACTCTAACCATTTTTTCTAGGTGGTTTGGCTTGTCAGTGAGACATTTAACTACAGTGCAATTGACCGTGCAAAATCAAGAGGCAAAAAGTATGCCTTAGAGATAGTGCCAAAAGTAGGGAGAAAGTTCCATCGAATAGGACTTCCTCCTAAGGTAAGTTCCTCTAATAAGCTTGGCTTTCAGGGCAATTGGATGTCTATTCCCTGACTCCTGGGATGAGACATGTAGACAAGGGGCATCCTGCTGTAGACTGTGGAAATGAGAGAGAGAGAGAGAGACAGAGAGACAGAGAGACAGAGAGAGAGAATGAGAATACTTGTTCCTCTTGAGCTCATAGTAGCAAGCAGTTTCAATGCAGTTTGATAAAGCTGTTTAGGTGTTAAGTCCATGGAGATCTGAGGGGGTAGAAAAAGGATGCCTAGAGTTCCTTTCAATGGTAGAGCACTTGCCTGACATGCACATGCAAGGTTCTGGGTCCAGTCCTTTCTGGGGTGGGGTGGGGTGGAGCTTATTGAATTAGGAGGAGTCATGATGTAATTTGAAAGGCTTTGCAAAGTTACTGTGAAAAGCACAGGTCTGGAATTAGAGCTGGGTTCCAATTTCAGCCTTTCTGAAAACGTCTGTTTTTATAAAATGAGATGAAAAACCACAACTGCCTTTTAGGTTTCAGGGATAAACTGAAGAAGTTCACATCGCTTGACACATAGTGAAGACATAGTAAATGGTAGTTCTGCGTTCTACCAGCCAGATTTATTACTTAGTATAAAGCCAAGGGCCTTTTGGCAGCTGCTAAGCAAGGATACAGAGAGCTAATGGAAGAGGCATTCTAGAAAACTCTCTAGGACTTTTTTTTTTTTTTTAAATATATTTGACTTAAATTTTATTGTTGCTTTGCAAGTATCTGAAGAATTTGAGTAGAGCCTGGCGCGGTGGCACATGCCTTTAATCCCAGCACTCAGGAGGCAGAGCCAGGTGGATCTCTGTGAGTTTGAGGCCAGCCTGGTCTACAGAGTGAAATCCAGGACAGGCACCAAAACTACACAGAGAAACCCTGTCTTTATAAACCAACCAAACAAACAAACAAACAAACAAACAAAAAAAACAATTTGAGTAGAAATTCATAATTAACATTTTTCTATTTAATTATATCCCAGGTGGTCAGTTTTGAACATTTTTACTATTTTTTTAGACGTGCTAAAATAAGTGTGACTAAAGGATGCCGCTCGAAGAAAACCTTTAAAAGGAAGTTGTTAAAACAAGCATATAAAATCTTAAGCCAGTGAACAGACTTCTTTATGGTGATTTGTTTGCTTGCATTTGTGAAGCAGAATAGGTTGCTCATTATCTGTATGTCATCTGCTGATGAAATTTGTATTCTGACATCAACTAATTTAGTATTAGCTAGTAATTTTAATAATAAAAATGCTCTTTCAAATGGGCATATTTTCAAGGAAAAGACTCTTTAAAAAGCCATTAGAAAGGCTACAATCAGTTGATTAAATCTTTAAAATTTATGATATGATCTCTGATCTGCCTAAAGAATCCATTGTATTTTAAAATGTATTTTTTGTGTTAATGTTATGAAAAGGAGACAGAAATGCTGCTTCGGTGAGAAGATTGCACTATCATGACGCTGTAGTTTGACCTCTCAGTTAAAGCCATTTTGATGCCTATTTTTAGGAAGTGGCGTTCTTAAGGTGTCACCTTCGGGGCATATGCTTATTCTCTTTTTTAATTTCCTAAAATATCTCCCTAAAAGTCTTGGATTGAGCCCTTTTAGTTACTGTGTGTTCTTTGTGATTACTTAAGCCTAGTCTCTTAAATGATCTTAATCAATGCGGCTTGTCTGGATTAATGCTTTTTTCCTTAAGTGCTTATGTAACATTCTGTGATGGAGCTGCTGAGAAATTTGAAGAGTAATGCCTTTGTACTTCCCTTTCTAACTATAGTTCTTGAAATTATAGATCGGTTCCTTTCAGCTGTTTGTGGAAGATTACAGGGAGGCTGAGTATTGGCTTAGGAAGTTTGAAGCTGAGCCTCTGCCTGAAAATATTAGAAAACAATTTCAGTCGCAGTTTGAAAGATTAGTGATTTTGGATTACATCATCAGAAACACAGGTACTGACCTTCTCTCATTTGCTCAGTCTCTTAGTTGTAAATCAGATTGTCGTTCCTGAAATCAAAGCCATAAACGGTGGTTCAAGAGTCACAAGGCTGAGTCGTCCTCAGTGTTGGGAAACAGGAAGCACTGACCCTCCTGGGCAGGTAGTCCTGTGCTGCGGGCCTGACTCATACTGAACCACAGAGAACACTTCCCGTCCCCTCAGGTGGAGTTGCCCAAAAGCAGCACAAAGCCAGAGACTAGAAATGCTCTCCATGTAGATGAAGAGATTCTTACTTTAATATTGCGTTATGTCGTTTGTGAAACATTAAGCTTTTTGTTTGTGCTGCACTATGAGGGGGATCAGTGGTGTAGATGGGACAAAGCTGTGATTCCCTAGACTCTCAGGTCAGTATTTCATGAGAACTTGTCCCACATATATCTTCTGAGATACAACCCTCTACAGAAATTACACGTTGGGGCCAGGCCTGTGCTTGACAAGGCCTCTAGGTGATCCTTATGCATTCTACAGCTTGGGAACTACTGCTTTCAAGTTTGTTTTTCATTACTTATATTAGCTTCTAAAAAGCATCCTATAATTTTCTCAGTTTGACTTTCTTAATTAAATAGTCTTAGGTTAATATTAAAACTGGTCCAGAGTACTCAAATGTTGACGTTGGGTGAGGCTACTTTGAATGTGCTTTCTTCCTCAAACGAAAAGGCGTTATCTTTGATTTTAATTAACCTTGATCTAGCCGTTGCCCTTACTTTACAGGGTGGTTCTAAGGGTCAAATCAGTTCATGTAGAACAATAATCTGGTACAGAGAAAAGTTTAGTAAATGTCAGCTTATATTGACCAGGTTTTTAAAGTTGTTGTAAATCAGAACTTTTATATTGTCTTAGTCAGGGTTTTTATTGCTGCAATGAAACACCATGCCCAAAAAAGCAAGTTGGGGAAGAAAGCATTTATTTGGCTTACACTTTCATATTCCTTCATCACTGAAGGAAGTCAGGACAGGGAACTCAAACAGGGCAGGATCCCAGAGTCAGGATCTGATGCAGAGGCCATACTGGCTTGCTCCCCTTGGCTTGCTCATTCAACTTTCTTATAGAACCCAGGACTACCCAGGACCATAACCCCGGGGGTTGTCCCACCCACAATGGACTGGGCCATCCCATCAATCACTAAATCTGCTCCAGCCAGCCTCGTTTTGTCCCTACTGAGGCCACAGGAGCATCTGCACAAACCAGGCCAGCAACAAAGGCCTCTCCCCATCCAGTGGCTCCTGTCAGCCTTGGCTTATAGACTGTAAGAAAATGCCTTACAGTTGGATCTATGGAGGCATTTTCTCAATCGAGAGTCCCTCCTTTCAGATGACTCTAAGTTTGTGTGTCAAGTTGACATAAGATTAGCCAGCACATCTGTAGTGAATCTGTGCTACAGAAAACCAACACAAATCTCAAAAACAAGGGCCTTAGATGTTGCCCCTTAGTATGAAGCCATAATATCTGTAAATATCAACTAACAGACTTTTATTTCTTTTGAAAGACAGGGGAAATGATAATTGGCTAATCAAATATGAAAAGACAAAATATGCAAAGAAAATTCAAAGAGAGGTAAGGAAAACTTAGTAAAAGTATGTATTCAGTTTATATAACAGATTTTTGGGCTGGAGAGATGGCTCAGAGGTTAAGAGCACTGGCTGTTCTCATAGAGGTCCTGAGTTCAATTCCCAGCAATCACATGGTGGCTCACAACCATCTGTAATGAGTTCTGACACCCTCTTCTGGCATGCAGGCAGGACACTCTATACATAATAAATCTTTAAAATATACATATACATATATATGTGTGTGTGTATACACATACACATACACACACATACACATATGTGGTGGTATTGTGTTCCCCAAAATATTGTGCACCCTAATAAACTTATCTGGGGTCAGAGAACAGAACAGCCACTAAATATAGAGGCCAGAAATGATGGCACACACGCCTTTAATCCTATCACTTGGGAGGCAGAGATCCATTTGCATCTCTGTGAGTTTAAAGCCACACTGGAAACAGTCAGGCATGGTGACTCACACCTTTAATTCCAAGAAGTGAGCCTTTAATCCCAGGAAGTGAGGGCAGAAAGCAGAAAGGTATATAAGGTGTGAAAACCAGGAACTAGGCTGGTTAAGCTTTTAGGCTTTGGAGCAGCAGTTAGTTCAGCTGAGATCCATTTGGATGAGGACTCAGAGGCTCCAGTCTGAGGAAACAGGATTGGCTGAGGAATTGGCAAGGTGAGGTGGCTGTGGCTTGTTCTGTTTCTCTGATCTTCCAGCGTTCACCCCAATACCTGGCTCCGGGTTTGTTTTTATTAATAAGACCTTTTAAGATTCACGTTACACACATATATATGTGTGTGTATATATATACACTATACACACACACACACACACACACACACACACACACACACACATATCAGATTCTTGAAGTTGTTCTTCACCTTGTTTTTGAGGCAGGATATCTCCCGGGAGCTTGCCAAGGCACCTAGGCTGGCCGGCTGTTGAGGTCTCTGCCTCCTTGGCACTAGCATTGCAGGTGTGACTGTTATACCTGACTTTTCACATGGGTCCTGGGGGTGAAACTCAGGGTCTCAGGCGTGTGCTGCAAGCATTTTGCCAACAGAGCCATCTCCACAGCTCTGGACTCTACTTCCAGAACAAATCCCCCCCCACATTCCCTCTTTCCTTCCCTTCGTATCTCTTTAGTATTTATATTGGAGACCAAGTATGACATCCACTCAGTTTTTGTAAAGCTTTTGACATTTGTAGAAATGCCATCCTCTACCTTCTTTTTATGCAATTAAAGTTTCTGATATCTAGGGGCATGTTTGTATTTACTAATTCTGTTTGTTCTAAGTATTTTGATTCAGTGATAGGTAATACAACATTATGTAATAAAATGGAATATGTGTTTTACTTGTGAATCATATCCTCTGAACTTTTAAAATATACTTCTACTTAAAAAAAAAACTGGTTTCAACTTACAAAATAGACTGTATAGATTCTCCACACTATCAGAATTACATATTTCAGATTCATTGATATTAACTTTGGGTGCCTATCTCAGTTACTTTTCTATTGCTGTGAAGAGATACCATGGTTTTTATATGCAATTTATAGAAAGAAAGTTTATTAGGGGCTTCCTGAGGATTAGAGTCCATGACCATTATGGTGGGGAGCATGCCAGCAGGCAGGTAGGCATGGTGCTGGAGCAGTAGCTGAGAGCTCACATCTTGAAACACAAGCACAAGGCAGAGAGAGCTAACTGGGAATGGCATGGACTTTTGAAACCTCAAAGCCCGCCCTCAGTGACACACCTCCAAGACTTATTAACCTTCTAATCCCTCCCAAACAGTTCCACCAACTGAGGACCAAGTATTCAAACTTAGAGCCTATGGGGACCATTCTCATTCAAACTACCACAAGTTTAAATTTTAGATATATATAAGATACACTTTTAGGATAGTTTTTAAGTTTAAGACATACTTTTAGGGTAGTTTTTTAAGTTTAAAAAATATATATTGTGGAATGTATAAGACAACATCTTCAGTGTTTAATCTCTGTGTTCTCAAGTTATCATTTAAGCTATTGCATCACTTTGAAATGTTTGTACTTGAAGCATTTATCCAGGAAATTTGAAAATTATGTATGCACAGTACTTATTGATATCAAAAACAAACTTTAGTCATAAAGTAACATGGGTGGATCTTAAAAGTATGCTGAGCAAAAGAAGCTGTGATGGGGGCTGGAGATGGCTCAGTGGTTAGGATCAGCAGCTGCTTTTCTGAAGAATATGTGTTCAATCCTAGTACCCATGTGGTACCTCACAACCCTCTCTGTAACTCCAGTTCTAGGAGATCTGTCGCCCTCTTCTGGTTTCTGTGTGCACCAGGCATTCATGCAGGCAAATACTCATTTACATAAAATCAAATAATTTTTTTAAGAGAGTAACAGTAGACAAATACCAAACATTTAAACAATGGGTTATCTAGACTCTTTCTCCAGAGTCAGTATTTTCAAACTTTCTTCTCCAGAGAGGAAAAAAAAATTAAACCATTTACTAAGTAAATATATAATTCTAATTTTTAAAGATAGCAATTATGAAATGTTTCCTGTTTATAAAGATTGTCTCTTCCTTTCTTGCATGATTTTGTTTTCTTTCTGGAAACCTAATTTTAATTTTATAGCTTTTCAAGAGAACATGCACTTAACCCTCAATAATTATTGTGAGTAATTGATCCTTTGGAAATATTTTTATGGAATCTATTATCAACAGATAATTTTTTCCCTTTAGGAATCAAACTGGATCAATGATAAAGAATTGCTTATTAAAATAGCTGCAATTGATAATGGGCTAGCATTTCCCTTTAAACATCCTGATGAATGGAGAGCATGTAAGTATTTAGGGTTCTCCCAGATGGAAAAGGGCACAGAATTGTCAGAGATGGAAATAGCAGAGGGAACTAGATAAAGTGTGATCACTCATTAGGGCTCTGTTCTAGCCCCTGGGGCTTTGAAGGTACGAGTGTCTTGAGTCTTGCTACATATTGTTTGTATACTTTTGGATGACCTTGTTTCATTTTAGTCTTGGAAATGGGTTTGGCAACTTCTGATTTCTAAGGTATTAACATAGGAATGATGTATCAGAATGTCTTGGTAAAGTTGTGTGTTGATGTTTTGGGCTCCATTCCTTTAGCAAGATTCAGACCTCTCATGCCACTTCCATGGTGTTTTAGTTACCCTTCCTGCCTTTACTGCTGAAGATGATTGTTTTTGATACATTTGGAGCCAGTTTGGGACATTTCTGTTGTAGTTAAAATTGTCCATATCTTGAGTTGTTGTTATTATTATTATTATTATTATTATTATTATTTCTTCTTCTTCCTCCTCCTCTTCCTCTTCTTTTTCTTTTTCTTTTTTCTTTTTCTCTGTTGAGACAGAGTTTCTGTGTGTAGCCTTAACTGTCCTGAAACTCAACTCTGTAGGACGTTTAGGAATATTTTTATCTAAAGATTTCCATATAAAAAATATTTCTAGCCTGGCATTGGTGGTGTACACCTTAAGTCTCATTACTCGGGAGGCAGATCTCTAAGTTCAAGGCCAGCCTGGTCCACAGAGTGAGTTCCAGAATAGTCAAGGCTACACACAGAAACTCTGTCTTGAAAACAAAACAAAACAAAAAATTCTAAATCAGTGGATTTTGAAAAAGAGTCCATTCTTGGCATTTTCAAAGTGTCTATTAGTTTTCCAGTGTACTATGCTATGATGTATAAATATGACCTATATGGATATCTTTTCACTTGGTAATTTCTTTGTGATTATAAACATGATCCATTTAAAGGACTGTATTTGAAAGAATGTTTGGGCATAAAGTTTCCTATATTTGTTCTTTAAAATTTGTTAGTTATTTATTAGTCCTAGAATGCCCTCCACCTGTCTTTTTTTTTTTTTTTTTTTTTTTTTTTTTTTTCCTAGACAGGGTTTCTTTGTGTAGCTTTGCGCCTTTCCTGGGACTCACTTGGTAGCCCAGGCTGGCCTCGAACTCACAGAGATCCGCCTGCCTCTGCCTCCCGAGTGCTGGGATTAAAGGTGTGCGCCACCACCGCCCGGCTCCTCCACCTGTCTTTAAGCACTTAATCCATTAACTTTTGAGAGGCCATAGCTGATTTTTTAAAATCAATTTCTTCCATCTTTTGGCTTCGTGTTTCATATACAAAAGACCCAGTGTTTAATATTCCTGGGTTCATTTGTGCGAATGTATTATATTATACATTTTATTGCTTTGTTTTTTGCCTTTGTTTTTTTTTTGTAATGTTGCTAAACTGCTTTTCATTTTGTTAGCATTGACTTGGTATTTATACTTTCTATTTTTTAACTTCTACCATTTTGTTTTAGGTATGATGTAAAACAACAGATGATTCCTTTTAACTTAGTCTGCATCTTTCAATGGGTAGCTTAAACTGTTGGTAGAGTTGGACTTTTCTTACTTTTATTTTTAATTTACCATAAATTCTAATTTGTTTCTTTTTTCTTTTCCCATGTTTTGTGGAACTGATTTGAAATGCCCTGGTTACATTTTATTTTTCCCACTAACCATTTGGAATCTATATGCAAATTGCTTTTTTAAAGTGGTAGGTTTGTAAACTTCCTATAAAACATCTGGGAACTTTTGCCAAATATGCTGTTGGGGATCAAGGGTCCGGAGCTTGCAGAAGAATTGGTATTAAGGGTATAGGGATGTTTTAGCTGTTGTGTTTATAGTGAAAGGCATGGCTTTATTTACTGTCATCCAGGGAAATCATGGAGAACAAATACCATTGCCTAACACAGTGCCAGGAATATAAATACTCAATAAAAGTTTGATGAGTGCCTAATGAAGGAAAAAAGGACTAATAGAGTCTTGGAGAACAGTAACATTCAAAGAGGGAAAGAAAGCCAGCAGAGATGGGGAGTACTTTCCTTTCAAGACAAAGAAAACTTTAGAGAGTGGTGTCCACAAAGCCACAGTGGAAGAACTATATGAAAGAGATGAGACACAGCACCTCGCTGGCTGAGTAGCCTGACTCACTTGAGCTGTGAGAGGCCCTTAGACAGGCTTGGGGGGCATGGAGGTGGTGGAGGGGGACGGTGATAGTAGGAATTGGAGGACAGGGATTAGAAGCAGAAATAGGCAAAGAATAAGAGCTTTTTGAATGAAATTGTTAAGAGAATGGAGAGAAGCTGAAGAGATGGCTTAGAGGTTAAGAACACTGCCTGTTCTTCCAGAGGGCCTGAGTTCAATTCCCAGCAACCACATGGTGGCTCACAACCATCTATAATGAGATCTGATGCCTTCTTCTGCCCCGCATGCATGCATGCAGATAGAATGCTGTATACATAATAAATAAATATTTTTTTTTTAAAAAGAGAGAATGGAGAAAATAAACAGCTTAAAGGAATGTGAGCCATACATGTAAAACTCACAGTTTAAGTCTCACACTGCTAAGAGGTGGGTAGAAATAAGGGATGAATCTAAGAGCAGTTGACTTTCCTTGTTGCAGCCAGGCGGTGGTGGCACACGCCTTTAATCTCAGCACTCAGGAGGCAGAGCCAGGCAGATCTCTGAGTTCGAGGCCAGCCTGGTCTACAGAGTGAGTTCCAGGACAGGCACCAAAAGTATACAGAGAAACCCTTGTCTTGAAAAACAAAAACAACAACAAAGAACCAAACAGACTTTCCTTGTTGCTGTGACCAGATGCCTTATTGAAGCAATTTAAGGCAGGAGGAATATATTCTGGCTTGTGGTTAAGGGTATTCAGTCCATCCATAATAGGGAATGGATGGTGGAGAAAGCCTTTAAAAGCATGAGGCAGGCCAGTTCCCTGCATGGTGGTACTCCTGTAATCTCAGCACTCTAGAGGCAGAAGCAAGCATATCTCTGAGTTCAAGGCCAGCCTGGTCTATATAACATGTTCCGGGCAAGATAGGGCCATATAGTTAGAAATTGTTGGGGGGGAGGGGAACAGAAGCATGAGGCAGATGCTTCACATTTTAACCCATCAAAAAGCTACAGACTATAATTCCCTAATCCCACTCCTGTAGCCCTACATCTACTTCATAAGTCTCAGGTCCAGAAGGCTCCACAGCTTCACCATCACATACCAAGTGTTCAAACACGGCTTTGTGAGAGGCATTTCACATTCCCTGGACAAGTAGAGTTAACTAGTTGGTGATTCTTCAGTCTACGTATGGCTCCTCCCTTTCTAGAAGATTCCACTGGCTACTAATCTTCCTAGTCTATTGCTAAGCTACTTCCCAGTCCTAGACTCATAAATGAGTGATTTTTTTTTATCCTTTAAAGCCATTTATTGAGTTCCTAGTTATTTAAAGTTTTAGAGTTTCCTCTATATACAAGTTCAATTCTTGATCATTTGAAGTTGTAGAAGACCGGAGCTCTGGTCCATGAGACTTGATCTGGGTGTGTGCATGATGACAAGTTCCCACCTGTTTCTTCACCCCAAACTGTGATGTGTTCTGATACAGGTTTTTGAGATAGGGCTGTCTGAATTAGACTCATTATCAAGGCCCCCCTCTTTACTGTGTGATGCTCAGAAACAGATCAGCTTCAGACAAGACCTTCACGTGCATTGTCATCCTGATTGGCCATCTGAGTCAGGAATCTGAATAGCTTCTGTTGTAAAGGATGACTGTATTTTGAGAATTTCTTTTTCTTTTCCTTTATGTGGGAGAAGCTGGGAATTGTAGGAAAGACTAGGATAAATGTGAGTCTGAACAAGTCATTACTCACTGCTCATTAACATCTATTTCTACTAGACCCGTTTCACTGGGCTTGGCTTCCTCAAGCTAAAGTTCCTTTTTCTGAAGAAATCCGAAACTTGATTCTACCCTATATCTCTGACATGAACTTTGTACAAGATTTGTGTGAAGATCTTTACGAACTCTTTAAGGTAAAAGGTTTAGTTTGGAGGGTGTTTTTGACTTCCTGGGCATATAGTTATTGTTTTCTATATTAAATTTTACTTTTCACTTGTATTTCTGTGGTGCTAAGGATTGAACTGAGGGCCTTCTGCATGCTATACACGCATTTGACTACTGAGCTCTATCCCCAGCCCCCTCCCCCCATTGTTAGGAATGAATGTTGGGACTGTAGGTCAGGCTGCTCTAAGAAGGGCCCTCAGCCTGGGCCACCCATGCAATGCCCATGTCTTCCTTACAGTTCTAGGGGCTGAAGTCTGAGGTCAGGGTAGGGGCATGGGCAGCTTTTAGGCAGCTTTCTTCCAGCTTGCATTCCATTGACTTCTCATTAATTACATTTTTACGTGTTGTAAGAGAACAAGCTAGCTCCGGGACTGCTGCTTCTAAGGGAACTAGCCCCATTCCTGGGAGGTCCACCTTCATGATTTGACCACCACTAAGAGACCTCACGTCCAAATGCCGTACAGCAGAGATGAGATTTCATCACACTGCGGACACATGCTTTATATTTAACTTTAAACTTATAACATCCCTGCAGCACTATTTTTATCATTTAGCTGTTGGTGAAATTAATGTTGAGAAAAATCAAGTTCTTTGCCCAGAATTGGAATATAAACATAGATCCGTCTTATACCAGCATTTTAAAAATATTTATCTTTTCGGTATATGGATGTTTTGTCTGCTTGCAAGTCTTCTGTACCGTGTGTGTGGTACCTACGGAGACTGGAGGAGGCCAAAAGAGGGTGTCGGATCCCCTGGGGTGGGGAATCAAACTGCAAGCACCCCCCAGTACTCTTAACTACTGAGTCATCTCTCCAGCCCTAGCAGTATTTTCAGTTTGTACCAATAGCTTACTCTTGGCTGCAGAAGCACAGATGGACGCATAGTTCTTAGAGGACAGAATTAAGCAAACATTTGTCCTCATACTAATTTTGAAAATATTTAGTTTTGACTGTCAAAGAAAATGCAGTTTTTAAGAATATGCTGTGTTAAGCCTCATTTGCAGATCTACCTCTTGTGTTGCTTACAGCACAACCTGACACTCGGAGAGGAATAGCAATTTTGTTTTTATAATACACACATTTGTAGAGTTATATTTACTACTCAGTAGTAAATCAAGGCTTTTTCTCCAAGCTGGATTTTTACAAAATCACTCTTTAATTTGTAATGTGTGTTTTGTGACTTGATAGGATTTAATTCTTTAAAAAAGCCTAAACCCATTGGCTCATATTAAACCCTTTCTAGAGCAAGTTTGTAGTATAAGCAAATAAAACTTCTCTTGTTGTTCTAAGACTTCCCCCAAATACATCAGACTGAAACCCTCTTTTCTCTCCCCGTGGTGGTGCACTAATCCCAGAACTCGGGAAGCAGAGGCAGTCAGATCTTTTTTGATCAGCCTGAGCTACAGAGCCAGTTCCACGACAGTCAGGGCTACACAGAGAAACCTTGTCTCAAAAAGCAAACAAAAATAACCCCACTCTTTTCTCATTTGTTTTCAATTGAAAAGCTTTCTTATGGCCTTTTTTTGCTACATAGAAGGATTTGTTTTAGTATTTGTTATTTGTTTAAAAGTTGATGGTGTTTGGAACTGTATTAACCTCCCACCTTCCTTTCTGTAACAGACTGACAAAGGATTTGACAAAGCTGCTTTTGAAAGTCAGATGTCTGTGATGAGAGGCCAGGTAGGTCCCTGTTTAATACTGTTTGTTAAGAATGCCTGCTTGAGACAGTTATCAACTTTACCCCACTATGACACTGAATGTTGTTATTATTAGTGTGGCTCCTAATGCTGCCTGTAATGCTGAACCCAGATAGCTCAGGTGACATTGGTTTAAGTTCACCACCGTCTCCCTATAAATTAGCTATTTTCCCCTTGGGTGCTGTTTAACCAGTTGTTTGCTCAGCATAACTGCTTGCCTCCTGCCCCTTTAAGCACTCCATGTGGAATCCGGGTTGCACAATGCGTGTGTGCAAACATTCTCCCACTGAACCACGTCCTCAGCCCCACTCGTCCCCATTTTGATGACTATTTTCTGAGTGTCCTACCTTTTTCTTCCTTAGATACACTTGCACAAACATTTCCATACTAGATTCTTCTGCCAGGAGGTAATTTTCCATCTGGAACATACTTGGCTTTTTTAGAGCAGTTACATCAGCAAGGTTGTGTGCTGACTATGAGAGGACCACATGATTTCAGCTCAGTCTTCTTACTCTTTCCCTTACCACTTGGACCTGAGATAAAGGCCCTAGGCCTGTGGGCATGAGCCTGAAGGTCATGCTCACTCACAAGCAATACCATCTGGTTCAGCTGTGTTCCAAAAGGAAGATTTGAGATGATAACTACCTTTAGTGACTCTAAACTAATGTCCTCACCCTAAGAGCATACATTTAATAGAGTATAGCCATTTGCTTCTGTGTTGTGTCAAAGATGAGTCTAGTTTTTCCATTGACTATTGAATTATACACAGTGGTATAATGGTAAATATGAAATCAGATCTAACTAGTAAGATAAAGTTAACATTGCAAAGACCCTTAAGAGCTAGAGTATGAATTACAGCTGGAAGGGATTACAGAAGTTATGAGTTTTAGCATTAAAGAGTTGTGATAGGAGGAAAGAAATCTAAAATCCCTGTGAGGTTTCGTGCTTGTGTGTGTGTTGGTGAGAAACAGGCTCCCTAATGGTAAAATCGTGAAGGGGTGAAGCAGCAGTCTGTGCTTCACAGATGAGCCAGGCCAGGGTACCCAGCTAGGAAGCTGTCATGTGAGTAGAAGGGATAGGGACCCATGCTCATACTTACAGAGTGAGTGGTACCATCCCTTAGGAGATTTGACTGCACTTACAGGTGGAAGGAATCAAGGCACAGTTTGACTTGTTGCTTGAAACAAACTAACTTGACACAGGAATATGGTTCATCTTCTAGACATTTGTCCTAAAGGATGTATATCCTCTGGAGATCTGTCCTAAGTCCTCAATCAGTACCTGAAACCAAGCACTGTAGACAAATAACCTATGACAAAACTTGGTTAGCAGTGACAATGTAAAAAAACGAAGTAATTATAATAATATATTGAAACTTACAAATTCCTTGTTTTTCAGTTTTTCCTTTCAATAATTTCAAATTTATATTGACTGTGACAGGTAACTGAAACTCATAGAGAAAAGGGAACTTCTCTGTATTTATTCTAGGAATGCCATTTTAAATTTAAAATGTTATAAACAGTTGTGTAAGTTTCAGTATAGTTTGAAGTTCACACATCAAAGTTCAGACATGAGAAATTTAAAATAAAACAAAACAAAAAACCCTACCTGCCTGAGAAAGTAATAACATTGAGCTCTGAAGTTAGATAAGACATGCCATGGGTATCTGCTGTCTAGAGTTCATTTATTCATAGCCTCTCATTCCAAAGAAGTTAAGTCATTGCAAAAATAGGTGTGTAGAGCTAGGCATGGTAGTGCACATTTATAATCCCAGTACTCTGGAGGCTGAGGCACAAGGAACCCCAGTTCAAGGTCAGCATGGACTACATAACAGGATCTTGTCTCTAAGAGAGAGAGAGAGAGCAGTGCATGACAGGGTCAAGATCTGAAGAGAGAAAAGAATAAAATAATAGTGTCTTGATTATGAAATTTGATTTGATATACTCTAATTTTATTTTTGAATATGTGTGTGGTTTGTGTATATGTGTATAGGCAGATTTTCCTGTCCCTCCAGCCAGCTCCCAAATAACCACATGGAGACTTATTATTAATTATGAATGCTCAACAGATAGCTTAGGCTTGTTTATAACTAGCTCTTATAATTTTAGCTGGGCAGTGGTGGCGCATGCCTTTAATCCCAGCACTCGGGAGGCAGAGGCAGGCAGATCTCTGTGAGTTTGAGGCCAGCCTGGGCTACAGAGTGAGTTCCAGGACATGCTCCAAAGCTACACAGAGAAACCCTGTCTCGAAAAACCAAAAATAAATAAATAAATAAATAAATAATAATAAATTAACCCATTTCTATTAATTTTACTTTCTGCCTTGTGCCTTTATTACCTTTACTCTGTACTGCTCAAGCTGCTTTCCTGCTTTCTCCATGTCTGGCTGGCGACTCTGCCTTCTTCTTCCCATCGTCCTCTCTGCCCCAAATATCCTGCCTAGCCATTGACCATTTAGCTTTTTATTAAACCAATCACAGTAACATCTTCACACAGTGTAAAAGAATATTACACTAATTTCCCCCTCCTTGTCTAAATAAAAGGAAAGATTTCAGCTCTAAAATACATTAAGAACAATTATCAGGTATTGTTTAGGAAAGGAAAGGTATTAACTTTAACAAGAAACTATATACAATAAGAACACTTGCCGGGTGGTGGTGGTGCACACCTTTAATCCCAGCACTCCGGAGGCAGAGGCAGGCGGATCTCTGTGAGTTCAAGGCCAGCCTGGGCTACCAAGCGAGTTCCAGGAAAGGCACAGAGCTACACAGGGAAACCCTGTCTCGAAGAAAACAAAACAAAACAAAACAAACAAAAAGAACACTTATCAAATAAGAATTAGATTTACAATGCCCAGTCCATTTGTATTTGGCAGATTTAGAGAAAATACTCCATTATCTGTCTTTGCTTGATGAGTCCAAAGCTTTGTACCTAATTTACTTTCTATCATGACTAAAGAAAACTGTAACTATCTAGTCTTTAATCCCATCAAAGATCTAAGAAGGATTTAATATTACCTGAGTAAACAGGAAGTGCAGAGCAAGCAACTTCTAAAACTAAGAAAGGACAGAGACATCTGGCTCCCTGGCCAGTCACCCGAAGGTTCCTCTGCTATGTTGGAGCATCCATCTTCTGCCTACAAGCCTAGAATATCTGCCAGACTTTTCTGTGAACTGGGAATTTTTAAGGATTGTCCTGACTTGTTTTGGCAAAGTTCAGCAGTCGCTTTCCTGTATGTCTTGTAGAATGTCTAGCAGACTTGGTATGAAGCAGGAATTTTGAAAGACTGTCTTGCCTTATCTTGGCAAAATTCAACTGTGTTTTTCCTTTGTGTCCTGCTTGTCCAGTTTGTATAACATACTATCAGCAGTCAAGACAAGAGCAGTTTTTTGCCCAAATGGCTAGTTTTGCCATGTTGAAAGTAAACTCCATATGGGATATCTTTGATGCCCATCATCTTCTCTGAAGTAAACTATTGCTGTTATGAAAAGCCCTGTGTTAACAAAACATTTTAAATGCCATATTCTGTAGGTCTTTGAAGTATTTGAACACCATCTGTCTATCTAAAATACATCTCTGTTTGACCTTGAAAACATACCTAACATGACCACAAGTTTGATTGTTGTAGGTGACTACTAAACTTCATTTCTTTATTATCCTAAATAGTTTCCAATGACTAAAACTTTACATTTTTAAATAAACTGTATAGGTACAATACCTTAAATAAGAATAGAAACATATATAAAGTATAATAAAAATAACTTTAAATTTGTATCAATATATAAAAATTCATACCAATGTAAAATATTTGAGACTAGTAGTTCAAAAGTAGACTCAACAATCCACTGTTTTATCCCATTATTTCTATACTATATCCTCCCTTTTTCTCTTCAGAAAGAGATCCCTGAATCTAATCTCCTTTGTTTAGTTTTTTTTTCTTACCATGACTAATAACAGTTTGTAACCAACCCTCCTAAACAATGAAAAACATCCATAACCCACTGACCAAAACCATCCACCCCGTCTTTTGGGAATGTGGGTGTTGTGTTTTCTAGACTGTTTCCTGTTGTCTGGGGGTGCTGGCATCTTTGGGGGACCCTTCGAAAATTATGATAATGGTCAAGTCCTGGCTAGAATATTCTGTGTATCTCAGCCTGTTCTGCAAGCATAATTCTGAGGAAACTGCAACATAAAAGCATTCTGAGAGGCTGGATGTGAGCCACTTGTTTTCACTGGTGTCTGGTCCCCTTGTGAAAACACAAACTTACAAAGGTAACATCCATATATGCATTAATACAAGTATGGGCTGTGCATTTTACATAGGCCAGCCAAAGATGATTTTTTGTTTTGTGTTTGAGCAGGTGAAAATATATGTTACTTGTCTTGTAGTTATTTTAGGTTTATTTCTTTATGTCTGTAGCTAGGATTTTCAGGGAGTCTTCCCTGATCAAATCTGATCTCCATCAACCTTGATCAAATCCACAGCGTTTTGTTTCCTGTGGAAACAAAAACATAACCTCTTCCCCAATGTAACATATTTTTTGACATACATTTTGAAGTTAAGACATTTTAAAATTATATAGGTTGTTTAGTAATTTTTATATTCCAATTTCAGCAGCTATTGTTCGCTCATCAACAATCAAAAATTTGAAGTCAATACAACAAACACTGTATAGGACCCAGATTCTCTGTGTACTTTCTATTTTTATGTGGCTTTTCTTTTTTGTATTATTTGTAAATGACTTACTTTTTTCTATGACTGACTGTACACATTTTCTTTTCTTTCTTAAGCCTATGCACATTTTTAAACACACTGTAACCTGCTTAGAGGTTTTCTTCCATCTGAACCTGCTTTACTGTGTATCTGTAACCTTTTCTGTCTGTATGAGCAAAATCTTACACTGCCATGCATCTTAGCTCATGGCATGCTGGCCTAACTAGCTCTTATAACTTAAATTAACCCATTTCTATTAATTTTCTTTCTGCCTCATGGCTTTATTACCTTTACTCTGTAATGCCCATGCTATTTGTCTTCTTTGCTCTGTGCCTGGCTGGTGACTCCACCTTCTTCTTCCCAGCATTCTCTCTGCCCTGAAAATCCTGCCTAGCTATTGGCTGCTTAGTTTTGCTTTTTGTTTTTGTTTTTGTTTTTGTTTTTGTTTGGTTTTTTGAGACAGGGTTTCTCTGTGTAGCTTTGTGCCTTTCCTGGATCTTGCTCTGTAGACCAGGCTGGCCTTGAACTCACAGAGATCCGCCTGGCTCTGCCTCCTGAGTGCTGGTATTAAAGGCATGCGCCACCACTGCCCGGCTTAGTTTTTTATTAAACCAATCACAGTGACATATTTTCACACAGTGTAAAGGAATATTCCACAACGTGTGTTGGTGTGTGTGCATCTTGAGATAGACAACAGATATCTGCCCTGGTTGCTTTCCTCCTTCCATATTGAGGTGGTCTTCCCATTAGCTTGCTCTGGGGACCACCTATCTCCTACCCTGCTTGTATGTGGACTCTGGGAATACAGACTATCTGGTTCCCATGTTTTTGTGGCAAGTGCTTTAGCCAGTGAGCCATCTCCCAGACTCCGGTTTCCTAGTTTTAATTTGATTTTGAACTTTCTGATAGCCAAAAAGCATAATGTATCTTGACCATGGGCCTGGTCATTTTTTTTTTTTTTTTTAACTGTCCTGAAAAGGAGTTATCCTAGCTAGGCATGGTAGTACATGCCTTTGATCCCAGCACTGGGGAGGCAGGCAGATCTCTGTGAGTTCAAGGCCAACCTGGTCAGCAGAGTGAGTTTGGTTTTTGTGTTTTTGAAAGTCTTTCTATGTAGCCCTGACTTCTCTTTTGGTTTTTCAAGACAGGGTTTCTCTTTGTAGCTTTGTGCCTTTCCTGGATCTTGCTCTGTAGACCAGGCTGGCCTTGAACTCACAAAGATCCACCTGGCTCTGCCTCCCAAGTGCTAGGATTAAAGACGTGCGCCACCACCGCCTAGCTTCATTATTTACACCAGACTAGCCCTGAACCTATGGGAGATCAACTTGCCTCTGCCTCCATGAACTATTACAATTGTATCTATAATGCCAGACATGGTCACACACACCTTTACTCCCAGCATTTGGGAGGCAGAGGCAGGTAGATCTCTGAGTTGGAGGCCAGCCTGGTCTACATAGCTGAGTTCCAGGACAGCCAGGGCTACATAAAGAATGAAAGGAAAAAAAATTATAGCAGGCACAGTGACAAACACCTTTAGTTCTAGCATTCAGAAGGCAGAGGCAGGAGGAAGACTTTCCAAATTGGAAGCCAGCCTGATCTACATAGCAAGTTGTAAGACAGCCAGAGTGAGACACTGTCTCCCCTCCCCAAATATATGAATAAAAACTAGAATTAAGGGTGGTTTTGGTGTATGCCTTTAATCCCAGCACTCGGGAGGCAGAGGCAGGCGGATCTCTGTGAGTTTGAGGCCAGCCTGGTCTACAGAGTGAGTTCCAGGAAAGGCACCAAAACTACACAGAGAAACCCTGTCTTGAAAACCCAAAAAATAAAGTAAAATAAAAAATAAAAAAATAAAAAACGAGAATTTGCTATTAGCTATGAATTGAGGTTCATAAACTTACTTAAATGCCCCAAAGTAGAGATCCTAAGGTATCTTTGAATGAGCACAGACCATGTGTATGTATCTATAAAAACAATAAAAATAAAAAACAAAAAACTGTGTGTGTGTGTGTGTGTGTGTGTGTGTGTGTGTGTGTGTGTGTGTGTGTGTAACTTTCCCTGGTTTTGTTTTTCCTATTTGAAAGGCTTTTACAATTTTATTTTCAATGGATGACTTCTTGATTCTTTCATCTACTTTGGGCCTGCTTCATGTTTCCCCTTCTACTGCACAGTTAGTGTTTACTGACTTGTCCCCTGCTAACATGAAGGCAGATATCATGGGTGTTTATTTTAGTAGTCATGTTTCTAGCATGTGCTGATATTTTATTTGTGCTGAAATGTGATATTTTATTTGTATGTTAATAAATAAAATTTTCCTAGAGATCAGAGGTCATAGTCAACCATAAACTAAAGTCAGGTAGTGGTAGCACACACCCTTAATCTGATCACATGGCATTTAAGTTCTCTATCAGTAGAATGTTGTATAAGCCTTTTGATCTCTTTAGTCTCTGATGTCACTGCTGTCGGACATTGGCACGTTCTGCAGTTGGTAAAGGATGTTTATGTTCTAACCTTGTGCACCCATGTGTGTTTGAATGTACATACATGTGGTACATACGTATAGCACTTACTCCAGATTGAGGAGAGTCTCTCTCTTCCCACAGATCTTAAACCTCACTCAGGCACTGAGAGATGGGAAGAGTCCTGTGCAGCTGGTGCAGATGCCGGGTGTGATCGTGGAGCGCAGTAAAAGCGGCGGCCAAGGGCGGGTTGTACACCTAGGCAGCTCCTTCACCCAGACCGTCCACTGCAGGAAGCCATTCTTTTCTTCCTGGTAGCAGATGTAAGGGGAACAACTGTGTGGTGTTACTCTTCTGATAAAATATTACACTGATGTAAACCTGCTGCTGAGAGCACCAGTTGCCAAAACCTCAAATAATTCAAGTCTTTAAATATAGACAAAATAATACTATATTTTGAATGTAATCAAAAGTTTACGATTTTTTCTCCAAATATTAAATTTCTATTTCAGGGAAGAAGTGATATATCTCTTATACTGTATTTTTATAGAAAATTTGTACTTCATGTTGTTATTACTTTAAAAAGTAATGTCGTGGTTTACACATGCTAGCATGACTATAATTGTTTTCTAGAATTTCAACTAGAAAAGAAAGGTTGACTTTGGATGCTGTAACTTTTTATATATTTTTTAAACATGAGAAGAATCTTTTTGCATTCATTCCAAAAGACCTTTGAAGGCGGCCAAGCCAGAAACTGCTCTTGTAGACTCTGCACAGAGTCGCCAGTGAGAAAACAGGGAGACTAAATAAAGCTCCACTTGAAAGCTGCTGGTTTAAAACTGGAAGAAGGGCCCAAACGCGGGCACTACTGGGGACCTGGAGGGTAAATGCTGCCCAAGTGACAGATGACCATTATTTTTGTACTTTGATAGCTTTGTTGTTGCGCTCTTCTGTTTTAATGGGGGAGGAAAATCTAAAGACATCTCCCCTCCTTTTTATAAAAAGGAGATAACCGAGAGCTAAATGGAATAATGTGAAATTAAGGTAGAGCTCCAGTATTTTAAAATTACAACATTGCTTTAAAAATCCCCTTTTGTTTCTCATATGGGATCATTTGAAAATTAGTACTTCAAAATACTAATCTTAACCATTTAGTACGTCGGTTAGTGTTGAACATCACTGCAAAGTAAACCATACATACCCTGAAGTGTATACTGAATTTCAGCTGGGGTCAAGGGTCAGAAAGCCTTGGAAACAGTAGACCCACTCTGAATCGGAAGGGAACGTAACTCAGACCATCCACATGGATTTTAAACATTCGTTCTTTGTTGCATGGTGAGCATCTGTATGCTCTTTGGAATTTGTTTAGTCACCAAGGCATGTAAGTGGGAATGAGCCCAAAGGGGAAATGTGACTGCAGAGAAGAGAACACTGATGTCTTGCTTCAGGCTCAAACCCTTTCATTTGTAAATGTGTTGTCTTAGGATTTTGTAATGAGTTATTCTTGAGAGTGTCTCCAGGTGGTGACATTAAGGTGGGCAGACTCGCAGTCTCCTGTCACATCTGTGCCTGAGTCTCAGCGATGTAATGAGTGAGCACACTGCCCTAGTGCTCAGTTGGAAACCTGTGTCCTCCTACCTCTTCTGACCTTCCATTAGCTCAGGTTGGAGATAATGGAAGCTTGAGTGGAATATCAAATTATACCACCACCTGTTGGCAGATACTAGTCATTAAAATGTGCCTTTCTAAGATGTCTTCTGCAAGAGAGGGCATAGTTGCCTTTGCTGTAGTATGGCTTTCACAAAAAGATTTTTTTTCAGTATTTTGAGAATTGCTTTATTAATTTTTATAACAAGGAACTTGGTAAATTGCTACTGTTCTATAGTCTAAAATTAAAATTGTTCAAGAATATTTTTAACTGTCTGACCGTGGTAGAATAGTTGAGATATTTAAAGATTACAAGTGAAAGTACTTAGGCTGTGTTTTGTAAACATTCATGAACTTAATTGTTATTTAAATATTGTGGGATTTTTTAATGAGTATATTTATATTGTCAAAAATGATAAGCAAAAGGAATAAAAATCATTGTCTTGAGGCTACATTGCTCCTGTGTATTAAATTTCTAGAATGCTTATAGCTATGTTAATAAACTGGCATATCTATCAGTTACCTTTGTGTTGCTGTGGTCACACACCTGACAAGAAGTAATTGTGAAAAGGCTTGTTTTGACTTACAGAACCCTGTGTCCCCAGTGCCGAAATTCAAGGGTGTGCCGCCACCACCTTCTGTTCCTCTGGAACATTACTCGGTGCTCTTAACCACTGAGCCACCTCTCTCCTCTCTCTTTTTTTACTTTCATCATGCTGTTTAATCTAGCACATGGTCTAGAGAGGCTTGTAGCAAGAGTACAAATACTTGTCCAGCAGGTCTCCTAGAGACTCTTTCATCCATTGCTCTGTTTGGCCGCTAGCCTCTTGTCTCTTCAGCAATGGTGAGGCGGATTCCTTTTCCTCGGGGAAGAGAAATCCATGGTTTGTGGTCGTTCCACAGTGTTCAGTCCATCATTGTGGGGAAGGTATGGAAGCAAGAAAGTGAGGCACCTGGTGACACTGTACCACAGTAAAGAGGTAGAGACCGGACAGGAAGGGGCTGAGTTAAAAAAACTCAAGGCTTGTCCAAGTGACCATCCTTGAGACCCACCCCTGATTGGGGGTAAAGTATGGGAACATGTGAGCCCGTGGGGGAACACTGTCATAAAATCACAACAGTGCACTTTGCTTCCTGCTTTGGATCTTCTCATGTGGTGCTGAGAAGTGCTGAGGGTGGAACCCAGGGCCTTTCACATGCTAGACTGGACCACTGAACTACATATTGAGAAGCATTACTTGTCATATTAGTTATAGAGTTTAACCCTTTTTATGCCAAAAGGTAGAGGTAGGGGTATGTGTGTGTGTGACTGAAACTTCTAAATTTGAGACATGTTCATGAAAATGATATGATTGATAAGATTCTTTTTAAGTTAGAGAACTGTGCTAGTAAATAAAACTTGACTGAAAACAGAACGTGCTGTGATGAGGTTACGTCTTCAGGGTCTGTAGCAACAGGTGACAGACAAGCAGCTTGAAGGTTTTATAGAGCCAGCTGCCTTCCCTAGGCTGCTTGAGCAGCTGTCCAGATAGGAACAGACATGCTTAGTACTAGCCTACCTTTCCATCCTCTTTGCAGTTAGTGTGGGACATGTGGTTCAGTTCTGGCCAGTAAGACAGAGAGCCATCCATAAATTCCAGAGCCAGCAATGAAGCTCCATGATGGAGTTTTGTCTCCATTTGGTTGTGAACAGGAACTTGGCTAAGTGGAAGTAGCCTGGGCACGACATTTCTGCTGGAGGAAGGCCACCCAGAAAGTTGATTGGTGGCATGAGACTGTCACCAGGGTAAACACGAAAGACTGGTCACTATAATTGCAAATTTAATCATCACTGTAATATAGACTGTCTTGTCCTGAGCGTTATCATGTAAAAAGAAGATGATACATCACTTTAAAGTTTAGAAAATGCTCAGAGAGGCAAGATGGAAGCAGCAGCGGTGGCTTTTTAATCTCTCTGAGTCGTCACGTAGCAACCAGGAAAGCAAAGCTGTGATAGAGTATCCCCGAATCCTGGCGTGGGAGTAGTTTCTGTCCGGTCCATCAGCAATGTCACGTGGAAACAGCTGTGGAGAAGCAGCAGCAGAGAGAAGGTAACAGAAACTTGATGATGGGGGAGGTTCAGTAACCAGTCAGTCAGGAAAGGCTCGCCTGGCCTTCAGTCTTGGCAGTTAGCAGAAGGAGCTCAGAAAAGTGGTCCTGGGATGGCTGGATAACTGTGAGGGATTGCACTGGACAGAACCATCTCTGCAAGCAAGGCCTGGCAGGTAGAGAAAAGGATCTGGTACTGATGAGAGAGGTTGCCGAATGAGCCCAAATTCACATTGACAAAGGAAGCATCGTGGTGAGCAGAGGAGAGAGCCTGAAACTCTGAAGCTAAGGCATAGTCCTGGCCCACACTAACCCCCACCCCCCACCCACCCCCGCCCAGGAAAGGAAGCTTGAAAAAAAAGAAAGGAAAACTGACCCCAGTTATACATGACTACAACTTCCAACATGGTCTCAAAAGCACAAAGTAACAGTCTTAAAACAATGAGAACTTCACAGAAACTGACCAGTGAAGCGGAGAAAACAGTAATCTGGTTTTTGTTTGTTGTTGTGTTTTTTTTTCTGTTTTTCGAGACAGGGTTTCTCTATGTAACTTTGGTGCCTGTCCTGGATCACGCTCTGTAGACCAGGCTGGCTTCGAACTCACAGAGGTCCGCCTGGCTCTGCCTCCCAAGTGCTGGGATCAAAGGTGTGCGCCACCACCGCCGCCGCCGCCGCCGCCGCCGCCGCCGCCGCCGCCGCCGCCGCCGCCGCCGCCGCCGCCGCCGCCGCCGCCGCCGCCGCCGCCGCCGCCACCACCACCACCACCACCACCACCACCGCCCGGCCAGTAATCTGGTTTTTTAGGAGTGTGTTGCCATGCTGCCCCGTTTGTCTCTGCCTTGTGCGCTCAGTGATCTGGTGAGTCTCCCCAGGTGGGCACACCGCCTCACAGGTGGACACACTGCCTCACAGGTGGACACACCGCCACGCCTCGTTCAACCTAACATTTAAAAACATGCTGCAGGAGGAGTTTTCAGAAGCAAAGACAGAACAACGTCACATTAAAATCAGATCTAAAGGAAGTGGGTAAGCCATAGAGGCAAGCTCTTAGTACATGAGAGCTGACAGAGCTCAGAGGAAACACTGCAGATAAAAACGTGTCTCCGAAACGAAGTAGAACAAAACCAGACAACACAGAAGACCAGAGCAGAAACATGACAATAAGTGTTGGAGAGCCTGACCCACAGAGAAGGACATCGAGTACCAAGGAAAAGGTGTAAAGATAAGAAACACAACAACTTGAAGATGACTTCATTATGTAGAAAAATGCAAAATCTACATAGTTAACTAGTAGGATTAAAAATGAATTTTAAATTAAGTAGTTTTGAAGATCAATTAAAAAAAATTAACTGGGCAGGGGTGGTACACACCTTTAATCCCAGCAATCAGGAGGTAGAGGCAAGCAGATCTCTTGAGTTCAAGACCAGCCTGGTCTACAGAGTGAGTTCCAGGACAGCGAGGCCTATTAAACTGTTAAACAGAGAAAATGTCTTGAAAAAACAACAAAACAAAAAGAAAAATTCCAATAGCACTACTTGTCAATAGCATCAAAACACATTAAATCTTAGGTCCAAACTGAAGATACATTGGATTTCCACACTGGGCTATGAAAGAGCTGAAAATAAGGATTTAGGGGTTGATTGTAGCTCAGTGCTAGAGCTTTGCCTGACATGATCAAGGCTCTAGATTCAGTTCCTAGTATCACACAAAATAAGATGTATTCACATGAACAGAGGGCTTATACTTGAAAATATTAAAGGCTACTTCTCAAATTTATCGACTGAACACAAAATACTGAGAAATTTTGGTTAACACTGAACAGGAAGTTCTGAAGTACATATGAAAATGTTTTGGCCAAAATAACTAGAAAAGAACGGTTGGAGGAAGTATTTTATTGGGTCTCAAAACTAAAAGCTATTACCAGGCAGTGTGGTACCGATAGACAGATTGTTATTCTCGGAGAATTCAAAAGGAAACCCTAGCCCTGTGGTAAACTGATTTTTAACAAAGATACCGAAGTATCTCAGAGGGAAAGAGCCTTTTCAATAAAGGATACATACAGTAATAGCCAGATAACAGACAGGCACACACAGCATCCAGATGCCCTTCGCCTCCTGTATAGACCCACAAGAGTTTGCAAATGCACAGAGAAACATTCCTGCAATCCCAATCTTGCAAAGCCAAAGGCAGGGGGATCACAAGTTCAAAGTGGCCAGTTTGGGCTTTGTACTGGGACTTCCTCACCACCAATAAGAGAACTGAAAGTTCTAGAAGCAAATAGGTGGTCTTGTTGACCATCTTAGGGTTTCTATTGCAGTGATAAAACACCATGACCAAACACAGCTTAGGGAGGGAAGGGCTTATTTCATTTCACATTCCAGTTCATCACTGAAGGCAGTCAGGGCAGGAATGCATCTTGTGTTTAAGATTTTGGTTACTGCATATAAGGAATTATGTGTACCAGTAGATTCCTTGGAGTGACAAAACATAGCAAAGCTATTGTAAACTTATTCTCTTAACCCAACAACACAGTTAACCTGGGATTTTGAAAAGAAAAGGCCCCTGTGGTCACAGGGAAGAGATGATCCAGAAGTGATCCCTTGAGGGAAGATGTGATGTCTCAAAAGATTCCTGGTGCCTGCGTCTGGTCTATTAAAAAAAAAAAAAAAAAAAAAAAAAAAAGTAGTCCAGCAGTTGAGGTGACTGGGGCTCCTGGGAGTCCTCTTGCTGGTCTTTGAGATCTGAACATCGAGAGCACATGATTTCAATAAGTAGCAGCTAATCCCTGTAAGCGAAGAGATGTTTCTTTTTCCTTGGACTCCTGCAAGCAGGAGTCGCACTTGAAGGCTTCAGAAGCTCCAGACAGTAGCAGCAAAGAACTGGCAGCCTCCCCAGCCTCAGGGGTGAGAGGGTTATGTAAACATCCCCGGAACAGGGCCTAGGAAACTGGTCTAACCAGATGGTAGGTGCCTGATGCCACTGGGGTGAATAACACTGCCTTTCATCTCAGTGTGGTTTGGGGAACCTTCTGTAGTAGTGGAAATGGGGAAGCGCTTTGAAACCACATGCTGTTTCAGGCCAGAGTGGCAACTGCCTAGCTTGGTTACTAAACAGTTTAGCATCTGGCCGCCCTTGCTCTCTGCTACCTTTGAGGAGATGGGAGTGCATACTGTCCCAGATCTCTAACTTAAAATGCCATTATCTTCCTGGGACAGCTTCTGCTTCACTTGTGTGCACAGCAGGTATTACGACCCCAATGTCAAATCTCAAAGGCCTGCAGCGCAGGCTGAGTTGTCAGCTTTGGTGCAGAAATTTGGTGTAAGCCCTGGAGGACTGCCAAGGAAAAGGCCTCTGACTGAGCAATGAAGCTAAAAAGACTGCGGTGGAAACTGCGCAGTGAGGCCGGGGAGTTTGGGTTGACAGTGCACGTGTTGGCGTGTGGATTGTCAATGTACATGGATTGGGGAAAACTCACTTTGACTTACCTGTTCTGAGTGCTGCCTGGTATCGATCTTGTATTTTCCCAGGTGCTATGCTCAAGTTTTCCAGGCTGCACAGGACACTACCTATTGATCCTTCTTCCCTGCTGTGTCCCCGGTCAGCTGAACATTATGGCAGAGTTGAAAGCCTCGGTACTTCTCAGTTTCTGTTGCGTTCTGCCAGGAGCAGACACAGCAGAAGAAAGAGACGAGGACCAAAGGGGAGGGGAGGTGGGGATCTTCACCCTCCAGCCTCAGCAGACCGCTTTGGAGAGTATACACATTTTAGCAATACTCGTTTGTGTGCCTGTGTGTCCTCACACTTTTTTTTTTTTATAACCCAAAGCTTCTGCCCTGGTGGCTTGTCATGGTTTCCTGAGCCCTATGGAAGACCTTATATCTTGTAGGATAAATTCTTCTCTTTTGTTTTGTCATGGGGGTTTGGGGGAGGCAGCCAGAGAAGACCTCTCAGACACAATTTATTGTCAATTGAAAGTCTTTATTCCAGCTGGCTGGGATTACACTCAAGTATTCAGGACCCAAGTGTAGCACTGGGTGTTTAGGTAACGGGCTTTTAAAGGCAAAACCTCATCTTGTTATCTTGAGTAGCAGTTGTAGAGGAAGGTTTTGCACAAGCAAGCAGTTTAACAGAAGCTATGATATGCAGTTAGCTGGAGAGGAGGGTTTTGCATAAGCAGGCAGTTAAACAGAAGCCAAGATAAAGTTAGCTGGTCACCTTGACCTCTGCTTCCTAGAAAGGAGTTGGGTAATTTTCCAAGGGGCTTTCCATCAAGGAAGTCAAATTCTAGTCAAACCTAAAATGGTCTCAGCAAGAATACAAGATGGAGTGTTTCACAAATCCTAAATGGTCTTATAATAAAATCTGGGAGCCAGATATCAGGATGAAAGCTGAAAGATCAGAGAAGCAGAGCAAGCCACAGCCACCACCTCTTACCTCACCAACTCCTTAACCTGAATGAACAAGTTCCTGTCTCCTCCCACCTTATATTCCTTTCTCTGCCCAGCCATATCACTTCCTGTTTCAACCTTCCTAGTGCTAAGATTAAAGGCATGTGCCACCACTGCCTGGTTCTGTTTCTCTTTTAGACTGGATTACTCCCATGTAGCCCAGTGTGGCCTTGAACTTACAGAAACCCAAATGGATCTCTGCCTCCTGAGTGCTAGGATTAAAGATGTGTGCCACCACTGCCTGACCTCTGTGACTAACTGTGGCTGTCTCTGTTCTCTGATCTTCAGGCAAGTTTTATTTCTTAGATCACAAACAATATTACCACAATGGAGGAATCTCTGCATTGTCTTAGCCTGTTACAGTTTCCAGAAACTGTTGTCTTCCTTGGCTCTATGTGATGGCTAATTTGTGTTTTAAATTTAAATGACTGTGCTTAAGAGATCTATAAAACAAAAATGCCCCACTTGCCGAAGGACAGATAACTTCCTGGAAAGCTGGGTGCTGTTCATTTAAGATAACAAGTTCAGTGTTTTCACTTCTGTAAGAAAGCATGGTTGTACCGATCTCACAGGATGTGTGCTTGATCACACATAGGCAGGAGGTACATAGGAAGTATGTCAGGATGTGTGCTTGCCCCTGATTAAGTGAAAGTTCAAAGGATATAGCTTTGTGTTAGGGGATGCCGTTCTGTGCACTATAAATGTTGTTCCCATTGGTTAATAAATAAGCTGCTTTGGCCTATGGCAAGGCAGCTTAGAAGCAGGTGGTAAATATAAGCAGATAGAGAGAAGAAAGGAGAGGAGAGAGAGAGAGATGCCAGCCACCACTGAAGGAGCAGCAAGATGCCAGTAGACCGGTAATGCCACGGCCACATGGCAACTTATAGATTAATAGAAATGGGTTAAATTACAAGAGCTAACTAGCAAGAAGCCTGCCATAGGCCATACAGTTTGTAAATAATATTAAGCCTCTGTGTGTTTACTTGGAACCAAGTGGTTGTGGGACATGGGTGAGAGAGATACAGCTGGACTGTGGGCTGGGCAGGACACAGGAAATCTTCAACTACAGCCTTCCGGGTTTTTCTTTTCTTTCCTTCTTTTCTTTCCTTCTTTCTCTTCTCCTCTCTTTCTTTCTCTCTCTCCCCTTCCTTTCCTCTCTCCCTCCTTCCTTCCTTCCCTTTTCTTTTCTTTTTTTTTTTTTTGGATTTTTTTTCTAGACAGGGTTTTTCTGTGTAGCCCTGGCTGTCCTGGAACTCACTATGTAGACCAGGCTGGCCTCAAACTCAGAGATCCACCTGCCTCTGCCTCTTGAGTGGTGGGTGCCACCACCACCTGACTCAGGTTTGTTTGTATAAGACCTTGACTAATGTAATTTGGTACTATACTCTGGGACTCCTGATTATGGACCTGGCCAGTATCCATGGTCCTGGCCCATATTTAATAAAGCTTGCTTCATACTTGGCTCAAAAGTAGTGGTAGTGGTCTTATTCTCGCCCAGTGGGATTAACATCTGTAAAATGGGAAGGAAATGGCACTGATCAATCAGGCTTCTTGGTGATTTAGCTTAACTTTACCCACAATTTAGAAAACAGCCCCTCTATGAAACCTCCCTTGCCGGGCGGTGGTGGTGCACACCTTTAATCCAAGCACCTGGGAGGCAGAGGCAGGCGGATCTCTGAGTTCGAGGCCAGCCTCGGCTACAGAGTGAGCTCCAGGAAAGGCACAGAACTACACAGAGAAACCTTGTCTTGAAAAAACAAAAACAAAACAAAACAAACAAAAAAAAAAAGACGCCGATTCCTGAAGCCTTCCTCAATACCCCACTTGAGTGTGTCTTCTGATTCTGGCTCGGATCCTACGTGCTACAGAGGTGATGCCATTTGATTCTTACTTTTCTCAGAAGAGCTATGTGTTGTTATCCCACATACGCCCAGAAAAGTTCAGAAGAGCTAGAATACTTGCATAGAGTTTATATAATTTATAATTTATATGTGGGAGATCAGGATGCAGATTGAGGTCCCTCTGACTCAGCCCCACCATGTCTCCTGCCTGAATTGCCCTGGGTTGGCTCTCAGGTTCCTAGCCCTGGGGGTACCTTTTCATAAGACGCTTTGCAAACCTGCTTGACTCCTTTGAAATGAAATCCATAGTTACTGTAGAACAGTATATTTGAAACAATTTTCTCTTTTCTTTTCTCTTCCTCCTCCTCCTCCTTTTAAGCAAGGTCTTATGTAGCCTGGGTTGGCTTTGAATTCAATATGTAGCAGAGGATGGCCATGAACTCTTGATTCTCCTACTTCTTCCTCCAGAATGCTGGAGTCACATGCTTATGCTGCCATGCCCAGGCTTTTTTGTGTGGGGAGGGTTGAACTTAGGACTTTGTGCATGTCAGGCAAGCATTCTACCAACTGAGCTGCAGTCTCAGCTTCTAAACACCTAATTCAGGTAATAATTCAGTGAATGGAAAGACAGCTACTTCTAATACAAGCCCAAGATTCTCTCACTGTCACCCTCATTCTGGGGGTGTCTGGGCTCAGAGGCCTTTTGAAATGCTGAGTCTAGTTAGTTTCTGCTAATATCAGCCACATATTCCTTCAAGGGCCATCTGGGCAGGGAAGGGTTAACTCAGAACAAACAAAGCATTAACTGTGTGCATGTTGTGCTAGTGATAACACGCTTTACTGATTTCATTTTACAATATGGAGTACAAGTATGTCTCTATGATATACAATATGAAAGCATACTTATTTGTCTCTCCTGTCCCCTATCAGTTCCCTGACTCAAAACAGAGGATTCCAAGTTCAAACCACCTCTGTCTCTACATGGCCTTTATCTCTATAATCTCCATGTTACCCTCCAATGTCCTCTTCTAGGTGTACTGTCTTAGGTATTTTTCTATTGCTGTAACAGCATGATGATCACAACAACTTCCAAAAGAAAGCATTTAATTTGGGGCTCACGGTTCCTGGGGTAGTAGACTCCATCCATAACCATCACGGCAAGAAGCACGGTAGCAGGCCAACAGGTATGGGGCCGGAGCAGTGTACAGAGTTTATGTCTGATTCACAAGCACAAGACAGACACTGGGAATGGTGTGGGCTTCTCTTTGTTTGGTTTGGTTTTTGAGACAGAGTTTCTCTACCTGGAACTCACTCTGAGGACCAGGCTGGCCTCAAACTCATAGAGATGTCTTCCTGCCCCTGCCTCCTGAGTGCTGGGATTAAAGGTGTGTGCTACCATGCCTAGCTTCAGTATGGGATTTTTAAACCACAAAGCCCACCCCCAGTGACTCATCTCCAAGGCCACACCTAATCTTTCTTAAATAGTTCCACAACCGAGGACCAAGTATTCAATATATAGACCTATGGGAGCTATTCTTATTCAAACTACCACAGATACTCTTAGGATCATTGGGTTTAGGCCGCTCTAACCTACCACCATATCCTCAGCTTGACGAACAACCTGGTATTTCTGACAAGCCTAACTCAAATCTTGGAGAACACCTTCGGCCCACCATTTGTACAGCTCTCTTCTGTAGCAGATTGCTTTATCTCAAGGTTTCTGTTTTACATTTCTAGAGGGCACAGCCACTTTCATATATGAGTCCTGTTTCCTCCAGCCCTTCTCTCTAGCTTTCTTGCCAGAAAGGCTTTGCAAGCAGGAAAAAGGAGCTGGGCTGCTCTTCCAGATTTGATGACAGGCCTTTTGCAAACTTCCAGGTGTACAGGGTTGTCTTTGTTTTGCTTTGTGGGAGACAGGGTCTCCTGTATGCAAGGCAATCACTCTGCCCCTGAACCAGTCTCGCGTTCAGGGCTGTTCTGGCTTCCCAGAGACGCACTCCATGGGACTTTTGTCTAGCACATCAGCCATGCTAGGTAAAGGCCAGATGTGGTGGCACATGCCTGTAATCCCAGTGCTTTAGAGGCTGAGGCAAGAAGATGAACACAGGTTTGAAGCCGGGCTGTTGCGATGCTGAATTCCAGATCAGCCAGTGATACACAGTGAGACCTGGTCTCTAAATACAAAAACAATCAAAATACAACAACAACAACAAAAAAGCTCAGTGAGTCTCAATAGCTCACAAGAGGGTGTCGGTTCCAGGGTGTGTAGCTCTTCAGTGTTGTCACTGCTTTTCAAAGGTTTCAGAAGTCCCCCATAGTCCCTTTACATCACATGCCTTCCCAGCCAAGTTTCCATGGTTGGAGCTTTTCAGGGCTGGCAAAGGAAATCAGAGAGAAGACTTCTTGGGGGGGGGGTGCTGTTTATGTTTAAAATGTTTTACATTGGTATAAATTTTAGTTTATTGATACAAACTTAAAGTTAATTTTGTTATACTGTATATATATATATTTCTATTCTTGTTTGAGGTATTATGTTTATGTAACTCATTTAAAATTGTAATGGATAATTAAAAATAGATTAATAATTAGTCATCTATGATAATCATATTTGTAGCCATGTTAGTTAAGTCTTCTAGATATACATAGATATATTTCAGATAGATAGGTAATCTTCAAACACTTCATAGACCTAGAGAATATGGCATTTAAATAACTTAAAATTCTGTTGACATGAGACACAATTGCTCCTGGCTGCACCAATTTGATCCCAAGAGAATGTTGGGCTTCTAAGACATTTCCATTGGGAAGTTTGTCTTCTTGGCACAAAATGGCCTACTGGGCAAAGAACTGCCCTTGCCTTGATGGCTGACAGTACAAATATAATGCTGTCCTTTCTGGACAAGCGGGACACAAGGAAAGCGACCACTGTACTCTGCCAAGACAGGGTAAGATGGTCTCTCAGAATTCCTGCTTCTAAAAATGGTCTGTCAGAGACTCTAGGCCTGTAGCCAATTTGAATGCACCAACAATGCTGAGAAACATTAGGTGACTGTCCAGGCTGCCAGCTGTCTTGGTCTACTTTTGCAAGATTCCCAAAAGTTGCTTGCATCCATCTACCATTTCTCAGGTACCATTATGTTCCTTCTCAGGTCTTTGATGTGGTTGAAAACTAGATAGTTATAATTTCCTCAGTTATGATAAAAGATAAGTTAGACATAAAACCTTAAACTCACAAATATAAGATAGATAGGACATCTTCTTTAATATTGTAACTATAATTCTTGCTCGGTAATTGTTTTGTTATATGTAATTTTACCATTTTAAAGTTAAAACAAACCTTCCTTTTTAAAAAAAGAAGAAAAGGGGAAGTGCTGTGGATATTGTTCTATATATAAATAAAACACTGATGGCCAATGAAAGGCAGGAAGTAGGTGGGACAAGGAGAGAGGAGAATTCTGGGAAGCGGAAGGCTGAGGAGAGACACTGCAGCCACCACCAGGAGAAGCAGCATGTGAAGACGCCAGTAAGCCACCAGCCATGTGGCAAGGTATAGATTTATAAAAATGGGATAATTTAAGATATAAGAACAGTTAGCAAGAAGCCTTCCATGGCCATACAGTTTATAAGTGATATAAGCGTCTGAGTGATTATTTTGTATGTGGATTGTGGGACTGCGGGGCTTGGGGAACCTGGAGAGAAGCCCTCCAGCAACGGGGGGGAGGGGGGGGGTGGCTTCAAGATCAGCTCATCAGGGTTAAGTTCTGAGATTGGGGCAGTAAAGCAAAGACTGCTGAAGAAGCCACATTCTACCAAGAACCTAGAAGACTTGGGGGAGCCTAAGAGGAAAAACTACCTGTGGCAAAGAGTGCAGCCAAGGTTTGGAACTTGACTGGAAAAGGATGCCACAGAAGTGGCTACAGTGTCAGTCGTGATTGGTTGGAGTGACGGGACCAACCTTCTTCAGCAGGCTTTAGGGGACTACCAGAAGATAGAAATAATGGTAAGACATCCTCTATAAAATGATCTGCCTTCATTCATAGCCTTTGAAGGAGATTTGGTGGTTGGAGTTCTCGAAGGACAATGGGATAGACTTCCTGGTGCTTGTAGGAGGTCACTGCTCTGTCCAGAGCCTTTGTGGGAAGAGTTTCTGAATTCATTGGGTCTTAGCCTTAGGATTAAGTTCTGAATGATGAGACATGTGGCCAGAGTCCATCCCAGTGCTCAGGTCTCTTTTCAGTTTCCATTAGAATCCTCCCAAGGCTCTCAGCGTATCTCTGCACCCAGTATGAACTAAAGACACTATTAGGCAATAAAAATAATCATAACTTACTAATGACTATCATAACCCTCTTGGCCAGTGCTTATATAGTCTATTAATCACAGCTAACTCCTCATAATGACATTGCAGTCATTGAATGGATATACACACAACAGTGCTCTAGAAAATTAGGACCATGGTGATATTGTCTTCTCAGTTGTGTTGAGTCTACACTAATGTCTATGTAACAAAATCCCCTAGTGGCACAGTTCCTAGAATACCTGCCTGTTGTAAACTGGTAACTGTGTGCCTAAATATAAGGCATGGGATTTTCCCCCTCACCCAAGTTCTTCATCAAAAGAGAAAATTGCATTATTTTGAAGCCTGCATTACCTTTTTAATTATGTGGTAGCTTCTCATGTACCTTATTCAGATTAACTTTTGTTGATCTTTGTATGTGTGTGCTTTGTGCTGTGTTAGGGATACTACAAAATGACACATTTGGCAATTTTATTAACAATCAGATGTGTTGTGTATATAGTGTGAGTCTTGGTTACTACGATCACCATGCTTGGAATTGTATAGACTAGTGTCCCCCCCCCCCCCCCGTTACTTTCTTTCAAAATTATTTTACCCATTTCTTTGCCTTTTCCTATAAATTTCAGAATAATGCTTTGAAATTGCACTAAATCAGTCTGCATTAAACCTGGGAGGAGCTGGCATCTTTACTGTGTTTCGTCTCCCATCTAATGAGCAGGCTATGCTTCCACATTTATTTAGATCTTTCTTGATTTTTTTTTTCAGCAACATTTTCTAGTTTTCTGCTCTGAGATCTGTGCATGTTAGACTTATACATGCTCCATTTATTTGGGAATTCTAAGTAGTATTCTAAATTATATGTTTAGATGATCATTTTGTATGTTAGTCTCATATCTTGCAATTTTGCCAAATGCAAATTAAACTAGAAGTTATAAAAACTGTAGATTATTTGTTATTTTCATAGAAAATTGTCACTGGCAAATGGGGACATTCTTTTCCTGATGTACAAATATCAGCGGGAATCCAATAATCAAGTACAACAGTAGGTGAGCTCCAGGCATGGTGATGTATGCTGGTAATCCCAGTATTTGGGAGGAGGAGACAGACAGGAGTTCAAGGTCATACTCTGCTACTAGGGAGTTGGAGGCTGGGCCTGGGCTACATGAGACCCTGTACAAAACAAAACAAAACAAAACAAAACAAAACAAACAAAACAAAAGAGTCTAGACTGTAAAAGCCAACAGAGCTGCTGAGCTGTTAGCTAGTTCAGCTATTGTTTTAGCCGGGCAGTGGTAGCCCACACTTTAGTCCCAGCACTTGGGAGGCAGAGGCAGGTGGATCTCTGTAAGTTTGAGGTCAGCCTGGTCTACAAAGTGAGTTCCAGGACAGCGAGAGCTGTTACACAGAGAAACCCTAACTCGAAAAAACCAACCAACCAACCAACCAACCAACCAACCAACCAACCAGATTCATCTCTTCTGGTTATAGGTTAGCACTCAGCACAGGTCTATCATCATTTCCCGCCTCCAACCCCCGCCCCCCAAGCCTCTCTAGCTCTGCGTCGGACGGCTTGGCTCCTCCAGGACACGCGGGGCGCTGTGGGTCCCTTGAGCCGCGGCGGCGCTCTTTCTCCGCCTCCTCGGTTGGGACTGAGGCTTTCGGGACGGCGGCGGGAAGATGGCGGCGCCCATGGACTCTGTGGAGTCCCCCGAGGGTGAAGGCAGCGCGGGGCGCAGGGCGTCCGGGGTGGAGTTGTCGGTCCCCTCGGACCCCGCGGCTCCCGCCCCGCTGTGCCCACACGGTGGGTCGGCGTCTGTGCTCAGCCTGGCCGGCTGGCGCCAATGGCGGGGGTTGGGCTGGATCCTCCGTGGGCTGTTTAGGACTTGTCTCTGGCAGGGAGGGCTTGTCTCGGTCCCTCTTCCTCACCTGGTGGATGCTTGAGTACCATCGGGTTTCAGGAAGTGTTTTCCACGGTATTTAAGAACCCCCTGGAGACGCCCTGACGGGTGGAGCGTTGGCTCCAGAGCTGTTAACACCTCTGCTTTGGGGAGCGGGGTAGGGAGTGAGCAGAAGGGAGAATGCACAGGACTGAAAGGTTCCCGTTGACAAGTCCTTAGGGGGATTTCATTTGTTGACTTGCTGGGGTTTTGCTTGTCTGTTTATTTTTAAGTTAGAATGAGAAAAGAAAGAAAGTTAAATCAACTTTCCCTCTTGGAGATCTGTAAATTGATTGCCCAACTGTAAAGCCCAGGTTGTCACTGAAAAGACACCCCCGGCCCGGTGTCGCCCTCCTCCCCACCCCTCCCCCAGTAATGGCAAACCGCGCAGTTCTCTGGGCTTCTCCCTTTGTTTTGTCCAGGTCTATTCCTTTAAGCCGGCTTTCATTATGGACCCAAGCTAGTGTCTTTAGTAACGTAGACAGCAAGCATTTTCTTTCTGGAGAGAGCAGTTTTTTAAAATTATTTCTAATATTCTAATGCATCAGTGCAACTGAAGAAAAGTTTATCACAGAATAGTGCATTGAATTATAAACTATGCATAATGCCTGAATATGTTTTATGCAAAATGACTTGGTGTAGACTACTGCTTGACACATTTTTAACCCCCTGCCTATTCTGGAACTAGGGCCCACTCTTCTGTTTGTTAAAGTGAGCCAAGGGAAGGAAGAAACACGGAAGTTTTATGCCTGCTCAGCCTGTAGAGATAGAAAAGACTGTAATTTTTTTCAATGGGAAGATGAAAAGGTATGATAACATTTTTGGCCAGTTTTATTCAGAGTGAACCAATAAAACATGCAGTTTAAACATTGTATAAAATGATATCTTTTCTTTATTTTAGTACACTGGTATTTACATTGTATTTTTAGTTGTATGTGTGTGTTTGTGTTCCTTTTTATGGGTATGTTCAAATGTGTAAAAGTGCCTGTGGATATCAGAAGAGGTCTTGGGATCCTCTAGAACTGGAGTTACAGGCAGTTGTGAATCTCCTGATGTGGGTGTTTTGAATAGACTTGGGTCTTAGGGAAGTATTTGATCTCAACTGCTGAGCCATCTCTCCAGCCCCAAGATAAATACTTTTTTTTTTCTTTTCTGCACGCTCAGGATAAATACCTTTTCAGAGGGATGAAAATCCCATGCTTTGGATTTTTTCCCCCTGGGGAATGGAGTTATTACTTAACTCTAAACTTTGATACTGTTGTGTTACTGTCTCAAAAGAAAATTAGTTTGAATAGTCAACCTCTGTGTTTTAACTTCAGCTTTATTATTTATTTAATTTAATTTAATTTAATTTAGGTTTTTGGAGACGGGGTTTCTCTGTTTAGCCCTGGCTGTCCTGGAACTCACTCTATAGACCAGGGTGGCCTCAGAACTCACAGAGATCCACCTGCCTCTGACGCCGGAGTGCTGGGATTAAAGGTGTGCGCCACCACCGACCAGCAACTTATTCTTTTTTTTTTTTTTCCGTGTCTCACTATATATCATTGGCTGTCCTGGAACTCACTCTGTAGACCAGGCTGGCCTCAAACTCACAGAGATCTGCCTGCCTCTGCCTTCCAAGTGCTGGGATAAAAGGCGTGAACCACTACTCCCAACAACTTCTACTTTTCTAACACGAATATTATAAAACAACAGTCATTTATTTCTCAAGAGCTCTGGGGACTGGGAAGTCCAAGATACAAAGGGGGTGGTGGTGTGTTCCACCCTCCTGATAGTAAATAAATAAATAAATGACTGAATGAGGTTTATTCTGTCTTTTAGTTGTCGGAAGCTAGACTTGCTGCCCGAGAAGCTCATAACCAAAGATGGCAGCCCCCTCTATCCCGCGCACAATGCATAGAAAGGTACTCGTGTGATGTTTTTTCTTTAGAATTTTGGCAGTAATGTTACCTTTTTTTTTCTGTTCCCTTAAGCTTACTTTCATTTGTTTATTTTAAACACAAGGGTTTCCATTTGAACCATTTGTATGTGTACAGTTCACTGTCTTTGATTACATTCATGATGTGTCCAACCATTGCTGCTGTTTCCTAGATGTTTTTATCCCGGCAAACAGAAATTCTGCCACCGTGAAGTAGTAACTCCTCATCCCACCAACCCCAAACCTTGGTGACCTCTTACCTACTTTTTGTTGCTATGAATTTGATTATTCTGGGTACATATGAGTGGAATAATATACTATTTGTTCTTGATATCTATGGTTTTTACATTTAGCATGTTTTCAAGGCACATCCACATTACAGCATATAACAAAGCTTTGTTTTTTAACTAATGTTTCATTGTATGTAGGAACCACATTCTGAAATCTCATCTCTCTGTTGATGGACATTGGGTTTGCTTGTACCTCTTGACTATTGTGAATAATGCCACAGTGAACACAGACATACAAAAATACGTGTTTTCACATCTTTCCCGTAGACACAGAGGAGGCTTTGCCTGGTCATATGTTAACTATTTAGTTCTTTTTGAGGAGCTACCCAACTTTTCTACGGTGGCTGAAAACAATTTAATGTCCCTGTCAGCAATGGATAGAGGTTACATTTACTTTTTTTTCCCCCCAGAGACAGGGTTTCTCTGTGTAGTCCTGGCTATCCTGGAACTTACTCTGTAGACTGGCTTCAAACTCACAGAGAGCCACCTGCCTCTGCTTCCTGAGTGCTGTGATGAAAAGTGCGCCACCACCATCTGGCTAACATTTACTTTTTCTGAGTGATACTAGAGGTCAAACACCACAGGTCTTGTGTATGATAGGCAAGAGCTGTAGCGGTAAATGACATCTTAGCCATGTTATTATGATTTTTAATGTGTGTGTGTGTGCTGTGTGGGCATACATGTGCACATTCTGCAGCATGCCCTTTGAGGTCACAGGATATCTTGAAGAGGTGTTCCTCTGCTTTTTTGAATTGGGGTCTGTCGTGTTCACAGCTGTGTGGACCGGGTTAGTCTGTCTGCAAGTTTCCAGGGACTCTGCTTCCCTCACCCCGCTCTTCCCATAGGGGCACTGTGAATGCCTGGGCATGTGGCACGGGTCCAGCTTTTATGTCAGGTCATCCTAGTAGTTGGGAAGTGGCGTGTTGTGGTTTTGATTTTTGTTTCCCGAATTAGTACTGATGTTGGTCATTATTTCATGTATATATTGGCATTTGTGATTTCTTTGGAGAATTATCTATTCAAGTACTTTTGTGTCCTCCTCTCTCTCTCTCTCTCTCTCTCTCTCTCTCTCTCTCTCTGTCTCTGTCTCTGTCTCTCTCTCTCTCTCTCTCTCTCTCTCTGTGTGTGTGTGTGTGTGTGTGAGTGTCCTCACACACACACACACACAGAAAGAGGGCCAGAAAAGGGCATTGGATTCCCTGGGACTGGGATTAGAGATGATTATAAGCCACCACGTTCATGCTGGAAACTGGACCCAGGTACACTGGAAGAGCAGAATCCTTTCTTAACACATGAGCCCTCTTTCCAGCCCCTAGCCCTTGTTTTTTTGTTTTTTTGGTTTTTTTTTTGTTTGTTTGTTTGTTTTGAGATAGACTCTTACTATATAGCTCTGGCTGGATTTGATTTCACAATCTGTGTGCTTCTGCCGCTCAAGTGCAGGATTATAGGCAAAAGCTGAAAACATTTTTTTTTTTTTTTGGTTTTTCGAGACAGGGTTTCTCTGCGTAGTTTTGCGCCTTTCCTGGAGCTCACTTGGTAGCCCAGGCTGGCCTCGAACTCACAGCGATCCCTCTGGCTCTGCCTCCCGAGTGCTGGGATTAAAGGCGTGCGCCACCACCGCCCGGCAGCTGAAAACATTTTACAACTGGCGTTATTAAGATGTTATTGGATGCATTGGAATTCATAGACTTATTTCCATAGGAAACCTGTGACAAGAATTCATTTCTGCCCTGACTCTTAGGCATAGTGCTCCATGTTCTGGGCAAAGCTATCCAGGAAGATTGACAGTTTACTGATGACAGATAGGTTTTCATTTATGGTACTTCCTTCTGCTACTCAGGATTCAGCATTCAGCACTGTGAAGCCTTATTCTGGCCAAGTAAAAAGGAGTCCTGTGGCCTGTTTAAAATAGCTGGGTGTGGTTGTGAATTCCTTTAATCCCAGCACTGGGAGGTAGGTGGTACTCTCTGTGAGTTTCAGGCTTGCCTGCTCTATGTAGGGAATTCCAGGCCAGCCAGGGCTAAGAAGGGAAATCCTGTCTTGAACAAAGTAAAGCAAACAAACCCAACTCAAACCGCAGTAAATGAATAAGGAAATAAAACATCTTGCCTGGGCTTCCTTAGACTTTTTTCTTTGTTTGGTTTTTCGAGACAGGGTTTCTCTATGTAGTTTTGGTGCCTGTCCTGGATCTTGCTCTGTAGACCAGGCTGACCTGGAACAAACGCCTGGCTCTGCCTCCCGAGTGCTGGGATTAAAGGTGTGCGCCACCACTGCCCCGGCTGCTTCCCAAGACTTTAAAGTTTGTGATAGAGGATGCTTTTATGTAGATAACTTGATTGCCCCTTTACTTCAGTACTTAACCAAAGAGGTGAAAAATGCTGAGAAGGGAGTGAGTATGAGTGAGCATTCGTATGAGGCTGGTGCTCTGCAAGATGGTGGTTTTTTGTTTTTTTGTTTTTTTCTGTTTTTTTTCGAGACAGGCTTTCTCTGTGTAGTTTTGCGCCTTTCCTGCATCTCGCTCTGTAGCCCAGGCTGTCTGCAAGATGTTTTACCTGAGGTGACATTCAGTCCTGCCAAGGTGGCCAACTTGGGTGGGAAAATGGGGGCTTGGAGCAATGAAGTAACTTGAAGTCCGTCCTGTTAGAATGACTGAACTGAATTGTGATTCATACTTTCTGCCTCTCTGATTCAAAGTATCAGTTTAGACATGGAAGCAAATAGTAATTAGTGACTGATAATGATTTACTGTATGCAGACAGGAGATAAAGATATGTCAGGATGTGATTATCATAACTGTAGGAAACAGATTATTGATGGTTTAGGAAATAGAAAAGCATGGCCTGTGCTTTCTGGCAGCAACCCATCCCTTTGACAGTCAGGGAGGATTTGCTGCTAGCTTTTTTTTTTTTTCCCTCTGCTAAGTGTAGGCGAGAGCGAAGTGAACCCTCCAAACTGTACAACTCCACGGGTAGAAATAGGACAGTCAGCAGGGTGGGGTCTGGAGCTGGTTGACCAGGACTGGATGCCGTTGCCCAAGGTAGTTGCCCAAGAGATGGTTCTGGTGGTTTAAGGAAGACTCCTCATAACCAGAAACCCGGCCTTTAGCCATATGTTGTTTACCCAATAACTATCCTGTTTTCCTGGCCAGAGTTTGTCTGTTTAGGACATTGTCACCAGCACAACCATTTTGGGGGACCACACTGGAATTGACACTAAAGTTTGCTTTTTTTATGGTGTTGTAGTCATAATGTGTCTTTAGTTTTATACTCTGCCATTTTTATCTGGTAAGCGTGTTTTCATATCACATAAGGATGTTAGTGACATGGTTAGATGCTAATATCTAGGTGATCCTTTTCTCTACATAATCAACTTGTAGCCTGGAAGTGGAGTTCTGTTCTCATCTCCATACTGCCAGAGAGTAGGAGTGATTTTTCACACATGCCTCATGTATTCAAGGCAAGCACGCACCATTTAACTGTGTTTCCAGACATGATAAAGGTTATTTTATTTTGGTTATTTGAGACAGGGTGTCTCTGTGTAACAGCCCTAACTGTCCTGGAACTTGCTTTGTAGACCAGGCTAGCCTCAAACTCACAGTGATCCACCTGCCTCTGCTTCTGAGTGCTGGGATTAAAGGATATTCTACCACACCTGACTGATAAAGAATTTTTTAAAATCTGTTTTTAGATTTATTTTATGTTTGTATTTTGCCTGCATGTATGTATGTTCACCATGTGTGTCCCTAATACCCAAGGAGGCCAAGAGAAAATATTAGATTCCTTGGAACTGGAGTTATGGATGGTTCTGAGCCATCATTTGGGTACTGGGAACCAAACCCTGGTCCTCTGTAACAGCAACAAGTGTCCTTAACCATTGAGCCATCTCTCCAGTTCATAATACATAATTAAAATATAAAATTGGCTAAAATATAAAGTATTGAATGTCCAAAAGGCTATTTGAGGGTGGGGACTGAGAGCATAACTTCATCTATTTTATGCTGCTCTCTCGAGAATATGTTTTGATAAAATTATCTTCAACATCTTAAACCATGTATGACCCATAACCTTGGGTTATATTGTCAGAAACATCAGTCCCTCTAATCATTTGTTCATACAGCAGGTATTTGTTAAAAGTTCAAAGAGAACCTAAGTGCTAACATTGGAGCCAATGTATGTGCGTATGCTTAAACCTGTATAGACACAAAGATGTAGAGTATGAAGAATGTGTTATGTAAGCTTCAGTTCACTTTGTTGAGATGACTTAGGTGCTCCAGAAAGTGAAGACATTACTACTGACCTGTGCATTAGCTGATCCGCACACTGTGAAGACATGACATCTAATCAAGTTTGGGAAATTAATAGAGGCTGAGTTGATTTCACTGCATTGCTTTCTAGTCATGTTCCCATGTTTTGTTATTTGCTGTGTGGAGTAAAAGTTCTAGGTAGGTCATTCTTCTAAGATTTACCTTAAGATAAATCGTGTTGAGATCTTGGCAATTTTAAAATCAAGCTTAGTGGATTACTTGTTTCCTTAATATGTCTTCATGTTGAGACTAGGAGTTCCTTTTTGTGTGTGAATGAACCTAAGGATGATATATTCTTGAGATTGTAATTGTTTTCTAATTTAGGTAATTTAATCATGTCAGCTCATCTGTAAATTAGCTTATTAAAGAACTATATTGCAAGCATAAATTGTATTTAAACTTGATACTTAGGATAAAAAGCAACCATGGTCTCAGTGTAAGTAGGAAGAGCTTCCTACTGGCTTTTTTTCGTTTTTAGATAAGGTCTTGGTATGTAGCCCAGGCCAGCCTTGAACTTGCAATCTTCCTGCCTCAACTCCCCAAGTGCTAGGCTTATAGGCATGGACCATGATTCCCAGCTGGCGCATTTTGTTTTGAAATTGTTCAAAAAGAATGATGGCAGTAAGATGAATAGATCTTTGTTACCCAGTTTTTGTTGTGGGCCTGGGAATGTTGCACAGATTTCTCGTTTATGGAATGGGATTTGATAAGCGTTTTTTTCTAATGTGGTCTTTGAATCATATTGTATTTCATAGATGCTCAGCTGACAGATTTACATTTTGTGCCTGAGATTTGCTTTTCCTTATAGTTTTCAGCTGCCTGTTATGCTTTAAAATGTGTTAATATTCTATTATATGGTGTGTTTCCATCCTTATTGTGACCTATGAAGTCTGAGGGGAAGATAAATTTGAATGTGGAGATCAGTGTTAATTTATGTGCATCCAGATAATTTTGCTTGGTTGATATTTCATTTGGTTATTTTTTTTCAGAACTCATTTAAACTTAGATTTTCAAGGTCTGCTGTTAGACAAATGCCATAAACATAATTTGTGTACTCCAGGAAAGGCAAATGGAACATCAAATGGAGATCAATAAAAATGACATTTCAAAATGCTAGCCTGCAATTTGTGAATCATGCTGAGCCATGCGGCAGAATGAAATTTCCTCTCCCTCAGGGCATGTGCAGTAAATAGGAGGCAGGAGCTGAGTAATCCTGAGAGCTTCCGTCTCCTGTTCCTTCATTCTCTCAAACTTCAAAAGCCTGTCTGAATGCTAAATTTAAAGCAGTATAGGTGAATGATGATGTTGTGGTCATGAGATATGAAATAGATGTAAGATCTGTTTATCTTCTGTCAAGAAAGGCTTAATGAGCTGGTGATGGAGGCCTCTGAAGAGTAGCTTGGGAGGCCTTAAAGGAAGGAAGTAATCAGGGTTCAGAGAGTAGTGTTCTTTCCTCCCTTTGATATTTGTTACTCTAGTTGGGCGAATGGTCCTGTCTGCCCACTATTGCTTTCTGTATTAGGTGCTTTTCTATTGTTGGGATAAAACATCATGACCAAGGCAACTTTATAAAAGAAAGCATTTAAGTGGGTTTATGTTTCAGAGAGTTGGAGTCCTTGATGGTGGACCCAAGAGATGGTAGCAGGAACTGTGGAGAGTTCACATCTTGAACCACAGTTCACATCTTAAACCATAGCAGGAAGTCGAGAGCACCAACTGGCATGAGTCTTGAAACCTCAGAGCCGGCCCCAGTGACATAGTTCCTCCAGCAAGGCCACATAAGGCTTCCAACTGGGTACTGCTAAGCATTTTGATTGCCCAGTAGTGGGTTCCTCCGCCAATGCAGTAAGCCAAATCGAGCTGAATTAAAAGGAAAAGGACCAGGTTTAACTTGAGCAAAGCACTCCTGAGTGATCTTGGGGGAAGGGAGGAGGAGAAATCATGTGGCAGGTCTATGGACTGGAGCTTAAATACCCCGTAGGCGTGGTTTTGAGCAGCTCTGGGGGAGGAGCCGCAACTTGGTGGGCTTTCTGATGGGGTAGGGTTTGGAGAGGGCGGAGGGGGGCTGAGGCAGAGCTTCCAACAGAACATCTCAATCTTGGATGCATGGGCACTGGTCCAAGTGTGGCTACTTCCTGTTGGCATAGGATGATGTGGGGACAGGGAGTCAGGAGTCAGTGGGCTCACGCTCAGCGGGAGGTGTGGGAGAAGAAGCATTCGGTTAACTGCCACCCTCCAGACCTCAAGGATCTGTCTGTTGAAGAAGTGGAGAAGGCAAGTTAGTAGGAGGAAAAATAAGTTGTTATCACCGGCCATATGAATGGGACTGGCCATGGGGAGAGTGGAGGTTGCCAGTAAGAATGGAACGGAGCTGGGCCCTGGTTATGCTGACAAAGATGAATGGGCAAGGCAGAAGAGCAGATAGGCCCCTCATTGGGACAGTTCGGAAAACCGGAGGGTGGAGGGTCCCAGTCGCTAGACAGACTATCTATCCTGGATAGGTGCCCGCTTGAGAGAGGTGGTCCCAGCACTGATGTTCCAGGAGCTTGGGGGGATAGCACATGAAATCGGGGGATGATGTGTTCCATCACAACTGCTGCCTCCATCCATCCTGTAAAGGTGTCAACAGGAGCTAAGAGATAACAGAGCTTTTTATGAATGAGCATGTGGGTGAAGTCAACTTGCTAGCCCTGCCCCAAACTCCCCATCCTCTTGGGGCTCAAGATTCCCTCCTGACTCTGATACATGGTCTCCGCCAGGATGTAGACTGTCCAGTGCATCCTATCTGCGATGCACTACAAGCTCCTAGGTAAGCAGGGGGGGGGGGGGGGGCAGGGCCTACTGCTCGCTCACTTGTGACCTGGCCAACTTCAGTCTAAGCGCCTCTGGCACTGGAAATAAGTCACTTGTGTTTCGTTGTCACGGTGAAGCAGCCCATTTTTGTCTTGCTTTCACAGTCTGCATGTTCTGGGTTTGGTGTCTACTTTTGCTTCTCTCTTATTTTCTTTATATTATAGTTTGTGTTTTCTCCCTTTTAGGGTGGTGGTGGTGTTTCTTTTATATTTTTCTATCACCTTTGAAACTTGCCTGTATGATATGTGTGTGTAAGTATAGGTGCACGTGGCCACAGCACAGGTGTGGAGGTCAGAGGACAATTTGGGGGGGTTGGTCCTCCTTGTCCACTGTGGTTTTGTGAGTCCTGGGGATTGAACTCAAGTCATCAGGCTTTTGTGGCAAGTGCTTTACCTGGTAAGTCATGTTGCTAGCCCTCCTTTGTGCCGTTCTGTGCCATGCTAATCCTTTCTCTGACCTTTATCCGTGTAAAATGAGAAAAGACCGTCTGTTTCTTCCTTGTGTTTTATCACTGTCATTTTAGGTGAATTTTTTCCCCTTTAGATTACTTTTGATGCTTCTGAGTCTGTCTTAGCGTTCTTGAGCTTGACTCTTTAGTTTCAGGCTATATGTGGGTCTATGTGCTACTCCATAGCAAAAGCTCTGCACCCCAACTGCCCCCTCCCCCCGCATTGCGTTGTGCTGCCGCTGTCGTCCTCACCTTTGTTCGGACTCTGTGACTGGCTTCAGTGCCCAGAACAGCCCTTTGGCCAGACTTGTTTACGTATCGATTTGGCTGAAAGTCAAAGCAGTTTCCATCTTGAAGCGAAAGTCTTTTATTTAAAAGTTTTGTATAAGAATCTGTGTGTAGCTACTCCGTGATTCCATTTATGTGACATGTCTCGAGTAGGCAAATCCCTGGAGACTAGAAGTGAAGTCGTGGTGGCCAAGGCTGGAGGGTGGGGTAATGGGGAGCACCTGCCAATGGGGTGTGGTTTCTTTTCGTGGGGATGAAAATGACCTGGAATTAGGCTATGGCAATGGAGCATGACTTCATAAATACCCTACCCACCATTGACTTGCACACAGCAACTGGGGAATTGTGCAGCCTGCGGATTCCATCTCAGTTTGAAAGAGCTGTCGGAGGCAGTGGAAGCAGTAGTCCTGAAGCTTCGAGAAGAACTGCCCTTGCCCAGAGTAGCTGCAGCCGGCTCTTGTGGGTGATTTCTTTTAGAATTAGCCTCCCTCCCTTTCCTTCTTTTTGTGTACCGTAAGGCACACAAGGTTGGCTGTTCCCTTTTATGGAATTAAGATCGATATTAGCTAGCCTATGTGAAAATCTCTCTCAGCCTTTCAGCTGGTGGTTTTTAGCAGTAATTGGTGACTGTTGCCCAGAGCTTAGGAAGGGTCTGATCACTGCTTAATGCATAGTGAGTGCTGTGGAAGCACCCACTGGGGGCAGCCTCATTGGTATGTGTTTGATTCTTCCCCTCCTGTTCTTTTTGCTTTGTTTATTTATTTTTGGCTGCACTGGAGACCAACCTGGTGGCCTTGTAGTCTGGAACAACAGTACAGTTGACTTTCTACTATAGCTTTTGCTCTATGACCTGGATAAATTTGCTTACCAGTTCAGCAGCCTTTCTGAAGCTTTTCTTAGGACTTTATACATCTATGACAATGCTGACCATGATTAAAGAAATTTTAATACTCCCTGTCCCATCCATTATTTTGTCTAATTAGGTTGGCTAGAAACTCTAGCAGATGAAATCTAAGAATAGCTTGCTTCAAGCTTAGGGGGAAGGCAGCTAGTCTTTCCTCAGTAAGATGTCAGCCTTGAGGTTTCCTTTATAAGGTTGTGGGAGTGGATCCCTTCTTTTCATTTTTGAAAGGGATCTGCCTCTTTGCTGCTCCCCCACGCTCTGTTCCCTCCAGTCAGTGTTTTGAGTTGTACAGTATCTGGAAACTTATTTTGCATGTTCTGTCAGGTTTTGAGGGTCAGAATGGTAAGTCTGGACTCAGTGAGTCCACCCCTGGATGGAGAGGCAGTATGGTGATTCAGCATCAGGGCTGCTAAAGTCCTGCTAGTCTTCCCACTGGCCATCTGGGCCCTGGGGCCCTTCCTTGCTGACTGACTGTGTGTCACTGTGGAGTTTCCTCATCTCCTCCTCTCTTTCTTCTTTGCAGTCATGAATAAAGCTGTCAGTGGAGCACTTACCATGGGGCTGAAGACATTTCAGTTGTAGGCAGCCAGCTGATTTCCTGTGTACCCGTTTAGAATATTTGTCACTGCCTGGGGCCTTTGAAGTGAAACTGCTTAGAAAAAGTTCTAATGTGCTCAGGATTCCTCTTTTACAGCTTCTGCCCTGCGGCTCCAACGTTGGTTGACTGAACCTGTGGACCACAGGGCTCCTGGAGCACAGCCGTGTGCCATGCTTGCGTTCACACACGCATGCTCCTGTCTGTCCTTAACGGCTCATTCTTTGTCCTTCTGTATTCTTACTCTGATTTTGTAACTGGTGTCACATGTATAAAAACTATCAGCTTTTAAGACATAATGACTGTGTTTTCTTCAGTAATCTTTAATACATTGAAAAACAAAAAGAAATTGAGATATAGTAACTCTTAAACAGATTTGAAAGCAAACAAATGGGGTATCCAATACTGACCCTGTTTGTGATTTTTGAGACTGTTTCACTGTTTGGTCCAGGCTGGCCTGGGACTCATGATCTTCCTGCTTCAGTTTATGGTGCTAGGGTTGCAGACATGTGTGCCACACCTGTCCGGAATAGTCCTTTGAAAGGCTCTGGGTCCTGCCTTGCCGGCTTGGGGAGGGACTGCTGACTGCCTGTGTCAGTACTGCTAAGAGCAGAGAGCTCGGTCGGAACATCTTTCCTTTTAGGAGGTAATTTTTCCTGCTAAATATGTCATAAGAACTTGAAGAATGATTTTGATTTCTCATTTTAAAATGACTGCCAACTGAGCCAGACTGTTTAACATGTCAAAGTTAGAGCACATGGATTTGTCAATAAATTTAAATGTGCTAGTAGTTGCCATTACTACTAAATTGTTTGAGTAATATATTATATTCACATTTTAAATGGATATTGATCTTCATTCAGTGACTAAATTGGAGCATCTCAATTCTTATGAAATTGCTGACTCTTTTCCACTTTGTAGGTATACAGCCAGACATAAATTCTAGCCAACATTCCATAGATCCTTTTTCTTATTTTTGCTTCTTTATGCAATACTCTTTGGGAAGTAAGAATACTTTGTGAAAACTAAAAATAGCAAAGTACATTGTCTTTTTTTTTTTTTTTTTTGGAGACAGGGTTTCTCTGTGTAGTTTTGGGGTGCCTGTCCTGGATCTTGCTCTGTAGATCAGGCTGGCCTTGAACTCACAGAGATCCACCTGGCTCTGCCTCCGAGTACTGGGATTAAAGGTGTGTGCTGCCGCCGCCGCCGCCGCCGCCGCCGCCGCCGCCCCCCCACCCCCCCCACCCCCGGCCCAAAGGACATTGTCTTAAAAAACAAAACAAAGTTAACACACTCCCCGTGTCCTCTGTTGTGTCTTGAAGGTACCTGAGTTTTATTCAGTTGCCCTTGACTCAAAGAAAGTTCTGTCGAAGTTGCCAGCAATTGCTGTTACCTGTGGATTGGGGGGAGCACGGTGAGCACCAGCTGTTGTCCGACATCTCCATCACCCAGCTCCGAAGGCCCAGTCAGCTGCTCTACCCACTGGAGAACAAGAAGACGCATGCCCAGTACCTCTTTGCTGAGAGGAGCTGCCAGTTCCTGGCGGGCCTCCTCGCCACCCTCGGCTTCAGAAGAGTACTCTGTGTTGGAACACCCAGGTCCGGTCCACTTTCAAAAGTTCTCCTCTCAGCACGACTCTATGCGTACAAACATTTGTACGAAGCAGTTCGGTACTGTGTGCAGAGTGAGGTACTGTGTGCAGAGTGAGGCGTGAAGCTCTGGATGTGAGAGGAAGTGGAAAGCGTGGCCTCTCAAAGAGTTTGCAGCCTGTATCCCATGTGAGGGAAGCCTTCATGTAGGGTGGATGCTTTCTGATCTTAGATTGAAATTTTTTATGTTAGATTTCTCTGTTAAATTCTGCCCTTTAAAGAATATCTGCAGAACTCACCGGGGCCAGATTCTCTGCAGTGTTTCATTGAAATGTCTGAGATGGGGGAAGAACAGCAATGGTTTTGTTTGCTGATTGTCTGTGGCATTTGTAGTTTCTGATTAAATTTGCTTTCATTGCTTGCTTCAGGCTACACGAGCAGATCAGACTGGCAGCACCAGGTGAGAAGTCCAACACGAAAAGCCTTTTATTGGATATTGATTTTCGGTAGGTTTATAATATAGTATTTCTTCTTTATTGTCTCATTCTTTGTGTTTTTCTCTCCTTAACTCTTCATAACCTGTCACACTCTTTAACTACATTCAGTAGTCGTAGGTTGGGAACACCTTGTTGGTCATGTAACACCAACACTCAACCTTTGGGATCTCAAAACAGCTGGCAGTTGATTTCTCTTTTTCCTACTGTGCGTCACAGATGCTCCTCTGAATGTGTCTCCTTGTATGTGACTTAGAGATGAGTCCTCCAAAATTCAGTCCTTTCTAATGTCCTGATCCTTCCAGGTAAACCGAACTGCCTCCTTTGTGGTCAGATTGTTGGGACTTTGTTTCTGCTTCAGATCTGCTCATGTGATAAGAGGTTTTAAAAACACAGTCTTACCAGATGATGTGCACACTGCTTCCCAGATGCAGCCGGAAGTGGAGGGAGTGCTGACTTGGAATAGGCAGGCCTTGGGCTGAGAGTTAGGAAGCAGGTATGTTCGTGGGAGATAGCGGTGTGAGGGAACCGGATGGCACATCTCCTCTTGGGATGACAGCCAGTGCTGACTTGGAGTGTAACTGGTACAAGCGCCCCTCCACTGCCTGAGTGTGCAGAGTTGAGTGTTCCTCTTAGTTTCTGTACTGCTTTCAGTGCCACCTCATAGAGACCTTATGAGACAGTTATTCTTGGAAGTGTTTACATATGGTTGAATATAGTAAAGGGATCAGACGTTGTCTTTCATTTAGATATGATAGTGTCTGTTTGATCAGTGCTACAATATTTGTTAGAATATGTGACAATAAATATGAAAATAAGGCAGGTTTGGAAAAATGATTTTGTATGTGTAAGTGTTTTACCTGAATGTAATCTAGACACCACATGTGTGCCTGGTACCTGTGGACGTGAGAAAAGGGCATCGGATCCTGGAGTTAAGGATGGCTGTGAGCCACCATGTGGATGCTGGGACCTGAACTTGGGTCCTCTGTGAGAGCAACAAGTGCTCTTAAACACTGATAATCTGCGCAGCCCCAAAGCAGGGACTTTTTAAAATTTTATTTTTATTTCATGTGCATTGGTGTTTTGTCTACATGTATGTCTGTGTGAGGATGTCTGATCCTCTGGAACTGGAGTTACAGACAGTTGTGAGCTGTCACGTGGGTTCTGGGAATTGAACTCAGGTCCTCTGGTAGAGCAGCCAGTGCTCTTAACCACGGAGCTATCCCCCCCCCCCCCCCCGCAAGCAGATTCTTAAAGTGTAAAATGTCACATGAAACAGCAGGGCTTTGGGGCTGGGAAGATGGCGCAGGGTTAAGGAGGGGGAATGGGGGAGGCGCGCGTGCCCGAGGACCTGAGTTCAGGTAAACCATGTGTGTGACAGAATGAACTCTGTACCCCGGCTCTGTGAAGCTCTGTGATGAGAGCATCGCTTGGGCTTGCTGACCAGCCAGGCTCCCCGAAAAGGTGAGCTCCAGATTCAGGAGGAAAGCCTTTCTCCAGAAAGGAAGTGGAGAAACGACTGAGGAAGATGGCCAACGTTAACCCCTGACTTCCTCGTATGCCCACATACCTGCCACCTCCAAAAGCACAGATTGTGTGGGGTATTTTTCTTTATACTTCCAAGTCAACTTTATACTGTCTGCAGCGGTTCCTGGTTCTTCATGCCACTCTCTTAGCCATAGGGACAGGGCTGGCTCATTAACCACTTACCCCTTGTTGACAGAACTTGTCTGTGTTTAACAGGAGCGGACCTTCCCAAAGTCGTAATACAGATTTCTTTTATAAAGATTTATTTAAAATTATGTGTATGTGTCTGTGTGTGGGAATGTGCATGTGAGTGTAGGTGCCTTCAGAGGCCCAAAGAGGGCATCATCAGATTCTCAGAGTTGGAGTCGTAGGTGGTTGTGAACCACCTGATGTGGGTGCTGGGAACTGAATTTGGGTCTTTTGTAAGAGCAATATGTGCTCAGAACTGCTGATCCATCTCTCCTCGACTATATTTTTAAATTGGGATGTAATTATTATCATTTACCATTTTGAGATGTGTGTCTCACTGGTTTCCAGTGAGTGGTCAGTATGTTGTGCAGACATGTCACTGTCTACTCCCAGAACATTTTATCTGTTTCTTTATTTGGGGCACAGGGTCTCATCTAGTCCACTCTGCCTTGAGTGCCTGGCCTTAAACTCCTGATCTACCTCTCAGGTGCTGGGATCACGGGTGTAATCCACTGTGCTTGTGTGGGAGCATTCCCATCACACAGAAAAGAAACCTCGTGGTCACCTCCTGACAGCTTCCTTCTGGCTCCATGGGTTTGCCTGTTCTGGACATTTTATACGGATGGACCCATTCAGTATGCGACTTTGTGTCTGGCTTCTTTTAGTTAGCACCATCTTCGAAAGGCTTATACATACAGTATACAAGAGCATTGCCTTTCTTTCTGTGATTGTTTAATAGCCACTGTATAGAGACATCAATTTCTCTTTTAAAATTCTGTATTCCATTCTTTCCTACAGTGGCAGTCACTATAAATGCATTGTTTTATATGTAGAAGTTTAACCTTTTTTTTTTTTTTTTATCATGTAGCAAAGTATTTCTTGAGTTCTTAGGATGTGTCCAGTACTGTATAATTCATTCCTCATAATAGCCCTAGACAGTAGGTGGTGCCGTCGTCCTCATCTTCCAGGTGAAAAAACGGGCCTACAAAGAAGCCAGTGACCAAGCCAGAACTCAAAGCCAGGCATTCTCAACTGCAAGTGGAAATCCTTGTCCTCTGAATTGTAGATAAGCCCTTTCTCCTTTCCAGCCTTCCCTCTCCGTTCCTTCTCCTGTCGTGCCGTGTTCCATGAAGGTTTTCGTGTGAACCGGTAACTTTTGCCAAGTTCATTTCGTATTTTTTAGACTAAGGCACTCTGACTGGTTGCGAGCACTGTGTTGGTGTCTCGGCATCTGTTGATATGAAAGCGTTTCTTCCTTCATGTTGCTGAAGTCCAGGCCTCCTCCAGCTTTTGTTCCAGTCTGGGCCTCACACTGTGTTGTTAGACTCCATCTCTCTGTGGGGCCTTTTATCACCAGGTGCTGTCCTTTAGCCTCCTTCGCACTGCTGGGGCACTTGGGTGGCAGCAGTGTTCCACTCACTTTGGCCCTGCTGCCCCAACAGAAGGAAGAGGTGGTCTTTCCTGAGAGCCTTGGTGGCAGAACACCCAAGAGTGCTCTGATTAGCTTGCTGGAGCCACGTGCCACTTCCCGTTCTCGAAGCCAGCACTGCGGGCAGCGCTGACCGGGCAGATGGACCATGCTCTGTACAGGACGGAAAGGGGACGGACGGAAAGGGGGACGGACGGAAAAGGGGACGGACGGAAAAGGGGACGGACGGAAAGGGGACGGACGGAAAAGGGGACGGACGGACGGAAAGGGGACGGACGGAAAGGGGAGATGGGTGCACCTCCGTGAGACAAAGCTGGTGCCTGCCCCCGAAGCAGTCAAGACAGAGGCAGTGGGCTTCCTTCTGGGCTGGTTTTCCCTCAGCAGGAATCAGTAGCAGGGACCTCCGTGAGTTCACACAGTTTCCATGACTCTGACTTCAAGAGGAACTGTGGACGACTCAGGCAGAGAGGAGCCGGAGAAACCACACTCTGTCACCTCAGGAGCTTCTCAGAGGGCAAGGATCTCAGGTTTCTTTTGTAAAGGAAAGTGGTTGTAGATTCGGCTACCCCAAATCCAGATTTTCACTTTTCCAATCTTTTAACATTTTTTTAAACATTTAAAAATAAAATAGGTCCACAACAGTGTTTTTTTCATTTGCTGTATTTCAGGCATGTTTCTTTTTAATTGAGATGTATTTCACACATACAAAACAATTCTCTCAGGTATGCTCATAAGATTGTGGCACCACATCTCTCTCTGTCTTTGAAAAGAAATACTCTCCCAGTGAGCATTCATTCCTTGCCCCAGCCTTTGGCCACCACTCTGCCTTCTTTATGGGTATCTCTGTACACAGGGTCATAGAGTAGGCAGTCTTTCATGGTCCATCCATGTGGGAGCATGTACCAGGACACCTCTTTTACATGGATGAGTAATATCCCAATGTGTGGATGATGCATGTTTTATTTATACTGTATTTTCCCCCCCCAATGGCCTGATTGGCTTGCTTCCCAATATCCCCCAGTTGTGGGGTAGTAGAACCTTTAGGGTTAGTTGGGACCTAATGGGAGGCCCTCGGTGGGGGGGTGTGCACTTGGAAGGTAGTTCTCCTAGGTCACATTGGTAGTTCCCACAACACAAACGTTGATAGCCAGGCCTGATGGCTCATGCCTGTAATCCTACCACTTAGGAGGCTGAATCAGGAGGATTGTCACAAGTTCAGGGCACTCTGGTTTCCTGTTGCCCCATGAGCGGCCTGTTAAGGCTCTACAAGTACCTCAACAGCAGTGTTTTCTGTTGTGGGCTATAGATAGCGGGGGCTGAGTGATGTGAAGTTAACATTTGCTAAGATGGTTTCTCTACGCTCTAATTTTAGCGTGAAAGATGTGAGACTCTATTTGGCAAACTATTATCCAAATAAAGTTAGAGCAAAAAATGAATTTCTTAGGTTCATTTATGAAGTAATTTTATTCAGCTCTTGATTACATTTCCTGTGGAAGAGCGTGCTTCACACTTGGTGACTGACTCTCATTTAAAGAGAATGAATGGCCAAATTAAGCCGATGTCCTTTTGAGCAGTTTTCAAGTGCATGCTTTTCTGATTGGTTTTGTTTGCCTTGTTCACTGGAGAGAATAATTCTTTGTGGCCAATTTCATTTTAAGAGGGCAATGTTGGGTGATTTTTTTATATCATTTAAAATATGAATAATTATGTTCCCTTGTTTATTTTTGATGGAAACTTAGAACTGAAATCTTGGCCTTTCCCCGCCTGGCTCTGCATACTGCTGCCCAGAATGCGTTGGACAGGTGTGCTGTGCTGGAGTTTATGTAAATCAAATCCTCTTTTTAATTTTTAAAAGTGACTCTGCCTTTGTGAAACAATGAACAAAAAGAAAGATAAATTAAAAGGATTGTATTTTCCTTTTTTAAAGGACAGAACTCCCTCAAATGAAGGTAGACCACATCTGGCAGTAGTAGGGTTGGTTAAACAATTAAAAAGTAGAGCACAGTGGTGTAGATGTATAATCCTATCACTTAGGAGCCTGAAGCAGGAGGACCACTGTGAGTTCAAGGCTAGCCTGGGCTACAGTGAGTTCCAGGCAGCCTGAGGAACAGAATGTCATCCTGTCTCAGAAGATGAAAATCAACAAACAAGCAAGCAAGGCCCTTGATGACACGGGAAGCTGTTTGTCTACTGATAGTAGTTGCCATCACCCCGCAGTTTGTGGTGTGTTCCTGAGGTGCCCGAGCCTTTATTTACTCCTTCAGTTCCCATTCATATTTTATAAACAGCAGATATGCCGACTGCATCTTAAATAACAGTAGGGAATGGTGAACAGCTTAACCATTAACAGAATGACTCCCTCTCCACAGGGCAAGCAGAAAGGGGTGTAGATTATGATCTGGGGAATAAAACCATGATTTTCTAGTACTGGTGGCATTAAGACACGTCTTTATAGCTAATATTTATTAGAGTAAATATACGCTTTAGTGTGTGCTCTGTATCATTGTCTTACTTGCTCTATGAAGTCCTAGGGAACTTATTTTTCCCATTTCATTGATGAAGAAACTGAGGCTCGGAAAGGTTGACTGATTTACTTCCTAAGGTTACATAGTACACAAGGGACCGAGAGCTTGAACCAGATCTTCTCACCACAGAGCCTGTGCTCTTACCACAGTATAAATCAGAAGAGGCTGGACCAGGGCCCCTGCCGTAAGGAACACTCACCCTGGTGGCAGTCCTTACACACAGTGAGGGACGTGCGGTACAAGCCATGCCACTACTGCGGTTTTCAAGGGGCTGTAGAAGTAAGGCTGCGTTCCTGATTTTTTATTTTTTTCCAGTTTTTCCAACAAGGATGGCGTGGTCCATATGTGAATTACTTATAATAAGGGAGAAAAAGTTCAAGATTTTTTCACGTTTCTGTGTGAAAAACTCCGGAAACAGCACTGAAGACAGCAAGGCCAGGTCCACAGATGAGGGGACAGGTAGTCGGCTGGGAAACCAAAGATTCGGTCTTCTACATAATTAAGTAAATATAAACTAAGCCGTTATGCAGTATGAGGTTTTCTTAGCCAATTAGTTAAAAAAAAATTATACAATCTCAATTCTCAAAGCTGGTACTCTGATTCATTTTTGATGGCATTTTTTTTTAAAGTAGTGATTTTAAAGTAGTGATTAGATAGAATAATTCATTCAGTAAATAAATATGCTTCTCTCCTGGCTCAAATTCAGCAAACACTAAATGCTCATACTTCTTTCAGTATTATATTGAGAAATATATTTTATCAAACTAATTTGCATTAGACAAGGAAAACTTTTACATCAAGTGCTTTTTTTTTTTTTTTTTTTAATCACAGGAGAAATAATAGCTGTTGAGCAGAAATGTTGACTTAAGATTTCCTTAACCATGAGGGACCGGAGAGATGGCTTAGAAGAACACAGACTGCTCTTGCAGAGGACCCACATCAAGCACCTCACAACACGTGTAATTCTCGATCCAGATGCTCGGCAGCCTCTGGCCTCTGCAGTCATCTTGCACTCATGTACACAAACCCCCATACAGACACATAGTTAAAAATGAAAATAAGATCTTAGGAAACTCTTAACCAGGAGAGACGTATTTTAATTGTGATCACACTGCAGACTTAAGTTGTATAATATGTCTAGCCCGTTTGTTTATGTGTGGTGTTCTGGTCCATGAGAATGTGTGTCGTTCGTTTGCTGCTTGTGTAGTTCAGAGTTGAACATAGGACTTTAGGAATATTAATTGGGCAAGTGCTCCGTCACTGAGGACCTCTGTTCTCAGCCCTTACGTTTTATTTGAGGTAATCTCAAGTTGCCCTTGAATTCACTCTGTGACTCAGGCTGGTTTTGAACATTCCATCCTCCTTCCTCAACCTCCCAAATAGCTGGGCTTGCAGGCCTGTACCACCAGCCTACTTGGGACCTGTATCTTCTGTATGATTCTTTGGTTTTGCCACTGGCCTACCTGGGAAAATAAATTCAATATGTACTGTTATAGATTCACTTAAGTTTTTGTAAAGTATTTCTTATTTAAAAACAAACAAACAAACAAAAGATGATGAAATTTATTTAATCAAGATGTGATTTTGTAGTTTAAAAATATAGTTTAGTGTTTGCTTATTTACTGTATTGTGTGCCTGAGCATGTCATTTGGTAATGAATTCTTTTACAGATACTCGCAATTTTACCTGGAAGATAGCTTTTGCCGCTATAATATGTTCAACCATCATTTCTTCGATGGAAAGGTAAGATTTATGACCATCATCTCTTTTTCCTGTTATTGTTGATTAACAAATTCAAGAGTACCTTTTTGTTGCTATTATTTTTTTAATCATTTCTTAGTGTAGTTTTCCTTTTTTTTCTTCTTGTTTTGTTTAGTGGTGCTGACATTAAATTTAGGGCCTCATGTGTGCTAGGCAAGTGCTCCACCACTGAGTCACGTCCGTCTCCTTCACTGGCTATTTACTGAGCAACTAGAAGGGAATCTTTGTTCCGGTTTCGTCGTTTCTCTTCAGGCAGCGTCTTAGTCTGCCTAGCCTGCCACTCATCACGTACAGTAGGTTAGCCTGGCCTCGGACTAAGGGAATCTTCCCGCCTCTGCCTTCTACGTGCTGGAATTATACTTGAGTGCTCCACACTTGGCGAGGCCCACAGGGCTCCATGTGTTCTGACTTCTCTTAACCTTCCCTGCCTCACCTGTCCTTGTCTTCAGCCTTGCTGTTTGGGTTCAGGATGCATGGCAGAGACTGTCAGCGAGTCCAGTGACCCCACCACAGGGCCTTTGCCCCTACTGGTCCCCTGGCTCCTTTGCTTTCCAGATTACTTCCTCCGGCCTCCCAGGAACCCCTAGCAGGCACGTTCTCCTTCGTTTTCTACCATACTGCAATTAAATGCACATTTCAGGCAGGGACTGTATGAGAACTCTATCTTTCTCTTGCTTTTCCATGAACCTAAAGTTATTTTAAAAAAATAATAAGTAAAAGCTGGTTATGCTGGCTCACACCTTTAATCCCAGCACTCAGGAGGCAGAGGCAGGCAGATCTCTGAATTTGAAGCCAACTTGGTCTACAGAGCAAGTTTCAGGTAGCCAAGGCTACAAACTAAACTAAAATAAATAAATAAATAAATTTAAACAAACTCTAACAAACAGGAAAGTTGTTTGGGGGAAAAAAGAGCAGCTTTCAAGGTGATATTTCTAACATCACTGAAGAGAAACAGCTCCTACTACCTACATGGCTGTTCCCAGCTGAAGCTCTCGTTAGTCCTTGAGTCAAATCCGTAACTAATCAACTAGTCACACCCAACAGGAGGTTGTTCAGAGGTGTTTGGAAATTATCAACGACAGTTTGAAGCATCCCTGGAGAGTATATTGTCAATCAGTCGTTTTAAAACTGGGACTCATGCTTTACTTTGTATTGCCCTCTGAGATATTAGCTCATGATGGAATGAAAACCGAACAGGGTGAAAACAGAGCTTTCAGGAAGTGAACACAAATACCAAGTTATTGGTTAGGGTTGAAACATGAGTCTTGTGTTGTAGTGAACATAGTTTTCTATTCAATGAGATCAATTTGCCATGGGATGTGTCTCAGCCATGAGAGCTGCCAAAACCAAGGATCTCGATGAACAGCATCGAGTGTTCCACTGTTTCCCAAAGGGTATCAGTAGGAATCTGCATCTGGGAATTGATTAGGTCCATGGAGAGGAGGATGAGAACTGAAGTCACCTAACAGTGGATGAGGCAGCATTTCTCAGCTAGGACAGTGGAGGGAAGGAGGCAGGGGGTGGACTCTGTAGCCGTGCCCAGATGGAAGTCAAGGCCAGCTTGCTCTGTGGACTGCTCTGAAGAGTATAAGGCAGGGTGAGGAGTGAGGCCCAGAAGCGCTGTATTGGTGTAGATGCAGGGGTACTGATGTGGGGTGGTTGGTGTAACCATTTGAAACTGGGGGGTAGGGAGGTGTGAGGTTAGGGTAATGCATAAGGAACTGGGTTTGCATCCTTGATGCTGCATTAGTGAGCTAAGGCTAAAGTTCCATATAACTTTAAACGCTTATGCTTTTTGAGTACTGAAGGGTGTTGATTTGCAAACTACTTCCAAGTCAGTAGACTGGCGATTCTATGATAGATGCATCTCTGTTAACTGCGCTCAAGGCAGAAACTGGTCAATCTCCTAGCTGTTGTTAGTTTGGCAGCTACTGGAAACGCCAGCAGCCTGGTGGGAAAGTGTGTTACTGGCAGAGTCTCCAGGACCAGATGGGTTTTGCCATTTGTAGGCTTCCTTTATTACCATGCATGCTCCAATATGTCTGCTGCTTACCTGGTACTCAGAAGTGTGTGCGTGCTTACGAAGCAGTTGTTAAGCTGAACTTGTGGCAACAGACAGGACAGACAGCCAAAACCACAGCCAGTGCCTCCTTGTGTCCTCGAGGCTCAGCACCGCCTCTGCTCCTGTTTGTTGAATTGAATGTGTAGGTTGTTTTCACGGGTGACGGCTTTCTCTCTTTTGGGTTACTAAATTTAGTTTTTTAATTTAACTATTTGAAATGTGTAGTTGTCTGATAGTGATGGTATTTGAATTTGCAATTTAAAAACCTGCTTATCGAGGAACCCAAAGATACAATCTGACGTTAAATGACTAAGAGAGACTTTGGATGTCACTGAGGGACTCTGCAGTGGCAGGGTGACTTGGTGACGTTTCCAGTCCTGAGAGAGACTAAGCGTAATGCATTCTCCCAGTAGGATAAAGGGCCGCTCTCTGTTCTAATTTAGAAATGGCGTTTTATTTGTTGCAGGCTGCCCTTGAAGTATGCAGGACATTCTTACAGGAAGAGGAAGGTGAAGGCGTGATTATGGTGACAGACCCTCCTTTTGGTGGCTTGGTTGAACCTCTGGCTATTACATTCAAGAAGTTAATTGCTATGTGGAAAGAAGGTCAAAGCCAAGGTATCTTTTTTTTAATTACTGCAAAATGAGCGTGTGTTTATGTGTCTGCATCCTGTCAATACTAGCCAAGCCCAGCACTGATGGAATATGCAGCTCTTGGGCTCTTTTGAAGAGCATGGTCATGGCAGACCTCATGATCATGGGACACTTCCTCTTCCCCTAGTCTTGTTTTTACAATGGCTTCTCGGTAACATGGCTGTAAGATTCTGGAGCATTGTGAAGCCCAACAGTAACTGCTGCCGTTTGTTTAAAAATGCTCAGTGAGGGCTGCTGTGTGCGGGTGCCGTTTAGATGCCGAGAATAGATAGTGGGCTCTGTTGCTGTGATCAAGTCCATGACCAAAAGCAACTTGGACAGGAAAGGGTTTATCTGCCTTACACATCCTGAATCACAGTCCAGTGAGGGAAGCCAAGGCAGGAACCTAGAGGCAGGAGCTGATACAGAGGCGGGTGCTCCCCACCCCCTGCACCCACCCCCTACCCCCATGGCTTGCTCAGCCTGCTTGCTTATACATCCCAGGACCGCTCGCCCAGGAGTGATACTGTCCACAACGATCTGGGCCTTCCCATATCAGTCATTAACCAGGAAAATACCCCACCGGCCAATCTCAGAGACATTTGCTCAACTGAGGTTCCCTCTTCCCAAATGACCTTAGCTTATACCAAGTCGGCAAAACAACTTAACCAGAACATTGTCCAACCTCAGGCCCAGAGCCTTGAATTTCACCATGATTTATGTGGAGGTTGGACACCCAGTAGGCTAGTGACAGTCCACAGTAACAGGACACACAGACCTCCAGCTCCGGAGGTGGGTTAATGAGTGGGGAAATGTCTCAGTTTGAAGTGCCTTGAGACTTCCAAGTGTTTCGTTCAGTTGTCCCGTCGTCAGTACATTCAGTTTTAGATGCAGCTGCTGCTGGCCTGTGAGCTGATAAGTTACACGAGTGTCGGGGGCATGTGGTCAGGCTTCTCCGCTAGCTGAGCTATGTTAGCAGTGTGCTTCAGGGACAGAATTTAGAGGAATTCTGAGAGCTCTAAAGGGGCACGCTGCCAGCAGTGGGGTGTCTAGAGAAGCAGAGATGTTAAAGATCATGTATTATTTGCTGCTCTTGCGATCACTGCTCAGAACAATAGTCTGTGCATTGCTTTGGATGTGTAATATTTCCATCACCTTTGGTTAAGGTCGGGGTAGAATGTACCGTTGTAAACATTCTCTTTCTGTGTGACTGACAGTTACTGAACAACTGAAATCCTACTGAAAACTACTTTTGTTTTTACAATCGATTGCTTGTTTTCTTTTATTTATCCATTTAACTTTGTTTTTTTTTTTTCTGTGTGATCCATTAGATGACAGTCAGAAAGAATTGCCCATTTTCTGGATTTTCCCCTATTTTTTCGAGTCACGGATTTGTCATTTTTTCCCAAGCTTCCACATGCTGGATTACCAGGTATAGTAACGCCCTGCCTTCGGGCATGGCTGGGGAATGGATGTGCTGCTGGAATATTCTGATAAGACTAACCTTTGATTTTAGTAAATTAAAGTGGTTTGAACTGTGTCAACAACTGAATTATACTGTGTATAGGTTAGTCCCTGGCTCCTAATGTCTGCAACTTCTAGGGTACTTGCTAAAAATACAAATTCTTGAGTATACACACTCGAAGCAAGACAAAACACCCTTGTCAGACAAAATCAGAGAATCAGAGCAGAAAGCCCTAAGAGAAAATCCTTTCTCAAGTGACCCAGGTGATTGCGGGGTGCAGCTGGGTGTTAGATCGGCCGATTGAGCAGCCCAAGCCCTGGGACCCTCAGTGGGAGCGTTGTTTTGCTCTGTTCAAGGCTACAGGAAAGTGAATCTCCGTTTCTGGTTGGTGGAAAGTCATGTGTCCTTCTGTGTGTCACTCAGGATGCTGAGAGCTCTAAAGGGAGGGGCACGCTGTCAGCAGTGGGGTGTCTAAAGAAGCAGAGATGGCTGTGTGAGTGTGCTGGCCCACCAAAGTGAGCATCCCTCCTGGTACTGCATAGATTAAATACAGGCCACGGCCCAGGTGGTTCCACTGTTCCCTCAACTTCTTTCTTTCCCTGGGTTCTAAAGTAACCTTGTCACCATTACTTGGTGTGGTCACCAAGTTAGTACTGCTTCTTCTTTTTTGCAAAGGCATTTTTCCTCTTGAGTTTCTGAATAATGGACTGACTAAAGCTTTTCAGCTATTAAATTGTAAACGTCTTTACCAGCTGGTGCAAGACGGCACTCGCTCTCGTCTGCCTCCTCTCAGAGCATCTGCCATCGTGGCGATGACGTGGAAGGGACGATAGTTACCCAGAGCATGGGGCTGCCGCAGACAGCAGTGGCACCGGGTTATTTTTCACCTCCTTTTCTTGGTTGTGAGTGCTAAGAAGTGGACGTTCCTGCCCGTTGGAAAAGACTTTGAGGACTGCTTCTCTGTTCTTAGAAGTTCGTGCTTTTAAAGGTGGCTACGTAGACTTGAATAATTTCTAGTCACTTCCTAACCGGCTGAGCTGTCGTTTCCTTCTCCCTTATGTTCCTTCTCTCTTTAAGTTCTATAAATGAAACTGCTGTAAGCGTTTCTAATGCATAGAGTTTTCCCATAGCTTCCCCAGTATAGATTTGGAAAACTGACTAGTTTCTCAGGTGTGATGGGCATGTCTGTGGCTGTTGAGCCATATTAACAGGGTCCTTTCCAAAAGTGGGTAGTGTAAGCCATTTCAGCCTTGACTTCTAGGTAAAATACAGCCTCCATCACGATTCCCTCCACAGCTGTGTGCCCTCCTTTTCAAGCTTGCAGGTTTTGTTCCTTGTTTGAGGGAGGGCTGCTTCTGGAATTGGCATTTGCAGTGCAGATTCAGCTGACTTAAACTATAACTGAGCTGGTTCCAGTCTCAGTGGCACCTGCTGCTGCCTTCAGAGGAAGTGGTGCCCTGGTGTGATGGTTGGCACACAGTAGGTGTCCCGTCTATTTCAAATGATTGAATGGAAAGAGCACAGACTCTAGCGTTGAGACGATCTGGGCCTGAGTCTTGGCTCAGCTGCTTAGCCTCTCTGTTCAGTGAAGATGTTGATGGTGAGAGCATTAGTACTGCTAATAGCTACGATAACAGGTATGTCTCCTGAAGTAATGTATGAGAGGGTGTGGCCAGTCTCTACACTTAGAGTGCAGGCTGCCGTTGTCAGCATGGTCATCCTTCGGGTAGTCAGCCTTCTTTTCGTTTTGTACGTCTGAGAACTTACGATTGGATAGCACAGGTCTCCTGGAAGGGGGTTGCATCTGTATACACAGAAATGGCAGGATTTGAAATGGTGATGGGGCAAAAGGAGGCAGCTCGTTTGGAACCTGGGGCTTATGCAGGGTCGCTTGGTTCAGCCTGGGAGGAGGGGACTGGACCTGCCTGGACTGAGTATATCAGGTCGATCTCAGTCCTCAGGGGAGTCTTTGCCCTGGAGGAGATTAGAAAGGGGGGTGGGCAGGGGGGAAGGGGAGGGGGGCGGGAGAGTGGAGAACAAGGGAATCCGTGGCTGATATGTAGAATTGAATTATATTGTAAAATAAAATTATTAAATTAAAAATAAAAAAAGGAGGCAGCTCTTCAACAGGGTAGGCAAAGGATGTCAGTGCAGACTGCCATTTATACGTCACCTCCTTAGCCTGCCTGTGTCGTTAGGAAAGGGCTTGGGGAATAGTGGACAGCCTAAGCTTCCTGGAAATAATTGTACAATTCACTGTGTTACTGAAAAAAATGTTCAGGGGCTGGAGAGATGGCTCAGAGGTTAAGAGCACTGACTGCTCTTGCAGAGGACCTGGGTTCAATTCCCAGCAACCACATGGTGCCCTCTTCTGACCTGCAGACATACATGCAGGCAGAACACTGTATACATAATAAATAAGTCTAAAAAAAAAAGTCTTAAAAAATAATTTTGCAAACATGCAAAGCAATGTTTTCCATAAAACAAAAGCCAACTGCTGAGAAGAACAATGAGAATCAGATCTGTACACCAAAACATAACATGCCTGAGGCCCCAGGTTCGATCCCCAGTACTGCAGACAAATCTAAATAAAAGGGAAACTGCACGTCTCCTGTCTTCCATTACAGATCTTCTCACATAGCTCCAACCCCTGCCCCAATCACCACCAAAGCCACAATAAGACTCCAAGCCACAACATAGTCAAAAAGTTAAACAAAACAGAATCACTGAATCTCTTTTTAGGGATAGGGAGGATGCTTTTCAGATAAGTGGCCGGTCCAAATGCTGCAAACCTTCATGAAACATAAATCATGTGGACTTCAATGATAAAGTAGTTCTCAGAAACCGAGAAACCTAACTGCAGCTTCATTAAGGCCGATTAGGAAGAAGGGGAATTCTGATCTAGAGCTACAACTCTGAGTCCCAGCACTGCCCATGGAGTGATGTGACCTGGGATGATCAGCTGCTCTTTCCCGATCCCTGTTTGCCTCACCTGTAAAGCCAGTGCCTGGAAGAGCAGACAGATGGCAGACAGGCCTCCCTCACAGCGCTGAGCCTGAGAATCCTTCAGTAGTGACTCCTTAGATTTGTTCAGAGAAAGCCAGGCTCACGTGGTGAACTAACAGGATCGATTAGTGATGTCTGTCACAGGTGAAGGGCTAGGAGCTGGGTCAGGGAGTGGCAGTGGTCATGTGGTTATCACATCCCGGTGAGATGCTTCCACATCTCAACCCTCCTGGAATGTTCTCTCGTGTCTCGTCATTTCTTATCATGGAGCACATCTTACATGTTGAAAGTAGAGCTGTTTGCTTTGTCAGAGCTCTCCTTTTTATAATCAGCCTGTGTAGGAAACCTTTTCCAGCTTATCTTTACAGTAGAAAAGATATTTGATAGGAATTTTGAGAAATTATTGAATATTAAAAGGTGTCAACTTGGGCATGCCTTTAATCCCAGCACTCGGGAGGCAGAGGCGGGTGGATCTCTGTGAGTTCAAGGCCAGCCTGGGGCTACAGAGTGAAACCCTGTCTTGAAAAAAAAAGAAAAGAAAAAAAGGGGGGTGGTGGCAACCAAATTCTTGAAACCCTGTGTATAATAAAGACTTAGTAGGTATTAAATAAGAAGGAGGATGAGGTCTGTGTGGGAATTTGAAATCGGGGTTCGAAGGCTGGGAGGTTATGACTACAGGACTGACTGCGGTGATGGGAGCCGGTTGGTGGAGCTGAGGCATGGTCTTGAGACCTTAGTGAAACTACACAGAGCACAGTCCTCGAGGAGTTGTGCAAATGCTAGTGTGGCCTGGCATCCCTCCTGGAGCATAGTCGGTACAGGATTAGTGCTCTAACACCTCAGTGTTCCATCTCACTACTTTCTGTCTCGTGTAGCCGAAGACATTTGCGTATGGCTCAAATTAAAAGTTGGGAATTGCAGAGATTTTGTGCTTTCCCTCATTTCTATACAGTACTTCATCACATTAATCAGTTCTGTGGGAGAAATTTTCTGTTTGAAAATGCCTCTCATCATCATTGTGAGTGAGATGTCAGGGATAATGATGGGAACATGGTGGATCAGCTCAGGCACTAGCGATAGGCAATTTGCAAAATTGTGTTTGCTTTACAGCACTTCCACGGGAGGTTTATTTGTGTGGATGAAGCTATGAAATATGGATGTATGTTAGAGGTACATTAATTTACTCTAGCAGCATGCGTTTTACATACCATATGTTTATAGTTAATTAGCACAACAAACCCGCATTTAAAAATAATAATAATCTCAATTAGGTTATGCAAAATCGAGCAATCAGCCACCTTCCTGACACATGCATTCTCTAGCTCCTTGGGAAACCATAAAGCAACTGCCCCCCTCCATCTGCTGTTGTAGTGCACAGAACATCCCACTCAGTAGAAGTCTTCCCACACTCTAACTCTCCAGCATTTGAAAGTTTTCACAAGATTCTCTGGGGAAGAATGGTTTTCCTTATGACACTCGTAAGTTTGCATGCAGGGTATCTTTTGTTGAATTTAATAAGGTACCACATATATTCAGGCCCACAAAGGAGTGCACTGGGGAAACATTATAAATTTAAATCCCCTTAAAAGAAAACTACTTAAACTACTATTTTAGGTTGATGTTTTAAGTAAAATCTATTCTTGTGTCTTGCCTCTAATAGGTAACATATATTCATAGGATTTTGAAAGTTGGAAAGAAACGTAGAGGTAACCTGGGCTGACTTCCCAATGTAATAATCGTCTCTGCTAAATTCATGACAAGCACTCATCGAGCTTCACTCCAATGCTTTCGGGGCGCAGAGTCCTACAGCCTTACAAGGCAACTCAATTTATTTAATAGCTCTAATCGTTAGAGAATTTTCTCATATTGAGATAAAATATGCTCCCCATTAACTTCTAACCATTGCTCCTGGTTCTATTCTCCGAGGCAATAAAGGATAAGTCTAATTTCTATTCCATATGATACCCCTTCAGTTATGAACTAGCTGTCAGTTCTTCCCAGTCTTTTCTGAGCAAACACCCCCAATTTGTTAAACTATAAATCCTATTCATTGCTATTATTTTCAGTAGAAATGAGCCGGTTTTATCAGTGTCTTTCTTAAAATGTGGGGACTGAATGCAGGGCTGCAAATGGGAGCTAACTCAGTCCTCGCTTATGGGGATGCTGTGCATATGCAGAGGCCTCCAAGCAGCCTACATGGACCACAGTCAGCATGACTGAGGACGGCCCCGCTGGCAGCCAGTCAGAAGCCCTGGGGGCGGGGGCTTCCCACATGCTCCTTGCCTCCCCTCATCTCATCTTCTTAGCGTTTGCTCACTGCTGAAGCTTGTTAGTGAGCCTCAGGGAGTGCATTTCCTTCTAAATGTGGTAACCCTGAGTTAAACCAGAGCTGCGGAGAGGCAAGCAGTCTACCTTCAGAAGCCTGACCCCTAACAGTTTGGTTGAAGTGTGGAGAATAAGTACCATTGGGTATTCTGCCCCAAATGGAATTTGTTTTGTCTTTTGCTAATTTTTTTAAAGATTTATTTATTTTTATGTATATAAGTACTCTATCTGCATGCAGGAGAGGGCATCAGATCCCATTACAGACAGTTGTGAGCTACCAGTGTCGTTGCTGGGAACTGAACTCAGGACCTCTGGAAAGAGCAACCAGTACTCTTAACCTCTGAGGCGTCTCTCCAACCTCTTTTTTTTTTTTTTTTAATATTTCAAAAAGCTTTATTTTTACTTGGTTCAAGACTTGGCTGGGGGGTGGGGAGGGGTACAGGGTGGTTACAAGCTGCCTACTGGCTTGAAAGGTTCAGGTGGAGGTCCTGAGTCTGGCTGGTGCTGCGCAGAGGAGAGAGCCCACTTGGAAGGGGAGGTCTCCTAGTCATGCTTGACAGGGAGCTGCTCAAAGAAATACCTGCCCAGACATGGCTGTGGCATGCCAGTCTGTGCTGGCTGTGGCCCAGCCAGTCCTACAGAGGTTGGTCAGGTGCTTGCCCATCTTCTCATCTCCTCCCAGGAAGTGGTTTTCCAACAAGTTACAAGGTGAGGGTCTGTGTGGGCGGAACCCAGGAAATGAAGACCCCAGGGGGCCTGGCACAGGTTCTTCTCCAGGGCCAAGGCAGCTTCCATGGCCTCCTGGGTTTTACCCCACTCATCTTGAGATGACTGCTGCACAGCCTGGAAAAGTGCACCTCCGTGATTGTTCTGCAACTTGAGGAGGTGCCCTCATGCTTCTCCTTGGCCAGTTTGGGAAGAAGTGGCCAACACCCTCCAGAGCCACATCATCCCGATCAAAATAGCCCAGAGAGAGGTAGGTGTAGGAGACCCGCAGGTACAAGTTGACCAGGCAGTTTACGGCAGCTTGCACTTTGGTGGGGTAATTCTGATGAATCTAGGAGGTCATGGCTGATCCGAAACATGGAGCTAACCACAAAGAGATGGTGCTGGCTGGTCCTAGGAGCCAAAGCAACTAGAGAGACTAAAAGGTTGCTAGAAGCTAAGAAAGAGGGAGTCCCCAGCTCTGTTCCATCCAAACGTTGTTGAAGCAAGACACAGATCTGTGGGACCTCCTAGGCTGTGCTCTAACTGGAACTTTACATGTAATTTTTTAAATGTATTCTTTTGAGACTCTCATATGATGTATTCAGGTCATAACCACTCCTGCGCTTTCCCTCTCTTACTCCCCCTGAACCCCTGAAGTGGGACATGAATATCGGCATCCTTAACCAGTCTCAGGAAACATCACGGAAGAAGGAGGGAAAAGAATGTAGGAGTCTGGGGATGGGGAGGAGTGCTGTGAAGGGCCGTTTGTCTGGCCATGACGTGCCCAAAGCATTCATGAGCCCACAGTAGTTATGATGAACTGTACCAGATCTGTCAGCATCCTGCCGTGGATGGGAGGGTGGCTTGTGAGGATCTATCCCTAGCTAGGAGCTGTTGACAACCCATGGCTGCTGGAAGACCGGGAGTCATTTTTCTTCTAGGGTGTAGTTGCTGGTAGGTTGTCCATGCTGAGTGATGACCTCATGTATGCACATGCAGATAGTTCTGATTGGTCTCTCTCTCTCTCTCTCTCTCTCTCTCTCTCTCTCTCTCTCTCTCTCTCTCTCTCTCTCTCTCTCTCTGTGTGTGTGTGTGTGTGTGTGTGTATGTGTGTGTGCGTGCGTGCCTGCATGCATGTGTGTGTGTGTGTGTGTGTATGCGTGCGTGCGTGCGTGCGTGCGTGCGTGCGTGCGTGTGTGTGTGTGTGTGTGTGTGTGTGTGTGTGTTTAAAGGACATGAAAGTAAGAGGAGGAAGCATTGGGGTGGGGTCAGGGGGAATGGAAAAGGGAGTTTCTCTTTGGGTAGGATATCATATGATCAAGATACATTGTATACATGTATGAATAATCTAGGGATACATTTTTAAAATGATTTAAAAAAAACTCCTGTCTCCCTGTCATGATTTCCTTCCATGTTTGTGCTTTGCTTATTAAAAGTTAGCTTGCAAACCTGGTCTGTTCCAGCTTCCTACGTGTATCCTTGTTTCTAATTAAAACAGTTCATTGCACCTCATGTGGGAGCTGGGATCCACCTGTCCTGAGATCCTGACCATCTCATGGTCTCCTTGGGGATGACCTAAAGCAGTGCTCCTCAAACTTGAGTGTGTGCAGAAGTCTTGCTAAAACCAACTGCTGGGCCCCACTCCCAAAGCCTCTGATATAGTAGGTGCTGGATTGAGTAAACATTTGCATTTGTAACAGGACCTGGGTAATGTTGGTGTTGCGCAAACACTGAGTATTACTGAGCTGAAGAAAAACAGATTTAGTAGCCAAATGGGTTCACAACAGACCCAAAGTCAAACTGAGAATGTGTGTGAGTAGCAGGCTGAAGGAGGACAGGGAATTTAGACCTGAGTAAACAATGCTGTGGGCCTCTCTGTTGGACACTCAGCTGAAATGACAAGTACGGGTGCTGGGGGGAGGTCAGTGTTTGTGGGGCGCCGAAGCACAGGTGGACTCCCTTCTCTCTTCCTCGACATCTTCCGCCTTGTGCCAGACTCTGGACTAAGTGTTGACCCTCAGAGCAACTCTTCAGGTCAGGATCTGTGACCTCCTTTTACAGTTTAAAAACATCCACAAGGTTGTTTAAGGTCATCTAACAAGGAAGTGACAGCCGTTGTCTGACCCCTGACCTCTGTTCCATCAGAAAGTGAGAGGACAGATGGCGAGTGGAAGGCCAGACTGAGGATGCACTTGACTTGGTGAATGACAAATGTCTTCCCAAGGAAGTGGACCATCTCAGTGACACCCACACACATCTCCAAAGACCTTGTTTTTAGCATCAGAAATAAAGCTAATTACAAAACAGACTTTCTTAGGAAGCCTTTTAGGTCAAGTTCGAGTCATTCCCATGATCCACCAACATGAATGTGTCATAACCCCTTACCCTTGTTGTGATGAGATGCCCCTGCTGTGGAGGCATCTCGAGGTTGGCTGTGAGTGGTCTTGCTCTTAGGAGTTTCCTGTTCACTACTTGCTTCAGCCTGTATCTTAGCATCAAGTTGTTTGTCTATTGGTTAAAGGAGCTTAGAGAACGTTGACTCATTTGAGTGAATTTTCTCTTTACTTTCTAGGTAGATTATGATAATCACACACTTTACAAACATGGAAAGACAGGTCGCAAACAATCTCCTGTGAGGATTTTCACCAACATTCCCCCCAACAAAATCATCCTCCCTACAGAAGAAGGGTACAGGTGAGACCCCTCTGAGCTTCACGGGCCATCTGAAAATGCAGTTATGTGTACCGGACAGTAAAATGCTTTCAGTATTGAATCAGGTGGTTCTTGTATTGCTCTTAGATTTGGTTCATAATTTCACATTGAATTGAATTCTGATTACCTCCAATTTTTGAAGCAAGTACCTTGTTTGCTTTTGTCTGTTCTGTGAATCTCAAATGAATACATGCAACTCATTTCTCTGTTTCTGTCTCTAGATTTTGCTCCCTCTGTCAGAGATATGTTTCTCTTGAGAATCAGCACTGTATGCATTGTAATTCTTGCACATCCAAGGTATGGTCCTCTTATGTAATACATTTTTATTTAAATGTTGGTTATGTTAGTTGATAGTTTTATTTCTCTTAAAATGTTTTGTTGCCTGGCAGTGGTAGCACATGCCTTTGATCCCAGCACTTGGGAAGCAGAGGCAGGTGGATCTCTGTGAGTTCAAGGCCAGCCTGGTATACAGAGTGAGTTCCAGGATAGCAAAGTTGTTATACAGAGAAACCCTGTCTGAAAAAACAAAAACAAAACAAAAAAATAGGTTTTGTTAATGCTTGAATTTATATGTATTATCACCTTCTAAATCTTAATATAGTAGTACCTTATTTCTGATTATAAATTTAATAAGCTTAAAAAAATCTCGAGTGTGGAAGGTGCATATGTGTAGGCACATGTGTGCACAGCATTCATGTGGAGGTCAGAGGACTACTTCCAGGATGTGGGTCTCTCCTTCTACCAGGTGAGTCCTGTGAATCAAATTCAGGGCTTGGTGATTAATGTCTTTGCTACTGAGCCATCTCTCCAACCCGAAAACAGGCTTTTAAAAGTACTTAATTTCTTTCATCATTGTAAATAGCTATTTCAATCATTTTCATATGGTACTTACCAAGAGTGTTTCAAATAAGGCACTAAGTGCTGAATTTATATGTCTGTTAAGGGTAAAATTATGATGTTTCAAATCAGGCATTGGACCATTAGATACCATTGCTGTTCTGATGAAGTAATGATTAGTAACATGTACTGTGCACTTTTTATGTGCTAGGCTTGTTGGTAAGAGCTTTGCATGGGTTCACACATTTAGTCCTCTAAGTAGCCCCCGAGAGATAGGGGTGGTCACTCTCTGCTCTTTTACAGCTGCTGCAGAACAAGAGACGACCCATCTCCTGTTTGTGGGTCTCCTGTTTGTGGGTTTAGCTCCTGTGTTGTTCTCAAGAGCCTTTGCTTTTGAAAGCGTTTTAGATTTGCTGCACATGAAGCAGAAGGTGCTGAGATTCGTGTATACTTCCTACCCCCGTTCCCGTACACAGCCTTCTTTCATCAGGATCTGGGCTGGAGTGTACCCTGGGAACAGTTGATGAACTCACTTACTCTTAACCCCCAAGTCCACGTTTTCCTGTGAGGTTCACTTTGGGTGCTGTGTGTTCCTTGACTGGGATGACTGGGATGACCTGCTTCTGCCACCGTAGGGTCAAACAGAGTGGCCTCACTGTGTCCCCTGAACATCTCCGCACTGCTTGCTCACGGATCTCACTGTCTCTATAGTGCTACCTTTTCCGGAAGGTCATTGTATTGGAGTCACACAGCATGTGTAACTGCTTTTCAGACTGGCTTCTCACTTGAAGTGGCCATTTAAAGCTCCTGTCTGTCTTTCCATGGCAAAAGGTTCGTTCTTGTTAATGACTTCCCGTTGTCTGGGAGTATCACAGTTTGTAACCATTCACCTAGTGGAGGACATCTTGCTTGCCTCCAACTTTGAACAATAATGAAGATTTTTTTAGGGAGGTAGGATGACCTTTCAGCTACTTGTTCATTTTTACTAAGTCTAGTCAGAAAGAACCTTTGGAGTTTAGCGTTCCTAAAAAGCACAAATGATTTTCCAAAGAAAAGTTTAGGTTCATATAACTATTTTCAACTAGTTTAGAAGTGGTCTGTCTTATGGTCAGGTTGTATAAAGTTTAAAATCGAGGGGGAAAACATATTTAGAAATATGCACATGGGTGGTAAAAATGAACAAGAATAGGGAAATGATGCTCACAAAAATCAGGACAGGTACTACCCGGTGGGAAGGAGGCGTGCTGTGGTGAGAGGCCCGGCCGGGTTTCTAGGGCCTCAAGAGGCCCCAATCCTTCACACAGTTGCTTTAACACTAGTAAAGTGCATGTCTATGTTGAATGTACTTGTCTAGGTATGTTTTACTTCACATTTAAAAAAGTTACTCAAGTAGTAACCTGTAATCTATCTCTCTAAATTACATGAAGCTCTCAAATATGAATTTCATTAGGGGCTATGTAGTAGAGAGAACATAAAATTATGGAATCATTAATTCTCTTGAAATTTTCATTTGCGTCCTTCTTTGTGAAGATTGGATGGCTTGAAGCAGAGTGGATTTTCAAGATCATTTGGATAAATCTGGTTTCATAGTTAAGGAAATTGAGGCCCATCAAGGAGGCATTTGAGTTAAGTGGAGAAATGCATAAATTAAAATCAAAGTATTTAATTGTGAAGCCCAGGAAAGGGAGAAATAAGGAATGAATAATTTACACATATTTTAATAAGACATTTTAATTTTTAATTGTGGAACTTGGCTTTTATAACAAATTGAACATTTTAAAATTTGTTTTTGTAGGATGGGAGGAAATGGAGCCATTGCTTTCTCTGCAAAAAGTGTGTGAAGCCTTGTAAGTGTTTGAGATCCTGGGAAAACAGTTTCCAGTTCTGTTCACGTGAATAAGATTTTTATTATATTCATAAAAGGAAAATAATGTAGAGACCGATATTGACTTTTTTTTTTTTTTTTTTGGTTTTCTTTGAGACAGGGTTTCTCTGTGTAGTTTTGGTGCCTGTCCTGGATCTTGCTCTGTAGACCAGGCTGGCCTCGAACTCACAGAGATCCTCCTGGCTCTGCCTCCCGAGTGCTGGGATTACAGGTGTGTGCCGCCGCCGCCCGGCCCGATACTGACTTTTATAATTACCTACGCATATGTCTGTCATAGGGAGAGCTGACTGCTAGCCTATGTTAGTGTGGCATTTGGCTCCATTACTTCAGCTGGGCACTGTGCCTCTCAGCCAGCCTCTGTTGTGGCAGTGGCTGTCAGGTCATGATGTGTTGGGCAAGGGTTGAATGTGTACGCATTATAACAGAAGCTGCTGGTTTATGTGGGATTCAAACACTTCGCCTTGATCTCTTTAGCCAAAGTAAAATGAGCTAAGCCCATCCAGCCACAATATTTGAAGTAAACATTATTCATATAACCTTCCTCAGGTTAATGAAATGAAAAATCCTGTTAAATGAACCTCTCCTGACACTTGTTTTTCTTTTACAGCCTGGATCCATTGTAGCACCTGTAACCGCTGTACACTCCCAGACCATTCCTGTGCGGGCCCTAGAGATGGCTGCTTTATTTGTGGTGCATTGGATCACAAACGCAGCAATTGTCCCAACATTGGCACCTTCAAGAGAGCTAACAAGTTAGTTGAATTCTTTTACTTTCTAGAAAAAAGGAAGATTGCTGGTGTCAAGCTTTCTAGGAGCAATCTACAAAAGTGCAAAGCTTTCAGAGGATTCGGGAGTGCTAAATCATTCCTCTCACCGTTATGTGTTATTTACGTGGATTGCAGGGGGGGGGGACACACTTAGGCAAGTAAAGAACATGCTTCAAAGAGCTCAGGCTTGACAGGTTAGACACAAGATGCCAAAACCCCAGGAGGAAGTGGCTAACTTCACATCTCCCATGCTTCAGACGAAATTGTAATTCTAGGGTGAAAGTTCAGACTTCATGGAAGGAAATGATACTCAGGTCGGGCTGTATGGGAAGATGGGGGCAGACACCTACCTGGTGGCAGGAGGAGTTAGTGAAGGCACTTTGGATGCAATGGAGCACGCCATTCCGTAGCAGAAAAGTGTGAATTCCAAAGCAGAAAAGGGCTGAATGTATCGTGTTAAAACAGAAGTTACCAGTTTATGTGGGATTCAAACACTACAGCTTGATCTCTTTAGCCAAATTAAAATGAGCTAAGCAAACAAACTTAGCTTACATTATTTGATATAAACATTATTTATGTTAGTAATAGTTAGATCTGAAAATTCTGTCAGCTCTTAAGAACATTTACACATGCTTTTTACTTAAATATATAAAATGTTATTTTTTTCCCCATGATTGTTTTCACATCTCCCATTAACATTTGGCATTGATAACTCAGAGTAAAATTATTCCAGTTGCTGGGTGGTGGTGGCGCATGCCTTTAATCCCAGCACTCAGGAGGCAGAGGTAGAGCAGGTGGATCTTTGTGAGTTTGAGGCCAGCCTGGTCTACAGAATGAGTTCCAGGATAGCCAGAGCTGTTAAACAGAGAAACCCTGTCTCAAAAAACAAAAACAAAACAAAACAAAAATTATTCCAATAATTATAGCATGTCTAGAAAAACTACCGCTAGATATATCAGCTGAGTTAATGCAGATGAGTGCCCCCCCGCCCAAGATATAGTTTTATTTTAACTGTGTTTGGGTGATTTGCCTGCATGTATGTTGTATCACATGAGTGCCTGGTGCCTGACGAGGCCAGAGAGAGCGTCAGATCCCCTGGAGCTGGAGATCCAGGCTGCTGTGTGCTACCATGTGGGCGCTGGGAACTGAACTGGGGTCCTCTGGAAGAGCAGCCCATGGCTCTAAACTACTGAGCCATCTCTCTAGCCCCTGAATGCACCTGTTTTAAAGATTAAAATTGGTGATAGGGATCGTGTCTTCTTGTTTCAGTGATTTAAATTAGAAAACAAAATAGAACCTTAGTGTCACACGCTACCTGCAGATGTCTAAGTAGCTAAATTGAACATTATGTGAAAATTGAGATTATGGTAACATTTTGCCCTATGATATTATTTGTGATAAGTCAGGAAATTTGAGAAGTATTTCAAGTTTCAGTTACTATGATTAATTATAGTTATTTCTGTCTATTCATTTGTTTATAGCCAGAAGGACTTTTTTTTCCATTCAGGTCCAGCCTGTTGAACTATGCTTCCTATTTAGAATGTCTTTTCATAAACTTACTTTGTGATTATTTCTACTGAGTAGTTCAAGGTAGAAGAATAATTTTTAAAAATTAATTAAATGGGGGATTTTGTGATTTTTTTTTCCTCTTAGAAGCCTTGAATAATCAACTAAACCCATCTGTCTTCCTGTTGATCTAGGGTGGTTGCATCATTTACAGTGTAGTTTTGAGTACACTCAGGAGTTAACATGCTCAGCCTTTAATTCTGTGAATTAATGTATATGAAAACTGGTGTGCATTTTGGTTTCGAGACAGTTTTGTTGTATGGTCCAGGCTGGCCTGGAACTTGAGTTCCCCAAGTGCTGGGCTTACAGGCCTGTGCTACCATACCCAGGTGGCATTCACTCATGGATGATAGGCTCTCTACTACTAGTCTAGCCTGGCTGGCGTGGTGGTGCATACCTTGAATCCCAGCACCGGGGAAGCAGTAGCAGGCAGATCTCTAGGTCAGCCAGGGCTACATAGTAAGACCCTGCCTGGTTTTGTTTTGTTTTGTTTTGTTTTTTTAAAGTTAGTCTGTTTGTTGGAGTGTTTAGTAACATTGAAAGGGTAAATCCTTTGTGGTGCAATGTACCTGGTGATCCTTAGGTAGTATTGTTTTCTTCAGTCAGAGAACTCTCATAGACTCTGTTGCTACCTTCCCAAAACCCACGTAATGAAATTGACAGATACTTTTTATTTTATATGTATGAGTGTTTTGCCTGCATATATGTGTGTGCACCGTGCCTGCCTGGTGTCTGCAGAAGCCGGAAATTATCCTGGAACTAGAGTCACAGATGGTCTATAGCTGCTGCCTGGGTGCTGGGAATCAAACCTGGGCTCTCTGCAAAAGCATCAAATCCTCTTAACCACTGAGCCACATCTCCAGCCCTGGCAAAATGCTCTTTCTTTATAAATAGCAATTGTTTCAATATACATTTGAGCATACCATGGCATGCAATATCTTTCAGTCCTAAGCATTTTACATTTGTCTTTTGTATTTTGGTTTTCTATGGTTAAATTTTCCTGTGGATGTGAACTGAAATGGTGCTGGCTCCCTCTTGTGGTGAAAGCTCCTTCTGTCAGTTACAGAAATCCTGTAGATTAGAGGACAAATGCTAGGTCAGTATAATTTTAAGGCAAACTAAAATGATTAATTTTACTTAGCCAGTTCACCAGCGTTCACATAGTTAGCTCTTGAAAGTTTTGTTTATTTACATTGCAAGTGAATGCTTTTAAATTATTTTCCTTCTGCTTATTCCCTGGTGAAATCTGGTTCATTTTTAATCTTGCTTATGAGTAGATGAACCAAAGAGAAATTTAAAATTTGAATAGAGACACATGGCTTCATTGACTTTTCTATTAGAGATTATACTTGACTTCATTAAATTTGCTAAGTCTTTACTTATCAGGAAATTATCCTATCTTAAGAAAATGACTGGTTGAAAGAAGAAGTTTATATACCATGCAAAGAAACAATAAAAAGTGAGGATTTTTGGGGGGGCGCTGGTGGGTGTTCTCAGCCCATAGCACAAACTATTGAAGATGTACATCAAGCACAGCTCTGCTGAGTGGCCAAGTGCAACTGCTCATAGCTGAGGTTTGTCAGGGATCCTTTGGGGTTGGCGTTTTACTGGTTGAGTCGTCTCTGTCAGGTGAGTAGGAAAACAGATTCTGGAGTCAGGCTGGCCTTGCCACTTTCTCCTTGGATGATTCTAGGACTTCAGGGCTTCAAGTTTTTCACCTAAAAAAATTACGGGAAAGGGAGAGATCTACCTTGCTCAGTTTCCTAGTTCATTGAATTTCAAGACTATGCCCACTCATTTTTACATTCCCTGCACCTGATACATACTATACTGAGGGAACAAGAAGTGAGGACCAGGTTTGACCAATTCAGGCATAGTCTGCTGTTCATGAAGCCTTTTACCCAGGCTTTGTTCTGGAACAACCAAGAAGGGCCTAGCTTGTTATGGCTTGTGAGAGTCCTGGCTCCTGACTCTCAAAAACTGATGCTGCTAGGTAGTCAGGCCCTTCCCAGGTAATGCCCAGTGCTGTGAGTGCCAGCCCCATCCTCCACAGGGAATGGTATGATTCTGCCAGCATGGAGGAGTGGATCAACGGTCAGTAATTTTGCCATCACAGGCTGTCTGTATCTCAGTTCTGTTCGTGTTGTGGAGGGGCAGTTCCAGCTGGTCATTTAGAGGCTCGTTTTCCAGAAGCTTGGGACACAGAAGCCGGGCATCCTTTGAGGTGCTCTCTGGCACGTTTACACCTGTGAGGGAGAGGAAGGTTAGCTTTGGAGCATTAGGAATGGGCCCTCTTGAGTGTGGTCCGTTTTTCTTTTCCTGTTGTGATGTTTCATTTTTCAGCCCCTGCTGACTGCCGCATGTATTAATCCCTTTCTTAAAAAAAAAAAATGTAATTCGGGGATTTGGAAATGGAAGTGCTGAGTGGAGCAATATAAATGTAGCGAAGAGACAAGCCCGTTGGTGTGGCTGCTCACTTCTGTGGCCTGGCTGTCCTGAATAGCTTGTTCTAAATCTGTAGTAACCATCTTTTAAAGAAACGTCTTCGGAAACATTCTGCTTGATCAGGCCTCTGTCTATTTCCTTGTCGTCATGGTTAGGACACCAAGGATTTATGCTTACCACACAGTAAATTCTTTCATGTCTTCTAGTTCCCTATTTGGTTAGCTAGTTAATTAAACTTCAGCATAATTACATAATTCACTGTGCTCATTCCATAAAATAATTTAGCACCTTGCTTTTCAGGGCTGTCAGAAGGCAGAAGCAAAGAAAAAGTAATAAGATAAAAACGAAGCCACTAAAGGACAATCCATGAATCACACATCTGCTCCAAGAAGAAAGAAGAGAAGGGAAAGGCCCATCAATATCCTTGCTCTTAAATGTCCAGTGACTGGAGAATAAGGAAGATTTATGGTCCAACCTTTGATGCCATTTTCTCCAAGTGCCGCACTGGACTTAAATCCAGCTGCTTTCCAAGGTGTGCACCTTCCCGAGCTCCATAATAGGCAGGTGGCATTTGCTGGCTTCGAGTCCCTTCAGCTGCCTCTGCAGACCCGGGAGCTTTCTGCCCTCAGCAGGTTCCCTGGCTCTGTCTGCCTGTTTTTTCCACTCTTTAAATCCCACCAGTCTTTGTTTTGGCCTCTTTTGTCTGAAAAATGGTCATACAGCATATGTTTATATGTAACTACCAGGTATTAATGCAGATGAACATCTATAGTCAGACTTTTGTTTTAATTTATATACGAAACTACTTTTGTTAACTGACCATGCCATACATTAAGGCACATCCAGCCCACGGTCCATGGGCCACGTGTGCCCCAGGAAAGCTATGAATGTGGCCCAACACAGAATCATAAACACTTTTAAACATTATGAGACTGCGTGACTTTTTTCATAACTCAGTGACACAGTCCTTGAGTGGGAACTTTGTAGGTCACGTCGTGTTGCAATGTCAAAAGGTTCTTTCAACAAGAAGTATGATTACTTCAAGCATAATTACTTCAAGATTGGATCTGAAGATGATGGGGTAAATTGTTACTAAAGCATTGTAAAGATAAGAAGAGTGTAATTGTGGTTTTATTAATAAATCTTTATTTTTTCAGTACTTTTCCCAGTTGTCATTATTATTATTATCATTATTATTATTATTATTATTATTATTATTATTTACATTCACAGACTGGTATCGTGTATGTGTGCCCGTGTGGACCTGTGTATGTATGCCTCAGCACTCATGTGCAGGTCAGATGATAACTGCTGAGGGTCTGTTCTGTCCACCATGTGGGTTCGGGGACTGACTGATGTCACCAGGCTCGGTGGCTCATGCCTTTACGCCTCTCTCTGCTGCAGTTGTCTTCTGATGGTATGCAGTCCCTCGGATGTTGGATGGATGTTGAGGGCTGTGATTGCCCGTCATTTCGGCGTCCCAGCCTGTGCTGAGTTTACCTCTTCGTGAGAGGAGTTGGTAGCAGAAGGCAGGATAGTGAATAACCCCTCACTCCTGGTTGAGGAACACTTCCTGGCTGTATGGCCTTGGTCAGACCCCTCTCTGTAAGCCTCTGTGTCTTCAGTATGGCTCTGGGAGCATCTCGTTTATGTCAGATTTGGTTTGTGACTAAACAAGACGCACGTGCCCAGCTCTCTGTTTTCTGCAGTCAGTGAGCTGTGTGACCACAGAGCCAGATGGCCCAGTTGCCTAGCACTGAAGAGAGCGGTTCCATCTCCTAGAACAAGCAGTTCGTTGCTCCATGTCTCTGCCAGGTACCTACCTGGCTTTATCTCTTTAAGACTGAATAGTTGTAAATGACTTGATTTGCATAATGACTTTTCTCTTGATTCCAAACAGCTGCACTGGAGTTCATAGTGAAGCCTCTTGGCTTGGTGTTAGCTGGAGCCCTGTGGGTACTTACCTACTCCCCGTAAGCCAGGACTGTTGGAAGTGTTCTGTGAGATGTTTAAGCATGGGGCAGATCAGAATGATAGTGGTAAACATCAGGTGACATCAGAAGACAGACAAGTCGATGGTTCCGTGGTTGAAAGTGCTTGGGATGCAAGCCTGCCGATCTGAGTTCCGTCCCTGGAACCATGGAGAAAACCGGATGTATAACCCAGTACTCCATGGGAGGCAGAGCCAGACATGGCCAGACGCTCTGGGGAGCTAGCCTATGGTACCAGTGCAGTAGCAGAAATAAGAGAGACCCTGATTCAAAACACAGTGGAGGGTGAGAACTGACTTCCACACATAGCTGTGGCACACATTCCCCACATCCATGTGTATACATGTATGCATACAACAACAACAACAAAGATGTGTGTGTGTGTGTGTGTGTGTGTGTGTGTGTGTGTGTGTGTGTGTGCTGGGCAGTGTTGTATCCCTGAACTTCATCCCCAGTTCCACCCCGTCGTTTGTTACACCGATGGCTGGGATGGCGGGAGGACACTGACATGAACTGGAGGTCACTGAGTTCACCTCTCTGTTTCCATTCTGGTTGGGACATGGCCAGACTTCACTGTGTCTACCACACCGTGGCCCGATCTATAGGAGTCTCCCAAACTTAGACACCCGAGGGACCGTGACCACTGCAGAGTTGGTTCCTGATGGCCAGGGTTCATTTTTATCTCCATATTCCTCAATTTTAAGATAATGTCCGTTATAAATTCCATCATTCAGCTAGGTGCTGTGGAATATACCTCCAGTCTGGCTATTCTAGAGGCTAAGGTGGGAAGATTGCTGGAACCTGTGTTTAGGCCTAGTCCCCTCCATATAAAGAATTCAACATTGATCTTACCATAGCTTTCCCTGGGGGAAAGGAACAGTGCTTCATGAATTATACTGACTAGTTTTTAGATTTTCTGATTTTGGAAATATTGAAATGTAGACAAATTACATCTTAGAATTAGGGAACCTGAGCCTTAGTTACAGTCAAGAGTAATGTATCTTTTAAAACTCTGTGGCACGGTGACACATGCCTGTAATCCCAGCTTTGAGAGGTTAAGATCAGAAGCTGAAGATCAACTTGGGCAACCTAGCCAGACCCTGCCTCAGGATAAAAGCAATAAAATAAGGGGTAGGGATCCAGCTTAGTAAGTAGTAGAGCGCTTGCCTGGTATGAGTAATGCCTGGGCTTAACTCCCAGAACTGCAAAAATGAAAATAGGCTTTACAAAGTTACTTTCAGGGCTCAAGTGATCGTTCAGTACTTAAGAGCATTTGATGTTCATCTAGTCGACCTGAGCTCAGTTCCCAGCACCACATCGGGCAGTTCACAACCGCCTGCAACGCCAGGTCCAGGGGGCACAACATTCTTTTCTGGCTCCTGCAAAGAGCCCTGTATGAGAGAGAACGCATACACACACGCACACACAGAGACACATAAAATTTAAAAAGATAGTTACTGTCTTAGAAAATTAAAAGTAAATGGTTTAGTGAATCTGTTCTTAACATTCAGTGAATATTAATTTCAGGGACATAACTGGTGTTCTCAGAATAAACTAATCATTTGTGACCCTGGGAAGTAGGATGTGAATTGAGAATGGGGTCAGTTGTTCTTCCTAGAAATTGGAGTATCTGAATTAAAGCACATGCTTTAGAGAGCCGCAGAAAATCTCTAATTCCAAAGGGGGGAATTTTAAAGGAGTAACAACCTAATTTGCTTTCGATTGCTGTGATAAAGACCATGACCAAAAACAACTTGGGGAGCAAAGGGCTTGTATGTCCCAGGTCACAGTTCATCGCTGATCATGTCAGGGCAGAAACTCAAGCAGGAACTTGAAGACAGGGACTGAAGCAGAGGCCATGGAGGAACACTGCTTACTGGCTTGCTCTCCGCGGCTAGCTGGCTCCGTTTGCTTTCTTAGAAAGCCTAGGATCGCCTGCCCAGAGGTGGCTCTGCCCACCATAGGCTGGGCTCTCCCACGTTCATCATCAACCAAGAAAATGCTCCACAGACTTCCAAACAGGCCAATCTTATGGAGGCATTTTCTCAACTGGGCTTAACCTCTTCCAAGGTGACCCTAGCTTGTGGCCAGTTGACAAAAAGACTAACCAGCACAATAATACAGGTAAATTTCATTCTTATATTACAAAATATGCTAGAGTCGGTGAGATGGTTTAGGAGATAATGATGCTTGCTGCCTAGTGTAGCACGAATCCTAATTGGTTTTAATAATAAAAACTCAGAGCCAGATATTGGGGTAAATGCTGAAAGACCAGTAAAGGAACCAGTCACTAGACAGACTTCTTACTTCTGGATCCTCAGCCCGAAAGGAAGAGATCCTGTCTCCACCTGCCTTATATTCCTGTCTCCACCTCCCGAGTGCTGGGATTAAAGGTGTGTGCCACCACTGCCTGGCCTCTAGGGTTAACTAGTGGCTGGCTCTGCGCTCTGATCTTCAGGCAAGCTTTGTTAGAGTACAAACAAAACATTGGCACAGCCTAGCCTGAGTTTGATAGTTGGAGCCCAAATGGTGGAAGGAGAGAACCAACCCATTCCAGTTGCTTTCTGGACCTCCACACTCATATTCACAGTTATACTCACACGAAAGAGTAAAGCTTAAAAAGGAATTCTGATGCTTTTATTAATAGGAGTTATTGAAATCCAGAGTCACTTTATACCCCCTACCGCCTTTCCTGCTTGAATTGTCTTATGGGATTGTCAGGGCTGACTCTAAGCCGTTGTCTTTGGTAAAGTCTTCCTTGAGCCCCGGGTACTAAGCAATGCCTCTCTGCATCTCTGTACCACACCAGATGTGCTTAGACTTCACCTAGACTCTGTTTGCAGATTTTATTTCTCTCTCTGGAAGATTTAGGCTTCCAACATCAGTGCCCATTTTGTCTGCTCTCTTGTCTCATGTACCTTGTAGGTACCCAGGAGAATTTGGTCAGGAGAACCTTGTTTTAGAGGCGTTGAGATGGCAGACAGAAGTGAGATGGGCATGGGGTTTGCTTTTGTCTTCTTCGAAAGAGTGAGAAAGAGAAAAGGGGCTCAGACGGCAACCCCAGGAGGGATGTGGAGTCCACACAAGGGCTGTTTGTAATGGCCTAGTGGCGGCTGTGCCGGGAGGGCACTGAGGCCTTGAACTTCATAACAATACCAACCGCTGTACTTTGGGACTAAAAGAGCAAAACCAAAAATGTAATGTAGAAAAATCAAATATGACAAACAGCCTACGAAGGGTCCTGATTTGCTGCCCCCCCTTACCATGTTCTCTGTCCTCTCCTATGGAGCTAGAGAGTGGCAGCACATCTCTCTCTCTCTCTCTCTCTCTCTCTCTCTCTCTCTCTCTCTCTCTCTCTCTGAGTGTGTGAATATGCACTTTTAAAAATAATTTTTAAGATATATACTTCAGGTAATTTAATCCTTCCATGTGTTAGAATAACTTGATGTACTCGCTAGCTCTGTATGAACTAGAAACTGAAGGCAGAAGTCTCTTGCCTCCTTGAGTTTGACCAGAGATTCCTACCTGCATCACATACGACCTCCAGTCACGAGAAGCTGGCATACAGAAATAATACGTTTTCCTGCTTGTCAGTACACATAAAGACCAACGTAGTGAATGGAAATGCCATGTGATAGAACACTTCCTGCCTCAGATCCTTAGCCATGTTCCACAAGAGGCTAACACACCTGGAGCTGCATGGGTGAGGAACACTTCTGCCAAATGCAAAGGAAAGATCCAATTTCACTTATTTGATGTAATTTTAATTGGAGCATTAAGACACGGGTTAAATTACTTGAGGGTTAGCTAAGAAGGTCATTGCAATAAAGTGTAGATAAGGTCACTGCTGTTTGATTTCAGGCATTTTCAGTATAAATGTTAACTCAGCAAGATTGAGGAAAATAGCACCAGAGTGATTGAGAAGATCTCAGAACTCTGGGAGGTGGCTTTTAGCCCCTTAGAAAGTTCCAGGACTCTTAGTTTGCACTTTCTTGTTATCCTGTAAACTAGCAGAGCTCTAATGTTAGATGTGCATTCTGAGGAACTAAGCCTGTAGCTGGACATGGATTTGCATGCCGGCAATTCCAGCCACTCTGGGAAACCAAGGCTGGATTGGGAGTTCGAAGACTGCCTGAGTAACATGATGAGACACCCCCCCCTCCCCATTTGGAGGCAAAAAGAAACAGCCTGCAGAGATGAGCCTGTTTCTTTATCTGCAAATGGGGTTGATAAGGCTGCACAAACATCCTACATGCTTATTGAGGGCAAAAGGAAACACTACTGCCGAGTCACTTATCAGGAACCGCGTGCCCCAGGTGAAGACAGAAGTTAAAAGTATCTCTCAAACTACAATCTCAAGAAAGCCAGTTATAACTCCCTTAATATTTCAGTTAGATTCTTTTATAATTAGAAATATGAAACATGCTAAAGCTACCCCTCCCCCAAAAACATATTTGTAAATGTTTAGTGATCTGTACCTTTTCAGAAATAGGAGAATCGATGTCTATAAAAATGGAATTCTTCAGGATGGGTTTACCGTATCTAAAAAAATGTCCTATGGTTGGATATTTGGTTTGCATTTTTCACAACTTTAGCAACCCTCTGTTGACATTTTCTTATCAAATCTGGAACTTCCTTAGGGTAAATAAATGTGTCATTTTTTTCACTTTTTTAAATTTATTTTTCTATTATCAGCTTGATACAGTATAAATTCTTATCCTAATTGTGAAATGTTTCACTGAGGCTTGCCCAGTATAAGCCACAGTCATCCTAGGGTCCCCCTGCTATATAGCCTCCCTGGATCTGTGGGTTGCAGTCTGATTGTTCTTTGCTTTATATCTAGAATCCACTTATGAGTGAATACATTCCATGTTTGTCTTTTTGAGTCTGGGTTACCTCACTCAGGATGATTTTTTCTAGTTCCATCCATTTGCCTGCAAATTTCATGCTGTCATTGTTTTTCTCTGCTGAGTAGTATTCCATTGTGTATATGTACCACATTTTCTTAATCCATTCTTCAGTTGATGGGCATCTAGGTTGTTTCCAGGTTCTGGCTATTACGAATAGTGCTGCTATGAACATAGCTGAGCATGTATCTTTGTGGTATGATTGAGCATTCCTTGGGTATATGCCCAAGAGTGGGATGGCTGGTTCTTGAGGTAGATCGATTCCCAATTTTCTGAGAAACCGCCATACTGATTTCCACAGTGGTTGTACAAGTTTGCATTCCCACCAACAGTGGAGGAGTGTTCCCCTTGCTCTGCATCCTCTCCAACATTGACTGTTATTAGTGTTTTTGATCATAGCCATTCTGACAGGTGTAAGGTGGTATCTCAGGGTCGTTTTGATTTGCATTTCTCTGCTGATTAAGGATGTTGAGCATTTCTTTAAATGTCTTTCGGCCATTTGTAATTCTTCTTTTGAGAATTCTGTTTAGCTCTTTAGCCCATTTTTTAATTGGATTGTTCAGTATTTTGATGTCTAGTTTCTTGAGTTCTTTATATACTTTGGAGATCAATCTTCTGTCAGATGTGGGGTTGGTGAAGGTCTTTTCCCATTCTGTAGGTTGTCTTTTTGTCTTATTGACCGTGTCTTTTGCCCTACAAAAGCTTCTCAGTTTCAAGAGGTCCCATTTATTAATTGTTGTGCTCAGTGTCTATGCTGCTGGTGTTATATTTAGGAAGTGGTCTCTTGTGCCCATGTGTTCAAGAGTAAATGTGTCATTTTAATAATTACCATGTTGCTTATTATGCAGTGTGCTGTTTATGTTTCATATGTAACAACAATCACATTGACAAGTGGGGTGCATGTTTCCTATAAATGCAAATACTTCTTATAAATGCAAATACCATGGTTCTAGAGCTCTTACTAGAACTTCAAACTGGAATCACATGAGTTAGCTCTGAATTTCTTTCCAAGAACAGCAAGTGAAGTAGTAGGGGAGACAGTGTAAAAAAAGCACTACAGATGATAAAATGTAGACTCACTCTGCTAAGAAGGGTGCTCTCCCATCTTGCAGAATGGGCTTTATACTTAAAACTGCTCCTCAGAGCAGTTGTAATCAACATACTGACTATTGAGGTTGCCTGGGCAGTGTCAGTCCACATTCACTCACATAATGCCTGCATAGATAGCTGTAGAATAAATCCTGGTTCATCTTTTTAAAAAATATTTATTTATTTTATTTCATGTGCATTGGTGTTTTGTCTGCATGTATGTCTATGCAAGAGTGTCAGATCCCTGGAATTGGAATTACAGACAGTCGTGAGCCGCCATGTGAGTGCTGAGAATTGAACCCTGGTCCTCTGGGAGAGCAGTCAGCGCTCTTAACCGCTGAGGCATCTCTCCAGCCCCATACCCTGGTTCCTCTTAACTGTGGTGGATTTGCTACAAGTTGTGAAGTGCCCATTTAAGTAGTGTGAGAAATCAAACTATTATTTGTCCCGTGTCATGAAGGGTGTATGCGCTTTAACATTTGGCTGTAAATTGGAATCATTTAGTGCTTTAAAAAAAATGGTTAACTCTCTTTTAATTTGCTAAAATGCTGTCTGATAGGGAGATTTTTTTGTCTGTCTGTTTCTTTGTTCGGTTTTTGTTTTGTTTTGTTTTCCCTCTCCGATTCTGTTGTGCAGCCAGGGCTGAAAACTATCAAGAGGGTGTCAAAGGAGGTTCCAGGAGTATGTGGATCGGGAGTATTTATCAGAGCATAAACCTGTGACAATCCCTTCCTCCACAGCAGAGAATTTCCGAGCACACGGAAAAGACCCGGAAGGGTTCCCTTAGATCTGCACGTATGCCCTGAGAGTTGCTCTCGGTGCTTGCTAGGTACCGGGTTAGCAGAAGTAGCGGACCCGGCGAACCTCAGAGCTCGCCCCGCCCTAGCCACGCCCTAGCCGCGCCCTAGCCACGCTCCTCGGCATCTCTAGCCACGCCCATCCCTGCTCTAGCCCCGCCCATCCCAGCTCTAGCCAGGGCCAACTTGGTCTGTGGAACTCGCTCGCCCCGCCCCGCCCCGCCGGCGCCCCGCCCCCGAGCCACTCACTTCCTCTCGCGAGGACGTCCTGGCGTCGGCGCCGGAAGCTTCCTCTGAGCGCGGAGGGCGGAGGGAGAGGGCGGGGAAGGCCGCTGGCGAGGCGTAGGCCGAGTTGGTGACTCTGGCAGGTATCGCTTGCAGGCGGGGCTCTGCACCAAGACCAGTGGCCGGGTGCTCCGGCGGCCTTCACCTGAACGTTGTTGCAGGGCAGTCCCCATGCTGCGCTTTCCGACCTGTTTCCCATCCTTCCGGGTGGTGGGAGAGAAGCAACTGCCCCAGGAGATTGTTTTCCTGGTCTGGTCACCCAAGCGGGACCTCATTGCTTTGGCCAACACGACAGGCGAGGTAAGTGAGCCGGCAAGGAGTCCGTCATGCCTCGAGCCTCAGTTTCCCCTTTTGCAGACATGGCGCATCCGCTGTCTACCCTGCCCCCTACAGCTCACCGTGGCAGTTGGCGTTAAGTGGAAGTGTGAAGGACCGTGTCTGCCAAACGTGGTTTATGTTTCCTTTCCCTGTGTGGCAAGAACAAATGCCCTCAAAAGTTCTGCACACCCAGGTCTCCGTGGATTGATTTGGCCAGGGATGCAACCTCTGAGCAGACCCACAGACTCCACCCAGAGTTGACGCAGGTTAGCAGGAGAAGGAAGAGGAGCTGTCGTCAAGTCCAACTGGAAATGTGTGTGTGAAATTGCTACGGAGGATGTTTGATGATTTAAATCCTTGTATTCTGGGTTTCTACATCTTGGTTACATCTAGCTAACTATTTAAAAGATCGTTAAGTTTAAAGGCTGATGCCTCACAGGATTCCTGACAGAATGGGTATGAACATTGTCAATTCGCATTTCTAACATTAGAAATGTGAACGTGCATTACCGAGTATAACCAAAGCACGCCCCACTTTCTGTTGAGAATCACTATTTATTTACCTGACAGCCATCTTGAATGGAAAGCTTCACCTACACCTCTTTGCTCCTCATACCTTTTGTCAGTTTCCCTGATAGCACCCAGATAATTTGTGTGTGTGCAGCCAAGTATGGAACACTAGATGTTCAGGAAATCCTAGTATCCGGGGAAACTTAGTGTACCAAATTGCATTATTATGCTGTCTGCCATGGCTCTGCCTCTTAAGATCCACGGCTGGAAAGGGACATAGTTAAAAGCCTGGGCTAAGATTGGAATCAGGTCACAGCTCCCTTTTGGTGCTGTTTGTGTTGTTTCTTTTGTTGTTGTCTTGGACAATCTTCTTGACCTTTTCTAAAACGTTAAGTCTAAAAGGGCCTGGTGAAAAGCTCGTGGTATTCTTGCAGATGACCTGGGTTCGGTTCGGTTCATAGCACCCATGTAGCGGCTCGCAACTGTCTGTAACTCCAGTTCCAAGGAGATCTGATGTTCTCCTCTGGCCTCCTCAGGCACCGACTGCCCAAATGTGGTACATTCATGTAGGCAAAATATTCATACAAGTACTTAAAAAAAGATATGAAAATGTTTAGGGTACAGAGCTAGGTTCGGCTTTCGCAGTTCACCCATTTCTTTGAAAATATCTTGTATTCATTCAGATACTGTTCTCTTTTGTTCTTTGGCTAGCTAAATACTCAAAAGTAGTAATTCAAAAAATTGATTCTGTGGCTCTAGGTTAATTTTATTACTGAAAATGAGTTTGCAAGTTTCTGCTATTACATCTTTTTGTCTTAGGTTTTACTTCATCGACTTGCAAGTTTTCATCGAGTTTGGAGTTTTCCGCCAAATGAAAATACAGGAAAAGAAGTGACCTGTTTGGCCTGGAGACCAGATGGCAAACGTAATGATAATGCTATAAACACATTCTTCATTTTCATAACGTGTACTCTAGAAGGAAGCCTGCTTTTTAGAAGAATAAATTGTTCTTGGTATATTTTAGTTATGATTTTGATTCTGTTATATAGTCTTATTGTATAGCCCTGACTGTCCTGGGACTAGAACTTAAAGAGATCCACCTGCCTCAGCCTCTGAAGTGCCGGGATTAAAGATGGGTACCATACCTGGACTTATATTAGAATTATAAATACCAGTTTGAGATTTTTTTTTTCTTTTTAGAATGTTTAAATTTTTTTTTCATGGAAGTCTGTTGTTGGCAAAGATGACTCTTTAATGAACTCTGGCTTTGTGGCAGATAGACTCAAAGTCTAGCACATTTATAGAGTTCTTGGCTTATGTTTTTGCTGCTCTTTTGTCCTACATCATTTGATCCAAGTACCACACACTAGTCCATACAGCACCATCATAGCCTTTTCTCAACCTGATTCATTTATCACTGAATATGAGGCTCATAAATACTCTCTATGCAAGCAACTTGCCACACCTGAGGGGCCGTCCACTGTGACTGATCATTCAGTGTGTGTGTGTGTGTGTGTGTGTGTGTGTGTGTGTGTGTGTGTGTGTTGTTCTACATTGAGAGTCGCTTGAGCTGTTGTTCACAGTGTCAGAATAGTGAAATGCTGTGGGCTGCATCCTGAAGTTCATCAGGATGTCCAGCCTATGGTCTGTAGGCTACATAGGGTTGTGGATAACAATGAATGTAGCCCAACACAAAACTGTTAACATGCTCAAGACAATTTTCACAAATGGCATTGCACAGTTCTCCAGTGTGAACTGTGTAGATGACAACACTGTATTACCATGTCAAAAGGTTGAACAAGCCTTATTAAAAATAGTAAATTGCCTTTGTAAAATGAATATGTCCTCTGGCTTATTTTTTCTAGATTAATAGAAGTAAGTACTTAAAACTTCTTTAAAAACATATCATCTAGCCGGGCGGTGGTGGCGCACGCCTTTAATCCCAGCACTCGGGAGGCAGAGCCAGGTGGATTTCTGTGAGTTCGAGGCCAGCCTGGACTACCAAGTGAGTCCCAGGAAAGGCGCAAAGCTACACAGAGAAACCCTGTCTCGAAAAACCAAAAAAAAAAAAAAAAAAAAAAAACATATCATCTAGCCATAACTGTTTTGGTGAACCACTTTGGCAACACTCCTTGATAAAATATGTATGTAGAAATCTATTTGTGTACTTTGATCAGAATTCATTTGATACATACTATTTCAATAGGTTTTGTTCAGGCTCAATAGAAACAGATGTGCCATGTTAAATGACCACACACTAACCCACTGTATAGTGTAATTTACATCTTTTGGCCACGATGCTTATCTTATTGCCAGTTTCCAGCTTTTATTGGCAGTGGATAAATATTCTGAACATATGGGAGAACTTTGATTAACTCCTTAGATTAATTCCTAAATATAGAATTTCCAGGGGGCTGGAGAGATGACTCAGTGGTTAAGAGCACTGACTGCTTTTCCAGAGGTCCCTGGTTCAATTCCCAGCACCCACATGGCAGCTCACAACTGTATGTAACTCTAGTTCCCTGGGAACCCAGTACCCATGGCAAAATACCAATGCACATAAAATTAAAAAAAAAGAAAAAAAAAAAAAAGAACGTTCAGGAATGCTTTAAAAATACCATACTCATTCTCTTCTCCTTTTCTTAGAAGATGAATAAAGTGTATAAAGCCAGAGGAATGTGGCTCTGTGTAGTTTGCCACCAGGCCTCAGAAACTGAATTTGACCTCCAGCACCCACATGGTGAGAGAAGAGAAATGACTCCCATAAGTTGTCCTTTGACCTCCACACATGTGCACACATTTATACCCATAAGCACTCACAAATAAGAAATTAAATGTAATAGAGGAATTTGTCCCCCACCCCCAAAATAGGGTTAAACTCAGAGCCTCCCACATGCTAGGCACTTTATTACTAGTCCATAACTCTAACCCTGAAGTTAGAGGTTTGCTTGTTGGTTTTTTTTTTTTAGATACAGTTTCACTTTATAGCCCAGGCTGGCCTTGAACTCATGACAATCTTCCTCCTACCCCAAGGTGTTAGGATTACAGGCCTGAGCCACCACACCTGACTTAGGAAAAAAAAATTTTTTTAAGCAACATTTTGAGGACTTTATTATTCATCTAAAAGTATAGGATCTCCAGGAAAAATCATTAAAGCCAAATATGTGTTAAAATGTGTGCCATATAAAACAGAATTTCATATTTTTGTTAAAAAGTGATCATTTCAAGGGTTTTTAACTTTTTGAGAGTGGTGACTGGAGCCCTGCATGGTGGGGTAGGCCTGGAGTCCCAGCTGTTTGGAAGGCTGAGGCAAGAGAAGCACTGACTTGAGTGAGGATAGCCTTGGCAACTTAGTGAGACCCTTTCTCAAAATAAAAGGTAAAAGTGGCTGGATTTAAAGGACGTCTGGGGCGTTTCCATTTGCTAGCTATCACAGATAAAGCTACTGTTAATATTCGTGTTGAAAGAGAGGGGCTGGGGATGTAGCTTAGTAGTGGAAAGTGTGAGCGACCCTCGGTTCAGTTACCAGTACAGCAACAAACGAAACAAAACTATTAAAGGGGGAGGGGAGAAAGCAGGCTGGTCTAGCCCCTCCCCAGGAAAAGTGGCTTGTGGGACTGTGAGGTGAAGCTCACCCTGTGCTTTGAAGCGCTGAAATTGTGTGTGTTAGGAAGATACTGACTTACGTAGAGGAACTACCCAGATAATTCAGCCGGAGTCAGAGAACACAGGTTCCTGGCCCTGGTCCTCTTGCTTCCTAACGTGGGATGGAATAAAGAGAATAAAAGACTTCAAAAAAGCCAGCCAGTGGAACCACCTTCTGTCTTGTAGGCTTGTGAATGGCGGGGGTGGGGGGGGAGTAATGCAATATATCTCTTGTTAATAAAGATAAATTTCCTGGGACCTGTTAGATATTTTCTCATTGAAAGACGGTTCCAGTCTAGAGACTTTGTTGTGTAAGTTAATAAGTAGAATATGTGGGAAGATAGTAGACAGGTCATGTAGTTTGAACACTTGACGATAAGCTTAAGGAATCAGCATAACTATATGCAAAGATCTCTTTAGTCTTTAAAATATTACCTAAACTAATAGATAGACCCATGAAAGTCTCACCAACATGGCTGTTTAAATAGGAGCTGAACAAAGACAACAATAGAAATGTTAATGTGGACAGGAGAAAGCCCTGGAGGCCTCAACTCTGCACAAAGAACACAGGCAACTAAGAAATGGGAGAACAGGAGAATGGTCTTCCCCAGTAAGAGCATGCAATTGTTTATCCAGTACCAAATGGTCAGCCCTGAAAACATACATACAAGTAACATCATACAGACTGAGCAGGTTGTACATGTATTTAGGAATATGTATGTATGTATGTATGTATGTATAACAATTAATAAAAAAAAAAGAGGCCATGATTTGGAAGAGAGCAAGGAGGGGTGTATGGGATGGTTTGGAGGAAAGGGAAGAGGCAATGATGTAATTGTATTATAGTCTCAGAAAATAAAAGCGAAGCTAAAAATGATTTTAATTACACTTAGGTGTGTGGGGTGCCTGTGCCGTGGCACCTGTGTTGAAACAGGACAGCTTGTTGGAGTCAGTTCCATTCTTCCACCCTGTGGGGCCCGGGGACTAAACCAGGTAGTCAGGTTAGTGACGAGGGTTTCACCTGCTGAGCCATCTTGCTGGCCCTCAAAAAAGAACTCTTAGGCTATTAGAATGTGTTTGAAACATTAAAATTGGACAATAAGTGAAATGCCCATTTACTTTTCTGAAATGTCATGCTGATTTATTCTGGTTATTTTCTTTTCTTTTCTTTTCTTTTCTTTTTTTTTAGTTTTGGCCTTTGCTCTCGCTGATACCAAGAAAATTATTTTGTGTGATGTAGAAAAGCCTGAAAGCTTACACTCTTTCTCCGTGGAGGCTCCGGTTTCTTGTATGCATTGGATGGAAGTGACCGTGGAAAGCAGGTAGAATACAATGGGGGAAGAGTTGGGAAGTTTTCAGAGCTTGTTTTCATGTTATTTCTGAGACATGTCCTTCCTATATGCCCAGGCCGCCCTCAAACTTGAGATCCTCCTGCCTCTCAGCCTCCCATGTGTTGGGGGATTGTGGACATTTTACAGGTACTGCCTGCTGAAATTCTCATTGTTTAGAATGGAAATGACTGTCAGTGCTGTGAGTGTGTATACACTGCAATTTTTAGTTTAAATTATCTGGACGAGGGTTGCAGTTTTTATTACTTTGATTTATCTGAGTGCCGTTGGTTTTGTGAGGAGCTTTGTCCTGTGGTAATGGACATTCTTAGGGCATGAACAGTGCTCAGTGGAGCAGACAGTCTGATAGTTCCTCTGTGTCCTTGGCCCAGTCTTTCCCTTGTTCCCTGGAACAATTTTTCGATAGTGTGTGTAGACAAGGGAATGCCTGGGTTGTAGTGAGGAAGGGCCAAGACATCAGTGACACTGGCTCATGTTGGGGACAGAAGGGTTTTTGAAAATGTGAGTTTCTATTTCCCAATAGTTCCCCAACCCCAATTTTCACTAAATTATTATCAAATGAAGTTATAAATCCTGAATGTTAATTGGCAGCTGTAGATGAATTGCTAAACTGTCTTTTTAATAAAAAACTCAGAGCCAGAAATTGGGGTTAAAGCCTGAGAGAGATTAGAGGAATAGAAAAGCCACAGCTAACCTCACCTCACCAACTCTGCAGCTCCCAAAAATGGGCTACTTCCTGTCTACCCACACCTATATGTCTTTCTGTTCTGTTCTCTCATTTGCTGTCTCAGCCCAGCTACAGCACTTCCTCTTCCTGCCCAGCTCTGTTACTTTCTGTCTGTCTGTACAGACCTCCAGACCTCTATGGTTAGTGCTGGGATTAAAGGCATGTGTCACCACGCTTGGCTCTGTTCCCCAGTGTGGCCTTGAACTCACAGAGATTCAGACAGATCCCTGCCTCCCAAGTGATAGGATTAAAGGCATGTGCTACCATTGCCTGACTTCTATGTTTACTATATATAGTGCTGGCTTTTCCCTCTGATCCTCAGTTAAATTTTATTGGGGAACACAGATAAAATATTACCGCAGGCAGCCTTCTTAAGTGGGACAGAAAAGAAACAGGTGACAAGGATTTAGCCTGAGGTTTGAAATTCATTAAAGATAAGCCAGAGTGACTAACCCATCTTCAGATACTCAAGGATTACAAATAGGTATATGAGTTTCTAGAAGTCGAGAGAAACAGAACATGTCATGTGATTTGTGTCCCAGCCCAGGTACCTGCTACTTAACCAGTGCTTCTCTAAAGGGAAATTTTAGCACTGTGAGTTCCAGGGTGAAAAACATGATTTCCAGGTCACTACATTTTTACTTTCTCAACCATTTATTTCCAATTATATTTGAAGATAGAATTGAAAAAGCAAAGGCAATAGAGATATTCCTGAGTCATACATGGTGGTACACACCTATAACCCCAGCTGTGAAGAGTATTTCAGGAGTTGGAGAGGTGGCTCAGCAGTTAGGAACCCTTGCTGCTCTTGCAGAGGACCAGGGTTTGGTTCCCAGCATCCACATGATGACTCCCAAACATCCATAACTCCAGTTCCGTGGATCTGCTGCCCTCTTCTGACCTCCTCAGGCAGCAGGCACACAAGTGGTGAACACACATTCATGCAAGCAGAACACACATACACAAATATATCCAAAAAGAATGAAAAAAGATAGACTGTTCAGAATTAATGGCATAGTTTTATATAACCACCAGACTGCCACATCCCCAAGTCTGCATAACCCATAGAACCTGTCATTAAATGATACAATAATCACAGTTGCTTTAAATTATTTAGTACTTTGTTTACTGTAGTTTCTTAGATCAAAATCAGAAATCATAAGTTCACAGTCTGTCTGAATATTGAATGTATATAAATATGTTTCATATGCTGACAAAAATCATTTCTTGATATTCCTCTGTATGTACAGTGAGTAGGCCAGTTTGTCAGTTTGTTTTGAAAATAAAACAAGCTGGGTGGTGGCGGTGGTAGCACGCCTTTAATCCCAGCACTCGGGAGGCAGAGGCAGGTGGATCTCTGTGAGTTCGAGGCCAGTCTGGTCTCCAAAGCGAGTTCCAGGAAAGGCGCAAAGCTACACAGAAAAACCCTGCTTTGAAAAACAAAACAAAACAAAAACAAAAACAAAAAAAAAAAACCCAAACCAAACTAAAACAAAAACCTTAATTCCCCCTTTCTCTTCTCATACGGGCTTACTAACAGGGTTTGTATGTATCTCTGTGGTAAAGTTACAAAACTAGAACTCTTTTTATTGCATTTTTAATGGAAAGAGAAGCAGAATCTTTGCTGTTTTGTAATGCTCGACACCCTCCCTTTTAGTGTCTTAACATCATTTTATAATGCTGAGGATGAGTCCAACCTTCTTCTGCCTAAGCTGCCCACATTGCCGAAAAAGTATGTACCCGTTTTATTTCTTTGGAATGAACCTTGCCGTTTCTCTTCTGCTTTTAACATGGTACTAGTTTCCCATGCGCTTCTCAAGAGCATACCTTATCTCTGTTTTCTTCTAGTTACAGCAACACTTCAAAAATATTTAGGTAAGTATACCTTTCTTATTTTCAAACAAGGTAGTCTTTTATTATTTGAAAGATAATATTGAAGGGTGAACCAATTTATGTTTTTGTTTTAGTGAAGAAAATTCTGATGAAATTATTAAGCTCTTGGGAGATGTCAGGTAAATCTTACAGATATCCTATTTGATTTCTTGAAGGTGATGTTTTGTATCTGTGGGAGTTTTCAGAACTTGGACAGCCGATTCTTCCTCATGTTACTTCACTGTTGACATTGAAATCTCTGAACAGCATACAGATTCAGTGTCTACTGTGTGGCCACTGGTTTTTCTGAATTTTAGTAATGTTATAGTGTATTTTAAGAGGATAGAAGCACTGGGGTTTCTAGATTTAATTTGAATTTTCCCAGTTTTTAAAGCCTACGGAATGTATTTTCATCCCCTTCATGACAGAACTGAGGGCACTGTGTGTTAGCTGGCGGAAGGCTCATTTCATTACTGATGAGGTAGAAACAAGGTGGGGCCATGCAATTTTACTGTAAACACAGTTGTTTTCGGCTGTTGGAAGTCTGTTGTTCTTTTTGAAGAAAAAAAAGTAGCAGGCCTTAGTAGTAGTGGGCTAGCTGTGGGTTCAGCTGTGTGCAGTGCAGCTGGGGTGTAGATGAGCAGCCCCGTCTGGTTAAGAAAGCAGCCGCCTCTGCTCTTGGTCGGGCCTCAGCGTGCTGCATTGTCTCACTTAGGCTGAACATCCTTGTCCTTGGAGGAAGCTCTGGATTTATTGAGCTCTATGCTTATGGAATGTTCAAAATTGCCCGAGTAACAGGGGTAAGTTCTTCAAAGTTTTCTGTTTCTCTTAGAAAACAGCAGCTGATTCCTTACAGAACAAGGAGAGAGCAGGTTGAGTTTGTTTTGCTGGTGGTGTTTTCAGCTTGAGTTCATGTTGAAATGTTGAGAGGTTAATTTTAGTAAGGTAGAAGTTAGTGTTCCTGTGTTTGTGGCAGCCAGCAGCTGCTGGTGGAACTAGTCAAGGTTTTTCCTTTTACAGAATGATTGGTCCACTTGATTATGATCGATTGGTTTTTAAGCCTGCAGTGGACAAGAGTTAAAGTGGGTGATTGGCATGTGAAAGCAGTCATAAAAGCAGCCCTAAACTCAGTACAAATCTCCCCGTGTGGTGAAGTCTTCATTTTCTCCATAGCTCGCTCTTCTTACTCACGAAGGGAGAGGGTATCTCAGATTCTGTGGAATATGTTGGTTCTCCATTATTCGGTGTGGATCCCTTCATGGGAGGAGGACAGACGTAGGGTGTTGGTGTGTCCTTGGGCCACTCCATAGATAGGAACCAGTCTTGTGCATTTCTACTTTTTAAAGTTTGTGTGAACTTTTGCTTCCATTGTAAGCAGATGCAGCCTGTCAGTAGTAGCAAATGTATCGGGCATGGCGATAACTGTTTTTGCAGATTGCCGGTACTTGTCTTGCTCTGTGTTTATCGAGCGATTTGAAGTCTTTATCGGTGGTCACAGAGGTTTCCGACGGTGGCACAGCAGAAGTTTCATATTTTCAGGTGAGTATTAGAACCTTATAGCAGTAGCAGGTACATGGTTTATAGAGTTTTTTCCCTGGTGCTAGTAATTGAACTCAGGGCCTCAGGTATGCAGATCAGGCCCTCTGCCATTGAACCACATTCCACCCCCACAGGTTTTAATTACTCATCTCACTGGAGTCTAATAATCAGCAAAACATAAACGGCTCTTTAGGATTTCTAAATCTTGTATATTGAATGACATTGTAGTGAATATTATTCTTGCACACTGCAGTTTAGTTTTCATAGTTAAAACTGTTTTGATAGTCTGTTAAGGCCTTACTGATTGGTTACTTGACCAGTTTAGCTTTATACTGAATAGTTTTTTAGGACTTTGTCTCTCCTAGTAATGAAAGCTTATATTTATTGTCACTTAGTATGTGACAGGCACTTAGTGCTTCAAACACAGCAATGGAATGGGTAGGTGCTGCTGTTGCTCTCCTTTGTAGATGAGACTACAGGCACACAGGAGTGTAGAGCTCACTCCGTGTTGTCGCAGAATTGGAGAGCCAACTAGGCTTTCTGGTTCCAGCTGTGTTCTCAGCCAGCACACTGCCTCATGTGTCAAATGATCACTCGGGATGGGGGGAGATCTTTTCTAAACTGTGGCTTATGTCATAGACTAGGCTACTGACTGGGCTTCTATAGTTAGATTATAGCTTTGTTTTGTTAAGGAGTCTTCCCAAGTATTTATTCTGAGTGGTCCCAGTGTTTTAACCTAAGTATATCTGAACTCTCAGAAGTAGGACCAGAAGAATTTGAAGTGTTACATTTGCAGTCCTTCCTACAGTCTCTGTTCAGAATATCAAAGAGCCCGACTGTAGCTGTTTGCATCTGCTCTTCTTTATGAGGCTGAGAAACTATTGATTAACAAGTTTGTATCTGAGCTCCAATAAAGTGATTTCCCCCTATGAGGTTTGTGATAGAGTTCTTTTTTTGTTGTAGTTTTGAGATTAGATCTCATGTAGCCTAGGCTTATCTCTAACTCATTGCATATAGCTGAAGATGACCTTGACTTCCTCTGTCTCCTACTTATATCTCCCAAATGCTGTGATCCCAGACACAATGGATAATGACAACCACATTGAAATATGACTCATACTACTGATAGTCATGTTTTAATCCACATCCTTTAGTTATTTTTACTTGCATTTAATTTCTGCATTAATCTGTGGACATTTTGAATGTTATTCTCATAAGGGCGTTATGGTTATTGCATCTGTACCTACACAGGAGGGAGGGGTGACTCAGAGCTGTGCCCCAGTCACTCACTGCTTTCCAAAATAGGTTGTGCTTACGGGGTACGATTCTGATAAGTTTTCCGGTATACGGTTAGATACAGACCCTTCTCTGAGCTAAGGGCTTGTTTTTGAGCTGAGCAAGAATAATTTGTCTTCAAAAGAAGCAAATGCTCCTGTGACTCACTTTATTTGTTGTTTTATTTTGTAGCTTGAAACCAATCTGCTATATTCCTTCTTACCCGAAGTGACTCGCATGGCCAGAAAGTTTACTCACATTTCAGCTCTCTTACAGGTATGCCTCCATAGCCTGTTTTATGTTAAGCATTTTATTGGAAGCTTCTAACTTTCCATAAAGAAAAACCATCAAAAATGTATGTTGTAAAACTACCTGCAACAGGAGTGCTATAGGCAAATCTCACAATATTTGTTAAAGCAAAAGTAGAAATTTAATTGACAATCTCCTGTCCAATCCTGTTAACTGCCTAAAAGAAAAGGGGAAAAATCTTATAAATCTTCTAAACTATTCATAATGAAAATGCAACTTAAAAATTTTTTTATAAATTATTGTAGAAAAAGAGTTCATATGACTCAGCTTTTGTTCATAGTAAATCCATCCTAAATTAGCTCATAGTTTTGTAGGTGAGCAGTTTGGGCTAGGCTGATCCAGAAGCTTCTATAGATCTGTGTCTGGTGTAGCTCACTTTAAAGTGAGCTGGTCATGCAAACAGATGTGTTCCGAGGATGGAATGCTTTGTCTCTTCTCTACATCCCTTATCCTCTAGTACCTTGACCATGCTCATTCACGTGGTGATGGCTGCAGGAGTCTCAACAGTGTGAGTCTAAGGGTGCAGAGACTTGTGAGACTTGGGCTCAGTTGCGATGTTTGTGATATGTTCTGTTAGAACAAGACACAGGCCAGGCTAGACAGTGTATCCGGATGGAGCACATGCAAAGAATTACTGATCTTTTGTTGGCTTTACTGCAGTTCTTATTTTGTTGGATGATAAAGATTCTAGAGGTTGGTATTTTCTTAGGGGACCTGTTGAGTAGCTGAACAAAGCAGCATGTGATAACATGCATAAAATACAAAAAGCACAAGGATACTTGTTTTCCAAAACACCAACTTGGGAATGTGGTACTGTAAATTTGTAAGAATCACTGGATAATTTAGTTTCTTAGCTAAGTGATTACCAAAGCTTAGCTATGCTCTTCTTTTTCCTATAGCTTTAATGAGTTAGAGGAGTACTTAAATGCTTTGGTATTTTTTTTACTGTGTTTTTCTTTTTGTTAATAGTATATAAACTTGTCACTGACTTGTATGTGTGAGGCCTGGGAAGAAATACTGATGCAGATGGACTCTCGGCTCACTAAGTTTGTACAGGTAATGTCCTAATAACTGAACTTCCTGTGCAGATACTAAGTGCGTTCTCTTTGTGCTTTACGAGGTAGATGAGGGTCAGAGCTGGGCATGGTGGTTCATGCTGTAATCCCAACACTCAAAAAGACAAGACAGAAAGTTTGCCGTGGCTTCAAGGTTGATGAGGGCTACAGAGTGACACCCTGTCTCAAAGAAAAGGTGACAGACTGGAGAGATATCTCAGTAGTTGAGAGCATTTGCTCATTTGCTCCTCTTGTAGAGGGCCCATGTTCACATTGGTTGGCTCACATCCAACTGTAACTCCAGCTTCAAAGAGATCTGATGTCTTTGGCCTCTGTGGGTACCTATACTCATGTGCATGCACATGCGCTCACACACACTTGTAATTTAAAATAAAACAAATCTTTAAAAAAAGAAAGATTAGTTTGATTTGTAAAAGGCTAAGACCATTATTTATTTCAGATGGCTTAATATGACCTCAGTATTTTGGGGGGTGTACAAAACGAATTGTATTAGTTTTCTGTTGCTGTAACAAAGTACTGAGGCTGGATAATATATCAAATAAAGATGTTTATTTAACTCCTAGTTTTAGATTCTGAGGGTTCAGTGTTGTGTAGCATCATTTGTTCTCCAGATACTGAGGAGGATTGTGCCAGGTAGCTGAAAGGATCTGTATCAACTCAGGACCCCTAAGACCAAGTTCTCAGCACAAAGATTTATTTGCCCCAGAGGGACAAAGACAGGAGATAGAGGAAGAGGGAGAAGGGGAAGGGAACAAGGGAGAGAGGCAGGGGTATTTGTCCCAGGGGGACAAAGGACTGCCTCTAGATAGAGAGGAGACAGACGTGGCCCATAGGAAAATGGTGGCTTATGAAGGTAAAAGGGGAAACCCTGTGTCAGGATGAGGTGTTTAATTTTAATTAGGCATGCTAATTAGGTGAGCTAAAAGGGGCTTCTGATTATTGGACTTCAATACTTTCATAGCTGGATCTTGGTAGTCAGCCTCAGGAGGAGGAAGTGGCCAAATAAGGGAATGGACCTTGGTGGCCAACTTTAGGAAGGTGATCTAACGGTTTTTAGCAAGACAGAGGGAATTGGGGAGAAGGGCAAGGCCTGCCAGAGCCATGTTTGCCATGCTTGGGCTGGCTAGAGTCCCTTCAGTAGCATCTTGGAAGGAGCGTGTGTCACAATAACGAAGGAAGCCAGGCAGTGTGGTTGGGTAGTCTCTTGGAAGAACTAACCAGGGTCCTCTGGGTATCACCTTCATTTTCTTCCCAATGACTTAATCACCTTCCATTCTCACCTGCTTTTAAAAGAGTCCACAGTTTCAATGTCATCACACTGAGGACAAGCCTCCAGGTGGTGAACTCTTGGGGGACAAACCACATCCAGACCATGGCAGACTCCTCCCTTTGTGAGATGGAGCCGGTGGGGTGAGAGGAAGGGCAGGTGTTGAAGTAGGGACTGACCATTTCTAGTCACTGATGCTGAGGTGATGAGTTTAACATCTGAGGAAAGGTGAAGCAGAGGAAGAAGATTGTGTTCCTATAACATTGAATAAATATACTTATTATTCATAAAATAGGCATCATCTTTTTTTTCACTTTGTCTAGGAAAAAACTACAACGACATCAGTGCAGGATGAATTCATGCACTTACTGTTGTGGGGGAAAGCCAGGTGAGTGCACATCTGGTGCTCTTGATCTGACTTTTTTTGCTACCTTCTTCTGACAGTAATGATTTCAAAAGTAATTATTTTCTTTATAAAAATAAAATATAAAATTCTGGCATAAGACTCCTCTCCCCCCAAAAAGTGAGTTTTTAAGATTTTCCATGAACTTTTTATATAAATGTGATAATTTTGTTTTTAATGTATGTACGTTGGATGTTAAATGTCTTGGAACCTTTATGATGACAAGCTAGCCTCTTCCTTCCTTGTACCTTGGGTAGATAACTGCCCAGGGTAATAATTAGTATAACCCTTCTGGATGTTTGGAAATGTATAGTTCATTCATTTCTGGATCCTACTGTGTCATTTTTGTCTCTTTGTGAATAAAACAAAATCCTTATTGTGGCGGGTGCTATTTCTTTATGTTTATTTTGTTCCAAAATCATGTTTGTACTTTGAAATTTAGGTTTTAAATGATGCATCCAGTGTTTGAATGGAGAAGTTACTAAAATACTTTCTTTTTTGTTCTAGTGCTGAACTTCAGACTCTCCTGATGAACCAGTTAACAGTGAAGGTGCTGTTACAATATATATGTTTAAATGGCTGTTAAGACATTCTTACTTTTTTTCTTTTTTGGAATGACATATAGTATCCTAGTTACATGCTAAATGTATTTTTTTCTCTTAATTAGGGCTTAAAAAAGCTTGGCCAGTCTATAGAGTCATCATATTCCAGTATACAAAAATTGGTTATAAGTCACTTACAGAGGTATGGAAGTGATGTAGATTTTTTGATATTGCATCCGTACATACATGGCATTGGTCATCTTTCTGCTTCCTTCTGTCCATTGTCTGACATTCTCCTTTCAAGCCTTTTCTAGCTATTTGCACTGGCATTTTAGGAACTCACCGTATTCAAGATTGAAGTCAGTAACGACAGTTCTTTTTTTGTGAAATAGTTTTCCAGCATCTTTTAACCAGGCCGGACTCCATTTGGGCTCCCCCTACCCCATTTAATTATGCAATAGGCCACATAGCTTCTAATGTGTTATGTATTTTTTTATTTACTATCTCGGCAGTTTGCTCACGTCAGCTTCATTTCACACAGGAGTTAGTTATGTGACTGGCCCAGTGTTCCTCAGTATTAGGCCAAGGCTTGCTCCTGGGTCTTTCAGGCCTGCTGTTTCTGTGCATAGCAACTTGAGTGAAGCAGTATGTAAGTGGTTGCTGAGTTTTGGTTTACATTTTGACAACTCTCATCATGGGGTACCTAGACACACCTACAGTCCTCTGAGGTCCCTGAGTACCTTCTGCATTGGTCTATTCAGACCATACTGTCTATTGACTTCACTTTCCCTAGTGCATCTAATATTGTAACTTAAAAACTTGCACTACATTTGCTTTACTCTTGGAAGCAAGGCTTTTTCAGGGCCTTGAGCCTGCCTGCCTCTCTGCTTTACCCATACTAGGAGTCTTTTGGTTTTCCAAGCTTGATATTGTGTCTTCCACCCAGGGCTTTTTTTTTTTCCTTCTCTTTTTTAAATAAATATCTTTTCTTTGATTTGTTTGTTCATTTATTTCTAATGGTGCTGGGAATGGAGCCAGGGTCTTAGACGGGTTTGGTAAACACCCACTGTTGAGAAGCATCCCCAGCTCTGCATAAGGACTCAGACAACCTCCTTTCTGTTTGGAGCACTCCCACCTCCCCTTGACTTGAGTTCTTCAGCACCTGGCTTCATTCGCTCCTGCAGAAAAGCCTTCAGCAGTGTCTGGAGTAGATCAGGGTCTTCATTTCACCTGTGCCTTTCCCTTAAGGCCCTTAGGCACGGAAGACGTGCCATATGACTTGTTGTGACCATCTCACCTATTACACTAAATGTTGTGAGGAACTTACCATTGTTTTCCACTTTATCCCCGGCATCTAATGTCTGACATGAACTCAGAGCTTAAAAATATTTGTGAGTACAGCCTGGTGTCACATGCCCTTTAGTCCTAGCATGCAGGAAATAGAAGCAGGTGGATTTCTGTAAGTTGGAAGCAAACCAGCCAGCATTGCATAGTTCAGGTTGGTCAGGGCTACATAGTAAGAGTCTGTCCTTTAACAAAAGTGTCTGTTGTTGAACAGATGTCCATATGGTAAAGTGCCAGGATTAGGATGAGAGGTACAGATCAGTTGGTAGAGAGCTTGACCAGCAAGGGACATGGTTTGGTCAGAGTAGAGAATCTCATCTGGTAGTTTTGAGTTTTCATCTCAGTTGTCATGATGGACAAATGCTTCTTCTAGTTCTTAGAAGTAGTTTGGGGAAATAATTCTTCCCTGTAGAAAGATTGTGTTGTTTGATCTTACTTATGAAATGAAGCAATGTTCAGCAGGTGATTGCTGACCTTGGTGATAGTAATGATACTTATCTCTGCTCTTTGCTAGTGGGTCAGAGTCTTTACTGTATCATTTGAGTGAACTTAAAGGAATGGCTTCATGGAAACAAAAATATGAACCTCTGGGACTGGATGCTACAGGCATTGAAGGTACTGATTGAATTTCTCAGTAGGACCATGTTAGATACGGTTCACTTACTCAAAAAGTGACATTTACTTGTTTGGTTTTTTTTATTTTTTTAGATGCTATTACTGCTGTGGGTTCTTTCATCCTCAAGGCAAATGAACTTCTCCAGTAAGTAATGGGTTTCGTAGGAGTGTGGGTATGAGAATATTTACTTTTTACTTAAATAAGAATCTACCAAGTTGACCTGATTGTCTTAAGATAATTTTTAATCAGAATTATGCCAGTAGCACAGAGATCATTTAAAGAGAAAATTTATTTTCCCCTCCTTCCCTGGATCCTCATCATGAATCGTCCTTGCAAAGGAATCGTTCTAACTCCTGTGTCTCTGTGTTACTTCCTTTACTTCATTCTCCTAAACCACAGCTACATTTTATTTCCTATACCTACCAATCTTCATTCTTTTTGTTTGTCTTGATTTTCCTGAACATTGGTGACCTTCCTGTCTTGTCTTGTCTTGTTAGGTTGGGTTGGGTTGTGGCGGGGTCTTCCTGTGTTCCTAGGCTGGCCTGAAACTTAGAATCCTCTTCCCAGCCTTGCAAGTGCTACAGTCACAGTGTTCTCCCATCTCCTACAGGCCTTCTTGTTTCCTTGCTCCATCTGTCTGTAGCACAGCCTTCCCTGGTTTCTCTGGAGGGTGCTGCTCCATCCTGGCATTCCTCTGCCCTACAGGTGTCCTTTCACCAGGCTTCATGCTTTGCTCCCTGCCTGGCTGTTTGCAGAGACACTGTCTCTCCTGCTTTCCTCATTAGACAGGGCTTTCAGGTCACCTCCTTTCCTTAATTATTCTTTTCTGAAGCACATTCTAAAGCAACTTACTCACAAAGTAGACGTGGAAGGTCCACTTCCCCTGTGGACCTTCAAACAAAGTGGATGATTTGGGCGGGACTTAGGATCGGAAGGTGAAATATTACTCCTAGAATTTTCTCCATTGCTTTTACGTTTTTTTTTTTTATTATTATTTTTTATTTTATTTTATTTTTTAAATTGCCGGTAGGCGGCAGTCTCTTGCTCTCTCATGGCTTTGAAGGATGTTGTTTATTTCATCTTACAAACAATAGTCAAGGCAGCAGGAACTTAAAACATCCACATTCAGGAGCAGAGAGGAATGAATGCACAAGTGCTTTCTACTCATTTTCCACCTCTGTTGAGCCCAGGACTCAAACGCAGGGAGTGTGCTGCCTCCAGTGGGCTGGGTCTGCCTCCCTCAGTTAACACCATCAAGACACTCCCGCAGAGCAGCCCAGGTCCGCAGGCCAGCAGGCCAGCCTGATGGACATGCTCCTGGAGACTCTTCCTAGTGATTCTGCAGTGTGTCTTGTTGATTGTGAGCACAAACCATCACAGATGCTAGTTCACTTTTCAGAGCTGAATGCAGCATAGTACTGGGTGAGGGTTTGAAAGACAGGAATGAAAGTCCTAGTGTTACTTGCTTAGGGTAATTACCTCATCGATGTAATCTTAAGGAGTTCAGAAGTGGTTTCTTTAAGATAAAGATTTACAGTACTAAATTTGGTGATACTTGGGTGTAATGCCCAGGGAAATTCAATTTTTGAGAGATCTCATTTATTGTCAGAATTAGAAATCAGCTTTGCATGTCTATTGATGTTCGATGTGATGACATCATACAGATTTGGAATGATGGTTTCCTTTTGGAGTTAATGTTTTTCTTTTTACTGACTGGTAAATACTGTTTTTAACTGAAAATAATGTTGAAAACTATTTCTTCCTGATTTGTTTCTGAACACTGAGGAAGACTGGAGCATGACACTTAGAACCAGTTGCAATCTAAATCACTTGCTTTGTTTTTTAAAAGAACCACTTTGCCTTTAAAAAATATTTCTAGGGATATGTTTGTTTTGTAAAATGCTGCTCTGGGTGTTTAAATGTCGTCCAGACAGGCTAAAGTACAGCAGGAAGGGGTATTGTATTTCCTGACAGTTGAACAGTGATACGTGAACTGCACATGATAATTTTTTTCTGATTTATTTTTTTACCTTTTTAGAGTTATAGATAGTAGTATGAAAAACTTCAAGGCATTTTTTCGGTGGCTGTATGTAGGTAAGTTGAGTGCAAATATAAATCAGATTTAAATTCTTTATAGTTCAATTTTTTGGGAGAAATATGTTTTCCTTAGTGAAGTAAACCTTTAGCCTTTACATTTAGCCTTTGAAATGTATCTGTAATTAAAATTGTGTTTATGGTGACCTTCACAGATAATTTTAAAAACCTTTTTCTTTCTAGCAATGCTGAGAATGACAGAAGACCATGTGCTTCCTGAGCTGAACAAGGTAGTGTATAGGAGCTTGGGCAGCCCTGCATGTCCACATCAACGTATTCAAGAAAAACGTTAGTACTGAGCATGTGAAGGCTATTTTCTTTCACTTTCCCCTAAATAGTACTGTAAATAAGTGTGTTTACACAGCATTTTTTAAAAATTTATTTTACATACACAGTTTCCCCTTCCTCCTTTCCTCCTGTTCCCTCTCCCCATCTCCTTCCTCCCCACCCCCCACCCCACCCCCATCCACTCCTCAGAAAGAGTAAGGCCTCCCATGGGAGTCAACAAAGCATGGCATATCAAGTTGAGGCAGGGCCAGGCTCCTCTCTGCATTAAGGCTGAGCAAGGCAGCTCACCATAGGGAATGGACTCAAAAAAGCCAGCTCATGTGCCAGGGATAGAGCCTGGTCCCCCTGCTAGGAGCCCCACAAACAGACCAAGTTACACAACTGTCTCCTGTATGCAGAGGGCCTAGATCAGTCCCATGCCAGTTCCCTGGCTGTCAGTCTAGAGTCTGTGAGTTCCCACAAGCTCTGGTCAGCTGTCTCTTACACAGCACATGTTTACACAGCATTTACAACAGGGTTTCTCTGTGTAGCCCTGGCTAGCCTGGGACTTGCTCTATAGACCAGGCTGGCCTCAAGCTCAGAGATCCACTTGTCTCTGCCTCCTGAGTGTTGGGATTAAAAGTGTGCACCTCCGGCTGGGCGTGGTGGCGCACGCCTTTAATCCCAGCACTCGGGAGGCAGAGCCAGGCGGATCTTTGTGAGTTCGAGGCCAGCCTGGGCTACCAAGTGAGCTCCAGGAAAGGCGCAAAGCTACACAGAGAAACCCTGTCTCGAAAAAACCAAAAAAAAAAAAAAAAAAGTGTGCACCTCCACCACCCACCCAGCTTTTTTTTTTTTTTTTTTTTTTTTTTTTTTAGCTTTTTGTGTTTTATATCTTTTTAAAAAAACTCACACCATATTATTATGGCCACCTAACTTCATAATATCTGTGTTTCCTAAAGTTCCGTGACATGTGACAGAGCATCCTTATAGTCCCTACTTTAACTTCCTTACGTCTGAAATGCTTGCTTATTTTCCTAAGTCAGAGCTTGGTTGACAGTAATTTCTAGTTGTCAGCATTGGGACAGGTGTCCATGGTCTCCTTAGGGAGGTGTATGGAAGAGGCCTGCCAGCCCACCAGGTCTGAACTGTGCTCTTTAGGAGTCTGTTATTGGGGTGCTTTCTTGGTCCTGATTTGTTTCCTTTGTCTTGTTTTCTAACAGATGACTCAGAAGGATATAACATTTGTTGCTGAATTTCTCACTGAACATTTTAATGAAGTAAGAAATTTATATTTCTGTAGTTTTTGCGAATAATTTCACTAACCCTTAGCAGTGGTAAGAGGTAGCTGCATTTAATCCAATTTAGTTGAAGACCGTAGCAATTACATTTTAAAGAAACTATTGAGCTAATCAGTGACAGTACTTCCTTAGCAAACTTAGTCCGCTTCTCTTTGTGTGTGCCTCACAATCTTTAAAAGAGTCCTTGCAACAACAGCTTTCTTGTAAAGTACATATTTTTTGTTTAAATTAAGATTGCTGTCTTTTTATTTTAAGCTAACTTTAGAATTAACCTGTATTTATCTTCCAGGCTCCAGACCTTTATAATCGGAAAGGAAAATACTTCAATGTTGAAAGAGTTGGTCAGGTATGGATTTTGGATTAAACTTGATTTTAAGAACTAACTTTTAAACTGAATGGTGTTAATTTGAGAGGGAGTGGGGTGCATAGGAAGGGTTGGAGGGAGAAGACGTAGGATGCTTTGGAGGGAAAAAAGGAAGGGGTGAAATGATATTATTATATTTTAATTAAAATAAAAATTAAAAAACCTAGTGTTAATCTGTATTATCTAAAGTTTATGTCTATTTTAATATCAAATATATTGCAAGTTTACCTTTTTAGTAAAATGACCAAAGATAAATGTTACTAAAATATTTGACTCAGAACCCTTTTATATTCTGAATGATTATTGAGAATCCCAAGCACTTTTAAGTCGTGTTAACTGTCACATGTGGATATTACTATTAGTGTAAAAAGTATTTATTCATTCATTAATTAAAAATAATGCACTTGTCATAAATGTTTTCATGGAAATTTTCAGTGGCCTGGCATTGCTTTATGTATTAGCAAGTCTCATTTCTGCCAAGCCAGTAGAAGACAGTTTAGGTCCCCCATTCACTTGTGTGTCCAGTCTCTGCTCTGAGGTGCTGATTTGGCTAATGCAGCTCAAGGATTTCTGGAGTCCTCCCCACTTGTTCTTGGGGGAGGGGGAACAGCAGTGTAAGAGCTTTGTCTGTCTCTTTTGATACAGTAATGCTAAACCCAACAATGGTGGCTTCTCAGAGGTTCGTTTTCATGTGGAATCTGAGATTCTGTTAGTGAACTCTCCATTACTTGGTCACTGAGTCTGTTCATCTTCCTTTAATGGGAAATAATCTTTTTATCCATGCATGTCTTTATAAAATCATATCTTGGTATTTTTGCAAATATTGGTTCTATGAGGTCAAAGATCAGGTGCTGACATGTTACAGCCAGTAAGTCTCCAGAAGTTACCTTTCATTGACACTAGCCTAATCAGAGAACTCTTTAATACTGTGGAGCTCTCAGACTTAGCAGTGGCAGGTGCAATTTCCTAACTTTTAGTTCTTGCTTAAAAGTTTGCTTCTTTATTGAGGCAAGGTCTCATGAAGAACCCTCATCTCCCCTTGAACCTACAATCTTCCTGCTGGGATTACAAGTCTGTGCCATCACACCCAGTGGGAGTTTAAATGTTGTATTGGCATGAAATACCTTCTGGTTGTTTGGCTCAGAGTGATGGGCTTACTTTATTTTCCAGAAGATACCTTTCTAATACCAAGATGAATAGTTTTTCCTCCAGCCACTTTTTCAAGTAAAGATGTAGTTCTGTGTCTTCAGAAGTGTCTTGTCTAACTTAAAACTAAAACAGTTCCACAAGTGCCTCTCCATAGGATAATTTTCATGTGCAGCAAAAGTGTCATGTGCCTTCTTCCCAGTTCTGTCCCACAGAATATTAAAGATTTGTACTCAGAGGTTGAGGTTTAGTAAAAGCAATAATTTTAAAACAACAAATACGTGGGCTAGGAACTGCAGTGAGTGCCTGTCTGGTCTGGACAACTACCTTGATTCTTGGTGTAGACACTAGCCACTTTCCCTACCACTGGTACAAATGCCAAGCCAGTGAAAAGGGCAAGTGACCTTGGGGTTGTTACAAAGCTGCTGTTGATCTGTTGGATCTTTGGAAGTGTCTTGAGAACTCCCAGGGGTCTGTGGCCACACTCTAGAGTACATTGATAGTTGGCACCTAATTTATAACCACTTAAAATATGCTCATGGAAATGAAATACAAACTTAATTCAGTTGGTGATCTCTAACTTCACTCTGACCTTTCTAACCATTTTCAGTTGGTTTGCTTGGCAGTTAGTAGACTTCTGCCCCCTCATGTTTTTTTTTTTTTTTTTTTTCAAGACCGGGTTACTCTGTGTAGCTCTGGCTGTCCTGGAACTTGCTCTGTAGACCAGGCTGGCTTTCAAACTCACAGAGCTCCCCCTGCCTCTGCCTCCCGAGAGCTGGGATTAAAGGTGTGAGCCACCACCGCCTGACTTCCACTCACTTTAACAATGGACTTGCAGAGAATTTGGAAGTAAAGCACAGCAATGTACTAAATAGAAAACAAGCAATTTGGGAAGCTTCACTCTTTTTTGGGGGAGGGGGGTTTCAAGACAGGGTTTCTCTGTGTAGTTTTGGTGCCTGTCCTGGATCTTGCTCTGTAGACCAGGCTGGCCTCGAACTCACAGAGATACTCCTGGCTCTGCCTCCCAAGTGCTGGGATTAAAGGCATGCACCACCACCGCCTGGCTGGGAAGCTTCATTCTTTATTGAGTTTCAATGGTCAATTTTTACTTATAGTACTTGAAAGATGAAGACGACGACCTTGTGTCACCCCCCAACACAGAAGGAAACCAGTGGTACGACTTCCTCCAAAACAGCAGCCACCTGAAAGGTACCTCATGAGCTTGCTGACAGTCACCTGAGGCCAGGTCCATAGTGCTCCAGTTGATAGCCGAGCTGGAGACCTGCTGGATGTCCCTGACTTCTTTGAGCTGGTTTTTTATGTCCATTGTCTTTGATTGGAGAGACTGCAAAATGACAAATACTCTCATGATGGGTAGAAAACACTATGAGATGTTTTTCCTTTTATTACATCAGCCAGTCACAATCCCTACTGGGGGTTCTGATATTTGCTTCAGTGTGACACTATAAACCTTGAATAAGTGTCAGAGTCTTTAGGAACGGGAGCTTATATTCCCACCAGACTGCCCAAAAAGGCTAGGCCCCGAATTGCCTGTGCCTCTGCCTAGCAGACTGCAAGGAGTTCCCATACTTTCCTCTCTTCAGCTCGGAAAAACTCAGGTTTCCTAACTTGCTTACTAAAATAGATGACAGCTCAGGAGCAGCCAGGCAGGAGGTGTATGGGAGTAGGCTACGGAGGAGAGGCCAGAGATTCTAGGGCCTCCCAGCACTGTGTTCACCAACCTGGAGTCTCTGGCAGCCCCAGCATATGCTTTCCTTAATAGAGATTTTATTACATAGACCTGACTGATTATGCCCTGGCCATTGGTGGTTGAACTCAACCTCCACTGCATTCTCCTCCATCAGGGTTGGCAGATAGAGTTGGAAAGTGCAGCTTCTGATCAAGGAGCCTTCCATAGTGGCCTTAGTAAAGCAGAAGCCTTCCTATCAATAGGGAATTCCCAGGGTTAGGGGAACTGTTGTAGGACTGGGAGATAATGATCATATGTGCCTTTCTCTCATACCATTCTCTGTCGGGAGCTTACGAGATTAATGTTTAAAATACATTTACCAGTGTGGCCAGGGTATGTGTGTAGGGGATACCTGCAGAGCTGCGGAAGAACAGGCCTTCAGAAGTAGAGTCTGTATTCATAGTTCTTGGAAGTCCTTTATTCCAGGCAGTTGTCGGAGCCTGCTAACCCTGTTTTGTTTATCCTGTAAATTGGAGAGTATGATGATTACTTGCTTCATACAGTTATTGTAAGCAACACTGACAACAGGAAAAGAAACTTACAGGCTGAGGATATAGTTCAGCAGTTAAGAACTGTGATCCTCTGGCAGAAGACCTCAGCTTGGCTCCCAGCACCCACACCAGGGGCTCACAACTGCCTGTAACTCCAGCTCTAGAGGAATCTGATGCAAGCGTTAGCACTCACGTGTACAAACCCATATAAATAACAAAAATAAACAACGTTGTAGAGCAGGAAGGAGAAAATGCTATATCATATATTCTTTTTTTTTTTTTTTTTGAGACAGGGTTTCTCTGTGTAACAGCCTTGGCTGTCCTGGAACTCTTTGTAGACCAGGCTGGACTCAAACGCAGAGATCCACCTGACTCTGTGTGCTGGGATTAAAGGTGTACACCACCACCTGGTCATGTATCAGTTTCTACTGATAAAATGGTCTTTTTAAAAAGTTAAAAAAAAAAAAAAAGATACTTGTGTAGAGTAGTTTCTTATTTCTCGTTTCTGTTTTAATGTGACACTCTCCAACATAACCCTGACTACTGCCCCTGTCACCAGAGCATAGTGAGCTGTGCTCTTTCCTAGGCCAGCAGGGATGCGGTTGGGCTTGGGTGAGAGGAGAGGTGGGTTTAGTAGTGGGCAGTGGGGGTGATGGGGTGCAGATGCTGTGATGGCACTTAATGAGGTGTGTGTATAACGGTGTAATAATTCCACCGTGAGATACACTGGGGTGCTTCTCTTTTCTCCTAATTACTGCTTTACTTAGCTTGATTTGGGTTTTGTTTCTCTTTTTGTTTGAAACCAGAAAGTCCTTTGCTGTTTCCTTATTACCCTCGAAAGTCATTGCATTTTGTGAAAAGGCGGATGGAGACCATTATTCATCAGTGTTTGCAAAAGCCAGCAGTAAGTCTGAAAGAAATGCGTGTCTTTGTGTGGGGATGAGAAAAACGGCAGCATCCGGCCCGCTTATGAAAACGACATAGTATATAACTGTTTTTCATTATTAAAGTGGACAATTTCTCATGGTTCATCTTGCTAGCTCCTTACGTGAATTTTAAAAATGGGCTGGTGAAAGTGTTGGCATCTTTAGGGATTTGTTCCCAGAAGAAGGCTTAGTTGTTTTGAAGTTTGGATTCCAAAGCTCACGTGTCCCATTGTTCCCTGCTGAATGACGGATGTTGAGAAACTAGTGAGAGGTGGGCTTTCATTTCGCCTGTACATCATTGCCAGCTCCTTTTTAAATTCTCTCTCTTTTCCTTCCCATCTGCCATTAAGGTTTCTTACCTTTAGGTTTAATGATAGGGATTTTTTAAAAGCAAACTTTAATGGCGATAGTCACATTTTCTGTGGAGTGTCTCTGTATGTAATTGCACTAATTATGTCTTTTTCCTTTTTGTTTCATGTTGGTTTGGGATGGGATCAGTGTCAAACCCAACATTTTGAGCATGCTGGCTAGACATTCTTACCATGAGCTGCATCCCCACCCTTGATAATTTGTTTTAAATCTTACTTTGTATAGGATGTAATGGGGAGATCGATGAATCAAGCAATTTGCATTCCATTATACCGAGATGCTAGGAGGTAATTCCCTTTACTCATTGTGAGCTGTAAGTTTAGCAGTGATTGTAGATTTCCTCATTTTGTTTTCTTGTTGTTTCAGTATGGACTCTGCCCGTAGATTGCTAAAATTCCCATTTCTGTAAGTTTCTTCCCCCTCCTGGGTGAATAATATAACTCTGTTTCAATCTTAGGCAGCTTGATACCATATCCTGACTTTAAATTTTGTTCCTTAGGTGGAATAATAAAACTTCAAATCTACATTATCTTCTTTTTACTATTTTAGAAGATTCGGTTTATAAAATGTGTATCTTAAGGAGACATACTGATATTTCCCAGTAAGTATTAATCTAAAGTTTGAAATTGCAGACATTTTATTATTTTTTAACAATTAACACACAGCTTCTCTTCCAGTGTTTTGGATTCTATAAGATTTATTTGTTATCCCCTGTGTGTGTGTGTATGTGTGTGTGTGTGTGTGTGTGTGTGTGTGTGTGTGTGTGTGTGTGTGTATGTTTATCTACGTGTGTGTGCAGAGGCCAGAAAAGGCATTTGATCCCCTGAAGCTGGGGTTACAGGCAGTTGTAAACTGCCCAGTGTGGGTATTGGGAGCTGAACCCAACATTTCTGAGTACATCATGGAAGGCTTTTTATCTTGGACTAATGAGATCTTTCAGTAAATGGGAGGCTCTGCCCACAGAAACTTGCTTTGAAATTCTAAAGAAAAATCAAGTTCACAGTTCTATTAGCATCTTAAATGGTGTTAAATCTCAGTTTAAAGGAAAGTTTTTGAGGCTGAGATGTAGCCATAGAGAAATAGTTTGGCCTCTTCAGATATCCTTAGTTAAGTATCTAAATACTTTTTGTTGTTATTTGTTTGTTTGTGTGGCTCTGGCTGTCTGGTAACACACTATGCAGACCAAACTGGCCTGGAAATCAAGAGATCCTCCTACCTCTGCCTCCCCAGTGCTGGGATTAAGGATTTAAGAGTTGCCACCTTGCCCAGCAAATATCTGAATACTCTGATGACTGAGATTTTTAAACCAAGGTGATTTCTTCTGGCATATGTAGCTCAGATAGCAGCATTCTGTAGCAAAAAATGTAATGTTCTCCATCTGCCAGCTGCATTCTTTCAAGTGTTTAGGTTATTGACGATCCAGTTTGTTCCATAACAACTTCTTTATTCCCGTGCTTTCTTCCAGATCTGTCAATAATGGACTTATTGGTATTAAATTTGGGAGCTTCACATATGCCACAACTGAAAAAGTCCGAAGGAGGTAAGACTTGACCCTGTTTGAATGACCAGCACGGGTCCTGGGGTGGGGGCTTCTGTGAACTGTAGTCGTTGGGTAGAAGGGCGTCAGACTCAGAGATGGTAGGGGCAAAAGCGTTCTCTCATTTCCCACAGAGGAGTAGGGCTCTTCGTAAGACATACACAGAGGCAGTTTTCCTTAGCACTGGCGAGAACTTGACCACCTCACAGGAATTTGTGTGTCCTTATGTGCTGTGCTTTCCTGCAATTCTTCTAAGCTGAGGAAGTGCTTTGGTTCAGGAAGCAGATGTCCAGTGAGACAGAAGTCTTTGTTACTGCCCTGAAGAAGCAACAGATGAAGTGATGTACTGGGTTTTCTTAGGGTTCAGAAGGATAGTGAAAACCAAGCCAGCCCTGAGGCTTTGTGGAGGAAGAGCGGACACTGACCACTACCTGGTCTTTCCTCACTCTGAAAACACTGTTCTAACCCAGTGTTTTCAGTGATTCTTTGAGATAGGTCTGGTTTTCACCTTCAGAATATAGCATGAGTGCCACTTAGGAACTCTTAGTAGACATAAGGCCTGGCCTTCCATGTCAGCTGTTTGAAAACTGTGAACCAGCTCCACAGATTTTTTTCTTTCTCATGATTACCTATTTTTAAGATTTAGTTATGTTGGGAAAAATTAGTACAGAAAGTAATTTACTAATTTTTAATAGAAACTGATGGCATAATTTAATTGTCTTGCAGAGAATGTCAGCGTCTTAAATTATTTGGACCTCAGTGCCAGCCTGAAGTGATCCCATACAGTATTTCTTAGAGGTCATGATTGTTTTGCTTTAACAGAACATTTTACTTCCAGCACTTACAGTTGTCTAGATGCCCAGTTTTATGATGATGAGACTGTAACAGTCATCCTTAAAGACTCCATGGGACGAGATGGAAGAGACAGGATCTTGGTTCAGTTGCCGTTGTCCTTAGTGTATAACAGTGAGGATTCCGAAGAGTATGAGTTCACTGGGACTTACTCGACAAGGTAACTGACTCATTAGGACATTGTCAGCCTCATAGGGCAAGAAGCTTTTCTGTTGTCTTCCTCCTCCCCCTTCCCCTCCCCTCTTCTAGACAGCCTTACCTTAGTTAGCTGGTCTTGAACTCATGGTCTTCCTGTCTTGGCCTCCCAGTTGCTAGAACTACTGGTGTGTATCACCATGCTAGCTAATAATTAACTGGTATTTTGTGTTTTTGTTTGTCTAGGTTTTTCGTTTTGTTTTGAGACAAAGTCTGGATATATAGACCAGGCTGGTCTTGAACTCATAAAGACACAGCTGCCACTAGGATTAAAGGTCTGCACTACCATGCTTAGCAACTATATTTTGATATATATCAAAGATTCGCCAGGCTGTGGTGGCGCATACCTTTAATTTCAGCACTCAGGAGGCAGAGCCAGGTGGATCTCTGTGAGTTCGAGGCCAGCCTGGTCTACAGATCGAGATCCAGGACAGGCACCAAAATTACACAGAGAAACCCTCTCTGGGGGAAAAAAAAGATTCTTATTGTTTAGGCATGCCGAATAATAGATTTTTAGTTGGTAGGGATAACTATCGAGGCAGCTGAATGGAAATATTCCTACTTTTATACTTTTTGTCTTTGGTTTTCTTTGTTGCTGTACTGGAAATTGAACCCTAGGTTTTCCATATGCTAAGAAAGTGCTCTACCATGCTGCTATATTCCAGCCTTTTTTTTTTTTTTTTGAGATAGTCTCACTGTGTACCTTTGGCTAGCTTGGAATTCACTAATGTAGATCAGGCTGGCCTTGAACTCATAGGACTCTGCCTGCCTCTGCTTCCTGAGTGATGGCATTAAAGGCCTGTGCCACACCCCTCTTTTTATTTGAGACAGTCTCACTAAATTGCCTTGGCCGGTCTTGAACTCACTCTGTTACCCAGTAACTTGTGATCTTCTTGTCTCACAGGTTTCCAAATTGCTGGGATTACAGACTTGTGTGCTAGGCTCAGCTCTGTGTGTGTATATGTGTGAGTGTGTGTGTGTATGTGTATGTGTTTTGTTTATATTGACACAAACTTTATTATTAGCTTTCCTATAGCTTTGGTTTAACAGTTAGTGAAGAAGGATTCCTAAGAATGGCTTTGTTCCATTTTCAAGGGCATTGTTACCTTAGTGTGTTGTGGAATTCAATTTAGATCTGTATTTAGTGTTTTCCAGAATTAGGGCTTCTTCATTGTTCATTTTGAGAGTATGTGGCCTGTTCTAAGAGGTGAGTTTAGTTGACTCTGAATTTTTCGAAGTAACTAGATTCTCTCTAATTTTAAAATGCATTTACTTTCTTTCTTTGAAAGAAAATTAAGCATTAGTTAGCATGATATTCTGTGTGTTTGGCATTGCAGTATTTTTACAGCCTGTCGTATCAGGGCTGTTTTGTGGCCACTGCTAGAATTCTGTTGAGAAGGGAAGGGTGGGTAGAAGAGTCTCCCCTGACGATCCAGGGAGGAGAGCCCTTTTGACTTGTGGTTGTTTTTCTGTAGGCTCGATGAGCAGGGCAGCATTATTCCCACACGCACCTTGCACTTTGAGAAGCACTGGAGGCTCCTGGAAAGCATGAAAGCACAGTATGTTGCCGGGAATGGCCTTCGCAAAGTGTCCTGTGTGGTAAGTATTGCAGACAATGCAGATGCCTGACCTTGCTCCTGTGGACCTTCATTAGATACATTGTCCGGAGGCCCTTTGTTTGTGTCACTTCTGAGTCATTGTTTCTATTCATTGCAAGCATGTAGTAACCTTGACTATTAGTTTCTTATTCTAAGGAAGTTTACTAAATGGAAAAAATAACTCTGGATTCTGCTAATCTTCCATACTGTTTTATGTAGAGGTCATTTTACATAAAGTGAAAGCTGAGTTGAGCTCTGTAGTAAATTAGGATTAGGAATATACTCCTGTAAAGCCATCCTTTGATTTAAGCTTCTGATTTTTATTCCTTGACACATAATGTTAAGCCATTCACTTAAGCACTATTCATCTGGCCTTGTTTACATTAGTTAAGTTCAAACCTCCGGCATGTGAGGGTGTTTGAGATGGACATCGATGATGAATGGGAGCTCGATGAGTCTTCAGATGATGATGATGACGATGATGATGATGATGACGATGACGATGAGGAGGAGGAGGCGGAGGAGGAGGAGTCTGGTGGGAAGCCTGTGAAGATCAAGGAGGAAGTGTTGTCAGAATCGGAGACAGAGGCTCCCCAAGATGCTGCTGCCCTAGACCCAGACATAGTCATCAAAGTGGAGAAACTTGACCCTGATTTGGACTCCTGACCCAGTTTCGCAGCGTGTGTTATTGTAGCAAAAACGTATGGGTGGACTAAGTTGGTGTGGGTCACGTTGAATTATCTGTGTAACGAAAAATAAATGGTAAATTTTATTTTTTCATACTCTGTTTCATCCTTCGGAAGAGAGTCACTGGTAGATTTCTTTCTTGCTGAGATTTCTCTTTCGTGCTGTGCAGAGCTAGTGTTCAAAGAAAATGCAAATTTGACCTGAAGAAAAAGGCAAGTCATTTCTGTCAAAGGTATTATCATTATTCCTGTGTGAGGGAGCATTGCATTTGAATAGTCAGGGTGCGTATTCCTGTCATCTCAGCAGTTAGGAAGCTGAGGCAGGAGGCTGAAGAGAGTTCAAGATGAGCTGGACTAAATGTAGCTATTTATCCCTATATTTTGGTACATTTCATGTATTTTATTTAAATAATTTTTTTTATTATTTTTAATTGTGTGTGTCTGTGTGTATGGTTATACAGAGGTGTGTATGGGAGCCCTCAGTGGCCAGAGGTGTCAGGTCCCTTGGAGCTGGAGTTATAGGCAGTTCTGAGCCTCCCAGCATGTGTGCTGAGAACCGAACCCAGGTCCTCGGGAAGAGCAGAGGGCACTTTCAATTTCTGAGCCATCTCTCCTGCACCTACATTTCATATTTAAAAAACTGGGCCTAATTTTCATCTTCCTTTTCTAAAGTTTTATGTTTCTAGGGTACTTGAAAAATTTTAAGGTAAATTACGTTGATTTATTCTAATGCTAAGCCAAAAGATAAATCCTGTCATATGATTGAAATAACAAAACACTGCTTGGTGGCCATGTGATTCTCTTTCTTGGCTGTGTCCCTGTTTGTGGACTTTTTAGTGTATAGATGGGTCTTTCTCTCTGTGTAGACCTGGTTAGGGACACACAAGCTAACTGTTGGCCACTGGGAACATGAGCGGTGCAGACCAACTTCACCTAACCTGAATTTAGTGAAAATGGGGTGTCACTTCTTAATGTTCATGCCTCCAATAGAATTGTAGTCTCACATGCCTGTTCAGGAGATTCCAGGGTGTATGTGAATGCTAATATACAACAATACACTGATAAATGAAAGACTGAAATATCTGTAGGCAAGAATACGTATTAATAACCAGGTGAGTGGGTAACTGTAGGGTTGCTATGTAGTTTAATAGGTAGCTCACAGTTGGGTGTAGAATACTACTAAATAGAATGTACAGCAGCTCTTTTTTTCCAGACTTCTGTATTGGACCTCCACTGAGCAAGGTGCTCAGTGCTAAAGTCCCATGTCATCAAAAAGAGACTGAGTCCTTTAGTCTGAACTTTAGAGAAATCAGAAGAGAAATAGTAACCCGAATTTCCCAAACTGTTCCTTGTCAGTCAGCATGACAGTGAAGTTCTTCCCTCTGCCTTAATCCTCACAAAAAAAAAAAAAAAGATGGGTGTCAACCAGTTGGTTTTCTGTATTCTGTCTCCCACTTACAAGTGATGGATTAACTGTTGGTTGTTTGTATTGTCATCAACCCCCTCATCTGAGCTCATCAGAACACTTGCTCTTTCTGGGGCCTAGGTATTGTCCAATTCTGGAATCACAAAGTAAAGGCAATTAAGATCTTTATTTGTTGTATTTGTCTGGGTGCTTTCATGGATCTGATCTGTGGGCTTTGAAAGGAAAACTGAATGGAAGCCACTGTCCTGCACATGTACAGACATTCCAGGTTTGAACTTCAGAAGACACTGTACACAATGTAGTCTTGAAACTGATCAGCCTCTACATAAATGTCTTGATAGTGGGTCAGTGTTTATAGTATAATGCAAAATGTTTTAAAGTTTATTTTATGAACAGTGAAGGTAACAGTCAGACGATTGTAGGCATATGAGACATTTTAGAGTGAATACATTGCACACATTTACCTAACTTGGAAGGATCGAGGGAACAAATAATCAGAGATTCTTTTTAGAATGAACTGTTCTTTGAAATAAGCAGCTGGTTCCTTACTAGCCAGGAATCTTCCCATGTGACTTCAGTGTTCGGTTCGTAAAGGCTTTGGTACATGCACGGTGACTTCCTGTGATTCCACCAGACACCTAAGTTGGAGCTGAAATTCCCAGACTTACCTAGGGGTTCAGTCCACGTCTGGGTATGCCAGTTACCCTTTGAAGCTGACTTCCGAATTTGGGGAAAGTAGTTTGTGGTTAATGTTTTTCCTATGTATAACAAATACGAACTGGATTCCTACTACATCCAAATGGAAAACATTGAAGTTGATAACCAAACTTTAATAAGATGTACAGTACTGTTTATTACTATGTATACTATATTTTTTTTACCATTGCTTTGCTTTTTACATTTTTCTTGGTACTGAAGATCAGAACTGGGGCAAACACTTGACCACTGAGCTAATCACCAGTCCAAGTATTTTGGCTTTTAATGTCTAGGATAACTTAATGATTACAGACTGTCACTTCTTTAGTATATAGAGCTACAAATGCTGAATTTACATTTGGAATTTCGTGAATGACAGTGGAGGGTAGGGTCTGGCAAGTGCAGTGATGCTGCTGTCCCTGCCTGTGTATGGAAGTAACATTAGGTAAAGCTCCTTGTCCAGTGGGGCTTTGGAGCTTGAGGGGGAAATGAGAGCTTGTGGAATGTTATTGGTGTGTGTGTGACAAGGTTAGCATTGGGGGTGGGGTGGTAAGACAGAATTTCTCTACTTAGCCCTGGCTGGCCTCGAACTCAGAGATCAGCCTACCGAGTGCTGAGATTAAGGAGACCACCTCCATGCCCAGTTCAGATTAACACTTAAAAAAAAATTTTTTTTTGTCTTTTCTTTTTGAAACTGGGTCTCTATATAGCCCTAGAAGGCCTTGAACTCAGAGACCCACTTGGCTTCTGCTTCCAGAGTGCTGGGACTAAAGGTGTGCACTAGCCATGCCTGGCTAGATTAACACTTGTTATTTAAGGTGTTCCGTGTTGCCCTTTTCCAGGATAAATTTGTGGAAGCTTTAGAAATTTGAATAGCATACCTCCTCTCCCCCCATTTTATTTAGTTACTTGGTTACTTTATACCAGACTTAATGTTAACGGTGGTAAATCCTTTCTAATTCTCTGGCTTTGCAGTTTTTGTTCCTTCCCATTGTATTCTTGATTTTTTTTTTTTCCACAGTGAGAATTTTACACACATCAAATGCTAAAGTATCCCATCTTTTAAAATCAGAATAGTTGAGTCTAAATATAAAGGGAAGCCAAGCAGTATCACCTTGGGTTTATGGCAACATATAAGAAGGGGAGTTAATATATATGAGTTCGTAGTTTTGTACTTTGGAGGGCATTCAGCTAGTCAACACAGTGCTAAAGGATGGCTGTAAGTGAAATTGGATCTCTTGATTTCGCTAGGAGCAAGGCAGTGTTGATGGCACCTTTTGAAGTTGTGATAGTCATCTATAGCCTCTTGTTTTGACTGTCTGCCCTGTCATTATTTAGTTCCCCTAGAGCATGGGGATCTAATATATAAGATTATACTCTCAAGGTCATGAAAATCTTACAGTGACAGCAAGGAATATTTAAAAGCAGAAATGACCCCTGTGAGAAATATGCAGTCCAGGAGAGTCTTTTTGTTTTTCTGAGATAAGATTTCACTGTGTAGCCGGTCTGACCTTAAAATTCACTATGCTCCAGCTTTAGCCTCACCAGTGTATGTAGTATACCGCAGGGGCCCGAAAGATAGCTCAGCAGTTAAGAGCACTGGCTGTTCCTGCAGAGGATCCAGGTTCAGTTTCCAGCACCCACATTGGGGCTCACGACTATTTTTAACTCCAGTGACAGGAGATCTGATGCCCTCTTCCGGCCATTGCAGGCACTAGGCATGTGCGTGGCGCACATAAATACAGGCAAAAGCACTCATACACGTAAAATATCTTTTTAAAAAATACAGCATGCACCGCCATACCCAGTGGAGGTTGCTTCCTCATTCTTGTGACATCATACCCAAAAGAAACACCTTGCTGGAGGACACCTTTAGTTTGGCTCACAGTTCATGAAGCAGCTCATCGGGTCACGATGGGGAAGTGGTAACAGGACCCACTCCCCTCCATGATAGTGGGGAGCCGAAGTGTGAGGTGGCTGGTTACACTGCCGTGGCAAACGGGATGCAGAAAGCTGACACTCACTGAGCCCCAGAGCCCCACCTCCGGTGGCCCACCTCTTCATGTTTGCTTGCCATAAGGGTTCTGCAGCCTCACTCGACAGCAGCGTTAGCTGGGGACTAAGCGCAGAGACACACGTGCTGACAGGAAGGGCATTTCACATCAGACTCTAACACCCAACTAGAAATGAGTAGGTACTTCTAGGAAATGCATTGTTAATACAGTAGGGAGACCATAGATGTTTGCATTGTACTTTCTTATTTCTTCCTAGACCAAGATTTCCCAAGCACATACTACTCACATCAGAACTGCCCCAGTTAGCGAATACAGGATTCAACTCTGATCCCACACACTCAGCATATGAGGGTCTGGCCCAGGGCTGCACCCATGATAAATTCTGTCTTTTAAGGTTGAGAACTACTTTCTCTGAAAGCTGTTTCTAGAAAATGAATTTTGTAGTTATAAGAGCATACACGGCCCCCTTACAGACATTGAAAATCATTTTTTTTTTGTTCTTAAGAAACGATCCTAACTGGAAGTTAATTACACATGCATGATGCTCACACATCTATAAATCTGTTTAAATGATGGAGGCATAATTGTACCTCAACTCTCTTTATGCATTGCAGCATGTAGAAATGAATCCCTTAGGGCCCCATTTCAGTCCTAACAAGATTATGTTCCGCTGAGTAGTGGATGCCGAGTTGGGTATGTATGGTCATGCTGGTAATAAGCCATTACAGTTCATAAATGTCACCTTTCCTCTGGTGTGTGCAGTCAGACTGAACCTGGTGCCTCAGGACGCAAAGTGCAATGTGCACTTATTGTTGTACGGATGATAAATCTGCCCCACGACAAGACTTGAGATGAAGCAAGTGTTTACTGGCTTGTTATGTCTTCAGCGCTAACATGAGGGAGCAGGCCTGTTGTTTGCAGGGCCTGCCATCAAATTTACAAGGCTCGCCTCTCCTCCAAGACTAAAAACTTGAGGGACGATCCTTCCTCATTTCTGCGGTCCTGACTCCTGTTAGTGAGTGAACATTATTGTTACATTAAGTTGTATTTCTTTCTACAGCTTCGATGGTAAAACTGGGTTCCTGGGAGTGAAATGGGATGAGTGGGCAGTGGCTATAAACCACACTCCTCGCTGCAGACATTTCAGGGAGTCTGGAAAACTTGTAACAATGCAGGTGCCCCCTCTTTCCTCGTCTCTGCTTGCTTGCCCACTGTGGCAGGAAGAGGTGTGAGGGGTCAGGTGTATCTACAAAGCAGTCTCTTCCCATGGGGGTAAGCTCAGCATCTCCATGTGTCTGTGGGGAGCAAAGGGCTGCAGCCACTGCTCTGGGGCCCTGTGCAATCCAGGGTCACTTTCTCCGCAAGAGCTGAAGGCGCCATCAGAGATGGGAGCGGGCCCAAGTGACTGGTTGATAGATTCCGTCAGGTGTACAAAATGCTGCCGGGAAGTGGAGATAGGAAAGGTCAGTGGGCTTTTACCTCGGTCAAGTTGCACATAAGTGGTGACATGGATAACATGTCTGCAGGAGTGTTGGGCTGTGGATAGATGTGAGATGAGAGACTGGGACCATGGGTAGGCAGCTCTTGCTGTGGGAGGCAGAGGAGCAGAGTAGATGGCTCCATAGTCCCTCCCCTCCCCCCACCTCCAGGACCAAAGTTCTCACAGCAAGAGTGGAGACAGGTGTGAAAGTCACTTTAGAATGGTAACAAAGTTAAGATCACTTTCTACAGCTGCTCGGACGTGGGGAGGGCTGGGATGAGAGTTAGGTGTAAGCTGAGATGGGATTTATCCAGTTTACTAAGACCCAACCTGGAAGGAGTATTTGCAGGGGAGTCAGGGAAGGTCGGCACAGTGATAGGGTTAGGAGGTGGGGGAGTATGGGAGTTTTACCATCAGAGGGTGGAAGACAGGTCGTGGACACGGAGTAGGACTACGGTGGTGAAGGTCACAGACATGACCCTGATGGTAAGTGTCAGTGTCACCAATGGCAGTTGATGGCTGCTGTGGGGGTAAAGGACAAGACATTGAGACTGAATAGGTAGCTACAATTTGTATCTGGACAAATTATAAAAAAATAAGTGCCCACTTAGTAAAGGCTTGGTCTCCAGCTGTGATGGTTTGAAACTGCAATGTCTCCCAATACGCTCTTATGTTGAGTGTCTAGTCCCCAGCTGGTGGTGCTATTTTGAGAGGTTCTGGGATCTTGTTGGAAGCCTCTGAAGGTTATCCCTGGTCCCTGTTTCTCTAGCGACTACTCCCCTGCTACCAGAATATTCTTCCTCACCACAGGCCCAGGATCAGTGCAGTCCGGTAACCATGGACTGACTTAAACCACGAGCCTTAAATTGTTCCTTTCAAGTACTTGATCATAGCAGGGCAGAAAGTAATCTACATAGAAGCCAGCCTGAAGCACTATTGGGAAGTGGAAGAACCTTTAGCAGGGGTGACCTAGTGGGAAGACATTAGATCACTGGGGGCATGACCCTAAAGGGGACATTGGGATACCTGCCTGTGCTGGCTAGTTTCATGTCAACATGACACAAACTGAGAGGAGGGAATTTTTTTTTTTTTTTTTTTTTTTTTTTTTAGTTTTTGGTGTTTTTTTTTGTTTTGTTTTTGTTTGTTTTTGTTTTTTTTGGTGGGGGAGGTTTCCCTTGTTTTTCGAGACAGGGTTTCTTTGTGTAGCTTTGCGCCTTTCCTAGAACTCGCTTTGTAGCCCAGGCTGGCCTCAAACGCACAGAGATCTGCCTGTCTCTGCCTCCCGAGTGCTGGGATTACAGGCGTGCGCCGCCGCCGCCGGCTGAAGAGGGGATTTCTTGTTTGAGAAAATGGGATCGAGCTGTAGGCGAGCCTGTGGAGCATTTTTTAAATTAGAAATTGATGTGGGAGGGCCAAGCCCATTGTAGGTGGTACCCTCCCTGAGCTAGTAGTCCTGGGTTCCATAAGGAAGTAGGCAGAGCAAGCTATGATGAGCAAGCCAGTCAGCAGTACCCCTCCGTGGCCTCTGCATAAGCCCCAGCCTCTGGGTTCCTGCCCTGCTTGAGTTCCTCTCCTGACTTCCTTTAATGATGGCCTATGATGTCAGAGTGTAAGCCAAAGAAGCCCTTTCCTCCCCAGCTTGCTTTTGGACATGGTATTCTATCCTGTCAATAGCAACCCTAACTAAGACACAGCCCGTGTGTGTGTGTGTGTGTGTGTGTGTGTGTGTGTTTATGTGTGTGTGTGTGTGTGTGTGTGTGTGTGTGTGTTTATGTGTGTGTGCGTGCGCTCACACGCGCATGCGTCCCTCTGTCCCTCATAGACTGAAAACAAACGAAAAACAATTTTTTCCTTATTTAAATTAGATTGTCTCAGGTATTTTGTCACAGGAAGCAGAAGCTGACTAGCAGACTGTTCACCAACTGAGTGGGCAGGGTTTTAGGTGGCCCCTCTGTGGCACTTAGGGTCACCTGAAACGACGCAGCAACAGTGGAGAAGATAACAATGAATTGGGGGCTGAGGTCAGCAATGAATGAGGTTTTGAGAGGCCAGGGAGAGGACAGTCACTGTAGGTCACTTACTGAGAGAGTAAGATCCTGACCTGTGATGTGGGTGGGGCCAGTTCTGATTTGGTTCCACACCTGGAAGCAGCCCCCATCTCTGAGGACTCTGGGAATCAAGTCATGAGAGTTATTCTCCTGCCTCGTGTCTTTGATGCACTGCTGATCACACAGGACCCAGAGAGGAAGAGGCTGCCTGAACTCAAGTGCCAGGAGACTGGACCTGAGCAAGCCCCTGCTTAGAGGTCAAGATGCTGGGCAAACAGAACACAAACATAATGAGAGACCCTCCTCTGCATGAAGGTGCGAGTCAGGACTGCCCCAGCTCTGGGTCAGTGTGGACCAAATGCCCACCTCCGGAGGAAGTGCCCAGTCTAGACAGCAGTGGCCTTTCTGTTCACTTCTGGTTTTCATATTCCCAGGAGATCATGCATGCTTCAACGGACTGCTTTAGCAGACCTAGGAGCGCCCCAACCCTGCTGAATCTGGGAACCTCTGCCTCTGCCAAATTGCACCAAAAGTCCTGGGCTCTTGGGGCCAATCCAGCCCTCAGGCATGGTGCTGCTAAGGATCCCCACCCGCACCCATCCCCTCCCTGCTCCTTGGCTTCAGTTGGTTTGTTAAGGTTCTCTGTAGGAGTCTGTTAGGGAAGAGGAAGAGTATGGGAAAGCCTTCAAGGTGCCTTCCAGAGCGCTATCTCGCGGTTCTCTGATCTACTCTGCAGCGAAGGGATGCTGTTTATAGATCAGAGAGAACACAATGAAGTTCCGAGAGGTTTGGGGTTGACTTGCCCCAAGCTGCACAGCTAGGAGGTGAAAGGACCAAGCAGATGCCATAACAGGCTGCTCAGTCTTCTCTCAGAGACCAGGCCTCAATTTCAGTTTCCTGAGACTTGAGCAAGCAGTCTCTGGAAGGGCCGTGAACAAGACATAGTCCTTGCAGTAGCTCCCTTTCTGCACGTACTCTGACTGCTCAAAGTTCAGCCAGATGTTTACTGTCTGGGACCCCTCACCAACTTAGAGTTATGTGCATGAGTCAAGGACAGAGCCTAGACCACTGAGCCAGCCCCCACGGTCAGTACATGCTAGGCCAGCCAGCTCCTATGGCGGCTCAGGGACAAAGCCTGGGACTTGTGCTGGACTGCCCCCAAAGTGATAATTGTAACCACCAACCAGTAAATTCAAAGGTTACATACCCTCTCCCAATTAAAAGAGAACAGAGATAAAAAATAAACCAATTCCAGTTGCACCCGTGCAAACCCCGCCCCCCCAACCGCCCTGAGGGGCTTGTGGGTTTCACCTTTAAAAAGCCAGCCACACAAAGAAAGAGCAACTCCTCTCTGCCTCACTGTATTGGGTGTAAGAATGAGTTCCCTGTCTAGACTTGTATCTACAAAATAAACCTTGCTGTTGCATTCTGGACATTCACGGTCTTCAGTGGTTTCTTTGGGGTCACAATCTGGAGGGACAGAATGTAAACCAGAATGACAGTCGTGGCTTCAGCTGACCAGTATCGCTGTCAAGGATTGAACCTTTAGTAAGAGTTCTTTCAAGCGTATCTGTGATAACTCATGCACCCCCGTCCACATCCCACGAGGTGAGTGCTATGATTACCTCGTTACACAGATGAAGAAACTGGGACTCGGGGACACTGACTAACTTGCGCTTGGGCATTCTGTGGCCCTGGGGTGGGATGCTCAGCCAGGCGGTCCAGCTGTAGAGTCTGCTGACCCAGCTAGCTTCAGCAGGCACCCGTTGTCCCCTGGCTCCGGGTTCCTCCCTCCACTGTGCCCTCCGCCCCCGCTAACTGCTGGACCCTGACTACCATCCTCCCTGAGCACAGCTGTGATGGCTGTGGCAGCTGAGGCCGACAATCTTCAATGTGCAGGGTTTCCACTCTCAGCCCTGCCGAAAAGCAGCCCTGCTGAAAAGCAGCCCTGCCGAAAAGCAGTCACGAAGGACTTTCGCTTTGCTTCCCTGCAGACTGGAAATGGGATTTGCAGAGCGGGGAATGGAAGTCTGGCTTCTGACCTTAGTTGAATATAGACTCCTCTCATGACACCACTGTGCATGTCCCCTGTCACCTCTGTCTTCTGTGGAGATCTCTCCTGTCCTGTCAGGTCTCACAGAGACACAGTTTGCTCTGTCCCCACACAAGTGACCAGCTCATGAGATTGAAGGAAGGACAATGGACCATGTCTCCTCTCCAGTCCGTTTCCTGGTTTGCCAATAATTTTGGCAAAATAATAATTTTGCATTTTGCTGGTGTGCAGACTTCAGTGTATCAAAGTCCCCAGGGAAGGCAGGGGCTTAGGAAGAGGAAACAGAATGCTTTCTAATGAATCAGTGATAAAGCTGCAGGCAGACTTGGTCTTGGCAATGGGAACTTAAACTGTGACTTGGTGAAACGTAGACCAGAAAGGCTCACTTTTTTTTATTTTTTGATCCATCAAATGAAAACTTCAAAATATGATAATCGAGTATCCTGAAAATAATTGGGTTGCAGTTTGGTTTGCATGTGTGGGAAGATGCATGTGTATGTATAAGCTTCCATATCTGTGAGCGCTTTCCACCTCAGATGTTCAAGAAGGGCCTCTCTCTTGAACCCAGAGCTCCTTGATTCGGCTAGTCCAGCTAGCTGACTTGTGCCAAGCATCCCCTGCATCCACTCCCTGAATGCTGGGACTCCAGGTGCTTAGCATGCCATCCTGGCATTTATGTAGGTGCAAGGGCTCCACGCTCTGGCCCTTAAGTTTTCAAGGCAAGTGTTGCACCCGCTGACCCATTTCACCAGCCCTAAACTGTTTTATATAATGAATTTCTCTGCCAAAGAAAACATCACCGGTCAATTATTATCTTTACCCATTTAACATACAAAGAGACTTGGTGGAGAAAGACTATCTTTGGAATTGGAAACAGAATGCTGTCTGTCTCATGTTATGGTCACCAGAGGAGTGAATCTTTCCTGAAAGGTTTAACTGAGCAGGAAAGACTCACCTTGCATGGGGGCAGCACGGTCTCGTGGGCTGGTGGGTCTTAGCTTCAATAAAAAGGAGACAGCGACTGAACACCAGCCTTCATCTCCCTGCTTCCTGGCTGCAGAGGCAGGGTGAGCAGCTGCCTCATGCTCCTGCCGCCATGCCTCTCCTGCTGTGATGGACTGTCCCTTCCAACTGTGAGCCAGAACCAACGGCCTTCCTCCCTCCCTTAGAAGGCCTTTGTCAAGTAGTTCATCACAGCAATGGTGCTGATGCAATAAAGGATAGCTCTTGCATGGTTCACAATCCTCATTGCCTGGTTAAATAATGACTCTGATTGAAGAAAATTTCCCCGTTTAAATGTCCTTTCTTTGGCTTTGAATCCCATTAAGACTTTCAAATGACAGATTTTTTTTTCTCGATTGAAAGTATTTAAGGGAGATGCCATAGCTGTGGCCAAGGATATCTTTCTGAATTTTGGAGAAGCAGTCTTATAGGCTGGTATCTGTGTGTGGCCTCCCAAGGTAGCCATTTGCAAGGGGAAGGCTCACTTGAATGCACAGGTCTGAAGGATTGTTTAGGAAGAACTCCCTTTACTCTCAGGCCATATCTCGAAAGCAGAGTATTGGGGGAATGGCCCTAGACACACAGTATCCCTGAATAGTGACCAGTAGCCATAGGCAACAGGACCTCAATGCAGTTGATCACATTACATCCCCAGTCAGGAAGAAGAGAGCTATGAGTACTTGTAGAACTCTCAGCTCCTTCTCCAGCACCATGTCTACCTGCGTGTCTCCATGTCCCACCATGATGATAATGAACTAAACCTCTGAACTATAAAGCCACCCAATTAAATGTTTCCCTTTGTAAGAGTTGCTGTGGTCATGGCGTCTCTTCACAGCAATAGGAACCCTGACTGAGACATTGAATCTAATGTATGATCCTACGCTCTGTGTGTGCTTCCTCCTGCTGCTGTAGCAGATCCTGTTCACCAACTTGTGTTTTTTGAGCCGTCCTTGCAGCCTTAGCCTGAATCCCACTTAACTGTGGTGAATAATGTGTTTAATGTGCTGCTAGATTTGATTTGCTGTGACTTGGGTAGTTTCCCTCTATGTCCCCTGTGGATAATGGTCTATCGTCTTCTCTTTTTGTTATATGTCTGTCTGGTGTAGTGTAAGTTTGGAAAAATTCCTTCCTCCTCAATTTTTTGAAGTAATTTAGGAAGAATTGATTCTTTGCACATTTGGTAGAATTCAGCAGTGGAACCATCAGGTCCCAGGCATTTCAATTGTTTTCTTTACATTTATTTTGTGGATGTCTATGTGTATGGGTGCTCACATGCCACCACACACATGAAGAAGTCAGAGGCCAACCTGCAGGAGTCAGTTTTCTAATTCTATCATGAGTATTCCAGGGATCAAAGTCAGACCATCAGATTTATTGGCAAATAAATAAATAAAGGCCCCTTATCAGATGGACCTTTCACCAACGAATTGGGCATTTTCTTATGGGAGACATTTTTTTTTAAGAGAGAATTCTCTTTATTACAAATTTAATTTTCATTCTTGTGATTTTATGTATGGGGTGGAGTGCCATGGCTCACATGTGGAGGTCAGAGGACAATTGTGAGTGTTGGTTCTCTACACTATACGGGTCCCAGGGATTGAACTCGGGTTGTCAGGCTTAGAGGCAGGTGCCTTTACCTGCTGAGCCATCTTTCCAGCCCTAATGGGAGAGCTTTTATTACTGACTCACTCTCATCATGAGAATGAGCTTTGGGTTTTATATTTGCTTAAGTCAATCTTTGTATTAGAGTTCCCTAGAAGAACAGAATGGGTACAATGCATGTGTATTAAAAGGAAATTTATTAGACTGGTTCCTGCAACTGAGTAGTCCAACCCTGGCGATTTTCCAACGAAGAAGCTGAGATCTGACAGCTGGACACCTCAGCAATCTGTTGAGAGTCTCGGGTCTTCAGTCCATGTTGGAAGCCCATACAGGCTGGGATCTAATATCAGTGAAGGAATGCAGCAGCGTCAGCAACAGGGGAGATGAACTCGCCAGTGAGTCGTGAAGGCAGTGAGACACAAAGAGAAGCTTCCCCTCATATTCCTGTTCTCTAGCCTGCCACCCAAAAGCACCACCCACACCGAGAGTGGGTCTTCCCCACTGTAAATAATCTGATCAAGAAAACCTCTGGCTGGGCGGTGGTGGCGCACGCCTTTAATCCCAGCACTTGGGAGGCAGAGGCAGGCGGATCTCTGTGAGTTCGAGGCCTGGGCTACCAAGTGAGTTCCAGGAAAGGCGCAAAGCTACACAGAGAAACCCTGTCTCGAAAAACCGAAAGAAAGAAAAAAAAAAAAAAGAAAAAAGAAAACCTCTGCCAGGTGAACCCAGGAGCTTCTCTCTTAGTTGATTCTAGATCCAGTCAAATTGACAAAAGAGGTCAATGTCAGAATGTTGGTGTGAAATACGTGCCCAGGAATTTGTCCATCTCTTCTAGGTTATCAACTTTACTGGCTGCAATCATGAAAACCTTAAATGTTCCTTTGTGTTTCTGTAAAGTTTATTGTCATCTTGCCTTCCTCATATCTGATTTAAATGAATTTTTTCTTTTAAAGTTAGACTAGCTAAGGGTGTGCCAGTTTTATCCTTTTGAAAAATTAGTTGTTTGTTTAAAAATGTTTGTGATTTTTTTTCAGACTCTCAGTTACTTCTGCTTTGATTTTTGTTGTTGTTGATACTGTTTTGTTTTAATGAGACGGTGTGGTGTTTAAATAGGAATGGCCTCCATGGGCTCATATATTTGAATACTTGTCCATCAGGGAGTGTTGCTTTTTGACAGGGATTAGGAGGCGTGGTCTTGCTGGAGTAGGTGTGGCCTTGTTGGAGGAAGTATGTCACTGAGGGTGGGCTTTGGAATTTCAAATGCTCAGGCCCAGTGGCTCACTCTCTTCCTGCTGCCTGCTGATCTGGTTGTAGAACCCTCAGCTACCTCTCCAGCACCATGTCTGCCTGTGTGCCACCATGCTCCCCACCGTGGTGATGATGGACTAAACCTCTGAGTGTAAATAAGCCCCAGTTAAATGTTTTCTTTTATAAGAGTTGCTGTGGTCATGGTATCTCTTCACAGCAACAGAAACCCTAACAAAGACAGGAGTGATCTTATTGCATCTCTCAGGCTGGCCCTCAGTTTGAGATGCTCCTGCCTCTGCCTCCTAAGTGGGAGTTGTAGGCCGAGCAACACCCAGGCCCAGCTTCTGCTCTGGTCTTCATTCAGTCTTCCTCCTACTGACTGTGGTGTCATTTGTATTATTTTTCCTGGGCTGAAATAATAGTTTATTTGGGATCTTCCTGCTTAGACGGTGTGTGCTGATACACCACGGAAGGGCCTTGTGCATGGTAGATAAGTGCTCTACTGCTGAACCATTCTCCTCACCCATCTGCTTTTTAAAAATGTAGCCTTTGGTAGCCATAAAGTTTCCTTCTTAATATTGCTTTTACTACAATGAAAATTTTTAAAATTTTTTTCTGTGTTCTTTTTGTTCTATTTATTCATATGCATTAGTTACTTTTCTACTGATATCATAAGATACCGTGACCATGCAATTAATAGAAGAAAGAATTTATTTTACTGTTATGGTTCCAGAGGTCAGGGGCCATGAGGGTGGGGACAGCGTGGGAAGACATGGTAGCAGGCAAGGCTGAGCGCTCACATCTTGAACCTCAACAGAAAACAGAGAGTGCACTCAAAATGATGTGAGTCTTCTGAGACCTCAAAGCCCAACCCCAGTTACCTACTTCCTCCAGCAAGGCCCCACCTCCAAATCCTCCCCAAACAGCTACCAACTGGGGAGCAAGTACTGAAACGCCTGAGACTTACGGAGGACATCTCATTCTACGCCACAGCATACAAACTGCTTCTCTTACTCTTAAACACTGTCTGTCCTGTCTCAGTTAGGGTTTCTATTGCTGTGATTAAACACTACGACTAAAAATAACTTGGGGGAAAAAGGGCTTTATCTCTGCCAACAGTTCCACACTTCAGTCCTTCACTAAGTCAGAGCAGGAACCTAGAGGCCGCAACTGAAGCAGAAGCCGTGGAGGCGTGCTGCTGACTGACTTGCTCCTCCTGACTTGCTCAGTTTGCTTTTTTACACCAGCCAGGATCACAGGTCCAGGGGTGGCACCGCCCCCATTGGGTTGGACTTCTCGACATCAATCATTAATCAAGAAAATGCCCTATAGATTTGCCTACAGCCATTGAGGGAGACTCAGCCGAAGTTCTTTTTTCCCAAGTAACTCTAGCTTGGGTCAAGTTGACCAAAACAAAACTAAACTAGCCATGGACACCTACGCTCTTATTTATTTATTTATTTTTATCTCATTGCTTTTGTTCTATTTTCTGAAATGCTTGATCTCAACTTTATCTTCCACCTGACTGTTGGGCATTGGGTTGAGTCCAGACTGGGGCTGTAAGGAAGAAGACAGCCATGGCATTCTTAGTTGCTGTATTTTGGTTAATATCTTTGACCGTTTCTGTTGGGTACATACCCAGGAGTGGGTCACAAGTCATTCGTCAATCGTTTTTAAAAGTGACTATACCAATTTATTACTTCCTCTGGTAGTGTTTATGAAACCAAAGACGGGAACTTTGGGGGCCACTGCTACACTGAAAATGAAGTACTCAAAGATCAGCTCTGGGGTCACGGGAATGTTCACAGCTGAGAAATTCCTCTGTCATTCTGTCGGCCAGACTGTTTGTCTCTCCAGTGTGTTGGAGTACATAAAATACACATTAGGGCCCCCTCCTGGTTTACAGGAAGGCTCCTTCATTCCAACCCCCAGTTGTGGCACAGCCTCGCTTTCCAATACCCTGTAATTCACCAAATGGAGCACCACGGAGCCTGTGTGATTCGGCCCCTCAGAGCCCATGCCATCCAGCTGGGCAGAGGCGGCACGACCTTGTCCATTGTCACTTAAGCTCATCTTCCCCACGTGACCTTTATGACAATGGCAAAATGTAACCCCTCTCTTACACCCGTCTACATTTAAGAGTAAAAGATCACACCCCTCTTTTAGCAGCGTGAATGGAAAAGACTGTGGCTCAGAGCGAGGGCATCAAAGTTTAAGTCCCAGGAAAACATCTGACTGTTGCGTTGTGTTGGGTCAGTCCCTTTACCTTTTTGAGATTCATTATGCTTGGCTTGGGGAGAGCTGCCTTTCAAGGGGGGAGGCTCAGATAACTGGCACAGAACCGAACTGCAAACTTGGGATTATTGAACACGTGATGATGGTCCAGTTCAGATTTGATACAGCTGGTCAGCAAAACCTAACGGAGACGATCCCGGGGGGGAGACGGCGAGGCAACAGTGAGAAAAAGCCAACTTTGGAAGGCAAAGCAGCAATTCTCCGCAGCCTTGTGAGGAAATGGAGCCCCTGTGCCTAACAAAGGGGCTGGTGCAGAAATGGATCTTACCACTAGAGGGCGACCTATGTTCAGCTGCGCAGCGGACTCTAGCCTGGGCAGCCTGTGACTTAACATTTGCAGGCCTGACATGACCTCCTTTCTCCTTTTTACTTCTATTACCTAAAACAAACAAACAAACAAATCGTCTTTTAGCTTCACCATTATCATTCATCTTGATTTTTGCCAACTACCTATTATTAGTCTTGTTATTTCATTTGCCATCTTTCCTTAGTAAGGAAAGGTCTTTAAAATAAAAGTGTGCTTGCCTAGTACTGCTAAGTAGGTAGGCAAACAGATGGATAAATAAGTCACAAGTTACAGAGAGAATTCTCCACGATTTGAAGCCTGTGTCTACCTACCAAGCCCTTTTTCCAGATAGTGAAACTCACCAAGATCCCAGTTCTGAGACCGGCGTGGACTGTCGTATCTGTGTCTTCAGAAGGGAAAACCGGGGAGGGCCCCCCTGCAGAAAGAATCTGTTGATTTTGACCTTTACAATTAAGTCAAAACACAAACAATAAACAAAAAACCCCAGAGGCTGAGCATCCAACAAATTCCCTATACAGATGTTAATGTAAACTGGGAATGCTAGTCTAGGAGACTCTCAGGTCACCTTCCTACAATCCTGGGGTCATGGTGCAGCTCCTCACGTAGAGAAGCAAGATGTATTTGCCCCACAAGCCTGATTGATGCCTGAGTTTGGATCTCTGGAATCCACCGTGGAAGAAGAGAATCAGTTCCCTACAGCGGCCCTCTGATCCCACTTGCATGCCGTGGCATGCCAGCACCCACACGTACAGTAATAATAACAAATAAAAATAAAAATGGATGATATAGCTCGCCCTCATTCCCCAAACCTGATAGGTAACCCCGACAATCACCCCAAACCCGTAACACATGGCTTAGGACTCCCTAATAATCCCTTTTCCCATCTGTAATCAGTGACAAAGTCCTCAAAAAGGCCTTTCCTCCCTGGAGTGATGATCTGCGGCAGCAGCCTGCCCCTCCTCCCTCTCCTCTTTAGGTGTTCCGGTCCGGCCATGGCCAGCACGTCCCTGCTGCAGCCTGCGCCCTGGCTCTGCCCTCTTCCAGGGACACTCTCCCTCACACTCCTACCACCGTGGGGGCATCTCCTGTGGCAACTCTGGCTTCATTTGACTCTTTCTTCAAAACTGAAGCTCCTGGCCCAGGCTCCCCGCTTTCTCCCACTTCACCCAGCCTGAAGGCGCTCAAGGCGCCTCTGTGTGCAACGAGACTTTGAATCTGAGCTCGTGTCTGGTGTGGGAGAACACCATCTTTTGTTGTTTTCTTCGCCGGTGTATTCCAAACTCCTGCTGCATGGCACTCACTGGGTGAACTAGTGTAGAGGTTGAGGACACAGCCTAGCAGTGACACTCTTTAAAAAACAAACAACGACGACAAACTCTGCTTTTAGATTTACTTATTTATTTTTCTATGTATGAGTGTTTCGGTGTGTGTGTGTGTGTGTGTGTGTGTGTGTGTGTGTGTGTGTGTGCATATGGAGAGGCCAGAGGTCTGTTCCTTAGGAGCTGCCCACCTTGTCCTTTGAGATAGGGTCTCTCTCACTGGTCCTGGCATGCTGTCTGGGTAACTACAGGGACCTACCTGTCTCCACCTTTCCCAGTGGGTACCGGGTTATAAAGCCACGTCTTCAAGCTTACGCAGCAGACTCTTTCCCAACTGCACTGTCTCCCCAGCTCTGCCCCACAGGCTGTCTGTCTAGCTGCTGCCAAGCCTTGTGTGCTTTCTAACTGGGCCATGGACCTGGACTCCCAGGTTCCATTGCTGCCCCAGGGCACGGCAGTTTTACACGCCCCATAGCAGGAAGCGTGTACCAGCGTGGTCCTGTCCCTTGGCTGTTCTTGGCTTGGGCTGAGCCAATTTGTGTATTGGGGGGTGGGTGGGTGGTGGTCTTGCTTCCGCTCCCCTTTAATGCCCTCCTCTTCCAGCATCTCTACTCTGTGTGTCCTCAAAGCCTTTAGAGGGACTGCAGAAGGCTCTGAACTGTGACAGCTGGCTGGCAGTTGTCCTTTAAGTGTGATGTGAAGAACCTGGGTCCTCTGCAAGAGCAAGCAGATGCTTTTCACCCCTGAGCCATCTCTGCAGCCCCTGAATTTAGATGACTCTGAGTGCTGCATTGACTTCTTGAAGAGGCAGGCTTTAGTGCAGAAATATTAATATGCTGTTGTGTAATATGTGTTAAATATTAATATGTTGTTGTGGAATGTATCCCAGGTTCCCCCGGGGTTCCAGGGATGGTCACCTGCACACTACGAGCTAAATAAAATAAGGATTGGGGTAGCTGGGAGACCACACTCCTGAGGTCAGACCTGGCTTGCAGCACTACATGCTAAACTGTGTGACTGAGGTGAGCCCCATCACCTCCTGGACCCCCAGTTTCTCCTGCTGTGAAATGACAGCCATGGCACTGCTGTCCCGAGGCTAGGACAGGTTCTGTCTCTTGCTGTCTTCCCGTCATCTGTATCTCCCCTCGCCTCCTCAGATACCCTTTTCAGACCATGACTCCCTCAGATGCCTCCAGGCCTAGCTCTCTTCGTGTATCTAGAGGTCAGACTGCTCAGATGACCTCTCCTGGCCTCTTCTGTCACAGGCCACCTCCCCCCCCCCCCCACTTCGCTTCTTTGTCTAACACAGACCCTCTCTGTGCTATGTGATGGGGTTATCTGTTTGGGTGTGAGCGACCTGTGCCTGTGGGTGGGAGATCTGGGAGGCCAGGGCTTCCTTGCCTGGCTCTCTGCGGAGCAGCCCCTGTTGGTGGGCAGGGCAGAACCCAGCTAGCTGGTGATGTCCTTGTGGATGGGGAATAGAGTCCAGTGCTGAAGGGCAGTGAGGCCAGGGCAGGCCACCTGTCTGCTCTCCAGCTTCCCGTCTAGTCTTCCCTGGAGCCCCTGCACAGACTTGTCCATTTCTCTTAGTGTTAGAAGAGGCTGACGGAGCAGGCAGGGGTCAGCTGCGTGTGAGGGAGGCTCTGACAGAGAAAGACAAGAGCTGGTTTGGGTTTTTCTTGAGATTCCCACCAGGCTAAACTGGTGGAGTGTTTTATTAAGTGTTTTTTAAAGTATGATTTTGGCAGTCACTTCAGGGCCACTACTTTTGGCCTCCATGACACCTCAAGAACCCCAGGGGTACCTTTTGTTGTGGCAAAGGCAGTTTGGGGCAGGTGGCCCTCAGGGAAGTAGGGGTGGGCAGTTTCCCCGTGTTCTAGCTAAGGCTTGGTGACAGTTTCCCGGAAAGCTTTGATTCTGGATAAGTGTCCTCAGGCTTCCTGGTACCTGTTATTGAGGACAGTCACCCGGTGAGAAAAACAATGTTGTCCCTGGTCCTTCGGTAGCACTTGAAACCTCTCCAGGGAGTCCGGAGGAGAATGTCAAGGGCTCTTGAGCGACTTCGGCTCAGCTGATCAGCAGGAAGGAAGCACTCAGCGTAGCCACGGGTGGGCACTGCAGGGCACCAGGCCAGTGAACTCACTACCGAGCTGGCAAGCCGGGCTAGAGGGATGGACGTCTATGACCATGAGAGCAAGTGAGCTAGGGTGGGTAACTGAAGGGCGATTGAAGACATTAAGTCCAAGGGTCTCCAGAATAAAGTTCATGAAATATTAGAGACCTTAAGATTTTACGTGTGGTTTCAGCTGGCCGACAAGTAGAGCAAGCATCCGTGTGAGCTACTGCTCGCCTGCTACACAGGGATCCGGGGTTTGAACAGGGTTTGTATCTTCTGATGCTGAACCAAATAACAGTGTTGGCTCAGTGAGCGAAGGCACTTCTAGCCCGGGCTGACGACCCGAGTTCAATCCCAGGACCCCACGTGCTAGAAGGAGAGAACCAGCTCCCCACAGCCGTCACCTGATTTCCACAAGCATGTGCTCATGCAAATGCATGTACATACATGTAAGAAAAAAAAAAGACAAGATTGCAGACATAATTGAAGTCCGCTTGGTAACCTCTCCCAAGACCTTTCCTTTTTTCCCTCTCTCTGAATGTGGTTGTTAGTTACTCCCAGGCATGTTTTTACGCTGTGAATGTATGTATTTGGCTCCGTAACATGTATAAGATTATGTGTGCTTTAAAATTTGTGTGTCATAGATACAACACGTACTACATTATAGAATGCATACTTGTCAACTTTTCTATCACTCCGTCTGTCTAGCCTTCTGAAGCTTACCTTGTGTGTGTGTGTGTGTGTGTGTGTGTGTGTGTGTGTGTGTGTGTGTGATTCAGCGCTTGATTTGGAAGCTTTACTTGTGGTGACACATAGAGACAGTCCCTTCACACCTGCCGTCTGTAGGGTCCTCCTGTGAGCTTACCCATTGCAAGTTACTGGTCCAGACTTCTGCCAGTGAGAGTGTAGGCAATTGCAAGTTTGGGAATAATTGCAAATAACACATCAGTTAACATTTTGTATGTCCATCTCTTGTATGCTTGTGAGAGTTTCACTAGAGTATTGGTCAGGTTGTCCCACCCTAACCAAATAAATAAACGAACAAGCCAGGAGGTCACTGTGTGGTGTCTCCACTTTCAACTTGACTGGATTTAGAATCGCCCAGGAGACCAAGGGTGTATCTCTGCAGGTGTCTCAAAGAGGTTAACTGAAGGTGAGTGGCATGAGGCCCAGACGGAATAAGGCGGGGGGGGGGGGGGGAGAAAAAGCCATTAGAATGTTGCACCCCCCGTCTCCCCACCCCTGATACCAGGCCCACCTCTGTACACTCTGCTACCATGAATTTCCTCAGACTCCCCTGCCACAGGCAGCCCACCGCGCCTTCCCCTTCTAGAACGGAGAGTCTGCACCCGCGAGCCCCACAGCCCTTCCTCTGTAAGGTTGCTCCTGTCACAGTGATGAGAAGGATGAGGTCTCATGCACATCTGTCTGCTGACAAAACTGCCCATGGGACTGGGCCAGGACAAGAAGCTTGCCCAAAGGCCACAGCAGAGTGTGCCGAAAACACTTGTGTGGGTGTGCCACCCTTCTTAGCTCCCTCTCAACCTCACCAACTCCCCCTCTCCCACATCCCTGCCAGCCTCTTTCCCAGATTCATGAGTTTCACTTTTCTGACTCATTTAGCTTCACCAGGGGCTTCTGGGCAAGCATTGGATCGGAGCTATCCCCTGGAGCCTGGTAGGGTCACCAGTGGCTACACGTGAATCTATCTGTAAATGGTTCAGCAGTGAGGAGTCAGGTCCCTAGATCCCCTCCTCTAGCTACACCCAACTGTTAACAGGTTCCATTTTGGCACAGACTCAGTGCAGGCATTTACAGCTGCTGAGTGTGCGTATGCATGTGCGTGCGTGCGTGCGTGCGTGCGTGCGTGCGTGCGTGCGTGTGTGTGTGTGTGTGTTTGTGATTACAATTACTATGTCCTGCCCAGAAGATGGTGTGGTGGTTTGAATGAGAAATGTTCCCCATAGGCTCACGTATTTGAACACTTGATCCCCAGTAGGTGGCGCTGTTTGGGAATCTTTAAGAGGTGAACCCTAAGCTGGAGGGTGTACACCATTGTGGGCAGCCTTTGAGGGCATATAGCCTCACCTCACTTACTGTTCTCTCTCTGCTTCCTGTGTGTAGATGAAAATATGGTCTGTTCGCTTCCTCCTGCTGCCCGCACTGTGCTTTTCCCAACTGTCGCCTGTCTTCCCAGTGGGATGGACACTATCCCTTGGGATCTATAAGCCAGAGTAAACCCTTCTTCCTCACATGGCTTTCCACAGGGTGTTGTATCACAGCAATCGAAAAGTAACTACTACAGATTTCACAGCCCCTCTCCTCATCTCCTGGCTCTTATGTTAAAAAGCTAACATAGAGCCGGGCAGTGGTGGCGCACGCCTTTAATCCCAGCACTCGGGAGGCAGAGCCAGGCGGATCTCTGTGAGTTCGAGGCCAGCCTGAGCTACCAAGTGAGTCCCAGGAAAAGGCACAAAGCTACACAGAGAAACCCTGTCTTGAAAAAACAAAAACAAAACAAAAAACAAAAACAAACAAACAAAAAAAGCTAACATAGAATCTTTCTCATTTTGCCTTTAAAGAAGGTCCTCTTGCCTCAACCTCATTCGTCACCTGAGTAATTTACCACAGCACACGGATCTCCATAGACCATCCATTCCTGAATAAATCCTCTACTGGGGAAGATGAGTCTCTGTTTGTTGTATAGATTTCAGAGTTGAGTTGTCAGACCAAGGGATCTGCAAAGATGTAGCCACACTGCATACCGCCAAGTCACTCTCCAAGGTAAACAACTTAAACTCTCCCAGAAGGTCTCACAGTGACTGTCACACGCTGTCCTTTTTAATGCTACAAAATAATTTGTGTGCTAAAGAAAAAATGTGTTGTAAGCAGACAGTTTGGAGGACTTACTATGGGCAAGACATTCCAGCATCACCTGCCTGAGTCTCCTAACACATCCTGCTGAGCCCTCGGGGCATCTGCTTTCTGCAGAGGAGGAGGAAACTGGGATGTAGCAGGGTCCTGCAGAGGTGGAGGGGCTGGTGCCTGACACAGCCTTGTCCCCCCAAGTCCCACCCATCTCCCACCAACTCCTCTTTCACCCCAATATCTTATTTCTTCAGAGAAGGGCACCACTCTATAAGGTAGTGAGGGGTACAGAGCCTTGAGCCCACAGGTGTGCTCCCTAGAGGGGCATCTGGAGGTACCCTCAGGGACGTGGTATGCCAACTGCAAGCATCTTCTTTCTGCTGCTGCACCGCTTCCAGAACCTCAGGACCTGACCTTCGGGAGGGGGGACTTGAGGACAAGCTTTTATACATTTATTTGTATTTCATGTGTATTTCATGTGTTTTGCCTGTATGTATGTGTACTACACACATGCCCAGTACCTGTAGAGGAGGCCAGAAGAGGACATCATGGAACTGGAGTTATAGATGGTTGTGAGTTGCCACGTGCGTGCTAGGTATCAAGCCTGAGTTCTCTGGAAGAATAGACAGTGCTCTTAGCCCTCTCTCCAGTTCCAAGAAGGGAGCTGAGACACCAAAAGCTGTTGGTCATTGCGAGACAGTATGCTCAGAGCCATCTACGTCTCACCTCATTTAGTCCTGGGGGAGTTTTCATACCCATTTTTCAGATGTAGGGAGAAAACTTGGGGGTCTCATTCCCCTGTTCTTGTTCTCACAAACACCCCAGGAAGTCTGCATGTGTTTCTCTCCCTTTCCTTCCATACCCAAGAGAGATGTTGGGGGACGTTGGTGGGATTGAACCTCATTTTATGTTTCTGCTCTTTCAGGCTGATGGAGTAACTGCTGGTTCTGTCAGCAGTGCTTTTGATTTTTCTGCGGCTACCCATCGCACTTCAGATTTTTCCTGTCTTTTAATTCTTTAACTGGCAGAGAAAATGGACCTGATCAAGACCCATAGACTATATAATAAGTGGGTGTCAGAGCCAGGTTCTGGCCTCCAGAATCTTGGTGTGAATCTGTGTGATTAAGTGGATGACCTGGGTTCGTGGCTTGCAGAGAGAGCCACTGGGTTTGGTAAGAACAGAGGTGAATGTTTTCCTAAGGAGCTCAGTGGGGGGGGGGGGGGGGGGGGAGGAGAGGCTCCCTCTAGTGGTCAGCTGTGGGAACACCAACCTGGAGCAGCTGTTGAAAAAGATAATCAAAGGACAGCCTGGAAGCAGGTGTGAGAAGAGTTGCCCACGTTTGCTTCTCTGTCCTCGTGGGACTGGGTATCTACATCCCACCACGGCTGTCTTGATGAATAAGTGCCAAGCTCCAATGTCCCTGCGTGAGTGCATGCATGCGTGCCTGTGTGCTTTTGTGTCTCCCTCTAGAGTGCTTATATGCAGCTCTGGGAATTGAAGCCAGGGTTTTCCCCATGGTGGGGAAACTGCTCTACCACTGAATAGCGTCTCTAATCCACACTTAATACATTTTAATACTGGCTACCTAAGATTCTAAGTCCATTATCAACATTGACCAGTGAGTCACCCAACAACCGTATGAAGGGTCTTGGGGAGAGGGACTAGAGAATATACGTGGGCAAGGGTGAGAGTACGGGACTCCATCTACATGGCTTGGGAGGAAAACCTTCATCCTTCCTGGCAGATCTTACACTGTGGCTGCTTTAAAGACTCCCATGCTCGAGTGCCCTATCTTAGGGTTTCTATTGCTGTGATAAGATACCAGGACCATGGCAACTCTTATAAAGGTAAACATTTAATTGGGTGGCTCGCTTACAGGTCAGGGGTTCAGTCTGTTATCATCATGGTGGAACATGGCAGTGTGCAAGCAGACATGTGCTGGAGAAGTAGCTGAGAGTCCTAAGTCTTGCAGGCAACGGGAAGTGTTCTGTCTCACTGGGCCTGGCTTGAGCATATATGAGACCTCAAAGCCTGCCTCCACAGTGACGACACACTTTGTAAGCATCGCGGCTCAGGCCGAAAAGTATCCTGACAGTGGGGAGCCAAGGAATACCACGAAGTCACTGTAAGGGTAGCGGCTTACAGCTCTGCTCCGGGGAAAGGTTTCCCCAGTACAAGTAAACAACAATTCTGCCCTGATAGGAAAGGGTTTTCCCAGGGAAGTTGTTACAGCTCTGCTCTCCTAGGGGAAAGTTTCCCCAGGAAAAGTGTTACAGTTCTCCTCTGCTCCAGCTCTGGTGAAAGTTGTTACAGATGGGCTCTACCCAGCGAAAGCTCACATCTCACAACCAATCTCACTCAAGAGGTTTATTGGGAAGGAAGAATCTGGGAGGGTGGCTGCCTCTAGGGTGAGAAGCAGCAACAAACTGAACAGGGTACAGAGCTTATGAAGGGTTTATGTGTGTGTGGGGGGGGGGTGGAACTTTCCAGGGTGGCTTGGGATTGGTGGATTTTTGTAGCCTGGGGCAAGCTTAGGGATTGGTGAGATTTTGTGCTCAAGCATTGGTGGGATTTCATGCTCAGGGAACTCAAGGATTGGTGAGATTCTGTGCTCAGGGATTGGTGGGATTCTGCAGCCTGACTCGGGGGCAAGCTCAGGGATTGGTGGGATTTTAAGCCCTGGTCCTTGGGTCAAGCCAGGGTCAGGGTGTTTTTCCTCAGTCCTTTTCACCCTACCCTCTTCCTCTAACAAGACCACACCTACTCCAACAAAGCCACGCCTCCTAATCGTGCCACTCCCTTTCGGAGCCATTTTCTTTCAAACCAGCACATGCCCTTAATCCCTCATGCCTTGCTCTGTAAGGAGGCCTGCTAACCTCATTGGCTCACTCAGAGTGAACTTTGGTGGAATTCCCTCGGCTTGTCGTTGGGACCTTAGGAGGGGGTAGATGTTGTCCATGTCTCCTCCAGGGAAGGAATTTTAGTAACAGTCACTTTGGGAAAATATCGCTTAGACTATTCTTTTTCTTTTATGTCTTTTGCGTGCATGCATGTTAGTGTGCGTACAGGTGTGTGATATGAATTGTGTGTAGAGACCAATGTTCACTCTGCTGTCACCCCTTAAGTGCCGGCCACCTTGTTTTTGTGAGAGAGGGTCTCTCGCCAAGAACTCACCTAGTAGCCTAGCCTGGCTGGCCAGTGAGCCCTCAGAAGCTGCCTGTCTCCACCTCACCAGCACTGAAATTTCACATGTGTCCTACCACATTTGGCTTTCTAAAACAGGTTCTGGGGGATCGAACTCAGGTCCTTGTGCTTGGAAGACAAGTGGTTTACCGACTGAGCCATTGCCCCAACCCTTAGCCCATGCTTTTTTGAATTTCTCTGTAGAGATCCGCCATAGACATCCCATCGTAGCTAGAGTTTTCCTGCCTTGCCCACAGTCAGGACAAATCTCTGTGACCCGCCAGTCCCATAGCCACTCAGACCCAACCAAGTAAACACAGAGACTTACATTGTTTACAAACTGTATGGCCGTGGCAGGCTTCTTTTTTTTTTTTTTTTTTGGTTTTTTTTGAGGCAGGGTTTCTCTATGTAGCTTTGCGCCTTTCCTGGAACTCACTTGGTAGCCCAGGCTGGCCTCGAACTCACAGAGATCCGCCTGGCTCTGCCTCCCGAGTGCTGGGATTAAAGGCGTGTGCCACCACCGCCCGGCTATGTGGCAGGCTTCTTGAAAACTGTTCTTATAGCTTAAATTAATCCATTTTCATAAATCTATACCTTGCCACATGGCTCGTGGCTTACCGGGGCATCTTCACATGCTGCTTGTTATGTTGGCGGCTGGCAGTGAGTCCTTCCGCCTTCCTGTTCTTTCTTTTTTCCTCTCTGTTAGTCCCACCTATACTTCCTGCCTAGCCACTGGCCAATCAGTGTTTTATTTATTGACCAATCAGAGCAATTTGACATATAGACCATCCCATAGCATCCCATCATTTAAGAAATCAGTCCGGCCTCAGGAATAACTCAACTATAACCATCTAAGGTGACTCTGATTTAGGGAGTGCCACAGCGTGGGAAACAGTGCTCCCACCAACAGTGCTTGTGTGTGATGAAGCTGTGGATCCAGTGCCAGCCACCTCCGACCAGTGAGGCGGTTGAACTGAGACTGGGATGGGAGCACTCTACCCAAGAGTACCCTACCTGCCTCCTCTGCCTGAGAAGTCTGGTTGCCCTGGTGATGGATACTTGGGGAGCGGAGTGCAAAGATAGACAGAGACAGCTTTGCAAATCTTCCTGGCGGTGGACTGCAGCCTTGAGTCCACCTTGGCCAGGACACTAACCCTGGCTGCAGAATAGGTGCTCTGTGAGCAGAACTGACCCTAAGGGCGAGCAGACACACGGAACCTGCACTTCATGAAATTGTCCCCTAGATAATTCACACTTAGGTGTGGGTCCGGAGCTGCGAGGGCCACCCCAGGTTATTTCCCGTGTGGATGTTGTGGTGCCTCTTGATCTTTCAGTCCTGTCCCCACCCAGTCTTATCCAGTCAGCTTCCCCTGAGCTCTGTCTGAGTTTGGACCATTCTACGTTGCCTAGATAAATGCCAGGAAAGCTGGGCCTGGTGGAGCAGGCCTGGAGTCCCACTTTAGAGGATGACAACTTCAAAGCTTGCCTGGGGGGTGGGAAGACACCAGTTAGTTTAAGGCCAGCCTGGGCAGTTTAGTAGAAAGGAGGCTCCGGGTGCCTAGCATTGGGAGGCCCTAGATACATTCTCAGGTGATAGGGAGACAGACAGACAGACAGACAGACACACACACACACACACACATACACACGGAGACAGAAAGATACGCATAGAGACAGAGAAAGACAGAGAGAGAGAGAGATTTCCATGAGAGAGTGTCTGTCTGCTTATGGCCCCCGTCACCCCTACATCACCCTTTAAGTGACACTGGACACTTCTCTCTGTCCAAAGCTGGGGACAAGTCGGGAGAGCCGTGAGCAGCAGGCCTCTTCTCTTCTTCACTGTTGGGTCCACTCCGAAGTGAGAAGTTGTCACATGTGGTCTTTGGGAAGGGAGAGTCAGGAAGAGTTTGAGGAAGCCTCAGCGCTTGGGGCCAACGCTTAGGGTCTGGGGACTCCTTGTTTACCCACTGTTGTTGTTGTGTGTTTGCTTGTACGAGGCTGGATCTCTGTAGCCCAGGCTGGCCCCAGAACTCCAGACAGTCCTGTATCAGCTCGCCAATTTGGGATTGTAAGCATGAGCCACCATATACCATGCCTGGTCCAGGGCTGCCTTAGACCTCCACTGTGATCCAGTGTCTCAACTGAGAGGAAATCCTGGTTTAAAGAAACACAAGGGTGGGCTGCTCCCTGTTTACCTCATCCTTGAAGAAGAAAGCCTCAAATGGGAAGCCATCACCAGTGAAGATTCCTTTACTGTACCCTTCTATGTAGCAGACAGGGGAGACACCCTGGGGTTCAGATCTGCTCCTCAGGAGAAAACAGTCTCACAGGAGAAGTCCTGTGCAAAGATAGCCACAGAGCATGGCCTGGCCTACAGGCTCGGTACAGCTCAGGATGGTCGGTCCTCTCCGGGGAGAAAGAGTCATGTGTGCATTCCTGGGTGCCTTGATTCCCTCAGCAGACAGAGTACTCAGACCGGCTAGAAGGGGAGGGTTCAATGGCGAGCAGGCAGAGAGGATTCCTTTCCATGGAGGCGACAACTTGATTCAGCATATGATTTTTATCCACTTTGTGTCCTCTATCTTCTGGGAGTTGGACTTTCTGTTACCACAAGACCCATGTACCTGGGCTCCATTGCACATGCTCAGTAAATAGTGAACGGATGACTTGTGTACACTTCTGGTGCCTTCTCTGTTAAATTTTCATAGATGAGGGAAGTCCAGGCTCTGGCTCCGGGGCTTCTGGTCTGGCAGGGAGATGGCCCAGCACACAGCAATTCACAATCCTGTATCCTCAGTCCCAGGATAGTGTAAGCACAGAGGACCCATGCCCCACGAGGCCAGGAACACTTCCTGGTGAGGAACCCTGATTTTAGTTCTAAGGAATGGGTTGAAGATTTGGGTCAAAAAGAAGAGGAAAGGTTTTCCAGGTAGAAGGAACAGCATATGCAAAGGTCCAGAGGCCTGGGAGGGTACTGGCATCTAGGGGGCCCAGTTACTGTGTGTATGTGGGAGGGGGTGTGGAAGTTTGAGTCCAGAGAGGAAGCCTGGCTGGCCTGTTTGGGGACCCAGGAAGGATGGAGCATTGTATCTACCGCTTTGCCTTTCCTGTTTCTCAAGTTCCAGAGGATGCTTCCGGAAGCATGCTAGGTTAGCTGTGCTATAATAGAGCAACAATATTGTAAACACACTGGAGAAAGATGGCGGCTGAGATGAGCTGAGCGCCTCCCACTTGATGCCTTCGTTGACGATGGAATCCTTCCAAGCACCCTGAGTGGTGAGCGCTGTTACCATGCCTGTCACTCCTCAAAAAATCATAGAGAGGTAGAGGAAGTTTCTGAACTGAAGTCTGCTCTTTCCAGAGCCTTGGAGTCCGACTAGTGAGGACGGGTCTCATTCTTTCTTGTCCGGGCTCCTCTGAGAGGCACTTTGTCCTGCAGAGCATGCTGAGCAGTGGCAGCAGAGACTCATTTAAGCACCAGGTGCAGGCCGTCGTCATCAGAGATGCCCACAACTCCAGCTCTTCTCTCCAAAGTCTCCCAGGAGATCGCCATCCGGGCAAACACTCTCTCTCTCCGAGTAAGTCTCACCAGCTCACCCCTGGGGTCAGTAGACACCCAGGCTTGGCTGATAAAACCAGGAACCTGGTGCTCTTCCTGCAGCCCAGGGAGGAGCTGTCTTCCTCTTGGGAATATTTATGGGTTTTCTTCAGCAGGGGCCTGGCCAGAGAAAGACCGCAACTATTTAGACAGTGAAAACCCGCAGCGGTAAGGTGGGGGCAGAGGGAGGGGCTGGGTATTAAAAACCTAGAAGTACAGCACTGGGTGAAAAGTAGGGTCTCGGGTTGTAGGGACTTGAGAGTCGGAGTCTTGGAGGAGGAAGTGACAAGGTGGTGTCACTTCTAAGTCCGGGTTTGAAATGCCTGAGACCTGTATGGCTCGCTTTCTTGGGACTGCGAGCGGTTACTGGCCAGAAAGGGCTGAAGCCGACTAAGTCGCACCCCTTTTTAATAAGGTATCTTTTTCATATTCAGACCAAAAAAAGAAGTGCCAAAAGGGCCACGGCCATGTGCAGCTAATTCGCTGCACAAACTGCACCCGGTGCGTGCCCAAGGACAAGGCCACTAAGAAGTCTAAGAAGTCCGTCATTCGGAAGACAGTAGAGGCCGCTGCTGTCAGGGACACATCCGAAGCAAGTGTCTCCGACACTTATGTGCTTCCCAAACTCTTTGTCAAACTGCATTACTATGTGAGCTGTGCTGTTCATGGCAAGGTAGTCAGGGATCGATCCCATGAAGCCCGGAAGGACCAAACACCCCTACCATGATTCAGACCTGCTGCACCACGACCTCCACCAAAGCCCATGTGAAGAGATGGCTTCGTAAAGACAAAAGAAAAAAAAAAAAAACCTTGAAAAAATAAAATGGGACTTAACACTTTAAAAAAAATAAAAATAAAAAACAAAAACCTAGAAGTAGATGGAACCATGCATGTCCCCTCTGGATGCAGGACAGAACTGCGAAAACATCAGCAGTCAGTGCTTCTTATGCTCAGTTTGGCGGCTCTCTGGTCACCTGGGCTGGCAGGTCCGGGCCTGCCCACCCCACCGGGGAAGGAGAGAGGGAGGTGCTCCCAAGCATGTGTCTGGCTGAGATGTTCCTTTCAGGAAGTGTTGCTGCTCTGTGTGCGTGGAGTCAGAGGGGAGCGGGCCTCTACTCTGCAGCAGCCTGCCTCTCAGAAGAATTCAGGAGCCGTGTCTTGATGTTCCTGGGGCGGGAGAGAGCAGAAGGTCATGTTAGCGTCAGTGAGATGGCCAGGCCTGACCCCCATCCCCACCCCCCAGTGAGCCTCAGAAGGCACACAGGCACTCACACAAATACAAAAGACAGAAGTGGAGGAAAGGAAGGAATGTTGTGGTTGACTTGGGGATAAGCTCTTCGTTTATCATGGTTAGTTTGAGAAAGAGAAACTCCTCGATATGACAGAGGAAAAGCCAGCTCCGCCCCTCGGGTAATTGCATCACTCACTCATTGCCACCATCCACTCAATAAATCTGTTGGCTTTGGGTGCAGAGCTGGGACAGAGCTGGGGAGGAGAGCATGCTCTCCATGCAGCAGAATGGAACTTTCTAGTAACTGTCTCATGACTGCTGAGTTTCTTCCTGACATGTCCCCTGAAATCCCATGTTGCTGATACTCGCCCTCATTTCTTGACCTCTCCCTCAAATGGAAACCAGGTCCTGACTTTTTCTGAAACTTTTCTGACATGAAGAGGCTGCTTTCTCTGCACCTCACCGCCAGCTCCGATGAGGGTGTTCTCCTTGCGTGTGTTGGAATTTTCAGTCCCACCGAGCGTCTTCCCATCTCCTCAATGTCCCACTTGGTACCATAGCTTGCTGACCTGCTGGTCACTCCAGCCTGCGCCCATGGACACTTTAGGTACCTGAATCACATTTTCTTCTCTGCTCCAGGCTCCATTGCCTCACCTGCTGCACAGCGAACTATTACCTGCTTCTCCTCCATCCTTAAGAGTCCAACACTCGCTTCCCATCCTCACTCTGAACCACGCCCGCTGATGTCATCGAGGAGACAGGTGCCACAGGGAACACACTCTCACCCTCACACCTGTGCTTCCCAACGCCCCTCCCAGCAGCTCCAGACTCCTCACAGAAAGAAAGCCCTGCTTGCCTCTGCTTGGCCTCTGTCTCTTCCTCCTGCACCTCAAGCTGCCCCCTTCTCTGGGCTTACTCCCATCAGCATACAGACAAGTAGATTCTCCCACTTTTAGACTTAAGATTCCCCTCCCTATTGTTCGAATCTTAGATGGTCTTTTAATTAAAAAAAAAACAAAAACAAACAAAAAAACAAAAACAAAAACAAAAAAAACCCAGAGCCAGCTATCAGGGTGAAAGCTGAAAGATCAGATAAGCAGAACAGCCAGCCACTAGTTCTCACCTCTATGAAATCGTCAGTCTAAAGAGAGTGAGTTCCTGTTTCCTCACGCCTTATATGCTTTTCTCTGCCCAGACATCACTTCCTGGGATTAAGGCATACATGTGCTTCCCAGTACTGGGATTAAAGGTGTGTGCCATCACTGCCTGGCTGTTTCCAGTGTGGCCTTGAACTCACAGAGATCCAGACAAATCTCTGTCTCCCTGCGTGATGAGATTAAGGATGTGTGCCACCACTGTCTGGTCTCTATGTCTAATCTAGTGGCGGGCTCCATCCTCTGATCCTCAGGCAAGTTTATTAGGGTACACAATATATCACCACACCTCCCCCAACTTGGTCTCCAGTGGCCCCTTTGTTTCTATGACTACCTAGAAACTTCTCTCGTCACGCATCTCTCCGAGCTCACATGGCCAGGTCATTTCTCAGTCCAGGATGCTACAGATCCCAGGTACAGTGAAGCCACCAAATAAATCCTGTCATGTCTGCCCCTTCGGTCTCTCCCATCTGTCCCCTCTTATCCATCACCATTACCTGACAGTCATTCACGCTCCAGCCCCTCTTACCTTCTGTCTTTCTGTCCCCCTGCGGTAGCCTTTCCCCTCCCCAAATGCTCCTTTCTCCCCCACAGATAACTCCAAATAACCAAATGTGGCCTCTAGTTTATAAATGCGATGTGCAGGGATGTTTAAGCCCTTTCTTTATTTCACTTATTACTAGTTTACTTACTGATATTTTTTGGGAAGGGTCTTGGTGTAGATCATGTCATCAAACCTGAGATCCCCCTGCCTCAGCTCCTGGAGTGCTGGAACTGCAGACTTGAACCACCAGGTCTGGCTTCCATTTCATTTATTTTCTGTCTTCTTTCCTTTCTTTTTTTGCCATGATGGACATGACAACCAGAGCCCCAGGAACACCCAGCAAGAGCTCTACCACCAAATCATGGCCCTGACTGTTTTTGCTGCTGTTTGTTTTGTTTTTTTATTTTTTGAGACAGGGTCTCACGTTGTAGACCATACTGGCCTGGAGCTCACTATGTAGTCCAGGTTGACCTCCAACTTGTAGCAACCCTCCTGCCTCAGCTTCCTGAGCACTGGGATTGCAGACATATGCCAACATACCTGGCTTCCCTTCGGTGTTTTGACCACTCCAGCTCACGACTCTTCCCTTGAAAGTGTCTCCCAACTTGGATGGCTCACTCCCTCACCTGAAGTTCTTCAGTGTCTTCAGCACCTGTGGACACAGTACTGTATCTTTCACACATGTACCAGGCTTGTGGAGAGCCAGCTCTGGACTCCCGTGAGGCACCTCACCTCCACTCACTGCCTGGCACGTCCCTTCTGCTCCATTGACTCTCAGGCCATTCCCCACCTGCTTTGTCTACCCATGCTCCCCACTGCCTCTGCCTGGCTGCTTTCTCTTTCCTTCTTCCTTCCTGGACACTTACGTTTCTCTGTTGATGTTTATGGCTATCCTCCGTGCCAACCTCTGAGACAGTCTTAGAGCTTTGCACCCCTCTATTAGAGTCCAGCTGTCTGCTCCTGTGGGATCTCTATATTGCGTAAGTGTTTGCTTATATTTTAGTCTTCCCACTGACCACAGCTTTTCAGGTGTGGGCCCCCAAGCCAGGCTCATTCTGGTCTATGGTAAGCAATTAATTGTCAGAAAGGATGAGTGATTGGATAGCCTGCAGTGGAGTCCCTTTAGGAATCACGGCTGTGGCGTCTGAGCAATCTACCTGCCTGCTTTTTCCACAAGGCGCATGGCAGGGACATGTCAATTCCTGTGTTCATCACTGAAGATCTTAGTTGATGCCTCAAAGCCAGCAAGAACGCTTCTAGAGCTTCTTGGTCTTCTCTTCAAGAATGTCCAGTTTCTGGGGCTGAAGTGTTATCTCTGTGGTTAATAGTACTTGCTGCTTTCCCAGAGGACCCAAGTTAGGTTTCCAGCACTTACATCGAGCAGCTCAAAATCACCTGTAATCTAGGGGACATGACACCCTCTTCTGGTACCTGCACATGTGGTATACACTCACATAGACACATAAAAATAGCAACAACTTTTCTTCTCTTTTTTTGAATTTTTATTTTATATATTATTATGTTTATGGGTGTTTTGCCTGCATGAATGACTGTGCACCATGTACATGCAATACCTGTGAGGGCCAGAAGAGGGCATTGGATCCCCAGGACTGGAGTTACAGACATTTATGAGCCATCCTGTAGGTGCTGGGGCTCAAACTCAGGTCCTCTGGAAGGTCAACCAGTGCTCTTAACTTCTGAGTCATCTCTCCAGTCTGTATAAAAATAATTTGTAAAAATCTAAAATAGTAGAAAGAAATGCTAGTTTTCCTCTCTTATCCTGTCCCTGAAGGGTAAGGCCCAACCTGTAGTATAGAGGATATTGAATAGGCTTGAATTAGAATTTGTTGAATCAGGTTTTTTTTTTTTTTTTTGAGACAGGGTCTCATGTAGCCCAGGCTGGCCATCACCAAGAATGACTTGAGATAGTTAATATTTTGACAGGATCTGGAATTAGTTAGGAGATAGCCCCTTAGTGTGTGTGTGTGTGTGTGTGTGTGTGGGTTCTAGATTAGAAATGCCCTGACATGCCCCTAAGGGATTATCTAGAGGGAAGATACATTATGAAGTGAGAAGACACATGGGTAGTCCCTTTCCACAGGTTTGGGTCCTGGACTGACTGAAAAGGAGAAAGTGAGCTGAGGATGAGCGCTCATCTCTCCGCTTTCTGGGTGTGGATTCAAGTGACCAGCCACCTCCTGTTCCTGCCGCCATATCTTCCTGCCATGGCGGACTGAACGCCTGGAACTGTGAGAATAACAAATTCTTCCGTTCTTCAATTGCTTTTGTCAAATATTTTGTTGCAGCAATATGACAAGTCTTCCTCTCTCTGCCTCTTAAAGCTGGGGTTACAGGCGTCTGCCACCACACACTCTTCTGTGCAAGCCCTCTGCGCGCCCCATCTGATCAGTTTTGTCCAAAGATGGGAGAAGGTGGGGGATCCTTGTCTCACAGCCCATGCTCTGCTCTTCATTTCCCAGGAGCCGAGTGAAGCGGTGGCGCTCAGTGATCCCTCAATATACGTTTGCTGAATGAAGGGTGACACTTCTATTATCCATCACAGCTCACCTAATAGACAGTACAAGGGACTAAAATGACTAAGAAATAGTACCTACCTCTCTCAAAGATGCTACAGTCCATTGGAAAAACACATTTGTTGGTTTTAAACTCAAGAGAAAGACAAAAAGCTCATTGAAGGGAGTTTTCTTGGGGCCTGGAGAGATGGCTCAGTGGTTAAGAGTGCTTGCTGCTCTTCCAGAGGTCCTGAGTTCGGTTCTCAGCACCCATGTTTGGTGACACACAGTTACCTGTAACTCCAGCTCCAGGGGATCTGGTGAAAGCCTTCTTCCTGCTGTCACAGGCCTCTGAACCCCACATGCACTCATACTCACACTTTTAAAATCAGAAAGAAATGTACACACATATAAAGTTACCTCCAATGTAATTTAGAATCTACCTAAGAACAAATGCAAATATCGTTTTAATTGCTTCCTCCTCCTCTGGAAAATAAACCGGAAAAATGATGAATAGAAACCAAGCTTCCTCGCACAGCTCTAGGCTCTTGGCCCTGGCTAGACTTTGGGAACTCTCTTGAGATATGCCAGGTGTGACAGGGTGGGTGAGGGGAAGCAATGTACGAAGAGCCTGTATTTCCCTTCTTATGTGAGCAGTAGCCTCTCATGGGGGACACTTAGAACACAGAGATGGACAAGAGAAAACCACCACAGCAAAAAAACCCCACCCAAACCTAATCATTCAGAGATATAGTGACTTTATAGTCCAAGTAATTTAGTCTATTATTTATTTGTTTGTTTATTTACCTGAGACAGGGTCTTTCCATGTAGCCCTGCCTGTTCTGGGCTATATATGTCACTCTGTAGCTCAGGCTGGCCTAGAACTCACAGAGATCCGCCTGCCTCTGCCTCCCAAGTGCCGGGATTAAAGGTGTGCACCGCCATGACTAGCTCTTTTCTACTTATTCCAAACAAGAAAACCACTGCAGCTTTTTGCTTTATATTTAGGGAGTTTTGTTTAAAAAAACAAAGTGTGGAAAGAGTAGAAAACATAATTGAGAAAAAGACGGGAGAAGAAAAATTACCCATAAGCTCCCTGAGCAAACTCTCCCGTTAAAGAAACACCACCACCACCACCACCACCACCACCACCACCACATACACACACACACACACACACACACACACACACACACACACACACACACCACCTCCACTGCTTCCCGCATCACATTTTGCACCAAATTGGAAAACAGACAAATAAGCAAATGTAAATAAAAAGAAAAGAAAGGGTGGGGTCCAAGCTCAAACTCTTGGTGGCCGAGTGTGGGAACCCCTACTGCAGACGAAGGCTGTCCAAGCTTTGGGTTTCCTGAGCCACACTAGACAAAGGAGAATTGTCTTGGGTCACATGTTAAAGCCGGGGGTCAAATCTTATGACGTTTTAAGTAGCTTTATGATCTTGTGTTGGATCCCACCCACGGCTGTCCTGAACTACATGTAGTCTGTAGACCACGTGTAGGACAAACCCTGAATTCCACCCCCAACCCCCACCTGTCTGGCTGGCTTTTGTTTGTTTTCTTTGTTTCTTTCTCTTTCAACAGAAACAGCACTGTCTGGTTAGCAGGGAGCAGGTCAATATAGTACACAACCATCCCTGCTATTTTGAAGCTTAATTTTCCTTGATGGTGACCTGTAATTAGCTGGGCTGAGAGAGGCCAAGAAAGAGCATGAGGCCAAGCTATGTCCTGTTGTTCCCTGTAGAGTTAAGAATAGATTCTGAAAAAAAAAAAAAAATCCTCCCCCTTCCTAAGATGCCCTGTGCCTCAGGGAAGGACAAGGTTTCCCTGCGATCTTTGTGTGGGTGAAGAGGAGGAGAGAGGCTCCGTACAGCATCCTAACCTTAAATACCTCCTCGCCTCCAGTCTCGGAAGCAGCCTGGAGTCCTGGCACAGACGGAAGACGAGAAGGGTGTATGAATGGCAGGGACCCGAGTTTATGACGGTTCTAGATTTACTGAATGCAGAGGCTCCAAGTCATTTCAAGAGACTCAAGGGATCCCAGGCAGGGTACTGTGGTCCCGTTCTGTTTCGCCAAGTCCTAGACCTCCAGTCTACCCGCGTCACTCATCCCCAAGCCTTTCTAGAATCTGCTACGCCCTATGCTGAAACCATTCCAGGGCGTGAGGAAGAAAGATGCAGCTGGTTCCAGAGTCAGACATGTGGTTTATTTACTCCCTTTATTCCTTCCTGCCTCCCACCTCCACTGTTTAGAGCCAACTACTTTTTATTTCAGTTCAATGTATAAACTATTGTACTTTCCAGAAGTTTAAAAAATATATTAGTTTAATTAAAAGCATTTTTCACGGCACTATAAAGTTCGTAGCCTGTGAAGCCACAGGGCACATGGTTCCTTCTCTGTTCCTGCAGAATATTAAGGGAATGGTCGTAACAATGATGGAAGAACTGCTAGCCAGGTGAAACTGGTAAGTATAGGTGCTGCTTTGCCCAGAAGGGGCCTGTGGAGAAATGGCCTTCCTGGAGCTCGGAGCTAGGTAGTCCTGACATATGCTCTGGACCCAAGATAGGGAGATGTACAGCAGTCCCCTCCTCCATGGGGACCTTAGAGAGATAGGCAGTGGCCTCCCTTATCCTTGGGAACTTTAGGGAGCCATGCAGTGGACCCCTCATCTATGGAGACCTTACTAGGCTTCTGGTGGATGCTTGAAAGGATAATACCAAATTCTATACATAGTATTTTCCCCTAAATGTACATACCAATGATTTAAAAGCTCAGTTTACAAATTAGACAGAGCAAGAGATTCACAACAGCAACTAAAATGAAATAAGACAGTTGTAACAATGAATTAAAATAAGAGTTATATGAAGGTTCTTGGCACAAGAAAAAAGAAACACAAAAACAAAACCAAGCCAGGCTGATGGTACAGATCTTAATCCCAGTTACTCAGCAGGATGCAAGCAGAAGATTGAAGGTTCTAGGCCAGACTGTGCAACTTAGTGAGACTGACTCAAAAAAAAAAAAAAAAGCATTATATGAAAGTAATTTATCCCAAATTATCTTATACCTTCATCTTTTCATGTACAATCTTTGCAGCTTCTGTCAGCATATCCCAATCACCAACATCGTATGCTTGTACTCAGGGCTGTTATAAGGTAAATGTTACTTCAATATGATCACCGTAGTACTATGCCCACCAATCAGACAACTGAGATGGCTACTCATGACTAGTAAGAGGGTGGTGTATACTTGTAGGAGCCCAAATTACTCAGGGTCAGAGAATCTGAGCTTGCTTTACCCAGCAGGGCTGCATAAGGAGATAATTTGGCCAGGGCGTGTTTACCAGGTGTTTGGAAGGGTCTACACTTGGCTGTACGGTGTGCTTTGATCTTGCAAGGGGGAGGTCTTTTGCTGCTCCCCTTGGCTTATGATAAAAAGCCCTTTTGAATAAAGTTCTGGGCTGTTGGGTATTGACCAGGTTCTCCTGAAGCTATCCTGTGTCTCTTTCTTTCTACCTAGTATTTTCTCATTCCTCTCTCCTCCACCCAAGAACCCTTCCATAGGTGGGAGCAGGTCAGAGCTGGACCAGCAGACTCCCACATACACTGAGTGGATACTTTGGAGAAAAGGATAATGCATATCCTAAGTAAGAGATTTCATCTGGTGCTCAGAATGTAGCTGAGTTGAAAACTTATTACCATAGCTGGGCATAGAAGCACATGCCTGTATGAGGAGGCTTAAGCAGAATGATAGATAAGAGTTCAAGGCCACCCTGGTTTATATAGTGAGTTTCAGCCAGCCTTGTCTACACAGCAAGACTCCGTCTTAAAAAATTAAAGCAAATTAAAACTTACTTATTTATGGAATTTTTTCATTCAGTGTTTTTGGACTGCGGTTGATGGTGGGTAACTGGAACAGTAGACAAGGAATGATTACTAGCTTACTGTGGTCAAAGGTGCTGTCATGGAGTAACCATGTACTACCATGCTCAGCTTATGCTGTATGGGGATCAAACCCAGGGCTTCCTGCACATTAGGTAGATTCTCTGCCAACTGAGTCATCTCCTCAGCTATGGAAGCTTCCTTTTCCAACACCTTCTCCTGTCGGTCCCCGCCAGTCTTCCACTCCCTAAGCCAGTGTTCCTCAGCGGCGGTCCATTACTGTCCCCTAAGGAACTCTTTCCGACCCCTTTTTCCTAATTGTTTCTTTTTCATATAATTATCACGACATAGCTATGTACTTTGTGTTTGATTGTATGTTCTATGAAACTGTGCTTTCTACATTAAAAAGTACACGATTTTTTTTTCCTCTTCCAAGGACCAACTTTCCTTCTGTGTGTTGGAGAACTGGACTCAGTGAGGAACACGTGGCTGGAAGCAATCTGGGCATCAAGTGGGTGAGCAGGTAGGTTTCTGCCCCTCTGTCCCAGCAGGGGGAGGATGGGGATGGATTAGCATCTCCAACATCTAAAATTGCCTTTTGTGGGCTAGGGAGGTGGCTCAGTGGATCAGAATGCTTGCTGGGATCTCCGCTCTCCAAGGGCGAAGTTTTGTTCCCAGCACCCATACTAGGTGGCTCACCCTGCCTGTCATTTTAAAAATTGCCTCTTGTCTCCCTTCCCACTTTTTTTGGTTATCAGACTAGGTGAAAGTCTCCAGGTCAAAACTAACTTCCCCTCAGAATGTTGAAGATGCCACCTCATTGTTATCAAGTTTTCAGTGTGCTGTACAGAAATCGATCCGTTCTGATTCTCAGTCTGGATGCTCCTGGTTTTCTCTTTTGTAACCTGTCAGATCCAAAAGAAACCCAGGACAAAAGGCTAACTGTGGTGCCTATTAGTATATCAAAGCACATCCTGGCCTCTAGACTCTCTCAGCATCACAAGTACCAGTTACAGATTCTATACTGGCATCCTGGCCCTTATCCTAAACTTCTCCAGCTCATGGGCTTCTCTTCTCATCCCTATATAGCCCTGCCATTTCAGCCATGCTCTCTCTAGACTCTCTTGGCTCCTGGTCCTCTCCCTGGGCACTCTCTAGGCTCTCCCTCTCTCAATCCTCCCCCTCCCCCATGGCCTTGTTCAGTCATGTTTAGTCTACTACATTCTCTCCCTGCTCAGGACTCTTCTGGATGCCCTGGCTGTGCTCTCCATCACATATACAAAAAAAACCTTCCCCTCAACCATACCTTGAGTGGTCATGTCCTCAGTTTAGATTTGTGGTGTCAAAAACCCTACTTTATATATAACCCTTGTGTTTTGACATTTCATGACTATGAGAGTGTATGTGGGCTTTTTTGTTTTTGTTTTTTTTGTTTTGTTTTGTTTTGTTCTGCTTGTCAGGTATTTGAAGAACTTTTAAAATATGAAAAATGCTCTTCAGTTTGGGAATTTTGCTGTTGTTGTTTATTTGTTTTTTGTTTTTTGAGACAGGGTTTCTCTGTGTTACAGCCTTGGCTGTCCTGTAACTCACTTTGTAGACCAGGCTGGCCTTGAACTCACAGAGATCCACCTGCCTCTGCCTCCCAAGTGCTGGAATTAAAGGTGTGAACCACCACTGTCCAGCTATTTTTTTTTTTTCTGTATGAGTACTCTGCACGTATCCCTGCAGGCCAGAAGAGGGCACCAATTCTCATTACAGATGGTTGTGAGCCACCAGGTGGTTGCTGGGAATCAAACTCAGGACCTCTGGAAGAGCAGCCAGTGCTCTTAACCACTGGGCCATTTACCCCCTGGGATCATTTTCGTATATTATCTCTTTCATAATCTCCTCCTCTTTGTTTTCTTTATATGCTCTTTGTTGTGTTTATTCCTGTGACTGTGCTTGTTCATAAGAGTTTTCCTTCGCATTCTGAGTGTTCCTTTTGCAATCATCCTGTTCTTACTTCAGGGGTACACTCAATTCTTCTTCATTTCTGAGATGCTGTGTGTGGACTTGCAAGGTTTTCTTCTGTTTCCTGCTTTCTTCCTACTTCCTACTTCCGCATGAGATTTGTTTACTCTCTGTCCTTAAATAACTGGAGTTCATCGACTGCTTGTCCATCTTTAAAAACAAGGCACAAAAACGCAGATGAGTGGAGCTTTTAACCAGCAAGTATCACTCACTATAGGACATCTGGGCTGTGCCTACTTCTTTTTTTCTTCCTAAAATATCCAAATAAAGTAGTCTGCATTTTCTCTTGGTCTGTTTTCTCAGTTTGGTTTGTGCAGGAAAAGTTCCCCCAGGTTTCAGCCTGGGAAGTATGAGCCTAGCCACTAACTGTAAAAAAACGGGGAGTATGGAGGCTTTAGGGAAGGGCCGTTGAGCGAGCATACTTCCGCCTAACACCTTGACGTTCAATTGTCCATGGCTTTTCAACTCTGTCTGCTGTGACATCTTCGTGACTTGACCCGACTTCTTTTCTCCATGATACGTGACTGAAACAGAGTTCTCGCCTGGCTGAGCTAAGGCACAAATGCAGGGAATCGGCGGCGGTGGCCATCTGGGACTGGGGACTCTGTGATCTGAACTCAGAGGTTGTGTAACCAGATCAGGGAGGGCTTCCTGGAAAAGGCATCTTGGGCCCTGCAGGAAAGGATGTAGTGATAACCTGGACTCCTTAGGGAAATGTCAGTCTGTGGTCACATGGAAGGTGGGGAGGTCTGTTTAGCTGCTAAGCCTAGACACAGAGGGGGTGTGTGTGTGTGTGTGGGTGCTCATGTTTGTAGAAACCTTCCTATCCCTTCTCCTCTTTTCCTCCCTCTTTAGGCAAAGAACAGTGATGACAGATCTTTTTGTCTCCTTCCAGAGCTGACAAATGAGGCCCAGGGGCCACTGTAGAGCAGATCAGCCCCCAGTAGAACCTGAGGCTTTCACTGCGACCCACTGAAGATCTGCATCCCCAGGTTTTCACCTTTGACCTGTAACCCAACTTCCTGGGTAGTGGAATTGGACAGGGTAGAGTGAATACCAGCCCCCGCCCCCCCCCAACTCAGTCTCTGACGTCATGATAAATGATTACAAGGAGAGTTTCCAGCCTCCCAGGACATCCCCAGAGGCTTTGGTTACTGTTTCCAGCATGCTATCATAACCCTGGCTTCACAGCACTCTGTGCCGGCACTGCCTACCTGCGTCAGTTCGTTCTCATGGTGACCCAGTCTGTGGGTCTTCAAAGGCTGCCCCGTGACCATGTCAGCTTTGACGATGGCCATGACTGTTTCTGCATGTGTTTAAGAGTTACAGCAAGGAGCCAGGCATGGTGGCACACATCTTTAATCCCAGCATTCAGAAGGCAGAGGCAGGCGGATCTCTAAATTCAAGGCTAGCCTGGTCTGCAGAGCAAGTTACAGGATGGCCAGGGCTACACAGAGAAACCCTATCCAAAAAAAAAAAAAAAAAGAGTTCCAGAGTTACCCAAGGGAATGAGGTCTGGACAGCCGTTAGATAAGGAACAAAGATGTCTTCACGAACACATTTGCACAGCCAGAGGTGTGGGGTCTGAATGGAAAATGAGGATGAGACTGCTCCAAGATATGGCTGAGAAGACAGTTTACTGGGGACATGGGTGAGAACAGCCAGAGGCATCTGGAAGGGTCCCGACTGAACAGAGCCATGAGAGGAGAGAGAGGAGGAGGCACTGAGAGAGAAGAGATGGGGGTAGTTGGACCAATCGAGATCCAGGAGGAGAGCCATCCAGGAGCCAACATGGCTGACTTATATAGGGAAGAGATGCTGGGGGCCGGGGGAGCTGAAGCCCAGCCTCTGGGAGGGAGAGGTTTAGGGTAGGGGGCAGAGTGAGAAGTGTGCTTCGGGGAGCTACAGGTACTAAGTGAGACTCGACCCTGGTTTCTTTGAGATCTAACAGGATCTACCGCCAAGTGGGCTCAAAACTGAATTAAACTTACGTTTGCTCTGGAAGCGAGTGTGTCAGGCAATCTACACTTGTGTGTGTCTCCGGAAGATGACTTGTCACAGGACTCAGGGTGGTTTGCAATGGTCCCCAGAGATAAAGCAGAGCTTGCCTGCCTTGCATCCACAGGCCACGATCCCTTGGAATCCATAGGGTTTGCCCAAGGTCTGCAGTTTGAAAGTCATAGGTGAAGGACAAACCCAGGCCTTTTGACTTTTATTCCTGATTTCTGGACAAATTCAAACGTCGTGTTATCATTATCAATAGCATCAAAGCATAATAGCAGCACACTGTTGTGACACTGATGTCTCACTTCCTGCCTTGACTATTTTATATTCACGGCCTTTTACAACATTTACTACATTTCACAACACTGGCTTGGTAGTGTGTCTGTATAAGAAAAGACCAATATTTATCTGCAGGAGGGGCAATTTATCGAGGAAGGAAGGGGGCGCTGTGATCACCATTCAGAACACAGCTAACCACAAGGCAGGCCGTGGGACATGGCACAGAGGGTCTTAAATTGGAGTGAAGGGGGCGGGTGAGGAGACTAGGAGGAGACAGATTGTAGTTTAGCCTTGAGGGATGAAAAACAAGCTGTTGGAAGGAGGTAAGCCAAGAGGGAGCTGGCGATGATGTAGAGGCTCCCAAAGACACAAAAGAAAAGAGCTGGGCACGGCATGAGCAGACACCTCATGGCCTCCTCATCTCTGTGCCCAAGGCCAGCCCCTCCCTGTACACTGAGGTTAGGATGAGTATTCCTTGGATGGATGGATCATCAACTACCAATTGGACGTGAGTGAAGACAACTTTCTAGGAACCCTGAGTTGCTCAGCTGTCTGTCGTTGGGTTATGTGTGCTTGGCTGGCCCAGAGAGCTGTGGGGTCTGCTGTGCCGTTTGAAACTGGGACAGGGAGAGCGTGGCTCACCGTGTTCATCTGAGCATTAGTATTAATTGACAACTGAATGCTGGAGACAAATTCCTGCAGAACCAGTCCCCGGTGTCTCGGGAAGGGAAGCCTGGGGTGGCTCAGGGAGGTAGGTGGGGTGTGGTAGAGCGGTTGCCTTCAGCTGCTATCAGGCTCAGGACGGGGTGAGCTCAGGTCACTGCCAGCTGAGTTCCTAAAGAACTTCTAGACGGGTAGACTTTTCCTGTTTCCTTAGAGGCTCCCCTTACTCGGCCAGCTCTATCCTCTCTCACCATCTTATTTCCTTATCAGTGACTCCATGAGATGAGGCCAAGAGGTGCGGAAATACGGGCCTGGTGGGTGGCAGGGCTGAGTTCCAACACGGGCCAGGTGGTTTTCCTTTTGTTTCTTTTTTAAATTATGAAAATTTATAAGATCTCCTGGAGCTGGAGTTTCAGGTGGTTGTGAGCTGCACTACATGGGTACTGGGATCCAAACTCAGGTCCTCTGGAAGAGCAGTACATGATCTTTTTTTTTTTTTTTTTTTTTTTTTTTTTTTTTTTTTTTTTTTTAAGACAGGGTTTCTCTGTGTAGCTTTGCACCTTTCCTGAAACTCACTCTGTAGACCAGGCTAGCCTCGAACTCACAGAGATCCGCCTGCCTCTGCCTCCTGAGTGTTGGGATTAAAGGTGTGCGCCACCACCGCCTGGCTCGCAGTACACGATCTTAACAGTTGTCTTTTGCTCTGGTTGTGTGTGTGTGTGTGTGTGTGTGTGTGTGTGTGTGTGTGTGTACAGTAACATATGTGGGTGTGCATGTGGAGGCAGAGGACATCCTCTGGTGTCATTCCTAAGGAGCCATCCACCATTTCTTTCATAGATAGTGCCTCTCATTGTCCTGGAGCTTTAAGATTAGGCTCAGCCGGCCAGCCAGTGAGCCCCAGGAACCCACCCGTTTCTGCCTCCTCAGCACCTCAGCACTGGAATGACGAGCCCACATCATCAACCCCAGCTTTTTACAATGTGGGTTCTGGACACATAACTCATAGTCTTGTGCCTGCTTGCCTGACAAGCAGCTCATTGGCTAAGCCGTCTCCCCAGTTCATGATCCCACATTTTTAAAAAGGCCCTTTGACATAAAGTAGACTTCCTGTTGACAGATTTGGAAATCAGTCCGGACTGGGCACACTATGGATGAGATTTCCTCATACCACTGCCTTGACATGGATTTGATGCTCTCCCTTAGAGGAATCCTATAACAAAATATCCTTCAAAGCCCTTTGAAGGCAAGCCACAAAGAAACGATCACCTGTCAGCCTGTCATTTCGAATGCACACCGAAAGCCAACAGACATTTTTGGGTGTGTGCGATTCTTGAAGATAAATGGGGGCTGGGGAAATGGCTCCCCGGGTCGAGTGTGCTATGTAAGCATGAGGACCTGTAACTCCAGCGCTGCAGGGGTGGGCAGCCGCTAGATCCCCGGGGCCTGCTGGCCGGCCGGTCTAACTGAATTGGAAAACTCTAGGTTGGACAAGAGAGCCTGTCTCAAAAAAAAAAAAAGAAAGAGGAGAAGCAACTGAAGAAGACACGGAACGTCAACCTTTGCCCTCAGCATGCCTGTACACGTGTCCATGTGCACACACAGACAAACAAGTCATGGGTTGACATCTCAAGTCTGCACAATACTGTCCTGTCACAGTTAGTGAGAAGCAGCTGGTGTATGGGATCAGAGGCTGTCCTCAGGGCCTCCTCCAGAATCCGATTGGTTTGGAAATTAGGGTGTTGGCACAATGCAGACTGCTCTGGTGCTGACTGAGAGCCATTGATGTAGGATCCAGGAATGACCTGGCTGAAGCCGTCTCTGGCCCACAGGCTCTGTCCAGGCTCCTTCTGCTCCTATTGCACAAAGATGTGCGGGACGCCGTTTCTTCTTAGTCTGTTTTCATTAGTGTGCGATCACCGTGTCCCAGGAATCTGGAGCACAGGGCTTCTGTTCTGGCTTTCGGTCTGGGGAGTGGAGGGCTGGGGAAGGGGAAGGGCTTCATCGTCATAACGTGTCATTTTCCTGGGATGAAGAAGGCACTGGCTCATGGCAGCTGATGTAGAGCCATGAGGTACCACTCTATACAGGGGGACAGACAGAGTGGGTTGTGCGGAGCCTTCACTTCTTCATCCAGTGTGACAGGTCAAGAGGACCTCTGAGTTGAGGGACAGGTTCAATGCAACATGAAGCAAGTGTGTTGCACACTTACCTCAGTGCTCCATAAACAGCAAGTGCTGCTGCTTGGGGTGGGGGTGGAGGCTCGTGGTAGATGATGCTGTCCAGGACCACGTTCTTGTCTGGACTGTAAAACATGGCTATAGACTAGAGTGGTCTAGAGGAGGAAGACAGGCTGCAGGGCATGGGTGAGTGTGGTGGGGCTGGGTAGGGCTGAGTAGAGCTGGATAGGGTTGAGTAGGGTTGAACAGAGCTGGGTAGGACTGAGTAGGGCTGGGTAGGGTTGGGTAAGGCTAGGTAGGGTTGGGTAGGGCTGGGTAGGGCTGATTAGGGCTGGGTAGGCTGGTATTATTGTTGATGAAGTTGGTGTTCTCAGATCACTAGGGTTGAACAACCCCCAACCCCAGAGGCTTTGTCTCTATGGTCTGGTCCACTTGCTCTTCAAGGACTCCAGACTGATGGCTTAGCCAGACACCATCGTATTTGTAACCTCAGCATTCAGGAGGTAGAGACAAGATCAGGATCATGAGTTTGCGGTCAACCTGTGCTCTAAATGAAACCTTGCCTCAAAATCAAAACAAGTGAAGTCAAGCAAGCCCCCAGACATGTCAACTCTGTTCTGAGACAGAGTTGGCGAGACTGGCCTCTCCTCGGGGCCTTGACCGTGTGTATAACAGAAGAAGGCTGTCTCCCTGACTCATGGATGGCTGCCTTCTTGCTTTCTTTATACGCCTTTCCTCTGTGCTTGCCTGATCTGAATATTTCATCTTCTTCTCATACAGTGGGTGAGGGTCTGTCCTAATCTCATTAAGATCTGTCTTTTTAATGGATTTCTCTTGGGAGACAATGTGGCAGTCTGGGACACTGGAGTGGGATTCTACCATCAAGCGAACTGGTGAATGGAGAGACACACTTCAGTCCACAGACAAGGTGACTCTTGGAGCAGGGTTGATGCTGACGCTGCTTGGCTCCCCTTAAACACCAGAAGACTGGGGAGGGGACTTTCTGTCAGTCTTGGGGTCCCTTTTCAGTGAGCTAGCCTTCTATTTTTCAACCCCCTTTCCTGGCTGAGCATCCCACCCCTCACCCTCCCACAGGGCCAGTCTGAGTTGTTGCCAGCCGGGGGCTGTTCTGTGCCAGCCCTCCTCACCCATTATCCAAGCAGCCCTGACCCCGGTGGGTGGCACCCTTACTGGCAGAGAAGGCCCACGAAGGGTTCATATGGCTTTGTCCTCGGGTTTTTCACAAGATGCCCAGGGAGGCCCCTGGGCCAAGCAGACAATAGGGAGCGTGAGAAAGCGTGTGTGTTCTGTGAGCTTTCGGTGTTCCAGCTATCTCAGGATCAATATTATCCCAATTCGCTTCACTGTTGATCTTGGCCCTGAAAGAGCAAATGTTCTCCTCTGGCGAGGCAAAGCATGCAGTGAATGATGGGACTGCGTCCACATGCTGTTATATCTTTATTTCTTCACTTTCTTTTGCTTCAGAGAGGGACATGGGCCCATTAGGTAATGATTCCAGTACACGCTACCCTGCTCCCTGGCAGCCATTGATGGGGAGGGCATTTTCATTCCCATCTGAAAAGTCTGAGGCTCAGAAAGGTGAAGAAGCCTTCTCAAGGCCACAGAGTGAGGAAGGGGAGAGGAAGAGTTTTCTCCTGGACACTGAAGTTTCTACCCTGCTGTTCCTCTCTTTGTCTTTCCCAGGGACAGTGTGGAGTCATCTGGGTTATGGTGGTACAACAGAGGTGAGAGGTCACTGTGAGGACTCTGGAGGGGAACGTGACTTGGAAGGCTTCTAACATGCATGGCCATGTACAGCATAGTGAGCCCCTATCTCAAAAAAAAAACAAAAAAGATATGTGCTGGAGAGATGGCTCAGTGGTTAAGGGCAGTTGGTGTTCTTGTAGAGGGCCCAGGTTTGGTTCCCAGAACCTCCATGGCAGCTTACAACTGTCTGTGACTCCAGTTCTAGGGTATCTGACACCCTCTTCTGATCTCTGTGGGCCTCCCCACCTTAAAAAAAAAAGTGTATCTTGTTAGAACACAGTTTAATTGGAGTTATTTACAGGAGTAGGGATGAGGGTTTTTGTATAAGAAACATGGGCAAGTTACAGGCAGCTACCACCATAGAAGAGACCTCCCCCAGCAATTGTTAACCATTTATATCTCTGGGGGAAGGAGATAGCCTTGTGGAACTCATGAGCTCACAAGACCTCCCCACATCTCCATGATGGAATGCTCATGGGCCCAATCATGTGAGAGTCTGGGGCGAGTTATCTCAACTGCTGTGATCAGATGACAGGAGCCATGTCATACCCACGACATTCTGGTCTTTTCTGTGGCTCTTACATTCTCTCTACCTACTCTTCTGCATTGTGCCCTGAGCCTTTGAAGGGGTGATACAGATGTGTGTGTGTGTGTGTGTGTGTGTGTGTGTGTGTGTGTGTGTGTGTGTGTTGTGTGTGTGTGTGTGTGTGTGTGTGGTCTTTGAGACAGGGTTTCTCTGTGTAGCCTTGGCTATCCTGGATCTTGCTCTGTAGACCAGGTTGGCCTCAAACCCAAACATCTACCCGCCTCTGTCTCCCGAGTGCTGAGATTAAAGGCATGCACCACTACTGCCTGGGCAAATGTTCAATACTTTACTTCCATCTAGGGCTGCCTGTGGGCTAGGAGTCCCAACAGTCACTCCTGCACTACAAAAAGAAGTTTCATGGACCAAGGTTAACAGAGGCAACAATCTGTGGGCACAAATGTAAATATTTGGAAGGCAATTTGACAGTCACATTGTAACCATTTAGCAAAACAATAGCTGTAGCTTCCTTGTTAGGGTCTGTGGACTCCCCAGGCACAGGTTTTGCCCAGGTTTAAAGTGCTCAACATGTCTTTCCTACTGAGGAGTGGCCTTAATCCCAGATGGAAAATCATTGGTTGTAACTGTAGCAATTGTGAGAATATTGTGTGAGCCAGAGCCTCTGGGCAAGCTGATGTCGGGAGTACATTGCATCCACAGATGAAGCCTATCACTAACAATTCTCCCCCAGCAGACTTCATACTGGATGGTAAAGAGGGGGCTTTTCGCTTGTTCCGGCCTGATTTCTCCATATCCTGCAACCAGTATGTGTGATGTTCTCAGCAAATGATCTTACCATGTAGTTCTGGAATGCAGTCCTTAGCAACGGCAATAGCCTGTATTGTGCTTAGGTCTTGAGGGTAGCTAATCTTAAAAATTTAAGAATAATTTCTACTTAGCGTGTGTGACAACTTTTGGGAGCTATGACTGTTCTTACATTGTGGGTTCCTGGCATCAAACTTGGGGTGTCAGGCTAGCAGTTTCGCCTACCAAACCACCTTGCTAGCCCCTGTAATCTTGATTGTCAACTTGATTGGATCTGGAAGTACCTAGCAAACAATCCTCTGGACATGTCTATGAAGGAATCTCTAGGCTGGGTTAATTGAATTGGGACTGTCGTTCTGAATTTAGATAGCACCATTCCCTGGTCTGGGGGTTCCAGACTAAGAGAAAGCCAGCTGAGCACCAGCATGTTCTCTGTCTCTCTGTCTCTGTCTCCATCTCTCTCTTCTCTGCTTCCTGATCAAAGATGTAACATGGCCAGCTGTCTCACATTCCCATCACCATGCCTTCCCCATCACAGTGGCCTTTGTTCTTGAACTGTGATCCAGAATAAACCTTTCTCTCCATTTCGTCACGTACTTTGTTATAGCAACAGGAGAAGCGGCTGATACAGGACCTCAGGGGCTATCCTGGGCAACAGCCCGTAGGGAGACAGCCCACCTCTGCTACTGGCTTCTGGACGTGCCTTGTCTCACCTATGCAGGGTCCCCTCTGTTTAAACACCTTAGCTGACGTTTTCCCATCACAGATTGCTGTCCGGTTTTCTCAGTCACTCTGCTAGTGACCTTATCTGTCTACACCTTATCCAACTGTGTAACTCACAAGAACGTAACAGCTCTTCCTGACCCTTGCACCTTGTGTGACTGAGTTTTCATCCGTGCGCTTTTCCATTTTTTACATGCTTTAAAAAATCTGTAGAACGTTCAAGGTTAGCATTGCTCAGTGAAGCCTTTTTACGGAGAATGCCTGGGCTCTCCACGCCCCGCCTCCAATTCCAAGCAAATAAGAATTGGTCTTACATTTCAGCTGCTAAACAAGCAAGCAAACAAACAAACAAACCTGTAAAGAAGAAACAATAGAAACATTAGCAATATCCGAAACATCACGAAAAAATGCCATTCTTGTATTCATTGTTCCCTCAAAAGAGCGATGCAGGGCCCAGCAATGTGGATGGGAGGCACTTCCTTATTTAGCATCCTATAATTCACAGTCACTCTTCATGAACTGTCAAGTTTCCTCAGGCTGGGGTACCGCTGTGTGGCCGCTGGACGTCTCCCTAATTGTATTGAAATATTATTTTGATTTGTACTGAAATATTAATTTGATTGTATGTTAATAAATAAAGTTGTCTGGGGGTCAGAGCTATTAGAGCCATAGCAAGAGTGTGGCGGTGGTGGCACACGCCTTTAATCCCATAGATATCTGTGTGTTCAGGGTCAGAGCTATTAGAGCCATAGCAAGAGTGTGGCGGTGGTGGCACACGCCTTTAATCCCATAAGATCTCTGTGTGTTCAGGGATACAGCCAGCATTGGAGACATATGCCTTTAAGACCTAGGGGGCTGTACATTCAGACAGTGACGAGGCAGTCATGTGTTTGGGTTTACAACCAATGAGAAGGCAGAACAACATACTTTAAAAATACGAACCGACAGGAGGTAGGTCTCTTTTCGCGAAGCTGGGACAGCAGGAGGAAGGGTGAGATTTTAGCTCTGAGCTCTGACCTCTCGGCTTTCTCTTTTAAAAAAAAAAAAAAAAAAAAAAAAAAAAAAAAAAAAAAAAAAGAAAGAAAGAAAGAAAGAAGGGAAAAAAAAAAAAAAAAGAAAGAAAAGAGAAAGACAATTACTAGTTTTAAATACTTTACATTGGATTGAATTGTTTTATATTGTACACAAATTTGAAACTGATATTGTTAGAAAATGCTATATGTATATTTCTAATTGTATTTATTCCATCCATTTAACAATGTAATGCAAATTTCTGATCCTTGAATGTTATTATTATCAACTATCAGGATATAAAGAAATGAAAGCTAGTAGTTAGACATTATCATAGAACTTGTAGTCATATTAGATATGTTTTAAAAATTGAGCAGAGATGTTTTAGACAGGTCATCTTCAAACCCTTCAGAGATCTACAGAATATGGCATTTAAAATGTTTTAATAACTTAGAAAATTTTTCTTTTTTGAGACATGTCGGCTCCTGGCAGTACCAATCTACTTTAGAGAAAATATGGGCATTGAAGAAACTGCATATGGAGTCAACTTTCATTCTGGCAAAAGTTAGCCACTGGACAACAAAGTATCCTCGAATCAACAGGACAAAATGGACAGACAGATCACGAAACAAGGGACTACTGATTCTTGCCAAAACAAGTGTGGTTATGGCTTTATCAAAAGGCATCTTCTGAGGCCAGGACAATATGGCCCCATCCCTGAAGTGGCCTTCGCATCCGGAAAAGGTACAGTGCCCTTTTCTTCGAAGGCAGCTTAACAGGCAGAGGGCCGATGGATTCTGTTGTTCAATGGAACAGCAGCTGAAAGCTCATGCCTCTCAAAAGTAGACTGGCATTTAATAGAGGGATGTGGAGAAGAAGGGGATGCTGAGATGAAGCCATATATACACAGCCAAGAAGAATGGACAGCTGAATTAAAAAACTGTCAACAATTTCCAGAATTTAAAATCCTGAATCATGACAGGACACTAGTGGAATTCAGGTGTTTCTGGTACGTGGACTGCTCTCACCCAATGTGAGGTTGAACTGTTGACCTTGTGTACATCCTACTTCACAAATGAGTCTGTCAGATACACTAAGCCTATAGGCTGAAGATGATGCCCCAACACTGCGGAGAAACCTCAGGTGACTGCCCAGGCAGCTGGCTGTTTCTGTCAACTCACAAAATTTTTTTGGAAGTTGCTTGCATGCACTTCCTGTTTTTATTTTTGTTAGCTAATATTATTCCCTTCTTGGGTCTCTGAGGGAGTTGAAGATTAGTTAGTTATGGTTGAAGATTAGTTAGTTATAGTTGAAAATTAATTAGGATAGAAAGTACATTAGATACATCTTGGAATTATCAAAATAGGATAGATAATGGAATTATTTTCTCTGATTCGTCAAATACCTGTTTAGGTATTTATTACTTGTATATATTGTATATAGTTATTGTACTTTTGTATATAGTTTTTCTTTTGTTAGTCATAACCTTTTGCTTTTTTTCTTTTTATTAAAATAGAAAAGGGGAAATGTGGTGGTAATCTAATTGTATTGAAATATTATTTTGATTTGTACTGAAATATTAATTTGATTGTATGTTAATAAATAAAGTTGTCTGGGGGTCAGAGCTATTAGAGCCATAGCAAGAGTGTGGCGGTGGTGGCACACGCCTTTAATCCCATAGATATCTGTGTGTTCAGGGTCAGAGCTATTAGAGCCATAGCAAGAGTGTGGCGGTGGTGGCACACGCCTTTAATCCCATAAGATCTCTGTGTGTTCAGGGATACAGCCAGCATTGGAGACATATGCCTTTAAGACCTAGGGGGCTGTACATTCAGACAGTGACGAGGCAGTCATGTGTTTGGGTTTACAACCAATGAGAAGGCAGAACAACATACTTTAAAAATACGAACCGACAGGAGGTAGGTCTCTTTTCGCGAAGCTGGGACAGCAGGAGGAAGGGTGAGATTTTAGCTCTGAGCTCTGACCTCTCGGCTTTCTCTTTTACATTGTTTCTGTGTTTCTTATTTAATAAGACGGTTGGTTACATCTACAGCTGCTAAACAAGCAAGCAAACAAACAAACAAACCTGTAAAGAAGAAACAATAGAAACATTAGCAATATCCGAAACATCACGAAAAAATGCCATTCTTGTATTCATTGTTCCCTCAAAAGAGCGATGCAGGGCCCAGCAATGTGGATGGGAGGCACTTCCTTATTTAGCATCCTATAATTCACAGTCACTCTTCATGAACTGTCAAGTTTCCTCAGGCTGGGGTACCGCTGTGTGGCCGCTGGACGTCTCCCCATGTCTTGGAGGTAAGGGGGCTTGGGGCGAAGCAGGAGTGGGTCCATGTCTCATCTGCTGTGCCAGTAGCAGCTACCCAGGTCCGGCAGACTCTGGGCTATGAGCTGCCTCTGCCTGTTACCCTCCATTAAGTCACCCCCAGCTGCTGAAAGGTCCTGGGCTAGGCAAATAAGGTCCAACTCCAGGGAAACAAAACACATACTCTGGGACAAGCTTAATCTCTCCTCCTGGCACTGCTTTATAATCTGTACATTCACTGAATGATTGATTACGTTCTTCCAGAGGTCCGTAAGCTCTGAATTTGACTCCCAAGTGGTTAGTTCTCATACGACTTTGGCTCAACACAAATCCACCCACGTTTGCTTCCACCTGGATGCCGAAGGGTCCCTAGAAAGGGGAAACAGTCTCTAACCACACCCTCATGCTTCTCACCGTGGAGAAATGTACACAGCATTCCCTTGACTGATAATTGCTCACCTTAGATCAGTGGTTCTCAACATGTGGGTGGCAGCCCCTTTGGGGGATCACATATCAGATACCCTGCCTATCAGATTATGATTCATAACAGTAGAAAAATACAGTTGTGAAGTGGCAACAAAAATGATCTTATTCAGGATGAAAAAAATGTGGTACATATACACAATGGAGTACTACTCAGCAGATAAAAACAATGAAAGCATGAAATTTGCAGGCAAATGGATGGAACTAGAAAAAATCATCCTGAGTGAGGTAACCCAAACCCAGAAAGACAGTTATGGTATGTACTCACTCATTGGTGGATTCTAGATATAACATAAAGAACAATCAGACCACAACCCATAGAACCATGGAGGCTATATATATAGCATGGAGGTCCCTAGGACGACTGTGGCATATAATCAATTTCAGTTTTACTCAATTATTGAAAAAAAATAGCCAAATGAATGGAAACACATGAACTATGAACCAAAGGCTGAGGGGCTCCCAGCTGGATCAGGCCCTCTGAATAGGTGAGACAGTTGATTGGCTTGATCAGTTTGGGAGGCATCTAGGCAGTGGGACCAAGTCCTGTGCTCATTGCATGAGTTGGCTGTTTGAAACCTGGAACTTATGCAGGGACACTTGGCTCAATCTGGGAGGAGGGTACTGGACCTGCCTGGACTGAGTCTACCAAGTTGATCACAGTCCTCGGGGGAGGACTTGTCCTGGAGGAGATGGGAATGGAGGGTGGGCTGGGGGTAAGGGGAGGGTGTGGGAGGGGGGAGAATAGGGGAACCCATGGCTGATATGTAGAACTAAATGGTATTGTAAAATAAAAAATATATATCACACACAAAAAAAATGATCTTACTCAACATGAAGAACTGTGTGCTAAAGGGTTGCAGCATTAGGAAGGTTCAGAATCACTGCCCTAGACCAACCTCACCCCTTTTCACCCCAGTCCCATTGTGCTGTGTAACAGGAACTGCTAACCAGTCTTACAGAACACCCAGGCCCAGATATTGGGGTGAACACTGAAAGATCAGAGAAACAGAACAAGGCATAGCCAACTTCACCGATCCTGTTCCCATGAATCCTCAGACTGAAAGCCTCTAAGTTCTCACCCCTGAGGGTCTCAGCTGAACTGTTTTAGCCACTAGCTCACCTCTACAAAAAAAGAGAGTGGGTTCCTGTTTCCTCACGCCTTATACACCTTTCTGTGTCCTGCCATATTACTTCCTAGAATTAAAGATATGTGTTCTTCCTAAGCAAAGACATGAGATCTCAAGTGCTGGGGTTAAAGGCCTGTGCCACCACTACCTGGCTCTGTTTCCAGTGTGGCCTTGAACTCACAGAGGTCCAGATGGATCTCTGCCTCCTGAGTGATAGGATTAAGGGTGTGAGTGCCATCACTGTCTGGCCTCTATGCCTAATCTAGTGGCTGGCTCTGTCTTCTGATCCCCAGATAAGTTTTATTGGGGTACACAGTGTATCACCACAGTACTGTATCTTTATCTTCATCTCCTGGCGTCCATGCCCCCCAATGCTCCCGAGGGACACCAGGAACCAAGGCACACCTGCCATCCACCCATAACCAAATTTTCTTCACAATAGTAGAGAACCAGCCCTCCCATGATTTAATAGGAGAATCCTGCATGGTCCTCAGCTGCAGGTAGCCTTGGCAACCCTGTTAGGGAAGTAGCTAGAGCAGAGGCTACCTCACAATACTTCCTTCCATCACAGCAGCAGACACAGTGGGAATCACCTGTACCTCTTCCACCTCTTTAGTGGACTGTTATTCGGGCTTTAAAACCTCCCAGAAGCTTGTAAGCATAATAATTGGCTTTCTATCAAACATTTCCATGGGAACTCTGGATTGACACAAATCACATATACTTTTGAGTGACCCAGTCCGACTCCATTGTCTGGTCTCATCCTTTCTCACTCGCTCCTGACTGCTTTAGCATGTAACAAATGCAATTTCAATGCCAATCAGATCCGCTATGGCCTTTTGTACATCATAAAGACCATACACTACAACAGGGCTCAGCAAAGACACCAATGTACGCGGACTTTCTTTGTACTGCCAGTTCCCAAATAATGACATGGAGACTTCTCATTAATTTTGAATGCTTGGCCTTATCTTAGGCGTGTTCTTAACTAGTTCTTATAACTTAAATTAGCCCATTCATATTAATCTGAATTAATTCTGCTACGTGGCTCTTTACTTCTCCTCCATTCTGTACATCTGACTCCCTCTGTGTCTGGCTGGCAGATCCTGGGTGCCTCAGATTCTTCCTGAGTTCCGTTCTCTCCTGGGACGTTCTGCCTATTCTCTCCTGCCTAGCTATTGGCCATTCAGCTCTTTATAAAACTAATCAGAAGGTGCCTTAGGCAGAGACTCATCTTCACAGCGTAAACAAATATCCCACAACATACCAACCCCCCCATAATTGTTCTGAGGTTCCTGCTGAATTAACCTCTTTCTTTACACTTTGGCAAACACAGTTCTGATTCAGCCTGGTGAACTGGGCATCAAACACCACCTCTCTCATACCCAGTTCCATTGTTATCATTTTACCTCATCCTCTTCAGCTAGCAGCCTGCTGGCCTGCACCTCCAGTTTACAATCCAGCCACATGTGGTACTTATACAGACTGAGATATATGTTCTAGTCCACCAACCTTTTGAGGGCCATCCCTGTACTTATGTGGCAGACCCCATTTATTTAAAAGGCATATACCATCCCACATCACATAGAAGAGGAGGGTCATCCTGGGGCTCTTTGTAAAGACACTTGGCCTTCAGATGGTGTACCCACAGTTGCATCTTGTTAGCCATGCAAGGGCAATATAACTGCAACCGTGACAAGGAGGCATGCCATTCCATAGAGCATTGGAAAGGATGGCCACCTTGGGATTATCCCCACAGACACTTAAAACGAGCTTCAGTCGCATGCTTTATCATCACAGCAGCAATGAAACTACTTCTCTCCCAAACCCAGTCTTGGTTCTGCGTGTTCAAGTATCTCTTTCCTGGGAGATGTAAACAAATATCTGTTCAGCGGGGACCAGGTACCAACAACAGATCAAAGTAATGCTTCTACCCAAGTTAGCTTACTGGGCCACTGAGGTCTACTGGGGTTCCTTACAGGAGTGTGGACCACTTACAGGAAGTTAAGTTACCGAAGAAGAGGGCTCCTCCTTGCCTTAGTGATTGTAACTGCTTACACATCCTTATGGAGGTGAGGACTCTCCTGCAGCTACTTCATGAACCCTCCCTATTTCCCATAAGGGGATGTTAGTGGGTCCAATCCTATGAGCTTCTGGTGTGTGGCACACTATTGCTCTGATTATAAGAATGTGATGGCCTGGAGAACAGCGTTCCAAAGTCAGTCACATTCCAAGGTTCTGGGTGGACATATTGGGGGTGGGATGAGGGTCTCTGCACTATGCAAAAGTACATTTTTAAAAAGGAGAGACTGAGCTGGGCATGGTGGCATACAACTTTAATCCCAGCACTCAGAACATGGAAGCAGGCAGAACTCTGTGAGTTTGAGGCCAGTCTGGTCTACATAGTGAGTTCCAGGCTAGCCAGGGCTGCACAGTGGGACCCTGTCTCAGTCTCAAAAATAAAAACTGAAAATAAATAAATAAGAAAGAAATAAAACCAGCAGTTGTGGTGAAATAATCCTTTTAAAGAGAAGGTGAGCTGAGCTGAGCGTACATTTCTTCTGGCTTCCTCGCTGTGGATGCAATGTGACCCGCCGTCTCACGCTTGGCCACCGTGACTTCTCCCTGAAGCTGGCTTTCCTAGGTATTTTGTTGCGGCATTGAGAGAAGTAGTTAGTATGGCATCTTACAAGGAATGCCTGGAAAGGAGTGTTTGGGCTATCTCAGTCTTCTCTGGTGGCCATAACACCATCCAGCTGGGCTTCAAAAACATTAGAAATGTTTTCAGATTCCACATTTTTCCAGATTTTTGAATATTTGCATCGATATAACAAGTGTCTTGGGTATGAGATCTAAACACAAACACAAAATACTCATGTTTCATAGATATCTTACACACACAGACAAGGGTAATTTTGTACATTATTTTTAATAGCTTTTTGCATGCAACAAAGTTTCATGGCATGGGGTTTTCTGATTGTGAAGTCAAGCCAGCTCAGAAAAGGTGAAGATTTAGGAGCATTTCAGATTTCAGCTTTTGGATTAAGAATCTTCAACTTCAGCCAGGCGGTGGTGGTGGTGGTAGTGGCAGCGGGGGTGCCGCATGCCTTTAATCCCAGCACTTGGGAGGCAGAGCCAGGCGGATCTCAGTGAGTTCGAGGCCAGCCTGGGCTACCAAGTGAGTTCCAGGAAAGGCGTAAAGCTACACAGAGAAACCCTGTCTCCAAAAACCAAAAACCAAAAAACAAAAACAAAAACAAAAAAACCTTCAACTTCTACAGTATATGTGGTCTAGGTAATAGAATTTATTACTCATGGTTCCTGAAGGCTGTGAAGTCCAAGACCAAGGTTACTGTTATTTCTGGGGATGTGGACCACAGGAATGTGTTGTGGAATTTTTTTTACACATGTGTAAGATATGACATGTGATTGGTTTAATAAAGAGATGAATGGCCAATAGCTAGGCAGGAGAGAATAGGCGGGACTTCCTGGCAGAGGAGAAACTGGGGATGAATCTAGGTGTGCAGGAGATGCCAACGAGATGTTGAAGAAGTTGGACATATGGTACAGAGGAGAGGTGACTGAGCCATGTGGAAGAACGTAGATTAATAGAGACAGTTAAGTTATAAGAGCTAGTTAGGAAAAAGCCTAAGCTAAGGCCAAGCTTTCATAATTAATAGTAAGTCTCTGTGTCATTATTTGGGAGCTGGAGGCTGACAAAAAAGACTAGCTACAGGAATGTGCTCTGATGTCACTACTTACAAAAACAATCCTGTAGGATGAGAACTCCATCTTTAAAACAAAACATCTATTCATTTATTTATTTATTTATTTGTTTGTTTGTATGTTTGTTTATGCCAGAGTCATACTATGTAGCTCAGGCTGGCCTTAAACTCACAGAAATCCATCCTCTTCTATCTCCCAAGTGCTGGGATTAAAGGCACTTGCCACTGGGCCAGGCTACTGTTTCTTTTTAAATTATTTTTTAATTATGTGTATGTGTGTCAGAGTGTGGGTTTATGCACTCAGGTGCAGTGCCCTCGGAGGCTGGAAGAGAGTGTTGATCCCTGGAGCTGAACTTGAAGGCGATTTTGAACTACCTGATCTGGTGCTGGAAACTGAACTCAGGTCCTCTGGAAACAGTACATTCCCCTAACTGCTAAGTTATCTCCCCAGTTCTCTTAAATAACTTTTTAAGTCACATTGATTGTGTGTGTGTGTGTGTGTAGCCATGCGTGCTAAGGGTATGTGTGTGCTTGTGGAAGTCAGAGGATAACTTGGAGTCAATGCTCACTTCCCATATGGGGCCTGAAGTTCACACTCAGATCATCAGGCTTGTTGCCAGATGCCTCTACTCACTGAGCTGTCCTGCCTTCATACTTTTTATTCCAAATGTAGCTGCTCTGAGGCTTAGAGCTTCCATGAATAAATGTTGTAAAGGACATGATTTAGTTCCAGTAGTTACTGTGACTCAACTTGAACCTCTTTAACATGGGCAGAGCCGAGAGGTAGGGTATGTTACAAGACTCAAGCATGGATTAGCAATCAGATAGAATCTGGTATTTTCGATCCAATCAAGGGGAATCCTACTTTACCATGTAGCAAACCACTTCCTGGCTTGGGGACCGGGGATGAATGACAAGATACACATTAATGTGGTCGGAAAGTGCTTCCAGTCAAAGTCCACAGGATTCAAAAGAACATTCATTTAAGAATGCTACTTCCAAATGAAAGGGCTTGAGTTAAGCAGCCTGACCTCCCAGTCCAGGCCAACATTCACTTGTCATGGCCTTTTGGGCAGGTTGCCTCACTTTTTGGGTCGGCTCCCTTCTCAGTGAGTCCAGGTCCCCACAGCCCTCCTTGCTATGGAGCTGAGATGATGTCTACGAAGCTCTGAGCATGGGGGACCTAGTGAGTGCTTCTCAGAGCTGGCTCCTGTCCATGCTGAGAAACACACGCACGGTGAGAATCTTGTCAAATGCCCAGCCGATCTGAGAAGAATGTTTCAGCATTAGGTTTGTGGCATTTAAAAAGCCGTGAGCCCCCGAAGGCAGAGTTGCTCAATTGAGAAGCAATAACGAGCTGCCTCTGCCGAAGCGTGAGAACAGGAATCCCAAAATTAACGTCGGGAAGTTATAGGCTCTGAATGGAAGACTTTGGAGGCAGTTATTTCCACTGAGAAAATGAATGACCGGGGACTTTGGGTGGTGAGGCGTCAATATATAGCCATCAATTCTAACACCTGTACAGCTCCGATTGAGGCACGTCGACAGTGAGAGGTATTGGGAAATCTATGAACCGTTCTCAATTTTGTTACAGATCTCAAATTACTCTTTTAAAAAACAGCCTATTAAAAATGAGGAGTCAAAAAGTAAAAAGTTGGGTGTAACATGCTGGAAGTTCCAGAACTTAGGGGGCTATGGCAAAGAGATAAGAAGTTTGATGTCAACCTGGATTATATAGTGAAACTTTGTCTCAAAAAAGCCAAAAAAATTAATAAGCCGTAACTAAGACCCTGTATCCAACTGTGTCCTCAGAGCTTCTCCATGGGACACTTGTCTGAACGGTCCCCGCACCTTGAGATGGGCTCAGAAGAGTCAGGGTTGACTTTTGTGTCACATTGTGGGGTCTTCCAAGAAGAGCATCTGCACATTTTCTAATAAAAAATGTGATGGATGTCTCACTTAATGGACTCATTAAAGCCATTTGAGAGGGAGAAAGAGGAGGAATGAGAAGCATCTTGGGTATCCACTTTCTTAGAATTCTGGAGTTACTGAGAATAGACTTGAAGATCGTTTTCCTCAATAGGAGGACAGATGATTCTGATTTTTGATTCTGAGCATCCTTGTGTCGGAGTAGAAGAGTGACCTGGCTGGTTTTTGGTTGATTGTTTTTCTGGTGGTGGTACCTTACACAGGACCTTACACGTGCTAGGTAAGTGCTCTATCATTAGCCTGCATTCCCAGCCCCCAATGTCATTCTGGTCTCCTGTGCCTCCTCCATACGTTTTCCTTTGCTTAGAACCTGTTAAAGGACATGTGTCAGTCAGCACTAAGTGGAGACACTGCTGGGAAGGCTGACTGAAAGCAAACCAGTGAAGACCCTCAAACACCAGTGAGGGCCATCTCCATCATTCTGGCAAACCTGGCCTCCACTCAGCGGGTGGCAGTCTGTGTTGCCCCAGAAGGAGTTTAGAGCCTCATCAGCTGTGGCTTTTATCTGAAACCAGACTCCTCTGTAAGATGAGAACAGTACATCTATTTCTAGGTCTTTGGCACAGAGAATTAGACAGGTGTTCAGAGTCATAGAATTAGGCCAAAAATGAAGCCACAACAGGCAGAGGCCACCATTCAAGACTACTTGAAGGCCCTGGGTCTACCCTTGTCTTTCTCAGGAACTGTGGTTGTGTCTCCATGCACGACACCACCAGCACCTGCTCCCTCTGCACTGACTACCCCCACCATCCCCCTGTTCCCATCTTCTTGAGTCATATCTCAAGATATCTTCAGCTCAACACAGACGGCTTCCTATGGGTGCTCCGTATTTGCCTCAGGACCTGATGTTCTCCATGCCACGTCTGGCACTGAGACTCATAATCTCCGTGAGCCTGAAGGAGCCTGGAGAGACTGCTGTCTGCTTCGTTCTGTGTCCTTGAGCATGTGGGGGTCAGAGGTCAATGCCAGGTGTCTTCTTCAACTCCTCTCCACCTTAGTTTTTGATTTGGGCCTCTCACTGAACAATTAGGCAAGACTGGCCAGCAAGCCCCAAGGATTCTCCTGTTTCCTTCTGGCTGAGATTACAGGTGCACACTGCCACACTTCGCCTTTAAATGGGATCTGGGGATCCAAATGCAGGACCTCATGTTTGCATGGCAAATACTTTACTGACTAATCTGTCTCCTTAGCACACATACACTTACAAACATACATGTATACTCATGCATACTCAAAAGAACATCATTAAATAGAGATAGAATTGCATCAGACATCATCCAAGGCTGATAGCAAAAATTCCCCACCATGCTACAGCCTGTCTACCTAATATTCCCAACAATGGCTTCAAAAATTCCTTGACCTGTGACTCTTGTTCTGTCCTTCTTAAAACCTCATGGGACTGTTACCACTTTGGAACGTGGTATAATGAGTAACTCCAATCTGTGTTTCTCTGCCTTGCTCACTCCTGTTTGTCTCCAGAATAATCCTTCTTATTCCCTTCCAGGTGAGAGCTGTATTTTCCTGCCCGACAGAATGGAGCAGACAGCAGCCCCTCCAGGCTTCAGAAGAATCATGGAGATTATGAGCCTCAATGGCGGACATAGGCTAGAGAGTACCAGCTGTCCTCAGGCAAAGGTGATTTGCCCACTGGGAGCTGTGTGTTGAGCTGACGATATCTTGAGATGTGAGTCAGGGAGATGGGAACAGGGGGAGGGTGGGGGTAGTCAGTGCAGAGGTGGTGGTGCCATGCATGGAGACACAACCATAGTCCCAGAGAAAGACAAGGGTAGACCCAGGGCCTTCCAGTACAGTCTTGAATGGCGGCCTCTGCCTGTTGTGGCTTCATTTTTGGTCTAATTCTATGACCCTGAACATACTTTCTAATTTTTCTGCACCCCAGTTTCCTCCATTATAAGAATGAGGATAGGGAAGCCAGCATCAGGCCGACAATGTAGTTTAGTTGGTAGAGAACTCACCCGGCATGCAGAGGGCCTGGGTTTGGTCATTAGCACCACACAGAATGAGCATGGTGATGCAAATCACTTGGAGGTGGAGGCAGGGGGATCAGAAGTTCAAACCATGTAGTGAATTTGAAGGCAGTCAGGGATGCATGAGACTCTGCCTCAGAACAAGACAAGAACACCTGAAAAGTGAGAATCGACTTCCTTGGGTGGGTCTGGGAGGTAAATGAAGCAGGAGACAGGAAAGTCAAAATCGGGACCTGTGCGCAGGAAGCATTCGGTAAGAATTGCCAATCTCACAGTCGGCAAGGGACTCGCTGAGGTTTTGTTTGTTTGGAGCTTTTTCGTGGCTTCCCTCCTGTGCCTTGTTTATCTTTTTGGCTTGCTGTTCTTCCAGGAGTCATTTATAAGCAATCTCAGATGGGCTTATGCAGTATCAGGGAAGGCTAATTAGTATTCGGATGCACGAAGCCTCCTTTATGCTCAGATAATGAGACAGCCATTCATTGACTTAGGCTCTCTGGCTTTAATTATAAGTCTTGGTCCATGAGAGTGCTGCCCCAATCTCAGCCGCTGCTTTGCCATGCAATATCTGGGAGGGAGGCATGCCGATGGGATGGACGTGAGCACCTCAAGATGTTTCCACATACCCATGACTCATGGCCACAGTCAGGGGCCATCACTATCGATTACCTCAGCGGTGAAAAACACACCAGCAACTGGTTTTGTCTGTGGTCAGAGGAACCAGTCATGATTAGTAAATTTGGCTCCAGCTCATCCTTTCCATGGAAGCCTCAGATTAGAACTCAAATCTTTCTCAGTTGTAAAAAGAAATTGCCACGAATATGCATATTCAATTTCCCCATTATTCAGTGGACGCCAGTTGAATGGCTGAGTCTCTGGCAGCCTGCCTGCTAACTTCTTCACTTACACCTCAAGTGACAATGTAACCTGAAGCCTTTTCCCATCTACTACGTGTTTCTAAGCTAATAGCACTACCTACAACAGAGCTACTTATTTGTAAGTTAATAGAACAAATTGCTTTCTTTTACCTCCAAATGTCCAAGATCCTGGAGCAAACCTGGACAACTGGTCCTGTCAATAAGAAACAGGCCCAAGCCGGGAGGTGGTGGCACACGCCTTTAATCCCAGCACTCGGGAGGCAGAGGCAGAAGGATCTCTGTGAGTTCGAGGCCAGCCTGGGCTACAGAGTGAGTTCCAGGAAAGGTGCAAAGCTACACAGAGAAACCCTGTCTCAAAAAACCAAAACAAAAACCAAAACAAAACAACAACAACAACAAAAGAAACAGGCCCAGGGCCTAGAGATGTAGTTTATTTTGTAGCATGTCTGCCCAGCATATATGAAACTCTGGCTTCAATCTTTAGCAACACATAAACCTGGCATGGGCACCTACCTGCACCTGTAATCCCAGCATTTGGGAGAAGGAAGAGGATGGTCAGAAGTTCAAGGCCATTTTCTGGTATCTAGGGAGTTGAGGGCCAGCCTGGGCAATAGAAGATGCTGTTGAAAAACACAAAAACAGAACACCAACGAAAGAAACAGACCTGTCCCTCCAGTTGGCAAGACTTGGACCTTGTGATAACTCAAGATGCCTTCCTTCCTGGCCACAGGGGTGGGTCCCTCGATTACTTTTGGGAGACAGTGCTGGACCCACTGCTCTTGTTACCTTGGCTGCTCTGCTTGCTTGGGGGTTCATGTGAACGAGCCTTCTGGCAACTTGGACCTTTCCAATTTTCATTATCATTTGGAGAACTCTGGGGAATTCCTTTGTACTCATTGGTCCCTGCTTCTTTGAAGGTTTTTTGTTTTTTTGTTTTTGATACAGTTGGGCCAAATGTATAGTCCACCAAGTGAATGAGGGCCCCATTTGGGGCCCTGGCATGTGTTTAGTCATGTATGCCTTACCCTGCCTGATCCTCAGGTTCCTACATTGACAGGTAGGAAAAATCGACACCTTTACTGAGTCACAGAGTGAGTATGAATTCCAATGAGGTAGTGGACATGAGCTGAAAATGTATTATAATTTTAATGATTCGTTAGTATCACAGTGTATTGAACATCTGCTTTATTCAAGGCTTCCTGGAAGATGCAGTTCTGGAAGGAAAACAGACACACACTTGCATCCACAACAAGCCGCTGTGTGTGGCTTTTAGCGCCAGCAGTTACCTGAACAATGATCTAGGACCTCAAAGGTAAGGTGGAGAACTCTCCTGGGGCACTCTGGGAAACTTCCTAGAGGATGTGGTGTTTGAATGGGAGGGTCAGCCTCAAGTCATCACCGGCTATATAGTGAGTGAGTTTGAGACCAGCCTGGGCAACATGACCCCATCTCAAAAAAAATCAAAACCTTTCAAAGTGGGAAGCAATTTCATGTCTTGTCAGCCACGGAAGATGGCAGCAGGGGAAGTGAGACCCCTCGGAGTCCTCAGCAGACAGTACTTTCTAAAGAGCCTTCCTCCGCTTTCATGGCTAAAGGCGACTCGGAAGCTTTGGCTTTGCTAAGGACTGGCCGCTTGGTAACCTCTCAGCTGGGCCAGATGGAAGCTCAACCCCGTGTTCAGTATTTGGCCTCACTCATCAGCAAGGTGACCAGCAATTCCACCAATCCGGAAGCATCTAGAGTTTGAACCTCTGCAGATGAAGTGATACTCACCCAAGGGCCAGCCGGGGTGCGGAGAGGATGTAAACAGTCCCTTCCGATCCCTCTCTCTCCTCCAGAACTTGTGTCAACCTTGAGGAGACTTATCTCCCGGATAAGGAGGAAAGTCACGCAGGCACCTGGCAAAGGTCAGCGGAACCTGGACCCGCTGTTTGTCTCTCTTCCTCCGAGTTACTCCAGTTCCTTTGAAGTTCAGCTTAGGCAAGAGGCCGGGTTTGGCTGGCGGCGTATTTTCAAGAAGGGACGAGGAGGCTGTGTTGCCAAATGCTTAAAGGGTGGTTCTGACTAAATGTGGCATTTTATTTTTAAAAATGTTTAAAAGGACTCTCGAGAATTTGACACATCCACATAAGAGAGCAAAATTCAAACAGGGCAAAAAGTCAATTGAAGTCTCCACATTGTGTGTTTACACATACACACACACACACACACACACATTTTTATATTTATACATACACATGATCATCTTTGTTGTGTAACTGTGATACTGACAGTGTTTTTTCTTATTTTATAGTAATAAACCTGGGGGGCGGGCATTACTGTTTCCATGTTGCAGAGAAACTGTGTTCTTTTTTTTTTTTTTTAATGACAGAGTTCAAATCTGTCACACAAGTGTCCCACGATTGATGCTGGTGCACGTGCTTTCTGGGTGGTACACAGTAGTCAGACTCTTATATTTTGCGATGAGAAACAACACCTCCATAAAACCACTGTGTTTGAGTTTGCATCTGAGGATCAGAGGATCTGGAGGGAGACGGCACCGAAACTTCCAAACTCCACAAGTTATGAGACTCTTGGGAAGTGACCACTTTTTGGAGATGCAGGGACTATCAGTGGATGCCCAGGCACCCAGGACAGCAGGAAGTTGCTACTACCTCCACCTGAAGGGAAAGTGGTACCAGTGGAACCGAGGAACTGTGTACGCAGGAGCTGTGAACACAGCATCCAAGGATGGAGGGAACAGGAAGGGCGCTCCCCAATCCCTCTCTCTTCTTACCCTTCCATCTCCTACTGGCCAATGGGCAAGAACACCTCAGGGACGTAGGCCAGTGTGGTTGGAGCCAGAAAGGATGGCTTAGTGAGCTGAGTTACAAAAGGAAATATTCAGATCAAAAAGACAGAGATTTAAAAAAACGACAGATGTGGAGGCTGGAGAGATGGCTCAGCAGTTTCGACTACTTGCTGCTATTGTAGAGGACCTAGGTTCTGTTTCCAGCACCCACGGAGTGACTCACAACCATCCATAACTCTAGTTCCGGTGGATCCAATGCCCTCTTCTGACTTTCACAGACAGCAAGCACATACACGGTGCACATGCAAACACTCATACACATAAATAATAATATTTTTAAAAATTAGATGATGCATTTATGAAAGTGAAGCCAAGAGAGAAAGCACAGTGAAACATGTATGACTAGAGGTCAAAGGTGACAGAAACAATATCTCAAAACTGTTCTGCACTAAGGATCCATGTCATAACTCGGGCATTGGCCTGGGTCTAATTTGCTCTTAAATCAGATTTCAACTTTTTTGTGTATAATGTTTTTCAGTCCTAACATTTTGACTTCATTTTTCCTTGCAGATTCCAGTTATATGGGTGGATCTTACTTTCCTCCTCTCCGCGGCTGAAATACCATAAGAGCAAGTTAAGGAAAGAAAGGTTGGTTTTGGCTCACGGTTCAGGGAATACAGGCCACCACAGTAGGCAGAGCTTAGTGGCAGGAGTGGCTGAAACAGTGTTGGCAAGAACTTGCCCACGTGACATAGATCAGGAGGCTGTGAGAGTCTGGATCCCCAGTCTGGGTACTCAGCTGGTCGCTTCTCCTTGCAGAACAGCAGTCTGTGGGTGGCTGGCTGTGAGCCGCCTGATGTGGGTGCTGAGAACTGATCTCTGGTCCTCTGAAAGAGCAGCGAGCATCCTTAACCACTGAGCCATCTCTCCAGCCCCATGACTGTCTTTTATATGTTGACTCGGTCTTACGTTTCTGAGGTAACGTCCACTTAGCCATAGTCTAAAACAAAAATAAGAGACATTGGGATCGGAAAGGAGGAAGCAAAACTGTCTTCGTCAGCAGGTGAGATGTTAGCGGCTGCCTAGGACTGGAGAATGGGGAACTGAAGAGGAAATAGAGGGAACTGAAGGGGAAACAGAGGGGAAATGAAGGGGAAAGAGAGGGGAACTGAAGGGAAAATAGAGGGGAACTGAAGAGGAAATAGAGGGGAACTGAAGAGGAAATAGAGGGGAACTGAAGGGGAAAGAGAGGGGAAATGAAGGGGAAATATGACGGCTGCTAATGGCTTTTGAGATGATGGATGGAAATGTTCTAAAATTGATAGTTTCATAACTCTGAATATTATAAAAACCATTGAACTGTGCACTTTGAATGAACGAGTTGCATGCTACTTGAGTCACATTTCAGTAAAAATGTTTTTTAAATGATTATGTGGTCAGTTTCCAGGAAAATTTCAAAATTAACTGAGGGAGAAATTGAAAATCTGAATAATTGAGGAATCCTAGAAGAAATGTAAAAGATATTTGAAAAATCTCTTCCCTCATCCTCTTTCTCTAGTTTGAGAGAAAGGTACTGGGCCAGACTATTCTAGAATCAAGATATAGATAAGGCTTAAGCATTTCCACATGTTTTATTAACTGCATTTGGAGCATGGGAAAAAATGAATGACTATTCAGTTCACTTGATATAGCTAGCACCATTTGATAATTCAGTAAAACAAGGTGTGGACAACATAAAAGAATAAGAGAAAATTGTAATGCATTATGTTTATGAGCTCAGATGCAAATATCCTAGATAAGCCGTAATAAATTAAATTATCAATATAATAAAAAGTACTCATCAGAGTTTATTCCAAAGCTTTCAAGATAGTTCAACACAGGGAAATCTAGCAATAAAAATCCTTTTCAGTAATACATTTATGGAGAAATAATTATGGTTATCATACTAAATCATAAAAAGATACCTAATTAAATTTAACACCAATGGCTGGTTTTAAGATCTAAGTAAGCCCTGAAAAGAACCTATTTTAACTTCAGAAAGGGTATCTTGAAGAAGTCCATCCAAAATATCTCATTAATGGTGAAACAGTGAAAGGTAAAAGCATTCCACTGAAGTCAGGAATAATATAAGAATGCCCATTGCTACCATAGATATTCAATGTGCTAAAATATAATAAAACCAAAATAATAAAACCAAAAAAAATCATAATAAAACCAAAAATAATAAAACCAAAAAAAAAAACCAATAAGGGAAGGGGTAAAGTTGTCCCAATTTCCAGATAAAGTGATTATCTGCTAAGAGCCCAAGGTAATTAACTTTGAAGGGTCCATTCAAACTAGTGAATGTTGGTGCTGAGGTTGGCAGCTCTGCCGTGGAATGCCTACCCAGCATGTGCAAAGTCCTGCGTTTGACCTCAGTATTCCAACTAGTAAACACATTCTCCTTTTTGCTTGTTTGTTTCTCTCTTTTTTAAAAAAATAATTTATTTTTATTTTATGTGCATTGGTGTTTTCCCTGCATGTATGTCTGTGTGAGGGTGTCAGGTCCCCTAGAACTGGAGTTACAGACAGCTGTGAGCTGCTATGTGGGTGCTGGGAATTGAACCCAGGTCCCTCTGGAAGAGCAGTGAGTGCTCTTAACCGCTGAGCCACCTCTCCAGCCCCTTGTTTATTTCTCTTAAAGCATTTTATTAAAAATTTTTACACAGTAAGTTTTGATCATATTTCCCCTCCCCCAATGCCTCCCAGATTCTCTCTGCCTCTCTACCTACCCACCTTCTTATTCTCACTCTCTAACAGGGAAAACAAAACAAAACAAAACAAAAATCAAGACAAACAAACTATAAAGAAAACCAATAAGATGAAGAATACCCGAACAAAACAAAAAGTGCACAAAACCCAAACAAAACATGGCATCTGTTGTGTGTTAGCCACCTTTTCCTGGGCACGGAGCCTGTCCTGGAATGTGGTTGATACACCAGTGATGCAACATTGGAAAAAACAGATTTTTCCCTGTCCCAGCCCCTGTCAATTGCAAATAGCTTCTTACATAAGGGTGGGACTTTGTATCCACTGCCCCGTCTCAGAGCTGGGATTTTTCTTCGATTTGAACATGTACAGGTTTTGTGTGTGATGTCTCAGTCTCTGTGAGTTCATATGTGCATCAGTCCTGCTGGGTTGAGAAGATTCTGTTTCCTTGGAGATTCATCCACCACTTCTGGCTCTGCCGATCTTTCCGTCTCTTCTGCATAAATCCCTGAACCTTAAGGCGAGGGCTTGAATGAAGGCATCCCATTTAGGGCCAGGTGCTCCAAAGGCTCTCACTCTCTGCACATTGTGCAGTTGTGGATCTTCCTGTTAATTTCCATCGACCGCAGGAAGCTTCCATGATGAGGGTTAAGTGATGGAATCCAGCATTGGGAGGCTGAGACAGAAACATCTTGTGGTGAGATCCTGTTTTAGGAAAAACAAACAAACTAACTAACTAAAACCCCCCAAAATCTTGAGCAGCAGCTACAGAGAAGACCCACTGGGCAAAAGCGCATGCTGCCAAACCTGACAATATGAAGTCAGTTTCTGGGATCTACCTGGTGGAAGGAGAGAATGGAAAGTTGACCTCTGACCCCACAGATGTGTGTCTGCAAGCGTTCTCTCTCCTAATCTCCCTAAACCAATAAGTGTGAAAAAACATTGGGAGGGGTCTGGGGCTGGAGAGAAGGCACAGTGATTCAGAGTACTTGTTGCTCTTGTGGAGGACTCAAGTTCAGGTCCCAGCACCCACGCAGTGGCTGGTAACTGTCTGTATCTCCGATCCCAGGGGATCTGATGTCCTATCTGTCCTTGAGCACCAGGCAGGCATGTGGCACACATACTTACATGCAAACCATTCATACACATACATTTAATAAAAATTTTTCTTCAAATCTTGGGCAGACAATTTCAAGATAGACTTGTTTAAAATGTGTAAATTGTGAGATCAGGTATATTATTTGCACATAAGCAAATGTCACAATGATATCTGATATTTTATATAATCAAAATTGGTTAATAAAAATTTTTAAATGTAAATTGTATCTATATATGAGATACAGAATAGGATAGCAGTCCTTTAAATTCTGAAGGCAAATTACAGGGTTTGAATCTCAGCTCTGCCACTGGTCACCTGTGTGGCATGGGTGGAATCCCCCAACCTTTCTGTAGCTGAAGGTGGTTGTGGGGGCTGAAACAGACGACATATAGAAGCGCTCAGAATGCTGCCTGGCAGGGAATAAGAATGTAAATAAGCTAACATTACTCATTATTTTGGATGCTGTGCAAGAAGATATATGGAATGTAAAAATACAAAGGAAATAGAAAATTAAAAATAGAGGAAAGAACACTAAAATTCAATGAAGATTCTATGTTCTTTCATGCCACTGGATTGTCAGGTAAACTCGGGGGCACATTTACCTCACTTTGGAGATTTCTGGCACAGGAATATCCACCTATGGAGCTCGGGGGACTGTGAGTGGCTTCTCTTGCAACCGGATTTCTGTACTCTTATTTTTACATTGAGCTTTTAGCCTCCCTGCTGACAACAGTAATCAGGCCAGTGTGTGTGTGTGTGTGTGTGTGTGTGTGTGTGTGTGTGTGTGTGCGCGTGCACGCTCCTGGCTAGTCCCTCTGGCTCACTGGGTGTTGCAGGGAGGTTACAGTTTTTTCTAGGCTTTGCTTCTTGCTTTCATATGCCTCCTTGGGTTGAGGCAATCCTGCTGAGCTCAAATTAAGATTGGGAGACAGTGGCCAGTGGGGACATCTCTATGTCAGTCTGTGTGATGAAACCTGTCATCCTTTCTGCCAGGAGATTAAGGCAGAGCTACCTAAAAGCAGGCTGTGGCTTGCCCACATAGGCAGACACTCCTCCTGTTAGAAGCTGTGTTCTTAGCCAGGCGGTGGTGGTGCATGCCTTTAATCTCAGCACTCAGAAGGCAGAGCCAGGCAGATCTCTGTGAGTTTGAGGCCAGCCTGGGCTACAAAGCGAGTTCCAGGAAAGGCGCAAAGCTACACAGAAAAACCATGTCTCGAAAAACCAAAGAAGAAGAAGAAGGAGGAGGAGGAGGAGGAAGGAGGAGGAGGAGGAGGAGGAAGGAGGAGGAGGAGGAAGAGAAGAAGAAGAAGAAGAAGAAGAAGAAGAAGAAGAAGAAGAAGAAGAAGAAGAAGAAGAAGAAGAAGAAGAAGAAGAAGAAGAAGAAGAAGAAGAAGCTGTGTTCTTGTCAAGGCTAACATGGACTCTGTCAGGTCCCCTCATGCTCTAGCAGCCAGGATGCTGGTGACCCGGGAAACACCCAAAGCAGCTGGCTTCATCAGACCTGTGGCCTGTCAGAAGCGCCCCAATGGGTGGGGTGTGCTGCACTAACAGCTGTGTCTAGCAACCTGGTGAAGCCCAGTGCAGTTCTTGAGAAGAGAACTCCATGGAGCTGCAGAAATTCTCCCTACTTCAGGCTGGGTCCCTTCAGGGTAGAAAGAAACCCTAGCGACGTGAATGGAGTCCAGAGCTGCTGCGCTGCAGTATCGGAGGAGGCCTGGATCTTCCATAATCAGTTTGTCCCCTCAGAACAGTACGAGGGCTGTGTGAGCACAAGTACTTCCCTATAGGTTGCCATCTTTCCCGGGGTGACTGGAGACCCCATGGACCTCTCTCCAGTCAAGTCTCTCTCCTGCACCTCCAGGTAACTTTTCTTGAATTTGATACATATCTTTTCAATAAGGGGATTTAAGAAAAGCCATCAAACCCAATCTCTGAACATTTGGATTGGGAGGCCTGGATGGAACCCTGGAATCTGTACTCTAAAGAATGCCCCCCACACCCAGCAGTGAGCTGGGACTGGTGGATGCCCACTGTCATGGAGGCTTGCCTGAGTGGGCTGAGCACTGAATTGGAGTAAAAAGACCAGAAGTCCAATCCTGGTGGTACCACCTCCCGAATGTATGTCACCAGGCAAGGAGCATATTTGCCCTGAGCCTGCTCTTTCATCTGAAGGAGGGGAGAAGAGAATCAAGCTTTTTTTGGTAGTTTTCATGTGTGTGTAAACCTGGAAGCTGCACAGACCATGGTCTGAAAAATCTCACACCAAGGGCTCATCCTGCCCTGGGTCCTCAGCTCCACCAGTGAGGAGCTCATTACTTGTGTAGACAACCCATTTATCCTGGAAAGCTCCAGGAGACAAAGATCCCATCCTGACTCAGAGCAGCTATCTATTGCCTGCTGCGTGTTGTGGTGCTCACTTACAAGTCCAGCCTTCAAAAACTGAGGCAGGAGGATTTTGAGCCCAGCCAGGACTACCTAATAATACCCTGTCTCACACAAACAAATGGACAAATAATAAGGAAATTAAAGAAAGAATCCTATTTCCCACAATGCCATCCTATTGGATTAAATCCTAACCTTTAAAACATTTAATTCTTAATCTGTAGATTGGACTACTGAGTTAGAGACAGGCCTGGTCTTCTGAAAACTTCCTTTTTCAGCCCTCCCCCTCCCCCCGCCCCGCTTGTCAGCCCTGAACTTCTCAATACACCATCTACTGAGAATTCAGCTTTATGAATCAGCATCATTTCCAAGATAGACAGTCAGCTTGGCCACATTCCAGTGAAACCGGAGAGGTCACATTTGTTGGTTAATTGTTCGGGAGATATACCATTTTTGCTCTAGTTAAGCTGGTCACCTAGTTCAGCTGGTTTATTGAGTTAAGTTAGTCCCCCCTGGTATGAGATGTGGTACCTAAAGCGAGTACTTAGTGAATGAGGCTCATCTATGGAGGCTTTTTAATGTGGTGGACACCATGCTAAAGGATGCACATACACTTAGTTTTTACAATAAATCCTGAAAGGTAAGTGCTATTCTTCCTGTCTTACATGTGGGGAAACTAAGGCTCCAGGAGGTTAAGGATGTCTGGAAGAGCATATAGCCAATGGGATTTGGAATCGGAACCAGGGTACTGGCTTCTTGGACTGCCATTTGAGAGCGCTGGAAGAGGCAAGTAGAGCATGGGTTCTTTCTTCTTATGTATTGGGATCTATCCTTGGACTTTTCCTTAATGCAGACAAGAGCCGAGTGCTTTGCACACATAGGAACTCCGCAGTATTTAGCTAAACTGGGTCATCAGACTGGACCCAGAGCTCCAAGTTCCTCCTGAGGAAGCCACGCCCCTCCCTTGGCTGGCCATTTTTGCCTTGTGAAGGTTGAGCTGTGGGTCTGGTGAGGACCAATGGCAGAAACCATTCCTGAGCACACGTGGCCACCTCCCACTCCCTTCCCCTGACTCCACGTGGCATCTCCAAAGCTCTCACTTCACACTGGGCCCATCTGACCCCTGACAGTTTCCCTGACATGCGTGGAACGGCACACACGCTTATCACTCACAATCTTGCTGGCCCAAGTGTCCTGTTTAGGTGCCCAAGATACTAATCATTCTGGGAAGGTGTGGGTGTGCAGAAACTGGCCCTTTTCAACCTACGGGAAAGAACAGAGGGAGCTTAATGTCAGCCTGGGGGAAGCTCCAGGCTAAGCTGCTGCTGCTGCTCGGAAGAGGCGTTCATTCCATGAGGAGGTGGATGACCTGAGGTCCCCCTCTGGACCTGCTTGCAGAGCACAGTCCTTGTAGGACTACGGACCCCACTGCTGCTGATCACGGCTTTCTCCTCCTCTGTTCCCTACGAGGAGGGTCAGAGCCTGGCTCTGGGTGCAGACATTCACACCAGCCGCCCTACTTCCTCAGCGTCTCTTGCCAGGCGACAAGACAGCTACTGAGCCAATGATATTACTTCCTGGCTCGGTAATGAAGAGGGGCTTGGGTAAAGGGGGCCCCAAAGAGAGTGAAACATACTTACTACTGGTTAATGCAGAGTCGTTTCTTTGGGTTCAAATGCATGCAAGGATGTAGACAGATTTGATGAACGTTAGCAAATATATAAACTCGTGTATCTTAACTTACAGTAGAGACAGAGTGGCTTTATTCTTACAGAAACCTTCCTTATACTGTTCTGGTTGGTCTCCAACTCCAGAGATGAATAATCTAATTCTAACCCCACTGACTGATTTGATCTGTCATCGATATTTTGTATGAGTAAAGTCACATGGTATATATTCTTTTGGGCCTACCTTCTTTTGCTCAACATATTTTTAGCATATATATTCACTGCTTATTATTTTTCGTTGCTGAGTAATATTCTGTAATACGAATATATTACTTTGTCTTCATGGACAGACTTTTCCATTTCTACCAGTACCAGCAAAGCGATCATAATCACATCATTTATGTATTCATTGAGTGAATATTTTTCCGGAGATTCCTTCTTGCCAAGCATTGTTAGAGGTATAGGGGACACTGGTGAGTAGAAGTTTTTGCCTCATCGAACTTTAGGACTAGCAGGGAAACACACAAATAATCAGAGGAATGACAAAGGCCGCTGAGAGGGCTGTGCTACATTACAGCCGTACTGTAGCCCCGAGTGGCTTCTACAGACACTGGAGCTTCTGTGCCGTGGGTGGCCGGGGAAGACTTCTCCGAGGAGGTGACTTAAAGGTGACACAGAGACGTGGACAAGGCAAGGCCCAGTAGAGAAGTGTCCCTAACAGAGGGGCCAACCACAGCCTGTGATTCAGGACTAAGGAGGTCACATGGCCCTACCGTGGAAGGAGAGAAAGAAGCCAGCACCCCTGGACTAAAGTAAGTCAGGTGTGCGTGGGAGGAGGGAGGGCTAGAAGGGAGGAGGGTGGAGGCCAGCCTGTGGGAGAGGAGCGCCAGGGAGGCTCCAACCGGAAGTCAAGTGTCGGACTTGCTTTCTTTACAACCATGAGGGGAATCGTTAGACCAGCAGATGGGGTCACAGCGGCCAGCAGCAGGCTGGAGGACTAGGAAGCCTCAGAGTGAGTGATGAGGCCCAGTGCCTCACCGAAGGTGTCAAAGCTCTTTGAAAATTGCCGATCCGAGTCCATAGGTCGAGGTTGAAGTATGCAGAGTCTGGGGGCAGCAGGAGGCCACAGGAAACAATGCAGCCCCTAGGGAAGGGGAAACTGGGGGGTAGCGGTGCTTGGAGTGTGACAGGGAGGCCAGTTAGGAGGCTCCCGAGGAGCCTGTGAGAGAAGCAGGAGGTCACAGGGGTTTCATCTGAGACCTTGGCCTTGATGATTGATTGGAGGGTGGGGGTGGGTGGGAGCCAAGGCTGACTTCTGGCTTCAAAGTTGTGGTGATGGTGGGCTTGTGGTTTGGGAGGGAGTGGTCAAGGGCTGAGTTTTGGCTATTGAGAGTTTAGGGTTCTGTTCGATGTCCCATAGTTGGAGTGCCAAGTGGACATCGGGTATGTGCCACCTGAAACTCTGTGGAAAGGCTGAGGCTAGACACACACTCTGGATGTCCTTGGCATATGCTGCTCTTTAAGGCTATGGAGTGCTAGAGATGGCCTCAGAGAGGTGGCTTCCAGAAGGATTCCTGGCAAAGACAGCCAAGCTGCCCAGAAGCTTGCCCAAGAGCCATGTGGAGTTGGTTTGGTTTCCTTTACTCAGGACCCTATAGCCCAGGCTGACCTTGGGCTCCTGGTACCCATCCTGTGTCATCCTGAGAACTCGGAGTCCAGGTTTGCATCGCCACACTACATAAATCTTGGTGATGTCACTGTCCTCTGTGGCCCCTCACGTCCTGTCAAGGGCTGGAGCAACTGCTTCTTTGATGAAGCTCCGTTTCAGCGTGTGGGCTATCTGAGAGCCTTTGCTGCAAGTTAGCTTACACCAATTTTGCCATTTTGCAACGCCATTTCCCATTTTGTCTCTAGGGAGGGTGTTTGGGGTATAGTGAATCTGTCTGCCCTGGAATGTGCACTGTCCATTAGCTTCCCCCACTCAGTCTTGTCACTTCAGCTTTCCAGAAGCCTTCTAGGGTAAGTTGGAAACATCATCTTAGCATTCGAACAATCAGCAGGCAGTCTGTGGTAATGGAAAAAAAAATACTAAACTTGAAATAGCAGCATAACACATGTCGTTTGCTAAGTTCATCATCCTCACAGGAAGGGAGCTCAGTTCCATTTTCTATGTATCCCAGGCTAGCCTTGAGTTTGGAGTTCTCCTGCCTCTGCATCCTGAGCGCTAGTGTTATAGGCCTGCACCACCACCACTGGCCCGCCCTCCCCACCCAAACCATTTCATTTAAGTCCCACCACAAGCCTGTGAGTTGGAAAGCAACCTCTTCGTGTCAGACTTGAGAAAATGGAGACTCAGAAATAGGAAATGCCAGGGGTGACTCGGTGGCAAAGGATGACTTTGGACTTGTCCCTGTGCCATTCCACAGCCCCTGTTGTAACCACAGCACAGGACAGCCTGAGTTCATGACCAGGATTTGGCACTTGACCTTGAACAAGGTGCTCATTTCTCTGTGCCTCCGTTTCCACATATAGCACATGGGGGAAGTCACTATACTTGACGGAGTGTCACAAGCCATGGAAATGTTCTTGTGCAAAACGTCTGTATTTGCACAACCCACTCTTCCTCTCAGGCCCTCACTGGTGTCCTGGGGGCAGGAGCCTGTCTGGGTGTGCCTTGTGCAGTATCAGGTACTGCGTTCGGCAGTCTTTCCTCGGCTGATGGACAGCCTGGGCTTGAGCCCAGGGTTGCAGAGCCTGTGGCATTTTCCTGATAGGTATTGTGCAAACCACAGTCCCTCTCTGTTTCTTAGAACGGACCCCAGGCTATTCTCCAAGATGGCAAGCTCGTATTCTAGTGATGGATGTGGCAATCATAGTCTTCTCACCAGCAGGGGCCAGACCTCTGTTGGTATCATGCAGGTGGTTTCTGAAAGGAGTGTGTGGCATGAGAAAGATGGGGTCAAATATTTACGTGTTTATGCACTCATTCCTTGTTAATTTAGCATCTACCAGGACGATGTGAGGATGAAGGAGCAGGCCCAGCCCACCTCACGGAGCTAATGGTCTATCAGAGGGAAAATATAAGCACACTAGAGTCAGTTAGTTGAACAAAGTGAATGGAAGCTTACTTCGCATAGTCTGTGGAAGTCAGGGAAGGCTTCTTGGAGGAGAGAGTGTTGATGTGACAGTGGTAACCGGATGAGGAGGGTGGGGACCTGGAAGAGAATTCTTTGTGGCTCCTTCTCATGTGCTGCAGTCTCTATAGACCGGGGTGGGCTTTGGAAGGCATCCGCACGGTGCTGCGTGGGCAGGCCCATCCCTGCAGTCTTCGCAGTGGGTCCCAGAGGCCAGTCACCGGCTACTCAACATCAAGACGCAGATTAGGGGACCTGTTTCTCCCTGGACTGGCTCTCCTGGGCTTGGGGGACCATGAGCGTTTGAAGCCGTAGCAATTGAAGTCGTCAGCTATGGAAGAGGCTTCCTCAGTCCTGCCTTTTTTGGGGGGTGGCGGCCCCTGGGAAGTCTGCAGTGTGGTTCCAAGCGCTCTAGCCCTTCTAATCACTTCTGCACATTCTTTTATCTGGTGTGTGTGTGTGTGTGTGTGTGTGTGTGTGTGTGTGTGTGTGTGTGTGTATGTGTGTGCTGCGGGAGCACGCATAGAGATGAAAATACAACTTGAGGGAATGAGTCCTCTCTTTCTACCATTAGGGCCCTGGCATTCAAGCTTGGTGGCAAGAGCCTTTACATACTGAGCCACCTTGATGGCCTCCTCTGCAAATTCTTCTGTGGATGTGTACGTGCATGCGTACATGCTTTATGCATGGTGGTGGTGGTGGTGTGTGTGGAGATGGCGATGGAATCTAGGGCCTCATCCATGCAAGGCAAGGGCTCTAACCGAACTGCATCCTCAGTCCCTGAATTCCCATGTCCTTTTCCTTTCCTCTCTTTTATCCCTTTCCTTCCTCTCTCGATCCTTTCCTCTTTTACATTGCTGGCGAGTGTGCCTGCTAACTCGTGAATGTGAGACAAACACGGGCATTGTAAAATCTTCTCTGTTTGAGATCAGGCCTATCTGTAAAACAGGCTAGCAAGACTCAAGCTTGCCATCTTCCTACCTTAGCTTCCTGAGTGAAGAAACTGTGGCTTATAGCAGTTTCTCTCTGTGTGTCTCAATCTCTCTCTCTCTGTCTCTGTGTCTTCTCTCTCTTTCTGTTTTTCTCTCTGTCTGTCTCTGTCTCTGTCCCTGTCTCTCGTTAGAAAAGATGGGCAAAGTCGCTGTTAGTGATTATCTGTGTTTTAAAGTTTCAGTTTCAGCATCCATCTGAGCGGTCTATGTCACAGCTGTGTGCGGTGTGATGGAGCAGAGAGAGCAGGTCCTGCCGCCGGTGTGTGTGTGGGGGTGTCTCACTTTGCTTGTTGGGTATTTGCCGTGCATCCTTTGTTCTAATAAAATTTTGAACCTGAGTTTCTAACACTCAAAGGAAGAACACTGGCAAAGAAGAAAAGTCACTGAATGTCTCCTATTGCCTTTGATTGTTGAACATGTTGAAGATGATATAGAGCATTTATATAATGTATATATAAAGTACACATGAGTGGTTTTAACAGCTGTATCCATGATGCCTTCCAGTGCCTTACAGAAAACTAACCTCGGAAAGACATTTAAAGAAATGCTCAACATCCTTAATCATCAGAGAAATGCAAATCAAAACGACTCTGAGATGCCACCTTACACCTGTCAGAATGGCTACGATCAAAAACACCAGTGACAGCCAATGTTGGAGAGGATGTGGAGCAAAGGGAACACTCCTCCACTGTTGGTGGGAATGCAAACTTGTACAGCCACTGTGGAAATCAGTATGGCGGTTTCTCAGAAAATTAGGAATTGAACTACCTCAAGACCCAGCCATCCCACTCTTGGGCATATACCCAAGGAATGCTGATTCATACCATAAAAATACATGCTCAGCTATGTTCATAGCAGCACTATTTGTAATAGCCAGAACCTGGAAATAACCTAGATGCCCATCAACGGAAGAATGGATGGAAAAAATGTGGTACATATACACAACGGAGTACTACTCAGCATAGAAAAACAATGACATCATGAAATTTGCAGGCAAATGGATGGAACTGGAAAATATCATCCTGAGTGAGGTAACCCAAACCCAGAAAGACAGTCATGGTATGTACTCATAAGTGAATTCTAGATATAAAATAAAGAACAATCAGACCACAGCCCATAGAACCATGGAGGCTATATATATAGCATGGAGGTCCCTAGGACAACTGTGGCTTATAATAAATTTCGGTTTTACTCAATTATTGAAAAAAAAAATAGCCAAATGAATGGAAACACATGAACTATGAACCAAAGGCTGGGAGGCCCCAACTGGATCAGGCCCTCGGAATAGGTGAGACAGTTGATTGGCTTGATCAGTTTGGGAGGCAACTAGGCAGTGGGACCAAGTCCTGTGCTCATTGCATGAGTTGGCTGTTTGAAACCTGGAGCTTATGCAGGGACACTTGGCTCAGTCTGGGAGGAAGGGACTGGACCTGCCTAGACTGAGTCTACCAAGTTGATCTCAGTCCTGGGGGAGGATTTGCCCTGGAGGAGGTGGGAATGGGGGGTAGGCTGGGGGTAAGGGGAGGGTGTGGGAGGGGGGAGAATAGGGGAACCCGTGGCTGATATGTAGAACTGAATGGTATTGTAAAATAAAATAAAATAAAATAAAATAAAATAAAATAAAAAAGAAAGAAAGAAAACTAACCACAGGGGTGCGGAGATGGCTCAGTTGTAAACCCCTTCCCATGTTAAGTAATGAGGACCTGAGTTTGGAGCCCCAGTACCCAGGTGAAAGCCTGACATGGTGAAGCATGTCTGTAGCCCAGTGCTGGGATGGAGGTAGGTTGTGGTGGTTTGGATGAAAATGGCCCCCAGAGGGTCATAGGGAGTGGCGCTGTTAGGAGGTGTGGCCATGTTGGAGAAAATGTGTCACAGGCGGTGGGCTCTGAGATTTCAGATGCTTCAAGCCAGGCCCAGTGGCTCCTTTGCCTGCTGTCTACAGAGCAGGATGTAGAACTCTTGGCTCCTTCTCCAGGCGCCATGTCTGCCTGTGTACCACTATGATGACGATGGACAAAACCTCTGAGCTGTAAGCCAGCCCCAAGTAAATGCGATCCTTTATAAGAGTTTCTGTGTAGCCAGGTGGTGGTGGCGGTGGTGGCGCACGCCTTTAATCCCAGCAGTCAGGAGGCAGAAACAGGTGGGTCTCCATGAGTTTGAGGCCAGCCTGGTCTACAGAGAAAGTTCCAGGACAGCCAGGGCTACACAGAGAAACTCTATCTAGACCACCAAAAAGTTTCTGTGGTCGTGGTGTCTCATTACAAAACCCTAAGATATATGTAGATCCCTGGCTCTCACTGGCTGGTCAGCCTTGCCAAATCAATAAGCTTCAGATTCAGTGATAGACTATGAAATGAGAAAAAAAGATGGAGCTCAGTTGAGGAACACACACACACACACACACCTCCCTACCAGGACCAGAGAACATCGAGGAAAGGGTGGTGGAAAGAATGGACCAGCTGGGGGGATGGGGGGAGAGCTGTGAGATGCAGTCCTCTGGGCATGATGTGGTGGTCGCATCTGTGAACCCACAGCAGCTCTGGATGCTTGCACAAGAGCAAGCTAGTCAGTAATTCCATCGTGCATGGGATAAGGGCTCATGGAAGGCCACCCCTACCCATTGGCAGCTGCTGGCTCCTGGGAGGAAGAGTGTTTTTTTTTTTCAGGGAGGGTGGGGGCTGGTAGATCACTCTTGCTCATGCAGGCAGTGATTCCTAGACTCAGTGGGCTAGGAAAAAGGGGCGGGGGGGACCGTGAAGATGGGAGGGACATGTGTTGGGGGGCTGGGGAAGGAGAGGAAGGGGGAAGTTGGGGAGTGAATATGATCAAGATACATTGTATATACATATGGAATTGTCCAAGAATAAAGAAATATTGAGAAGGAAAACTAACTCTTAATCCAAATTTCAACCTAGCATAGCAGAGCTGCTGTCTGTGGTGAAGGGCGTCAGTTTCTTCTCATCTGGCTGGAACTCTTTGACAGAGGTAGAAGATTAAAAAAAAAATCCATACCATGTGTTACATCTTTTTTTTAAGGCCACAACTGACACTATTTCTTCTTAAACTGGAAGTCCCTCCAGACAAAATGTACGCAAGTATTAACTGGGCCATGTCTATTATATCACCTTGTTCATCTCCAGCTAAGAAGAACCACTTGTGATTTTTCAAGTGTATTGATTGGCCTTTACTATTGTTAGAAATGTCTCTGTATTTTATGAGCAATCGTTTGCTGGCTGAATTGAAGAGATTTTAGTTTTTGCTAAATATCTCTTGTGCCTTTCCTTTCTTCAGAATTTTAAACAATGTGTCTCTTAAACTGAAAATGTCTTTCTTTTGTATAAGAATCCAGCTCTTTAAAATTCATAACTTCACAAGTGCAGATGCTATTTAAATTATTTTAAAATTAACTTCCTTCTTTGTTTTTAGACTTTCATGTAGCCCAGGCTGGCCTCAAACTCACTGTTCTCCTGCCTCTACTTCCAGGGATTCTAAGTCTGTGCCACCATGTCTGGCTGTTCACACTTTTTTTCTTTTTCTTTTCTTTTCTTTTCTTTTCTTTTCTTTTCTTTTCTTTCTTTCTTTCCTTTCTTTCTTTCTTTCTTTCTTTCTTTCTTTCTTTCTTTCTTTCTTTCTTTCTTTCTTTCTTTTTTTGTTGTTGTTGAGACAGGGTTTCTCTGTGTAGATTTTCGCCTTTCCTGTTTAAACAAGAAAAAACAAAAAAACTTTCCTGTTCAAACAACAACAACAAAAACCTTTAATTTCATTATATCTAAGATAGAATTTCAGCCAGGTGGTGGCTTTAATCTGAGCACTTGGGAGGCAGAAGCAGATGGATCTCTGAGTTTGAGGCTGGCCTGCTCCACAGAGCAAGTTCTAGGACAGCCAGGGCCACACAGAGAAACTCTGTATTGAAAAACAGACAAAAAAAAAAAAAACAAAAAAACAAAAAACAAAAAAAAAACCAAGAATTTCAATTTCCTTATTAATGGCAGTTTATGTAAAAATCTGTGTACCTCTCAGTGGCAGCTGAAAATATTCAAATATTCTGTATTATACAGGTGCACACTGTATATATGGCAAACAGTGATTGAGAAAATTCATTGATGAGCTTCTGTATAATTCTCCAGACATGCTCCACAGTGCAGTATTTTATGCATCGTTTTATGTATCCTCATAGCTTATATATTGTCATAGTCAAAGAGAAATACAGGAGTTGGAGAGATGCTCAGTGGAGGAGAGCTCCCGTTCCTGCAGGGGACCGGGGTTTGATTCCTAGCACCCACAGGGTGGCTCACAACCTCCAATAACTCCAGTTCCAGGGATCCAGTTCTCTCTTCTGCCCTCCAAGGGTATCAGGCATGTACATGGTGCACAGATACACATATGAACAAAACATTCATAAAAATAAATAAGTCTAAAGAGCATTTTAGGAAAAGAAATTCAATGTGAGTGAAACAGTAAGGTTGTATTTGTGAAAAAATGTTTTACATCATGTGTGTGTGTCTCCCCACTCTGTGCATGCATGTGTCTGTGTGTCTCTCCCTCTGTGTGTGTCTATGTGTCTGTCTATCTCTTTCTGTGTTTTCTAGCGCGTGCGCGCGCGCGCGTGTGTGTGTGTGTGTGTGTGTGTGTGTGTGTGTGTGTGTGTGTGTGTCTGTGTCTGTGTCTGTGTCTATGCACGCATGGAGGCCAAGCTCAGCCTCAGGTGGTGTTACTCAGGAGCTGCCCACCTTGCTTTATGAGACACGATCTCTTCCTCAGATTCCGAGGCTTGCATTCAAATCTCCATGCAAACACCTTTCGGGAAGAGCTGTCTTTCCAGCCCCATGCTTCAGTCCTTAAACAAAGATTAAAGTGAATAAAAATGAGACATTCAGTTCTGCAGCGTCTCCTGCCTCATTTCCAGCCCATTTCTGCGGGGAGGGGTCCTCAGTTTGGAAAGGTGAGATGGCCCTAATTTCTCTGACGGCCAAGGCCAGGGACATCCCTGGGCTTGGGCTAACAATTATAACCAACAGGAGCGAACGCTAGAGTTCCAGGTTGAAGAGAGCCAGCGGGTCCCGGGAGGCTGGTGGTGAGGCACAGAGTTGGGGCAAAGCTCCCAGTCTGCAGAACTGAGGAGACAGGGGAGGGCAGACTTCAGTCTGAGCCTCAGTTTTGTTTGGCCTTGTTCAACTTTTAAAAAATGAAACTACTTGTTAAGTGTTAGGGTCTTACTACACAGGCCAGGCCGCACTCCAGCCGGTGTGCCGCCCACCTCTGCTTCCCCGGGGCTACAGCATCATGCCTGGCAGTCTTTTTAAACATTCTGTGTCTTTCCAGCCTGCTCCGTCTTTCCTACTGCGGTCTTTGGGGGCTGCCGTGGTGGCTGTGAAGCACACAGCTGTAAGTGTATGGGGCATCTGTGATCCTATTCCACAGGTTTGGTTCTGGGGATAAATTCCAAAGGTGGGAGACAACAGAGAATAAAATCTTTGATAACTTTGCTCTCACCTGTCTGGCACTAATTTTTTTTAAGACAGGTTCTCAATATGTAGCCCTGGCTGGCTGGAACTGGATATATAGACCAGGCTGTCCTCAAACTCATAGAGATCTGCCCACCTCTGCCTCCCTATTTCAGCCTTGTAGCAAGTGTGAGCTTAGTCCTGGATCCATGAGACTGAGAACTACACAAAGCACAGCACAGGAAATGCATGCAGAGAATAACGGGTAGACAACTAGAATCCTAAATTGCCCCTAAGCTGTTAAAGCCGGCTGACTGCGGCTCGAGAGTCCTTTGTTCAGTGGGGTTCTGGTTTCCTGAATGCTAACAGTGTGATGCCCAGAGGTAACCTAGGACTTGTGTTTTCCTCTTGAGCCCTGAAGAACCTATGTGAATACATCTGGGGAAAATCAAGAGGAAACAATGAGAAGGAAGCCAGCAACCCGAGAGTTACTTCCCATGGATCGAGACCTTTCTCTAACACCACAGCCCTCAGTGATGGAACTCTTGGTCACAAAGACATCACTTAGGGTGTGTATGAGGGACGGGAGTTAAAAATCGACCAAACCAGAATACTTTGGAGACCAGCATTGAGACAAGACAGAGGATAGCTGAAAAGTGGGGTGGGCAGACAAGACAGCTGGGTCTCAGCTGGGTCTCTGTGAACAGTCGGACCTTCAAGAAAGCAGTGAGAAGAGGCATGAAGTCACATGATCAGAGTCTCTGTCACTGAGTCCACAGTGGCACTGCAGAGGCTGGAAACCTCCGGGGAGGGTGCTGAACGATGTCCCGAGCTGGGGGAAGACTTGGTGAAGAACGGGAAGAGGAGAAGGTGAGCTGTGTGGCGTGAGGTTGCTTCTCCGTGGAGAACAGCTGGTCACAGTGGTGTTCTGACCCCAGGGCCACCCTTGGCCCCCTGAGGCCTGCCACAGTCCTGCCATCCTGACCTCTGCACGTCTCGCTCAACATACAAGGTGAGAAGGATGAAGTATAAGAGAGCCCACACAGTCAGGCAGCCCTTTCTACCTTCAGCTGCAGTTTGGGCTTCGGCAGCAAAATACCAAAGACTAGGGAGTCTGTGAGGACAGACATTTATCTGTCACAGTTGTGAAGGATGGGCAGTCCAAGGCCCAGGTTCCAGACTGTTTCATTCCCGGTGAGCACTCTTCACGATGAGATACCTGCAGACGGGTGCCTCCTGTATCATCTTTCCCGGAGGGGAGAGGAGGAGGAGAAGGGGAAGAGGGCCATGATGGAAGGGGAAAGAGAGAGTTCATTTCCATTCCACACAGGGACACTAATCTCATCACGGGGCTGTATCCTCTTGACCTGTTGAAGCCTCACCCCCTTACCCCCTTACACCTCCACCTCAGTCCCCAGCCCCAAATCCAATCACCTTGGGAGTTAGGGCTCCAGTGCATGGGTTCTCGAAAGAACCGGACACTCATTCCTCAGCATTCACATCGCTTCTGTTCATTGGGATGCTATCTCTTTCTTGTTCAGGTATATTTCCAGGAAGATGGCAGTCACCTAAGGGCAGCTGGTGCTTGCTCCTCTTTTATGGATCTGACAGTCCCTGGAGCTTTTCTAGATCTGTAGGTAACAGGGACTTGAAGTTCATCCCTGTGGCTCTTGGGCTGAAAAACCCACTCATGCCTCAGCATACCTAGAAGGTCTGATCCGTGCTTACATTAGTACTGTTGTGACTTTGTGGTTTTCAAGGTCCCTGCAAGGAGCGTCTTGGCTGTTGTTTAGACTCCTGTGATGAATTGATCTAGGCATAATAAAATGTGCCCATTTTCTCCATTATTATTTCTTATAGTTCAGGAGAGCTAGGGGAAGTCATAAAATTTGTGCTAATTAACTGTGAGGCAGAACTGCACCTGGGAGGCGGGAGTAAACGTTTTTCCTTCACTGTTAATTCCCCAGTTCTGTTGTGAGCATTGAGCACCGTCTCCCTCATGGCCAGCCCCCACGCTTACATTTAAAATCCATCACGGCTTTTCTTCTTCCCTCCTCCGGAAGTCGGGGCTTTATGGTTCACAGTCAAAGTTTATTTCAAGTCCGCCGTGAGTGGCTACTGTGCTCTCAGCCCCCACTGCTGACTGTTGTCTCTTGGGAAAGATTTCCCCTGGCTCTTCATCTGTGTATGAAGAATGCGCACCCGGGTGTAGAGGTCGGAGGACGACTTTCAGGAGTCAGCAATCACCTTCCACCTTGTTAAGGCAAGGTCTCTCTCATTTCTGCTGCTGGGCCATGCACGCCAGGTTAGTTGGCCCATGAGCTTCCAGGTGGTTCTCCTGTCTCTGCACCCCATCTCGTCATAGGGGTGCCGGGACTACCAATGTGCATCCCCGTGCCTGGCTTTTTACTGGGGTCCTGGGACTTGAACTCAGGTTGATAGACTTGCTCAGCAAGAGCTTTTGCCCACTGAGCCATCCCCCCACCCTCTTCTGATTCTTTTGGTTGGCCTTGTTCCGCCCATTCGCTTCATTGACCTCCACCAGATCTCATGCCTGCTCACATGGCTTCTTGCCCTGCTCGATAACCCTAGAATGGCGCCATCTACACAAGCAGGAACGGATGCTTTTTCTCCACCAACTTAAACGGTACAGTGACATTTTAGCATCGAGGTGACTTTTTCAGGCAGCATTCCAGGGGACACAATGTGGGTGGGATTGTGTACAGAAATAAAAGCTGCCCCTCCCTGCCCCCATACGATCTGTCAAGAAGAAAGCCTTGTTTGGAAGTAGATGGCTTCTTTTGGTAGGTAGCTATGTGAAGATGAAGCCAGGAGTGTGGATCTTAATCCATGATGACTGATGTCCTTATTAAAAGGGAATATTTAGAAACAGGCAGATGAGACCCCTGGCCCCCAAGCATAGGAGAATCTGCAAGGGGATAGTGTCTCCAATGCCTCAGGCCACCAGGAGCAGGGACAGAAGCTGTCTGTGCACTGTCCCTCAGCTTCAGAAGGAACTAGTCATGGTGATACCTTCCTTGCAAACTTCTAGCCTCCAGGACTGTGAGATGCCATTTTTGGTGTTGAAGCTACCCAGTCTGTGGCGTCACGTTATAGCAGCCCTAACACAGGAAACCTGGAATGTGGGTGTCTAGGAATCAAAAGGCAAGGATTCCAGGGAGGTGGCTTTTAGTTTAATCAAGGCTAGAAGAGGGCCATATAGAGACCTCGGTATGTAATCTTTGAAGGAACGAAGATATTCTAAAGAGAGACGGGCGTGCCCTCTCCCCTTGGGCTAGCAGACTATTGATATAGTGTACACCATGGCCCCAAGAATTGGGATTTCCTCAGGAGCCTCATGCTGGGAGAAGGAAAAGGCTGGAGAAGTGTCAGCCAGAGGGATTACTGTTCCCAGGAATGAGATGTCACGTTGTTCTGAGAAGTTGCAGACCACCTTGCAGGAGAGCCTGGAGCTGGGTTCATGATGGGTAGTTGTGGCCAGACTTTGATCAGGACAGCTTAGTTGTGCACATCTCTTGCCTATTAAACCCCAGCCTCACGCCAGGACCCTGAAGACAGACCTCAGAAGGTCTGCCACTGAACCTCTTTGGTCTTCTTCTGGATGTGCCTGCCCTCTTGGAATAAATTGCCCCCCTTTCTGCTTCTAACCCATGTGTTTAATTGGATATTGAGGATGGGTGCTGGGGGTTGGCTTATGAGAAACACCAAGGCTCTGCCCCTAACAACCCCAGGAACAGGTGGGAGAGGAATGCACAGCAGCCATTGGCTCCTGGCTGCCTCCCTGGTCCCCCTGGGCATCATCAATATCCGTTTCAGTCACCCAGGGAAGAGTGACTCAAAGAGAGAAAGCCACTTATCCAAGGTTACAACCCTCACAAATTTAGACTTGTCCAGCTGCAAAGAAGGTTTCCTCACCTTTCTGAGTTAAGCCAGCCAGCGTCCTGGTGCCCAGACAGCTCATCGTTTATGTATTTTTTTTTTTTTCAGAACTGCAGGGACCTCCTGCTTTGTAACTTTACCGAGAGCTGAAACCCTGGAGCACAGTAGTCAAACTGTGGCTGTAGACTCAGGCTTCCCAACTGTGCTCCTCACAAGCTGTTTGCCCTAGGCAAGCTACCTAACTTACCTAGGCTTCAACCTCCATCACTGACAATGAAGAAGAAGGTGAAGGTGTTCAGCCCATTCCGTTCCTGGGTATTAGCGTCAATACATCCTTACATTCATTTGAAAGAACATCTGGCAGACACCAAGTCTCAGCACTTGCATTGCTTAATTTGGGGGATGAGAGGGCTGGGAATGGAAGGCGGGGCCTTGGGCACGGTAGGCAATTGCTCTACCCTGAGTTACATCTGCGTCCCCCATCACGATTGCCTCTGAGCATGTGTTCCGTATCTTAGCTGGTGCTGTGCCTCCCACAGTAAGAGTGGTGCAGGAAAAGCTGGAGACTGGAAAACCAAGGAACATGTGTTATTAGAGGGGAGGGTGCTAGAAAGAAATAGTGTTTGTTTATTGTCTCCCTGTGGAGTGTTTTGTCTTGAGCTTCCAAGAGGCACCGAGGGTACAATTTATGGTTCCAGTTGGTGGTAAATCCTTAAAGGGCTATTGTCTTATTCAGCTAGTTTCAGAAGATAAAGAAAACATCCCCCATGACAGATCTCTTTGTGCCTTTTATAGCGTAGGTTGTGTGTGGGGGGTGGGGCACCATTTTGAGTCAGCAGATAATGCTTAATATGATAGAAGACTCCAGAAGGACCTGGCTACCTAGGGAGAATTATTCCAAATGGTCTCAGGGGTCACACACACTCTTTTCCTAGGCTCTGGAGGCAGTCTGCATTACATTATGAGATCCACAAAAGCCAAGTGTGTCCTTGTGGTGGCTTGAATGAGAATGGTGCCCATAGGTTCACATGTTCGAATGCTTGGTCCTTAGTCAGTGGAACTGTTTGAGAAGGTTTAGGAGGTGTGGCCTTGTTAGAGGAGGTCTGTCACTGGAGGGTAGGCTTTGAGGTTTCAAAATCCCGTGTCTTTCTCAGTTGGTTCTCTCTCTGCCTTGTGCTAGTGGATCAGATAGCTGTAAGCTCTCAGCTACTGTTCCTCCTTGCCCACTGTCCTGCTCCCCATCATGATGATCAATGACCATCTAACTCGATGGAATGTGAGCCTCCGAATTAAATGCTTTCTTTCCTATGTTGCCTCAGTCATGGTGTCTCTTTGTAGGAGTTGAAAAGTAACTGAGGCAGAACCGGAGTCAGGAATACTTGGGTTTTGTGCGCTGGTCGTATCTTTGAAAATAGCAAGGATACCTGAAATAGCATGATTCCCATGATCTTCCTGTTATCAATTTTCCCTTCCTCTCCAAGGGAGGGGGACTTTGGGAATGGTGGAAGGCGAGAGGCAGGTTTGTGGTTAGATGAAAGTGAGCTTGCTGGTTGTCCTTCCTGCCATAGAGGCTGCTGGCTTCCTATAGTGGAAAGGTAGGAAAGAGCATGGACTGGAAGATATGGCCGCCTGCTGCACTCCGAGTCTCATGCCTTCATTTGTTAGACGGGTGGGTAAGTTAGGTTAGAGCATCGGGGGATCAGGTTAGAACCTTTTCATCAACCAGAATCTTGCTATAAAATCCAGGATGGAAAACAGAATAGCAGGGCTTCCTCTTTAGACTTGGGAGCTGTCCCGTTATCACACCACGCTTAGCAAGAATCTCAATGAAACTGCAGAGGGCACCTGATAAACAAGGGAAACCTGCTGGCCTCTTAGGTACTGTCCAGTGGGAAATGCTGTGTCTTATCTTGGAAAGACCCATCCACGTGCTTCTCTACCTCGTAGTTCCACACTTTCACCAGCGGCAGTTGGTCTATCCATGCTGCCTCTTCTGTAAGCCAAACCTCTGACATTTCAGAGTGAATCACTGTATATTTTTAGTCATGATCTGACTTGGGGGTACCTGTCCACAAGTGCTCATTGAATGTGCTGCATGCTTTGTTGGACCTGTGGAGATGGTGAACACAGGGCTACCCTCCCGCCATCTCTCCAGTCCTACTTCTGTTTTTGAGACAAAGTCTCATATAGCACAGGCTGACCTCGAATTTGATTTGTAGCTGAGGATGACCATGAATTCCTATTCTTCCTGTCTCCGCCTCCCAAGTACTGGGATTACAAGTGTGTGCCATCTCCTCTAGCAAAATCCACTCTCTCAACACTGTTACCATGGCAGTACCATTTCCACAGGCGTTTGGAAGGGAACCAGTATCCAGGACATAGCAGTCCTCTCCCTGCCTTAGCGTTTTCTAAAACCAGAGCTCAGGACTGGGGCCGAGGCATTAACAGGCCTCAATGAAGGATCTATGGAGTTACTAGTTGCCTGAGAATCCCCAAAGGGCTGGCTCAACTTCCCAATGCCAGGCCTCCTCCCATGACTCCCAAGAACTGTCCTTTGGGTGTTCTCCTGGGAACCTTGCCCATCATTTCACAAAGCTTTTCCCCAGGGCCTCTACATAAATCTCAATAGCCTAATTGGAGTCTTAATCTCCAGAGCTCATGTAAAAGCCAGACGTGCAGCGTGAGTGTCCGTAATCCTAGTACTTCCACAAGGAGATAGGAGGTGGAGACAAGAGAACTAGGAGACTGAAGGGGCAGCTAGTCTAGTGCACAGGAAAAAAAAACAACAGGGAGACCCCCTCCCTGAACAAGCTGGAAGGTAAGGGCCTGTCCTCAGACCTCCACACCAGTTCTGTGGTGTGTGTGGGCCCACAGAGACTCACAAACAAAACCAAAGCAAACGAGGAATGCTCACTGAAGGAAAATTTTAGAAGCACAAGTATAAAAGGGAGAAAAATATCTAGAATCCCACTTGCCAAGTCAACTCTCGTTAATAATGGCCACAAATCCACTTTCCCAGACTAGTGTTATCAGAGCCGCTCATAAGTCTTTACCATCATACTCTTTTAATGACTCCAGCGCACCCATCTTGTGGATATATGAAAATATATTTGTGGATATATGAAAATATATTTAACCACAAAATGGTCTTCTTAATTTTATTTTTTTTACTATTTTATGGTTATTACAAGATTTACAAATCTTACAGTTTATGGCGCCACAGAAGACGGGGCCAGAATTTGCCTAGTTATCTCTTTTCGAGCCCTAAATCTCTACAGGGACAGGACTCCTTGGCTAACAGTTGTTTATGAGCAAAGATGTGAGTCTGAAAGCGAGTGAGGAAGGGCCACCAGCTCTGACAGACACGGTGTTCCTAGGTGGGGACTGTTGCTCAGTTGTTATCTTAGCTCATGTGCCACTCACTCACTCAATTACCACTTTTTCTGTTTTTTAAGAGTGCAGATACAGCCACCAGCCTTGGGTTCTCCTCCTCCCTCTCTACCCTCTTCTTTTTGAAGCTTGCTACGTCCTCTATACTGGGCTTGAACTTAGGGTTCTTCTCCTCAGCCTCCCAAGTGTGGAATGATAAGCATGTGCCATGATGTCCAACTCATCCCCCAGTTCTCTGGTTTTTCCTTTCTGTCTGCTGCGTTTTTGATGTGGAACTGTCACTCATCAGCGGACGTACTTAGACCGTTAACCTGTTTTCTCTGGGCTTCTGTTTTCCCGTCTGTAAAGTGGGGACCATTGCCTCTCAGGGTTATCAAGAAGACTGCACTTAGGAAAAAATAGCTGGAGCACCTTTGCCTATGCTTCTCTGGGTCACACGCTGTGGAAGGTGCTGGTGAGTTCATGTGGTGGTCGGTACATCAACTGCTGACAGAGGAGAGGAAGGGGGGCGAACTCATCCGTGGAAAGCCGGACGCACCAAAGCTGGGCCAGAGCCAAAAGACTCCCTTTCCTTTGTGTGGTCTATGGCGCTTCTTGCTGCTTCTAGTCTCACAGACTTGAGAAGGCTGAGCAAGCCTCCCTGCCCCCCACCCCCATGTCCTGATGTTTACGTCTGCACTTAACAAAATGAAAATTCTGAATTTCCATTTCCCTATAAGCTCTTGGGGATTCTCTTGGCTTCAGGAGTTTTTGTTTTGTGTAGGATCTTCTGGAACTTTCTCTGGTTCTAAGAAGGAGGCCTCCAACACTTATCGGTGTAATGAACCTCCTTGGGTCACAGTGACTTCTATGGGCCATTAAGCAGCTCCTCAGCGGTGCTTATGTCCCGCTTCTGTGGACTGTGGAGGAACAGAACTCATTACTCTCTCGGTGATATGACCTTCACGGATGTATTTGAGGCAAGGTGGCATTGTTAACCTGGCTCCCACCAGATGCACAGACTTTCCATGAAGACCGTCACTCTCTTTCTTATGGAAAAGTGAAAGAACACAGACACCCTGCCATTCCAGCATAATCATGACATTTTCTGATGATCATGGGTCTTGCAATATCCTCGCCAGTCATGGAGACCATCCCTGAGTTGGTCAGCATCTGTGGCTGCTGACTTCATTGTTCCTATCTCAAGAAACAGATATCTGGTTGCTCCTTTTTGGCTTCTGATAGACTGGGCTCAAAAACAACCTGGATTCGTAAAGGTTCCAGGTACTCTCCTTCCTCCTGGATGCTGTAGTCACTGTGTTGAGACACATCCCTTTGCTGAGTAGTGTCCGTGGTACCCTGACCCCTCACCCCCGCATGAAGTAGGTGCCCTCTGAGTCTCCAGGATGTTTCTCAGGCTAGATCCGGTGCTTTACCATCATAGCTTAAGTTCAACATGCACTGTTTACTTCTGTATCCCAGTTCTGGACCAAGTGTGTGACATCCCTCACCTTGGTACCCTGGGCAGAGATTTGGATGTGCATCTGCATGCCTGAATAAGAAGCATTTTTTTCCCTGTAAGCTATAGATACTGGGTCCGTCAGGAACTAGTGAGGACAAATGATGAAATTTCTCCATCAAGCCAGACCCCTCCAACCCGAGGTGAAGTACAAGGCTTGGGGAGAAGAAAATGTTTCCTCCTAAGATTATCTTTTTACCCTCCAAAGGATGGAGGTCATGTCTTTGATTCCTCAGTGTCTCTGTCAGAAAATCAATAGTTAAATTATTCATTGAGTCAGATCAGGTAATTTTGAAAGCAATCTCTACAGTGAGTGAAGCTCTATCTAAGTCGACATTATTCCTGATATCTGAACAGATGAGTTCCATAATTTAATGCCTAATCTGTCTTCCAAACACAATGATGGAGAAGATGCCTCTGTTTCCTGGGTAGTGAGGGAGTGCAGAGCCTCCTAAATCTTTCCATTTTCTCATTACCTTATCAAGAGAACAAAACTTGGATGTAATAAAAAAAAAAAGACACCAGAAACAATGCTCATTTGGTTCCCAATTCCTTAATTATTAATTCTTTAATTACCAGTAGCCTAGCTGGCTCACTGGACTTGTCCTTGACTTCATGCTGAAAGGTGGAAGTGTCTGTGTTGATTCAGAGACACTGGGCGGGGCCTTAGAGGTTCTCCTTGCTTGTAAGGTAGAGCAGGAAAATATCACAGAGGCTCTGACTTCTGCTCTTTAGTCTTTAGTCTTAGGGAGGCCCTCATCCTTGAGGCTTATTTTCATCAGTGGTGATGGGGTGGATCTGTCCGTTTTCTTTCTTGTTGGATAGATGAATGGAGTCTGGGCCCAAGGAGATGTTCAACCAAGTGCCCACCCATAACGGCACACACAGTGCTCCCGGCGGCTTTAGTGGTATGAGATACCACAAAAGAAGGCCTCATTTCTCCTCGTTGGAGCCCTCTGTCAGATTCAGGGTCTTCCTAGGAAGCCGCTGAAGTGGTAACTATCAATCTCAGTAAGATTAGGGAAAACTGAGTATGGATGGAAGGTTGGCAGGCCAGGGTGAGATTTTCTTCACTGAGACTTGTAGTGACTTGAGAACTTTGAATGAAATAGGTTCCCTTATTACAGAGGCCCCAGATCCACTTATAACAGCCCGCCTAGCTGTGAAGCCTTCTGCTAGCTTTTCTGATGTTATTATTGTTGTTGTTTGGGACTGGGACTTGCTACATAGCCCAGGTTGGCTTCAAACTTCTCATAATCCTCCTGCCTCAGTCTCCTTTGTTAGCATGTTTTGTAGTATAGGAGTCTCTTGTAAATTGCCATGTCCCTAGGCCAAGAAGACAACTATTCCCTGTGATTCTCAACAAGACAGAGACTATGCCTGAATCCACAGAGCCTTATCTCCTGGGTGGTGCCTGATACCTAGTAGGGGCCCAAAATATACCCACTTGAATGAATGAAGAGTGTTTTATCCAGTCATGGGATCGTAGTGCAGCACTGATATCAACTTGCTACTTTGGAGTCCATAGCTGGGTTTACATCCCCAAAGCCTTCTGGAGCCCAGAGCTTCTTCTAGGAGCTGACCCAGTGGTGTTGATGGAGTGACTATATAAAGCTCACTCTAACTTTGGTGTATTTCATGGCTCGCCCTTGATGAGACAGTTAGAGGAGAGTCAGGAAGATTTGTGCCAGGGAGAAAACCAATTAAAGTCCAAATGGAAAGAATTTAATGGCTTGCAGTAACTCTGCGGTCCGAGTGTGAAGTCTCAAGTCTCTTACTCCCTGAAGCCAATGCTTGTTTCTCTAACCTTCTAGAAGCTTCGCTAATGGGTTTTTGCTGTTGATGCTGGAATTGCTAGTGAAATACTGGCTATTCAGATAACCCTTCACAGCACTTACTTTAGCAAATGAGAAAATCGAAGAAATGTCTCTCTTCATGTAAATTTCCCCCAGATTTATATGGTGGGAGGCAACGCATAGAGCTAGAACAGTTAGAAAATCAAATATACAGTGGTGTTGGAGGAAGCGTGTCATGACAGGTTGTCTTAGTTACTGTTCTATCACTGTAAAGAGACACCATGACCAAGGTGGCAAGCATTTAGCTGGGAGCTAACTTACAGTTTCAGAGGGTTTGACTATGACCATCATGTGTGGAGAGCTGTGGCAGGCAGGTGTGGTGTGGTGCGGGAGCAGTAGCTGAGAGCTCACTTTTGATCCACAAGCTGCAGACAGAGAAAGGAGTAAGACTGGGCCCGCTGTGGTCTTTTAAAACCTCAAAGCCCACCTCCAGTGACACTTTTTCTCCACCGAGGCCACACCTCCTAAATCCTTCCCAAATAGGTCCACCAACTGGGGACTGAATAGACAAATATATGAGCCTATGGGGTCATTCTCATCCAAACTACTACACAAGCTCTAAGTTATCCTTTGAAATAATTTAGAAAAATCTTGAAGAACTGAACTTAAGGCTCGCTGCACATCTGGTCTACACTTACATGTTACTAACATTAATGCTCATTTGCTGGATTAAAAACCTGAACTGTAAGGGTTTAGAGTACAGTTCAATGGTGGAGCTCAGAATTAGGTCCTGGGTTTGATCTCCATCACCAACCACCAAACCAACCAACCAAAAACCAAAAGGAAGAAAACAGAAAAACAAAGTGTGATGCCTAATCTTGGTGGGCAATTTGACATACCTGGAAGAAGGACCCTCTCTCCTCCCAGTTGAGGAATTGCTTCCACCACATTAGTCTGTGGGCTTGTCTATAAGGTATCTTTTGATTGCTAGTTGATATGCGGGGGACCAGCCCACTGTGGTACCATCCCTGGGCAGGTGGACCTAAGCTAGCTGTGTGAGAAAGCGATCTGTAGCTCTGTGTGGTGGCACACACCTTTGATCCCAGCACTCAGGAAGCAGAGACAGGGGGATCTCTGTGAGTTTGAGGCCAGCCTGGTCTACATAGATGGTTCTAGAATAGCTAGAGCTACATAATGATACCCTGTCTCAAAGGGGGGAAAAAGCCACACATTTAATCCCAGCACAAGGGAGGAAGAGGCAAGCAGATCTCTGTGAGTTCAAGGCCAGCCTGATCTACAGAGGGAGTTCCAGGACATCCAGGGCTACATAGAGAAAGCCTGGCTTGAGCTTCCTCCAAAAAGTTATCTGCACAAACCAGGAGACAGTGTTCCTCTATAGTTTCTGCTTCAAGCGAGAGAGAGAGAGAGAGAGAGAGAGAGAGAGAGAGAGAGAGAGAGAGAGAGAGAGAATCAGTGTACTCTCGAGGCTCTGGGACTGTCCAGGAGAGCTTTGCATGGTGGTAGAAAACAACACCAAGTGGCAGCTACTTGCCACTTGCAGCTACCAAGCACATCAGAGGTGCTGGGGGATGTCTCCCTGTATGCTGTGAATATATGTTGTTCCCATTGGTTAATAAATAAGCTGCTTTGGCCTATGGCAAGGCAGCTTAGAGGCAGACAGGAAACCCAAGGAGAGAGACAGGAAAGAGAAAGGCAGAGTCTGGAGGGACACCAGCCTGCTGCCCAAGGAGCAACATGCCATCAGACCAGTAAAGCCACGGAACATGTGCTGATATATAGATGACTAGAAATGGGTTAATTTAAGATATAAGAGCTAGCTAGCAAGAAGCCTGGCATAGGCCATACAGTTTGTAAATAGTATTAAGCCCCTGAGTGATTATTTTATAAGTAGCTGCGGGACCATGGGGCTGGGCAGGACCAGAGAAACCTTCTGGCTGCAAAAAGGTGACTAGAATGACCAAGAACTGAAATTTAAATTTAATGTTAATGTCAATGCAATTAATTTAATTGTTAGGCAGTCTACCTGAGTAGTATTCTGAGTCAAAAGAATATTTTATTCAAAATATTTATGAGATATTTCGAATATTCAGAAAAGATGCAGGAAGTATAATAAACCAACCTGAATGAGCTTTTTTCAATTTAACTTTTTTTGTTGTGTGTGCTACAGATATTTATTTATTTACTTATCGAGATAGGGTCTCAGTATGGAGCCCTGGCGGAAGTGAAATTGTTATACAGACCAGAATGGCCTCAAACCTGCAGTGATCTTCCTGCCTATGTCTCCAGTGTATTGGAATTACAGGAGTGAGCCACCATATTATATAATTATATATATATATATATATATATATATATATATATATATATATATATATATATATATATATAAAACATTGTGGCTGGAGATAAGGCTAAGTGGTTAAGAGTACTGGCTTCTCTTTCAGAGGACCTGGGTTCGATTTCTGGCACCTGTATGTTGGCTCACAACCTTTGTAACTTCAGTTTCAGGGGACTGGGCACCTTCTTCTGGCCTTCAGAGGCACCAGGCATGCACATGGTACACAGACATGCCTGCAGGCAAAAATACCCATACACATAAAAATAAAAAAAGAAATTTATAAAGAAACTCTGCGGTGATATTTTATTTGTGCTGAAATGTGGTGATGTTTTATTTGTATGTTAATAAATAAAGCATGCCTGGAGACCAAGGGGGAAAAGACCAGCCATTTTTAAGTAAACAAAGAAGTCAGGCAGTGGTTGCATACGCCCTTAATCCGATCACATGGCAGGCAGGATCTCTGTGTGTTCAAGAACACACTAGGGAACAGAGTCAAGCGTGGTGACACACGCCTTTCATCCCAGTACCAACCATAGAGACCTGGAGGTCTGTACAGACAGGCAGTGACAAGGAAGTGAGGTAGCTGGGCTAAGAGCCAATGAGAAGGCAGAACAGCAAAGCAATAAAGGCGCGGGTAGACAGGAAGTAGCTCACCTTTTGGTAGCTGCAGGGCTGGAGAGGTAAGGTTGGTTGGTGGCTATCACTATTTCCCTGATCTCTAAGACTTTAACCCCTATATTTGGCTCTGTGTTTTTTATTTAATAAGACCGCTTAGAAATTCGGCTACAAAACTCAAACTTGGAAGGAAGGAAGGAGAGATAGAAGGAAGGAAGAAAGGAAGGAAGGACGAAGGGAAGGAAGAAGGGAAAGAAGGAAGGAAGAAGGGAAGGAAGGGAGGGAGGGAGGGAGGGAGGGAGGGAGGAAGGAAGGAAGGAAGGAAGGAAGGAAGGAAGGAAGGAAGGAAGGAAGGACGGAAGGAAGGAAGGAACCCAGCACAAAGACACAGCTGGCGGTCTAGGAAGGCCAGTGGTGAACAGGAATAGGGCTTGGCCTGCAGGAGGACTAGGGTTCCATCCCCGGTGATACTTCTCATCCCCACCCCTACACTCCTCAATATTTTTTCCCGTGTCTGGGAAAAAATACAATTGGAGTTTCTCTTTTCATGTGCAACCTTCTGGCTCATGCTTTAATCGAGATTGTGGCCTCTGATAGCCCAGACTGGCTCAATGTATATTCTATATACAGCCAGGATGACCTCAGTTCCCGATTCTCCTGCCTCCATCTCCTAAAGGGTGGGACCACAGGCAGCCACCAGCATACCTGGCCCCACCCATTTCCAGACTGTATAATGATATAAATGATACGCAGCATTGTTTGTTTAAACAATTTAAGTAAAAGTCACTGTACTATATAGAACATTCTGCAACTTCATTTTTCCACTTATAATTTTGGAACCTCTTCATGTTAATATATACATTTGTTTCATGGCCAGGTGTGACAGCATGCTCTTATAATCCCAGTACTTGGGAGGTAAAGGCAGAAAAACCAGGAGTTCACAGCCAACTGTGGCTACATAGGGAGTTCAAGGGCAGCCTGGGTTACACAAAACTCTTGCCTTAAAAATACAAAGAAATTTTATATATTTCTATTTCACTTGTTTATCCCATTAGAGAATCCCAAATTATAAAGAAGCCACACTGTGTTTATCTAGTTCAGTTCAGATTTAAAATATTGTGATGAGTGTCAGGCATGTGCTTTCTCTGAGGGAATGTGCAAGAGAATTCTGTAGTGTTGTTCATGTTCTTTTTTTTTTTTTCTGATGTGCCTGAGATTGTTACTCCTCTTGGCTTATGAATGCTTTTCTTGGTTTACTCTGGTTTCTGATTGCTTCTCTGCTTATCTCTTCTGCTGTCTTGGCTTAGAAGTTAAGTATTTAGTATCTATTCATTTGGTGGTTAATGAATTAGCATGTATGAAAAAGGGCTTAGATGTAACCATTATGTTTTTCCCTCCACTATACAAGAAGAATGTTTGTGCTCCTGACCCCTCCTGGTTTTGTTTTACCTTTCAGAACAAGCTCTCAGCTGGTCTTCATTGTGGTTACTGTTGTTATAATTTCCAAGTCAGTGATGTTTACCTTTTCCCCCTTTTTTAAACTTTTTTTTTATTGCCAGGCAGTGGATGGCGCACACCTTTAATCTCAGCACTCAGGAGGCAGAGACAGGTGGATCTCTGTGAGTTCGAGGCCAGCCTGGTCTATAGAACGAGTTCCAGGACAGGCTCCAAAGCAACAGGGAAGCCCTGTCTAAAACAAAACAAAACAAAACAAAAATTGTTACATTTATTTATTTCGTGAGCTTTTACATGTATGTGTGTGGATATGCATGTGGCAGTCAGAGGACAACTCCCACCATGTGGGTCCTGGGGATTGAACTCAGGTCTACAGATTGGGCAGCAAGCTCCTTTTCCCACTGAGCCACCTCACCGGTTTCTCACTAACTTCTCTGTTCACTGTTTGCTTCCCACACCTTCTGTTGTGTCCGTGTGAAAAGACTCCCGAGCAAGACCACCGCAGAGCCGATATCTGATGCAAAACACACAGGGGTTTATTGACTAGAAGCAAGCCCGGACTTGATCTGTGTCCAACACTCCGGCACAGCGGGTGGAGGAGGACGGCCCCGAGCTCTCTGAACGAGGGGTTTTTAAAGGGAAAAACTGCAAGCAGGGTGGTACAAGCCTTGGCATCGTATGATTGGGTGAGGGTACGTAACCTTTGAATTTACTGGTTGGGTTGGAGTTATCGTTTGGGGACAGGCCTGGACAAGTCCCAGGCTGTGTCCCGGAGCTGCCGTGGAGGCTGCCTGGCCTAGCACATATTGACTGTGGGAGTTGACTCAGTGGCCCAGGCTCTGTCCTTGACTCATGCACGTAGCTCTAAGTTGGTGAGGGGTCCCAGACAATTGGCTGAACCTTGAGCAGTCAGAGTACGTGCAGAAAAGGAGCTACTGCAAGGACTATGTCTTTTGTTCATGAACCTCCCAGAGACTGCTTGCTCAAGTCTCAGGAAACCGAAATTGGGGCCTGGACTCTGAGAGAAGACTGAGCAGCCTGTTCTGGCATTTGTTTGGTCCTTTTATTTCTTTCTGGGTTTGTTTTTCTTTCTTGCTAAATGGAAAGAAAATCACATTTGGTATTTTGTTTAGTAAGGTGATGTTAGCAATAAAATTCAAAGACTTTTATATCTAAAATATATTTTTCTGCTCTCTCTGCATAATGGCTTGGCTAGACTGCTCTGGGGCCGTCTCTGTCCCCACTGTGGGACCCCTATTAAAGACTGACTGTAGATTCTGCAGTTCCTGTCTCTGTGAGCTGCATTAGGAATGCTCCCCACAGCGGCTTGTTAGTTTATTAATTCTGCCTTCTATTGAAATGACTACTATTTCGTGTCTGGGAGCCCAGTTGAACTTACTTTAAATCTTCCCATCTCCCCTTAATGCTGTACTCTTCTCTTCCGTTTTGTTGAATGCTTTTTTTGGTTGTTGTTGTTTAATGTTTTGTCCCTCTGCTACGGCATAGGCTAAGGAGGTGATCGGAAGATCTCTTTAAGATTGCTTTGTGTAGCAGCTCCTTCTTCTGTCGCTATGACAAAATGCTTGACAAACTGCAGGGTAAGGAGAGCCGAGGAGGAGGAGGCCAGTAGGTGAGGCCACTCACCTCCATGTCTGGTGACCTGAGTTCAGCCCTGATCCCCTGGACACATGCGATGGAAAGACAGAATCGGCTCCTTAAAGTTGTATACACACGTGCATGCACACACACATACACTTAGGCAGGCACACAAGCACGATAAATAAATATATGTCAATCTTTTAAAAAGAAATTTAAGGAAGGATGAGTTTATTTTGTGTAATGGTTTGAGCATACAATCCATCATGGTGGGAGAGGTGTGGAAGCAGGAGCTTGACGCAGCTGGTCGCCTTGTACCCTTCAGCAGGAGGCAGAAATTGATCAGTGCTGGTGCCTTTCTCTCTCTCACACCCCCTCCCCGTGTGTGTGTGTGTGTGTGTGTGTGTGTGTGTGTGTGTGTGTGTGTGTGTGTGTGTGCATTGTCACAGCATGTGTGTGGAGGTGAGGGGAGTCAGTTGTCTTCTCACACCTTATTGAGGAAAGCTCTCTTACTGTTTCTCAGTGTGTACTCTTGGCTGGCTGTCCCTTGAGCTCCTGGCATCCTGCCTTAGGAGTTGCTGGTTCTGCTGAGATGCACACCACCGCATCCAGCTTTTTTTCCACACAGACGGCAGAGATTGAATTAGGTCGTCAGGCCTGCCCATCACGTCTCCTTTTTATTCAGTCCAGGATCCCACTCCATGAAGTGTCCACATTTGGAGTGGACGTTCTCTCCTCATTTAACCCTCTTTCGGTCTGGGGAAGGAGCTTAGTATCCAGGAAGCCGAGTTTCATCACATAAATCAAGCTTGTTGACAGAGGTAGACAGAGGAAGGTCAGAAGTTCAAGGTCATTCTTTGCTACCTGACAAATTCCAGGTTGGTCCAGGATATCGGAGACCCTTGCTCAAAAACAAATAAACAAATAAACAAACAAAAACACTCCCCAAAAAGTTGCTTTTACTGGGCATGTAGGTCAGTTATAAAACATTTGCCTGGCAGCCTGAGGCACCGGGTTCCATTCACACTACAGCAAACAAATCTGACTCTTTCTCTGCCTGTGAGGCTCTGTGCCAGGAAAATGGTACAAGCAAAATCGCAAACAGATAAGCCGCCCTCCTACAATGTGGTAGGATATCTCTCTCTCTCTCTCTCTCTCTCTCTCTCTCTCAAATTTTATTTATTTGTATATATTTTTAGGTATAAGTGCTTCTGTCTGCAGATATGCCTGCATGCCAAAAGAGGGCATCAGACCCTATTATAGATGGCTGTGAGCCACTATGTAGTTGCTGGGAATTGAACTCAGAACCTCTGGACGAGCAGCCAGTGCTCTTAACTGCTGAGCCATCTCTCCAACTCCATGCTCTTTTTTATTTTTCTTTTCTTTCTCTCTCCCTTTCTTTCTATCTCTCTTTCTTTCTTTCTTTTTGGTTTTTTGAGACATGGTTTGTCTGTATAACAGTTCTGGTTGTCCTGGAACTCACTTTGAAGACCAGGCTGGCTTCGAACTCACAGAGATCTGCTTGCCTCTGCCTCCGGAGTGCTGGGATTAAAGGCGTGTGCCACCATGCCAGATATGTGGTAGGGTGTGTAATAGAGATGGGCAGATCCCCTCAGCGACCTGGGATCCAGCCTCCTGGCTATGTCCTGACCCCACTCTTGTCTCCATCCCGTCCCTCCTGGGAATTTCTGGGCTTCAGATTCTCATTCCCTGGCAGAGCAATCCAATCTCTCCTGCTGAGGCACTGACATTGCTGAACCACGCAAGGTGCTGATTGGCAGGGCTCTGCAGGTAAGAGACTGGCTGTCTGGACCAGAAGGCTGCTGTTTCCAACCGTGAGTTTCCCTCCATTCCTTTGCGCACATAACACAGCGAACATAGGACACAGCCAACAGACGTTCTTGGTAAATCACTAATTCCATGTCTGAGCAGGGTAAACGCTGACCAAGCAGACTTAATTTAGAAAGGGGAGTGTGAAGAAAAACTGCCAGTCATTCCAGAGCTTAAATAAATCACTTTTTTGAGACTAGGTCAATGGGACATGTGCCTGTCACCCCAGCCCTCAGGAGGCTAAGGCAGGAGGATTGTAAGTGTGAGGGCAGCTTGGGTTATTTATCAAGACTCTGTAATTGATTAACTAATTAATTAATTAATTGTTGAGTATGGTGATAAGAGGTAGAGTGCTTATTTAGCATGTATAAGGCTGTAGGTTTGATCTCCAGAAACCCCTTCCCATTACTAAAAATTATCAATAACGCATATGGATAAAAAAGATACAGGTGTCTGGTATCAGGGAAAGACAAATCAAAACTACAACGAGATATCTCAGTGATGAGAACAGAAGGGGAAGGAAATTTTTTTCGCTCTGGAGGGAATGTATGGATATAAGACAAATTGTTAAATGGTCTCATTAATAAAAACAAAACAACTCAGAGCCAGATATTGGGGTGAAAGCCGAGAGACCAGATGAATAGAACAAGCCACAGCCACAAGTTCTTACCCTAGGAAATCCTCAGCCCAAGAGAGAGCCACTTCCTGTGTACGCACGCCTATATACCTTCCTGTGCCCTGCCATCTTACTTCCTCCCTCCTCCTACCTACATCACTTCCTCTTTCCACCCAGCATCATCACTTCCTGTCTGTCTGTACAGACCTCCAGACCTCTATGGGAATTATGCTGGGAATTAAAGGCCTGTGCCACCACACCTGGCTCTCTGTTCCCAGTGTGGCCTTGAACTCACAGAGATCCGGATGAATCTCTGCCTCCTGAATGCTAGGAATAAACTCGTGTGCTACCACTGCCTGACTTCTGTGCTTAATATAGTGGCTGGCTTTTCCCTCTGATCTCCAAGTAAGTTTTTATTATTAGAGCACAAATAAAATATCACCACATATGGAGGGCAGCATGGATGTTCCTCAAAATATTGAAATAGCTGTGGCATCTGACCCAGACCTCCGACTTCTGGGCATATACTCACAGGAACTGAAATCAACACGAGATAGAAACATATGCCAATGTTTGTTTATTTTGGCATTAGTCACAAGAGTTAAGATATGGGATCAACAAAGATGATCAGCAAGAGATGAGAAACCAGGCATAGTGGTTCAGGTCTTTAATCCCAGTACTCAGAGGCAGGCAGATCTCTGTGAGTTCGAGGCCAGCCTGGTATACATGAGTTCCAGGGCAGCCAGGGCTACATAGGGTGATTCTGTCTCTAAATAAATAAATACAGGAGAGGTTGCGGAGACGGCCCGGTGAGAAAAGTACTCACTGGGCAAGCACAGAGGCCAGAGTTCAGCCCTCCAACGTCCCACAAAAAGCCAGGTGTAATGGCACACTCTTGTAATCCCAGTGTGTGGGAGGCAGAGATGGGAGATCACTGGCCAGCTCTTCCGCCAATCAGTGAGCTCCAGTTTAGTGAGAGACCCTGTCTCAAAAAATAAGGTGGAGGGAGAGAGGAAGACACCTATGCTGACCTCTGGCCTCCACACATACATGTGCATACACAACACAAACACACAAAGACAAGAAATGAGTAGATAAAGGAAGTATGACTTACATGGAGCATTGCCCAGCCGTAAAGTAGGAAATACTGTCCACTTGAGACAAACATGGATAGACCTGAAGGATATCTGCTACGTGACATCAACCAGATGCAGAAAGAGAAATGCTGTCTGTTCTCATGTCAGCCCCAACAGAGCAGCAGTGATTAGGGTTGGGGGTGAGTGGGGGGAAGGTTGGGTTTGATCATTTCACACTCTATATGCATATGTTGGAATATGTAAGTACAATTTATACATGTCAAAGACAAAAGAAAAATTTAAAAATCCAGAAGGCTGAGTACCCAGAGAGGATGATAACAAAGAGTTTCCCACTTCACTTGTAATTAGAAACAGAGCTGAATGGAGACACGATTTTCCTTTTCCCAACATGGGAGGAAGTAATGGTTTTGGTAAAGTGCCCACCAAGACTCAGAGTCTTAGACCCCCGTCAGGAAGGCTGACTAGCCCAAGTACTTTGAGGGACAATTTGGCATTATCTGGCAGAGCAAAAGCGCCTGCACTTGAGGCTGGGCACACCCAGCATGGGATCAACCCCACCACAAACAAGGAATGCCTCACTAGTAGAAGGGATAAATACATTGTGTATTATTTGTGCAAAGGAATTCCATATGGGTCAGAAGTATGTAAATTATCGCTGCACACGTGATAACAGAAAAAGAAGCTCTGTTCTGAAATGTGACTAGCTAACAGATTGTAATAGGACTTGAGGAGAAACTTCGAAAGCAGGTGGCATTAAACCATACCCCAAACCAGTCGGCCTTTCTATAGCTCCGGCTCCTGGGACTTTGGGGGAGGTTTGGTTGGGTATTGTCTTGTTCCTGAGACAGGGTCTTGCTCTGTGAGTATCTGAAAGTTAGCTCTGCCACTCTGTGTGGACAAAGGCTTTTGTCTTCCTGGTTATCAGATAAAACAATGCCCACCTCAGAGTATTTGTGGAGAGGACCAGGAAACACAAGTTCAAGTCTTCTTGGCTTTCAGTACAGTTTGAAATTGGCCTGAAGGTACAGCTCAGTGGTGGAGCAATTGTCTAGACAGAATATGGCAGGCACAGGCCTTCACGCTTACTTGGTTTGTTCTTTGAGAGATCAAAGAGCTGTGGTTATGCAACACTACTAAGTTTTATTTTCTGGAAAAAATATTCACTTTTGTGCTCATGAGTGTTTTGTGGCATAGATGGCCACCACAAACGGTAGTACCTGAGGAGGTCAGGAGAGGGCATTGGATCCCCTAGAACTGGAGTTACAAATAATTATAAGCCACCATGAGGGTAATGGGAACTGAACCCTAGTTCTCTTCAAGATCAGCTAGTACTCTTGACCAGCCATCTCTCCAGCCCTAATTAGTAAGTCATCATTACTAACCAATCAATAAATAAATATTATATATGTATGTATGTAATATGTGTGTGTGTGTGTGTATTTACTTTTAAAATATTCCTTGAAGCCATGTGGTGGTGGTGGTGGTGGCGGCGGCGGCGGCGGCGGCGGCGGCGGTGGCGCACGCCTTTAATCCCAGCACTTGGGAGGCAGAGACAGGTGAATCTCTAAGTTCAAGGCCAGCCTGGGCTACAAGACAAGTTGCAGGGCAGCCAGGGCTATACAGAAAAACCTTGTCTTGAAAAGTCAAAAACCAAAACCAAGGCACAACAAAATATTCCTCATGTTTCTGAAATGCACATTTACTTGGGTGGCAGTTTCTTGGCCATGCCACCCCTATATGTCCTTTAGACATCAAGGAGGAGGTGAGGCTAGGGGTCTGGCTGATGTCCCTGGGGCTGACCTGGCATCCTTGTCACCCCTGACCCTTCATTCTACTCCCAAAGATGGCATCTGGTCCAGCAGCACCGAAGAGCTTGGGGACACAGTCTTGGGTTGAGATAGCATCTCTTCTTTTAAATACTTGATGATTTATGGCAAATTGCTTCAGCTCTGTGAGATTCTGTTTCCTCATTTGTAAGACAGAGGAAAATAAGTAAACAAATCCACACCCCAAAGTTCAAGCTTGTGAGGCGTGCAAGAGATAATGCTTGAAAAACACTTCCCTATAGGGAGACCCTGTCTCATTAAAAATAAATAGATAAATAAATAAGAAATAAGACCTTTACCACCTGAAACACCCATGTGAGCCGCCAGGCATCCATCCCCCTAGGGTGATGTAGGCAGCCCTACTGGAGCTGTGTTTAGTGTTATGGGTAGATGGGAGACAATAACAGAATGTGGGGAACCTGAACCCGAGAGACCGGGAATTCTGGTTTGGGCTGGCACTGGCTGGCACTGGCTGGCACAAGGGTTGGAGCTCTTTAAAAGAGGAAAGTCCTTTCTGGTTTTTCCCTTAGCGGGGAGAGTAATGAAGCAGATGCTCGGCAAGAGGTCTCCCAGTGAGCTGCATCCCAGCCCAGTTCCGGCTGTGACGTGAGAGGGTTGTAAGGGTCATGGGCAGCTGTAAGGCAGACACAGGTCTGTGTTCCTTGAAGGGCACTATACTCTCCCAATCCACCCCACTTTCCTAATCGGCCCAGGTACAAGTTGGAGTCAGATGTCCACGTGCTTTTCTTCTGAGACAAATAAAACCCTTGACCGGAGCTTTTAGAGATGGACTCCTCATGACCGAGGCTCTCCTGAAGCACTCATGAGTGAGCCATTTGTAAATGTTTTCAAGCTGGTCTACCCAGACCAGCCAGCCCCTTGCCTCTGTGTCCAGGAGCCCAAGGGTCCTCGTCAGTTTCCTGGAGGAGGTAGTCGATGGTGAAATATGGAGTGGTCTTCAGGGGCCAGAGAAGTAGAGGGTTTCCGGCTGTCAGAGCCCCGGTCATTAAAGGGCCACCTGTCTGTCCCTGGGTTCCTCACAAGTGTTTATCACCTGTCTGCCTGACAAGGAAGACCAGGAGAGTGTCCTTCTCTTTCCTAGTTTAGGGCGTGGGAAAGACACCCTGTCCTCTTCTGGGAGTAGGGCATTGGCCCCAGAAAAAGCTATAGTTGAAAAGGTCAGACTGGTTTCAGGGAGGGGAAGGGTTGTGTCCCAGCCAGCTGCTCCTGTCTTACCTTCCGGACCAGAAGAGGCGGACATGTGTGAGCCAGGGGAACAGGGGAGAGGAGTACTAAATACAGACCCAACTTTGGGTCTGCAGCAATGGTGTCCTGAGCTGTTTGTTGTTTGTTTTGCTAACACTCTTTCCTTCCTTCCTTCCTTCCTTCCTTCCTTCCTTCCTTCCTTCCTTCCTTCCTTCCTTCCTTCCTTTCTTCTTTTTTTTTCTTTTTTGTTTTTTTTGAGACAGGGTTTCTCTGTGTAGCCCTGGTTGTCCTGGAACTGGCTTTGTAGGCCAGGCTGGCTTCAAACTCATAGAGCTCTGCCTGCCTCTCTGCCTTCCAAGTGCTGGAATTAAAGGCACGTGTTACCACCACCTAGCAACACTATTTTCTTAATAACAATGTAATAGTCAATTTATCTTTAAAAAAAGACCTTAGAGCTGGCTATTGTGACTCATGGCTTTAATCTCAGCACTCTGGAGGCAGAGACAGGCAGATCTTGGTGAATTGGAAGTCAGCCTGGTTTGCGTAGTGAGTTCCAGGCTAGCCAAGGCTACATAGTGAGACCTTACAGAGCCTTCCTATGTCACCTAAACTGTCCTTGAACTCATGATTCTCTTGTTAGAGCCTCACAAGTTCCATGATTATAGGCATAAAGAATTGCATCTGGCTTTTGAATCATTATTTTATACCATATTACTATTTTTATAGGAACCTGGCTGTTGTGGAATATTCGTTTGGGATGTGTTTCATTTATTTATGCTGTGAAACATTTGTTTAATGATGCAAAGATGTGCTGCATTCTTTTATGTTGCATTTGTTTAACTCTGTGAAGCTGTGTTACTTTGCCTGTCTAAAGCACCTGATTGGTCTAATAAAGAGATGAATGACCAATAGCAAGGCAGGAGAAAGGATGGGCAGGGCCGGCAGGCAGAGAGAATAAATAGGAGGAGAAATCTGGAAGGAGAGATGGAGGAGTGAGGAAAAGGAGGAGAGTGGGATGCAAGGGGCCAGGCACCCAGCTACCCAGCCAGCCATGGAGTAAGAAGTAAAGAAAGGTATATAGAATAGAGAAGGATAAAAGACCAGAGGCAAAAGATAGATGGGATAATTTAAGGTAAGAAAAGCTGGCTAGAAACAAGCTAAGTTAATGCTGGGAATTCATAAAAAAGAATAAGCTTCTGTGTGATTTATTTGGGAGCTAGGTGACACCCCCCACCCCCAAGAGCAAAAAGAGCATTAAAAAAAAAACCAACAACAGCTGGCCATGATACAGTATGCCGTTCACACTGGTAGGAGCCTCACACGCTCATAATTGCGGCATCTCTACTGACTCTATTGGTTGTATCATTTTCTCTTGTGCTGATTAATGTCATACTGTCTTATTCATCAAGGCCTGTCCCTAAACTGCATTCCCAGCCCACGATCTTTCTAGGTGGCAAAGTGGATATAGGCAGGAAGGTGTTGACTCACTTGAAGACTCAAGACACTGAAACCCAACACAGGCACTGAGCCTGGGGGGCCCTGGTTCTGTCTGGTGCTGACCTCTTAACCATCTAGAAACACCACTTAGAGACCCGGTCCCAACCCACCATACCAGACACCGGCTCTTTGTCACCTAGATTTGCAAGGATAGCATTGGCCTCCCTAGCCAGCAGAGAGGTGGGTGCTCATAGAGGCCTGGCAGATGGAGGAACCGGAGATCGACATGGAGATGCCAGCAACCCACCTGCTGAGCTGCTCTTCGGAGCTTGTTTGCCTGGAGCCTCCTGAATCCACCCTCTTCTAAAAGTGTACAATGCCTATTGGTCAAAAGGAGGTTGCCAGTGAAGATTTGGGTTTGTAGATCCTTCTGACCACTCCAGAGGCCCTCGTTCACGTACAAGTTGAGCATTCTGAATGTGAAAATCAAAATGGACAATGCTCGAAATCTAAAACTTTCCGAGAGTCAATATGATAAGTAAAAATGAAAAACTCCAATCTGTCCTCAGGTGATGACCACAGAACACAGGTGCACTCAAAACATTACATAAAATGATCTTCCACGTTGGAGAGCTGTGTGGACTCCTCCCCCCGTGGAGAGGTTGAGCCTGGGGCCAAGTGTTTCCAGCTCCAACACTCCAGTTCCTGTCTTTCCCAACAGCGTGAAGAGCCCTTTGTGAACTCATAAGGAGGATACCATTCCTGAGATCAAAAGCAATCAAACAGTTACTTACTATGATCCTAGGCCAGAGCCTGCAACTTCCTAGACCTCAGCCTCCCTACAGAGGAGAGGTTGTCGAAGGGAACCCGAGGCTCCCTTAGCCCTAAGAGCCCAGAACTCTGTGCAGACTTCATGTTATAATCAGGCTATGTGCCTTAACCCCTATGCCAAGTCCACCAACGCTGCCCAGTGGATTCAGGCCATGCTTTTTTATAAGGTTAGTTACCTTTCTTGTAGTTATAGCAAAATACATAACAGAAGTGTGGTAGGTTGGTTACTTTCTATTGCTGTGATAAAACACCATGACCAAGGCAACTTATAGGGAAAAAAAAGAGTTTATTTTGGGCTTATAGTTTCAGAGGGTTGGGGTCTATAAATAGCGTTAGGGAGGGGACAGCATGGCAACAGGTGGTAGACATGGCAGTGGGAAGCTGAGAGCCGAGGGCGCATATCCTGAACCACAAGCAGGAAACAGAGGAATGATGTGTACTTTTGAAACCTTAAAGCCCACCCTCAGTGACATAGTTCCAGCAAGGCCACCCCTCCTAAACCCGCCCAAACAGCACCAACTGGGAACAAATTAGCCAAAGGCCCAAGATGGGGGCGGGGAGTGCATGTAATTCAAGCCACCACACGTAGTTTAAGGATGACAGGGTTTGATTTGCCTCATGTTTGGAGGGTCTGGTCCACAGTGCCAGGGAAAGCAGAGCAGCAGGAGCCAGAGGCGGCTGCCACATTGTATGAGCAGGGAGAGAGGTGCATGCTGGCGCTCGGCTCACTCTTTCCTACCTTTCTGTTCAGTCTTAGTCAATGTTTGCTGTGTGGAAGAGATGCTGGAGAGATGGCTCAGCGATTAAGAACATGGGGTGCTCTTCCAGAGGACCCAGATTTGACTCCTCACACCCACACGGCAGCTCACAGTCTTCTGTTACTCCAGTTCCAGGAATAAAACTCCCTTTTCTGACCTCCACAGGCACTGCATGCATATGGTGCAGATACATATGTGCAAGCAAAACACATACACACGTAAAAATTATTTTAAAAATAAAGAAGGCGGACTGGAGAAATAGCTCAGAGGTTAAGAGCACTGGCTGTTCTTCCAGAGGTCCTGAGTTCAATTCCCAGCAACCACATGGTGGCTCACAACCATCTATAATTCGATCTGGTGCCCTCTTCTGGCATGTAGACAGAACACTGTATATATAATAAATACGTAAATCTTTAAAAAATAAAAATAAAAAAAATAAAGAAGGCAAAGCACCATTTTTCAACCTAGCTCCTTTTTCTTTCTTCTCTCATATAATACTTCCTGACTGCAGTTCCCCCTCCCTTCATCATCCCAGTCACTTCCCACCTCCCTTCTCTCCAGATCCACTCCTCCTCTGGTTCCCTTGATAAAGGAGCAGGCCTCCCAGGGAGAGCAACCAAATGTGGCATAAGAAGGTACAGTAAGAATAGGCACAAACCCTCATATCAGGGTTGGGCGAGTATTGTGGGATATTTGATCACACTGTGAAACCCCGAGGCTATGTTAACGAAATCAACCTTGGAGCCAACAACTAAATGACAGGAATTAGCCATAGAGGGTACAGAGGAGCCAGGAAAACAGATACAGAGATGCAAAGGAAGGAGGAGGGAGGGACTTGGAGTCTCTCAGTCTTTTTGGTTTGGGACAATTGGAAGGATGTTCTCTTGGTGAGTCTCCAGCCAAAAAGGAAGGTCAGCTGGTTGCTGCTTGGCCTCTCTGAGTTACAGGTATTCACTTCAACATCTGACTCCCAAGTCTTTATTGGTAAATAGAACGATAGAGACTTAGTTTAAAAACAACAGGCGAGGCAACCCAGTAGGAGGAAAAGGGGCCCAAGAGCAGGTGAAAGAGTCAGAGACATCCCACTCCCACTGTTGGAGTCCCACAAAAACACCATGCTATCAACCAGAACATATTTGCAGAGGACCTAGAGCAGAAACCCTTGCAGGCTCTGTGGTTGCTGCTTCAGTCTCTGTGAGCCCCTATGAGCCCTGCTCAGTTGATTGTGTGGGCCGTGTTCTCCAGGTGTCCTTGATCCCCCTGACTTCTATAATTCTTCCTCCTCCTCTTCCTCAGAGTTCCCCAAGCTCACTCTGTAGCTCAGGCTGGTATTGAGCTTTCAGTCCTCTGCCTCAGACTCTTTGTTTTTGAGACAAGGTGAGCCTTGGCTGTCCTAAAACTCACTATGTAGACCAAGATGACCTCGAACTCACAGAGAGCTACCTGTCTCTGACTCCTGAGTGAGTGCTGGGATTGAAGATATGCACCACCATGCCCGACATTCCTCAACTTCTTGAGTGCCTAGATTAGAGGCGTGAGACACCATGCCCAGTTTTGAACGAAACTCACTTCATAGCCTACTCTGTCCTCAAACTCGGTGATCCTCCTGTTTCAGCAGCCAAAGTGCTGGGATTATAGGCATAAGACACGCTCAATTTACACTTTCTCAGATAAGTGAATTATATGTGTACACACACACACACACACACACACACACACACACACACACACACACATTCTTTTTTATAAGACAAGCTCTGGAACTTCCTCTGTAGAGCAGGATAGCCCAAAACAGAGACTCACCTGCCCCTGCCTTTTAGTGTTGGGATTACATGTGTGTGCCGCCATGCCCAGAGGCTCTGTCTCCATTCTGGAACTTGGGCAGGACATTTTCTTCTGTGGATCGTCAAGTTCCTACCATCTGAAGCCAAGGACAGACTTCACACCCTGCCTCTTCGGGTTGTGTTCCCACTGCCGTGTGTCACCTTCCATGTCGTGTCTCACCCGCTGCGGGGCACCTTGGTCCAAAACCTGCCAAGGCCTCCTAAGCGTCGTATCCTTACACCCTTGAGGCAAGCTTTCATGATGGCATCAAAGGTGCCATGGGGTCCAGAGAATCCCACCAGCTCCAGTCTTACAGAACGAGGCCAATAAGGCCAGAAGGGTGAACCTCAGCTTTGAAGAGGGAAGAGAATGAAGGCCAGGGCTGGGACTCACAAACCTGTTTCTGGTGTGTGACCCGGGCCATCACACTTGAGTGACCTACCTGGCCTTCATTCACCTCGTTTGCTTGTTTCTCGAGACAAGGCTTCTCTGTGTAGCCCTGGCCATCCTGGAACTCGCTCTATAGAACAGGCTGGCTTCAAACTCACAGAGATCCGCCTGCCTCTGCCTCCGAGTGTTAGAATTCAAGGCGTTCGCTACCACTGCCTGGTTTGGTCTTTAGTGAAGCCAGCACAAGGCGTCTACAGCATACATGGAGAAGCATTTTTATTTATTTGTTTGTTAATTACTTTGTTTTGTTTTTTCTTTTTTAGAGTCAAAGTCTTACTGTATCACTCTGGCTGTCCTGGAACTCACTATGGAGACCAAGCTAACTGGCCTCGAACTCACAGAGATCCGCCTGCCTCAGTCCCCCAAGTGCTGGGATTAAAGGTGTGCACCACTGTGCCTGGGTTTTTTTAAATTATTTCATTTTATTTTATTTTCTGTTTTGTTTTTGAAAAGCACTTTTAAATGAAATAGTTTCAGCACAGGCAAACTGTTCCTAGTCATGGAACTAGGTCTGCCCTGATGAGGTTCAAAAGGCCACAGTGGGACTTTCATATCCTTAGAACTCTAATTTGACTAAGTAGGGTAAGCTCGCTCACACTGAAGGCTCATGGACTTCAGTAACTAACCACAGGGCCTTTGCACGGCTCTCTGAATATGCTTCTCCCAGTCACAAGCACGGCCAGCTGTCTCTTGTCATTCAGATCTGCTCCAGATCTATTCATCTGCCAGGCATGGTGACACATACCTACAGGCCCAGCACTTGGGAGCCAGAGGCAGGAGACTCAGAATTCCAAGCCCATGCTGGGCTATATGGTGAGGTGGGGTCAATATGGTTGTTCTTCCAGAGGACCCGGGTTCAATTCCCAGGACCCACGTGGCAGCTCACACCTGTCTCTAGCTCCAGTTCCAGGAGATCTGACATCCTCACAGAGACATACATGCAGGAAAACAAAACAAACAAACAAAAACCAGAAAGAAAGAAAAAAAAGAAAATGAAAAGCAAAAGATCTGTTATCAGAGAGGCCTTCTATGTCCACACGGTTTGGAACACACTGAACAGCCTCCCACTCCTTCACAGCATTTAGCCCCGCCTCACACGGTCCACTTTCCCGGTTCTCCTCTGCACCCTTCACCAGAGCGGAAGTTCCCTGAGGAAGGAGAGGACTATGCTTGCCCTTTGCCTGCAGGGCTGGCATGGACTCATCTCTTTTAAGTATGTGTTGAAGGAATTCTTTGTTTGTCTTTTTAGACAGGGTTTCTCAGGGTACCCTTGGCTGTTCCTCTTTGTTTGTTTGTTTGTTTGTTTGTTTGTTTGTTTGAGACAGGGTTTCTCTGTGTAGCTTTGGTGTCTGTCTTGGAACTCACTCTGTAGACCAGGCTGGCCTTGAACTCACAGAGATCTGCCTACTTCTTGAGTGCTGGGATTAAAGGCATGCACCACCACCACTCAGCTAGGATTTATTTATTTATTTATTAAGAAAATTATTTTCATTCATTTTACACACCAATCAAAAATCCCCCTCTTCCCTCCTACCGCCCCCCAGCCCCCCCAACCTATCCCCCGCTCCTCCCCACAAGAAGGCAAGGCATCCCATGGGGAGGCATATCCAGGAGAGGCAAGTCCAAGCCCTTCCCCCAGCCTCAAGGCTGCATGAGGTGTCCCATCATAGGTAGTGGGCTCCAAAAGGAATTCTTAAAGAGAGAGTAGACGCTAGGGTGTGGTGGCTCATGCCCATAATCTCTGTCAGGAGAAGGCCAGCCTGGGTGGGCTACAAGCACCTTATTCAAATATCTCTATTTTTCTCAAAGAGTATTTCCTTTGCTTTGGTTTTGGGTTTAGTTATTTGGAGGCAGGTCATGCTATTTCCCCACAGCTGGCCTGGGATTTAGGATGCTCCTGCCTGCACCTCCAGGGTGCTGGGATTATTGTGCCCATCACCACATTTTGGTAGCCCTGGCACATATGTGTCTAATTTCTGAAGGTCTACCAGACATTCCAGTTAATCACCCAGTTAGCTGGGCATTCTCTTCCTCCTCATGACCATTATGGTAACCAGCCAGTGCAGCAGTTATTAACTGACTACCATGCCTACGCTCCTGAGCCACAGCACTGGGGGGCTGCGAGGATGCTAAGATGAGTCTGCTTTCGGGGCGTAGCGCAAAGTTGAGACAGGGTCTCATCCTGTGGTCTGGGTGGGCTTGTAACTCACTCTATTGCTCTGATTTGGCCTGGAACTCCTGCCTCAGCCTTCCGGGCGCTAGGGTTACAGGTGCAAGCTGCCATGCCTGGCTGTGAAGCGACTTCTCACCCTCAGGAAAGGAAGGATGGCAGCATGGTGGCTAAGTGGGACGGGGCACTGGCTGCTGTTGATAGCTGTCGGAAAGGTCATTTAAAGCCCCCAGCCTCCGGAACACAGGGATAAGGACAGGCGCGTGCTACGGTGACTTTATCACGATAGGAACTGGAGAGATGGCTCAGCGGTTAACAGCACTCGCCTTTCTTCCAGAGAACCTGACTCGGGTTCCCAGCCCCCACTCCAGGTGGCTCACAAGTATATGTAACCGCAATTCCAGCACCCTCTTCTGGGCTCCACAGAGACCAGCACACACGTGGCATTCACTCACATACACATACATATACATAAAAACAACAACAAAAACCTGGGGAAGACTATTTCTCCCGCTCTCAGCATCCTTAGCTGCTTGTGGTTCTTTGTGTAGGCTTGAGGCCTCAAGATTTCCCCCACATCCATGTTAACATGTGTGTTGCTGTTGTCTTTTCTTGTTCAGCTCATGTTTAGTCAGTCACGTTGGTGAGACTATACAGGTGTAGCTTCTGACATCCCTAGATTTTTCCAGGGAAGACCACATGAGTGGTCAGCCCTGAAAACAAACAAATGACAATATGCAGATTGAGTGGTTTGTACTTATGCATTTAGGAATATTTACATATACATAAACAAATATGTATTTAACAACGGTTAATGAAACGGAGGCCGTGAATTTGAATGAGATCACGGAGGGGTACATGGGAGGGTTTGGAGAGAGGAATAGGAAGGGGGAAATGATTTAATTTTGCTATGACCTCAAAAATGAAAAGAAATGATTAAAAAATAAAACTGAAACCTACTCATCTCGTGAGCTCGGTCACATGAGCTCTGTTGTTATTGCGCTGCATCACAAAGTGTGGTGGCACAGTCAACGGAAAGTGAACAGCTGGATGCGATAGCTCACATCTGTAATCTCAGCACTGGGGAGACTGAGGCAGGGGGAGTGCCTCAAGTTACAGGCCAGTCAGGGCTTCATAGTAAGGCCCTACGGCAGAAAGGAAAGAGGAGAGGAGAGACACACAGGAAGGGTTGGGATGTAACTCAGTGATGGAGTGCTTACCCAGAAGGCAGGAAACCCTGGGTTTGATTCCTGACACGGCACATTCCAAGGCATCATGGGGTCCACCTGCAATCCCAGCACTTGAAAGGTGCCTCTGCCCAGGAGGGACAGGAGTTAGAGGGGCGTTGGCAGGAAGCAACGGTGCGCTCTGGTCCTCCAAGAGGCTCAGAGAGCTCCAGGCTATCCTGGGCTATCTGAGGTCACGTGAGGCCCTGACAAAAGAAGAATGAGGTGCATGTGTGTGTGTAAACTGCAATGCACATAGGAAGCACCAAGTACTCCTGTCATAAAGGAAGGAACCTGTGCTCCCAGGCCAGTAACAGAAATGCGGTCTTCCATGCTCTGAGCCGCCAAGCGGGTCAACAGATCCCTTTGAATCCCAGTTTCCTCACTGGCACACCCTAGGCTTATCAGAAAATTCCAGAAGGTTTACCCAGACATAGAGCTCTTCCTTATCTTGATCTGCTGCGGTCAGAATCCCTGATGGAAAGGCAAAGACTTCCAGGGAGTTGGGAAATGGGCAAGAGGTCAGACCTCGCCTGGCTAATCAGAAAGAGTCCTGACGTGGAGAGCGTTTGAGTTCTGAATTTAAAGGGAAGCAGAGAAATCTCACTCGAGATCAGGGAAAAGCCCGAGAGGAATGTTCTAGTAAAAAACGTGGGGACCTCGGGTTGGTGAGATGGCTTACTAGGTCAAAGGGCTACACAGGCTGGGTGGCCTCAGTCCCATCCCTGGAATCCACAGTGGAAGGAGAGAACCACCTGCAGAAAGTGTTACACACACACACACACACACACACACACACACACACACGCACGCACGCACGCACGCACGCACGCACGTTACACACACACACACACACACACACACGCACGCACGCACGCACGCACGCACGCACGCACGCACGCACACTCACACGACTGCTGATATTTCTCTGCAGTAAAGGTGTTTGCCATCAAACTTTAGTCTGACCCCAGAACCCACATGGTAGAGAGAATTGACACCCAAAAGTTGCCTCTGACCTCCACACATGTACAGTGGTGTGTGGATGCCCCTCTCCCAAATAAATAAAATAATGTAATTAAAAAATTTTTACCTGGGCGGTGGTGGCACACGCCTTTAATCCCAGCACTTGGGAGGCAGAGGCAGGTGGATCTCTGTGAGTTTGAGGCCAGCCTGGGCTACAGAATGAGTTCCAGGAAAGGCGCAAAGCTACACAGAGAAACCCTGTCTCCAAAAATTAAAAATAAAAAAATAAAATAAATAAGTTAGAAAAATGCACATGTGGACTTTGGTACTATGTTGTTCCCCCTCTCCTAATCAATGTCACAGAAGCCTGGGTCCCCCCCCCACTGTCAGGGGGACCAGAATGCCTTGCTTTTCTTCTGCAGAAGCCCCCATGTACCCCATCTTGTAGAAGGTCCTTCTGTCTCTCCCAGCATGAAGGGAAACTCTGCTTTCGACCGATCGAACGCTCTTTCTAAAGTCTGCTCCCTATTTCCTCCTGTGTCTGCTTTCCCAGGCTCTTCTCTCTACCTTGGCCCGGACCTGAGTTTTAATGATTATCCCCAGAGCAGGGCGCTCTGATAGCAGGCCCAGTTTCAGGCCAATCAATACCAGTATCAGTTGAAGTTCAAAGATAAAGCAAGAATTTAGGGAAACCCCTGTGTGTGTGGCTTGCTGGCACAGCATTTATCACTCTCCCGGCAGCCTGCGGTGTGAAACTACTCACAGACGGGACAGTTCTTACTTTCAGTTAGAAGGCAGCTCTGGGGAACCAAGTGCGGTGTCTCCTGCCTGTAAACTCAGTGCTCCTGAGGTTGAGGCAGGAGGATTGCCCTGAGTTTGAGGTCGATCTGAGTTGGCTCTATGGAGCAGTGCACATCTGTGATCTCAGCATGCCTATGGCTAGACAAGGTAGATACAGACAGACTGGCCAGAAGCTGCCCTGGAGTGCACTTGCAAAGTGGCAGAAACAAGGCAGGAGGCAGAAGCCAACTCCTGAGCTTTGTCCTCGGACCTCACAGCATGCATTAGCATTTGTGCCCCCCCATTTAATAATACATAAATTGCTTTTTCTTTTCTTTTTTCTTTTCTCGAGACAGGGTTTCCCTGTGTAGCTATGGCTGACCTGGATCTTGCTCTGTAGACCAGGCTGGCCTTGAACTCAGAGATCCACCTGTCTGCCTCCCGAGTGCTGGGATCAAAGGCGTGTGCCACCACTGCCTGGCTCGTGGCTTGGTTTTCAGCAGAGTTTAGAATAAGCTGCCTTCCCCGTTGAAGCAATCCTGGTGTCACTCTTCCTTTTCCTTTTACGTGAACATAAAATCATTTTATCTAATCTAAAATTCATATATTTCTATCTAGGATGTGATAATCTCTTGAAGTTACATTAAGCTGGTTGTAATTACATAGAGTCTCTTTTCTTTTTTCAGACAGGTTCTCTCTATATAACCCTTGCTGACCTGGAGCTCCCTGTGTAGATCAGGCTGGCCTCAAACTCACAGAGATCTATCTACCTGTCTCTGCCTCCTGAGTGCTGGGATTAATAATAAATTTCTTAGTGAGCAAGGAGTGGAGGCTATTATGTATCAGATTCTTCAGAGCTGAAACATTCCATCCTGTAGAGAAGCTTTTAGGCCTTAGAACTTATAAAGGGAGGCTTCTTAAGACTTGAGAACTAAACAATTCACAAGTCTCAGGAAGTCCCTGCCACTTACCAGATTCTTAAGGCTCCTCCCACTCTGATGTTATATTAGTAAGGAATGCTGAGAAGACTCTCCCACCTGTCATCCTGTTGAGTGGTCTGCAAGTCATATAGGAAGGTCCAGGTTTCCAGCTTTTGTGAGTCATCACCCCTGCTGGGGTGGACTTTTTTGGGGGGTGCAGCTGCCTTTGAGTTATCCATGCTTACTCATATTCCTATAAGTAACCCAATCAACTGATTGGTTCACCAAGGAACACTTAAGTGGGATTATTACTTCTGTCTGTCATCAGTCCCTTATGTGGGGTGAGTAGATATTTCTTCATGTCTCTCCAAAAACAGTGTCAAATAACAGTGGCACTCATCTATGCTCTCCACACTTGAAAGGCTGAGGCAGAGGGTCATTAATTTGAGGACAGCCTGTCCCCCCCAAAATCAAAAAAGTGTTCTTGGTACCATATCTTGAATCCAATTCATTTTGTCAGCATTTTTGAACCTGCTGGATTTTTATTGGGGATACGCACAGAGCCTTACGTACGCTAGGCCAGTTAAGCCACATCTACAGCCTGTGGTATTCTGAGACAATATGTACTGTTGTGAGATCTTTGTATTTGGTGTGAAGATAAGTTCCTGTGATTGGTTTAATAAAAAGCTAAGTGGCCAATAGCTAGGCAGGAGGTATAGGTGGGACTTCCGGGCAGAGAGAGGAAGTAGGAGGAGATAAGCAAGGCACAGAGGAGACACCAACAAGACATGGAAGGAGTCAGACATACAGAATGAAAGAAAGGTAAAAAGCCATATGGCAAAGCATAGATGAATAAAAACAGGTTAATTTAAGTTATAGGAGCTAGTGGGACAAGCCGAAGCTAAGGCTGAGCTTTTATAATTAATAAGAAGTCTCCGTGTAGTTATTTGGGGGCTGGCTGGTGGGACACTGAAAGACTCATTACAATGTAGAGGCTAATCTTGAACTTTCCATCCTTCCTCTGGGTCTCAGCCTCTTGAGTGCTGAGATGATTTGCATTCTCTAGCACACCCGGCATTATCGAGCACGTTTCCCCCCAGGTGATGGGAGGCACTATGTCCTGCATTGGCAACCAAGTTGTCCAGCTTTTTCCGGCTCTTGCTGTGGTCAGTTAGAACTACATTATGGCCCTGGGGATGTAGCTGAGTTGGTAGAGAGCTTGCTTAGCATGTGTGAGGCTCTGGGTTCAGTTCCCAGCATCCCCCAAAACAAGGCATGGTAGCATACACCTGTAATCCCACTTAGAAGGCAGAGACAGGGAAATCAGGAGTTCAAGGTCATCCTTGGCTATATAGGGAGTTTGAGTCCAACCCAGGCCTTTATGAAATTATATTTAAAAAAAAAAGAAATACAAAATTAAAACTTCATTTCCTGAGATGTGAGTGTCTCATAGTATGACTGGTACTCTTAACAAGGTGTCTCAGGAAGATGGTTTGCAGGTATGTTAGATGCTGCTGCTGCTGATATGGGCACCAGGCATGTGAGGGGCGATGCTGAGCAGAGCCTAGCATCAGGAGCATGAGGTGCCTGTATATAGTGTGAAAAGTCCCTCACTCTTCCAGTGCTGTTGCTCCAGGCCCTATCCTGTCTCAACAGCCTCTTCAGGTTTGACACTTAGTGATTTGGTGAATAAGGATGAGACACTTGAAAGTCTTGAAAGTCACTCCCTTGGAAAGTTTTCTGCCCACACATCTTTTTTACCATTTACATTTTAGCAACTACTCTAGAAAATTCACTTCAAAGCCTACAAGACGTGTCCCCCCATATGTTTTGGCTGTGGCAGATTTGAACCTTTCCTTTTTATTTATGTATCAGTGGGGATGGGGACTGTGCATGGCTGCATGTGCATGCCATGTTGTGCATGTGGAAGTCAAAGACAACATGCAGGATTAGGTTTTCTTCCACATTCACGGTGCCAGGTTCCCTGGCATTAAACTCAGGTTGTCAAGCTTGTTGACAAGTGCTTTTATGCACTGACCCATCTCAACGGTTCCAGATTTGAATCTTTTTAAGGTAGGTTTGGCGTTTATAAACAAATACATGCCATTTGTGGTCAAATCTGGGAGTAATAGAGACCAGAAGTTGGAATATCGCTCAGTGACAAGGCAAGAATTTTCTACCAGGCAAGAGGCCCTGAGTTTGGTTCCTTTTTTCTTTTTGGTTTTTCAAGACAGGTTTCTGTGGATAGCCCTGACCTGGAACTTGCTCTGTAGACCAGGCTGGCTTTGAACTCACAGGTCTGCCTGCCTCTCCCTCCTGAGTGCTGGGATTAAAAACATGCACCACTACCTCTCAGCCAGAGTTTGATTCTTAACACTGACAAATGAACAAAAAACCAAAGCAGTATGAGAGCAGATGAACCATGGAACACTATTTGAGTTGAAGACCAGATTTGTATTTGTATGTGTTTTTTTAATTTGGCCTTGAAACGCAGTCTTGCAGAGGAATTCCAGAACGTGCTGGGAGTTACAGAAACCCTTTCAAACTCAGAACACATCTCTGAAGGTACCTATTGCAGGCCAACACCCACCCCTCTGTGAAAGTTGAAGTGTTCGGTCTGACACTCACCATCTTGACTCAAAGTTAAATGTTATATTATTGAGTTATAGTAAACAGAAGTCACTTAACTTATCATAGGCCCCTCTTCTCAAAGATGAGCAGTCTGGAGAGCTTATGTAAGAACAATATTACAAACAGACTTTATTTGCTTTCTGGGCTGAAGAACTGACCGTGCAGGAAGTCAAACAGAACCATGATCCGTAAGTCCTCGTCAACTTCCCCAACATCTCTTTTTCTCTTCAGGCTCAACTCAAATAGTTACTTTTGGGGAATGCAAAGTGAAGCATCCTCCTTGGTGTATCAGGTTAACCGAAGCACCAGCAAAAGTACCCTGAAGGACCTAGAACCAACATGGGAGAGGGTCCTTCTGATATTGCTCCTGTTGACCCTGAAATGCTGTACGGAGCCAAGAAATGAAGCAAGATTGTCCGCCCTGGCTGTCCAACTGGTAAACCTCCAAAACTGGTTCCAAGAATGCAGATATGTTGGCTTCTCTAGGCATGGGCCTTGGCTAGTCTTGGCTGGAGGTCTAAAACCAGAACTCCCAAGTCCCATTCATGGCAGTCTTCACGCCTCCCTGGTCTCTTAGGCTTATACATTTCTACCTACCCAATTACGATTCCGCACTCCTCCACCTCCCCGGAAAGCTTTTGCTCGGTGAGAATCAGGCGGCTATAGTGTCCATTAAAAGGAGATTGGATCTCAGCCACTTGAGGCCACATCCTGACGAGCTGGACGAAGTCACCTCGAGTTGTCTTTCCGAGAAACCATGTTGTTTGAGCTTTCACGAAACTGCAGGATTTGGAGCCCTCTCCTTATGTAAATGGGGACTCGGGCACATTTTTACCCTCCCTTGGTGATTACTGTCTGATAGTAAGCAGAATTATTGCTGATTGCTTTATGGTTTTATAACTGTGTGCGGCTTAGTATCCGTTCCGGGCTGAGATCAAAGAGTGGATGGCCCTCAGGATTTTGAGACCAAGAATTACCCTTGAAATAGGCTGAGCAAGAGGGAGAGCCAAAGGTTTATGCCGGAAAGGGGATCTTTCCTTCTAGGGAAGTCCTTCTGTGGAGCCCGTGTCTCAGCATGCTACATCGGGGACTGAAGAGCCCTGTGTGTGGAATAGTTCCAGATTCTACTTGCACAGCTTCAGCTTTTGCCGCTGAGAGAAAATGCCCCGAGAATGTCTGCTAAGGACACCCTGACACCCTGTCAAATATAGGCTAGGTCTAGTCCCCAACACTGCATTTTTTTTTTAAAGACAGAGTCTCTCTGTATAGTCCTGGATGTCCCAGAGCTTACTATGTAGATAAACCAGGCTGGCCTCAAACTCGCAAAGATCCCCGGGCCTCTGCCTCCCATGTGCTGGGATTAAAGTCATGCACCACCATGCCTAGTCGTCTCAGTGTTTTTAGTAGACAGAGCTGCAAGGGCAGTGGACACACTGTGGTGTCACTTGCTTTTGGGGGCTCCTGATCCTGGCTAAGTGAGTTGACCGTGTTGGGTCATCGGGAGCTTGCATCTCCTCCCCTCAAAGAAAGAGCGCTGGCTCAGGGGGCCGCCTGCAGTAGTGATGGGAAAGAGTCTCATGAAGAGGCTGGGTGTGGTAGTGCCCCCTATGAGTTCATCACTAGGCGGCTAAGACAGGAGAATCAGGAGTTCAAGGCCAGCCTGGGATGCATAGAGAGACCCCATTTTGAAATAAATGTAAAAAACGAAATCAAGACAGCACATGGACCTCTTTTTTGCTTGTGGGCATTCCTGGGTCTTTAGGGTTGCACCATCCATCCAGCCTGCTCCCACCACACACCACACACACACACACACACACACACACACACACACACACACACACACACAGTGTCAGATGGAGACACTTTGGCAAGACAGATCTGCAGCTGGGCTGAGGGTATTGCTCAGTGGGAGGTTCCTTGCTTAGTAATTCCAGGACCTGGGTTTGACCCTCAGCAGCGCACAAAAATTTGTGTGTGAGTGTGTGTGAGGGGTGGTGGTGGAGAGCCCAGCTCTTCCTGTGGTGCCAGGCACTGACATAGGGACACAGGAGGGTGTCTGTCTGTCTGAAAGGCTGCCCTGAGGGTGAGATCCTTCCCATTCCAGTCACTTGGCATTGATAAGGGGCACACAGAAGGACCAGTCTGTTAGACCAAACCTCTTCAACTCTTTGTTTCCCTCCGGGTCTCCTCTCAGAGGTAAAAGCTACCAACCAAACTTCCTGAATAGGGTCTTGGGTCCCACATCATAAACCTTGGGGTATAGTATTTATCACCCTTCTGCAGGTGGGATGTCGAAATGAAAAAGAAATAATAATTCTAAATCTCATGTGGAGACTGAGGAGATCGATGAGGTAATTGATATGAAATAGTTTGGACTCCCTGGGAAGCAAAGTATGGCATAAATTTGGGCTTTGTCCCTGGATGGAGCTCCATGCTAACAATTCAGTGCAGTTAATGAGAAACTCGCTTGGCTGTGCAGGACTATGTGGGCTATTGTTGGAGCTCAGATCAGAATAATTCTGATCAATACTTCTGTGGGCTTGGTGTAACTGTGATGTACCTGTCTCAAGTCGTTTATTTCCTCTCCCCCTTTGTCTCTTTCTTTTTTAAATTATTATTTTCTTTCTGTGACAAAGACTCTTTTTTTTGTTTGTTTGCTTGTTTTTCTTGAGACAGGGTTTCTATGTGTAGCTTTGCGCCTTTCCTGGAACTCTCTTTGTAGACCAGGTTGGCCTCAAACTCACAGAGATCTGCCTGCCTCTGCCTCCCGAGTGCTGGGATTAAAGGTGTGCGCCACCACTGCCCGGCTGACAAAGACTCTTAACGTAGTCCTGGGTGGCCTGGAATTTACTACTTTATACTACTCTACAATCCTCCTGCCTCTGTCTTCTGGGCACTGGGATTACAGGCATTAACTGTAATACCTGGCCTTGCTCATCCCCACTCCCCACCCCCACTTTTGAAGCAGGGTTTCACATAGCCCCAAACTAAGCAGCCGCTGAGACTGGCATCTTTCTGTCTCATCCTCCTGAGTGTTGGGATCACTGGCATGTACCACACTCAGCTTCCTGCCATTGAATGATGCACCATCATACTGAAGCCCTCTCCCAATGGCTTCTAATTATCACCAGAGCCCAAGTTTCCGTTCTTGTGAATCTGAATAATGCGCGCTCCTTGAAACCACATGCCAATGCTTGGCAGCCGCCACTGAAAGAATCTCAGCCACTCCTTTGCTTTGATAGCAGTTGATTCTGTGTGAATAACAATCGTGTCCCTGGTTCACTGGCCAAGAAGAATAGCTGTTCTCTGAGCTCCCCTCCCCTCCCCCCAGGAACTAGAATTCTTCAAAAGAATTCCCACTCTTTGGCACTCATCCTGATCAGCTTGCCTGATCATCGCAGCAAGATGCTCTCGTCAAGGCCGCCCGTGTCCTCTGTGTTCCCATTGGCACCAGCTGATCCTCTTTCATCCATTCTAGCTGTCATGCAGTATTTGATTCCACGTATCACTTTGCCTTCCAACCCTCTGCCAACTTGGCTTCCAGAACGTCAGCTCTCCCTCCCACTCCCTGTCTGCATTGCACAACCCCTGGGACCACACGTGTTTCTTCCAGGGTTTGGCCTGTTACGGCGGCAGGACGAGTCAGCCTGCACAGGTTCTCGTGGACTTCATGGGAACACAGCCACATCTGTTCGCTCCCCTGTGCCTGCTGACGCCTTGCGCTCTAATGGCGGAATGAAGTGATGGCCACAAGGGGCATGTGGCTTGTGAAGGTGAAAACATTTACCATGTGACCCTTCATGAAAACATGTGCAGAAAAATGGCATGGACTGTCTGGGGATGGCTTTCCCTCCTGCCCCACCGGCCACATCTAGTCTCCCTTGATTCTCCTCATTTCCCTGATCTCTAATCCTCTGCCCTTGAACTCCTTCTGTACCTGATCTTTGGCTGAGTGCAACCAGACCCAGAAGGTCCCCACCTCCAACGTATCTCTCTTTCTGAAAGGATCTCAATAGCTAAGGATGGCCTTGAACTCCTGATCCTCCTGCCTCCATATTTCAAATACTGGGGTCACAGTCAGGTACCACCAAACCTGGATTACATATGTTTTCATATCCATCGGTTTAGATTAAAATCTTCTCAATGAATGGCAAGGTCTCCACGTGGACTTCCGATGGGCTTGAACTCACAATGGGCCTGCAAATCTGCTCTCTCAGCAGCTCTTCTCCAGTTAGTGGCAACTTCCTCCTGCTTGCTCAGGCCAAATATAGATGCTGCCTGGCCTAGAAAATAGGTACTTGGGCTGGAGAGATGGCTCTGTGGTCTGCTCTTCCAGAGGACCTGAATTCAATTCCCAGCATCCATGTGGCAGATCACATCTGTCTGTAAATCCAGTTCCAGTGTTTCTGACACCCTTACACAGATATACATGCAGGGAAAAAAAAACCCAATAAACATAAAAATAAATTATAAAAAAAGAAAGTAGATACCTAGAAAGTATCAAAGTGGAAATGTATGTATGTGGTGTTCTTAGCATCCTAAGCATGCTGGCTAGCCTGCCTCAAACACTTACCTTTGCCTATAGTTGGGCACAAACGTATCCAAGGTAAAGCCTGCTTTGTGCTATATGGCATTTATTTGTTTGTTTGTTTAGTTAGTTAGTTATGAGACAGAGTCTAACCATGTATACCAGGCTGACTTCAAACTTCAGAGACCGCCCCATCTCTGTCTTCTGAGTACTGGTTTGTAGATGTGAGTCACCATGCCTAGCAAGATATTTAGGAGTTCAAGGCCATCCTTGAAGTATGAGAGCTCTTTTCAAAATGAGAGACAAGGTGGGAAGCGGGGGGAAGAAAACAGAAAGAAATTCTTGTAACTTAGTGTTTATTATAAATAAAGAAACAGTCTGCTGCTGGTGGTGCATGCCTTTAGTCCCAGCATTCAGAAGCAGGCGAATCTCTGAGTTTGAGGTCAGCCTGGTCTATACAGTGAGTTCCAAGACAGCCAGGGCGACACAGAAAAACCCTGTCTCAAGGAAACAAAACAAAGCAAAAACAAAAAAAGGAAACAAAACAAAAAATCCCAAAGAAGCAGATCCTTGACTACGGTACTGAAAGTTAGCGTTTGTATTATTGTGACTTTGAAAAATAGTCAGTGGTGTTACCAAACTTGGGTCACAGTCTGTACACCGAGAAATCAAGTTCTGTTAACTAAACTTGAGAAGCCAGCTCAAACAGCACTCTAACAGTAAAAAGCAAAAAAAAAAGGAGATACAGTCGAAGTGGCCACATGGAAGGAGAGACAAAGAGATCTGATGACCACTGCACAAGACCATTTTCAGGGTTGGATTAAAGTTTAAACAAAAGGCCACGGATTTGTACAGCTAAGAAGTGTGGCTGTCAACGTGTGGTCCTACCCACCACTGAGCCACCACTGAGCTCCCATCCTGTGAAGGGAAGTGTATAAACTGTGTGAAGTCTCTGGGAGACAAGTTCCCATTCTAGCTGGTGTTTTTCCTTCTCTCTGCTTGAGATTCCTGGGAAACTGCTATTTCATGGGATCTTTACTTTAGAATACCTTGCTGAGTACAATGATTCACACCTTTAATCCAGTACTCAGGAGACAGAAGCAGGATTTCTCTCTGTGAGTTCAAAGCCAGTTTGGTATATGCTGTGGATGTCTTTCTGTATGCTGTGAGTATGTGTTGCTGATTAGTTGATAAATAAAGCCTTTGGCCTATGGCAAGGCAGTTTAGAGGCAGGCAGGAAATCCAAAGAGATAGACGGGAAGAGAAAGGAGAAGTGAGCTGCCACCAGGAGAAGCAAGATGTAAAGATACTGGTAAGCCACGAGCCACGTGGCAAAGTATAGATTTATATAAATGGGTTAATTTAAGATGTAAGTTCTAGCTAGTGAGAAACCTGAGCCAATAGGCCATACAGTTCATAATTAATATGAGCCTCTGTGTGTTTATATGGGTCTGAGCGGCTGTGGACTGGGTGGGACACAGGAAAAAACTTCATCTACAGGTATACATAGTGAGACTCTGTCTCTGGATGGATGGATGGATGGATGGATGGATGGATGGATGGATGGATGGATGGATGTCTTTAATCCCTGCCAGGCCAGTTATAACAGGGCCATTGTGAGTCAGGGACTATTTATGTTAGCAGGTTGTCTCCTTTAGCCACAGATAATTTCCTGACAGAGTTAGGCACCATCCTTAGAATATGCCTCTGAACCACTCACACCTGAACATTTCTCTCCTAGCCCATCTGAACAAGCTCTCCCAGCCTGGATTATATCATCACCTCTGGTGGGCATTTCTGGGTCTGTTCCCTCCCCTTCTGACCTGTTCTTGCTGTCTATGAGACAATCCTTTCACAATAGAAGTCAACCATGTCTTCCCATTGCTTTCTCTAGCTCACTCGAGGTGAAACCCAGATCATTTCTGTCTCCTGACACTGAAACACCTCCCTGATTTTATTGCCTCCTTCACCTGCCTTCCTCACTTGGTTGTAGCTGCGCAGGCCACCTTGCTCCTGGCAGATAACTCCTAACAGGTCTACGTTTTCCTGCATAAACTTTTTAAGAAAAGGAGAGGTGAGGAGGCTCAGCGAAGGAGCTTGCCCCCAAGCCTGAGTTCAGTTTTCCAGACCCACAAGATGGAAGAAGAGAGTTGACGCTTCCAAGATGCCCTCTGATCCAGCTGCCTAGATAGCCACACACCTGGGTACCACACCAACCAACCAACCAACCAACCAACCAACCAACCAACCAGTAAATGTAATGAAATTTAAAAAATGTGGAATGGGAGGTTAAACCTCGGGTGTTTTGTGTGCTTGGCATAACCCATCCAAAGCCCTTCCTACGCTCATACTTATATTCATCCTCCAACTCTCCTGGGGGCTTTGATGTGTCTGTAGGAGTTCCCTATGCTCTTTTCTAGTGTATTCAGTTGGAGACTCTTGAATTTGCCTCAGAACTCTGTTCCTTCCCCCATAACCCCACACTGTCTCTGTGCTGGCTTGAGATTCGGCCTTCTGTGAATTCCAGGTGCCTGTGACCTGTGCCGCTCTGCAGCATAATCAAGAAGTTCTGACCAAGGCTTTGGAGGAGCACAGTCTTTTCTAGTGAAAGAGCTGCAGGCAGCTGGGGATGTGGCTCAGTGGTAGAGCACTTACCTAACATCCATGAGTTCCTGGATTTGATACCCAGTCACACCCCCCCACACACACACACATTCACACACACACGGGAGCCAAACTCTTGTTAGGCATATAGCTCACTTGATAAGGTGCTTGTCTGGCATGCACAAAGTCCTGAGTTTACTTCCCAGTACCACAGGCATGGTGGTGCATACCTAAATCCCAAAACTCCCGTGTGTGGGGGTGTTAGGAGTTCAAGGTCATATTGGCTACATATTGACCTCAAGGACACCCTGGGCTATACAGAAGACCCTATCTAAGTTGGGGAGGGTAGGAGGCTGTACATTTGAACCATTGCTTTGTAGAGAATGCTTTCGAATTGACTTGGTTGCTTTCCTTTTTTGGTTTTTGAGACAGTGTTTCTCTGGGTAGCCCTGGCTATCCTGAAACTTGCTCTGTAGACCAGACTGGCCTCCAATCCAGATATCCTCCTGCCTCTGCCTCTGGAGTGCTAGGATTAAAGGTGTGTACCACCAGGCCTGGCTTGACCACATTTCTAAATGGAAGGCCTTGCAGGCTTCTTGCCTCTCCTTGGCTTGCAGAATCCAATCTCCCTCTTCCCTGACCAGAGAGGTGGCAGAGGGAGGGCCATGGTGACCAGAGGAGTCCATCCTTGGTCCCAGGTCCACATGGGATTCTGCTGCCTCTGCAGAAAGTCACAGCAGGACAGGGCTTTTAATCCCAGAAAATTCCCCCTTCCTCTGGACATCCCCACCCCCAGAGTCAGGGTTCACCTGCCGGTCAGCGCTGTTGTCCTTTGAGGTCAGGTGTGTCTCCTCTGTCACAATCGAGAGGTCCCTAGCAGCATGACTAACTCATGACCACAGCCCACCCAGGCAAGGACCTTCCAGCCCTTGGGCTCCAGGCTGCCTGCATGCCAGCCCCATGCAGACAGGCCATCATAGTCAAACTTGGCTCCTGGAGGCTGAGTTTAATCCCTTGGCCTTGGCAGGGCCTCCATCTCCAGCTGTGGAGGTTTGGTTTAGCTTTTAATCTTCTTGCAGCATGTTTGACTTCTTTGGAAAGCTACAGAAATCTCAAGGCTCATGCAGAAAAGCAGGGCACCACAGAGATTAATGAATACTTTGCACCCTGGCTTCAAGCCTGCCTAGCCACAGTCTCTGGTCATCCTTTTTTTTTTTTTTTTTTTTTTTCTTTTATTATGGTTTTTTGAGACAGGGTTTCTCTGTGTAGCTTTGGAGCCTATCCTGGAACTCACTCTGTAGACCAGGCTAGCCTCGAACTCACAGAGATCTACCTGCCTCTGCCTCCCGAGTGCCAGGATTAAAGGCACGCACCACCACCGCCTAGCTGTCTCTGGTCATTCTAATCTGAGTTCTTCCTATTCTTAATTTCTGAGACCAAGCTACCATTCCAAAGGATCTCTTTATTGTCTGGCCACAGCTTTTCCAGTTCTCTCTCTTTCTCTCACCCCCTTTCCGTGAGCACGATGCTCCCTCAGGCCCTGGCATTCCCACTGGTTGTTGTATGATGGGGCACTCTGAGGCTAACCCTCCATCAGGCTTGGGTTGGGGTTCAGATTGTGTTGTGTGCTTGTCAGGGAGCTTGCTGAGCATCAGAGAGGAGGACAGGGAGTCACGGGGGGGGGGGGGGGTCAGGAAGATCGAAATAACCATCACTTAATGCACAGCACAGGTCCTGGGTCTCATGGGAAGCGTTGAAATTGTCAAGTTGTCTGCAGGGAATTAAGAGACCGAGAAAGACACCCTCTCACAGAGGGGTGCCCTGAGGAGAGGTTGGAGCATCTGAACTGAAAGAATCTGCCTACCTGGTCTGGGAGGCAAAGGTAGGTAGATCTGTTAGTCGGAGGCCAGTGTGGTCTATACAGTGAATCCAGGCCAGATAGAGCTACACGATTAGACCGTGTCTTAAAAAAGGAAGGAAAAGCAAGCAAGCAACACATTGCTGCTTATTGAGATGTAAAGAATGAGTTTTATGTGTCACCAGTATTCATGATCACATGTCTTCTCCATACCTAGAGGACAGACTCTCCTGCAGTTGTCTCCTCCTCTTCCCCCTCCTCCTCCTCTTTTCTCCTTTTAGTATTGACACCAAACTCTGGGCCTTGAACATCCCAGACAAGTTCTTTCACCCTGAGCTACATTCTTAGTTTTGAAATGGTCATTTCATTTTGTTTGTTTTGTAGGTTAGTTTTATTTAATTTTTAAAAATTATTTTATTATTTTTAGTGTGTGTGTGTCCCAGGAGGTCACAGGTTTCAGATCCTCCTAGAGTTGGATTTGTGGGCATCTGTGAACCCTCTGACATGGGTGCTGGAACGGAACTCAGGTCCTCTGCAGAAGCAGTACAAACTCTTCACTGCCACACCCTCTCTCTAGCCCAGGCTTTGCTTTTGAGACAGTCTCATTCTGTTTCCCTGACCTTAAATAATTCTTAGCCTTCCTAGTAGTTGGCCTCTAGGTGTATGCCATGGTACTTGGCTTGCAATCAACTTAAAAATGATTTATTTTACTTGGGTATGGGTATTTTGTCTGCATGTATGGCTGCGTACCACTTGATGCCTGGTGCCTGTGAAGTCCAGACAAGGGTAGGTATTGGATCTCCTAGAACAGACAGTGCTCTTAACTGCTGAGCCATCTCTCCAGCCCCTACAATCAACTTTTGTAGAATGACTACATCTGGAAGACCCTCCTTGTGCTGTCAGATTTCTGGGGTTCAAAAAGATAGGGAATCATGTTGCATGGGACACTCAACTACATTAAGCATACTACACATATGATCCCATGTGATATTGCCCACAAAACTCCGAGGTGGTGCTGTGATTGCTACCACTTTGTGCCTGGGAACATGAGGTGATCTGAGGCCACGAGGCTTGCATTCCACCTCATCGTGTGTCCCTGGCTTGTGCCATGACACACTGGATGAAGGTCACCTTTGCACTTTTCCCTTTAATGAAAGACCTACCAACAAATTTCTCTATGATCTTGTTTCTTTGGGATTCCTTCTCATCTAGCCCACCTCCATGCTCTTCTAAGACCTACAGTCTAGTCTTAGGACTATTTGCTGATTTCGTCTGGACATTGGAAACCCCTCGGTATATTCAGCTCTCTCCAGTGCCCACTGTGGGTACAGACACAGGACTTCATGAAAATGGGAGATGAGAGATCGGCCTACCTAGGTAAGGGGCCAGCGGTTATTGGTCATTACCTCCTTAAATGTCTGCAGGGAAGGTTCTGGAGATTAGCAGAAGCAGGTGAGAAATGGTAGTTGGACCACAGGGAAGGAAGTTCGGAGGGGAGGGATTGGTATGAGGAAGAAGAAAGATCTGGCCACAGGAGAAGACTGGAGGCCAATCTCAAACCTGGGACAGGCAGATGCAGCTGGCTTAGGGGGCTTCCACCCTTGCCAGACAGTTGTGGGATCTGTTGTTTGTGTTTGTTTTAGGTAAGTCCTCACTGTGTAGTCCAGGCTGGATCTGTTGTTTGTGTTTTAGGTTAAGTCCTCACTGTGTAGTCCAGGCTGGATCTGTTGTTTGTGTTTTAGGTAAGTCCTCACTGTGTAGTCCAGGCTGGATCTGTTGTTTGTGTTTTAGGTAAGTCCTCACTGTGTAGTCCAGGCTGGATCTGTTGTTTGTGTTTTAGGTAAGTCCTCACTGTGTAGTCCAGGCTGGATCTGTTGTTTGTGTTTTAGGTAAGTCCTCACTGTGTAGTCCAGGCTGGATCTGTTGTTTGTGTTTTAGGTAAGTCCTCACTGTGTAGTCCAGGCTGGATCTGTTGTTTGTGTTTTAGGTAAGTCCTCACTATGTAGTCCAGGCTAGATCTGTTGTTTGTGTTTTAGGTAAGTCCTCACTGTGTAGTCCAGGCTGGCTTGAGATTTACTACCCCGATCAGACTAGCTTTGAACTCACAGAAATTGGCCTGCCTGTCGTTTAAGTGCATTAAAAGTATGTGCCAGCCGGGCGGTGGTGGCTCACGCCTTTAATCCCAGCACTCGGGAGGCAGAGGCAGGCGGATCTCTGTAAGTTCGAGGCCAGCCTGGTCTACAGAGTGAGTTCCAGGAAAGGCGCAAAGCTACACAGAGAAACCCTGTCTCGAAAAACCAAAAAAGAAAAAAAAAGTATGTGCCACCATACCTAGTGCAGCAGACAGCTTCGTAAACTGAGCCGGCCTGGTACACCAGCGAGAAGTCCCAGTCCTCTGGGCTTGGGAGCCAGGAGAGGGCCCAGTCCTGGGCCTAAGCTAGGCCACACAAGGAGCCAGTTGCTGGAACAGGCCTGTCTCTTCCTACCCTGCTGCAGGGCCTGAGGCCGAGTCTTTGCCTCTGGGTCATCGGTATTTCCCATAGGTTGATTCAGACCTCTGGGACCTGTCTCTAAAGACTGGGCTAAAATGCTTGGGGAGTCAAGAAATCTGTACTGTGCTGAGAGCCCAGAAGGATGGGAGAGAGATGGCCCCAGGCTATGGCGGGAGAAACTCAGTAGAGCCAATGGATTTGGCTAAGCCAGGATAGGCATGGTGGCACATGCCTTTAATCCCAGCACTCAGCAGGCCCAGCCAGGAGGATGAAATCATGAAAACACACTTTGAACTGACCCTGGCTGCCAGGGCCCCTCCACCTTGGGCAGTGCCCAGCTTTTCTGTGTTACTCCTAGCCCCAACCTCCACTATCCTGGGAGCAGGTGAGCTCATCTTTGAGTTGCCTGCTTGCCAGGGTCTGCGAAGGATGGTGATGAAGACTAGCTTCAGGGGATGGTCTGTGCCTGAAGGTAGCCCATCCTGCCTGGCCTTGGAGACTAAGAGGAGGATCCCTATAAAAGTTGGCCACAGCCCTCCTGGGCGTTAGTGTCCTTATCTATATAGTAGGCTAAGATGTTCTCAGTCTAGGGTCATTATGAAGGGTCCTTGGAGCTAAAGATGGCCTAGTGGGTAAAGATGCCTGATGACCAATTGGATCTGAGACCCACCTGCTTAGAAGGAGAGCCGTGACTCCCACAAGTTGTCTTTTGAAAAAGAAAAGGAAGCTTACTTCCCACGAAGAAGCTGGTGTGGCGATACATGCCTCCAATCCCTATACTCAGAAGGTAGAAGCAAAAAGATTGCTGTATGTTTGAGGCTAGCCTGGTCTACCCTACGTAGCAGGGGGCAAGCCAGGCAGGAATTACATAGTGAGACCCTGTCTCAAATAAACAAGCAAGCAAGAACAAAGGAGAAGGTTCTGTGAAGAAATGTGTGGAAATAGGTCCTACTTAATAGACACAGGATCGGAAGGAACTTGCCAAAGTTGTCAAGCCAATACATCATCCTTAAGGCTCTTATTCTGAGTACCTGAGCTGACACCCAAGGACAGCCTTCTCAGCTGCCCCCCACCCCCACCCCCACCCCTGGTTCTGAAGCATTTACAAGCCCTAATTTGCATGTTTCCTTCTTTCCAAGTGTCAGCTGGTAAGAAATGTGCCCAGGAGTCCTTTGAGGGCCAGATGCCATTGCCTGGCCTCTCTCTTTCCCCTCTTTGCCCTAGTTCTGGTATCTGGAACCCGGCGGGGTCCTGCCATGGTGCTGGTGAAAGAGCGTATGTCCTGAGTGACAGCTGATTCCGTTTTGGAATTAAGGAGTTTGTAGAACTTGGGAGGGAAGCTCGTGGTTTCTTCCTGACTTTAAGGCCAAGAATTTTGAGAATTTACCTGTCTCCTTGGTAACAAGTACACACACACACACACACACACACACACACACACACACACACACACACTCACACTCATCACACTCAGTTCTCTGCTCCCTTCCCCTCCAGTGTTATTCGGGGGGCCATTTCCTTCTCTCCCCACACCCAGCCCTCCCCAGCTCTCCCCTCCTCTCTCCTCCCCTCTGGCTGTCAGGGTGCAAGCACGTGGCCCTCAGGTGAACGGAGAGCAGCTGGTTCATCTGGGCAGCAGGGTGGAGGCCACTGAGCCAGCCGGGCTGCTCTCTAAGGCTCCCCTGGGCCTGTCCCCTTGCGAGCTTTTCATTCCTGCAGCTCTGTAAACAAGCTACCTCATTACCGTCCATTTTACAGATGGGGTAACTCTAATCATTGTAATGACATTGCACAGCGAGTGGCCTTTCATCTGGGCCTCACAAAGGACTCTGCACGCTAATTAGACGTTCCAGGGGAAGAGTCACCCTGCTCATGCCGCTGGTGCGGTCCTGGAGGCAGAGTCAGGGTTAAGGTGGTAGGAAGGTGCAGTCCACGCTGGGCGTGGTGTCGTCCAGTAGTGTTGCCGGCACTCCAGAGGCAGAGGCAGGATTGAGAGTTTGAAGCCTGCTGGGCTGCATAGCCTGACTTTGCCTCCAAACGCAAATATAAACAAATAAGTCAGTAAATAAATACATAGCCGGGCACGTGGCTCATGTTGTAAACTCGGCACTGGAGACACAGGGGCAGTAGAGCTGCAACAAGGCAGCGGCGGTGCCCATGCCTCTAATCTCAGCAGAGGCAGAGGAGGCAGCCAGATCTCTGGGAGTTCGAGGCCAGCCTGGTTTACACAGCAAGTTTCAGGACAGCCAGGGCCGCACAGAGAAACCCTGTCTCAGGGGAAGGGGGAAAAAAGAATTGCAACAAGTTTGAGGCTACCCTGGGTTTCATAGTGAGTTCCAGGCCAGCCTGGGTCACCCAGGGAGACCTTGTCTAAAAAACACCCAAATCGGGGCTGGGGAGATTGTTCAGTAGGTAAAGTGCTGACTAGAGTTCGGATCCCCCAAATCAACCGAAAACCCAGGTGGGCTTGGTAGCCCATCTGTAATTCCAGTGTTTGGAGGAACTAGGGGATCTCTGGGCAGTATGGCTCGCTAGACCAGCAGGGCCAGTGAGCTGGTTCCACAAGAGACTCTGCTCCAGGGAGACAGAGTGGAGAGCCAGTGAGTAGGGTGCTTGACATCAACTTCTAACCTCCACGTATGCTTGCACACAAGCGTGTACTCCTGCACACACTTGCACACCCACACATACATAAATACCACACACACACAGCAAAATCAGAAATAAATACATTTTATAATAGCAGTGATCATGAGAGCTCCCAGACATATCCCCATTTTCTGAATCTTGATAAAACCTGGGATATTCTTGGCTGACCAGGCTGGCTCGAACTCAGAGATCTGCCTCCCTAGAGGTGGGGTTAAAGGCATGTGCCACCATGTCCGGCTTTTGTGAGAGTGTGTGTGTGTGTGTGTGTGTGTGTTTGTTCACCATGTGTGTGCAGTGCCTGTGGAGGACAGAAAAGGTCATGAGATCATATAGGATTGGATTTACAGATAGCTGTAAACTTCCATGTAGGTTCTGGGAATTGAACCCAGGTCCTCTGGAAGAGCAGTGAGTGCTCTTAACCACTAAGCCATCCCTCTAGCCACTGGGACATTCTTTAACTGCCCATGTTTGGACCCCACTGATTCAGTTGGATCCTCCTGGAATGGGATCGTGCAGCCTCTCCTGTGCTCCCAGTGGGCAATGCAGCTAAGAGCTACTGGGCTACATTTATCTATTTCTATTTTATGTGTATGGCTGTTTTGCATGTGTGTATGTGTGTGTGTACCATATGCATGCCTCATTCCCACAGAGGCCAGAAGAGGGCATTGGATCCCCTGGAACTGGAGTTACAGACACCTGTGAGCCTCTATGTGGGTGCCGGGAAATCAAAGCTGGATCCTCTGGAAGAGTGAGAAGTGCTCCTAACAGCTGAGCCACCTCTCCAGTCCTCAAAGAGTTGCTGTTAGGACTCAGGTACATCCTGACCCGGAAGCACTGGTGGAAATACTGATTCCCAGGCCCCATCTGAGGCCCACTGAGTCCACATTTGCGTCTCAGTATGTCTCAGACCGCAGTACCCCTACACACCACCTGGACTTCTGAGTAAGATTTTGGTTCACCTCCATCCTGAATCTAAGATCGCCTCTGGACCTCCTAGGCTGTCAGAGCGCTGGTGCCATTTCTATAGTGACCCACATAGAACTTTCTAGACGTTTGAAGTGGCCTTATTTGTACTTTGCCTTTTAACTTTCATCCTCAACGTGCCTGTGAACTGGGCTCCCCGGGGAGCCTCATTCCAGCCAGAGCTGTGCTGCTGCACAAACTAGAAGCTGAACTGGGCATGGAAATGCACTCCCCATAATCCTGGCACTTGGGAGTGGATCATCAGAAGGTCAGGGCCATCCTTGGCTATTTAATGAGGTTGGGGCTAGCCTCAGCTACATGAGACGCCATCTGAAAAAAGCCTGACTGGGTAGGTAGCTTAGCTGGTAGCAGGTTTTGCATGTGGAGCTGACAAGAGAGTCTCAGGACCAGGATGGACAGACACAGCCCATCTCCTCCCTGCCTACAGAATCCATTTTCCACAAACACACCTCATGTGAATGAGCAAACTGGTTTCTCCTCTTCCTTGGGCCGGTGTACACTGATGACGCACACTCCGGCTGGAAACGGGGAACCCAGAATTTGAACATGGAAAGTTTTTTTGTTTTTTCTTTTTCCTGGAATCAGGTAACATGAGCCAAACAACTACATTTAAAATTTGGCAGAAATACCATAGATAGCACATTCTGAGGAAGGTGGAGGTAGGTGATCTTCACTGAGAGAAACTGGGCCGATGCCCACGGTGTAGGCATACAGCTCATGTGATCTGATAAAAACAGCAATTTACTGTTGAGAGAAGGCAGGTGATCACAATCTAAAACACCAGGGTATAAATTAGTGTCAGCTACCTGCTCACCCATGCACTTGTCACAGATGTGATCTGATTCCGCTGTCCTGTGCCAGGCAGGGGATGCACAAGAGGAGCCCTTGGAATTCAGGTTGCTCCATTCTGTTAGGGACCCAGACTGGGGGAGAGGGACTGGAATGAAGATTGCATTTGCTTAGGGTGAGTGTGAGGTAAAGCGGGAGCTCTTTGGAGGGCCAGGAAGGTGGCTTCTGAGGAAGACTTGATGCAAATGGGATCTAGTGGGGAGGAAAGGTTGAGAGGAGCAGAGTGTCACAGCACTTGTGAAATCTGGGCAGGGGACGAAGATGGCCTCTGTGGGAAACTGAAAGCTGCTCCTCGATCTGGAGAGTCTGAAGTAGGGACAGGGCTGGGCCCAGCAGGGACATCATAAATCTGGACGTGTGAGCAGGAGGCTCGGACCACATTTGTCTTGGCTGTAGTGTGTGGAGGCTGGGATAGAAGGCTGTGTGCTGGCTCATGCCTGTCATCCCAGCACTGAGGAGGCTGAGGCAGGAGGATTGCTGTGAGTTGCAGGCCAACCTAGGCTACAGAGTAAATTCCAGGCCAGTCTGGGCAACAGAATGAGAGCCCATCTTAACTCTCCTCTCCCCTAAATAAAACAAGCTGGTATCATGGAGAAGCATTATTCAGGCAGGGTCTGGGGGGCTTGGATAGTTCATAGACTTTGAGGTTCTAGGCAGGGTTAGAGTTTGGATGGCTCTCAGGACAGGAAATGTACTTGGCAATACAGATGGACGGGATAGGAACTGCATGTCCAGACCCAGCACGGCACCTGAGGCCAGGGCTGAAGACCCATTTCCCTTCCTTACTATACCTGTGGGCACTAGTGAGACTTTCCCACTGGGAGTGGCTATGATGGAGGAATCACCGAGTTCACACTGACGGGACTCCTGCAAAACATAGATGAACAGATCCAGGAGTAGCGCTGTCTTAGTTGGAGTTTCTATTGCTGTGAAGAGACACCAGGACCGTGGCAACTCTCATAAAGGAAAAACGTTTAACTGTGGTGGCATCTTACAGTTTAGAGGTTCAGCCCATTATCATCATGGCAGGGAGTGTGGCAGCGTGCAGGCAGACATGTGCTGGAGAAGTAGCTCAGAGTTCTACGTCTTGCAGCCAACAGGAAGTGGTCTGAGACACTGGGCAATATCTTGAGCATATATGAGACTTCAAAGCCCACCCCAACAGTGACACACTTCCTCCAACAAGACCACACCTACTCCAACGGGGCCACACCCCCAATAGTGCCACTCCCTGTGAGATGATGAGGGTCAGTTACACTCAAATCACCACAAGTGCATACCTGTAATCCCAGCACTTGGGAAGACAGAAGCAGGGGATTCAGAAATTGGTGGACAGGTGGCTACACAGTGAGACACTGTTTCAAGGTGAATCAAAACAACTGGATTAACAAGAGAAAAGGTGCTGGGCTGGTGATGGCACATGCCTTTAATCCCAACACTCGGGAGGCAGAGCCAGGCTGATCTCTGTGAGTTTGAGGCCAGCCTGGGCTACAGAGCAAGATCCAGGACAGGCACCAAAACTGTGTAAACTACATGGAAAAACCCTGTGAAAAACCAAGAGAGAGAGAGAGAGAGAGAGAGAGAGAGAGAGAGAGAGAGAGAGAGAGAGAGAGAGCGCACATGTTTATTCAATATTAATATTTTAGGGCTGGTAAGATGGCTCAGTAGCTAAGGTTGCCTGTTGCCAAGACTGAAGATTTTGGGGATCAAACTTAATTTGATCCCCAGAACCCAAATGATAGGAGAAAAATGACTCCCACAAGTCATTCTCTGACCTCCACATGCCTGCTATGGCACACATGTGACTCCCAAAACAATACAAATATGTAAAATGTAATAACAATTATTAAAAATTAATATTCTGACTTGTTGAGATGGAAATCTGGTGTTGTCCAGATTGGTCTTTACCTCTTGAAGTAGAGCCCAAGAAATCCTCTTACCTCAGGCTCTTGAACACCCTGCATATTTTAACTTTTATGTATAAATGGGAATCTCATAGGAGAGGAAAGAAAAGCCCCACAGATGCTGGGAACGATACACTTGTGGAGACATGGCAAGACCAAGGGAGGGGTTTGTGATTCCTTCCAGCAGAGGAAGGTTCTGGAAGGGCAAATATATGCAAACCTAAGAGAAGACGAGAGTTTATTCCAGTGAGGTTCACCTGTACTGACTCAGACCTGCGCGACTCCTATGACAAGCTGTCCATTTCCTCTGCCATCAGAGAAGTATGGGCAGTGATGGTCGACAAGGAAAAGGACCCCCCCCACCCCCGCTTGTATTTGATTTTATTCAGTACTGAGAAGCGAACCCAGAGTCTTGCACAAGCTACCACTAACCTATATCCCCAGCCTCTTTTCTCTTTTAAGATGTATTTAGTTTTCTTTTACGGATACGAGCATTTTCCCTGCAGAAATGCATATGCACGGCAGGCATGCTTGGTGCCCATGGAGGTCAGATGCCCTGGAACTAGAATTAGGGATGCTTGAGCTGCCATGGGGATGCTGAGAACCTAATTCAGGTCCTCTACAAGAGCAGTAAGCGCTCTTAACCCCTGGGCTGCGGCTCCAGCCTGTCCCCAGTCTTAGCGTTATTTTGAGATGGGGGCTTCCTTACTTTCCAAGCTGACTTGGAACTCACACTGTAGTCCAGGTGTGCCTTGAACCTGTGGGATCCCTATCTCAGTCTCCCAAACAGCTAGGTTTGTGGTGGGCATGCATCACTAGGCCCATTATTTTTTATTTATTTTTATTTATTTATTTTGAGTGTGTTGTCATGCTGCCCTGGCTGGCTGTTTCTCCTGACTGCTGGCATAACAGCCTTGTGCCACCACACTGGATGAAGATGAGGCTTTGAAGAGGGAGAATGGGGCAGTTTATGAAGGCAGGGTTCTAAATATAGGCACCAGGGTTTTATCCCCATTTCCTGATGCCATCTTGTTAATCTAGCTCAAGCCACCTCTACTTTCCGAGTCTCAATTCCCTGTAACCAAAACAAGCACAATAAGGCCTTTGAGGATAAGTTCATGGCCTAGCTCAGGTCAGCCCTGTACATCAGTCTTTGAAAATACTAGCTACAAGCTGGCGGCGGCGGCGGCGGCGGCGGCGGCGGCGGCGGCGGCGGCGGCGGCACACGCCTTTAATCCCAGCACTCAGGAGGCAGAGGCAGGTGGATCTCAGTGAGTTTTAGGCCAGTCTGGTCTACAGAGTGAATTTCAGGAAAGGTGTCAAAGCGACACAGAGAAACCCTGGTTTGAAAAACCAAAAAAAAAAAAAAAGAAAAAGAAAAAAATACTAGCTATAAGAACGTAGTAGATAGTCGTCAATCACAGCTGGGACTGTTGACTATGTGCTAGCACTTGTGATGAGCAGGAAGTGAGCAAAATAGTTGACATCCATTGAGTGCCTACAGTACACCTGAGTTTTTTTTCTCCATTTTTACCCAGTTAATTTACTGTCTATACAACTCCTGGAGAAGGGTGCACTATAATTACTTCCATTTTATATTGAAGAACTTGGAGCAAGCAAAGTTAATTAAGTTGCTCAAGATTACAGCATTAAGAAATGGCACAGGCCTGGGGATGTAGCTCACTAGAGCTCTGTGGAAGAGCACTTGCCTGGCACATTTTAGGCCCCTGCTTCAGTCACCAGTATTACAAAATATTCTTCAATTAATTAACTTTTTAAAAAAGCCTGTGTTACCTGGGTACATGCCATAATTCCAGTACTCATGACATAGTGGCAGATGGATTGACATAAGTTCAAGACCCGTCTGGGGTCTATGTTACAAGCTCAGGTCAGTCAGGGTGCTCACAAGTTCCCAAACCTCTTCCTGTTTTGTTTTTTTCCAAGAGTTTCTCTGTGTAACAGTCCTGGCTGTCCTGGAACCCACTTTGTAAATCAGGCTGGCCTCGAACTCACTGAGATCTGCCTGCCTCTGCCTCCTGAGTACTGAGATTAAAGGCGTGCACCACCACCACCCGGCTGACGAAGGTAACTCTTATAAGAGAAAGCATTTAATTGGGGGCTGGCTTACAGTTTCAGAGATTTAGTCCATTATCATTATGTAGGCAGTCCCTGGAACAGTAGCTGAGAGCTGTATCCTAATCTACAGGTAGAGAGACTCTGGACCTGGTGTGGGCTTTTGAAACCTCAATGCCCACTCCAGAGTGACACATTTCCTCCAACAAGGCCGTGCCTACTCCAACAAGGCCACACCTCCTAATCCTTTTAAACAGTCCCAGTTCCGGGTGACTAAGCTTTCAAATATAAGTCTATGGAGCCCATTCTTATTCAAACCACCACACAGGGGATCAGACGCCCTATTCTGTCTTCCATTGACACAGCACTGATGTGGTGCACAGACACATACACACAGCCAAAGCATCCATACATATGGAAATAAAAATAAACAAAACCTCAATATTTCTCAAACACATTGAGCCATGGAGTCCATTTCCTTTGTTTTCAGAGAGTGTCTTTAACAGGTGATAGCTGAGGAAATGCTGACCTAATTTTGCTACAGGAAGCTGAAGAAGCTATGGAGACTGAAGGGGAGCAGAGTGATCCAAATCTGCAGTTTGGCAATTAGAAGGAAGAAGAGAAATGTACATAATCATCTCAAATCGGCATCTGCTGGCCATGGGCTCCTATTCTACACCACACATATCGGCTCCCTACTTTGGATTAGGCAAACGTCTTCATTTTGACACAATCCTCTGCTCATGCTATCAGGGAATATAATTGGCCCACTTCTGTTTGTTGTGTTTATGGGGTACTGTGGATGGAACCCAGAATTTCAGTACTCTATCACCTGAGCTATGTGCAGTCTCTTGAATGTGAAGAGTAGAGAAAGTCACCTTTCTGAAGTCCTATGTGGTCATTTATGAGATAAGGGAATGTGAAGGTTTGTGCAACAGAAGCTATGCAAGGTGTGGAATAGACTGTTTCATCCTCAGTTGTAAACCTTTATATACACAAAGGGACCAAAAAGTATTGCTTTGACACAGTCTTGCATTGCAGCTAAGCTGGCCTGGAACTTCTGGTGTAACCCAGAGGAATCCTCCTGCTTCAGCCTCTTAAATACCATGATTACAGGTGAGTGCCATCACACAAGGCTTCAAAAGTCCTTTCTCATCTCTTCTTTGCTGTCTCTTTTCTGACTTTTGGATTTTTTTTTTTTTGAGATAAGAGTCACATGTAGCTCAGGCTTGCCTTGAACTCACTATGCAACCAAGGCTAAGTTTGAACTCCTCATCCCTCTTGTGCTGCTTCCCACACATTGAGAATGTGCGCCACCACACCTGGATGAATCTTTTTTATTGTTAGAATCTATTAGTGACCTCCTTATGCTAGGGGCCTGGACAGAAATCATACTTGGTACCTTATTGATAACTCTGACATTCTGTCAGCAAGAAGAGCTTTGGAGGGACATCTAGACAACACTTTCCTTAAAATAGTAACTCCCCTGAAGGTGACAGGAGTCCATTTCCATTTTGACCAAGAAGGTCATTTTGGATGGGAAACCCATCACCACACTGATGCAATCCAGAGACCGGAGTTTCTAGAAAGTTCTTCCTGACTGGAGTTTTTAGAAATTTGTCCTTGTGTTGAAACAAAGTGAGCTGGGGAGATGGCCTAATTGGGTGAAAATGCTTGCAGCCTAAGACTGGTGACCTGAGTTTTGTCTCTGGAAGCCACAAAAATCCCAGATCCAAAAAGTTGGATTCTGTGTCTCTGCAAGCCCAGCACTCTTACCATGAGGTGTGATACAGAGGCAGGAGAGTCACCTAGAAAGGCAGCTGGCCTGGGGCGGTGGTGGCAGCGGCAGCAGCGAGACTCTGTCTCAAAGCCAAGTCCCGGAAGCTATCCTCTGAGCTCCACACGCACACGGTGGCAGGGGTTTGCCTACAGTCTCATTTGTGCACACCGACATAGAGATAAATGAATAACTATTTACAAAGCAAAGAATCAAGTGTGTGCTGATGACCTATACTCAGTTGCCAGGTTTTGCTGTATGAGTCTAGTCTAGGTATTATTCTTTTTTCCTTTTTGGCGGGGGGTTGTTTGACTGTTTTGGTTTTGTTTGCTTTCATTTTATTTTGAGACAAAGTCTCTCTATGTAATCCTGGCTCTTCTGGTGCTCACTATGTAGACCAGGCTGGCCTCAAACTCTCTAATATCCTCCTGCTTCTGCCTCCCAAGGGCTGGGATTAAAGGCATGTACCACCATTTCTGGCTTAGGTATCATTCTTTCCCATAACACAACATTTAAATATTTCAAGAGAGCCACTGTATTGCAAAGTAATCCCTCCTCTTTGGTTTTGTTTGTTCCCTTATTTGCACCATCATGCTTAGTTTATATGATGCTGAGGACTAAACCCTGGGCTTCCCTCATGCTAAGCACCCCAAATGATGGAGCCCCAGTCCCACCTGTCTTTTTAGATCCCCATTTAGAGTCAGAGGATCCAAATTGCAGCCAGAGAATCCCTGTGTAAGTCACATGTTTAGAAGGTGGCAGAGCCGTGTGTGTGTGTGTGTGTGTGTGTGTGTGTGTGACCTCAAAGCCACACCTCATCCACAGCGTTCTGCTGACCGGAACTGAACCGTAACAAAGGCATCTCCACCTTCCCTGACTCAGGAACTGTGAGTGACAGAGTAACTTGCGGTAAGCCTTCGTGGTGGATAAACTCCCCCAAGTTGTTTCATGTAAGCTACACTTTTTTATCTGGAATTCCTGGCAGAGGTAACAGACCGTTTCCATGTTTGGCCAGGGAGCCACCAGCATCTTCCCGGCACTCGGCAGGTGTGGTTGTCATGGGAAACTAGGCACCCCTTGAGGGGAATTTCCATTTCCTGGTAGAGACCTGATGCCGCCTGGTACAGGGCATTGTCCGAAGCAGCCTCAACAGTGTGTGTGCAGCGTGGGGGCTCTGGAATGGCCCCTCCGTGCTGCTGTGACATGCATCACAGGGCACGGCAGTAAGATAGAGATGGGCATGCCTCGGCACCCAAGGGATGCGAGGTCTCTGCTGCTGCTCTGCCTGATGTGACACATTTCTCTTGCCTGACCTGAGAAGAGTTGAAATGCCACCCCGAGAAGACCTCAGAGAGTTTAACGGTGTCCTTGTATTAGTCCCTTTCCTCATCCTTGTGACAAATTATCTGACCCAGGGGACGTATGGGAGGAAGGGTTTGTTGTGGTACAGCCCAGCAGGAGGCTGTTGTGGACGCATGCACTGGAGGCAGCTGGCCATATTGCACCCACAGCTGGGGAGAGGGATGAATGGAGGTGCCCAGCCCGCTCTCTCCTTTTGATTCAGTCCCACACCCAGCTCATGGGATGCCGCCTCCCACTCATTAATGCCGTCTAGAAGTTCCTGCACAGATAAGCCCTGAGGTTCATTCTCAGGCCGTTCTAGATTGTCTCAAGTTGACGATGGCTAATAGCCACCATATCTGGGGTTGGGAAGATGGCCCCGTCTATAAATGGCTAGCCATGAAAGCATGAGGTAGCCACACAGAAAAGTCAGGCTGGTTGCACCAGTAAACTGCTTGTCAAGTGCCAGAGGGGTAGATGTGGGAGGATCCCAGCATCCTGCTGGCTGATCAGCCCAGCTCAATCAGTAAACTCAGCTTCAATTAAAGACCCTATCTAAAAGAATAATAACCATTATAGCAACAGGAGAACAAACCGTGCTGTAACTTACACATATTATGTTCATATGTGAAATACCAGTTTCTTTTTCTTTTTCTTTTTTTTTTTTTTTTTTTATTTCCGAGACAGGGCTTCTCTGTGTAGCTTTGGAGCCTGTCCTGGAACTCGCTCTGTAGCCCAGGCTGGCCTTGAACTCACAGAGATCTGCCTGGCTCTGCCTCCCGAGTGCTGGGATTAAAGGCATGGGCCACCAGGCCATTGAAATACCAGTTTAAAAGAGCAAATTGAACCGGACAATGGTGGCACATACCTTTAATCCCAGCACTTGGGAGACGGAGCCAGGCAGATCTCTGTGAGTTCAAGGCCAGCCTGGGCTACAGAGTGAGTTCCAGGAAAGGTGCAAAGCTATACAGAGAAACCCTGTCTCAAAAAACCAACAAACAAAAAAGAGTAAATTGAAGCCTGTGGTGGTGATGCACACCTTTAATCCTAGCACTCAGGAGGCAGAGGCAACAGATCAAGGCCAGTGTGCTCTACAGAGCAAGTTCAGGATAGCCAGAACTACACAGAGAAGCCCTATCTTGAAAAACCAACCAACCAAAACAAGCAAGAAACAAACGAAAGAGTAAATTGAGGTGGCCACCTATCATATTAGCAAATCTAGAAGGGGGTAGTGTTGGGTCAGGTACAGTGGCTCACCCCAGTAATCTCACCACTTAGGAAAGAGGCAGAAAGATCACGGCAAAGATGGAGACCCTGTGCAGAGAAACAGACAGACAAGCAAACAAGCAGGGGCTGAGAGTGTAGCCAGCCAGCATGCATGAAATTCTGGATTGGAATCCCAGCACCACACAGATTGGGTATATCAGCGTATCAGCACGGGTTTCTATTTCCCAGCACCTGCAGTTATACACAGGAGTGCCAGAAGTTCAATGTCACCTACTATTAATAGCAAGTTCGAGGCCAGCTTGGGCTATGAAGAGACTCCATCTCAAAAACAAACCCAAACCAATCACAGCATCAAAATAATAATAATAATAATAATAATAATGATGATGATGATGATGATGATGATGATGATGATGATGATAATTGAATAAAAATGACAAACGTTGAAGCAAAAAGTGAGTCCTAGAAGAATATATGGAAGATTATGGCATGGTTGGTGCCTGGCTACAGAAGGCATGGAAACACGAGTGTAGGCATGCCGTGGTTCCACATAGCTGGGGCCCAGGAAACAATATCAACATCCAGATGACAAGTCCTGAGGTGGAGGGAGGGGATTCCATTGGAAAAGGGGAAACACAGGCATGCCAGTCACACCTGTGTCTCAGGCCTCCTAAGAGGAAACAGGTGACAGGTCTGTCTGGACTGCTGGGTGGTCCACAGAGACACGGACTAGTTCTCCTCTGCACATTTTGTTTAAGGTTCTTCAAAGCCCCTATAGCTCAGGCTGGCTTTGAACTCACCACGGTCCAGGTTTCTGTTGCAGATCAGCATTGACTGTTGGAGGGACGCTTAATAAAAAGCATGATTCAATCTAATCAGCTGTTCTCCAAGACAGCACAGAGTTGGGACAGATGGCTTGGAAAGGCACCCAGAGTCACAGTGGACTACACTGTGGACCCCCGGGAAGGCAGCGCTGTGCTGATGAAAGACCCTGACTATCTCAGGACATTTCCCATGGCTCCACCACTTACTGGAGTGTGACTTTGGGCAGGGGCCTTTAGTAATCAGAAAAATGAGATGGTGATGAGAATAAGCCTTCCCAACTGGGCTATTGTGAAAACTAAACAATACAGAAATAACAAGACGAGCTAACACAGTGTGCTTCTGTGTCTCGGGCCCTGCATTTAGAGTAAGGCCATTCAACCCCCCCCCACCCCCCCCCCCCACCCACCTTCTTCACAAGGCCTCTGCTTCCAAGAACTGGGCTCAGAAGACTCTTCAGGCTACTGCTGTCATCTCAGAATGCGGGGCTGCTTCTCACAGACCTTCCATCTCATCTCTCTCCGCTGCTTCTGCTGGGGTCACAGGTGTGTGTGCCAGCATGCCCTTTACACAAGAGGATGGAATGCGGGGTTTCGTGCATGCTATAAAAGCACTCTTGAGAATGAGATAGGGTCATACAGATGACTGGGAACTCTCAGCAGCCCTGCGGCCCAGCCTCCCAAAGTGCAGAGGAAGGACAGGCACATGCCACCACACTCAGCTCAGACAACTGTTCTCCAAACCCAGCTGTCTATCTAGATACATGGCACAGGCCGGTAATCCTGACCCTCAGGAGGCAGAGGCAGGAGGATGGAGACCAACCTGGGTTAACACAATGAGAGGTGGTCTCTAAAACAAATGAAAACAAATAAAAGTGCCCCAGGGAGGCAGAGGCAGGTGGGTCTCTGTATGTTCAAGTCCAGCCTGGTCTACAAAGTGAGTTCCTGGACAGCTAGGGCTGTTAAACAGAGAAACCCTGTCTCGAAAAATAGACAGGGAAGGAGGGAAGGAAGGAAGGAAGGAAGGAAGGAAGGAGGGAGGGAGGGAGGGAGGGAGGGAGGGAGGGAGGGAGGGAAGGAAGGAGGAAGGGAGGGAGGGAGAGGGAGAGAGAGGGAGAGGGAGAGAGAGGGAGAGAGAGGAGGGGGAGAGAGAGGAGGGGGAAGAGGGGGAGAGAGGGAGAGAGGAAGGGAGGGAGAGAGGGAGAGAGAGAGAGAACAAAACTCCTAAACTACAACCCAGCTGTCTGGCTCCAGACCCTGTGCCCAGGCTCAGAAGAGACCAGGAAGGGCTCAGCACAGACTATGCACCTTCAAAGACTCAGTACCTAATTTTAGCTCTTAATTCCAGGTTGAGAAGGTAGATGGCGAGAAGGGTGGGGAACTAATAGCGATGTCCTTACAAGTCAAAGGACAAACAGGTGGGCCCGGGGCATCACTGGGCAGATCTTGAAGCCACTGATGCTATCTGTCTGTCCCACTTGGTCCACGCCTGCCATAAATTGGCGGGGCATATGAAAAGAAGAGGAGCCTACAACGAATCAGATTGTTATAATTATTATTTTATTTTGTTGTTGATAGTCGCTGTCCTCCTCTTAGGTGCCCGAGGGCTGGGCCAAGAGCCACCCCTCAGCTCAGAAATCAGTTTTGAATTGGTTTGTTTGTCGAGATAAGGTCTCAGACATTACAGGTCAGATTTGAACTTGATCCGTAGTCCAGCATGACCTTGAATTCCTGTCCCTCCTGCCTCTCCCTGAGATTACGGGCAGGTAATCACTGTGTACCGCTTCCAATCAGTTTTGATTAATAGGTAGGAAGGGAGTTAGCTCATCGTTAGGTGCCTCAATATTCAGGCTGGGAAAGCAGGTAGGCACAGAGGGGGAGCCTTGCAGACTAAGCCTGGGGGTGCTGGCAGCATCGTTCGCTTCTCTGGGGGAGCCCACAGCCATGGTCTTCCTTCCAGCATATAAAGGCCAGAAGACCATCGACAGAAGTTGGTTCTCTCCTTCTGCAGTGTGGGCTCTCTCTGGGGATCGAACTCAGGGCACTAGGCCTGGGGGCATCTTCCCTCCCCAGCTTCACACTCCTCTTTTCCTGAGTAGGAGTGCTTGGGACCACTTTTCTTTTCTCCTCCTCATGCTCTTCTTCCTTTTCATCTTTCTCTTTCTCCCCCTCCTCTGCCTTCTCCTCTTCCTCCCCCCCCCCATTATTGGTTTCATTTGGCTTTTGAGAAAGGTTCTGACCTCCAACTCGATACAAAGTGGGGAATGACTTTGATGCTGATCCTCTTACCTTCACCCCGCCCCCCAGGACTGATACTACAGGCATGGGGCACCACACCCGGTTTATGTGGTGCTGGAGCTCAAACCCGGGGCTCGGCACCCTGGTAACTGAACTACACCCCCAGCACGGTTTTGTTTGTTTTGAGGCCGAGCTTCACACTGTAGCCCGGATTGCCCTACGTAGCCTAGGCTGGCTGGACCTTCCGTTTCTGCTGAGAGTTCTGAGTCTGTGTCCTCCTCTCTGCAATTCACAAAGAGAACCTGGCAAGTACTAAGAAAATTGTGCAGTAGATGCTGGTATCCAACTGAGCCCCCTTTCACCCCAAATGGCTACAACAGCATGAGTCCACTTAGAATTTAGGAGCTCTTTCAAGCACATGTGTATCTTATTAAACCCAAGTGCCTACACTGCTTTGGAAAATAGCCGAAGTAGCCAGACATGACTGCACATGCCTGTGATCCTCTCACTCCAGAGGCTGAAGCAAAAGGAATGTTGTGTGTCGGGGGCCACCCTGCGCTACATATTGAGTATTAGCTATACAGTATAATATGAGCTAGCCCAAGATAATGAGTACCTACCTGAGGGGATGGAACTCAGTCTTTGTCTCCTCGGCACGGGGGTGAGCCCACGGACCCGAAGATTTCTCTGCGTACCAGGCAAGGCCCACTATCTAATTTTCTGGGCTCGCTGCCAAAGAAAAATGTCGATCCTTCTGTAAAAAATGTCTTCTGAATTTCAAGATAGGAACAACGGAGTATTAAGGCAAGTGTGAGGACCCACACTGGAACAGGACCACTTGTGAGGAGACTCCCCAACAGGAGAGGACCTTGGTTAGTGGACAACATCCACACTCCTGGAATCCTTCCTCCTTTGTTCTGAGATGCTTGCCGGGCAGGGTGCTGGGCGATGCCTGTGGAAAACAGGAAGCCCTAGGAGTTGCAGACTACTAGGATTTCTAGGTACTGCCTCAGTATAAAAGGACCCTTCTCAAGCAAGACACAGCTCCGCCTTGAAGACCCTAGATCTAGTGAGGGAAGATAATAGTTCTGTAAGCAACAAGACCCCAGTGCAAGGACAGTGTGTATAGGGCTATGATGGGAGAGCTGTCCCAAAGCGGGCAGGGATGGAGGCTGGATGCGGGGCGTTTACCCACCAACCCCACAGTTCTCTAGAGTGTTCTTGAGTGTGAGCAGCAGGAAATACTAGATAGAAAGATTTAGATTGTGGAGTTAAACAGATAGAAAATAAAGGATGATAGCCTTGAGAAGGCCTGGAACCTATTCCAACGAGCCCTGATTGTATCAGCCCCAGGGTATTTAGCGACGCCAAGGGGTGGAGCAAAAGACCTCCCCCCAGCACAGCCAAGTGCAGACCATCTCAGACACCTGCACTCAGGCCCGTGGTCCTAATCATCCTCTATGCGGACCTGCTGGGTAAAGCCACAAGGAACCCGAGAACGGGCTCCCACAGCTGTGCATCCTGAAGAGTGGACTTTATGAGTGATAGAAAGACATGGGTCTTTAGAAAGTCACACAGATAAAGATGGGGAAGGCCTGGCTGTGGCCAGGGAGTATGGTCATGCTGCTTAGAGAGACACACCCAGGTTCAGCGATGGGACCACAGTAGTTGGAATCAGGCATGCAGAAAGTGCCCAGAACTTGGCCTCAACTTAGAGATGGTTCCAACCAGACTGATGGTGGGTAGGATTAGGTGGAGCTGGCTGGATGTTAAAACTGAAAGAAAAATCACAGGTGACTTGCTCTGGGTTTGAGCAGATGGACAGGCGCAAAATGAAAGGCAACTTTATTGTGTGTATGTGTTGGGTGGGGGGCAGAGTATGTGAGGCCTTGATGGACGTCCTAGGGCCTGAGGACAGCTTCCAGCTATCGGCTCTCTCTCCCCTTCCACCTTGTTGAGCAGTCTTTCTTGTCTCAGCCACGGGGTGGCCTCTTGATGGTTCTGGTCTGCACCTCCCATCTTGCATTAGGAATGCTGAGGTTACAGATGTGTGCTACCGAATCTGGCTTTTTTACATCAGTTCTAGGAACTGAACTCAGTTTACTAGGCTTGTATGGTAGCAATGTTTACCCGCTGAGCTGACAAGCCCCAGTATTCTTGGTTTTTGATGCCTGGTCTCATGCAGGTGAACATGGCCTCAAACTTGCAGTACAGCCAAGGACGGCACTGAACTCCTGTTCTTCTCGCCCATATTTCCCTAGTGCTGAGAGTACAGACACATATAAAAACATGTGGCTTTATACAGGGCTGAGGACTGAACCAGGGTTTCTCTGTGCTAGGCAAGCACGCTACCGACTGAGCCCCATCCCCGCCTCTCCGAAGGCAAGTTGAAGGATACACTGTGTATTTTATTATTCATTTTGTAAACCAACAGAGACATTGTGAGAACTACATCACTAAGTACTTTAGTCTTGCTCGTGGCCCTTTTCCTTGTCCCAGCCCAGCCTTACCCCTGATCACTATACCCCAAGAAAAAGCCATTTTTGGCCAAAACTGAAAACAGAGAGGTAAAGTGAATGGACGGGGTTGTCTGCCTCTGAGGTTAGAAAGACAGTAGAGCCTAGGAAAGGGAAATGTTGGGTTTAAAATTCTCTCTAGCCTGGTATGGTACCACATAGCACTCAGCAGACAGAGGCAGGCAGATGTTTGTGAGTTCAAGACCAGCCTGGTCTATATAGAGAGTTCCAGGCCAGCCAGGGCTGCATAGTGAGAACCTGCCTCAAAAAAATTTTAAGTATTTAATGGTTTAATTGCTTAATAGTCACCCTGTATGCACAAGGTCCTTGAAATGATTAGTGTGTGGAAAGCTTGGTGTGGCCTATAACAGTCTCCTTATTTAGGAAGCATCGGGCAGACTTCATAATGTGGCCTTAAAATAGTCACTAATCACATTCTGATCTGGGAGCTGTGAGTCTGGAAGCCCAACCCGTCACCTGGGCAGTAATTAGCATGAAGCCAACCCGTGTCCGTTTCTCATTTCCCACTTTATAGACCCCTTAGTTCCACTTCAGCAGTAACGGAGGGAAACTGCTTAAGTATTTATATATGCCAAATCACACGGGGGACTCTCGGGAGGGCAATCGCTGGGATAGAATTCAGCAGGGGGAATTCTTGTCTCTTGTAACACACACACCAGTTTTCCAGTTGCCCAGCACCAACCTCACAGCAAGGTCCTTTTCCTCCCCTCCCTCGCTGGGCTCTTGGTGACCACCCCAGAAGCCATGTGACCTCTTGACCGGGCTCGGGAGACAGACACTGTAACTATGGTGCCTCGGGTACAGACGCATTGCATGATTTCCTGTGGCAAGCTGCTGCCGTAGCAGCGGGTACAGGGAGATCAAAAGAAACCTTTCTTTTTCTTCCTCCCTCTCTCTTACAGTGCTGAGGATGGAATCCAGAGTCCTACACATCCTAGACAAGCGCTCTCCCACAGACCCTGACCCTAGCCCCAATGACAGATTCTACAGATCCGTTAAACGCTGCAGTGACACACTTGTCATACAGGTAGTTGCTGAGTGACTTCAGGTTTTGCGTCCGGCTACCTCCAAGGTAGAACACTGAATGGAAAATTACCCCGCAGGCCCTGGATACCACGGCTCCTCTCTTCTCTCTGTTTTGTAGACATTGCTTTTGTCATAGGCCACCTGTCTCCTGGAGCATGTGTGCTCAGAAAGCTGAGGGACCTGAGCTGGCCTAAGGGACTTCATGTATCCCTGCTCGCCTCCCCCCCCCCCCACCCTGCAGTATTAGGGATGGAGCTTGGGACTTATTCCTGTTAGGCAAGCATTCTGCCATGTTCTCAAGCCGCTGTGACTGTCTGTCTTCTTTCCTTCTATATTTGAAATTAAAACACAATTATATCATTTCACCCTTCCATTTCCTCCTTCAAACCCCCTGTCATGTAATCCCCCTTTGCTCTCAAAGTCACAGCCTTTTTGCTATCATTGTTGTTACACACACACACACACACACACACACACACACACACACACACACCCTGATCAGTTCATATGTTACTTGTATACATACATACATACGTACATACATACATACATACATACGTGTGTGTGTGTGTGTGTGTGTGTGTGTGTGTGTGTGTGATTTCAGGGTTCAACAGACACCAAGTTCAGTAAGAGATCCTGTCTCAAAACCAGTGAAGAGTGGATGAGAGACAATTGCGCATGCGTGCACACACTGACACACACACAGAAATCTCTCCATTGTACAATGGGTCTTGTTTTCGGAATTGAAGAATGACAGGATGACGTGGGCTCTAAAAACCCAGCCAGGCATCATCTTAGACAGGATTAAACTCATGCCTGCGGTGTGTGAAGCGTAACAGGACTCTGTCCTGGGGGTTCTTGCAGGAAGCAGGTGAACCTTTTGTGACCAACCTTTGGGGAAGATGCCAGGTGCTCAGAGGCACCGAAATTAACCCTGCAAAGACAGCAGTGGTCCAGAGGGTGCAAGCAATGTCACGGATTGTATTTTGGAGCCAAGGAGGACAGCTGCTCTCCCTAGAGCAATCAGCAAGAGGCTCCATGTCACATAGCTCTGTGGCAGAGAGCCACACCATAGGACGTCTCCAAAGTAGGTGACTTTAGAATGACAGAGAGTAGAGCCCATTGGGAGGAAAACGGCTCCAAATCTCCCAGTGAATTAGTGATGGTCAGTGTCTAGTTATCGATTCTGGTCTTCAGGGCAGAGCCCTTGATTACTTAGCTAAGGAGAAGAAAGCCATCGTATCCACAGAGCCTTAACTTCATGGCTGACATAGTCTTCACATCCTACAGGACAGCTCTCTGACTATACCAGGCACCATAATAACTCATCGTAAACACAGGGAGCGAATCTAACCGCTCCTTGGTAGGAGAATGTGACTGTTCCGTTTCTTTCTCCCACCTTAGCGAAGCTGCCAATGATTCCTGGAGACAAGAAGTCTTCATCTGGGAAGACTCTGAGGTCCAGGAGGGAGAGACAGAAGTGCAGGAGGCAGGGAGAATGACGACTTGCATCTTCCTTAGTCTGGTTTTCATGAGCAACCAACATCATCCATCCCCAAGCCTGCACACTGCCTAGCCCAGCATTCTGGTGTATGTTTACACATACAGCAATGTCTATTAGTGATTACAATTATTCTGCTTGCTTAAATATTTCCTTGCTTGTGGTCTTTTCCTCATTTAGGACGTAAATGTCATCTTTCTTGTCACCATCTGTCCTCAGCACCCATGCCTGGTTTATGGTGGAACTTCAACATACCTTTGATGAATACAAAAGTGAATGAAAATATAAATGAACTGTGTATGCATCTTCTCTTAGGTCCTATACTTTTTTTTTTTTTTTTAAAGAACTAGACTGTCGGGTTAGAAATTTACTAAAATGAAGCTGGGTGTAGAGATACACACCTTTAATCCTAGCACTCCAGAGGCAGAGGCAGGCAGATCTCTGAGTTTGAGGCCAGCCTGGTCTACAGAGTGAGTTCTAGGACAGCCATAGCTACACGGAGAAACCCTGTCTCAAAATAAATGGACTGGAGAGATGGCTCAGCAGTTAGCAGCCACTAGCTGCTCTTTAGGAGGATCTGATTTCAATGTCCAGCACCCACATGGTGGATCACAGTAGTCCACAACTCTAGTCTGGGGCGATCCAATGCCTTGTTCTGGTGGGCAAGCATACATACAGACAAAACACCCATATATATTATATATAATACATATACTATAATACATATAATTATATATAGTACATAAATATTTTTAAAAACAAACATAAACAAATAAACAATAGTAAAGACGTTTACTAAAATGAGGGTTGGGGATATGGCTTAATTGGTATAGTTAGTTTATGCCTGAAAAGCGTGTATGAAACCTTGAGTTCAGTGCCTAGCACCAGATAAAGTTGGGGGTCTTAGTTACTTTTCTGTTGCTGTGACAAAAGCCACGACCAAAGCAACTTGTAAAAGAAAGGATTGAATTGGGATTACTGTTTCAGAGGGTCAGAGTCCATGATGGTGGAGAAAAGGAATGGCAGCAGGAATAATAGCTGAGAGCCCACAACTCTTTGTTCATTTGGTTTTTGAGGCAGGGTCTTTTCATGTAGTCCTGGCTGTCCTGGAACTTGCTATGTAGACCTGGCTGGTCTTGAACTCACAGAGGTGCTTCTGTAGCTACCTCTCAAGTGCTGGGATTAAAGGCATGTTCTACGATGACTGGCGAAGAGCTCACATCTTGATCCACAAAGCATGAGGCAGAGAGAGAACACTAGGAATGGCAAGCATCTTTTGAAACCTCGAGACTTGCCCTCAGTGACACACCTCCTCCAACAAGGCCACACCTCCTAATCCTTCCCAAACAGTTCCACCAAATGGGAATCAAGTACTAAGTATTCAAACATATGAATTTACGGGGACCCTTCTCATTTAAACCATCACATTGAGTACAAGTAGGTAATCCCAGCATAGTGGATCAGATGTTCAACATTATCCTTGACTATGCAGGGCTACACAGTGAGTTTAAGGCCAGACTGGAATACCTCAAATTCTGTCTTAAAACAATCTGGGTAACTGAATAAGACCCTGACTCAAAATATAAAGTAAGGAGAGGACATGGGGTGAGGCTCCATAACAGAACGTTGTCTAGTATGTGCAAGTTCAATCTCCAGTACTACAAAACCAAACAAACCAAACAAATATGCATTTGGGTCTGGGCCCTACTGTATAACCTCACTAATCCTTAGTTACAGTCTCAGGATTCCATTCCAATAACATTGGGAAATAGAGCCCTACATAAGAATTTCAGAGAGGGATGCTGACACCCATGCCATAAAGAGAAAGCTAGCCAGTCACAGTGGCACATGCCTTTAATCCTAACACTTGGCTAAGGCAAGCAGATCATTGTGAGTTCAAGTCCAGCTCTATCTATACAGATAGTACCAGGATGGCTAGGACTACATTGTGAGACTCTCAGAACAAACTTAAGTTGTAAGCTTGGCTGTTCATAAAGAAAGCTAATCCTACTAAGTTCATGGAAGTGTAAAGACCCTGTTCCCACCATTATGAACGAACTCATTCATTCATTCATTCATTCATTCACCCATTCAGTCAGTCTCTAAAACCCCAGCTTCTTCAGCTTCTTTCCCTGTCTTCATCCCCTTGGCTTCCATCTGATGATGCCTGACACCAGAGCAGCTATCTATATGTTAAGAGAAACTGATATGGCCAAGAAGTAGGTGAGGCAACACAACTAATAAGCCTTGCCTTGCTCAGAGTCTTCTGGAAAACTCTCCCCAAACTCTGTTAACTTAGCCTTGCTTTCTCTGATCCTATTTCCTACTAATCTTCAAATGAGCTAAAAGTCACTGGGTTGTTGTAAGGGTTAGCTGAGTAGAGCATCATAAGCACTGTCAACATGTGTCCTGTCTCTCTCTCTCTCTCTCTCTCTCTCTCTCTCTCTCTCTCTCTCTCTCTCTCTCTCTCTCTCTCTCACTGTGTGTGTGTGTGTGTGTGTGTGTGTGTGTGTGTGTTCTTTGAGACAGTGTGTCAAGTAGTCACTAGTGCAGCTGGCCTATAACTTAATATGTAGCCTCAGAACACCTTGAATTCATGATCTTCTTGCCTCTACCTCGCAAGTGCTAGAGTTACAGGTAATGCATCACCACACTCAATTTTGTTAGAGACAAAGCATGTAGACTCGGCTACCCAGTAACTAGATATGTAACCAAGGCTTGCCTTGAACTCCTGTTCCTTCCAGTGCTGAGGTTATAGGGTACATGCCACCATACTCTTGGCTTCACAAGGTTGAGGAAGGATGTTCACAGACCACAAGATCTCTTCACTGTTCAGGCATGGAGGGACTGACCTTTCAGCACTATTTCAAAGTTCTAGGCAAGGGGCTCATTAGTACAGCTCAGGTCTGATGTCTCCTCTGGTCTAACCAGTTGGGGTGGGGGTGGGGAGAACACGGTCTCAGCATTCCACCAGAGTGGACAGGCAGAAGATTGCACTCTGCACAGCAGGATGAGGACTTCCTGTAGTGTTTGAGCCCCAGGCTACATGGCTCATAAGTCCCTACCTGTCCTGAATGGTTTGTCCTCAATGCATCAAGGCACTGCGATCTCCAGGCTAAAATTCAAGGGAACTAGAGCTGGCCTAACGTGGGATCCTGCCAAGTGCCTAGGTTTCAGAGACTCCAGAGACAGCAATAGGACACATGCCACCTGAGGTGAGACGCAAGCTTCACGGGTCCAGGCAACCTCTGTGACCCTGGGAGAGGGGTGAGGAGGCAGCCTGTGCTGAATTGGTGACCTCAAGATGCAGAGAAGAAATGAGAAGCCAATTCCTGGCACCCGGGGAAGGTGACCTGCACACTGCTAATTCAATACCACCCCTGCTCTCGTGGTCTGAGGGAGGAGAAAATGGGAAGAGGGGCCGAGGATGACAGGAGGGGGTGGGGTGGGCAGAGCTCAAGAAACCAGCCCGTTCCTTAACACAGGATTTGCAGAGGTGTGATGATCTGGGCCTTCTTGATGATCTTTTTGGGGACAGAGCTGCAGCCCGGGATCTGTCCATCCTGCTCACTCTCCTGTGTCTCATTTGTAGAACAATGCTGTAGTCTGAACCTTGTGACCAAGCCAGGAAGGAGTCAGTGAATTCCTATCAGATGGGCTGTGGTTTGGTGCCCCTTGGACTCCACAGTTAATCCCAGATGTGAGCTGCTGGCTGCCACAGCCCCTGCCCCCCCACCCCCTCCACCACACACACACTCCAATGACCAAGAGAGGATTAAGGGCTAATTGGTTGGGCAGGTTACACCCTCTCAGCACATTCTTAGGGCTGCTCTTGTTGAAGCTGCTTTTTGGGTCTGAACCATTTTGGAGTCCCAGGGAAGATCATCTAGGCCATGATACTCCTGGTCCATCTGAGATCAGCAGGAAGTCACGCAGCTGGGTGGCCTCGGAGACCCAAGGGAGTTAGACTCTCAGAGACAGGCTTACCTTGCCAACTAGAGAAGTGCATTCTGGGAGCCTGTCCTGGTGTGCTGCCTATTGCTGTGATAAACACCATAACCAAGAGCATCTTGGGAAAGTAGGAGTTTCCTTCATCCCACAGCTCACAGCCTGTCCCGAAGGCAAGTGGGGGCAGGAACTCAAGGCAGGAACCTGGAGGCAGGAAGAGAAGCAGGAGTCCATTGAGAAAAGCAGCTTAAGGGCTTGCTTTCCCTGCCTGGCTCAAATATCTTTCTTATACAATGTAGGACCACCTGCTGAGGGGTTCTCATCACAGCCACTGTCCTCACTGCACAGAACAGTACCCCAGAGAGCTCATGCTTTGGCTAGCAAGCTGCCAACCCAGAATGATATTGCTGGTGTTTTCACCTAGGCACACTCTGTGTGACTAGCTTTTCCTGGTTTTCCCAGAATGTTCCTGGCTCGTTATTTATCCACCCATCCACCCATCCATCCATCCATCCATCCATCCATCCATCCATCCATCCATCCATCCATCCATCCATCCATCCATGCGAGACATTGTCTTATTACATACGTAACCCAGGCTGGCCTGGAACTCAAGACAGTCTTCCTGCCCCAGCTTCTTGAGTCCTGGGTTTTTACTGGTGTGAGCCACCACACTCAGCCTCTCCTAGTTGGAAATTTGAACATTCTACCTCCTAAGGATAAATCCAATGGCCCAGCCTAGGAAGAAGTGAGGGAGTCAGCTGTTACAGTCACAAAATTAAAGGGATTCCCAAAAAGCAATCAATAGAAATAAGGTTTGTTTTCAAGACACTTTCTCTGTCTTGGCTGTCCTGGAACTCACTCTGTAGACCAGGCTGCCTGAGAACTCATAGATCTGCCTGTCTCTGCCTCCCTGGTGCTGGAATTAAAGGTGCATGCCACCGGGTGGTGGTGGTGCATGCCTGTAATCCCAGCATTCGGGAGGGAGAGGCAGGTGGATCTCTGTGAGTTCGAGGCCAGCCTGGTCTACAGAGCTAGTCCAGGACAGGCTCCAAAACTACAGAGAAACCCTGTCTTGAAACAAACAAACAAACAAACAAATAAATGTGTGTGCCACTATGCCTGGCTTAGAAATAATACTTTGCTGCAGTATTTGAAAACAAAACAAGACCAGCAGGTCTCAGGGGCAGTGGGGCAGTTGTTGCCAGGAGGAGTTAGTGGACCTTGCTGTAGGCAATCCAGGGAGGTGGGATGGCATCCAACGTAGAGTGTGGCTCCCCTGGGAGAGGCTGTTGGAGCAAGGCCTGTGCGTGAGACACCAAAGTGTTTCTCTTAGCGTCCACAGGAGGCAGGACCTGCTAGGCCACAAAAGGCTTTGAGAAACCATGTGCTGGAAAGCTGAAGGCCCCGGTGCCAGAGCAGATCTGCCATGTCCCAGAGAAAAGAGGCTCCATTAACACAAGCGGAGGATCCCCTAAGGAAGAGACAGTGACAGAAGACTCCTCCATTAACTCACTCGGGCCCTCCCTCCCTCTTTGCAGTCCTGGATTACTTCTGTAGTCATCACAGACTGATGGGGCTCCGCAGGGACACCTCAGAGGCCAGACACCACACAGCCACCAGCGGGTGTCTGGATTTTGTGATCCCCATTGCTGCAGGGACCCGATGCTTCCCTCTGGGAAGGCCGCCGCTCGAAGGCTGCTGGGTTGTGAGCAGCAGTTCCAGATTCAGAGTGACCTCGCTTTTGTTTAGGTATCTATTTTTGTATCCACTTTCCATCTCTAGAGCTGAGATAGCGAGGGGTCTAAGTGCCGTATTAATGGCTTTGCCACTTGCCTGAGATTTACGGAGCTCATTATGGGATCTCAGAGAGCTGACCTCTTGACCTGGACCTGTTCTGCTTTCTTCCTGCATTCCCTTTAAGAGGGTCACCTCTCAGTTGTTCAGGCTACATCCCTCCCTGTGTTCCTTGCCTTCCTTCTATCAGCAAGTGAGGTGGACTTGGCTTCACGGTGGGGTGGGGGGTGGCAGTTGTCCAGGTTTTCCAGGGACTGCCCCATTTAAGATCTAAGGTCTCTGCACAAAGCTTGCTCATTCCTTGCTTTACAGGCAGACCTTCAAAATGCCAACCTCTTCAATGCATACCTGCCTTGCTCCTTTTCCTTGGCACATTGGGTCTGCATCCCTGCAAGGGTCTCCGCTCCTTTCATAGCTTAACATAAGGCAGGAGCATCCAGATCTGAGTCCCCTACACCTAAGCTAATAGGGGTTGACATTCATCCCTTGGGAGGCTGAGGTGGAAAGGATTCCTGTGCCAATATAATGAGTTCCAGGACAGACAGGGCTATAAATTAATTTATACTTCTTTCTTTTTAAAAAAGTATTTATTGTGTATATGTATATGTCTATGCACCATTGCATGAATGTGGAGTTCAGAGGCCAACTTGTAGCAGTGAGTTCTCTCCTTCCATCAAGAGGGTCCTGGGGATCGAACTCAGGTTATCCACTTGGCAGCAAGCGCCTTTACCCACTGAGCTATTTTTGGTTCCTCCTCCTCCTCCTGATCACCACCGTCTCTCCAGCTCTTTCTTTTCCTCTTTCTATTAGACATGGTTTCCAGCAACCCAAGCTGGCCTTGAAAGCTTTAGCTGAGAAGGATTTGTATTTCTGATCCTCCTGCCTCTACTTCCTGAGTACTGGGATTACTGGCACACACCACCACACCCAGTTCAGTTAGTGCTGGGGATTGAATCTAGGACTTCGTGCATGCTAGGCAAGCAAGCGCTCTACCTACACTCAAAACCCATAAATTCACTGTATAAATTTACTCATAAATATCTTTACATGATTTAGAAATCTGCTGAAATAGCTTGAACTAATGTTAAAAGTCTTTTACTTACAACTTTTATGATAAACTTCAATTATACTTTTTCTTTTGTTCTTTCTCTTGCAGTCCTAGGGACCTTATGGTATCCCAGGACCTCATACAGTCAGGCAGACACCTTACATTGAGCTGCACCACAGCCTCATTTAGAGTGAGAGAGAGAGATCCTGCTCATTACAAGATCTCAGCTCCCTAGGTAGCTGAGGATGACCTTGAACTTTTGATTGCCTGGCCTCCAGCTCTCAAGTCCTGGAGTTATGGGTATGAGTCTGCCAGCGGTGGTGCCCACTCGGGAGGCAGAAGTAGGAGGATCTGTGAGTCCCAGGCCAGCCTGGTCTACAGAGTGAGTTCCAGGACAGCCGGGCTACACAGAGAAACCCTGTCTCGGAAGGAAGGAAGGAAGGGAGGGAGAAAAGGAAGGAGGGAAGGGAGGCCAGGGATATACCACAGTTGTAGATAACTTGTCTAACATACGCAAGACCATGAGTTCAATTCCCAGCACCACATGGGCTTGGTGGTACATACTTGTTTGTTTTTTTAAAATTTTTGTTCTTGTTTTGTTTTTCAAAATAGGGTTTCTCTGTGTAGCCCTGGTTGTCCTGGAACTTGCTCCTGGAACCAGGCTGGCCTTGAACTCACAGAGATCTGCCTGATTCTGCCTCCTAAGTGCTGGGATTATAGGTGGGCACCACCACTGCCCAGCAGGCCCCTCATTTATAATTTTAATATATTTGCTATTCTTTCTCTTTCACAAGACAAAGTGTTGTTGCCCTGTCACCTAAGGCTGCCCTGAAGCTGGTGTGTGGTGGGTGGTCCTCTTGCCTCAGTTTCCCCTGTGCACCACCACACTCAATCATTTCTCTCTTGGTGTTTGATTTTGTTTATTGAGATAAGGATCAATTTGCAGCTTTGCCTGGTCTGGAACACCCAGCATAGCCCAGGATAGCACTGAGCTTCTCACCTGCCCTCTTCTCTCCCAAGAGCTAGAGTTCCAAGCTTGAGCCACACTGCCCCGCTAAAGCGGTGGCCTAGGCTGGCCTCAAGTTCTTATCCTCTTGTCTCGTCCTCATCAGCTTTGGTCTCTTAGCACAAGCCACCGTGGCTGACACTGCACTTACTTATGAATCTCCAGTACTGTTAAATTTGTTTATCCATAAAAGCATAAACCATGTCACTCTGGTGCTGGGGCCTTTTCACAGTCCTGCCAATGGCCCTGGAGTTCAAAAGGGAGCAATTTTTCATCCGTTTGCAGATGTCTTCCTCTCCACCCAGGTGGCTGTATTATAAAATTACATTTTCTCTTTCTTTCTTTCTTTCTTTCTTTCTTTCTTTCTTTCTTTCTTTCTTTCTTTCTTTCTTTCTTTCTTTTAAACTTTTTTTTGTTATTTATTTATTATGTACACAGAAGAGGGCACCAGATCTCATTACAGATGGTTGTAAGCCACCATGTGGGTGCTGGGAATTGAACTCAAGACCTCTCGAAGAGCAGTTGGTGCTCTTAACCTCTGAGCCATCTCTCCAGCCCCTCTTTCTTTCTTTCTTTCTTTCTTTCTTTCTTTCTTTCTTTCTTTCTTTCTTTCTTTCTTTCTTTCTCTCTCTCTCTCTCTCTCTTTCTCTCTCTCTCTCTCTCTCTCTCTCTCTCTTTCTTTCTTCCTCCTCCTCTTCTTCCTCCTCCTCCTCCTTCTTTTCCTGTTCCTCCTCTCCGCTTCCTTTTCTTCTTTATATGTGTATATTTTTAAATTAAGTTGAATTGTGTGTAGGTTTTCTTTATTATTATTACTGATTTTAGGATTGTAATGATACAGCGTACAGGCCTTGGTGGTGGAGCCAAGGTGCCCCACAGCGAGGGAGGCAGAGACGCCATGTAGACCTGGGGGCAGGCTGTGGTGTGGTACCTTGGAAAGTCACTCATACCTTGGACTCAAGTATCCATGTGGAAAGAATGAGAGAGAGAGAGAGAGAGAGAGAGAGAGAGAGAGAGAGAGAAGAGGAGAGGAGAGGAGAGGAGAGGAGAGGAGAGGAGAGGAGAGGAGAGGAGAGGAGAGGAGAGGAGAGGAGAGGAGAGGAGAGGAGAGAGGGAGAGAGGGAGAGAGGGAGAGAGGGAGAGAGGGAAAGAGAAAGGGAAGGAAACAGGGAAAGCAGAGATGTTCACACCTCATGGTGGGGAAGGGAAGAGGAAGAAGAAGGGAGGTTTTTTGGGGGGAGTTATTTTGTTTTTTCAAGACAGGGTTTCTCTGTAGTTTTGGTGCCTTTTCTGGAACTCACGCTATAGTCCAGGCTGGCCTAGAACTCACAGAAATCCGTCTGCCTCTGCCTCCTGAGTGGCCACCACCACCCAGCGGTTGTTTTTTTTTTTTTTTTTTTTTTTTCTTAAAAGAGGATTTAACTCAGGTACAGGGATGGCCCTCAAGGGGCGGGTCAGAATGCCAACAGGGACATCCTTTCTGTGTAACCTGAAAGACAATGAACGAACTTGGAGGAATCTCATGTCCGCTGGGCCTCACACCTGAGACACTTCTGCCAGATTGCATCTCTCCAGGCTTTGCAGAGTTCATGCTCCCAAGCTGTGACCTCCATGTTGTGCTAACAGCCGAGTTTTGAGCACGCAGAGAGAATTACTCCTGGGGTTGAGGGAAGCCACAAGGACACCAGTCAGCAGCAGTGTGAGTGGAGCCTCTAGCTAGGAGAACCTGAATGAAGGATGTCGTCACAGGAGCCAGGGGTGGGGAGAGTCTTGAGAGAGACAGTTGTCAAACACTGCAGGAAGATTGACACCATGAGGACACATGACAGACCAGAAGCCACTTGGATTACCAGAGCTTAGTCTCAGAATGCGACTGCTGCCTGACGGTCTTTGGCAGCAGACACAAAGGCCAGCATCTGTGGCAGAGGCATCTCTTCAAGCAGTTACTGGAATTTCTCTGTCCCCAGGAGCTGTCTTTTCACTTGAGCTCCAGAAAGTCATCCCAGGCATTTCAAACATCTACCCAACTCCCTTAATCTGTTAGTGTCGGGACTAGAGGAAGAGAACAATCATTTGACTTCCCGTAAGGTTCTTTTTGCCAGCCCAGTGATAAGAAGGAACTTTTTTTTTTTAACCCCATTAGCTTTGGAGCGGGAATGGAAAGGTATAATGAGGTAGACTCCAGGCAGGAATTACAGGGGCAACCTCCACCCATTTGGAAGAAAGCAGAAACTCGAAATCTGGAGTCAGGATTTCTCGACTCTGGCTCAATGACACTGTTGGTAGTTCTTTGCTGGAGGTTGTTAGTTCTGTGCATTCTAGATGTTCACAGCCTCTGGCCTCTGCCTACTAGACGACAATAGCAGTCGGTGTCCTCCAGTGTGACAGCCAATAAGGCCTCCAGATGTTTCCAAATGTCCCCTGGGAACAGGTGTCCCCTCCCACTTTGTTCTACCTGTATGAAGCCTCAAGTCAACTATTTCCTTCTCTCTCTCTCTCTCTCTCTCTCTCTCTCTCTCTCTCTCTCTCTCTCTCTCTCTCTCTCTCACTGGCAGTGTTAGATAGGACCTGACCCATGCCGGGCAAACACTCAGCTGTAACCCAGCTAGAAGGTAAAGGGCAGGTCTGGAATGTCAGAGGCCCTGGGTTTGACCCTCAGCAATGCCTATACTGGGGTGGTAGAGGCACACAGATCTCTAATCTCAGCCACTTCAGAGGGGTAAACTGGAGGATTAAGAGTCCAAGTTTAGCCAAGTGGGAGCACTAGGGAGGCAGAGGCAGGCAGATCTCTGAGTTCGAGGCCAGCCTGGTCTACAGAGGGAGTTTCTGGACAGCCAGGGCTGCACAGAAAAACCGTCTCCAAAACAAAACAGAAAACGAAAGACTCCAAGTTTATCCCTGGCCTCAGCCAGCCTGAAGCCCACCTAGGCTACATTAGACCCCTGCCTCCGAAAAATATTTAGAGTTTTGTGTTTGTTTGTTTTTGTTTTTCAGTGGGGGGTAATCAGGGAGGGGAAGTGAACTTGGGGCTTCCCGATCAAGTGCTAGGCAATTGTTATATCACCAAACCACACCATCAATTTGGGTAGTAATTTTTTCTTTTTCCTTTTGAGGCAGGCTCTGGAGTAGCTTAGACTAGCCTCACATTTACTGTATAGTTTAGGATGATCTTGAATCCCACGATCCCCCTGTGTTTGCCTCCCTAGTGCTGGGAATTTACACCTTGCCAAGTGGCCACCCCCCACCTCCCCCCCCCCCCCGCGGCGCTTTTGTTTTGTTTTGTTTTGAGGCAGGGTTTCCCTGTGTAGCCCTTGCTGTCCTGAGGCTCTCTCTGTAGACCAGGCTGGCCTGGATCCACTCAGGGATCCATCTATCTCTGCCTCTCAAATGTCTAGATTAAAGGTATGAGCCACCACACCCGGCTGACAAGTCTTTTAAAAACATTTTAAAGCTGGGCGGTGGTGGCGCACGCCTTTAATCCCAGCACTCTGGGAGGCAGAGGCAGGTGGATCTCTGTGAGTTCGAGGCCAGCCTGGTCTACAGAGTGAGATCTAGGAAAGGCACAAAGCTACACAGAGAAACCCTGTCTCGAAAAAAAAACAAAAACAAAAACATTTTAAAACTTTCTTTTTAACAGCTGGAGGTTGGATGAAAGGCTTTAGCAAATACACTGTTTTGTGGGAGCCGGGGATGTGGCTGACTTGGTAGCGAGCTTAGCATGTACAAAGCCCTGGGCTCTCGCCCCAGCACTGCACAATGCAGGTGTGGTGGTGCCACATGTCTGTAATTCCAGCTCTCACTCGGGAGGTGGAGGCAAGGGAAGAAGAGCTCAAGGTCATCCTGGGCTGTACTGCAAGTTTGAGATCAGCATGGCATACCTGAGATCCTGTCTCAAAAGGTGTGGGGAAAACAGGGGGGAGTGGTCCATGGTTAATAGTGCTTCCTGCTCTTCCAGAGGACCCCAGTTTGGTCCCTAGCACTTACATTGGGTGAAGCCAGACCATTCATCGCTATGGGTGTGGTGCTATGTGCCCATTATTCCAGCACTGAGAAGCTGAGGCAGGAGGATTGACACAAGTTCAAGGCAAGCCTGATCTGTATTATTGTGACTCCCAGGTCAGCCTGGAACTACATAGTGAGATACTCAAATCAAAACAACAACAAAACACTTTTAAGACTCCTACAGCCTCACCACCTCTTATGCCTTCATATTGGTTATTCGGCTTCAGTATAGGACTCTGATGAGTGAGGAGATCCCAGTCAGACTGATTTAATCACTTATTTGTTATACTAGATCATGTTGCTATGTGTTTTTCTGAAATGCAAGTTTTCATTGACAAAAAGCGGTCTAGTTTATCCAATGAAAGTCTAGTTCCTCCAGTGAAAGTCTAGTTTGTCCAATCAAAGTCTAGTTCATCCAGTGAAAGTCTAGTTTATCTAGTCAAAGTCTATTCATTCAATGAAAATCTAGTTCATCCAATGAAAGTCTAGTTCATCCAGTGAAAGTCTAGTTTATCCAATCAAAGTCTATTCATTCAATGAAAGTCAGTTTTATTCATATGAGTGTTTTGCCTATGTGTATGTCTGTATACCATGAATATGTCTGTTACTCACAGAGATCTGAAGAGGGCATGGGGTCTTCTGGAACTGGAGTTCTAGCCCATTGTAAGTCAATCAAACCCGATCCTAAGCAAAAATAGCAAGTGCTCTTCACCACTGGGCTATCTCTCCAGACTCCCTCCTTTCCCCTTTTTCTATTTAGACAGGATCTCAATAATATCTCACAATGGCTTGGAACTCACTATGTAGCCTAGAACTTACCAGTTTTCCTGCCTCGGCCTCCCACATGCCTTTACACTTCTAAGTAAGTGTGCATCTCACCACCCCCAATTGTATCCACTTGAATGAACAATAACGGAGGAGAGTATGTTTCGCTGCTTCTACAATGATGTCTCAAACAACTTCTGTAGATTTTAAAACGTTCTTCCAGGAGAGAGGGCAATGGGGGAGGATGGGGAGCAAGGTACAATAACATATATGTATTGAAACATTGTAAGGAAACCCATTAATTTATGTACCAACTAAAATTTTAACCTAAAAAATAAAAACTAAAGGTCAGGGCTGGACATGGGGGCACATGCCTTTAATCCCAGCACTCTGGAGGCAGAGTTAAGCATATCTCTGTGAGTTCGAGGCCAGCTAAGGATCCTATCAAAACGAAACTGGGATGAGATGGCTCAGCCGTGTAGAACACTTGCCACTAACAGAGGGCCAGAGTTAGGATCCTAGCACCCACATGAGGGGCTTCACTCCAGATCCAAGGGATCCAATGCCTCTTTCTGACCCCTGTGGATACCTGTGCACACACATGCATATGTATACACATGCCCACACTCAATAAATAAATATGTATCTTTGAAAATAATATAAAAATAAGCAAGCGTCATCCATCTCCCTCCATTCCCACTGCCCTCAAAAATATGTACTTCAAAAAACTGATGTTGACTAAGAAAAAAAAAAAGCCAACCAACCAACCACCCAACCAACCAAATGAACAAACATCTTCCCTTCCCCACCCTCACCAGAAATTCCTAGTCATAAAGCTGGCGTGGTGTTTGACAGAATTCAGGAGGGGGAGGTGGAGGCAGGAAATTCAGGAGTTCCAGGCCAGTCTGGGTTATATAAAACTCTGTACCCCTACCCCTCAAAAACCTCCACAAAAACTGAGAGTATCTGCATTTTTCAAGATTAAAATTATATAGCCATTAGATCCACAGCTCATGTGGTGGTTTCTCTGTTTGCTCCTTTAATTCACAGATGTGCCAGTGTTTGAATTGCCATTGGAATGAGCTTTACAAATGGAGTGAAGCAGACTGGCTTTTGCCATATTCAGTGTGGAAAAATTTCTTATTAAACATGCTCAATTTGACAGCTGAATAGCCAAATGCATGGCTTTTTGTCTAACTTATCTGTTTTGTGTGTGTTGTTGTTATTGTTTTGATTTTTTTTTTCCTGTGATCTGGTTGTTTTTGCTGTGGTTTTTCAAGGCAAGGTCTCACTATGTAACCTTGGCTGGCCTTGAACTCACATAGATCCATCAGCTTCAGCCTCAAGTGCTGGAACTAAAGGCATCGACCACCATGCCCAACTGATCTGCATTTTGACGACTGTGTTCTTCAGTGGGGACTTGCACCATGCCTGAGTTAGTTTCCGCTGAATTGTGAACTAGTTACTCTAGAAGCACATTGATATCCTTTTAACCTTTTAAATGACTATTTCTTTAGCTGGTGGCACATGCTTTTAATCCCGTCAGGAGGCAGAGGCAGGCAGATCTCTGTGAGTTTGAGGCCAGCCTGGTCTACAGAGCAAGTTCCAGGATAGCCAGGGCTACACAGAGAAACCCTGTCTCCAATATCCAAAAAGCTAAAACAATTAAATGATCATTTATTTATTTATTTTTTTATTTATTTTATTTTTTTTTTTTGGTTTTTTCGAGACAGGGTTTCTCTGTGTAGCTTTGCGCCTTTCCTGGAGCTCACTTGGTAGCCCAGGCTGGCCTCGAACTCACAGAGATCCGCCTGGCTCTGCCTCCCGAGTGCTGGGATTAAAGGCGTGCGCCACCGACGCCCGGCAATGATCATTTATTTAAGAGAGAGTCTTATGTAGCCCCGGGGTAGCCTTGAACTTGCAACATACAGCAGAGGCAGACCTTGAAATCCTGATCCCTTTGCTTCTGACTATGGAGTGCCAGTATCCAGCTTTGTGCCTATAAAGTACAGAGAAGGCATGGATTCCCTGGAACTAGAGTTACAGGCAGTGGTGAACCATCTGATGTGGGTGTTGGGAATTGAACTTGGGTCCTCTGGAAGAATGGTAAACACCCTTAACCAATGGGTAATCCCTCCCAGCCCTTGTTTGTTTTGAGACAGAGTCTCACTCTGTAGCTTTGAGTGTCAGGATTATGGGTAGGGGCTACATTGCCTGACATAATCCTTAACTTCAGAATGGGTTTTGAACTAGGCGCTGCAGCTCCATGGAGTACTTGCCTACATGTTTAAGGCCCAGGAATAGAAACACACACAAAAGCTTTTGAAAACAAATGATTCCAGGTTACAGAAACAATTTTCAGAGTGTGGTTCCATTGTTCCAACTTCTACATAAAAGACTTTCCAAAAAACAATTTGGTAACAGGGTGTGGTGGCTCATACCTATAATTCCAGAATTCAAAAGCTAAAGCAAGAAAAATGTCTCAAGTTTGAGGCCAGCTTGGGCTTCATAGTGAGTTCCAGGCCAGCTTGAACTACAGCACGAAACACTGTCTTAAAAAAAATAATCCTTGACTTTAGGTGGTGATGCACACCTTTAATCCCAGCACTCCAGAGGCAAAAGCAAACAGATCTCTGGGTTTGAGGCCAGCATGATCTGTAGTGTGAGTTCCAGGACACCCAAGGCTACACAGAGAAACCCTGCCTTGAAAAACCATCACCACCACCACCACCACCAATAATAATAATAATAATAATAATAATAATAATAATAATAATAATAAAACAGTAATAATACTAATAGTCTTACCCAGACTTGGTGGTCCACACCTTTGATCCTAAGCCTGAGGAGACAGGGGCTGGTGTACCTCTATGAGCTTGAGGATAGCCAGAGCTATATAGTGAGACCCTGTCTCAAACAACAAAAAATCCTTAGTTGGGTGTGATGGCACACACCTTTAATCCCAGCACTCTGAATTCAGGGCCAGTTCTGGAGTTCTAGGCCAGCCAATGCTACATAGTGAGACACACCTCCCCCCACCTCAAAGACACCTAAAAAAAAAAAAAGAAAGAAGGAAAAACCCCAAGCAAGCAAGCAAAGACCAAAAACAAACAAAACCCAAAACCATTTGAGGTGGGAGAATCTCTCAGTGGTCATTCACAAGTACTGCCCCTTCCTCTCAAAAAAGAGAAAGGCTTAGGTGGGTGCCCAGAGGTAGCTGGGATGACAGGGTTTAGAGGGGATTCTGGGTAGGGATTTTTGTCCCTAAGGGTGGAGCTAAATTAGCCTGGCTATATAAAAGCTAGCCTCTTCGTGGTTCTTAGGCCAGTAGCTCCCTGTGGTTCTTAGCTCACCAGTGGCTTCCAGCTCCTCAGAGGTTCCCAGCTCAGGCTCCCAGCTCTTCCGTTGTTCCAAGTTGTCCTCTTCCCAGGTATGAAAGCTGCTGTAGGGTCTCAGGGTTACTGCAGTGGTCTCTGGGGAAGTGGGGGAGGGTCTGTGAAATATTGGAGGCAGGCCCGGGGAAGGTGGTCCTGTTTCCCAACTCCGACGGCTCTGTATATGTTGGTGAGTACCTTCGCTTGGTGTAATAGGGTGTTCCTATAACCCACCCCTCAAGGCAGCCTGCTGGAGAACTAGGGAAGGGTCACGTGGATCCCTGCCTAGGCCTGTGGGAAGTTGGCTCTTAAGGGCCTGGCTCGTGCCTAGACGCAGATGCTGTGTTGAAACTTGGGGTAGAACATGAACATGTTATCTGCAAATGGAGGTAAAAATCACCAGACAATTTAACAGCGCGTGTGTGGCCTGAATGGTTCCAGTGTGAAAAGTACAGGGTTCTGGCATCCTGGTTGGTTGTGTGGTGCAGGGATTCCCCAGCAGCAGGGGGATGGCTCCAGGCTCCCGGGTGGCTGAAGATTAAAGAGACTCAACCCAAAGCCCAGGGTTTAGCCAGCCTCAACTCCTGTCGCTCCATCTTTGGAAAATATGGTTTCTGGGTAGATTGCCTCTGCTCGGCAGGAGGTCTTTGCCCTCTTTCAGGCAAAGAAGAGTTGGTTGTTGGAGAGAGACCCGGCTCCTGCATGGCTTGGCATCTTGACTCAGTTAATGATCACTTTGCTGTTCTTACCTCTGGGGATGAAGGCTGGGAGGGAAGTAATGATCTTTAGGGTAGGTGTGGGGCTGACACCTCCTTTGGAAGGAAGGGACCCACAGAGCCTGTTAATGCAGCAGAGGGTCCCTCTATGTACAGGGCTCCATAAAAGATGGGAAGGAGGGGGGAAGGGGAAGGCACAACTCTCAGCAGGACTGGGAAGTACAGCGAATGTGTATTTGGGGGTCCAGTCCCGTCAGAATATTTAGTGACAAGCTGTCAGAGCAACAGTGGCCATGCCTGAAGCAAACATTTGGAAGGCAGAGGAAGGAGGTTCAGTAGCTCAAAGGTTATCCTTGGCTACAGAGAGAGTTCCAGGCCACCCAGGGGTACATGAGACCCTCAAAATGATAATGATGTCGGGGATTGCTCAATTGGCAGTGTATGCCTAGCATGCATGAACACCCTGAGTTTGAGCTACATAAACTAGGCATGATGGTACACACTGTAATCCTAGCAGCCTATAATCAATCCCCATACTTGATTTCAATTCCAAGAATGGAGGAGGTAGGGAAATCAGAAGTTCAGGATTATCTTTTACTTTCAAGAAAGTTCAGTCTGGGCTACACTAGACCCTATCCCAAACAAAACTCAGAGCCAAATTTGGTGGCACACACTTTTTTTTTTTGGTTTTTCCAGACAGGGTTTCTCTGTGTAGCTTTGCACCTTTTTCCTGGAACTCACTTGGTAGCCCAGGCTGGCTTTGAACTCACAGAGATCCATCTGGCTCTGCCTCGCGAGTGCTGGGATTATAGGCATGCGCCACCACCGCCCGGCTGCACACACCTTTAATCCAGCACTTGGGAGGCAGAGGCAGCACCAAAGTTCCAGAACAGCACCAAAGTTACACAGAGAAAGAAACTCCGAAAAAGAAAACAAAAATGCTTCAGGGCAGGGTTTGTTCTCTACTTAGCCTTAAGCTCCCCACATTTCTTTCTATACATACCTATCTCTATTCTATCTTATCTTTTCTTCTTTTTCTTCCCTTCCTTTCCTTTCTTCTTTCCTTTCTTTTCCCTTTTTCCCTTCTTCCTCCTCCCTTCCCTCCCTCGCTCCCTATGTGTGTCGTACAAGGAGCAAGAACTACACCAGTAAGCCTACACCATCAGCCTCTTTTACCTACTCAGAGGCAGTTTCCGTTGTCCAGGCTGGGCTCTCAATTTACTTTGTAGCCCAGGCAGGTCTTGCACTTTGATCCTCTTGGCTCAGTCTTCTGTGTAGTTTGGATTATATATAGTCCTGCATTATCAGGTTGAGATTCATCAAAGTAAACACCACCGATTACTCACGGGCATTAGCTACTCAGAAGGACCTGTGAGTCGGAAACTCAGCCTTAAGGAGCTCATGGTCCATGGGAAATGGAGAAAGTAAAATAAATACAGAGCGGAATTACATGGTGATTAGTGTGAAGGAAAACTAGGCAAAGGAAAGGCAGAGAGGGAACGGGTGGATACACCCCTCATCCCAGGGCTTGGGAGTGAAGTAGGTGGATGAGTTCAAATCATCCTCTACTAAAAATTTGAGGTAGCCTAAGCTACATGAGATTCTGTCTCAAAACACAAATGAAAAAACAAACAACAACAACAAAACCTGACCAAACAGCTTCCAGGCGGTTACAGAAGCCTTTCCAAAGCTGGTAACATCTGAGCAGAGATCAGAGAGGATCAAGGACACGGTTTGACCATCCAGGAAAGGGGACCAGAAAGGTCAACAGCCCTGAGACAGGAGCGAGTATGAGGAAGTCCAGGAAGGCTGTGCTGCTGTAGGTGGTTGTGAAGCCGGGCCAGCTTTGTTTGGTTCTAGAAGATTCTCCACTGCTGGAGAGTTAGAAGGTAGGAAAGGCTGGGCTTGGAGCTTGTGATAGAGTCCTTGCTTTGTATATAAACCCAGGACTCTGCAAAAACAAAACAGTAAAATAAAAGGAGAAAAGGGCAGAAGCTGACTGGGACTCTCTGTCCTTTGGCTATCATGCTGGAGAAAATGCTGGAGTGGGTGTAGCTCAAGGTGACCCTAGAAATCCACACTGGGGAGATCTGGGTTCCCGAATCACAAGGTGCTGGGACAGCTCTGCTCTTTGAGCCCAGGCTAACTTAGAAACTGCTCTGTAGTTAGGTATAGCCTTTAACTCATGATCCCTCTCCCTCTGCGTCCTAAGTACTGGGACTGCAAGCATAAGCCTTCAGCAGCTGCTATTGGTTCTTTTCTTTTCTTGTTTGGTTTTTCGAGGCAGGGTTTCTCTGTGTAGCTTTGGAAGCTTGTCCTGGAACTCACTCTGTAGCCCAGGCTGGCCTCGCTCTGGCTCCCAAGTGCTGGGATTAAAGGCGTGCACCACCACTGCCCGGCTCTTTTTAATTTATCTTCTTTTTATTTTATGTTTATTGGTATTTTGTGTGAGGTACCAGAAGTCCTGGAACTGGAGTTATAGGCAGGTTTGAGCTGCCATGTGGGTGCTGGGAATTGAACCCGGATCTTCTGGAAGAGCAGCCTGTGCTCCTACTAACCGTTGAACCAACCCCAGCCTCTTCTTTTTAACTTTTGTTTTCCAAGCTTTAGCTCGACTACAGACGTTTCGTGTTTGTGTTTTCAGTGCTGAGGATCAATGCTGGCTTTGAATGTGCTAACAAGTGCTTGACGTTGCCCACATTTCCCAGCTCTCACTTCTGACATGTCTCTCTGCTTCTTCCTCTTTCTTCTCCTGTGTTTGAATCACTTACACTTTATCTGCTTGTAAGCTGCCTTAAATCTGTGTTGGAGCAACAAGTGGAAAAATACAGCCACCCGTTACCCACCACGAGGGAGCACTACTAAGAATGCTTTTGAGTACCGCTTTTCAGTACACCCTCTGCATAGTTATGAACATATCCAAGTGAGGTTGAAAATGGACTACCATTACATCAGCCCTGTGCTTCGCCCCCCACCCCCCACGCTGCCTCATTTAAGCCTGGTTCTTTGAAGTCTGGTGCTTTCTTGTGACTATGAAATATATTCTTTGACATTTCTCGAATTCTGGCCTGAAAGGATAGATTCCCTGGCAGTGAGCCTGACCAATCATTCTAAGATTATCAAAATTGCCATAGGGCCTGGGAGAAGCTCCTGAGGAAGCTTTGAGCTCAAGTGGGTTTGTTCAGGTGGTTTATTGGGAACCACTGTCTCAGGCATGTATGACACAATCCACTTCAGGCCCCTTGCAGCTGCTCATGGTCAGGAAAGAAAAGAGCCAACAGTTTGTTCAGTGGCCTCAGAGGAGCCCCCAACAGGCAGGCACAGAATGCAGATGCCTCCTCCCCAGCCTCCCCTACTGGGTCAACTTGGAACCATGCCGGCAGTATTGACCATCTTCTGGCTTAAGAACCTGGGAGTCTGCACTGAGCAGGGCTAGTCTGGGCTCTCCCATTTCATTCCAGTCTGGGATTTTCCCAGGCCTGATAACTCAGAGGGCGGGGCGGGGCCCCGAGGAAGAGAAACTAGAGTCTGGCTGTGGGTGGCTGTCTCCCTCTCACAGGACAGTCATCTCTGGGGGGCCCCTGTCGAATCTTTCCATCATTTCTTAAAGAGCTTCGTTCCAGTCAGTGGCTTACCCGACAACCAGGAAGAGAAGAGGGCCCACAGACGCTGGCCAGAAACAACAGGCCAGGGTCCATCTGCACCTGAGATGACGTCAGGGTCAGAGTGAGCATTGGTAGTCCACATCTATTTTATTTGACTTTCCCAACATTTCAGTTTATTTATTTCTCACCCAGTAGTATTTACTTATTTATTTACTTATTTGTTTGAACTCACAAAGCCCTGGGTGTCTGGCTTCTCCAGTGAAGTCCAAAGATCTACCAGATCAGATCATATCTTGCTGTTCCTGCCCCTGACCAGTGCCCAGCTCCATCCAGGACTTTTCTCCTGTGACTGAACACAGCTCTCCACTTGGCGTGCTCAGTTGCTGACTCCTTCACTCAGTGGACCTGTCCTCCCACGTGCTTGGCTGGACTCAGCTGAGGCTCCAACAGCCAGCGGTTAACAGTAAGATGTTTCCCTCTCATTCCCTGCTGTGACTCCCCACCCTCACCCCCACCCCCCACCCCCCACCACGGCCACCAGCTCCAAAGGTGGGTGCTGTAGACTTGGAAGGCGGGGTGTTTGGGGGAGGCAAGCTCTCTGAGAATGCTGGGTTCTAGGAAAGAATTGGTTCATCTGAAGGAAAGCAGCTTGAAAGATATTTTGGAGAAGAGGTCTCAAGTGTGAGGTGGGTACCACAGTGGGTATGAGGTAGCTCGCTACCACCCTTTTAAGCAGGTTTATCTTGCACCTGTTTACAAGTCACCGGTGTGTACCCTTCAATAACCACACCATGTATTTGGCATGACAGATAGCATGTGTAGGCATCTATACTATGGCATAGGGTGACCAGCATCCATTCGTACAATTCTTGATAGTTCCGGACTGTACTAGAACATTTCACCATGTGAATTAGGTAAGGGCTCTGGTCTATATATACACTGTACCCATTTAATAGGTGAGGAAACTGAGACCTGGATTAGCTAACTTGTCTGTGCCAAGTAACAACTAAATGGATGGATAAGCATATCATAATTTTAAAGTGCTTTCAGACTTCAAAAGTTGGCAGTTTGGATATAGATTTTTATAACGATAAGAATATGAATCTCCTTCTGTTATCCAGGCTCAGGTTGGCACCAATCATCTAACCGAGCCATGTAAAGACTGTAGCTGTCTGCCTGCCTCTTCAGAGCCACTCCTTGCCCATGGTTGGCTCGGTATGAAACAGAAAATACATTGTTTCTTTGGTCTATTTTCTACTGCTCACAATGTAATACCACACACTGGGTTAGTCACAAAGAAAATGTTTATTTTGGTTCAGAGTTCTGGTTCAGAGTTCACCTGATGGCCTTCTTGGCACAGCCCAGAAGTAGTGCTAAGAAGTTCTAGAGACAGCCAAACTGGCTTTTATGGCAGACCCACTCTCCAGATAACCCATTAACCATTAGTCCACCAATTGCATGGGTAGATTCATTCATTCACAAGGGCAGAGACTTGATTAGCTCATAATGGAGATTATAATTTGGCCTGTGTCACTCTGCAGGGTGGGGTGGCTCATGTCTATAACCCCAGCATTTAGGAAGCTGAGGTCGAAGGATGGAGTTCAGGGCCAGCTAGGGCTTTGCACTATATATATATATATATATATATATATATATATATATATATATATATATATATATATATATATATATATATATATATATATATATATATATATATATATAACATATATATAACATATATATAACATATATATAACATATATATATATATGTTATACCCTCTTTCTATATATCAGTGTGAATAATGCAATGATTTTTAGACAGTGCCTCACTCTGTAGCCCAGGCTGGCCTGGAATTTGTGCTCTTTCCTCAGCCTCCAGAGTTGAGATACACATCTATTTAATCTCTCTCCAACATTTGTCAATATTATAGTACAAATACATCACGCAGCCAAGACTGAAGGAAGAGATTCACCCCTAAAAAACCACACACAGACAAATGAAAAGCATGGCCTATGCAGAATAACCACTGTGATACTTAAGGAATTATGGGGTGGCTTTAGGGTTAGTAAAATGATGATAGAGCTTCAGAAGGCTGTTCAATTTGCTTGTTCCCAGCAGGAAAATGTCTCTAGTTTGTCATGAGATGGGATCTCACTGTGTTTCTCAGGGCAACCGCTTACTGCGGGGCCTCATGTGATCTTATGTCTCAGCCTCTCTAGTTACAGGGTTACAGGTGTTCATTACTGTCTACCTTCTCCATTTAATATTTTCATTGCATGGTGGGATACACATGTGTGACCCTGGGATTTGGCTTAGAAGAAACATATTCGGAATTAAACTGCAAAGATTGCAACAGAAAGCACAGATTTCAGATGACGGGCAAACGCCGGAGCCAGACTGCCTGGTTAGAATCTAGAACTTATCATTGTGACTTTGGGCAAGACAGTCTCTATCTCTGATTTGCTCATCCATAAACTGAAGATGATAAACTTATCTTGTAGGAAGAAATGAGTCAGTGTGTGGAAAAACTTAACAGTGTCCTTCCTGCACAGAGTAAACAGGCTCCATAGCTATGCTGACCACAGTGCAGTTTATGTGACAGCCGGCAATCAGGTCAAGTCTCTAAGGCATCGGAATTGTTCAACCAGACCCCACCCCACCACCCAGTCATGGTTCTGTATTGTAAACTGCATGCTTAATCAATGTGGGGTGGTCCATACCTATAATGACCCTGTCTCAACCAAATCCAAATACACAGAATTAGCACAAGAAACAATTCTAATTAGTAAAACTTGTGAATTGACCACAAAGGAAACGACCTTTCCTAAGATTAGCTAGGGCCTTGTGCCTGGGCAGTTGACACTATCCTCCCCTCAGAGTGACTTCTGTGACAATGCCCTTGCCCCTGAACTTCATAGTTACACCACTTAAGTATGCATTCCTGATGTTAAAATTCAGTTGGGGATTTTATTTTATTTTTTTTTTTAAAGATTTATTTATTCATTATATATACAGTGACCTGCCTGCATGTATGTCTGCAGGCCAGAAGAAGGCATCAGATCTAATTACAGATGGTTATGAGCCACCATGTGGGTGCTGGGAATTGAACTCAGGACCTCTGGAAGAACAGCCAGTGTTCTTAACCTCTGAGCCATCTCTCCAGCCCCTCAGTTGGGGATTTTAAATTAATGGGAGCAACTAGGATCTCTTCCGACTTTGACTTAACTCTGTGTTGGTAAGATGGGCTTCCTTTAGAGTAAGTTGTTCATTTTCTTTGCTGTGTATCATCTGGCTGCTCTGATAACAATGAAAGTTAATCATTTGAGTGTTTCTCGGATCATTTCTATTCCTGGGATGAGTATCTGAGCCATTCAGAGCTGTGTTCTTCTGGTCTTGCTTTGTTGATTATATGTACACGTATTTTCTTTGATTTATGACCATTATTACCAGTGACTGTTACCCTCCACTCTGGCTTGCTCATGTGCTTTTTTTTTTTTTTTAAGTTTCTGGAGACAGGGTTTCTCCATGTAATCACTGTACCTGTCCTGGAACTCCCTCTGTAGACCAGGCTGGCCTCGAAATCACAGAGGTCCACTTGCCTCTGCCTCCTGAGAGCTGGGATTGTAGGCATACACCACCACCGTCTGGTTGCCCATGTGTTCTTTCTGTTTAATTTTATACATATGTATGTGACTTATCTATTCATTTATTGAGACAGCAACTCTCTCTCTACGTTGTCCTGGAACTCTCTATACAGACCAGGCTGGCCTTGAACTCACAGAGATCACTGCCCTCTGCTTCCCAGTGCTGGGACTGATTAAAGCCACAACCCCAGCCTTGTTTAAATTTTTCTGAGACAATGTCTCATGTAGCTCAGACCTGTCTTTATACACAGTCAAGTATTCCCTTGAGCTCCTAATTCTCCTGCCTCTATCTCCCAGCTCTGGAATTAACAGCTGTGCCCACTACTGGTTCTCCATCATTTTACAGGTGTGTTCTTTTAATGTCTGGAATATTCATGCTCTTAGACTGTTGCCTTGCCCCTCTGGATTCATTATGTGTGTCAGGTAAGGGGCAGGGTCCATTCCACTGGTTTTCATTTGATGGTTATCCATTTACTGGAGATGACACTGCAGGATATCGCTGTGAATCAAGTGTCCCTTTGTACATTTATGGTGTTCGAGACATGGTCACATGTAGGTTAGGCTGGCCCTGAATTCTGATCCTTCTGCCTTCACTTTGTAAGTTCTGAGATTACAGATGTGAGCCACCACGCTTGGCTCTGGGTTCTCCTTCACTCCATTCACATACAGGTGCTTTTAGGTTCTATGAAGGAAAAGCCTATTAAAGAATAGGGGAAAGGTGCTGATATGAACTGGTTACATCTTAACTCAGTCACTTCTTAGTGCTGTGACTATGCAAATAGGTCACAAACAGAAATCCTATCCTCGGTCTTATATCTGAGTTTATATGAGAAATCAAACATGTTCTACTCAGTTAGTATATACATTCTTATAGTAAAAAAATTGCAAAATCCAAAAAGCAATGATTTAGAGTGTTTTTATCCCACTGAATTGTCTCTATTTCCCTAAACACCAGCCCCAGAGGCTCAGGTTTTAGACTTAGTTACTATCTTTATGTAGCACGGGGAAGACAGTGCGAGCCTCAATTTCAGATTAGTGACATGATTTACCAAATTCCACCTTAGAGTGCAACATTAAGTAAGCCAGGGTGAGCTGGTGTGATCCACATTGGTGACAGATAGTATTTTAGAAGTTTGCATGTAAACATAAGCTTTATATCACCAAATGAGACTATTCGGTACCTGAGATCAAATGAAACTATCAAATGAAGGTCCTATGGGAGTGTTCTTCTGCAGGCCACATTCTGATAAAGGGAGATGAGAGAGTAGACCCTGCAGAGAAGTAATGCAAGGAATTGCCGTCAAGCAGAGCCAAGCAGATGCCACCCCGAGAGCCATGCATACGCTGTAAAAAGCCTCTTGGGTTGACTTCCCTTGTCTGTCTACCGGTACATAAGGGAGCCTTCCCAAGGATTTTACAGAGCTGGTTTTCACACTTCACCTGCATTTGGGGGAGTGATTTTAAAGCTAGGGGAAGGCAGTTAGGTCCCTGCCTCATGAAAGCTTTTAGCCACTGGGAGGCAGGTTCACAGGATGGATGACCAAGAGAGTGACTGCCTCAGGAAATCTGGAAACTTAGCGTAGGTGGAGTGTGCAGCCTGTCTTGTCCACGGTTGACTACAGGCAAGGCTGAGCTCCTTGAACGTGTGGGGGTGGAATCCCTTTACTCTGGACTCCATGCTGCAAGCGGCTGGTTGAAGAGGTGCTTGTTGAGCCGAGCCACTTCCTAGGAATGTCTTAAGTCCACCCTAGTGCAAGCATCATCCCCTTAGGAGGATTAGCTTTCTGCCCTGTCTTCAGCGAGTCCGTCCTTTGGGCTGCTGTGGGCAGTATTGGCACTGTGATCCATCTAATACCTTCCTATTCCTCCGAACACCACAAGCTTCCATTTGAAAGCAAGGGTGGTTAGCGCATTGAGTGCTGTGTGCCGCGGCTGTATTCCCGGGTTACACGGGAGGAGCAAACTGGATATTGGAAAACAAGTGGGCAGAGCGGGGAATTAAAAGCAGGCAGCTGAGCTCCTGAGAGCTTGTCCCAGAGCAGCACTTCAAGTACTAGGTAGGGACATTTAGAAATCTGGAGTTGAGGCAGAAAGGAGTGGGGTAGCCTCTGTTTTAGCAGATCTAGAGTGAGCCTCTGCCATCACCCCTACGTCTTAAATCTTGGCTCCTTGGCCCGAGGCAAAGCTTTTATGCTCTGATCAGAGGTGATGTCTGTCCGCAGTGTTCAGTACTAGCCCCGGGGCTTCCCACGGCAGATCTCCCGGCCACGTTATAGGGGGTGGAGGTAGAGGAAACCGATTGAAAAGAGCCATGACAAACCCTGGGCTCTCACAGTGGAGACAGCAGCCCTTTTCCAAGCCTGCCCCTCAAGACCTTCCCCAAACAGTCTTAAGCTCCTCGCTGGCCTTGTTCTAACTGCCCAGTCCAGACAGGTCTCAGGGCAGAGGCACCTCGAACAATCCTGGCTTTGTTGCGAAGAATCAGTCCCTGAATTTCCAGTCTGTGGCTCAGTGTCTAACCTCTTTCCAGCCCCGGGAGACCAGAAGGCTCAGGCTCCCGGGGAGATGGAGTCAGAGGGCAGGGGGCGCCGCTGGCCGGCCTTCACAGGAACCCCGCGTGGGAGGGCAGCCGGGGGATTCGGGGGCTCGCGGGGCTCCATCCGGGCGCAAGGCCGTTCGGCCGTTCGTACTGCCGGCCTGGTCTGAGGTTACTTCCCGCAGCCCTCGAGGTCGCGATGGGCTCATTAAGCCGGCAGGTAGGCAGTGCCGCGGCGGCGGCGGCAGGCGGTCCTGGAATGTGCGAGGGGCGTGATGACAGCGACTGCCGCCGGCCTCTTTGCGCAACACCTTCTCTGTATATATACCGGGCGCTCAGCTGCGCTCCACCTGGGTGCCTCCTGCAGTCCCTTACCTGCGAAGGGAGCGCTGGTGAGTACACCCGCCCGCCTGCCGCTGCTACCGCGCTGCTGCCGGCTGCTTCTGCCCTCAAGGACCTTCACTGAGTTCTTAAGTGACTTCATTCTTTGTAGACGCCCCTCCATGCTCCGCTCAAGAGACTTCACTGGCTTCGCTGGCTCGGGGCTGCAGAGGAGGAAATAGAACATTTATCTTTCGGAAACTTTCCGATCTTTTGCTGTCAGCAACGACTCTTAGTTACATGAGTGAGGTGGACCCGCCTCACCTGGATGGAGCTTCTGGGATAGCTGTGGCCCGAGTGGCTGGGGGTGGGATCTCTACCCGGCTGGGCTCACTCTTTGAAAGGTCACTGGTGTGACTCCCTTCAGGTCCCTGCCATGCAGTTGCCCTCCTGCTGACACTTGGGTCTTTTCTGCAAATTATATGTTTCTGGCTGCTGGAGGATGAGTCGCCTCAAGGGGGACTCCGCGAAAGGCTTCCTCCTCTCAGATGTGTTGAACAGAACCTAGGATTTGATTTCTCTGTTTAAGGCAGAGAGTACTAGCCAACAGGGTGTTAGCAACTTGAAGGAAGAATATATATGCACAGGGTTGGGGAAACCCAGCATGTTCAGGCCAGAAAGAGGAGAGTGCCTGTTTTGGAGTTCAAGTTCCGTGGGGGCAGATGCCTGCCATAGGTGCTGTGATTATTTTCTTAAACCTATGCTTTCCTACTTTGGGGGGTCTTCAGGAGAGTTTTTGTGCTAGCAGGGATGGCTCCGTCATCCTGTGTCCCCTTTCCTAACTTGCAAACTCTAACTTGCCCTCTGTTAGGCATTTTCTAGAAAAAACTCAGCCTCCCCTCAGTGGCCATTGTTTGGGATTGGGAGACTGTCTTATCTCATGCCAGCTGATAATGACCCTTTGTTTTGTAAGCTTGTAAATGGATGGCAAGAAGGGCTGGCTTTATAATAGTTTTAGATGCTACACAAGTTACCCCTCGCTGCTCCAGCCTCCTCAAGGCTACCACAACTGTGGCTGCTAGACACAAGCAGGCAGACTAAACTTATGGATAAAACAGCTTTGGGGGGATCTGGAGTACACTAGTTTCTGATAATGATGGCAGTATGCTTATGTTTACAAATTCAGCTTTTAAGACTCCCATAAACAAGGCAGAATATAGTTACAGGTCAGGTACCAAACTCATTTGCAACCTAAGGATTGAACTCAGAACCTTGTCAGGCTAGGTGGTCGCTATGCCACTGAGATACATCACCAGCTTTTGGGTTTTTGAGACAGAGTCTCATGTAGGTCAAATAAATAGTCTTGAATCAGTTATCCTCAGGCCTCAGCCTCCCAAGTGCTGGGATTATAGACTTGCCCTATACACCTGACTAAAAGTTAAAATATAAATACAAACTAAAAGGACACCATGACAGTTTGTGTGGGCCCAAGTTTATAGAGATAGGGTAATGTCTTTAAAAAAATTCACTAGTATCATTCATATAAGGTGTAAAACTGAAGCCACTCTCCACTGTAAGACCTAGAGCAGTTAGCTACCCCCTCCTTTTTTTTTGAACAAGGTCTTGCTGTAATCCAGGTCAACCTCAGACATGGCAATCCTCCTGCCTCAGCTTTTGCAATGTTGGGATTTTAGGCATGTCGTGCAACCACCACGTGTCTTCTGATCACACCCCTACCTCCCCCTTCAGGGAGGTATTTTTTCTGATGCTTAAAGGAAGCGAAGGAAAAGCAGCCATTAATTACTCTCAGTGATTTTGCCTTTTTTGTTGTTGTTTTGTTTTGTTTTTTGAGACTGGGTTTCTATTTGTAGCTTTGAGCCTGGAACTCACTCTGTAGCCCAGGCTGGCCTTGAACTCACAGAGATCAGCCTGCCTCTGCCTCCCCAGAAGCAGCAAGTGCTGGGATTAAAGGCGTGAGCCACCACCACCCGGCGTCTTGTTCTTTCAAAGCATAGAAACTTCTCAGGCCCCCAGAGCGCATTGGCTGCATAGAGTTGAATTGTCTTTGAAGTTGTAGGGATTCTCTGACTGAGCAATCTTTCTGCATCTCAGGTTTCCTTTTGGTATGGTCATAAAGTTAGTACCAAATGATATAAAACAAATCTCTCCCTCTGTAAAATGGTGTGAAAGTTGGTCTCAAAAATCACTGATGGCTGAGTATGGTGGTACACACCTGTATGTAGCCCCACTTTTGGAGAGGCTGAGACAGGAGGATTGCCAGAAGTTATGTGGGTTATATGTTATATTCTGCGCCCCCTCCCCAAAGTGCCTTAAAGTGATTGGCAATTAGATGAGTTGATCAGTGTTCATGACTTACAACATAGCCCAGAAGGTGCTCAATAAACGTTGGCCTGCCTTTCAGCGCCAACCACTGTCCAATGGTCGTTCTCGTGCTATAGCCATACCTGGTGTGAGGACGCAGGGCCACTGACCTGGGCCATTTCACTTTCTCATTCTTGGGCCTTGGCTAAATACAGCTGCCCCCCCCCCCCGCCCCATCAGGTCCTGGACAGAGAAACTCAAACATGCAAAGTAAAGGGTACGGGTGACTGCCAGCTGCCCCACACTTTCCTGTTGGGTGAGTCCTAGAAGAGCCCTGGAGCTTCCCCTTCTGGGCCTGCCCAGGAGGAATGAGTTCCTCTTGGCATTGTGCGCCACATTGTGAAGTAGGGCCAAGAGTGAGGCTCCCCTCCAGCTCTGTAGAGAAGGGTCTGGCGTGGGCTCAGGGCGTGGGGCCCTGGTGATGATAGTTCTTGGTCTGGCTGGGCAGCTGACACCCTGTTAGATGGAGTGTTTCCCTCCTTGCTTGCTGCTTCTGGCAGGTAGCAAGAGAGTGCAGGAATCCAGTGTCAGGCGGGAAAGGAGGGGAAACAGTGGCATCTGGAGGTAGGAGAAGCCTTTGGAAGGGCCCGACAGCTAAGATTGACACCCCATCCTCTGTCCACCTCTCTCAGTAGTCATACCTGGAGGACTGCTGTCTGAAGTCTTTCTTGGGTGAAGCAGCCAGTCGTTACAGAATTCCTGATCACTGTATTTGGGTATCTAATTGGACACAGGAGTGATTCCTGGAGTCATGTTCCTGAGTTCTTATGAGCCAGACTGAGGCTCCTGGGGCTTGAATGGGACCTGAAGGCTTCCCTATGGCCCCTGGCGGTGAGGTTTATGGTGTATGAAGACTTCTGGCTTTGAAAGTGTATTCTTGGGTTCACACACAGGCACACACACACAGGCACACACACACACATTAAGCTATGTGACTTTTAGGCAAGTTTTTTCACCTCTTTGCCTTCATTTTATTGTATCCTGGAAAGAAATTCCTTTATAGGAATAATGTCACCTCCAGGCAATGGTATGACTATAATCTGCTTCCTTGGTTCTCTTTGCCTCTGCCTCATTCTGCCTTTGAAGGGTCATGTTACAAGACATCACTCCTATCCCTTGGGATCCTTATTGTGCCCCAAGCTGGCAATGGACTCCCTGTAGACCAAGTCGGGCTAAGACTAGTTCATGCTGCAACTCACTTCTCCATTTGGGGCGACTCTGCCAGGCAGTACTCAGGCCTTACCGACACGTACTGTCAATTAGTCTTCCTAACAGCTCTGGGAGGAATATGACACTCTTCCACTTCTGAGATGATGAAATTGAAGCCTAGATGGATCTTCAGGGCTGGCCACCCTCTACCACAGCTCTGTCTCACAGCCAGACACTAGAGTCTCCACAGAAGTATTACTTGCAGCGACCTGGAGGATCCCTGGAATGGTGACCTACTCCAGGGGCCACCTGCAGGGTATTTGCTTGTTCCAGGTCTAGCCTTTGCTCCAGAGTTCCAGCTGCAGGCTCTGGGTTACCCTGCAGAGAGCACAGAAAGCTGGGAGAATGGAGCTCGGGTAACTGAGCAGCAGAGCGGCATGGCTGGATGGTTGCTGGATGTCCTGAATCTCCTACTTTCAGGATACATTATCTGTGGGGGTAGAAAAAGTCAGGAAGGGCATGGCCAGCTGCTTTAGGCAGCCAGGGCTGGGTGGACTGTGCTCCTCGGTGCTTGCCAAGGTGCTAGTGCCTAGTGTGTGGATCTATGGCTTCTTTCCTGATCCACCAGGATGTGGCCTAAGAGGTGATGGAGGAGACCGAGTACCTGACTTGCTTCCTATGGGAAGTGTTTTATGGAGTGTATTGAGTAACTGAGCTCAGAATAAGGTGGTCTCCCAAGAAGGTGCACAGGTAATCTACAGAAGTACTTCTCCTTTTGATGGTACAAACTCACAGTAAGTAAATGGCACTGGAGGTGGAGGTAGTCAGTGCAGACCTACCCACAGGGACTGGGGACATTCTTTCTGTTTCCTGGCCAGTCATAGACATCTGGTCATAAAACACATCCTGTAGCTAACAGGGAAGTAACAACCCCAGTCACACCTGACTGCTGTGGTAAGTTCCTTGGCGGGGTATAGTGGCATCAGGCCACAGTTTCTAGGGATAATTGCTCTAGCCAGCAAATCTTGGCCAATCCAACTTGTACATGGCGACGAGGGACAGCCTCCTGTCAGGAAGACTCAGGCTCAAATCACTACTTAGTCACAGTCAACAAGGAGCAGTGCATTCCCCCAGCAGGCCCTGAGTGCTGGCTTTTCCGCTTCGTCGCTGTGTTCATTCCCCTGGACACTGGAAGAGAAGCCAGCAGGCTCCTGCCCTCTGAGAACTTACATTTTATTTGTGAAGGTGAGGTAAAAGGTTCATGCGGGGAAAGCAGCCCCTGCACTTAAGATTGTTAGAAGTGGGGGGATGGATCTACAAATTTCTCAGCACGCTTCCAAGAATAGAGAGCCCACTAAGTGAGACCCTTAGTTCCCTGGCTAACCACAAACAGCGCATTGCAATCCCCAAGGCGTGTCCGTGTGTCCACCCTGCTTTCTAGTTCACATTTGTTTTCCTGTCCTGATCACTCTCCTGCACCAGCCTTTCAAATTCCAGGATTACAGGAGTTCACTACCTTGCCCAGCTTAGAGTTGGATTTTTTGGAGGGGTGGGGTGGGGGGTCTGGAGATCAGTTCTCACTATGTAGCCCTGGCTAGCCTAGGCTGACCTTGAACCTCAGAGATTAGCTTGCCGGAATGCGGCACACCTGAGTGCTGCGATTGGTGTGAGCTTCAATTTTTTTTTTTTTTTTATTTCCTCTCTTTGAGACAGGGTCTCACTGGTGCCTTGGCTGTCTTGGGCGTGCTGTATTTCCCCTTCCTCCGAGTGCTGGGATTACAGGTGTGCCGCCACACTCAGCCTGCACTTCTAATTCTGTGACTCCTAGTGAGACAATAATCTTCTATGATCATTTTAGCAAGGCACTGCATCATCGCAAGGGTACAGTGCTGGACACTGTTCTTCTGAGAAGTTCCATTAGCATGGGTGTCATACAGAGGCAAAACTAGATCTTGAACCCAGGAAGCTGCAATCTGAAAATCCAAGTTTCCTCTGGAAATGGTCTTCAGTCCATTGACAATGTTTGGATATATTGTCAAAATTGGGGTGAGGGTCTCGGCATTTAGAAGGGACAGGGATGAAGCTAAATATCCCTCAGGACACAGGACTCCCCCGCCCCATCAGAGGCCTGCATGCCCCAGTTGTCAATGCTTAGGTTAATAAACTCCTCAGTCCACGAAAACAGCTTATCTGGAACGTAAATCATATACCAGTCATGGCCTGCCACCCTTTCCCAGTTTCCTAAGTGAAACTGTACTGCAGGAAGACAAGTCATGCTGATGTTACGCCTTGACATTGTGGGTGAGGCTGGGCAGTGGGCAGTGGTGGTGCGCGCCTTTAATCCCAGCACTGGGGAGGCAGAGCCAGGTGGATCTCTGTGAGTTCGAGGCCAGCCTGGTCTACAGAGCAAGATTCAGGACAGGCACCAAAACTACACAGAGAAACCCTGTCTCAAAAAACCAAAACCAAACCAAAACAAGACAAAACAAAAATTGTGGGTGAGGCCCCAACCCGGCAGAACTGTAGAAAGTGCTGTCCTTAGCTGCTAGGCTGCTTCTGTGGTCGTTTTGCCAGCCCTTTTGTGCATAGAGCCTGACTAAGAACATATATCAGGCACCGGCTTGGCACCGGGTAGCTCTCTGATGCTCGTTAATGGCCCTGGTTATTAGAGATTAAGAGATGTCATAGTGATATGTGCTGGAGTGCCAGATGAGTCACACCGCTAGCGCGTGAGGGGCACTGAGAAGGCCAAGGCCAGAGCAGAGAGGAGCGGGGAAATCTGGGTTGAGGACTGAACTGTCCCTATCAGACAGAAGTGGGACCCCAAAGTGGCAGGGAGAGAAGAGGGATCAATTGAGGGCGGTAATGGGCCATAGGATGTTGGGGAAACAGTGTATGGCACAGCTGTGTTAGGAAGGGTCACCCATGGGGAGATGGGGGGCAACACGAGGAAGTTGTGACTCGGTTCACTTGGGATCTGCGGAGGGTGGGACATGCGTCCAGGTAGAGCCAGTAGCTCTGGGGGGTTTGGGAACAGTCGGATGACTTTAAAGGTCTAGAACAGGGATGGGAAGGTTCTGCTGAAGGGAACATGTGTTTTGACGGAAGGGTGAAGGGTTATCTTAAACTGGGGTGAACCTGAAGTAGAGCCTGTGAGAGATGTCCAAGAACGGCGGCCTGCAGGTGGAGAGCGCCAGGGAGAACGCGGGTCAAAGGCTCCTGGGTTCTAGCACCTAGGGCCGGAAGCTCTGGTTTCGGCCACAAGTCCGATTCTTCCTTCCGCCTGCCTTGTGTGCCCAGGAAGGCTGCCACTGACTCCCTTTTCCACGTGAGGTGCAGCGGCAAGGCGTCCAGTCACCTTGCGCTGGACCCTCCTCCAAACCACTTCCTCCTGTGTAAATACCATGAGGTCACCTCACAGAGAGCTGGGGGTGTGGCAAACCTATACAATTTGATTGTCCCCTTTTGTGGTTGCCCGGGGTCTCGGTCTCAGCTGTGTTAGACAAGTGTTGGGCCCCTGGGCCAACTTCCCAGCCCAGTGCGTGTGTCCCTGCATGTTGAGATCCGGTCCTCTAGCCCAGCCTGATCTGGAACCCCCTATGTAGCCAGGCTGGCCTCAGAATCGCCACGAGCCGTATACTTGGCTAGAATCAGCCCTTTTAACCGGAAGTTGGATAGGTGTGGATATCCCGCCCCCACTCTGAACCCCATGGAATGATTTTGGATCTTAGTTACCCTAGTGCAACCTTGCCAGATTGGGACAAAGTACACCTCTTATTCATACTAAAGAGTGTTTGCCTGTGTTTGGTTTTCCTGACCACCTTTAATGATTTGCTATCTGTCTGTTATACTTTGATCTGCCTTCCTCCTTTTATTTTATTTTTTTATTTTTACAAATCTGTAAATGACTCGGCAGGAATACCTTTTAGTCTGTTTCCATCTCATCAATGAATATGTATTGGGCCTTATCTTGGGCTAGGTGGAGCTTCGGGCCCTAAAGATGCCTCTCTCTTGGTAGTGCCTGTCCTTTGGTAAACAGGAAGTAAAGGTCAGCTGGTTCAGGGAATCCTCAGGAATTGACCAGGATAAGGCAGGTGTTTCTGAGAGCTCATGTTCCTTCCCTTCTAATTCCCATAAGGGAAATGGGTAGTCCTGAGATGCAGCATGAGTGAAGGTACATTAGCCTTAGGGCCATACACTTTTGAGAGCTTCCAAGCCGGTCTTAGAGCATCTTCTCCAGTATGGTACATCTTTGTCCGGAGGTATGCTCCTTCTCTAGTCTGGGCTGCCTTAGAGCTTCGCTATATGACCCAGGCTGGCCTTGAACTCATGGAGATCCTCCATGCCTCAGGCTGCTGAGGGCTGAGATTATAGGTGTGGAGCAGCATGCCTAGCTACCACAGCGCAGCAGATTACATTCTGCCGTCAATCACCACTTAATTTGCATATCTTGAATTGCTGATGAGGTTGAACTCTCAGCTGTCTGTACTTCCTTTTCTGTGAATTTTCTGTTCTCTGGATTGTTCTGCTTCGTGGTGTCAGGATAGGCTGCGAGCTGTGGCCAGATAGGTGAGCTGGCATTGTAACTAAGAGGGACATTGTGAAGAAAATGGGTTACGAGGAAATCTCTGCAGGGGCTGGAACAAGGCAGCTCTTATAAAAGGGCCATTGATCGTGGTAGGGTGACCCAGTGATAGATGCGATTTATCAGCCCTTTGACCTCCTCACCAATCCCAGAGCTCAAGAAGTATGGAGGAAACGGGTACCCAGTGCTTGGAGGCATAAAGAAAGGCCCTTGGTCCTAAGGCACATCTACTCATGAGTGACACTATCACATTTTCACAGAAGACCCAGACGGTAGGGAGAACAGGTGGGCTGCCTAGGAGTAAATACATCATACACTTGTGTTAGCATATGTGGATGTCAAGAGTACTGGGTGAGGTTTGGTGCTGATTTACGGTTGAACTTGTCTCAGTGCCCAGAGCAGACGGAGTCCATTGGTGCAAACACCTCTTTCCTGCCTCCCATTCTGAAGCAGAAGATTTGCAAAGCAGTGACTTCTTCTCAGGCAACTGTTACATCAGTGACGACATCCTTAAGCTCTGTCTTCTCTTTTGCAGATCATGGCTCCTTGGCCCGAGTTGGAAAATGCCCAGCCCAACCCCAATAAATTCATTGAAGGGGCCTCAGGTCCACAGTCTAACCCCGTAGCCAAGGAGAAGGAGGCCGGCAAAAGTAAGTGCTCCTCACCAACTGGGGGCAGGCCCCCTTGGAGGACACCCCCCCCCCCCCGAGACTCAGCTCTCATTGCTCACGGCCTGTGCCACTTGTTTGAGCAGATGACAGTGGGGCTCCCGTGACCAAGATTGAACTTCTACCCTCCTATTCCACCGTGGTCCTGATAGAGGAGCCCGCTGAGGGGAGTGACCCCTGGGACCTGCCTGAACTCCAGGACACCGGGGTCAAATGGTCAGGTAAGTGGCTGTCCAGCGTCCCGCAGAGACCAGCAAGAAGGACGCAGTCAATCTACAGCATTTCCCTAACTAAGTCTGTCAAGTTATCTAAAGAACGATAGCTTGGGGACCCTTTGTTCCTTCCAAGCACCAGGGACCAAGGCCGTAACAGAGAGATCCAGTGTATGCTGATAGGTTGTAGGTGCTGAGAACACAGCCAGCGAAGCTGGGGTGACCGTGAGCTCAATTCTCTTCCAGGTGTGGGGTTCCGATCAGCCTGTGGACCAGTCAGCTAGGATAGGCTTGGGTGGTGGGAGGGGAAGGGAATGAGTAGGAGAGGCAAGAAGACACTATTGTAGCTTAGCTGGATGGGTAAGGCCCGGGGCCCTCACCAAACTGCAGCTGTGACTCCAGGGGTTATCTAGGCTGTTCTCGAGGTGCTTTGTGGAGCCATTGCCTGCGACCCTGCATCGGGTGGCGAGTAACTACCTGCTCCCTCGGTGACATTGTGGTTCTTCACTTGAACATCCCTTCTAGTCTGCACAGCGAGCGCCCCCTCCTCTCTGACTCTAGAAACACTCGGGGGGGGGGGGGGGGTCCAGTGAAATGCACCATCCTAAAGAGAACTGCCAGGAAACCTGCGGCGGTGGAAGCTGCCCCGTTTCCAGGCTTTGATATAGGAGCCAGTGGCAACAGGAGGTAGAGCTGGGAGCTCCCTCGCCAAACTGGGAAGATTCTAACTGTTGTGCATTCCTTCCCGCATCCCGCCACAGAGAGAGACACCCGAGGGAAGATTCTCTGCGTTTTCCAGGGGATTGGGAAATTCATCCTTCTCCTGGGCTTCCTCTACTTGTTCGTCTGCTCCTTGGATATACTCAGCAGTGCCTTCCAACTGGTTGGAGGTAAGGACCTCGCCGAGAGGCCTTTAGGGCTGGAGGTGGGTTATTCTTGACTCCCGAATTTCATTCGCAGGCCTTCCCACGCTTCCACATGGTCGGGAGTGTGTGAGGGCCAACCTGACAGGCAGCTCAGACGTCCCCTATCAAGGAGAAGATTGTAACTTCTAAGTGGCTTAGGTGGCTTAAGGCAGGAGCCAGGGCTGGAGCTGATCTTGGCTATCAGAATCCCTTCTATTGTACCCAGCAGGAAATTGCTTGACTCCTTTTGTCTGGGGATCCCTGCTGTCTCTAGGCTTCTGTCTAGAGAGTATGGGGAAAAAACAAAAACAAAAACAAAAAAACCTCACAGGCCAAAGCAAGTAGGAAAGATGAAAGCGGGCTTCTTGCTAGGAAGACCCCACAGTAGATGCCTTCCCTGCCCTGAACCCAGGACACAGAGGCAGGTGTTCCAGAAACCCAGAAGTGAAATGGCCATGTGTGCTCAGTTAATTGTGGACCCTTCATGGGTGACAACAGATAGATAGTTCCCTGAGTGACCCTGTCTGGAATAGTCCTTCCTAAAGTCCCTCCCTTTTCTAAGAGAGAATTAAGGCTCAGAGGTCACTAACTAACCAGACTTTAAACACAGCCTGTAACAAACACAGTGAGGAGTCCAGAGCATGGATCAGGATCAGGGGGTCACAAAAGCCTGTGGGGTTCTGCTTCTCCTGCTGCCTCAAGCTAAATAAATAGAAATTTCAAAGTCTGTTTTTTTGGGTTTTTTTGAGATAGGGTCTCTATGTAGCTCTGGCTGTTCTGGAACTCCCTATTTAGACCAGGATGCCTTCTAAACTTTCAGATCCAATCGCCTCTACTAGGATTAAAGGCATGCTCCACCACATTCTTTCCAAGCCTGTTTTAAGACAGGGTCTCACTATTTCTGGCTGGTGTGTAACTCACAGACATCCTCCTGTCTCTGCTTCCCAAGTTCTGGGATGAAAGGGATGGGCCACCATGTCCAACTGAGCTGATCTTTCTTTTTTTTTTTTTTTTTTTTTTTTTTTTTTGGTTTTTCGAGACAGGGTTTCTCTGTATAGCTTTGCGCCTTTCCTGGAACTCACTTGGTAGCCCAGGCTGGCCTCGAACTCACAGAGATCCGCCTGCCTCTGCCTCCCGAGTGCTGGGATTAAAGGCGTGCGCCACCACTGCCCGGCCTGAGCTGATCTTTCTGACCTGAGAGATATATAGGCCGTGGTAGGTCAATTGCTAGAGGTAAATTGACCATCGAATGTGATAAATCTCACCGACCCGTGGGAACATCCATAAGAGGTTTGGCTTGTGATAATGATTATCTGGACAATTCACATCGAGTCCTTCTCTAGGCATCCATTATAGATGGGTTGGGGAAGGACTGAGGGTCACATAGGTACACTCCCAGAGAAACCTCTGGAATTCAGTGATGAGAATAGCTGGAGGTACTAGAGAATAGATGAGAGAGAATATAGAGGAATTAGGATTTATACTAAGCCCAGAGAAGACTGGAAGGCTGGCTGACTAGAGAGGTTCAAGGTAGGAAGCTGTAGTGTGAAGGGATAAGACCCATGGCTGAGGGTGGAGGTAAACTGTGTCCAAGACATGGAACTGGAGGCTCACATTGACAGACAGCTTCCCTCTCAGGACAATGCAAGGAAAAAAAATGGGAAACAAGACCCACAGGCCCAGCTGAGCTGGAGTCTGGGCTCCCACTCCACAGACAACTGGCCTTGTGTGGGCCTTAGGACTGAGTACCACCACCCCAACCCATCCTCACATGACCATCATTTGTTCTTCCAGGGAAGATGGCCGGACAGTTCTTCAGCAACAACTCCATCATGTCTAATCCCGTGGCCGGGCTAGTGATTGGCGTGCTGGTGACCGTCATGGTGCAAAGCTCCAGCACGTCTTCATCCATCATTGTCAGCATGGTTGCTTCCTCACGTGAGTTGGACTTGCTCAAATTCTATCTAGGCCACATTACAATTAACTCCCTTCCCATCTTTTTTTTTTTTTTATGTCAGTATTTTAGCCAAAATTAATAAGAGTTTTTCTATATTGTGAATTTGAGGCCAGCCTACACTACACAACACAATGACTCATGAGCTTTTATGTCACAGATGGTATCCTTATCAACCATGGGACTCATCCATTCCTTTAGTCACTGACTGATTCCTAGTGTCCTGTGAGATGGTTTGATGTCCGTCTTAAATAAAGCAAGGCCCATAGGGCTTCAGGGGATCAGTTAGTGCCCTAAAATTACATTCAAGAATGGGGTTCGTATAGATTCATCAACTCCCCTTTCTGGATTTTAATAGCTGTGTACTGTTATGTATGACACCCCCCCCCATAGAATCTAAGAGCTGCTTTCTAGAATAATCGTTCATCCCACATTGGGATGTGTGGAACATGGCCTTCCTACCTTGCGGGCTGCCTCACAGTTCTTTTCTTCTTCTCTGCCCTTCAGTGCTGACGGTGCGGGCTGCCATCCCCATCATCATGGGGGCCAACATCGGAACCTCCATCACCAATACTATCGTGGCCCTTATGCAGGCAGGAGACCGGAATGAGTTCAGAAGGTAGGAATCGCAGGGCAGGCTTTTTGTGCCCACTGGGTCTGTCGTGGGAGTCCATGCCTTAATCTAGTCATGAAGCTGTGCTTGGACCTTTACCCGGAAGGAGCCTCAAGAGTCCAGTGAGGGTTGGGGATCCTAGTTGATTAAAATCCACTTACTGATCTGCAGAGCCAGAATAATACTATCCAGCACCACTAGGTTATTGTAACGATTAAACAGCCATGCAAGCAAGCACCTGGCACCGAATCAGGGTACATGAAAGGTAAGCACTAGCTAGACATGTACTGCTGGGTGGTGGCATTAAAACAAGGCCAGTTGGGCGCGGGCTTCACTGTCTCACTTAGTCATAGATAATTATAACTTCCTAAAACTTCCATTTGGGGCTAGCTCAACTAACACTACCTCTTCACCTGGAAGCCGGCGCAGGCAAATATAGTCTATGATGTATACGATACAAAAATAGCGCAGTTGGAAATAAGCAAAGGGAACCCTCTTAAAATGTTAACGTGGGAATTAAGCCCATTTCCCAGCTTTTCTAACCAGCGATAAGCTCTTACCAGAGCTTATTAAAATACAGAAGCAATCCCCAGCTTGTCTATGATGCCATCGTGGTGTGGTCAAGCAGCTGACATTACAGCAGGTTGTCGGGAGACAGGTCATGTTTGTCGTGTCTGCTGGCGAATCGACTATCACCGTGGTCCATCTACCTGAGCCACCTCATTTGGTTCCTGATGACATGTCTTGATGGACGTGATAATACACCTTATTAAGGCAGGCGCTCTCTAATTTGATCTTCTCACCAAGCCAGACAGCCTGCTCTATTCCCCATCATACTCATCTGAAGCCAAAGGAGACGAGGTGATGTCATTGACTGGCACAGGCAGGACTCAGTTAGGTTTCCATTCTGGAAAATTTGGCCTCATCTTAGGATTACTTACACTGATTGATGCCATGTAGCCTAAGATCTGTTGAGGTGCCTGTATGCTTGGGTATAAATGACTTACACGCCCCCTACTATTTCAGTATGCTTTCCATAACCAATATTGGTTGTGGGATTGGTTGCGTGTAACATCCTTCTCAAAGGTTTGGATTATTGCCTTAGATATCTACAATAATTACTATATCGAATGTTTATAGGGCTCCTGCACATTTTACTGAGCATCAGGAAATGTTTGAATCATTTTCTATTTCATCAGTAGTATATGCAAGTCTCTTAAATTGCCTTCTCCAGGACGAATGAGAGTAGCTAATACCATAGAGCAAACATCGGAACTTGCAATACATTTCTTTTACTAGTAAATTAGTGTTTCCCCATCCGCTTATCAAGTGCTTCTCTCTTGAAGGAGAGTGTCATATACCAAGTACACCCAGTGGTAGGTATTTTCTGACATGGAGATATTTCTAGAAGGAACATTTTCAATTTTCATTGAGGAAAAAGCCTACAGCATTATTTTCTGCCTGGTTTGGGATAGTTTCTTAATTTGAAAGTTATATGTCTCAGAATTTTGAGGATTTTTAAAGGTTTAGAATTTGGGGGCTGTTAAGATGGCTCAAGTACTTATCTGGTCTTCAGAGGACCTGGGTTTAGTTCCCACCACCCATATGGTGGCCGACAACTCCCTGTAGTTCAAGTGTACAGGCTTCTGGTGGGCTCCTGTACCATTGTAGTGCATGTACACCGAGGCGCACACGGGCAAGTTGGTAAGAAGATCCTGATTGTCTGCTCTCCACTTGTCAAAGGTCAGATTGCTTTCTTTGCAACCAGTTGAAAATGGTCTAAGCACAGTTGTAAGAGGTGGCTCAGTGCTTCAAAGCACTTCTTGCTCTTGTAGAGGAACTAGGTTGAGTCCCAGCACCCATATGGTGACTCTAAACTATATATAACTCCAGTTCCGGAGGATCCAGCAAACACGGAAGTGGTGTACACACAAGCATGCAGAGAAAACATTCACAATAATTTTAAATTCAGAAATTCATAGTGTACTTGCCTGTATGTATGTATGTATGTATGTATGTATGCATGCATGCACGCACGCACCACATGCATGCTTGCTGTCACTGGAGCTGTTGGCTCTGGGAATTGAACCCAGGTTCTCTGGAAGAACAGACTATGTTGAGCCATTCTCGAGCCTTAAAAATTTGGGACCGGAGGGCTTGGGGGTGGTCTTAATGCAATTCTGCTAAACAAGGGTTGTTGGGATCCTAGCTCTCAAATACAATCTAGTGGGCTGACAATGTCCCACTAGATCAACTAACTACCTGTGTGTACTCGGGCGGATGACAGCAAAGACAATGCCCACCTGTCTGGCATCACCTCACTCAGAATATAATATTAGTGGTGGCGTCTGTCCCTTAGGGCATTCGCAGGGGCCACTGTCCATGACTTCTTCAACTGGCTGTCTGTGTTGGTGCTCTTGCCTCTGGAGGCTGTCACCCACTACCTGGAGCTCTTGACCAACCTTGTGGTGGACACCTTCCCGTTCAAGAATGGAGAAGATGCCCCCGACATTCTGAAAGTCATCACAGACCCCTTCACAAAGCTCATCATCCAGGTAAGGGCTATGCTAGTACCCCCCTCCTCTCCAGAGGCCAGGAACTAGAACAAAAGCCGTGGGTGTGCTTGTGAGTGAGTGTCACCTTTATTTCCTTGACATCAGCCTGGTTTGGCCTCTTTATTGGGTTAGGGACTGATCGGGTGAGGTTAGGGGTGATGAGCACTTCTGAGTGAGCATTTGTGGCCACATTTTTTCCCCATTATTGTCAACATAGCTTATTGATGGTTACTGTCCTTCTCACCTGAGGCCAATCATGCCCTATGGTCCTTGGTGTTTGTCCTAGATATTGATAGAGAAAGGGCCATCTGGGACTTGAACTTAGATAGCAGGTGTCTACAGCCTACTGGCTATTAGTGTGCCCTTGCCATATAGTCCCCCTCGGAGTATCTGCCAATCTCTAGGGGATAATGCTCTTCTCTTGGAAGGTTATGATTGGGTGGTGGGGTTAGAGGTTTTTGCGCACAGTGAGTGGGTTGGCTCACAGTCACGGCCCCCAACACACACACACTTCAAAGTCCCCTGACAGCCACCACATCATCACTACCAGGATGTGCTGACCCTTCTCCCCTATTGATCCCCTCAGCTGGATAAAAAGGTCATCCAGCAAATTGCAATGAGTGACCCAGAAGCCCAGAACAAGAGCCTGGTCAAGATCTGGTGCAAAACCATAACCAATGTGGTAAGTGTCAGGGGTGTCATGGGGCAGGTGGTGGGCGATGATGGATGAGTAGGTGTGCCACCTGAAGGGTTCAAAAGCAGTAAATCAAAAGTCAGTGGGGGGGGAGAAATGAGGCTCCTGGGAGTCCAATTTGGCCCCTTCCTTTTGGGGAGACAGCCACCTCTGCTTCACACTCCTTGGCCTGGTATAATGCTGCACCCCTCACTGAAAAGGCTGCCTTGTTTCTGCTGCCTCTTTGCTCTTGTTTTGGAGATCACGAAGTCTATGCGCCACAGCACAGACGCAGGCAGCAGGAGCATCTCAATGTTCCGGACTCTTCTTCCTGAGGAGGCACACACATTATATTGCGACTCTGAAATAGGAAACTCACCTACCCAACCTGATATGCAGTGTGGGTGTGGCTTTCCCTTAATTCTTGGGTGTGTGTGTGTGTGTGTGTGTGTGTGTGTGTGTGTGTGTGTGTGTGTGTGCACACATATGCACATGTGTGTGCACAAGGCAGTTGATAAAATAATGAAACCAATTTTATTATCCCAGTGGCTCCAAGCGCCTTTCCACTAAGTCTTCAAGGGGAGGAAGGCATCCCTATGACGGAGCCATTGCATAGACCCAAGGGTAGTGTCCCCCTCAGTCTCCCTCAGTCCTCCCTTTGTCTGTTCCCCACCATGGACACTTCTCATGTTTGCCATTTAGACTCAGATGAATGTCACCGTTCCCTCATCTGATAACTGCACCTCTCCTTCACATTGCTGGACTGATGGCATACAGACTTGGACCCTACAGAATGTCACCCACAAGGAGAACATTGCTAAATGTGAGTGGGAGTTGGCCGACTGGCCACCTGGGTGGGTAGTCTAGTGACGACAGGAAAGAAAGAAAGATTAGCCCCGGCCCTTTGGTGACTATAAACCCAAAAAACGTGTGATGGGATTCTACCGCTCCCTTGATGTGCCTAAGTATCCCTTTGTCAATCAGTCAGGGGGTAATTGACGGCTGCTTTGATTATGTGGGGTCTATTCACTCGGTGAGTTCCATCTGAACAAGGCATTGAGCCCACCTGATACTCCCATATTTAGGAAGACTTTCTTCCTTCTAACCTATCTGGAATCCCGGTTCCTCCCTATCCCATCACCATGAGTATCTTGATACAGTGTGATTCTGTCCACCGAATCAGGTGAGCTTGTCACCCTAATCCTTAGTTGCTACCTGTCAGTAGAACTGTGCTTCCCTGGATTTGTCACAAAGGATATATTGGAAGGACTTTAGTTAGTAATGCCTCCAAATGCTTTGTAGTAAAAATCACGCAGGGACCAGTGGTAGAAGAGTTGGGCTGGACACCTGGGCTTGCCCATCACAAGCTGTGATTTAAGGACCTCACTTCACCACCTTCCATTCCCAGGAAGTGCAACTTGTTAACACACATTGGGGTCAGAACCGGTGGTACCTGCCTGTGATCACAGGAGGTTGACGTAGGAGGGAGGATCAAGCTATTCTCCAGTGTGGAGACTAACTAGCCAGGACTATACCAGATCCCGTCTCAACAACAAAAAACTAGGGGCTGGAGACGTGGCTCACCAGTTAAACTCACATACTTACTGTTCATGCGAAGAGCTGCAGTTCCTGCAGCAGGTGGCTTACAACCACCTGTAACTGTACTTCTAGGGAATTCTGACTTCCGGTTGGTCTCTACAGGTACCTGGCATGGGTGCATGCGCACGCGCGCAGGCCTGTACGCACGCAGGCACGCGCGCAGGCACTCACGCACGCACGCACTGAATCTTTAAAATGTTTTTTAAAGCTTGTTTTAAAACAGCTAGCAAACAACACTGTCTCAAGGCAAACTTCCAAGAAGGACCTTGTAGCCTGAGCTCCCAAGTGTCTAGTTGCCACTCAAGATTGTTTGGTTCTGTGAAAAAGAAGGAACAGACGCCAGTCTCTGGACAAGGCGCCTCCCACCATCTGACAAGGCTTTTTTGTGTTTCTTCAGGCCAGCACATCTTCGTGAATTTCAGTCTCCCAGATCTTGCTGTGGGCATCATCCTGCTTAGCGTCTCCCTTCTGGTCCTCTGTGGCTGTCTGATTATGATAGTCAAGCTCTTGGGTTCTGTGCTCAGGGGACAGGTCGCTGTGGTCATCAAGAAGACACTTAATATGGGTAGGTTCAACACTTCAGCCTTGTTCTGGCCTTTGGGGGATGGCATTGTATGGACAGCTGAGTGGGGCTCTCTGATTTTCATCTTGCCATCTCCTGTATGTGGAACTCATTCTTGGATCCACTGAGCTGTAGTGATTGAGCTGTTATGTTTCCTAGAAATTGTCTGGGATGTCCCGTGTAGGTCAGGGAGGGGAAAACAGGTACAGGCTCCCATTGCAGGGTGGGTAAGGCCCTGAGAAAGAGCCAGAGGGTTAAGCCTTCTCATGGGCAGGACTGTAGAAGTACCCAGACTACCACGGATCTGCTCTTAGTAGCTCTTAGGGAAAGGAAAATTGGTATCCAGGCTAGCCCACATTTATCCTCATTTCTCCTGGGGCTCTGGGGAACTATGTCAGCCTATGAAGCTCACACTGTTCCAATAGGAGTTAGTAAAGTACCCCATCCAATGAGCATGAAAACGCCATTCCTCCAATCTCAATGTGGCCATGAAATGCATCCCAGGGCCTTCTTGAGAGGGAGCCCCGTGCTTAGGTATTTGCCAGAACCAGGGGCCCAATTCCATGCAGAGTTCATAGCTTATCTCTGAGTGTGAAACGATGCCAGACAGGGCTAGGGAAGGGGGCAGGGTATTCCTAACTCCCCCTCTGTCTGTCTGTGTTTGTCTGACTCTCGACCATATCCTTGGCTTACATGTAAATTTGCAGAATGACCTAGGTTGGGGAAGGAACCTGGCAATCTCAAGATCATGTGCAGAGTACAATCCTTTGCCTTTGCCTCTGTTCCTGGGTCCTCAGGAAGTGCCAGCCAGGCCTCCCCCCTCCCCCATGCCATCCCCAGGACTTGTGACATACCTTCTTTCTCTGTGTCTTCCAGATTTCCCCTTTCCCTTTGCCTGGCTGACTGGTTACTTAGCCATCCTTGTGGGGGCAGGCATGACCTTCATCGTGCAGAGCAGCTCTGTGTTCACTTCCGCCATGACACCACTCATTGGTGAGCTTTTGTCCCAGGGTTCTCTCCCTTGGGTTCCCATTGTCTCTTCCCATGGTTACTCGGGCCCATGCCCTGCGTTCTGTGCTTTCTCACCAGGTATTGGAGTGATCACCATCGAGAGGGCGTATCCACTCACACTGGGCTCCAACATTGGCACCACCACCACCGCCATCCTGGCGGCCTTAGCCAGCCCAGGCAGCACCTTGAGGAGTTCTCTCCAGGTCAGCACCTGATGCTGGGCTCTGGGTGGGATACAATCCATCTGTGGTTTTGCAAATTAGTGGGTTTTATTTATTTATTTATTTATTTGGTTGGTTGGTTGTTTTTTTTTTTTTTTTTGAGTTTTGAGTTTTGAGTCAGAATCTCACGGAGCCCATGTTGCCTCCAAACTCATAAAAATGACCTTGAGAACTCCTGTGACCTCTTGTGTGCTGGGATTAAATGCACACACCACCATACCCAGCCTGCAGACTCTTTTCTCATATATAACATGCCTTCTGTGTTATAGCCAAAAGGCAGAACAAGGAAGGATGCTGGGAGAAGAAGCTACAGGGAGCCAGGTGGGAGGGCAGTCAAAGCTAGGGGTTCCTAAGAGGCAGGTGTTTAAAACAGCTCTGCTGAGACCCGAGAGGCCCACGGCATGGTGAAGCAGCAGGCAAGGCCATGTTAGGGGACACCTTCTGACCCGAAAGCTGAGCTATTCAGAGGAGTCATTAGCTTCCTTCCATTATCAAAGCAGTGAAGTCATGTGTGTTCACAGAATATAAAGCTCTGCACAGGCCCAGCCATGCACACACCCTGGAAAGACACTGGGCGACCTCTGTTTCTCCCCATCCCCCTAACCTCTCCCTCTCCCCCCACCCCTCACATCCTCGATTTCAGATTGCCCTGTGCCATTTTTTCTTCAACATCTCCGGAATCTTGCTGTGGTACCCCATCCCATTCACCCGCCTGCCCATCCGTCTGGCCAAAGGCCTGGGCAACATCTCTGCCAAGTACCGCTGGTTCGCCGTCTTCTACCTCATCTTCTTCTTCTTCCTGACCCCGCTGTCGGTGTTTGGCCTGTCCCTGGCGGGCTGGCCGGTGCTGGTGGGCGTGGGAGTGCCCATCGTCCTGCTGCTGCTCCTGATCCTGGCCCTCCGGATGCTGCAGGCCCGCTGCCCGGGCTCCCTGCCTCTGAAGCTCCGCGACTGGAACTTCCTGCCCTTGTGCATGCACTCTCTGAAGCCCTGGGACAACGTCATCTCCCTGGCCACCACCTGCTTCCAGAGGCGGTGCTGCTGCTGCTGCCGCGTCTGCTGCCGCGTCTGCTGCATGGTGTGTGGCTGCAAGTGCTGCCGCTGCAGCAAGTGCTGCAGGGACCTTGAGGAGGGGGAAGAGGAGCAGGATGTCCCAGTCAAGGCCTCTGGGGCCTTCGACAACGAAGTGATGAGCAGAGAGTCCCAGGATGAGGGCAAGGGGCAAATGGAGGCCATGGGCATGAAGGCCATGTCCAAAACTACGGTGTTCTAGGGGGTGGGGATCTAGGAGGCAGGAGAGAGGAGGACCTAAACCCCGTGGGATCCACCCCTCCCAGGTCTCTTGCCACCACACCGGGGTTCCTGAGGAGAAACGGAGTTGACATCAACTCCAGCTCTCCTTCCACCAGAGCTTCCGCCTGTAGGTGAACTGGACCTTTCTGGTCCCGTTTCCCGAGCACCTCCCTCCCTCCCTCTCAGAAGACAGAGTATGCAGATTTAGACTGTGAATGTGGCCCCAGAGATGACAGCATCCACTGCTTGCCTAGACTATGCCTTCAAAGGCCGTCCTCATCCAGAGGATAAGTGTTAAAGGAGGCACTAGGGAAGATTCTGGAAAGGGGCCCATGGAAGACTATATGTAAATATATGTACAAAGCTGACCTTTTTTTCTTTTTTTTATCAAAGTCTATTCCCCACACCCAGTAGCCCCTCCTAGGCATCCCTGCCCCAGACCAGCCAGTTCAGACAAGATGAAGTAATTGTTTGGAGGCCATAGATAGGTGTGAGCCTTTCTAGTTTACATCACAGGACAGCCCATTCTCCACCAGGGCCTGGGCTAGATGGGTATGGCCAGTCCAAGCAGTTGGCCACAGTGGTCTCATCCTCAGCTTTCTAGGATGGGGGAGGTCACACCTGACTAGGGGTTCATGGCATGTTGGGTTCACCCATTGGTTTGCACGCCTACGATTCTTCACTGGACTCCTAGAAGCAAATTGTGAGGCATTGTGGCTACAGAGCAATGGCACTCTCTTGGTTAGGTAGCGATGTTACTGATGGGGCTTTTACAGACCTGTGTCCCAAGTCCTCTCTGCATCACTTCATCCGGGATCATCTGCCTGTGAGGGGTCCCCGTTAGTCCATTTCTTTCCTGAAAGGAAACTTTCTGGGCCGGCTTTGGGTGGCCTGATTCATCCATCCACTTCCCCTCCCCGTCATGTATTCATTGGGATCCTTCCCAGCTTCCACAGGTCAGCTCTGTCCTGCCTCCTTTCCACACCTACAGAGCTCCAAAGGAATTGTCCAGAGGGAGGAGATGGGGAGTGGCTAGACACCCTTAAAATCATGGTGAAGCTCAGAGTTCGTAGGTGAACTCTGGATAAAGGGTGAGCTCCTATTCACACCAGATGACCTTTACTGTGCCTTTTAGAGCCCCCTGTTACTCCTACCACAGTTTTTCCGCCATCACCCCCCCACCCCCGTAAAAAAAAAAAACAAGCCTGAGCTTGATTCAGGCGAGGCAGTGTGACTGTACCACAAGCCTGCCCTCCACATCCTCTCCCAACACACTCTTCACCATCTGAACAGGCCGAGATGCCAAATTGAGCCCTTCTGTAGATAAAAGTTCCCAAACAGCCATTTACGTGGCATATTTATAGCCCTGCATCTGTACAGAATACTCTGTAAGTTATATAGTACATAGCGATATATTTTATAGTGTCTCATTTGGAAATGAGGCAGGGTTCTTTTATGTACTGTGAAGAACAGAAAGAGCACCTTTGTATATTTTGTAATACTGCCTTTAAACACGCCTCTGAGGCCACCCCGCCCCGCCCCCTGTAAATATGTATGTGGCACCCCAGGAGGTGGCTTTGACTCTGTTGATTTCTTAAAAAAAATGGGATCCCAGTACCTGTGTTAATTGTATTTTTTTTTAAACTGGTTGAGGAAAGAGATAAATAAAAGAATCACCCCCCTCCCAAAGTGTGTTGCTTCCAATTATGGGATGCTAAAAGCATGGGCCATCTTTGCTTACTCAAACCCCACCATGTGCCAAAGGGAAGCTACATAGTTTGTGGAGTCCCCAGTGTCTTATGGACACAAAGAGGACTTGGCCCCAAATTCATTTTTCTCTTTTCCAGGTTGCAGGGATCAGCTGATGAGAGCTAGGCTAAGTAAGTCATAGATTTTATGGTTATGAACCTTACCAGGTTTCTCTGGAAGCTTGTGCAGGCATTTCATTCTCTCAAGGACGGACCTAACTGGAGACTGTATCGTCTGCACTTTACCAGAGCTCTGCACCTTAATAATAAGGAAGGGTTGAAAGGAGAGGAAATGGGAGGGGCTACCTCACCTGTGGCTTCTCTGGCAGCCTTTGTAACTAGAACAGAAGAAGGGAGAGGTCACTTGTATTTCCCATAAGGCCATTGCTTTCTTTTAGTGCCTTGTGCCAGCCAAAATGCATGCGCACAGACTTTTCCACTTCCAGTACCTCCAGGCTAGCTGAAGGAACTGCTGGGGGGCCAAGTCTCACCGTATAGTGGTGCCAAGCTTGGGTCAGTTGGAGGCCTAGGCTCTGAACCTAGCTGCTAGTGTCAGTTTTTAGAAGCTGGACAGTACCACTTGGCCTGCTGTGATTATCAAAAAGAGTTGCTGGCCCTACGATGGGATCCTCAGGGAAGATTAATTCTAGGACTACTTCCCCACCACATCAAAATCCAAGCTGCTCTACCCAGTCTTTTCTATAAAATATGGCAGTTTTTACCTTGCACTATACACTTTGAATCATCTATAGATTGTTTATAATGTTCAATCCAGTTGTAAATACTCCAAGGAAATAGGCAAGAACAGTCTACATGTTCCATCTACATGCAATTGTTTTGAGACAGAGTTTCAAGTAACCTAGGCTGGCTATTTATCCCTTCCTGCCAACAAAGCTCATCCCAAATCAATAACTAGAGCTAACCAATGAAATGGTGATGTGTTTTTATAACACCAAGCTTGGGGTTGTTGGTTACAGAACACGTGATTGATTCTCGTCTCTGCCTCTCAAGTGTAGACATTGTTATAATTCCTGACCCTAAATACCTACTTGTTCTCTCCGGGGCTCCTTTGGTTAAATTCCCTCAGAATGAGCCTCCTGTCTATTGTGGGAGGGAAGACCAACAGACTCCCAGACTCTATTATTTACTCATTAGCTTTAGCAGAATGTCAATGGTGTGCTATATTAGCAGAATAAACTGTCAAGTCCCCTGGCTCTGGCTAAGGCGGGGCCTGTGATCGCAGCATCTTTAGAGCTGCTGTGAGGTGAAGCCAAATCCTTATTTGGCCCAGGTTAATTATATAGAAGCTGAAGAGATTCCAGGGCCTGCCTGTTTATGCTGATGTTGGAGTTCTGTAGGGCACACTTTGTTGGTGTCCAAGGCAGGTAAGTAATTAACATCCCTTACAGTATTGGAATTAATTTTTAAAACAGGACTGAAGAGAGCATGATGAGATGAAAAATATCCATTTTATGGGTAAGAAACTGTAGGATGCACCTGAACTGAAGTGTAAAATACATCCTCAGTTTTGAAGAGGTTTGAAGACAGGGATATAAAAGTCTTACAGATTTTACACTGTGTCCATGTTGAAATTACAGTATTTGGGGTTAAGTGCAATATGTTAATTAAAATTAATTCATCCACTTATTCAGAGGCTGTTGGATCCCCCGAAGCTGGATGTGGGTGCTGAGAACGAAACTCAGATCCTTTGGAAAAGGAACAATTGTTTCTGACAGCTGAGCCATCTCTCCTGAGCCATGCTTGCTGGTCTGAAACTTGTGGCCATCCTCCTGTCTCTGCCTCTGAATGCTGGGATTACAGTAGTATGCCACACCTGGCTTTTTTCCTTTTTAAATATGGCTGCCAGGACATTTTAATACACACATGACTAAATGATAGAACCAGCAGGATCAACCTATCAATGTGCTGGAGTCTTGTTTTCCTTAAATATGAAATAAGGCTTCTCTAGTTTTCCTAGAGCATTCTAGAATTAATTTTACGTCATTTGACGAAGTTTCCTATGTATTAAATGCAACTAGGATCAGTAAAGCTATTCAACCTTATGAAAATGAGATATTCTCTCCCCACAAAATGTTTATTAGTGATGAAATTCAAACTACGTTTAATCCCAGGAGACCAAGACAAATAGCAAATAGAGAGCACACCTAACCCTGGATATCACAACAAAAACCCGAGAGCCTCATAGCAAGACATAATTGGACAAGTCTTTGGCTTGCGATTTCTAACTTAAAGGAGTTTTTAAAGGTTTAATCTGAGACGTGACTCTTAGGATTCTGGGGACTTTGCCAGTTTGGGGTCATTATTTTCCTTTGGGGTCATTGCATTTACCTCCCTACTAAGTTCTATACTTCACAGATTTCAACTCTGTGTCAGTGTTACACATCACGTGATTGCTGGATGAGTTGGACACCTGGGAGAGCTCAGTGCCACTATCAGCCAGGCCTGCAACAACTACGATATTTTAGATAATGATGGCGATGTGGCCTTACATTCCAGTGCACCTGTGGATATAACTCAAACACTAGGGGTGATAAAATCTAGATGACTTTGTTCCTGGGAGTGTGCCAGGTGTGATGACTGGGAGAAATGCTGTATTATTTAATTACCTTATCAGTGTGCTGAGAGGATGATCAAAGAGCTGGAATTGTTAAAGTCAATGAAATACAGTGAGACAAGGTCTGAAGAATCCCTGAGCGGATAACTCTACTTAGGTTTTTATAAGGGACCTAAGCCTGGATGCATTTGCACAAAAGTAAGCAAAAATTAGCTTTGGCGTGTTGGTTTGTTTTGTGTTGAGGTCCAAGTTTGGGGCTGTACACACTCTAAGGACATTCTCTACAACCTTAGCTGCTCCCCCCCCCCCCAGCTGTTCCTTCTAAATGTCTGCAGTGAGGCTAGGGAGACGGCTCAGCTGTGCTGATACCTGAGAAACCACACGTGGGAAAGGTAGTCAGAGAGAACTCACCCCATAATAGTTGTCTTCTGACGTCAATATAAGGACCATGGCATATTCACCCTTCCTTCTACACATTGTGAATCCCCCTCCCCATAGTCACCCCTCTTCCCTACATACTGTAAACACACACACAAATTAATCAAATACATTAATTAATTTAATTAATTAATTAAAATGCCTACATTGAAGAGAAGCAGAACTCCTTCCCACCAGTCAGAGTTAGCCAACAGAGCAAGGGTTTCTGGTGAACACACTGAACTGAGCAACCGTGCGGTCTTCCTGCAAAATTCCCCTCTCGTACCGTGTCCAGTTCGCAGCTGCCTGTTACGTGAAGTCTCGCCCCCCCCTCCCATAAGCTCTTAATATGCCTTAGTTTACCATTTAGCCGTCCAGAGCGGCATCTGCTCCCCTTTTCAGTACTCCGAAGTTCAAATTCCTCCACTTGAGTCCAGTGGAAACTTGATGATAAGCGCCGGGCTGTAAAAGTCGCCAGAGGGCAAGCATGCTGTGTGATCAAGTTTTTCCGACTGGCTAAAGTCCTCAGTTCCAGCTAGCACACACTTGGGCTTCTGGGGCCATATAGGCCCTCCAGACAAGAACAGATCTTTAGCCAGATGTTGTAACACACCTGAATTCTTAGCATAAGCAAAAAATGTCTGGCCACCTTTTTTTTTTTTTTTTTTTCTACACTGGCGTTTTCTTTTTGAGACAGGGTCTCTTACATATCCAAGGCTATATCCTCAAATCTGCTGTGTAGCTGAGGGTCACCCTGAGCTCCTGATCCTCCTGCTCTTCTTCCTGGGTGCTAAGATGGCAGGCCTGCACCACCAAGGGGGATCGAACCCGGGGCCTTGAGCGTGCTAGGCAAGCACTCTACAAACTGAGCCACATCCCCAGCCTGATGCTTCCACATTTCCACTATTTAAGTCAATATTTGTAGGATGAGGGAGAGGAGTGAGCAAGCCTGTGACCGTGTGGACCCCCAAGTGTTGCTCCAGTCTCTAGACGGTTCCTTTAGGATCCACCCTGTATCTAAAACAGTGGTTCCCTCCCCTCAGCTTCTGAGGATTTCTAAGTGCTAGCTGTGACTGGTCACCTCTAGTGCAGACTGCCACTGTCCTGTCTGCGGTCCCTGGCCATCAAATTGCAGCTGGGTCCCACTTAGTCCTTTCTGTCAGCCCGCAAAGTACCACACCCCAGCTATTTTAAGCCACAGGCTTTCCCCAAAACTGGAAAGTGCCATAGAGCAGGTAACATTATCATAAAGAAAACGAATCTCATGGGTGTCTGCTGGTCACGTGATCCCCGAGTCCCTCCGAGTCTGGCTTTCCCCTTGGCTTCCCAATGTGGTGCAGTGCCTATTGTGTTCAACCTCCAGCCAGGCACAGGGGCCTCGGATGCCCCTGCACCACAGACCTCAGTTCACATACAGGCCAAGGGAGGTATGCACACCCTTCACCACACAGACTGGTCGGACTTCCTTCAAAATTGCAAGTGTGGGCTGGGGAGATGACCCAGCAGATACTTGTGCATGCTGCACAGGCCTGATGACCCGAGTCTTGCTTCTCAGAACCCACACGAAGAGAGAACTAACTTTCCAAAGCCCTCTGACCTTCCTGAGCACACCATGGCACCCATGTGCCCACACTCACATGAACACATTACACCCCTATACACACACACACACACACACACACACACACACACACACACACACACACAAGAAAATGAGAAAATCAAAGTCGCAGGTGCCCTGCTGGACCTGGACAAGAGCACTGGAGTGATTTTTCTCTCCCTACATCATTCCCCACTGGCCTCCTGTTCCCCTTCCCTCCCTGCCCCTTTCTCTTCCCTCCTCCTCCTCCTCCTCCTCCTCCTCCTCCTCCTCCTCCTCCTCCTCCTCCTCCTCTCACTACTTTTCCTCCACAATCTCGATTCCTTTTTACTATAATGACATGAAAATATGTATAGTCATTGCTGGATGGTGAAATTACACATCGTTTTTTAGTTCCCCGTTATATTTTTTGTTCTCTCATTTTCACACTTTCTTTCCCATAATGAACTTGTTATTTTTCATTAGTAAGGAATATAATAGATAGGAAGCCTCAAATGTCCCCAGGAAGAGCGACAGTAGAGAAAGGAGCTGGGCTTTGCCCCAGGGTCTGTTCTTGCTCAGGGCTGATGCCCCATCTCCCTCCTGAGATATTGTTTTTCCTATAACTCAAATATTTCATTACATTTTATCTTAGTGTGTGTGTGTGTGTGTGTGTGTGTGTGTGTGTGTAGGACACAGGTTGACGTTCAGTATCTTGATTGTTCTCTATGTTATTGTTATTATTATTATTATTATTATTATTATTATTATTATTATTATTAAGACGGGTCTCTCACTGAATCTGGAGCTTAATTGATTTTGTTAGCCTGGCTGGCCAATGAGCTCCATGGATCTCCTGTGTCTGCACCTTCAGCACTGGGTCACGGATGGCGCCTGCTTGGTTTGGCTTTTCCCCTGGATCTGGCCCTCTCTGGAAACTAGGGCATTCCGCTCTAGTTTGAAACGCCACTATTTTCTCCTGGGTGCTCTCTTCTCCAGTGTGTCATTGTCATGAGTGGCTGCCAGACTTTGGACTCAAACCTCCTCAACTATGAGATACGTAAACCTTTCCTCTTTTTAAGGTTAATTGTCTCCAGAATTCCATCATAATAACACAGAGATAACTGACGCATTCCATTTCATGGTTCTGTCCACTCAGATGAGCTACCTGACCTTTGTGATCCTTAGGTCTGCATCTTTAAAATGAGAACACAATATTTATCACACAGGATAGCTGGATACATTAGAAATTTCCACCAAATCTCTTGTATTGGTGTCTTGCCTTTCAAATGCTTGCTCAGAGACAACGCCTCATCTTCTCGGCCTCCCCCCACAGTTTTTTTTTTTTTTCCTGTAACACAAAAGAAATATTTCACAACATTTAATATATTTTAGTGTGCTGTGTGTGTGTTGCCACAGCACACATTGGGGGGGGGGGTCAGAGGACAACTTTCACATGGGTCCTAGCATGCACAGGGTCTCAGGTTCAATTCCCAGTACCATAAAAATAAATAAATAAATTGTTAATTTTATCTCTTAACCCCTACATTAACATCGCTCAAAGCAACAATATTTGTGAAGTCAGGGGGTTGGAGTGCAATCTTAATTTTTCTAAAAAAAAAATGGTAGAACAAATTCACAGTTAAGTTACTATAATTTTTTTTTTGAGTCAGAGTTTCACCGTGTAGCCTTGGCTGGCCTGGAGCTGGCTATGTAGACCAGGCTGGCCTCAAACTCATAGAGATCTGCTCTAGCCTCTCGAGTGCTGGGATTAGAACTTTAAAAGTTCCGTGAGGTTATACGCACAGCATCTCTTGTTCCCCGGAGGGCGGGCATCGGCACAGGCCTGAAGGGTACCCTCTAAGCGCCCACCCTAGGCTGGATGCCTGTGAAGCAGAGACATGCACTCCTGTCCGTGCTGAAAGCGAGCACAGAGAGGTGAGGGGCCGCAGATGCAGGGACAAGAGGCGGGAGGGGACAGGAAAGGACACTGCTGCGGCCTGAGCTGCCAGGCAAGTTAAAGGGCGCAAGGGTGGCACTTTCCTAGGAGACCGAGTGAAGGTCAGCAGGTGAGGGTAGCAGGACCTTGGGACACTTGAAGAACTGCCCGCTGCGGAGGCCGCCAGGAGGGAGGCCAGCGAGAGAAGCCAGCTGGAGATAAAGAAAAGCATGCCTGTTCTTGGGGAAGAGTTTGGACTCTGTCCCCATGTCCATGGGGGAAAACGAGAGCCTTAGACCTGGGAATCACGTGATGCATTGTGTGGCTAGAGAGGCTCTCAGGGTAGTTACTGTGAGTGGCTCCTGATGCTCACAGCATGTCTGTACGGGTGTCCACACTTTCTGACGGGATTCCCTCTGTCTGTACCGGTGTCCACGCTTTCTGACGGGATTCTCGCTGTCTGTACCGGTGTCCACGCTTTCTCATTCCCCCTGTGTTCACCTCGTTGTCTAACAAGGGTTTCCAGGTGGACCAGACCATTCATTCCTGTAGGAACGAGCAACCTGTTCTGTTTGCACTGTCTCAAATAAGCCGCACCTGCTTGGTGGTACAAAGCTGACCCAGGAGCTGCTTGCAGTTCCTTCCCCTGGTCCACCCTCCGCAAGCAGCACCAGGAGGCCTCAGAAGCCCCATCAGTGCTGAGCACACCTTGTTCCCCTGGGCACCATTTCCCCTCTTTTCTTGTCTCAGAGCGTGTGTTGCAGTGATGTGCAGAGCAGCTCCTCTCTGGGTGTGTGTACCTCCCCAGTGGCGACAGAAGCCTAAGCAAATACCTTCCATTCACTGGGTCTCGGTGTCTCCACCTGTCAAATAGGAATAGTCTGTCGATAAACACAGCTCAAGAGATCACGTGAGACAGTGAGGGTAAATCACTTCCCCTGCATGGCACATTCAGTAAAGACTTGGTATGAGCTGGGCGGTGGTGGCGCACGACTTTAATCCCAGCACTCGGGAGACAGAGGCAGGAGGATCTCTGTGAGTTTGAGGCCAGCCTGGTCTACAGAGTGAGTTCCAGGAAAGGTGCAAAGCTACACAGAGAAACCCTGTCTCGAAAAACAAAACAAAAAACAGCAACAACAACAACAACAACAAAAGATTTGGTATGAATATTATATCCCATTCTGTCACAGGAGATGTTTGAGCTCGAACCTGCGACCTGGCACCCCCCAAAGTCAGGCTTCAATATGCCAATGAAACAGGGAAGTAATAATGAACAACGGAAAGAGGCTTATTCAGTGTGGCCACACTGGGGAGAGGGGCAAAGGAGGCTCAGGACCCCCTAAGTGCATCTCTGGGACCACAGCTTGAGGTTTAGGTTTAACTGGAGGATCCGAGGGATGCACAGATACACAGGCCTGGTCATGGTGTTGTCTCACTCATTGTCATTGTCTCAGCCCGGGTCCCTCCTGCTAGGTGGCTGACACATTGTCAGCACTGTGTGAACTCTCTGTTCTGGGAGACAAGCTCCCCCACTGGGAGCAGCAGGCTCCTGGCTTATTCCTTCTCCCAGCATGAAATTCAATTCTAGTTTCTTGAGGTGTCTTGTTTTCCTTCCTCCCTCCCTCCCTCCCTCCTTCCTTTTTTTTTTTTTTTTTTAAACAGGGTCTCTACATAGCCCTGGCTGTCCTGGAACTGGCTGGCCTCGAACTCACAGAGATCTACTTGGCATTGTCTCCTAAGTGCTGGGATCAAGGGTGTGTGCTACTGCACCTGGCTAAATTGTTATCTTTACTTTTATTTTATGTGTGTGGGTGTATTGCCTGCTTGTATGTGTCTGCACCATGTATATGCAGTACCTGTGGAGGCCAGAAGAGGGCATCAGATTCCCCTGGGACTGGAGTTACAGTTTTGAGTTGTTAGGTGGGTGCTGGGGATCGAACTCAGGTCCTCTGGAAGAGCAACCAATGCTCTTAACCACTGAGCCTCCCCCCCCCCCCGTCCCCCAGGAGTGCCTTGTCTTAACTGTCTGATATCCATAAGAGGCCATGGTATCTGTTTCTAATATCTTCACTCCTGCAAATACTTCTTCACTCTCATCACAGCCGCCAAAACATCCCTACTAGAGGCTTAAAGTAACACATTACAAATGATTACTTCTGGCTGGGCAGTGGTGGCACATGCCTTTAATCCCAGTACCTAAAGGCAGGCAGATCTTTGAGTTTGAGGCCAGCCTGGTCTATAGAGTGAGTTCTAGGACAGCCAGGGCTACAAAGAGAAACTGTTTCAAAAAACAAACAAAACAAAACAAAACAAAACAAAATCACTTCTTACCTTCCAGAGTTTTGAAGTGAGTTGGACTCAGCAAAATGGTGGCTTTGCAAAAGCTTGCAGTTGGATGGTGGCTGGGGTCAGAGTCTATTCAAGGTCTTATTTCCTCACAAGGGCTGCAGTTAACATGCAGTCTGGCCCAGACTCGTTCACCAGAAGGCACCTGGGGATCAACAGAAAATGTCCCAAGAAACCCATGAGGTTGTGTCACCGTTTATGACCTGGCTTCAGAGGTCACATTACTGGCTGGGCCTGGTGACCACAGGACGCACATCTGTCATCCCAGGACTCAGGATACGGTGGTGGGAGAATAAGGAGTCAAGGCCAGCCTGAGCCTTGGGAAGACTGTGTCTCACACACCACCCCACAGCAGACAAACCCCAATGCCGAGACTGTGGCGAGTCCCTGAGGAGAGCTCTAGTCTATTGTGGGACATAGAATCTACCTTTTGATAGACAAGAAACTTGCAAGCATGTTGTTGAAGCCGCCATAGTGCAACCTATGGTCACAAGTCACTTAGGTTCCTCTCTGTGTCTTTTCAAGCCTCCGTTCCACTCTTTCTAACAGCACCAGGTTTAGTCTATAGTTCAAGACCCTGTCACCTGCATTAAGTTCAAGTGTGCATGAAGATCCTGGCCTGTGATTTCTCGGGTATGCACATCTTGAGTGCCATTTCTCTCCGTCTGAAGTCCTATGAGATCAGGACATAAGTCATGAGCCGCTTACATGCCCAGCATTCACTGGCAAGAGGCATCTATAATAGACCCTGACATTTAGGGGGCAAGGTGCAAGACCCCCAGTTACTGATCCAGAGATGACCACATGCTGCCAGTTTGTAGAGCGGGGTTCAGTCCTTGTGCTGGGAGTGCTACATGTGCCTTGGTACATAAAGTTCTGGTCTGGCTTTCCACAATAACATAGCTGTATACATATACACACACATGCACACACACACATGCACATATACACACACATGTACATATACACACATGCACATATACACACATGCACACGCACATGCACATATACATACACATGCACATATACACACATGCACATATACACATGCACACATATATGCACATGCATATATACACAGATGCACATATACACACATGCATATACACACACATGCACACACACGTGCACATATACACAGTGTTAGCTACATAAAACAGAGCACTACAGCTTGGGTGACTTCAAAAGAGCCATGCTTCCCCTAGAACCTGTGGCAATCCTTCCTTTGGCATTCCTTTGTTGGTAAATACATTGTACCCCTCCTCCAAACTCACAAGGCTTCCTGCTTGTGTGTCTTCATAGTTTCTCTGTCGGTGCCTGCTACTCCTATTTCCAAATTTCCCCTTGTTATAACAATCCAGGTCACCCAAAGGAACCCATTTAACTCACTTTCCTTCATGAAGACACTTCTCTGTGTAGCCCTGGCTGTCCTGGAACTCACTCTCAGAGATCCACCTGCCTCTGTCTCCCAGAGTGCTGGGATTAAAGGCATGTGCCACTACCACCCAGCAAAGACACTATTTTTAAATTAAGCTACATTGTGGGACTGGAAATTAGGATCTTGTGGTGGTTTGAATGTGATGCTCTCATTAAGTCTTGGTAATGTTTTGTTTTGTTTTTTGAGACAGGGTCTCTTTAAGTAGCCCTACCTATCCTGAAACTCACTGTATAGATCAGGCGGGCCTTGAATTCACATAATACACCTGCCTCTGCCTCCCAAGAATCATAGGCATTTGAATACTTGGTCCCCAGTTGGCGGCCATTTGGGGAGGACTAGAAGGTGTGACCTTGGGCTGGGGAGATGGCTCATTGGTTAAGAGCACTGGCTGCTCTCCCAGAGGACCAGGGTTCAACTCCCAGCATCCACATGGCAGCTCACAACTGTCTGTAACTACAGTTCCAGAGGACCTGAAAGCCTCCCACAAACATACATGCAGGCAAAACATAAATGCACATAAAATAAAAGTAAATTAAAAAAAAAAACAGATATGACCTTGATGGAGGGCCTATGTCACTGGGGGTATGCTTTGAGGTCGCAAAAGATGCATGCCATGTTTAGTTAGCTTTTTCTGCTTCCTGTTGGTAGTTTGAGGAGGGAGCCTTCACCTCTCAGTTTCTGCCCTAGTTGCCTGGCACCTGCTGCCTCCACTCCGCCATCATGGATTCTAACCCTCTGGAACCATGAGCCCCAAATCAATTCTTTTTTTTTCCACTATAAGTTGTCTTGGTCATGGTGTTTGTCACAGCAGTAGAAAAGTGACTAATATAGACCTCAGCATATCTTTTTGTGAAAACATAGTTTGACTCCTAACGGCTGGACTCAGTGAGATGCTCTCACCAAATCTCTCAAGCAACTGTCATCAAATGCTGGCTTGGACTGGTGTCGTCCCTTCCTCCCTTACATGGATGCTGCTATCAGTTAGAATTCTCCTCCTCCTCCTCCTCCTCCTCCTCCTCCTCCTCCTCCTCCTCCTCCTCCTCCTCCTCCTTCCTCTTCTTCTTCCTCTTCTTCTTCTTCTTCTTCTTCTTCTTCTTCTTCTTCTTCTTCTTCTTCTTCTTCTTCTTCTTCTTCTTCTTCTTCTTCTTCTTCTGAGACAAGATTTCTCTGTATGGCCTTGGCTGCCCTGGAACTCATTCTGTAGACCAGGCTGGCCTCTAGTTCGCAGAGATCTGCCTGCCTCTGCCTCCTGAGTACTCCATGCACCGCCACCACCCAGCTTAGCTGGAATACTTCTTGAGCTCCCTCCACACACAAGCCTGGGAATCTCAGAGCAAGGCTGTCAAAGAGAAGACAATCATACTGCACCCCTCAAGGGCAGACTTATCAATGAATTCACAGACCTATTTTAAAATCATTCCCTTTGTTCCCTAATCCTTCATGTTGACAGCAAAGCTGTTTTGTAAAACTCTGACAATGATGTTTGCTTGGTTACAATTCTTTGTGTGAGTGTGTTATATACATGCATGTGTGTCTGTGTGTTCATGTGTATATATGCATATGTATGCATGCATGCCTGCAAAAACAAACAAAAGAAAAAAAAACAAAGTTGACATGAGGTATCTTCCTCAAATGCTTTCCACCTTGTTTACTGAGGTGGAGTCCATCTGGACACAGGGGTGCCCAATTCAGCTGGTCTAGATAGGCCACTTTCCGGGAATCCCTATTCTCTGTCTATTGGGTGTTGAGATCACAGGCACCTGTCACATCTGTCTAGTTTTTTACATGGGTCCTGGGGATCTGAGCTCTGGTCTTCCTGTCTGCACAGCAAGAACTTGGTCCACTGAGCCATCTCAGCCCACCACAATTCTTTAATAATGTTTCACTGCTGTTGAGATAGAAGCCAAACTTTTGTTGTTGTTCCACAGTAGAGACCAGGCTGGCCTTGAACTCACACAGATCCACGTGCTTCTGCCTCCAAAGTGCTGGGATTCAAGGCATGTACCATCATATCTGGCTAGAAGCCAAACTCTTTTTTTTTTTTTTGGTTTTTGAGACAGGGTTTCTCTGTGTAGCTTTGCGCCTTTCCTGGAGCTCACTTGGTAGCCCAGGCTGGCCTCGAACTCACAGAGATCCGCCTGGCTCTGCCTCCCGAGTGCTGGGATTAAAGGCGTGCGCCACCACCGCCCGGCTAGAAGCCAAACTCTTGAAAGTGACCCCTGAGGCTTGGGTTTCTGCTGTCCCATCCACCCCAGACCATGTAGGATCCATGACTGTCAATGTGGCATCTCCTTGAAAGTAATGGAACAGGACTTCCACTTGAGGAAGTTTCCAGAGCAACACAAAATGAAATCAAAGTGGGCCTATTCAGGCACCCAGAAGGCACCTATAAAACCAACAAAAGTTACCGCATCAGAAGTGACCTTGTGACTTATGTTTGCCAAAAGCCTGTGCGGATGATTAGCCACAGAGGCCATTCATCAGAGGTCCTTCCAGCGATATCAGGAGAGAGGAGACTTGGCCCAAGGGCCCATTCTGAAACCCCTACAGTGGAGACGAACTATCTGGATCCCTTGACTGAATGACTCCACGCTCAGCTGCTCTGATAATGGCCTGTCTCCCAGGCGCTTTGTGTGGGAGAGAACACACTAAGCTCTAAGCAGTGCTTTTGGGGGATTTGACTGCTAAACACACACACAGCTCTCCACAGATGAATAAACTGACCTTCTAGCATTCATTGTCAGCCTCCTGGGGGTGGGGGTAAGTGGGAGCCAGTCGGATCTGCAATGTGCCTGATGGGCGGCTGCGGATTTCGGAGCCCACGTGGGAGCTCCAAGAGTGAAATTGGAGAGAGGCAGCTAGGACGGAAGATCCAAGGCAGAAGTCCCTCTCAGGACCTTGCCGTCACTTCCTTTGGTTCTGAGCACTTGATCCTCTGCGTCACCCTACCCTCAGCCTGGGGACACTCAGCAGAGCACAGGCCGTGATGCAATGTTTCTGCTCACTAACAGCCTAGTCGTAGAGGTGAGGGTAGCCTCCAGTTGAGAAGTGAGGTTAAGCCCTGCTCCCTCCAATCGTCTCTAGTTGGAGAGGTCCTTCAACAGTGAATCAGGCTCCTGTTGTGAGCAAAAAGCAGATACACATGTGTGTTTCTCTTAGATGCCCCATGACTCCAAGGACAGGACAAGAGAGTCCTGGGGCAATGAAGGTTTCTGCTGACTCAACGGAAGGATGAGTATCAATGTCCTGAGTGCCCACGTAATAGGACTGTCCAGGGGCAGAGATCTGCACCCAGTCCCAAAGACACCAGGCTGGCTAATAGGCAGGTATCTTCCAGTGTGAAAACAAACAAACACGTGACCGTATGCTTTCATCTCCAGCTCAGTCTCTGCTACCGGAGACGTCCCTCAGTTCAGCCCTTGGCTGACCCTGTCCCAAACTCACTAAGAGGTGTGTAATTGTGGAAGTCATTTGTTTCTTTGATTGCTTAATCAGCTGTAAGTTGCTGATGACATGGAGAACCCTAGACACCACTGGGTAGGATCTTGGGTTTCTGGAGTGTTATTGGACAGAGATGTCATTTACAGAGTTGGGACAGGTGGATACTTTTGCCTGAACCCATCTCATCCAGTGTGAGTGGAATGATGGGTAAGGAGATCTACTTTGGAACGAGATGAAGGGGCAGTTGTTGCACATGTGGGCATACTAAATGCCATTGCATTTTCAGTGTGAGTTACGCGAGGGGCCCAGGATGGGAGAGAGATGGAACCGGAGGGCAGGGAGAGGTCTCAGACTTGCCATGCATCTGTCCTGTCCAATGTCTTAGAACTCCTTTCAAATCAGTGGGGTAATGTAGCGAGGCGAGACCACATCAGGTTGGTCCCAGTTTGCTACTTGGGATTAATGTATCATGAAAGAAATAAAGGATGTGGATGGGGCCAATTATAAAGTCAGCAGTGTTAGGAACACCAGCCAGCAGGCATTTCACCCCCGGGGAGTTCCTGTTTGTCCTGTGGTTCTTCCTTCTTCCTCCACCTCCCATCCCAGCTCTACCCCAACCAGCTTGCCCCAGAAAGAAGGCATCTCATGGAGTGGACCTCAGTAGTTGGGAGGAAGAGACAGCTGTGGGTTCTGAATTGAGTTCACACTGACCATGTGAGAGAGTGTGAGCAAGTTATTTTAGCCTCTGTGAGTCCCAGTTTCTCCAGATGTGAAATGGAGGCTTTACATCTGCCATGAAAACAGAAGGCTCATTGGGGCGTTGTTACCTGAGAGGTATTTGGCAGGTAGCGCCGTCCCGTCCCATTCCACTCATGATGGTCACTTCCAAGTTTACTCTGTGTTTTGGTTTTGGTTTTCAAATGATGGCTGTTAATTTGTATAATCTTAATAGGTATGGAGGAAGCGATTATAGCACAAGTTTCTGAGGAAGTGGTAATAATAGTAAATCCTATGTGTGCCGTCTTATACGGTCTACTTCACAGGCTCTAGTATCACCCTGGAGACAAAACTCTGGTGTGTCTGTGAGGGATTATCCGGGTTAGGTTCATTGAAACTGAAGAGTCACCTTAACTGTGAGTGGCAACACTTCCCTGGGCGGGGGTCTCAGGCATCACCCCAAGAGACAGCTCTCAAGTCTCTCAGAGTCTGTGTGACCAGCTGCCACCCCCTGCTTCTGCGACCATTCCCTCCCTGTCATGATGGGACTGTGTCCCCTTTAATTGTAGGTGGATATAAACCTTTCCTCCCTTAGGTTGCTTTTGGGCATATGTTTTGCCACAGCAGTGAGGAAAGTGACTAATTCACCACGTACAGGACCTTTCTCACATCGCAGCCCTGTTTGAGTGCTTTGTGAGGACGGCTCGCCATTCCCCGACAGCTCCATGACGCTGGGCCCACTGGGATCTGACTGGACACAAGAGGAGAAGCGGTAAGAATGCTTCCCAGAGAGCGGGCTCGACTCTACCATGAGTGGTGGCTGACTCTAGAACTTTTCCAGGAGGAAAGTTGAACAGATCTCTCCCGCCTCAGACAGGGCACCAACAGCAAACCAAAGTACAGTTCCCCTAAAGTCTTACTGGGGGGACCTGTGAGTTTATTGAGCTTACTTACAGAGCCTGGGTGACCCCAACACAGCTGCACCCCTGGAAAGTCTCACCTGAGCATGGACAATGGTATCCCCCTTGCTACATAAAGTACCTCTTCAGATAGCCTTCCATCATCTATGCATTCTAGCACTTTCCCAGACTGTGAAGCCCAATGCAATGAGGACACAATCAGACAACTAGCTGGGAGGTCCAGTGGGGAGGGCCTGGAATCTCAGGTGCAGGTCCAGTGACCCTCTCTACCCTGTCCTTCTGCAAGCAAATGTGAGGCCCAATCTGTAGCACACGGTGCAGGGACTCACAGCTGCTATGATGAAGACAATGGTTGTTTCGTGTAGAGGACGGCACTCAACAACAGTAGTGCATGTTCCTAATCCAGCACTTGGGAGGTGGAAGTCACGAGTTCAAGGTCAGCCTTGGCTACTTAGTGACTTTGAGGCATCGTGGGCTCAAAATCCAATAAAACAAAGCAAAAATAGAAACCAGGTCCTACTTTTTACCCCTCTGATATGTTTATTTGTTGAAGAACATCTTTATCCCTCTCCTTATTTAACAAAAACAAACAAAGTTATTGAAGTGAATTTTGGTTTCTTTGTTTTGGTTTGGTTTTGGTTTTTGGTTTTTTGAGACAGGGTTTCTCTGTGTAGTTTTGGTGCCTGTCCTGGATCTCGCTCTGTAGACCAGGCTGGCCTCGAACTCGAGGTGAAGTTTTAAAATGATGTTTTTAAAGATTTCTTTTTTATCTTATTGGTACAGGCAGGATACTTATTGAAACTGGAGTCACAGACAGCTGTAAACTTCCATATGGGTGCTGAGAGTTGAATCTGGGGTCCCCTGGAAGAGCAGCCAGTGCTCTTAACTGGCACACCATCACTCCAGGCCCCTGAGGTGAAATTCTTATATAATGAACTTCTATAAAGTGAAAGAGTCAACAACATTTATTTTATTTGTAATGTTGTACAGCTACCACCTTTGTATGACTTAAAAACATTTTCTATACTTATTAAGCAGTTTCTTCCTATTAAAATCCACCCCAGATCCTGGGACCCACCTGTAGGCAGAAGTTTCTGTCCCACCAGCAACTCCCAAATACCCAGCAGTTGCTTCCCCAATTACTACACAGAGGCTTATATTAATTATAAATGCTTGAACAGTAGCTCAGGCTTATTACTGACTAGCTCTTACACTTAAATTAACCCATAATTCTTATCTATGCTTAGCCACGTGGCTTGATGCCTTTTTCTCAGTATGGTATTCTCATCTTGCTTCCTCTGCATCTGGCTGGCGACTCCTGACTCCACCTTCTCCTTCCCATCATTCTCAGTTTGGCTTTCGCGTCTAACTTCCTGCCCAGCTACCGGCCTGTCAGCTTTTTGTTAACCAATGAGAGCAACGCATATTCACAGCATACAGAAGGACATCCCACAGCACCCACCAATCTGTATTCTGACTCCAGAATGATCTCGTAAGGACGCTGCATATAATGGAATCATATATGCAATTTCTGTGAAAGACAGGATCTCACTCTGCAGCCAAGCCCGACTTGGAATTTATTATGCAGCCCAACATGGCCTCAGATTTATAGTAACCCTCCTGCTTCAGCTTCCTGAGCGCTAGGATTGTGGGCATGAGTCACCATGCCTAGTTCAATGTGACCTCTCTATGACGGGAGAAATGCTTCATTGTGCACAGAAAGCACAACTTGCTCATCCATTCACCAGCTGATGGACAGTGGGTTGGTTCCGCCTCTTGTGTGTCACAGAGATGAGCACGCCTGGACATGTCCCTGTTTGTGTTCCTGTTCTCAGTTCTCTGGAGCTCACACCCAGAAAGAGGACTGTACTGTCGTGTGTCGATTCCACACAAAGCTTTTTAGAGGAATCACTGAGCTGTTTTTCTCAACATGCTCGACAACACCTGCCACTTCTTTTTGTGATGTTGGAGACGGACCTGACCACCTTAGGCAGGCTGGACAAGCGCTCTAACACTGAGCTACATCCTGAGCCCCAAAACTTGTTCTTTCTGTTTTGTTTTCTTCTTTAACACGATCCTGATGGGTTTAGGAAGTGGTAGCTCACTGTGCTTAAATAATGATTCTGAATTCTCCGATTTGCATATCTTCTTTGGAGAAATGTCTGCTCTAGCCCTGTGTCTACTTCTCTGTCCCTCTCTCTCTCTGGATTGAGTTGTATCTTTATCTGTTTTGTTGCTACAACAACAACAACAAAAGCACAGAGTGGGTATTTACAGTCACACAGGATTTACTTTGTTCATGGTTTTGGAAGCTTGGAGATCTGAGAGCTTAGCACCAAATCTGTGGATGGCCTTTGTTCTGTGTGACCACATGAGTGGAGGTGACGTCATGCGAAACCACACAGGAGAGTCACAGAGAGGATGGGAACTGAACTTCCTTTATCAGGAGCCTATTCCTGCAATTCTAACCTACTCCACAGTAGTGACACGAATCAGTTCACAAGGGCAGAGTCCTCAGGATAGAATCACCTCTTAAAGGTGGCAGCTCTTAACACCTACAGTGCAATTCAATTTCACGTGAGTTTTGGTTTGAACATTCAAACCATAACAGGTTATGATTTCTGTTGAGTTATGAAAGTTCTCTGGACAGAATTCCGTGACTTCGAATGGGACTATGTCCAGATAAAGCCATCATACATTGAAAATATCGTAGATCAAAAATGCTCCAAATACCCCAATATAGCAAGCACACAATGAAGGGTTGATTGTTTACCCTGGGAGTTATCTTCCTGCTTTGCCTGTGACTGGCTGCCAGACCTTAGCACAACAGACTTCATGATGGAAGTACTTACTACTCAGGCCTTGAAACTCAAGCATGCAGACAGTATCACCAGCCAAAATGAAAACAAAGACCTAATCCACCCAAGTCCATAGTCTGGAAAAGTCTCTGAATGTACTAACCTTGCTTTTTTTTTTTTTTTTGGTTTTTCGAGACAGGGTTTCTCTGTGTAGCTTTGCGCCTTTCCTGGAGCTCACTTGGTAGCCCAGGCTGGCCTCGAACTCACAGAGATCCGCCTGGCTCTGCCTCCCGAGTGCTGGGATTAAAGGCGTGCGCCACCAACGCCCGGCCTAACCTTGCTTTTTGACTTCTGTAGTTCTGCTTCTGGCTAACTGTTCTTGTTAACTGAAGTATGTCAACCCAGGGCATGTTTTTGTGTTTAAAAGCTCCCCCTGAGAAAGGCTGGGGCAAAGCAGGGATCCTGAGCACCCAGTGTACTCACCAGCCAGCTAACAAAGACTTTTATTGACTTAAACCCATGTTTGCCCAGTCTTCTCTTGTGAACCGCCAGCGTCGTGAGATTATTATATTGGATGTTGCTTGCCCATGAACAGATCTGACAGTTCAAAACTTGTGATGGAGTCCTCAATACGAGTCCCAGTTTGCGGGGTTTTTAGATACTAAACCCTGACCGGATATACAGATAGACAGTTACTTTTCTATTGCTGTGATAAAAGACCATGACCAAGGTGACTTACAGAAGAAAAGTTATTTGGGGCTTATGGTTCCAGTGGGATAATCGTCGGGATGGAGAAGAAGCAGTAGCAGGCAGCTGAGGGCTCACGTCTCCATCCACAAACTGAGCTAACTCAAAATCGTACGAGTCTTTTGAAACATCAAAGCACGGCCCCCTCCCGCAGCCCAAGTCATATACTTCTTCCAGGAAAGCCACACTTGCTACTCCTCCTAATAGCCACAAGTGGGGTCCAAGCATTGAAATGCCGGAAACTTATGGGGGGCGGGGCGGGGGGCATGTCTCATTCAGACCACCACAGTCGCAAACACTTTCTCCCATCTATAGGTTGTCTTTCCCCCCACTGGTAATTTCCTCTTAGTTTTGTTTCACATTTTTTTCTCTTTGAAATGGTCTTAGGAGCTCTGGATCTTTCTGTGTTTGCTGGGCTAGCCTTCGACTCATGGTAATCCTTCTGCCTCAGCCTTTCAAGTCCTGGGCTTACAGATGCACACCACCACACCTAGCTTGATAATGTCTTTTGATGCACAGGAGATTTCAAATCTGACGAGCTGAAGTGATTTCTTTTTCTCAGGCTGCGCATGCTTTGATGGCGCAGCTTGAAATCCATCACCAGATCCAAGGTCGGAAAGTTTTACCCCAGGTTTCTGCTAAGACTTCAGTGGCTATAACTGTTACGTTTGGAGTGTTTGATCCATTTTGAGATTTATTTATTTATTTATTTATTTATTTATTTATTTATTTATTTATTTATTTATTTATTTATTTTTTCCAGGACAGGGTTTCTCTGTGTAGCCTTGGTTGTCCTAGAGCTCACTCAGTAGACCAGGCTGGGCTCGAACTCACAGAGATCCTCCTGCCTCTGCCTCCCAAGTGCTGGGATTAAAGGCCTGTGCCACCAATGCCTGGCTTGAGGTAATTTTTTTCATATAATTCTTTTGCATGTGGGAACTTGGTTGTCCTTGTACCTGTTACTCCAGAAATCACCCCTCCTCCACTGAGCAGTCTCCTCATACGATATCCACCTCTCTGGGGTAGTCATGGACAAATAGAGAAGAGCTGGTGACTCCTCTCTTGGTCTAGGCACAGGGGATTAGCCGGGATGGGTTGCTCAGCATGCCGGAGGACACTCGAGAGACTTTCCAGAGCGGCAGGCTTACTCTAAGTGTTCGGTTGATGCCTTGACCAAAGATAAGCCGAGCAGCACTGCAAAAATGATTCATTCATAAAATGCGTAAGTCTAATACATGCTGCAAGCCATTATGACAATAGCCCCATTCAATAGTTGGAACTTGTGCATGTGACAGGGGAGGTGACATGATTTCCCATTGCTTGGATAGTTTACTTCTTTTATTTGTTTTTCTAATACTTTTTAATGCAAAGTGTTGTCCAAGCTGGTAATTATAGCTGACCTTTCACTGTATACACCTTCTTGTGGTGGCCTGTAAAGTATTCTTGTCTCTGCTTTACAGATGTGGAAACGGAGGCAAAAATAAGCCAATATTCTTGCTTAACGCAATTCCTTTTCTTTTTTAAAAAAAATATTTTTATTTTATGTGCATTGGTCTTTTGCCTACATGTGTGTCTATGTTGGGATATCAGGAACCCTGGAACTGGAGTTACAGGCATGTGTGAGCTACCACATGGGTACTGAGAATTGAATCCCGTGCTCTTAACCACTGAGCCATCTCTCCAGCCCCCAAAGATCCTGTCTTAAAAACCCCCAAACACAAACAAAGCAAACAATATACAAGAGTAGGGTCTGAGCTCTGCTACACATTGTATTCCAGAGAGTGTCAGCAGAAACACAGGCCACCTTAATTAAAGAACAAAAATATAAATAAGCCCCAAACAGACCCAACTAATTAAATCTGGAGCTTCTGTTGCCGCCTATATATATTCCAGCCAATTAAACTGAAATTAAGCAGCAATAGTGCATAGGCCTCCAATGGATCAGAGCAGAGCCAACATAGTTGAGTCCTTGATCTAGATAGGCTTAGGGTGTACATTATATGTATTTTTGTTTTATTATGCTTATTTGCTTGTTTTGTTTTCTTTTCTTTTTAGAATACATCTCAACATGTAACGCAGGCTGGTCTTGAGCACTCTATGTAGCCCATGCTGGTCTCAAACTTTGGGTCCTCTTGTTTTAGCCTCCCTAGTACTAGGATTACAAGCATGAGCCATTGTACTGGCTGTATATAATATATTTGATACTTATGTACACAGTGAGGTGATCATTATAGATAAGCAAGTTAATGCATCTTTAAGCTTCCACAATTATTTTGTGTGAGGTGTGTGTGTGTGTGTGTGTGTGTGTGTGTGTGTGTGTGTGTTAAACGTACCTACAACCTGTACTCTTATCCAGTTTTCAGTGTACAACACCCCAGGTTAATTCTTTGACTTCCTTATGCAAACCAGACCCTTTCAGAGGCCGTTTGTTCCTCTTCTGACCCTGTCAAGCAGCAGATCCCAAGAGTTTTCTAAAGTGGGTTCTGATATGAAGCTGTCAGTTCTGGAGTTCAGAGAGCCGGGCAAGATCTTCTCCTTCCCTTGTGGCGGATTCAGGACAACAGCATCAAACAGATGAGGAACTGTTTGGACTGCTCCAAGCCCACTGGCCGGCAGGGACAAGCCAGCTGGCCTGTCTAGAATACTGCTTCACTGTTGGAGGCTGGAGAGGCTGCAATCCAATTAGAGATAAAAATGTCTTAAGCCAGAGGCCACAACAGGCCCAGCCCAGCCCGAGGCAGCAAACTGAGATGGCCATGGGCATTTGTATTTATCTGCCATCTCCAGTTCTGAAAATTTATCCCATAGGAATCAATACAGATAGTACAAGTATTTTAATATAAAGATTATTTTCCCTTCATAATTGATTAATAACCAAGATCTGAGGTGACATGAAACTCTCACATAAAGGATTAAATAAACCAAATGAAATACAATTCAAACATCTAAAAGATAAAGTTGTGGTTTTTTTGTTTTTTGTTTTTTTCAATAAAAAGTTGTTTAAGGACCGGGAAGATAGCTCAACAATTAATGCCCGAAACTACTCTTGTAGAGGACCTGAGTTTGGTTCCCACCACCCTGGTTAGGCAGTTCACAACCACCTGTAACTCTGGCCCCAGGGTATCTGACAAGCTCTTCTGGATCCCACAGGTACCTGCACGCACATGTAACCCCCCCGCCCCATATACACAGGTCTAAAATTAAATAAATATTTTTTTAAAAGAAGGTTGTTGTAAATGAAAAAGAAGAGTTACATTAGAAGAGAACCACCTAGGAGACGCACTTGTGAGTGTCTCTCCAGCCAGGGAGGTTTAACTCCGGTAGAAATATCTACCCTGACATCATCCCTTGGGCTGGGGTCCCCGACTGAATCAAACAAACAGTGACCTGAGCAGCAGGCCTCACCTCCTTCTTCACTATCTGCAGTGTGACCACCTGTCTTACTGTCCTGCCACCAGGCCTGCCCACCAGCATGGACTGCAGTCTCAATCTGTGAGCAAAACAAGCCGCTTGCTTAGGCGGCCTGGGTCGGGTATGTACGTCATAGCAGTGAGAAAAGTGACAGATGCAATCAACAAAGGATGAAAGTGTAAACCCTGTTAGCAACGACAGACCCGACTACGGAGGACCCTGGAAGGTTTGTGCTTTCCTGGTCTATAGATTTTCCTGTAATTTACATGTCATTTTTATATGGTAAATAGTAAATGTATAATATATGTTTATGCATGGACAGAGAAAGATGTAAATCTATATGTGCGTGCAAAAAAAAATAAGCCAAAGCCAGAGTTTCTTAGCTGTTTTTAGGAAAGAAAGCCAAATCTGAGCTCTTCAGTCCTGTTGTTTTCCTAAGAGGAAGCCTGTCATTTTCACCATGTATGGAGGCCCTCTCCCTAGCCCACCTGCAGAACTGAGAAGAGATGATGTCCAGGCTCTGAAACCTTTCTTCTCACTTCTCACAACCACTATCTCTTACAGCATCAGGGCCTTGTGATTGACATGTCTCAGGGCAGCTACAGAACAGATTGAGGGAGCCCAACATGCAGGGGAGGTGCCTTGCACATGGCTGAGTGCACGGTGTTTAACTGACGGGGTAGAGCTCTTGAACTTCCGGGTCCCACTCGAACCCAGGATGGAGGTCTGACTGTAACCTCTCTAACCTTCATTGACCTGTTCAGACAGGAGAGGTCTGGAGTGTTTTTAAAGGTACTCCTTAAAGTGGAATATTTCCCCTTCCTGCTCCACATGTGGCTGTATTTAGCATTAGAGGGATGGTATTGGTCAAGTCTCCGCTCATATCTTCATGGAAGAGACTGTGAGCTATAAGTATGTGAGGACCACAGCCTCACAGCTTGCTGTGGGCACAGGCAAGAACATGCCCGTGTCATGCTCTATGTCCAGCCTGTGACTTAACCTTGGGCCAGTTGCTCATATTTCTGCATTTCAAAAGTAGAAACAATAAACTCCATGGATAGGGTTGCTAGGAATATTGAGATTCACAAACACATGGCCCAGCCCATGGCACAGTGTGGCTGTGTCTGGACATTTTGTTGCTATAGCCAAATACCTAAGAGAAACAATTTAAGAGGAAAGAGTGATCTTGGGTCGCGGTTTCATAAGTGGCTTCCTTGGTTGCCTGGCTCCATTGTTGCGGGCTTGAGGTGAAACCAAACATGGTAACGGGTGCATGTGACAGAAACTGCTTGGCTCATAGCCGTCAGAAGACAAAGAAAGACAGGATACAACCGTCCAGCGCATGCCACCAGCAACCCACTCCCCCGCCTAGACCCCAAATCCCAATAACGCCATCGTGTGATGAATTCATCGAGGGTAAATAAGCTGATAATGTCAGAGCCCTCTGGAACCGAGAGCCCAATGCTTGAGTCTTCAGGGAAATCTCAGATTCAAACTGCAGCAGCTCTTCTAAGTGCCCCCCCCCTCCTGATTTCTCCCTGGAGATTCCCTTGTAAAAAAACAAAAACAAAAACAAATGATACCTTAGGATCTCAAAACATATTCTTCAATTAAGGAGGGACTCATGGGGCCCCTTCTCTACTTGAGGAGCTGCTGGTATAGATGGGCACTGGAGGAGACAAAGTCAGTTTTCTCTGAGGGTTTGACCCATGATAAGTTTCCCAAGCTCCCATGGATATAGACTCCATGCATATGGACAACAACACTAACTGGATTCAGTAGGTTATAAAAAAGAAAAACCAATGAAGGGAAGTAGAGGAGGTAGAGTGGGAGAATGGTAGTGGACATGGTTGAAACACATTGTATATGTGTATGAAATTACCGAAGAATAAGTCAAAATCATTCCCTAGCATCGGGAGATGGCTCGGTGGATGAAATGCTGCATGAGGACCTGATTTTGGATCCCCAGCAGCCACACAAAAGTGGGTAGTCATTGACCAGTCAGTCTAGCTGAACTGGTGAGTTCCAGGTTCAATGAGACCCTAACTCAAAAAATAAGGTGGAGAGTGATTGAGAACAATACCAGACATCATCTTCCAGCCTATCCTGTGCACTTGGCACGCGCGCACGCGCGCGCACGCACACACACACACACACACACACACACACACACACACACACACACACACCTCCATCATGAGACCGTGGGCTGGAGCTCAATTCTAGCATGGCTATCTACCATGGACAGAAGATGTGATGAAAATTACAGAAGGGGGAGGAGGAGGAGGAGGAGGAGGAGGAAGAGGAGGAGGAGGAAGAAGAGGAGCAGGAGGAGGAGGAGCAGAAGGAGGAGGAGGAGGAAGAGGAGGAGGAGCAGGAGGAGGAGGAGCAGAAGGAGGAGGAGCAGGAGGAGGAGGAGCAGGAGGAGGAAGAGGCGGAGAAGGAGCAGGAGGAGGAAGAGGAGGAGGAGGAGCAGGAGGAGGAGCAGAAGGAGGGGGAGCAGCAGCAGCAGCAAGAATGGTTGGCAAACATCATAAAAGTTGCTGATGTTTATTCTAATCAGAAACCCTGACTAAAATAAGCGGTCTCAGCACTCCGTCTGACTAGAAAGGATTCAGAATTATGTCCATCCTAAGTACTTGTGAGGGTAGAGTAGGACAAATACTAAAATCCTTCCTGCTGGTGGGACTTTCAATTGATTTTATGAAGCTGGTTTCATGGCCCCCTCCTAACATTCAGGAGGCTGACACAGAAGATCTTGAGTTCAAGACTAGCCTGGGATGCAGAGTGAGATCTTATCTCAAAACACAAAAACCAACTCCCCCACCCAAAATGTTTTACCACATTGGAGAGCTAAGAGACAATAAAGCAGAAAACATACACACACACACACACACACACACACACACACACACACACCATTTTTTGGTATGTATACCTGAGAATTCCTAGCATGATTGTGTAAAGAGAACATCCATTAGTATGCTGCTTGTATTAATAACAAACACAAGAATGAATACCATGATGGTATTTAATTGCAGGGAGTTAGGAGCCTGAATCAGGCAATGGTTATCTCTGAGTATCTTCCTTCCTCCCTTCCTTCCCTCCCTTTCATCATCCTTCTCATCCCTCTTCTCTTCCTTCCTTCCTCTCTCCCATACATCTCTCCTTACATCCTTCATCTCCCACATCCTTCCATCCTTCTTTCTTCCTCTTCCTTCATGTTCTGTATTTTGTTAGTATTAGTGTGCAAGCATGTGTGTAAGTGTGTGTGTGTGTGAACTCCACCTGTGCCATGGTGTAAACATGGAGGTAGGAGGACAAGTTTGGGATTTCATTCTCCCCTTCCACAGTGTGTTCCAGAGATTGAACCCGGGCCATCAGCTTGCACAGCCAAGTGCTCTACCCACTGAGCCACGTCGCTGACCCACTTCCTGTTCTTTCCAGCCTGGCTTTAATAAGAAGCTGCGTTCTAACAAGGGGCTTGCTAATGAAGTCTTCAATGATCCTGGGCTGATTAATCATGCTGTGACTGCTGGTGAAAAATGCTTTAAGATAATGAAGAGCTGTGCAATCTCACAGCACTGTGGGTCCCAGCTACACACTCAGCTTAATGGTGCTTATTTTTACACAGTTGGCCATGATGCCCACAAGGGCACTCTTGCAGACCCCTCAGTGGGAAGGTACACTTGACCAGCCTTTCTGAAATTATGGGCTGGGGTGCAGTACAATTGTAAAGAATGTGTTTTGCATGCACGAGGGCCCAGGTTAGATCCTTAGCAACACAGAAAGAAAACCAGAAAATATGTATATGTATTTGATATTATAGTCACTTCCAGTGGACCTTCTTTCTCTCTGTATCCCATAGAATTTTGGGTGTGTTGCTTAGATTGTTTTTATGGGGGGTGTCATCTTGACACAAGACAGAAACATCTGGAAAGAGGGAACCTCACTGGACAAAATTCTTCCATCACTGTCCTGTAGGTTAATATCTGTGGGGGCATTGTCTTGATTAAAGATTGATGTGAGAAGGCCCTGCCCACTGTGGGTGATGCCACCCCTGGACAGGTGGTCCTAGGTTATATATATAAAAGAAGAACCTGAGCAGGCAGTTAAGCAGCACATTTCTGCTTCGGTTCCTAACTCAGGTTATTGCCCTGATTTCCCTCAATGATGGATCGTGATTGGGGCACTTAAGGCAAATAAACCCTTTCCTCTCCAAGGTGTGTGTTTGTTTCTCAGCAATAGGAAGCTCTTAGGACAGAAAGTTGTGCCCAAGAGCGGGTTACTGCTCTGCCACTCATGACCATGTTGTTTTCTGGAAGACTGTGGAAGTGTCTGAAACTTTGGGTTGGAAAATACATTGAGTACTCAAAGCCCAATGGGCTGTTCGGTGGGAGCACAGAAAATCAAAATGTGAGTGATGCAAATGATGGAAGCCTGACTTGTAGTTTCAGAGGGAAGCAAAGACTTTATCAGGGCCAATAATATGATTTATTTAAATGAAGAATCTGGTCATTTGGAGTTGAAGAGTTAGGTGTGATTAACAAGAGGCCAGTATCACCGAAGGGAAACCTTAGCTTTACTGGGACAATTTGAACTGGTTGGCTGCAGCTGAGAACTCAGTTGTGATTAATAAGAGACTGATATCAGTGAGATGAAATCTTCGGAGTATTTCCTCAGGGGTAGCACAGGGAAGCTGTGGTCCAAAGGGGCCAGGGCTGCATCTCAAGTTGGCAGCTGAATTTGGCAATATGCAAGAGTCTCCTGCGCAGTACTAGTTTTAGCAGCCTGGAGGCTGCAGAATTGAAGGGGTTGTGGAGGCTTGCTACTGTGAGGGACCAGGAGAGGCCATTGGAGAAGGTGCAGACTCAGCTGCAGTGGAGACCCCAGGCAGGATACTGGAGGTGCCAGGACAATGGGGTAACCACCGAGGACAATGGCAGGGGTGGAGTGGAACTGGTCTGAGCCTGTGAGACAAGCTGTGAGAGCCCTGAGATGCAGAGCTGGAGAAGTGAACTGCTGACGTCTTTTAAAGCCCAGTGAGTGAGTCCCAGACACTGGACACGGAAGTGTTTTTTCCTTTTCACTGTTAGACTTTGGTTTTACTTTGATCTGATTATGATTGTGCCCTAGTTCTCTCCTCTTGGAATTAGAAAGTCTGTGATTGATTTTGGATTTTACAGGAACCCACAGTTAGTTATAGGACTTTGGTTATTTTCAAGATACTTTAACATTTTAAAGTGTTTGAATTTAAATGTTAAATCATGTATATGCATATTTTGTCTGCATGTATGTCTATGTACCACTTATGTGCCTGATGCCTATGGAGACCAGAAGAGGGCATCAGATCTTCTGGAACTGGAGTTAAAGACAGTTGTGAGTTGCCATGTGGGTGCTGGGAACCAAACCTGGGTTTTCTGGAAAAGTGCTCCTGACCTCTGAGCCATCTCTCCAACTCATGCTTGAAATTTTGAAAGACTGTGGACTTCAAAAGTTATGCTTTATTTTATACTGTGATATTAACATGAAACCATGGGGATAAACAATAAAAGAAAGGTTATGGTTTAACAGAGATGCATTTGTATGTCAAGTTGATAAGGGGTCAATTTTGCTGGGTAGTTATTTGTCAACTTAACACAAACTAGGAACAATTGGGAAAAAGGAACCTCAACTGACAAACCGGTTTCATCAGGTATGATGATAGGCAGCTCTGTGAGGGCATTTTATTGATTAATGATTAGCATGAAAACCACCTTCAGGTTTTCATGGAGAACAAGCCAGGAAGCAGGACTCCTCTGTGAGTTTGCTCTGATTCCTGCTTTGAGCTCCTGCCCTCAATTTCCCTTCACGATGGACTATAAGCAGACAGCTGAACTAAATCTTTACCTCCCCAAGTTGAGTGTTGTCAGTGGTTTTTGTTTTGCTTGTTTGTATGAATAGGAAGAAAACTAGGGTAAGGACTGTCCTGAAAGTGCCCTTGCTGTAATAACCCAGCAATCACATGGAGAAGACAAAGCAAATGCCGAAGAATGTGAAGGCGTGATTAATGACAAAAGTATGTTCCATTCTCTTAAACTGATCTGGGAGGTTTGCCAATTAAAGTCATGAGAGTAACAGGTGGAAAGGCATGCATTTTTTAAAATATGTTGCATGTACAGGAGCTTACCAAAAAAAAAAAAAAAAAAAAAAGAAGTGAAACTCCAGTGGTAAGAACAGTCCTATGTATCATTTCAACCAAGGAGAGGGGCTTGTACCTCAAGGAAGGATGAATCATGGGAAGTAACTAGGAAACCTTGGGGTATTGGTGAAAGGAAACGGTTTGGGAGGGTTTTGTGGCTGTGGTTCTTGTTGTTTCTTTTGTTTTTGCTGGGAATAAAACCAAGGGCCTTACTCAAGTCCGTACTCAAAGCTCTGCCTCGGAGAGACATCCCCAGTCCTTAAATGTGTTTATTTTGAGGAGGTTGGCTCATGCGGGCTCAACAGTCAGCTGACTCTGTGATCATGAGTCTCTCCTCTCCTGGTACATGAGCTCCCTCCCTTGAGAGGGAGCACCTCAAGGGGAAGATCTGCCTTGCTATTCGGCAGAGAAATGGAGGGCAGAGGTCTCTTCTGCATCTATTCATTAAGAATTGTATGCCCAAGTAGCATGTTCATGTGGCATAGCCTGGTCTGTTTAAGGTAAGCAAACCCCAGCTGCCCACAAACCCCAGGAGGAGGAAAGTCATACAAAACTCACCTACATCCCCACATCCAGAGGCTGCAACCACATGGACAGAGTCTAGCGTGGATCTGCTGAACCACAGCTACCCCACAGGTGCCTGGCTACGCGCCTAGACACCTTGCTGTTGTTGATTATTCAGAACTGCTGTAGCAAAGGCTGATTCATCTGTGAGGTGCGGGAAGTGTGTTTCTTGATTTGTAATGGCATTATGAGAATCAGAGATACTTAACCAATGTCTCAGATTTCAACACTCGAAGAATGCAGTTGTGGTCGCATTCACACGGAGGGCTGATGTACCGTGGTTCTGCCACAGCAGAGGAAAACACCTTCCCAGAAGAGAATCCTAAGCAGTGTTGACTGAACCTCTGCTAGATGACTACATTGTGTTTGGTTCCGTTCCTTTGAACGGACTCACGCTGGTCATGGGTGAGAATGCAGGAGAGTTACCGTGAGTGACCAGAAGAGGAGTTGAGTTTCGCCACAGGAGACAACACAAACATTTATCTATTGGACAGATGACCTAAGGTATTGTCCATGGTATTTTTGTAATCTGATCAGTTAATAAACAGTCACAGCTTGGCAAATACTATGTGTCTGTCACACACCTGTAGAAAGTTATACACTGAGCCAGATGCAGTACTACAGTGAATAGCTTTGATCAAGGGGATGGGGACGGAAGGTGTTCTCTGTCTCCTTTGTGCTCAGAAGTGAACCAAAAAGTCTACTCAGGCCCCAGGGAGTCACAGTTTGGTGAAGTAGCTCATTTGCTTTGGCAATGCTTCTAGAACGGCAGGTTTAAGAAAAGCCCCTCTGACAGCAACAACAATAAACGCACCCTGTTCTCCTTCAGCCCTTAGGGCTTATGGCTGGTCAGAGCCACAGAGCCCTAGGGCCCACCCCATATCCACCATTGGTGGTCCTCAGATCTGTAAGCCACTTAAGAGTGTCTGGGTCCCAGTCATGAGCAGAGGTCAACATACTTTCCCACAGGACATTGCAGTTACCATGCTGATCCAAGTCTGCACACAGCTGACATTGGCGTGAGGTATCGCAGGGCTTCCTAATTCACTGGGTGTCACTGGGATCCCTCCTTCAAGGTGTGGCAGGAAGCACAAGGATGGTGTATTCCATCTTACTGTATAAGGGGACACAGTCTATCAAGGAAGGGATGCCATGGCCACAGGAGCTTGAGACAGCTGGCCACGTGGCATCTACAGGCTAGGAAGCAGAAAGATGGATGCAGAAGTTCAACTCATTTTCTCCCAGAGACCTAGCCCATGGGATGGTGTTGCGCACATTTGGGGTGGCTCTTCCCACCTCGATGAAGCTGATCTAAAAACTCTCTCATAGATACGCACAGAGTTTTGTTTTAGGTTATTCTAGATTGTGTCAGACTGACAGTCAATGTTCACCACCCGCAGTGATGTGGAAAACAGCAGCTCAGTGAGAGGGAGCATTCAAGCAGGGCTTTTCTCTCTAACTCCTGGAGGAGAGGAAATAGCTGCGCCCGGAGCATTTGGAATGAAAAAGAAGGCAATAGTAGTGTCTTTGTACTGCAGGGGCTTGAGGATAGCTTGGGGTTGAAGAGCGAGATCACCAAGTGGCCGGGATGCTGGCCGTGGATTGTGTGATGGGTAAGATGGAGTGGTGTTCTCTGCATGGGATGACTGATGCCAAAACTCTTCTAAGGCTTTCTAGAATCCCTGCAGACATCTCCTAAGTCCCAGTAATTGCCATTTTTCTTACACTCATGCCTCTTTGTGTTTCCTTTGCAAAGCCTGAAATATCAAAATGTCACAGGTCGGGTGGCTTGAGCAACAGAAATTGATGGTTCCATGGAGCCAGAAACTCATCAAGGTGGGGCACACTCCACCTCCTTCATCTGTTTTTTTTTTTTTTTCTTTGAGGGTGGGGATCGTGTACCTCCCATTTTCCTTTGGAGCCATGCAGAGGGCAGTTGTGGACATGGGCTTCACATGCCTGCCTCACTCCAGTGCATTGTGTGCAGATAGGCTTGGGTGTGTCCCTTGACAGGGGTGAAGGTGTGTGTGTGTGTGTGTGTGTGTGTGTGTGTGTGTGTGAGAGAGAGAGAGAGAGAGAGAGAGAGAGAGAGAGAGAGAGAGAGAGAGAGAGAGATATTTTGTTTCATTTCAGAAAGGGGCTGTTTAGTAGAGCCTAGGGGAGCCAGGAGGGATGGGCAGCTGTGCCCAGACCTCAGCCTGCACTGACTGGCACTGTTCTCATCCACGCTCTCCCGGCAAGACATTCTGCCTGGTCGAGTGGCTCGCTCGGTCACCAGAGGTGATGTGCAATGTGAGCCCGATAGTTCTGGAAAATCAATCCGATGCATCTTTGTGGAGTGACGAGAAAGCAGAAAATAGGGGCTATCTTGGCAGGGTCAGCTGGTTTCTTTATGCTGCTTCCCGGGAGGGGAATGACCTTGGAGGCTTCTATGCCCCAGACCCACCCCTGAACCGCAAGCTGACTCTCTCTAAGTGACTCTCGGAAGCTCTTTGCCACTCTGGGAGATGTCAGGAGGACCACTTCCAGCTTCCTGAGTGAGCCATGAAGGGAGCAGCTAACCTTGGGTGGCCACAAGTCCCTACCTTCCGTCGGCAGTTTCCAGATGGCAAGTTCAGGCCTGTGGAGAGCCTGTCTGCTCATCTCATGCGTGACTGAGTTTCTGAGCCATTCTGACCAACTGGAATACTGCTGGCCTCCTCACCAATAGGAGCTTGACTGCGAGCCCCCTTCCCCCGCCCCACCCCACCCTCCCAACTCCCGCCGTTCCTGTAGTATTTTGTGCATCGTCCCACCTCCAGGCCTGTGGCCAGGTAATTCTCTCCCCCAGATGACATCTCCTTCCATCCTCCTTGTCAAAATTCTGCCCACCTGTCAAGGCTCAGGCCCAACCCCATAACAATTTTGCACTTAATGGCCACACTCACGGCTGAATACCAAGAAACATCTGTTGTATTGTCATGGTAGCGAAGTTGGAATGTATTTATATGACATTCGGATGTGCGCTGGAATATATTTTATCTTATCTACCATCTTTTCCTTCCGAGTGTACACTCCCTGGGCACCAATAATGGCAGGTGGTTGCATAGCTTGGAAACATTATTTTGTTCAATGTCATAAACCAATAGGCCCCTTTGGAGAAATGCTTAGCCTCTTAAGGCCAAATGCCATCCCTCACGGAATGGGCTACCATTCCTCCCTTCCTCCGGAAGTTGGTGTAATGCTTTTGGAGATGCCGGTGCCTCCTGTCAGGCAAGGTAGCGTCTTGCTCGCTCACCAGATCCCTCTCAGCGACCGGTCCTGCTTCCAGCTTCTCTGGTGATTACGGATTCCTGCAGACACAGCTGCTGCTGCCATGCAGCATGCCAGCACTCACCTCTCTCCGCCATCTCTCCCCAGGGCAGACGCAGATGCCTGGATACATCCAAACTGTGCTGAAGCCGGGACATCTCAGAGAAGACACACAGGGTAGTTTGAATGAGAAATGTGCTCCACAGGCTCATGTATTTAAAGACTTAAGCCTCTGGCTGGTGACGCTGTTTGGGAAGTTACGGTACCTTTAGAAACTGGTGGCTAGCCGGAGGAAGTATGGCACCTGGGGCGGGCTTTGAGAGTTTATAACCTTGACCCACTTCCGGTTTGCTCTGTGCTTCCGGTGTGTGGATGGAGAGGTGACCTCGCAGCTTCCTGCTCATGCTACTTGGACCACGCCCACCCTGCTGCTGTGGCTTCTTACTTTGGAACCCCATACAACAAAGAACCATCCAGCCCAAATACCAATGGCCACAATGTGGTTCATAGACTCAGGTATTTGAATACGTGGCCTCCAGTTGGTGGCGCTGTTTGGTGAGGTGGTGTGGCATTGCGGAGCAGGGGGTGTCACTGGGGGTGAGCCCTGAGAATTCATGGCCTCGCCCCACTTCCGGTTCGCTATGTTTATATTGAAGACGTGATCACTTACTGCCTTGCCTTCCTTCCATGATGGGCTCTTATCCCTCTGGAACTGAAAGCCAGAATAAACCCTTGCTTCGGCAAGTTGGGTTTGGTCGTGGTGTTCCGTGACAGCAACAGAAAAGCAGCCACTGAAGACGAGATTGAAAGACTGCTCCTGTGGCCATCTTGCAAGAGTGTGACCCACTGAGCGGTGTGACTGTGAGCTGTCCGCAGCCTAAGATCCCAGCAGATAGGGAATGGGTGTGTTCTCCCTCAACAGAGGCTCTAAACAGCGCTGAGCGCCTTGTGTGGCTCCTCATTTCTCTCTTCCTAACAGCACTGATAACCAGCCATGCTCACAGCACTTTCTTATGGACGATCCACACATGCAATCTCATTTAAGCCTTGTGAGATGCACAAGAGGTGGATTTTTTTGTTTTATTCTCATTGTATAGCGCAAGAATATGAAGCCAGAGGAGGGTTAATCCCAAGATGACCGAGTAAGTTACAGAACCAGGACTATTAGACCCCGAAGTCTAACTCTTTTGCAAATGGCTCAGATAATTAATTTCTGCTCAAATGAAAGCAATGCACACAGGAGAACGAGGGTGAACTGGAGGCTGAACCTAGAGTCCAAGGAAAGACTCATTTCAGAGCAGGTGCCCCCACAGTGTGAGGCTGGGCAAACATCATCCGGGCCAGATGTAGGTTTAGAATTCCCAGGAAGGGCGCTTCCTGCCACCTTCACATCCCCAGCTGTTAATGGTTTCCAGGACAAATCCCTTTCCTGTAGGGGGTTGTTTGGTGTGTTGGGGATGGGGAGGCGCCTAAGGAGAACAAGTGGACCTTAGCACTTTGTCGAATGACCACAGTGACAACGAGAAAGAAAAGCAGCCAACTTCCTGGTAGTCAACTGTAGAAAAATAATTTTATTTACTACTGTAAATAAAGTAGTGCAAAGAGCAGTTTGAACCCACAGTATTGCATTACTGATTTATTTACTACTGGAGCAGCAAACAGAATACAGACACTCTGTTCTTCCTTGCCCTTGTCCACACACACACACACACACACACACACACACACACACACACACACACACACCTATACAGACACAGGCAGGCAGAGGGATGCTGATGGAACTGAGCTAACGGCTGTCTTCCCGCATATTCCATTACTGCCAGTCTACTCTAATGGTGATTCATGAAGAAGACGACTACACTTAAATACTAAAGGTTTTCTAGATGTTATTGCATGGGTTGTGATGGAAACATAAACGATATCCAATAATGTCATCAAATGATTTGGAAGTACTACGACGCTAGAAAATTCCACGGGGGTGGGGGTGGGGAATGTAAACCAATGTACAATGCTATTGTCTTCCCTGTATATGCTGTTTTGTTAGCTGCAAGGCGCCTTCTAACTGCTGGGTTTGGGACTGAGAGAGCAATCTGTCAGTTGGGCTTTGGGGAGCAGGATGCGGCAAACGCAGATGCGGAAGCATCATCAGCCTTGGAGAGGAGTTCCTGTTCCCTGGTCAAAGAGGGTGAACAAAGACTAAGACTTTTTAAAATGCCTCTCCACGGATGGGAATATGGATGCTCCACAAGGCAGACTGTGGTTCCCAGAACAATGACCAGGAATGGAAGTCCAATGCCTCAGCTCACCTCCCCACATGCTCCTATTTTCGAGGTGATCCTTGAATTTGTTTGGTAACTATATTCTGCTCTGGTTATGTCTTGTTTAAAAACAAACAAAAAAACACCAAGTGCAAAATCGGCATCCAGTTCACAAGACATTTAAGGTATTTATCAGTATAATGCCCTGGCCCTAACCTTCCCCAACCGGCTGTTGAAAGGACTATGTCTCAGCTGGAGAGACTGGGAGTGCACAGTTCACCCACGAGACTCAGGGTTGTTAGCCATTGTGGGTGGGTCATCTTCGGAGGCATCTGCAGCTGGAGGCACAGCTGGACTTGGGGTAGATGAGGTGGGGTCTGCCATGACCCAGGCTGGTGCTGGAGAAGAGCCACTGGCTGCAGAGACACATGCAAACAGAGGTGAACACTGAGAGAGGCACATGCAGGACCCCCAGTCCTACCCAGGGTCCAGCAAGCAGGATGGATACTCCTTGGTTGGTGGTCCCAACTCTCAGAAGACAGACAACCTTGGACCCATTATCTAGGTTCTTTGAACTTTGGTGTCCCCTTCTATAAAATACCAGGTTGGAACAGATGTGTAAAGATCTCTGGTGGCGCACGCCTTTAATCCCAGCACTTGGGAGGCAGAGGCAGGCGGATCTCTGTGAGTTCGAGGCTAGCCTGGGCTACAGAGTGAGATCCAGGAAAGGCTCCAAAGCTACACAGAGAAACCCTGCCTCAAACAAACAAACAAGCAAATCCCCGGTGGCTCTTATGGCCTAAGGTTATAAGTCACTGAGTGTCTGAAGGGATTTCCAGGCAAAAGTTGCTGTAATCAGTTTCATGAGCTATGACCCTATCCCCACTCCCCGATCCACTCCCCATGATGTCAATATAATACAAACCATAAATAATGTCAAAGAGCTGGAGAAGGGCTGGTTTTATTTACATTCTTATGCCGTTTGGATGGCGTGTCAAATTCAGCTCGAGTTATTTTATTTAAATAATTGCACGCAACGTTTGGAAAATACAATTGCTGCATTTTCCATGAAATTATTAGGTTTCAGTATTTTTCAAAATATGTTTAGTAGAGAAGATAATGACCCTGATTTTAGAGGAGCTTATGTCAAGTTTATAACAGTGGTTTTCTTTTCTTTTTAACTTGTATTTTATGCGTATGAGCGCTTTGCCTGTATGCATGTCTTGCACAACTTGAGTGTCTGGCGCCTACAGTGGCCAGAAGAGGGCATTGGATTCCCTGAAACTGTAGTTACAGATGGTGGTGAGCTGTCGTGTGGGACTGAGAATTGAACCCAGGTCTTCTGCAAGAGCAGCCGGTGGTTTTAAAAACTGAGCCATCTCTCTAGTCCCCACGTCAATGGTTTTCCGATGGTAGTGATTTTGCCTCCTCAAGGACAGCGGCACTGCCTGGAGACATTTCCACTTGTCACACCCGACCAGGGGTGGGGGTGGAATGATGGCATCTAATGAGTAGAAACCAAGGATCATGTTAAGCCTCCTGCAGGACACACGGCAAGTCTCACAGCAATGAGTGACCAGCTCTAAATGTCATCTGCGCTGGAGCTGGCAAAGCCTGTTTTATTAAAACCTGGTGCCCCAGGTAAGACCGAGGGCTCCGGCGGCCACCCACTCTGGCCTTGAAGAGCTGTGTGACTTTGGGTAACTTATCCACATGTTCCCACCTCCAAGAAATGGAGAAAATGAATGTAGCTGCCTCGCTGAGTCATTCCAAGGGTTAAATGAGAAATGCTTAGAACAGTGTTTGGCATGCATAAGTGTGTGGGAAATGTTACCGGGTTACCAGGGAAATGTGTTAAGATTTGTTCATTTCAGGTACATGGCTTATGGGACTGATAAAAGAGCGGAAGCATTTGTTTTTTTGGATGCCTGCAGTCCCCTTTGAGGCTCCAGTACAAAAACAGCATGAACTTCAAAGCCAGAAAGACCACGAGTTGAATAGCACTGATGTTTACCAGCTGGGTAATCTTGAGCCAGCTCTACCTAACTACCCTGAGCCTTGGTTTCTTTAGTTATAAAAATGGGGGGGGGGGGAGTAACACCCAGAGCTGTGTGATGAATGGTGAGCTCAGTGGCCAAAGTCTGTGCAAACACGGGCTAGTTTACCTGCAGGCGGCGATCTCAGTTAAACTCGGGAGTGTTTTAGTCTCCCTAACTTTGTACAAAGTGCGGTCCTTTTTATTTTATTTATCGGTTTTGTACTTATTTATTTGCAGTCCATATGTGTAAGTGTGTGCATGTGCCAGGCACACGTGTGGAGGTCAGAGGACGGGTTCCAGGAGCCCTTTTTCTTCCTCCATCATGTGGGTCCAGGTTTCCAGCACTGGTAGCAAGCATCCTTGGCTGCTGAGCCATCCTGATGGACCGATGGAGCCGTTTTGAAAGGGCGTCATGAAATGTGGGTACCACACAAAGATGCCACCCTCTGCCAACAACCCAACTTTTCAACAGTGTCATGTCTGAACGTGGTCACCCCAAGGGCCACTGCTGGAAGTTGGGGCATGAGCCTCCGAACAGGTTGGCTTTTCTGCCCATGGACAGGATTTTTCTTTAGGGTCTCTTCCAGCACCCACAGGAGATGGGTGGAGGCAGAGACCAGGGGAGAGGCCATGGTGTTGTGGAATGGTGGGACATTGCTCCGGTTATTAAAGACTTAGAGACAGGTGACCGAGGGATGAGGTCCAGAGACCACTGGGCCCCAGTAAGAGGCCCAATCCTGGTGCATCTTCTTCACCTGCTCTTGGCCACCCCTGAGCTAGCTGCTGCTTTGGACATTTTAGTGCTAACGTGCTGGGACCCCTGGTTCCTCTGTTTCCTCCCCTGGGAACAGGAGGGCTTGGAGCAGCTGGTGTCTGGATCCCCTTTTGCTGTAGGAGCTGCCTTCCCAGTGACCCCTGTGGAAGTTAATACAACACTAAAGCAAGCTGAGGGAATGTCTAAGTCACCATGGTAACAAGATAAATCAGCAATTGGTTTTCTGATTAAAACAAAAGGTGCCAATGTGTAAATGTAGAAGGAATGCCTAATTAGCGCTGCCACCACTTAATCCCCCTGGACGGGGACAATAATGAACGCTGGCTGTTTCCACGGCAAGTTTGTTATTATCTTTGTGCGGGTTCTCTCCCTTCTGTGGGGGCTGCAATCACTGCGTGAGTCCCCCCTACCGCGTGTCTTAATTTTAGAGTGGCCCCTTTTGTCTCTGCTCACCTGGAAAGCATGCTAATTTTATTATTGGGCTAGAATCAAGGTAACCGGGAATATCATTGTGCTGCTTTAAAAAAAAAATTACAGCGTCTATTCCAGAGCCAAAGAGAAGTGATTTGTGGATTACTTGCTGGCTGGGGAATCATTTCTGAACATTAGTGGGAATAATCAGGGGCTGGCCCACACAGGACCCAGGGCCAATGGCAGCCACTGCCTGTTTTTGTAAGGGTCTATGATCTAAAAATGGTGTTTACACTATTAAATGGAAGAACAAAAATCAAAACAAGAATAAGACTTGGTGACATGTGGACACATTTGAAATTCAAATGTGTCCACACGCAGTTTCATTAGAGGCCCAACTATGATGTCAGATTTCCAGGGACAGGGTGGCAAAGCCAATGCAATTGTCATCAGCCTCCTTACAGAAGAGTGTGAGGCTGGGGCATAGTTCAGTTGGTAGGGTGCTTGCCTAGGATGCCTGAAGCCCTTGGTTCCATCTTTAGCATCACATAAACTAGATGTAGAGATGCTGGCCTATAATCCCAGCATTGGGGAGGGAGAGGCAGGGGGATCAGAAGTTCAAGGTCATTCTCCACTACATGGCAAGCTTGAGGCTACAGGGGCGATGCGAGACTCTGTCTAGAAAAGGAAACCGAAGAGGATGCTGATCCCTGGTATAGCCCTCACATACATCTGGCTGCCAGTGAATCAGATGTGGGCTTCAACAAAGAATATGGGAGCGTGTGTTACCTGGCAGGCCACCGGTAAGAACGAGGGGCAAGGAGATGGCACTGGAAATCTCACACTATGTTTGAGTTAGTTCCCAAGAGCCTGCAGAGCCCGGGACATGTACAAGATTCCTGTCACTAGACCAGCTGTAAGCTGGGGCACTGGTGGCCGCCAAGAGTGAGAGACTGGGGGACATGGGGGAGACACCGTGCTGTGAGATCTCTGACTTCAAGGCTATCAACTTTCTCCGCCAGCACTCTGTGTGGCATTTCACTGTGCTTTTAGCAGAAACTTCATTAGCTGGAAATGGAGGGGACAGGAGCAGAGCAGAGAAAGGTTTAATTAATCTCACTTGGATCATCTTACGTTGTTAAAAAGAAAAAAGAAAAAAGAAAAAAAATAAAAACAAAAAGCTGAGGCTAAACCACAGCCTGAAAGGATGAGTCAGCATCCATGGGCAGTATAGGACAGACTCGGTCACCTCGTCATCCCTGGGAGCAGGAAGCTCCATGGACCTCTTTTATGCTGCGCGTTCTTTAGAGTGATGGGGCAGATGGGGGAATTTTTTTTTTTTTTTTTTTGCTCTGAAATGAACAAGACCAGATGGGTTTTGGAGTTCAGATTTGGGGCTTAGGTGAGACTCTGCAGAATGAGGTATCTTGTGGACTCAAGTAGAAATGTGAAATTCATTGTTTCATATACACACCTTATATGCAGAGATTGAAAGGTCATTTTATGCATGTTTAGCGCCCCTGCATTTCAACAGGGACAACCTGGGAGGGGAAGTCAGGGGTGGGACTTCCCTCTTGTGGCTTCATGCTGGTACTTACATTCCAGGGTTTAAAAATTTAGGATTTGGAGTCTTACAGGTTTTGTGTTTTCAAAATTCAAATTCTGGTTTTTCACAGGGGGACTCTTTCTTTGAAACGGCGCTTCTATTTTTTCTTTTCTTCCTTTTTTCACCTCCCTGCAGGCAGCCAGCCAGGCTCCAGGCTTTTTTGTTTGAGGGACATCTGCAGCAGGCACAGGTAGATGTGGCTCTGGACTCACTTTACTTTGGGATATTATGGGTTTCAAAAAGGCTGTGCTCAATTAAGGTAATTAGGCTTGGTGTCTTTGGTAGGGAGGGGGAGGCGGTACTTTTGAGACACACTCAAGCATTGAAATAAAACTCTTTTTGGAGTCTGAGACAGGAGCTGAGCTGTCTGTGGATTGTTCTAGCAAAATGCCTCCTCCTTTTCCCGGGAGCAACCTGAAACTGGAGGGCTCCAGGGAAAACGCTAATGGTTCTGTGGTTAGGTGAAGATGCCCGAGCAGGGTGACCCAGAAGCTGCCTATCTGAGGACCTGGAATAACATGGTAGGCCTGGAGCAATAGGAGTTCTGCTCTCAGACCCGTGGCAACCAAGGGACCTTATTACCCCGAGAAGCACTGACCTCTTGAAAGATGTAGCTGCGCGGAGGAAGGCAAGCCAGGGACCATAAACAAGTTTCCTTAATGGCAGTACTTGTCCCCTATTTTGTTACTTGTGACAGATTTGTTAACACCTTTGTTTAACTATTACAGAGGCGAATCAGGCTAGTTAAGTATGATCGCCTCCTTGTGGCAGAATTCTTTAATTGCAGGCAAAATGTCCCAGAAGGATGGGACTCTTGACAGCTTAAATACACCACACCATCTCTTTTGGTTTTCTCAGCTACAGAAAGAATCAGGCAAAGTATTATTTCTTCCATGTTACAGAAGAGCAAACAGAGGCATAGGCAAGCTTCTCCCTTGCTCAGCACAAGTAACAGTAGGGCCAGAATCCTGGCAGCTCCCTTCCTGACTGCTGGTGAGGCTACCTCCTGTCCTGCACCACTGAACACGGGACCACTTCATGTGGCAAAGGCTATAGCATGTTGACTTTATATCACAGAGCATCATAGGAACTTGGCAGGCTGACTGGGGCTGAACACACAACAGCTCACCAAGGCCAGTGGCAGAAGCGCACTCACCTGTGCCCCGTCGACTGCCTATCACCTCTTCAGTCACCCAGGCTGAACAATCTTAGCTCAAAATGACTGGCATGTTTTCACTCTGGATAAGGACGTTAGATACCCGGAAAGGAATGGAAGAGACACTTCGGCTCTCAGCATGAGTGCTCCCAGGACTGGTGGGACTGCGGCAGGCAGGCACATTCTGACAGCATGCGAGCCTTTCCTTTTTATTTCTGCCATTCCTGGTCCAAGCGTGTTTTACAGGTTAGCCGTGTGGCATGACCCAGAGGCTCTAGGCAAATGTCTAATCTAGGCTCACGCCATCAGAATCTTCGCAGAGTATGAGCCCTGCATGATTCGTATGCCCAGTAAAACTAAGAAGCAGTGGGCTACAGTTTACACATGGAGACATTATTTTGTAATAAGTAATTTTCTTTTAATTGTCCTTTATAGTGCTTTTAAAGGAAATACATGCGTGGGCAGGTTAATTACGAATTTTATTTTAAGATGCTCAAACCTATTAGGAAATATTCCTACTGTGAAGGAGCAATTGGTTTAAGATAGTCTACCACATTTTAAAGTATTGAGGTTTCAAAAGCAAGTTTGGAATTTTCCACCTACATCCCTCTTGGTCTCACTTCCTTAGTTGAACAGGCTACTTCACCTCTCTTGCCTCAGTTTCCCCATCTGTAACATGCCACATGTAGAATTAAGTTCTTTTTCAGATCTTATCCCAACACAATCTTCCGTGGTTGCCAAAAAGAAAGGGGTGTGTGTGTGTGCCAGAAAAAGCAAATGAAAAAGGTTTTGAAAAGTGAGGGGAAACGTGACAGAATGACCCAAGGAGAGACAGGAAGGGGAACTATGTGTGATATATGAAAGGGCGGTAGGGACAGGGGGGACAAGAATGCAGAGGGACTGATAATGAAGACTGGAAGACAGGAAGCAGCAGTATCTAACAAAGGCGGTCCCACCTGCCCATGAATTTTCATGGCTACCAGCTGGCATAAAACCATCAAGTCAATTTTCAGCAACCCTAGCAGAGCCGCATCCAGAATAGTCATAGCAGTATTTCCACAGAGTAAAAATGACAAAGATAATTTGAAATGGAAAACACTGACAAGATGCAAAATAAATGTGCTCTACCTGGCAACAAATTCAGGGACGAGACAGAAGGCGCCCTGAGGAGATGTATGCAGGGGCAGAGGACGAGTCCTCCAGCCTGCCAGGGCTGCGGAGAGCAGCCCGCACCTCCTTGGGTAAATGAGAGGAAGACCCTGCATTTGCCTGTGAGAGAGAGACCAACCCACTCCTGTCACTTTTCATCATCTGTTCCACAAATAATGGCCATGCCAACACTCTGATGCCAGCCCGTCCCTCAATTACCCATTCGTAAGTGTCTCTGTTCATCTTTGCCAGTTATTCCCTCCTCTTGTCACCATTCAAGAGGGTGGAGATCTGTCCCTTTCCACCAAGAGACGTTTGCAGGTTTGAGTCTCTGCTAAGTGTGAGATATTCGTGTGAATGGTAGGACTTGGGCCATCCCTTAATCTAATGCTCACTGAGAGGCTTTTATACACCACCTCAGTTTAAGAGGTCTCATTTAACTACAGTTGCCTTTAGGATAAGCATCTTTCATGCATTTATTAACGTCCCCCTCATTTAGATCCCTCGGAAGTTATGATAGACTCTTTTGATTGATGAGAAACGGGGAGATCAGAAAGGGTGAGCAATTTGTACTAAGTCACACAGACTCCAAGACTGGAGTCTAAGTCCAAACAGAAGGAATGAGAATCTCATTCTATTAGTTACTTCCTTATGCTACCTTGAAAAAATAACAGTCTGGAAAGAACCAAAGTGGACTCCCTGAGTCTACCTGGCTAGCTAGGTAGACTTCTGCATTACAACTGGAATGTGCTGTGGGATGGAAGATTTGTTTAACTAAGTACAGATGTGTTACATTTGTGTGTGTTGCAGAATAATGGTTTAACTACGTAAAGATATGCTGCTTTTGTTTCTGCTGCAATTGTTTAACTACATAAAGATGTGCTGCTGTTTCACCTGCCTGCCTAAGCACCTGATTGCTCTAATAAAAAGCTGAACGGCCACTAGCTGGGCAGTACAGGGCCAAGCGGGGCTGGTGGGCAGAGAGAATAAGTAGGAGGAGGAATCGAAGCTCGAGGGAGAAGGAGGGAGAAGGAGAGGGAGACGCCAGGGGCCAGCCAGACTCAGAAGAAGCAGGAAAGTAGGACATACAGAAGGAAAGCAAGATAAAAAGCCCTGAGGCAAAAATGTAGATGAAGAGAAACAGGTTAATGTAAGGTGTAAGAGCTAGTGGGACGAGCCTAAGCTAAGGCCAAGCATTCATAATCAATAATAAGTCTCTGTTTCATAATTTGGGGGCTGGTGGGCCGAGAACCCCTGCTACACGAGTGAGAATACTTCATACAGCAGCTGGGTTTGAAATGAGGTTCTCAAGCATATGTAGGGAAAAAGAAAACATTTTTGTTTTTTGTTTTTAAGCTCAAAAGATAAACATACAAAACCCCAAGCCCTTTACTTTGAAAATTGTAATAGTCTGAGGCTCCCTGACAGTCGGGGACTGTGAGACACTGTCCTGTAAGGGACTCCTTCATACTCTGCGGGACCGTGCTAAGGAAATGAAGCATGACCAAGATCATGAGGAGAGGCTGTGGCACTTGTTGGGAGGGAAAAAGGAGCCCCCCCCTTCCCTCCTGCCTGGGCTCTACAGAAAGATTTACCTGAGACACACTGGAAATAAAGCACCATCCAGGCGATCACTACGGACAGCAGGAAGGTCCCCAGGAAGTAGATCTGCAGACATCGGAGCATGTGTCAGACGCCGGTGGAAGGGTAGGGTCTCGAGCAGGGCTCAGGGATGATACTCACCAGGGCAGAGTGCAGGACAGCACCCCAGAGAAGCCGCAGGTGAAGGTAAAGCCAGGCCAGGGAGCAGGGGCTAAGGGACTCCTCGTTACTGAGGCTCCAGCACCTGGGAACAGAGACCAGGGTACCCAGTGGTATTACCGGCTTTGGTGGCATCAGCCATGATTGGTCCCTCATGCCCACATGTGTTCGCCTTTGCAGACACAAACTCCCTCAAGATGGCGGCAGAGAATGAAGCTGATTAATTCTAAGTGCTTTGGACCTGGCCTGGTATTTGGAGATCCTAGCAGAAACCTCTGGAAAGATCACACCTCACTCCTAAGGAAGGCCCTGAGCATAAGATCTACCCACACAGTATTTCTGAGTGTCTATCCAAAGTCCAGGTGTGGGATGGCCTCCTTATCTTCTAGAAAAGTCAGCTAATCAGTTGTGTGATCCCTCCCCCTCCCCCACTCTCTTATGGAAAATCTTGGTCAGCACTTAAACTTCAGATCTAGAACATTCTATGACAGACCCGAAGCTCAGTGAAATAGGAACAGCATCTGGGCTTCGCGGAAGGCTGGCAGAAGCAATTCTGGAGACATTTTCTCACACTTGACATCCCAAAATCAGGGTGATGCCAGCTTGAACTAAGGCTGGAGTGTCGCCCACTCGGGTCCCCGCATCGCTCCGGGGTGGAGTAGCTCTGAGCTCACCTTTCATACAGCTCCCGGAGTATGGAGGCATTATTGGGATGGAGTGATGGGTCAATTTCCAGGAACTCCAGAATGTGATGTGAAATGACAGCACCTTCCTCTATCAGTAGAGCTAGGTTGAAAAATCCCTAAAAAAAAAAAAAAAAAGAGCAAAACCAAACTCAGTGACTCCTGGAACAAAACCCAGACACATGCCCTTCATCACAATGTAAACTTTTGCAACCTCTACATTTTTTTTTCACGGTCCCTAGAGCCAGATGGTTTTGTCGTGTTCATTGATGAATTGTTTTTTCCTAAATCTATGCATCGGAGAAATTTATTTGCAGGACAGTGGGGAGGATTTCAAAGAACGCTACAGCCCATCTGCTCAAATGCCAGGCAGGCCCTTCTCCACTCCGGTTCCCACACAGAACCTGAAGAAATGAGTCGTTACATCAACAAAGCTAGAACTCTGAGTTAAGCCCATTGCTTAACTCACGTCCTTGACCACCATCAGTCTATTGGACACCGGATCAAATAAACAGTAGCATATAAGCACACATCTGAGATGTTCTAGGTGAGTGTGGAAGACATCACATGATTCCCGTTGGTGTAAATCTCAGCTATGGGTCATTTTTCTGCTTCTTTCTTCTATACTTTGCTTCTGACACTCAGAGTGGGACCTATCCTTTGGACCTCGTAGCTCTAATAAAAGAAGGTCATTCAAGAGCTGGATGGTTGAGATATATCTAAAATGTGGGTCCTATGAAACTACCAGAAAGAAGTAACACCTCGGCCATGAGGGTATATGGCCAGGCCAACATGCCCTCTAAAAGTAAAGTGACCTTTATTACTAGAGATCCACAAAGACAAACTGTTGTTGCCCTTCAAAGAATGCTTGGTGGCGTTTTAATGGTCTCCCTTTGACCTGGTATTTCAATGGCCACCGATAATAATTTAAAGCCATCAACATCCACCATGTGGTATATACCAGGACTCTCCACCAGTCCATGCAGCAATCACTGTCAACACAATAGCAGCTAATCTGTGAGTGCTTGCTGTGTGGGAGGCAGTGTTCTGGTTTATAAACATTCACTCAATCTCATAACAGTAAATCAGTATTGGTACCATCACCCTTTGATTTTACAGAGTAAGAAACTGAGGCATAGAGAAGTTAAGGGATGTGTTGGAAGTCACCCAGCTAGAAAATGGCAGAGCTGGGATTCAAACACAAGAGGACAGGGTTCAGAGACTCCACTCACCCTGACAAATAGCCTCTAGATAGAGTATGGAGTGTCTTTAAGATGCATGCACACTTTCAGCAGAAACACACCATTCTCCTCTCTTTGAAAGGGAGGTACTCTTACCACTTGAAGTGTTAGAAGAAAAGGGAGAAAGTAGCTGTAAGATTGCAAGGATTCTGATCAATGGGAAAATAAGATCAAAGTAAGTGGCAGGCAGGCCGGGAGAGCAAGTGTTTGTATGTCTGAATGCAGCCCAGTGGCTTAAGGTTCATTATCAAGTAGGCAAATATATAAAGAACTAATTATGACTTGAGTTTTAAAAACTATCAAAGAACCAACAGATAACCAGGCAAAGAACAAGAATAAAGAATTCACATAAAGAAGATAATGATGATTGGTTCATCATCAAGTGCGGATGAAATAGTCCTTCTTACTAGTAATTACGTAAAAGCAATTGGAAATGAGAATCAAGAATCAGCCTGTAGTCACTCAGTTAACAGCATCAAACTACCCACGTGGACAAGGTTTCTGTCATCCTTCTCTGCTTATCTACTGCTCACTGAGATAATGACAGGAAAATATAAACGGCAATATACTATAGTGTAGTCATAAAACTGCTGGGACTCTGTGACTAGCGAACAGTCTTTCTCGGTATATAGCAGAGGTACTCCAGTGAGGGGGTAAGGTAGATCCAAAGTGTTTATTACAGCCAAAGAGAGGCACTCCCCAACTCCTCAAGAGACTGTCAATCCCAACAAAGCAAAAATAATGGGTTTTTTTCCATTTTATGTCTTCACTGCTGAACTCTGTCTGTAGCACATAAGATTGGATAAATCCATGTTGAATCAATAAATAAGTTGCCAAACCAAAGAATAACCACTCATCAATGAGTACCAAAGAAAGATACCGTGTAATAAAATGTATCAGTTGCATACGCAGTGTATCAATTGAGTGAGAAGATTATTTTCAAGGTTGTACGCACACTGGAGTGGATGTAACAGGCGCAGTTGGTGGGCAGGGACTGGAAGGGAACGTGATGATATCATGAAGAAGTGAAAAGCTCCAGGCTCAAGACATGGCTCAGTGGGTAAAGGTGATTGCCACCAACACTGATGACCTGAGTTCAATTCCCAGGACCCACATGGGGGAAGGAGAGGCCCACCTCCCTAAAAGTTGTCCTCTGACGTCTGCATGAACACTGTAGCATGTCCACCCCTCCCCTCCCACAACAAAAATGAATAAACAGCCGTACAAAAAGAAAAAAGGAAGAAACAAAAGGCCTTGCCACAGAACCACAGACACATTGTATTTATTGATTTCAGGTTTTTCCCTTTTAAGATTGAATTTTACTGGGTCTGTGACATTGTTTTTCTAAAAAAAAATATCAAAATTGAAAATCAAATTATTAGGCCTAATTTTAAATGATGGCTGATTGTCAGGGAGATTGTTTCTTCAGCAGATCTGGCAGAAATAATAATTTCTGATGAACACAATATAGATCGTGTTCATTAAGCATACTTGGCATGGAATCAGAGCTTTATAACAAACATCTCATTCAATACTCACATCCCACAGGGGAGGGGCTGTAATGACCCCAGCTAATGGATGAGAAGAATAGAGATCTGAGGGTTTAGTGATGTGTCATGTACAAGTAACTGAGTGGGAAAGATGTGGGACTTTTAGCCTGGACACACAACAGTGACACACAAGCAGGTATCAGCCTTTCCATCCTCCATTGTAGAAAAGAACCTGAGATCTTCACATAATTCTAATTAGGAAGCTGAAAGGGGATGAAAAAAGAATTACCATAAATACACAGGGCTAGCGCCGGGCAGTGGTGGCACATGCCTTCAATCCCAGCATTCGGGAGGCAGAGCCAGGCGGATCTCTTGAGTTTGAGGCCAGCCTGGGCTACAGAGCGAGTTCCAGGAAAGGCACAAAGCTACATAGAGAAACCAAGCAAGGTGCTTGAATAGTTTTGAGATACTTCCCCCAAGATAGTCATGAATTAGAAATGCAAAAATATTAACTTTACAGACATCACCTGCTGTGGATTCAATGTGAAATGTCTCCCACAGGCTCATGTGCTCGAATACTTGGTCCCCAGCAGGTGGCGCTGTTTGGGAAGGTTGCAGAACCTTTAAGAGGCGGAGCCTCCCTGGAGGAAGTAGACCACTGGGGGCTGGTCGTCATACTCTGCAGCCCAGCCTCACTTCCTGTTCACTCTCTGCTTCCTGAGTGTGACAAGCCAGTCTCCAGGTTCCCTAACATGCCCATGCCTTCCCTCCTTGTCACATAGAACTGAAAGCCCAGACAAACCCTTGCTCCCTTAAGTTGCTTTTGGTCAGGGTATTTTAATCACACCAGGTAGCTAAAACAAGCTTGCCACTGATGAGGCATTCTGATGGCATGCATTCCTGATGCTCGGGGATCTATCACTTCCCGGGTGCTGGAAGTACATACTGTGCTCCCTTGGGTGTTCTTGCCCTACATATATAACCTCAGTATATGCATAAGAAAAATAGAAGACAGTCTCTAAAGGCCGACTCCAAGAGAGGGCTGTTCTCCCAACTACCTAACCAGGTGTCTTTAGAAATTCAAGGTCATGAAGACAGGGAAGGACTGGAGAACTCTGACAGACTGGAGATTGGAAAGAAAGGGAACATCCACATGTCATGTGGGATCCTCAAGCAGAAAAGGGACACTGTGGGAAAACTAGCAAAGGTGAATCACGACCGGAGTTAGGAAATTCTACTGCCCCACAGTTAACATCTTCATCCAACAGGGGCTGTAAGAGATGAACGTTAGGGACAACGGATGAACGGTGTTGGTAACTCTCTGCATTCTTTGTATAACCTTTTTTTGAAGTCTGAAGTGATTGAAAAATAAAGTCCCAAAAAGCTCTCGGGGGATCAAGTCCCATCACTCACGTCCTGGCTCAGTGTATGTGCGAACCACTTCCTCCTGTGGGCTCTCCTCCAGGGCCTTGAGTTTCTACCCCCTGAGTTAGCATTATGGGATGTGGTAGAAATACTGTAGGCTTCCACCAGAGACGGAGCTGTGGTTACTTTGGTTTCAATCAGTTGTTTGGCCTTGAGCAATTCATTCCCTTGATGTGTCTCTGGGTAGAAAATGGTGTGAACATTCCAGCCCTGTGGGATTGGTGTGAGATGCTATGGGGACCAGAATCAGTGCTCTGTCGAGATTCACCTCATAGAACGGTGGGGAAGGGTGTGTGTGTGTGGCAATGAGGATCCACGACATGGAGCCATGCTACGGAAGCCATGGAGTAGGCTGTGGGTCCTGGGCCTTGAGAGACAGTTACTGTTGCTTACCTGGGAGTCTCCATCCAGGGCTGCTTGGGCATACATCTGCACAGACAGCTCCAGATCTTGGGACTGGTTTTGGTGGCCATAGTAGTAAAGGTCTCCCATCTTCAAATATGCTGGAGAACACAACACGTGTATCTACTCGTCAGGCAGTTTTATTTCCAGGTGTGTCTAAGCCATTGCCCATAGGCTGGGAGAGCATACAATCTTATTTTGGGTGACACTGTGATATGACATTGTCATCTAAAATTTCATGGTCTAGAACCATGCAATCAAGTTACAAAAAAAATGTGAAAAAAAGTCATGATAGCTGGATGTGGTGGTGCACACCTTTAATCCCGGCGCTTGGGAGGCAGAGGCAGGAAGAGCTTTGTGAGTTCGAGGCCAGCCTAGTCTATACAGTGAGTCTCAGGAAAGCCAGGGCTACATAGTAAGAGTCTGTCTCAGAAACAAACAAACAAAAAACAACAACCAAAAAAAAAAAAAAACAAGCAAACAAACAAACCAATGAAATGTCATAATGTTTTAAGAAAGTTTATGATTTTGATTGTATTCTATGCTTTCTTGAGGCCACATATAGACACGCTATTTTAGAACATGTTAAATTATTGATGATTCCTATCATAATACGTTTATACATGCCTGTAAAACACTGTTCTAACTTTAATTGTCAATCTCTAACTGTAAAATTAATACAACCTAGAGTCACCTGAGAGGAAACTCTCAGCTGGGGAAATTGCCTAGGCCAGATTGGCCTGTGGGCACATCTGTGAGGAACTATCTTGATCACAACTGATGAAGGAGGGCCTAGTCCACTGCGGGTGACACCATCCCTAGGCGGGTGTGGCCCTGGGCTATTTAAGAAAGCCCCCATGATAAACATAAGCCTGTAAAGGAGAACACCAGAGAACAAACCAGGAAGCAGCATGCCTCCATGGTTTCTGTCTCCAGGGTCCTGTCTTGAGCTCCCCACCCCACTCCCAACTCCTCTCACTGATGGAATATGACCTGGAAGCTTGTGCCAAATAAACACTTCCCTTCCCGAGTTGCTTTAGGCCAGGGAGCTTGGTATCACAGCAACAGAAAGGAGCGTGGAGCAAACATCTTCATGTTTTCCTTGGTGGAAGTCTTAGGCCCCTAGCACTTGCATCTATCGACATACTACTGTGTTTCCATGCTGGCTCCCTGCACAGATCTGCTCGGGAAGACGGCCATCAGCAGGCTCACAACCCACCCGCTGGGGCCGTCTCCGATCCTGTGTCACAGCTGCAGGGCTGTGGCCTGTCCTGCCACATGTCCTGCGCCTCTCTGACTTGGTTTCAGTCCTGTATTTCACCTGCTTAGGGGTATAGCTACAACTCAATGCCCAAAGAGAAATGCGGAGTCCGTCTCTGGTAGCTGTACACAGGACTTCCACCATGGGAAAGTGGGTGCTGGTGCTGGAAGAGCATAAGGGGTAGATGGGAACCCTGAGGTGATTTAGTAATCAGTACTGGGGAAGCAAATGTCATCCTTAGTGTGCAAGAGGGTGGTATGGGAGGGTAGATGTGACAGTGCCAGGGCTTCGTGGCCCCTGAGAGCTGGATCAAAGATGACCGAGTTGGCTGCTGGGAGCTAGAACACTGAAGGGCTGCAACCAGAAGCAAAGAGAAAGGTGGAGGTATACCTGGACTCCTCCCCTCCTCCCATGATGCAATCTGCCAACAGTACTTCAAATTGGCAGAAGTTCCCCTGAATGCTCTGGACAAAGGAGTCTGGTCACTGTAATTCCTGGAGGCTGGCCTCTACCCAGAGACCAGAGGGGAGGGTCCAGGAGCCCATCTGTGGGCACAAAAACAAAGGACCAGGCCACAGCCCAGGGAACTGCATCATCACAGCGGTCTCTTTAGAGATGTCTTGGTTTGGAAGAAGTTGCTGGCTTGCAGGAAGTACACAGCAGGAGGCTGATAGCAGTTTATCCATGACCTTAATAGCAGACATTTTTCACTTTCTTCCCTAATTGTTTAGAAATATCACACTCCCTACCAAACTGTTAGATGGTCCCTGTGACATAGATTAAAACCTCCCCAACACTCCAGCTTAGCACCTGTTTTTCTATACATACCAAATGAAGGGGCATCGATTTGAAAAACAGAGAAATTATAGTATCGCCAAACACAATTAACGCCCAAGTATCTCCCAGCCAGGTCCTAGGAGGGAAAGGGGACAGAAAGTTAATTCACTAATATTTTGGTCCAGTGACTAATTTTGCCCCTGTAAAACTCAATTCATTATCTTTAACCTCAGAGCTTCCACTGAAAGAAGAATAGAATACATTACTTACTGGCCGCTCCTCGCAGATGTGTGCTAAATTTGTCTGTGACACTTCAATTCCAGTTTCTGCTGCTAAAACATAATACAGCAAAGCTTCGTGCCTAAAAATAGATGATTAATAATAAATTTCATATAGTGGCTCTTACTAATACTCAGAGAGCCTTATATTCAAACAGAAGAGGGCAAAAATAAGCAGTTTTTTTTAAAACCACAAAATCATGAGTCCCCCCCCACCCGCCCGCCCGCCCCCCTCCCCTTTAAATAAATACTGTTGTTAAAAATACTGCCTGCTCTGATTTATTTTCTCTTAAAAGCTGAAAGGACAGATAAGGCCAGGAGCTACTCGATACAACAGCTACCTCTACTGGTTGAACGGCTTGTGGCCACGCTGACTGGGGACCGTCTGCAGGTCCTAGGTTCCCGAAGCCTCCCTTCCTCATTTAGGATGAGTGGTATTTAGAAAAATCCCTGAGCTTTACAGCCCTCGGTTTCACGAAAGGCTTTCTAGGACTTAGGGTTCTGAACAAGCTTAATTAAGCGGGGCTTTTGCTGTGCATTAGAAGTTGGGCAAAAGAAATGTGGTTTCCAGGGCTTGAGAGCAGCGGTCAAAATAGACAAGAGAACAAATGTTGAACATTGCAGCAGGTAATGGCCTGGGATTTCTGCGTGGAGTTGTGACAGGGTGCCTGGGGCTATAGACATGGCCCTACGTCCCCTGATGGAGGGAGGGCCATGGACACGATGGCTCTGGAGGACGAGGTAGCCATGCCAACCCAAGAAGCATCAGTAATATGTGTACCACATGGTCCCCCACATCTCACCTGTGGGCTTTACTCAAAGGGGGCAAATCAGAGCTAGGTACAAAGATTCCCTTGTCAAGGAGTTTGTAGGAGGGCTGCTCATACAAACAATAAAAAAGAAGACCGGAAACATACGTCTGAGATCTATTGAGTGGGTGCAAGGACTCCAGGGTGTAGCTGCTTTCGGACGTGGTTGTTCAGAAAGTAATGTCACAAGATGGCATGGTGGTACACGCCCATAAGCCCAGCGCTTGCCAGGCAAGAGCGGGAGGTGAGGTGGGGGTGGGTTCAGAGTTCAAGGTCATTCTTGGCTAAGTAGTGTATTGGAGGCCAGTCTGGGCTACCTGAGACCATGTCTAAAAAACAAAACTGGCGTCTGGGTTGGACTCAATTGGAAGAGTGCTTCCCTATCATACACAAAGCTCTGGGTTGCAAAAGCAAAGTAAAACGGAACATGTATAAGCACACATGTGAATGCACACAGAGAAGACAAACCCCCAAGGCTCTTTGGCCCAATGCTAACTTCCCTCGTTTCTTACCTTAACTCTTAACTCATCTGGGGAGAGTACATGCAATTTTTATTTTCTTCCTTTTAATTACCCGCTCCCTTAATTATGTATATGGCCTAGTTTATGAGTAAAAATGAATCATAAGTAGTTGTTTCCAAAGCTTATTTTTCACTCGGTGCAGTTGATATTGGTAATGCTTTCTTCATGTTAGCACTACTGAGGAGGTGGACTGGGGGAAGAATAGGGAGAGCATGGGTGAGAAAAAACCAGGCAAACAGTCTGACGTCATCGATATGAGCGGGCAGCTTTGGGCAGCCCACATCTTGAGCCAGAGAGGTGGTTGGAGATCAAGCTAGGATAGTCAGATCTTCATCAGACACATGGAGGCCATGGGCTGTGTGGCTGAAATGGAGCCAATCCCCAGCCCATGAGAGACCCCAAGAGAGCAGAACCATTAGCTGTGATCATGCTGAGGGCCAAGGTCAGCTGAGCAATGTCATCTGCAAAGACAAGTAACAAGCCCAAAACTGTACTGTAAATAATGCACGGCCTGAAACAACCATGTTTGGGTACCAGCCTCCTCAGAGCAGACCCCAGAAAGCATGTCAGTGGGACCCAGCAGAGAGCTACATCCTTCTGCAGCAAGGTTCTAGTCTTACATATTCCTCCTCCCCCACTTCTTTCTGAGGTAGGCTTTCATGGATCTGTACCCCAGGCTGGCTTGAACTGGCTATGAAGCTGAGGATGGCGCTGGCTTACTATTCCACCTTCTGAGTACTGGGATTGCAGGAGTGTACCACCACGATGGATGCTGGGACTCGAACCCAGGGCTTTATGTATGCCAGGCAAGTACTCTACCAACTGAGTTACATCCTAAGACCTGAGGTCTCGAAATCTCAAGATGTTTCAGAGATACTTGGGTTGTACTCATGCCTTGGTTTCTGCCCAAAATGCACAAGAGGGCGAGGTGAGGTGGTACATACCTTCAGTCTGAGCACTCAGGAGGCGGAGGCTGGAGGAGTTCTGTGAGTCTGAGAGTTTGAGGCCAGCCTAGTCTGCATGGGGAGCTCCAGGACAGACAGAACTACAAAGAGAGAATTCCTGTCTCAAAAAAAAAAAAAAAAGAAAAAAAGAAGAAAGAAAGAAAGAAAGAAAGAAAGAAAGAAAGAAAGAAAGAAAGAAAGAAAGAAAGAAAGAAAGAAAGAAAGAAAGAAAAAAAAAGGCACAAGGGAAGGACATGATATTGATTTACAACCCAAGGTCAAGATCTGGGCCGTGAAGAGATAGAACAGGCTCACATTATTAAAACATAATGCAAGGAGCTTTTCTTGAGCAAGAGAAACATCAGCTGGCTGTGAGAATTGAGGACTGGGAGGTGAGCTTGGGACCGACATCCTCCTTAAGAACAGTTACTAGACAAAGCTTGTAAGGACGGCGCCTCATCTCTCAAGTGACCTTGGTGACAGGAGGGAGAAGGGAGACTTCCGTTGTCCAATTATTACATAAACCGAGAGAAAAGTTAGCAGGATTCTGGAGCATTCCCATCAAGGAAGAACTGAGATCCATCACAATGAGATGTCTAAAAGCATCTATGTCAATATCAGCGCTCAATAGAAACCCACCTCATCTTGCATCCAGCACAATCAATCACCCAATGCCTGTGTGCCTGACGTCATCACATTTCCTACCGGACAGTGGAAGTCTATAGGGGATGAGACGCTACCGACCAACTTTCCCCACTGACGAAAACCTTTGAAGGACTGAGGGGATGGCTCGGGGCATAAAGGGCTTGCTGTGTGTGCATGTGGACCTGAGTTCAGATTCCCTACGCCTGCACAAAAAGCCAGCCATGACAGCATGTGTTTGTAACCCTAGAGCTGGTGGGGACTGGGATGGGGTGGGGTGGGACACAGGCAGATCTCTGGGGCATCGCAGGGCAGCCAGCCCAGCTGGAATGGTGAGCTCCAGGTTCAGCAGGGCCCTGTCAACAATCGAGGAAGAAATCCCATGTCCGCCTCTGGCCTCCACAAGTGTGGCATGTGGGTACTCATGCACACACACACACACACACACACACACACACACACACACACACACTTCTGAGACACGGACTTTACCACATGTAACCTCCCGGCATTCATTTGACTATCTCCACTGAAATCATGTCAAAGTATTAATTACAGATATTTCTACTCTTACATTCTGAAACATTTGCTCATCCTCAGAAGCCCAAAGACAGAGTTCAAAGCTTTTTTGTTCTTCCACGGTGCCCCTCAAGGTGGAGAAGGGCAAACAGCATCCCCATGCACGGCATCACAACCCTTCCACGACAGGCGCTGTGACAGAAAGGTCGGAAGGGCACAAACAAGAAGGGAATCACGGAGAAGGGACTGAGACACATTTTCTACCTTCTCGTCTCAGACGTGGCATAAAATGTTCCTAGCACTTTCCTGGTGATGCATCTTCCTGAGGGCTGTGTGGCCACCTGCAGTGAATGGTGAGATGGAGCCCTCTGAGTGGGTCCTCAAACAATTAAACATTTCCTCTGTGCTCTTTTGTGCTAATGTCTGAAGCAGCTTAGACAAGAAAGATGAGAGAAAAACAACAACAAAAAAAGCCCCCCCCCCAAACCAACATTTAGGGTCGCCCGGTGGAATTCATTGCTGCATTACAAAAAACTGACTCTCCTCAGCTCCACATGCCTCCATGTTGAATATGCTGGCTAACCTCTAGGGTTAAATACTTGGGGTGTGTAGAAGACAAAGGGCATTCAAACTCACAGCTGGAAGAGAAAATACACACGAACCAAGCGGGCTGAAATGAAACATGACAGCTGGCCCTTCCTCGCTAACTCCTTCTAGTGTCCGAGGGCCGCCCCAGGCAAGACGACGCTGTCTCCCAAGTCATGCCAAGGCAGCAAAAGCCCCTCTGCCCATCACCATCTCCTCTTAAACAGATCCCACATAAATCATGGAACAACAGAAAAAGCCACAAGCCCATCAAACTGACACATGTAATTTGGAAATGACGTCCGGAGGCTGGGGACATTGATGGATGCCTTAGCTCGATTACAGCAAAAGAGAAGGTACCTCACAGTCGGAGGCTGGGGGAAGCACGCCTCTGTTTCCTGTTTACCCCTGGGGAGGGCTGCGAGGCTGGAAGGGCAGGAAACCTTAGAAGCACTTTGCTCCAAATATATTTTGACAAAGATCTTCCCACTGTGATGGATAGAGATGATTTTTTTTCCCTGTCAGACTAAAGTTTCAAATCCAGACTGATTGCGTCAGCCATACTTAGCATCAGTATTAAGACTGGCAAGGACAAGGAGGGGCAGAGATGTGCAGATGACGGGCAGGAGAGCAAAGGGATCCATTCTGGGAGACAGCAGAGCATTGCTGTGGAAGGCTGAACAGAAAACAGGTGCCTACTGCAGAGACCCAGGAACCCCACTGGCAAATTTAATTGTCAACAGGTCCTCTGGCCCAATCTTCAAGCCACGTGGGGCTTCAAGCCAACACCAAGGAAACACAAATATGCATTAACATGAGAACCTTCAACATGTGTGACCACCGAGGATGTGCTGCATGCAGTGCTACCCAGAGGCAGGAACTGAACCGGGGAAGCATGCTAACTTGAAAAGGCAGATGAAGAATTACACGGATAATGACTTTAACACTATAAAGGTCGGAAACAAGCCAAACCAAACTACAGGCCAACATATCCACATATCCAGATCCACAGAGGCATCTAAAAGCAAACAAGAGGTGGGTGGGTGCAGAAGAAGATTCGGCTGAGAAGTACTTCCGGGTACTGGGGTGGTGGTGATGGAATTCGGTCTGGGAGGGACATGCAGGAGTCTCACCAGCAGAGGACCAGGGCAATGCTCCCCTGCTTCTGATCCTTTCTTCCTCCCCCCTCTCCTTCTATGCTTGCCTCCTTCCCTGAGCAACCCCTGGCTGCCCTGGCCCTCACAGAGATCCACCTGTCTCTGCCTCCCAAGTGCTGGGATTACAACCACACCCCAGCCCTCTCTCCCTCCCTCCCTCCCTCCCTCCCTCTCTCCCTCCCTCCCTCCCTCTCTCCCTCTCTCCCTCCCTCCCTCCCTCCCTCTCTCCCTGGATGAAAGATTTCACTAAGTTTCCCAGGCTGGCCTTGAACCTCGGAGCCTTCTGCCTGGGCCTCCTCAGTGCTAAGTTCCAAGGCATGCACCATGATCCTCAGTTCATGCTCATTTTCTTAGATAAGGTAGACCTTTGCTGCACTTTCCGGTAAGCTTCTGAACCCATGTCACATATGTTTTGCGGGGGTCTCGATCACATAAACAAAGGCGAATCGGTCAACGGAGTCAAGCCACAGCTTCAGTTCAAACGCTCGGCTCCCTTAACTTGGATTCTGAACTTGTCCCCTTCCATTCTTGTCACCGATTAAGTGGCTGCTCTGTCGCTCATAATCCCATCAAACCGTGTTTCTCTGGCTTCACCATATTTTCTCCAAAAGTTGCCCTTGCTGCAAATGGCTTAACCATTTCCAACGGCACTCAGTCTCTGGTTTCTTTACTTCTGCTCCTGCAACTTTCTTTGCTAGAAACTCTGCCCCCTGCAGGCTCAGCGGACACTCGTCTCCCCATCCTTCCTCAAGGCTGTCCCAAGCCTCCCAAGCTAGGTAGCATCTTTTCCTCATCCGAGTTTCCGAAGCCCACGCCACGGCTCTTCATCTGTTCACCTTTGTTAATTCATTCAGGGGTTTCTGAATGCTTCCCTGGTGCCCCCGTGTGCAGGGCATTGAGATACAGCCTCCTACAACTGCCAAGGTAGAAGCAGGCCTGCCCCATGATGGACGAAAGAGGGAAGGAGTTGGCCAGGACTCCTGGGTAGAAGAATTGGTTAAGTGCAGAGGCCTGGAGTCAGACTGAACACAGGCCTTGTGAGAAAACACATGTGGAAGAGGAGGGGCAGGGAACAGTCCCAAGTGTGACATTGGCCATCTTCGTGGCCAAGGGCAAGGTGCCCTAACATTTAGGCAGTACAGTAAATCTTTGTTTTTTTTTTTAAATAATACTTTTTGTTTTTTGAAAGTGCCATACAGTTAGGCTTCTCTATTTTTAATTTTTATTATTTTTTAATTATGTGTATGCATGTCTGTGTGGAAATGTGTACATGAATGCAGGTACCCACAGCGGCCAGAGGTATGAATGATACACCCCTGGAGTTAGTTGTGAGTTGCCTGATGTGGGTGCCGGGAGGCACACTCAGGTCCTCTGAAGAGCAGCACACACACACACACACACACACACACACACACACACACACACACGCTGTTAACCACTTAGCCATCGCTCCGGCCCATGACAGTGAGTCTTAACATGAGGGGCAGCACACACTCACAGTCTCTTCCCCTGCCACCCACAGCTTGTGTTGGGGAGCTCCTACTGTGGCTGGGTTTTAAGAAAGAAAACAAAACATGCACATCCCTATTCGTCTAACCCTCCGAGGCCAAGTTTTAAAATGTGTGAGCTGAAGTGCTTTTGTGAAGTTTAATTCAAAAGCGGGCAAGAAAACAAAATGATCTGCAAACCCTCTGTACGGAAACTCAGATGTCAGACTTCTGAGGGTGTGTCTGCAGGCCCAAGTGTGTTTACCAACGCGCTCCTCTTTGAGGGGAACATCACAAAGGAACGCTTTGATAATTGGGTGTTCGGTTCATCCTAAGAAGCTCGTGAGGAGAAGAGAAGGGAGGTTAAGGTTGGTTTTGAGAGAGGTTCTTTGTTTGCTTGTTTTTGAGACAGGGTTTTTTCTTCTATGTAGCCTTGGCTAGCCTGGAACTCACTACGTAGACCCAGCTGGCCTTGAATTCGCTGTGATCTTCCTGCCTTGGTCTCCCAGGGTGCTGGGACTCAAGGCGTGCACCAACACTCCCAGCCCCGGGTTTGAGATTCTTAGCAACTCAAGTTCACTTGGGAAACAAGATAACACGGCACAGCAATGGTGAGGCATGTTCACTGTCAGGGACAGTTATTTCATTTAAAGAAACTTCTTCGTGATCACGCACGGGGAAGCTATAGATAACGAACGGTTCCAGGGCGACAAAACAAACATTTGTATTTGGTGCTTTTTCCAGAGGCTCATTTCCCAGCATGCTTTGATTTAAGATCCTTGCTCACTGATCTGTTGGTTCAGCTATGGACCAAAAGGGAAAATGGCATCCTTTTGGGCCTACGCTTTTATTTTTAATTAAGGTTCATATCAGAGTGTGATCTATTCTAGGTCTGGTCTAATGTCTTTGAGGCAGTGGACCGAGGGGATTTCTGATGATTTGCATATCCATTTTCGTTATTATGGAAATACCCAGATCATTTAGGCAATAAACCAGCCAAGAAAATGTGGCCTGAGGGAGCAAAGATGGAGTACTGGAGTCCACAGAAGAAAACAAAGGGAGGCAGAAGGCAGGTGGTGCTTGAAAGCTGCCCGGCCGTTTATGAAATCACCAAATGGTGGCAGAGACGCAGAGGATCTCATCTCTTCAGGACAGGGTGGGTTACCCATGTCAAGGTCAGGAAAGGGGCATCTGTCAGTAGGCGACAGCCAGCCACGCTGGGTTCCGAGGTACGCAGTCAACTATTTGTGAAGGAGAAGGGCAGAGCGTTGACCTTACACACCGGTCTCTTCACCCACCAACCAAGTGCACGTGCCAGGCTTTGAGCAGCCTGGCAGAGTGAAGAGGACTCTTACCCAGGACTGTGGTGTCATTCCTAACTCTACAGCCAAGCCAAACAGGTTTGAAGGAAAGAGAAATCAGCGTACGCGTGTGTCTCTCAACTTGATGAATGTGGACACTCCCCCCTAGAGAACTAATTTTTGTGTATAATTAAACATGGAAATGCAATGTTTTCCAATCAACAGCCAATCAGCCCGTGTGACTCTGAATATCATTACTGGGAGGCTGTGATTTCCCTGCAAATTGCTTTTGGGGTTGCATTTGAAGGTTCCCTCTCCTAAGACTAAGTTGACAGGTGGAACGTGAAGGGCTGAGGAAGTTTACTTGGACGTGGGTCCCGAGCTTACCACAGTCCCTCCAGGTAGGCGTTGAGGCCTTTGCGAATGACGTGACCCAAGTATCCATTTTTCTCTGCCACGTGCTTTGCCCATCTGAAAAAGAAAGGAAAGAGAAGGGAAAACATGCAGACTGCCACAGATTAAATAATCACCTTTCCTCATACGAGCTCCATAAATCCCACTTGGGGAGTATTTTCTTGTTTGAATTTTTATAAAGCAACAAAGCAGAACAGAATATTAAGAAGGCAAAGAGAATGCATTCTGAGAGCTCTCGTTCAATGTTCTCATTTACAAATGCTGAGTAGCAGCCTGCTATGGAAACAAAGACAAGTAACACACATAATGTAAAAGTCTACTGATATAGGAAGACATCTCCGCCAAGGGTTCTCTAGCTGTTCCTATTAAAATAAGTTCACTGGCGCTATCAGCACAGCTCAGAGGTACAACAGTGCTTAGTATGTGTCAGGCCTTGGGTTCAATCCTTGGTACCTTAAAAATAAACAAATATATGCATTTACTGACATATGGTCTTGTGGTTTGAACGAGAATGGCCCCCATAGGCTTCTTTGTTTGAATAATTGGTTCCCACTTGATGGAACTGTTTGGGAAGGATTAGAGGGTGTGGCCTTGTGGGAAGAGGTGTGTCCCAGTGGGTTGGGCTTTGAGGTTTCAAAAGCATCCAGTGCTATTCCTAGTGCCTCTCACCTCCCTCCTCTCTCTCCCCATTGTGCTTGTGGATCCAGCTGCAAAGCTCTCAGCTCTTGCTCTAATACCATGTCTGCCTGCTGCCATGCTCCACACCAGAGTGGTAACAAATCTTAACCTTCTGCAATTGTAATCTCCCAAAACCCTTTCTTCTATAATCTGCCTTGTCCATGGTGTCTTATCACAACAATAGAAAAACAACCAAGGCGTGTGATAAGGTTTATTTGTTTTTAATCTGCTCCCTAATGTATCCTAGAGGGGTTTATTAGCAATGAGTTAATGTGTTGTGATCTATAGACCTTAAAAAAAAAAGTATAAAACTTTGCCAGGTGTGGTAGTACAAACTTTAATCCCAGCACTTAGGAGGCAGAAGCAGGAGGATTTCTGTGAGTTTGATGCCAGCTTGGTCTATATAGGGAGCTTCAGGAGAGACAGAACTGCAGAAAAAAAAACCCTTAGGCCAAAAAACCCAAAAGCAAACCCAAAGAAATAAAAAGTATAAAAATGAATAGCCACAAGTCAATAGAAGTGGAAAATAGAATTACTTACAAAACAATAGATTAATACAAACAAAGAATAAGAAAAGAGGAAACAAAAGATGGGAAATGAACCAGACAGGGTAAATAGGAAATAATAAAATAATAGATTTTCAAGGTTTATTTGTTTTATTTGGTGTTTATGAGTGTTTGCCTACACATATATATGTGCACCACACGCATGCCTGGTGCTCCCTGGAGGTCAAGAGAAGGCACTGGATTCTCTAAAAGTGGAGCTATAGATGTCTGTGAGTTGCCAGGGGTGTCCTCTGCAAGAGCGATAGGTGCTCTTAACCACTGAGCCATCTCTCAGTCCTAAAGCAGTAGATTTAAAACCAAGGGTATCTACAATTGCACTAAATGTAAATGGACTAAGTATGCCAATTAAAAACTAAAACTGTCAGATGGAATAATTAATATGTAAAACTCAAATATATGCTGCTTATAAGAGCTTTATAATGAAGGGGCAAAGTGATACATTAAAGGACAGAGACTGAATTAAAGTAAATGGAGACTAAGGCAGTGCCCACTAACAGAGATAAAAAGGACACTGTAAAATTACGAAAGAGTCCCCCAGAAAATCAAAATAAACCTATGTGACCCAATTACATAAATTCAAGACACATGGCACAAAATTGACATGACTATAAGGGAACAAGTTAAGTCTATATATACAGAGCGTTCTAACACATTTCTTTCAGCAAATGGCTTAAGAAGCAGAACAGGAAAAGCCACAAGGGATACAGAACAACGCAGTCAACAAACTTGGTGTGGCAGTGTATGCAGACACTGTACCCAGCCAGTCTAGAAGAGCCTGTTTGAAAGACAGCACAAAGCACCTACCAACACTGTTCACACGCTGCTCCCCCAGCCTGCTTCAGCAAGATCCCAAGGACTGAGGTCACCACGAATATGTTCTCCGATTATCCAGAACAAAAGAGTACTAAGAAAATCTACAGAGTGAATGTTCACCCCAAATACCCTATATAACAATGAGAAAGGGCTTCAAATTAGCCTGAGTTTTCTCACCGAGGTCAGGTCAGAACAGATTTGATCCCAAATGTCTTAGGAAAACAGCCTTTTAGGGAGCCGGGCTACAGGTGAGAGGCAGCCAAAGGCAGAGTCAGCCATGTTTTCTGTTTTCTATTAAGGGTGAGATAGCAACGTTGGAGGTCCTAGATGGTTATTCTTTGTTTGCTTTGTAAACTGTTAAAAATGCAAAAGGCTTGTAAAGCTCTGCAGGGCAGGCACTAAACTACATCTCATCCACGAGCCACAGCAGGCCAGACTCTGCAAAGCATTTCGGGTAGGAAAGACTCTAAAAATGTGCCTCCTGGGTGGCTGGAGAGATGGTTCAGTGGTTAAGAGCACTGGATGACCTTGCAGAGAATCCATGTTCCGTGGCCACACGAGGCTCACAACTGCTTATGACTCTAGTCCAGGGGATCTGATGCCCTCTCTTGACCACTGTGGGTACTGCAGTCACACGGTGCACAGATACACACGCAGGCAAAACACACGTGAAATAAAAATCAATGAATCTTTGTAAAAAGTGGGCCTCCTCACCAATCTCCAGGAAGTTGTTGCAGAATGTGTTCCCACAAAACACTGGGGAGAAGACTGAGAAAGACAAGGACCAGCCTGGAGTGTCAAAACACCATCAAAAACAGAGAGGGAAGGGGTAGCCCCAACATGGGACACAGTCCATCCCAGGATCACAACCCCAAAAGGAGCCCCCCGCCCCAAGGCTCCAGCAAAAACACTGAGAAAAGGTTAACTTAATAGAATAGACCCAATGTGTCTGGACATCCTGAGAGGGGACTTAAGTGACAGGAGAATTGGATCAAGAATATGGAAAATGACAGGAAGACGGCTCAGCAGTTAAGAGCACTGGCTGCTCTTCCAGAGGACCTGGGTTTGGTTCCCAGCAGCCACGTCATTGCTCATAACCACCTATAACTCCAGTTCCAGGGTATCCAACCACCTCTGCTGGCCTCCTTGGGCACCAGGCATACATGTGGTATGCAGATGTATGTGCGGGCAAAACACCCATGCACATGAAATAATAAAAAATTAAAAATAAAGGTCTATTTTTTTTAAAGAATACAGGAAATGATTCATATATACAGAGAACAAAAACAGTAATTCCTCAGCAGAAACTTGTACAAGAAAGAAAAGGCTGTGCTGGTAGAATTCATGGCTGAGTCATATCAATTCGATCCTGATGCTGTTCTAACCAAGACAAAAAGCTCCCGGGAAGATGGCAGCAGACAGGAAGCCCCGGTGTGCCGGGTCCTGGGAAGCAGCAGAGAAATAAAACTATACCTTCCTTCTCCCAGGAAGTATCAGTAAGCCAAGCCTGGGATGCGGATACTAAACACAGCGGTGAGAGCCTACGGCTCGGAGGTGGAGGCCAGGGAAGAAGAAATAACAGTCCGACAGTGACAGAGTCTATGGACCAGGAACCGGAGTCGGGTGGAGGGTGGGGGGCCGAGATTGCTTGTTTCGTCTTGCTGGATTTTTTTTTTTAATTAAAGATTTTAAATACTTTGCTTGTCAATGACCTGGTTTTCTTTTTTAATTTTAATTTTATGCGTTTTAATTTTATGGATGCTTTACCCACGTGTTTATCTGTGTAACGTGTGCGGCCTGGTGGCTGAGGAGGTCAAAAGAGGGCACTGGAACCCCAAGACTAGGACTGGAAATGGTTATGAGCGGCTATGCAGATGTTGGGACTTGAACCCAGGTCCTTGGCAGGGACAGCAAGTGCATTTCACCTCTGAACCCTCTCTCTAGCCCCAATTATTTGTTTTTTTTTCCCCTTTTAAATCTACATGAATGTATGAATGATAAATGTAGAAACTGAGTTTTAAAAAGTGTAATGAGGAATAAAGAAACAGAAAGGGGAGGAAAGGGAGGGAGGGGAGAAGGAGGGAGGGAAGGAGGGAGGGAGGGAGGGAGGGAGGGAGGGAGGGAGGGAGGGAGGAAAGAGGGGAAAAAAGATACCCCTTTTGTCAGGCAAGGTGACTAGAGGACATGGCTTCTCAATGGTAGGGGACATCTGACAGATTCTTACACAACAGCTTTCTCCGGATCTCTAGGGAAGGTCTCCAGGTTGCCCGTGATATAGTAAAGAGAACACCACAGCGTCCCTTCGATGTGGCCTCCTTGTGCAGCCTTATGGAAGTATTCACCAGCCAGCGTCTGCAAGGAGAGGAACAGGAGACCCTGCCATTAGTGCGGAGTCCTCCTGGCCACACAGGCTTCGGCACAGCCAAGGTCGCAGGTCCTTTAAGCCCAGCATTATCACAGGCTTATGTCTTTGGATACTTTAAGGAAAAAACAGGTCAAGAAATAGCTCCAAAAAGACAGTTCATCCCAGAGGCCCGGGATCTACGACCTCGCTGAGAACTATGCTATTGATTAAGTTTACCCAATGAGGAAGGCACCTTGTAACCAGGAGCGTCCTGCCACCTCACTGGGTCCTCACAAAACCTCCGCACGCTCGATGGAGGAGTGTGACAGGAGTCACACCGCGTGAAAACTCAAGCATTTGCTTTCCTAACCTCACTTAATACCTTTCTTGACGCTCATGCCCAAAAATTGCACTTCTAGAGGGAAAGTGAGAATTAGAATGTGACAGGGGATAAATCCACACTCACAGATGTGTGGGAGGGCTACCAGACATTCGCGATGCATAAAAACACCAGCTTTAGTCCTGTCAGGGAGAGGTGGAGGGAAAAAAGAAAACAAACATTTAGGGTGTGTGTGTGTGTGTGTGTGTGTGTGTATGTGTGTGTGTGTGCCGACTCCCACTGATCACCATTGTTTATATCAGAAGGTGGTGAACTATTGTTTTTAAGAAGCGTGTGCTTTACAGGCAAGAGGGGCTTGGGATCGAATCTCAGTTTACCGTCAGTCTGTCAGTCTGTGTGGCCTTATTCTTTCCAAACCTCTTTGGTTGTTTGGTTTTTGGTTTCAACTGTAGATGTGGCTTCTGAAGCCAGACGTGGTGGTATACATTTGTAAGCCTAGCCTTGGAGGGGTGGAAGGGGGAGGCTCAGAAATTCAAGGCTTGCCTTGGCTACATTATAAGTCAGCTTGGTCTACCTGAGAACTTGTCTTAATTAAAAAAAAAAAAAACTTCTGACAGTTCCTAGTGGAGAGAGTGAAGTGGGGATTACATGTGAAGACAGGTTCTGAAGGGTAGACTGATGTCTCACAAAGAAACCTCCAATGCATTATGATACCTCTTGCCAAATCTAGGGTGACCATAATATTGTCCATCCTAACATCTGCCACCTCAGCCACCCCCATTCTTTCCTTTTGTTTTACCCCGAGACAGGGTTTCTTTGTGTATCTCTGGCTGTCTTAAAACTAACTCTGTAGACCAGACTGGCCTTACACTCACAGAGATCCTCCTGCCTCCGCCTCCCAAGTGCTGGGATTAAAGGCGTGCGCCGCCGCCGCCGCCGCCGCCGCCGCCGCCGCCGCCGCCGCCGCCGCCGCCGCCGCCGCCACCACCACCACCACCACCACCCAGCCTCCACTCTTAATCTCAATATACATCATCACTGACTCCTCCACATTCTCATATCCCCATCCAGCCCATCAGTAAATCCTATTTCCTCCTTGACCCACCTTGGAAATACCTTTGGTAGCCAATCATGTAAAGCCTTGGCTCCTCCCTGTTCCATCTCACCTGGATGAAGGTCAACCTCCTCTCTTGTCCTTGTCTCCTCCCTAGTCAGAATCACTAGGACCCAGGAGGGGTTTCTTGAAAGCATGCCCCCATCACTCAAGTAGGGCCCTCCTTCAAGACTATTATTGGTGGTTTCCATCTCCCTTAGCACAAATTGTCAAGTCCAACTAGGGTGTGGTCAGGGAACCTCCTTGGCCTCATCTCCCATCTGTCCCCCCAATCTCTCCCTCTCTCAGCCTTCAGGCTGGTCCTCTAGCATGCCAAGCCTGCTTCCTTCTCAGGGCCTTTGCCCTAACCATTGCTTCTTTCTGGAATGTTCTCTTAAATATCCATAAGATTTATTTAGAAGCCTTTCTTTACAATGTCATCTGGCGGGATGGCTTTCATGGTCCCCCTTCTAAAACAGCATCCCTCCATCTCCTCTATTCCCAGCCTCTTTGTCTCTCTCATCAGGGCAGGGACTGGTGTGTCCTTCGCTGTGTGTCTAGAGCCCATAAGTGTGCCCAGCAGAGGGGGCAATATGTCAGAGTTCTGAGTTATGATTCCCATCAGCAGTGAGACCCATGTTGGTTCCCATGACCAGAGGGTTGGTTCCAGCGAGACCAGAGGGTTCCCATGTCACATCAGGGACTAGGCCCTGACTCAAACTAAGCAGATAACTCTAATGACTCAGAGACCTGGTAGCCCATTCTAGAAGATGGGCACAGACATAGTCCAGGTCCCAGGGGTCACATACATGAACCTGTACTTCTGAAGTGCTTGGCATGTGGGGAAGTGCCCGGTAAACACCAAACATGGCCTCTGCTCTTTGCTTTGTAACTCTGGTCTCAGCTCTGGCAACTCTACTCACACTTGGCCCTTTCTGCTCCTTAGGTCAGTCTTCCCGAACCATCTCTTGCTCCCCTATGGTGGATAATTTCCCTTTCCACCCTCTACTCAAGCCTTCTTCTTCTACAAAGACGTCACGGTTACTCTGGCCTTCCTTGGTTCTGCTCCCTGGAAGCACTTGGATCATCTCCCATGTGGCTAAATGCATCTTTTCCTCAAGGCCATCATGCCTTCCTCACTAGACCCTGAGCTCCTTGAGGGCAGGCCCATGTCTCAGGTCGTATTCTTACATCCCTCTCATCCCACCATGCCTCGTTTAGGATGGGCACTCAATGACATACCTTCTTCCATAAGCATTCACAACCAGCCACTGGCCAGGTGTACAGCCGTCTCAGGGTCACTCACCAGATTCCTTCCAGGAACGCCTGGGAAAATGCCGTCCAAATACAGGACCCCAAGATTGTATGATGCATCTGGGTTCCCCATTTCTTCTGCTTTTAACCAGTACTTTGCTGCTTTGGCATAATTTTTCCTGAATTTGTGGTAATACCATCCCAGGCCATTGACGGCCTGATGCAATCCCTGAATTTTAGAACAAGAGGGAAATTATTAGTATTATTATTTCATGAAATCTAAAGACATCTGGAAGCAGTTGCTGCGGCAGCATTCTTCCTGAGTTTTCCCTTTCTCGTTTTCGAGGGGCAGATGGCACTAAAGAAGAGCTAACAGCGAGACAGCACAAGCCTGCCTGAGAGACTTCCCAAGTGGATTTGGCCCGGCTGCTGCTGGGAGTTCTGCCTTGCAGCCTCAGTAGTGACGCTGGTCCCCAAATCATCTCTCAATGCCTATGGCCTTTCCATAACACCCCTGCAAACGCCTTCCCCTCAGATTCATGAGAATTGGGCTGCAGCAAGATGTCTGAGATTGAAACCCACCCTGGCTGGGATGCTCTCTAGGTGACCCGCCTGGCCATCTGTTGATTCCTCTGTCCTAAACACCAAGCACCCTCCGAGGGCAGCAGCTGTGACAATCCGCTTGCACAGCTTCGGTACTCTGAGATGAGCTGGCATCCCCAGTTCTGATGGGATTCGGGGCCTGACAGGGACTGGAGCAGCAGAGGAGGCTGGTGAGGAAAGGTTTCCAAACGGAGCTGCTAATGTCAGCTCCAGGGAACGGGCTGTTGGTGTCAATCTGTCCTCTAGTGTCCTGGTTCTGACTGAGTGCATTTCATCGGGGACTCTTTCCTACTCTCACAGACGCTCAGATGACGGAAGTTCAGGTGTGAGAATAATCCCGAGAGAGCCTCCAGCATGGCACTGAGCTCTCAGGTCGCAGTTCTTGGCTGACCTGAAAGGGAGGGGGGATTTGAGGGACCAACAGTGCCCTTGTGTCTGTGGACTTGTAAGGACAGTCTCAATGTGGAAGCATATCATGTTAGCCTCCCCTTCCATCAGGGAGGGACTGCCATCTTGGTTTTTAATCTCCGGCACGGGGTACACAGTTAAGCGAATGAAGGAAAGCTACACCCTGAATGCAGGTGCCAAACAAAACCCTATGCCCTTCAGGTGGGGAGTCAAACCTGCAGGCCACCAGGATCTCCAGACTAACAGTACCACCTGAGCATAATCAGCACCATGACATTCACAGAAGCATTCTTACGAGCCTGGGACAACGTAAATTCCCTGTAAGGACTGCAGACTCTGTCTAAAGAGGCACTAGAGCAAGGCATCCTAGGAAATGGCAACAAAATCTCTCTCTGGGACATGCCCACAGCAAGGGAGCATCCGAATGGCTTTTCATTGCTTAGTTGGAGAGAACACAGCCTAATTCAGATGAACCTGCCACAAGCTGAAAGTCGGTGCTTCTCTGGGAATTGCTCTGGGTTCAGTTCCGGGACCCACAAGAAATCCTGTCATATGACTTAGTACTCAGGCCTTGTTCTGAACATCTGTGTGTCTTCTAATCCCCAAAATCGAGCTGCAGGAAGTTTCCCCACAGTCCCTGTCAAACACTGGGCCCTTAGTGAGTCTGCGCCAATGAGAATCACACAGCACTGAAGGACACAGAGACTTCGAAATGCTTTGTAATCTGAATAAAGCAGGCTGAATGTGAATTCCCCACAAGGGGGGCTAAAGAGGTGCAGATTTCACACTTGCATGGACAACCCTCAAACAGCCCCCACTTGAGGATGCTCTGGACTCAGTACCCTCAGTGACCATCAGATAGAGCTGCTGTTCTTCCTGTGCATCACTTGTATTAGGTCAATAGCACATACGCACATAATAAGTGGGGTCAGGGGCACTGCTAACATATAGGTAGGAAAGCCTTCTGGATTTCTTTCTCCCTGCTTCAACTTGCTGCTCTATGGGGCAGGATGCTCTGGGCTCCCCCAAGAAAAAGAGTGGGGTTGAAAAATTAGCATGGTTACTTTTAGAAGCCTTGAGAACAAAGGACCAGCCAGGGGCCATAAAGGGTATAGAGTGCCCTGGCGAGGTGGAGACTCAGAATGGCTTCTGTGAATCTATTCACATGCATCTCTGTACACAGGTGCGTGCGTGTGTGTGTGTGTGTGTGTGTGTGTGTGTGTGTGTGTGTGTGTACTAAGTGTGCATGCACTCGGACATGAAGTATGGACGCATATGTGTGCATGTGTGCACCTGTGTGTGTCCTCTTTCAAGTGCCCTTATGGCCTCCATTCTGCAGGGTTCTATTGAAACCAGCTGACCGAAGATACTATTGAAATATAAATAGTGACAAAGGCAAAATAATTCATAAAGCTCTGACCTTGGTGATGATCTTTGTAAACAGCCCATTATCAAAGCACAAGGAGCGAATGGGAATTGGTCAGAACAGGGTTAACTTTCCAGGAAATTAGGCTTTGGTTTCCCTAATTCAATGGCTTTTCTCCTCATTCAATTTCGAGGAGCCCCTCTGCTTGTTATCAGGGCAGCTCGTGATTATAATTTTAGCCTTCAAACAAAATCAGCCCGGAGTCTATTGGCGGTGAGGTGCATTCAGCCTTTGAACGGTGCTGTCCTCATTGTGGCAAGATTATGTGTGTGTTATAACTCAAAAAATGACTAGTCGCTGCACAGGGGGACCCCTCCCCACCTCACTTCCACCTCTGCTTTGTGAGAGAAAGCTGGCCATTTGCTCGCGCAGCTTTCTGAGAGCGTGGGTGTGTGGGGAGCTGTTTCCTCCCGACAATATGCATGGGTTACCTTGGAAGCAGCTTTCTTCATGAGCTCTAAGGCGAGCCGTCTGTTCTTTTTAACTCCTTGACCCTAAACATTGACAAACAGCAATGATTATGAGGAAAATAAACCCCAAATCCTCACAAGCATCACACAGAGACACCAGTGTTCAATATCAAATGCTTGCAAATAAACCCTGGACCTTTAAAACATACACACACACACACACACACACACACACACACACACACACACACACATCTTAAGCTTTTCTAGGCACAGCAATATCACAAGATATCATTGTTATTGTCGCCATCACCATCATCATCATCATCTTGTTCATGTTTGTGGGAGAGAAACAAGCTCCAACCTCCCAGTTCATCAACAATAGCAATAGGACCCCCCCCCCCATATTGATTATGGCGTGAACTGTGTCCCCATCACTCCACAGGTGCTTGGGGAAAAGCTGTAAGGCAGGTTGGATGGGTTTGGTCATCCCGGTGCGTTCCTCTGGAATTATCTAATTTGACACCCAGATAAAACATGTTATCTGTGTTGAACAGTCAAGAGTTACTGGCTGCGGTCCCCAGGGTATGACACTGTGGCTTCTGAATCAGTTTGAGAGTGTGCTGAAAAGGAGATAGGACCCTGGGAAGTCAGTCGCCTGCCTCCAAGGCAAGTGACAGATGCTAACAAGTTTCTTTCTAGCAAATGGAAGATTTCCAGCAAAGGTGGCTTGTCCTCTGTATGCAGAGATGGACTTTGGAGTTCTTGTTGCAAAAAAAAAAGGATCTTTCTAAGGGGTCTAAAGGACTATGTGGAGAAATGGTGGGTCCAAGAGTGCAGAGGAAAGATGTCCTTGAGGTCTTGACCCAAGCCTGATGTCAGGAGGGGAGCCAACTGAAAATCTCTGATGCATCAAATTTATTCATAATCATGGGTCCCTTCCACTCTCCCAGTGCCTTAGGGGATCCTCCTTAACTCAGACAAGACTCATAGGGTCACGTGATATGACCACAGGGAGGGCTTTCTTTGCACGAACCCAGCTCTCTGCTCTAGTTGGTTGGCTCTCTAAGAACTGGAGGTGGTGACATCATGTGATCTTGGACCAGCACCCCCATCACCACATCTAAACAACCATAACAGCAACCATACAGGGAGCCACTGACATTTCCATCCTCCTCAGATGCCCCAGAATCATATGATATGTGAGAACGGGAGGCAGGATTTGAACACAAGCAAGTAGACTAATGATGGGTGATATTGTCCTGTATGCTGTGAATATGTGTTGCTCTGATTGGTTGATAAATAAAGCTGTTTGGCCAATGGTGTGGCCAGAATAAGGTTCCATTCCAACTAGAGAGAGAAAAATGAAAAAGAGAGCAGAGGAGACGCTGCCAACCGCCACCATGAGAAGCAAGATGTAATGATGTCACGAGCCACGTGGCAAAGTATAGATTTATAGAAATGGGTTAATTTAAGATATAAGAGCTAGCTAGCAAGAAGCCTATCATGGCCATAGTTTAAAAATAATATAAGCCTGTGTGTATTTATTTGGGTCCGAGTGGCTGTGGGACTGCAAAGCCGTGGGAGCCGGGTAGGACCAGAGAAAACTTACAGCTACAGACTAAGCCTCTGGCCGCCATACTATGTTGTCTAATGTGTACTTTAGTTCCACTCTGGAGAGCGTAGTGACACCTAACTTCCTGCATGGTATGGCAAAGACAAAGGGTATACTTAGCTCTCTATTTTTCAGGCTCTCCAATAAAAATAAGAATCAAACTAAGGGTTAAATTCCACCCAAGTTCCTACTAGACTGTAACTTACCTATTTAGTAAAACTAACACAAAGGGTAGGATAGAAATATTTTTTCAGCAGTATAACTGTGCTATCTAGTTTTATGTCAACTTGACACAAGCTGAAGTCATCTGAGAGGAGAGAATCTCAATTAAGAAAATGTCACCACAAGACTGGGCTGTAGGCAAGCTTATGTGGCATTTTCTTCATTAGTGGCTGATGGGGGAGGGCCCAGCCCATTGTGGGTGGTGCAGTCCCTAGACTGGTTCTAGAAGAATCTGGGTCCTAGGAGAAAACAGGCTGAGCAAGCCATGAGGAAGGAGCAAGTCAGTAAGCAGTACCCCTCCATGGCTTCTGCATCAGCTCCTGCCTCCAGGTTCCTGCCCTGTTTGAGTTCCTGTCCTGACTTCCTCCGATGATGAACAACAATATGGAGGTGTAAGCCAAATAAACTCTCCCCCCTCCCCCAACTTGTTTTTGGTCATAGTGTTTCATCAAAGCAACAGAAACCCTAACTAAGACAATGCCATTATGTCGTTTAATTAGGAAGAGGGTGAGAACACAGACGGACACTTAGAAGTATTGGACAGGGAACAAGATGACTTTTGGATGGCTTGAGGAGCATCAGAGACAGTGGACTAATGGAACATCTAAACCCAGTAGAATGCAAGGTTCATCTTACTCAGTTCTTTGTTTTGAAGGAATAAAACAGGATGAGGGAGGTTGAAGGCACACAGGAACACAGTATATCCCTGAACCCAGATATTCCAGTTTCCAGGGTAGAAATGTTTCCAGGATCCTTGCTGTTTAATCTAGTATTCTTGTCGGCTTCATCAAGTAACTTCTCGAACAAAGCCTGCACCACATGCTAATCTGAGCAGTACCAGGAAGTTCTTCAATGAGACCAATGCCCAACACTGGCAGAGCATGTGAACACAGTGACAGAGGACAACACTGAGTCAAAGTCAAAGCTTCATGGTTAGGCACATGCAAGAGGTGATGCACTTGACCACCTTGGACAAGCCACACCCCTCACTCTGATGTCATATTTGCATGTGGTATGTTGGGTGCCCTACACAGCCAACGCACACCATTGCCTTTACATCTGGAATGCCCGTTTCCACGGGAGGCCCTTCTATGTGGACTATACTTAAAAAGAGCTCCTTGCCAGAAGCAATGCTCTCCCGAGATGCTGACGAAGGCCTCCTGCACTGTTCCCAGAGATAACTTAGTCAGAATTCCACAGCACCGGCAAAACAAAAAGAGAAATGAGAAATGAGACCCGAGGGAACATGTCACCCACAGTCACAGATGCCCATATGTGCATCCCATTCTACACCATCAGATGCCGGTGGGCAGAAACAATGCCTGACTCATGCCTCCCTCTTCTCTGGACAGTGTCCGGCCCCAACCCTGGTGGGACAGGCGTCTCTCTGCTACAGCATTTCTGTCCTCGGTCTTCCTCTCCAGTGTCTGAGCACTCTGAGGCCAGGGATGTGACTCATGCCTCCATATGTCCCTCCACTGAGCACAGAGGCTGGCATGTGGCCAGCACAGAGTGGATGTGTATTAGATAAACACACTGGCATATGGAGAAGATTCGAATAATTTCTGTTGATTTGGTGCCTGGAAAGAGAAGGTCTAGGTCTCAATTTGGAAACCATAACAACCACTAGGTTTTCAGGCTTCAGCAGGGTTTAGAGGATTGAGCTGTAGCGACATCATGGCTGTCAGTGAGTGAGTGGCCACAGCTGTGGATCTGGAGACAGGCCTGGCCAGGCACACAGGTGACATGTGGTTATTTGACGACATTCATTTTGGGGCATGGGCGTAAGGTCTGAGGATTTCTTTACCAAAGCCAGAATGTCTCCATTTTCAAGCTTGGGTCTGCAGTCATACCACCCTGAGTGCACCTGTTCTGGTCTGATTTCGGAAGCTAAGTGGGGTCAGGTCTGATTTGTACTTGGATGGGAGACTTTTCTGAGATTAGTGACTTGATCCATTTGCATCTGGGCGTACAGACCACAGATCATAAAGCCAGCCTGCCTAGATCCCTGCCCCAGGTGTGAAAGGCACTGGCTGGGTGACCATGGGTCAGTTACAAAACCTCTCTGTGTCTCTGTTGCTCTAGATGAGCATAGGACGCTAAAATTACATAAAACATCTCCCCGGCCATGAGGATTCAATGCGCTAGTTTTTGCGAAGCAGGGAGCAAGGACTTCATTCAACAATGATTTTCTTTGTGAGAGGCACACGTGTGGTACAGTTCCCAAAGCCCGTTGGTTGTATTGTTTCATTTGGTCCATGATCACGAGCATCATCCCAGGACATAAGCTTCTTCAAAGGTATCCACAGTGGGTGCCGCAGTGGGGCTCTAATACCTGCCCTCTGTCTTCTGGACTCTTCCCTGCCCTTCCTCCTTAGGTGGCAACCAGGTTCATCCCCCCCCGCCCCGTCATTGGGACAGTTGGGGTCTGGCCCAAACACATGCTCTATTGAACCCGAGATAAATGTGTAGCCCCTGTGGGGCTGGTGGCTATGCCCCAAGCCGTGAAATGTGGGCATCTCCTTCAGAATGTCACAGAAGTATAGAGAAGCCAGGTGTCAAGTGTAAGACTGTCAATTAAAAATGCGCCCAGGGAAGTGCTTCTGACTCTTCCTTTTCAGCGGTGTCCCTCTCCATCACAGGTGACAGCCGCTTGTTCTGAGACTCCCTGTTTGCCTGCACACCCACAGGAAATGTCTCAGGATGTCTATTATCAGAACCGAACAATTTTAGTCCAAATTAAGTGATTCTCACCTTGAATAACACGATGGCGTAGTCATATATCAGGGCCGGATCCTCGGTCTCCAGGGCCCCCTTAGCGTACCACTCGATGGCGGCCTCGGGGTTCTTGGCCACCCCTTGCTGTCCCCAGAACAGCATCTGGGCCAGCCGTTGCTTAAAGACAATAGTGATTTAGAACAGTGAGTTTCCTGGGTAATGTTTCACACGACACTTGAGGGGGTAGGTGGGCAAAACCTAATGTAAACTGCTCTAGGCTGAATGGCCAGCCACAAAAGGGACATCTCTGTCACCCCTCAAAAGCCCAGGGGTACAAAGAATGCAAGAGCCAGAGGAAGCAGTGGGGAGAGATGTGGAATGCTGATTTCCAGGCACGGCATAGATGTTACACTGTGTGTGTGTGTGTGTGTGTGTGTGTGTGTGTGTGTGTGTGTGTGTACGCTTTCATAGGTCTGAGGACAACTTGTGGGGCTCTCTCTTTCCACCATGTGGGTCCCAGAGATCAAGTTCAGATAAGCTGGCTATCAAGCTCGGTGGCGAGAACTCTTACCCACTGAGCAGACTCACCAGCTCCCTGGTCACTCTTCATTTTTTAAAAGGTTTATTTATTATTTTTATGGGTATGTGTGCGTACCCAAGAAAGTCTGGCGCACCACATGCATGCAGGAGCCCCTAGTGACCAGAAGAGGGCATCAGAGCCTCGGGAACTGGAATTACAGGCAGTGGCAAGCCACTACTGAGTCCTGGAAACTGAACCCGGGGTCTCGGCAAGAGAAGTGCTGCATGCCCTTAACTGCTTAGCTGTTGCTCCAGCATTCCCATGATCCCCGTCACTCCTGAATTCACAGCAGTTGTTATTACCTGCACGTGATCTCTATAAGAATGGGCCTACAAACACCTTGTCGTGGAAGGGGGCGGGGTTCAAGGGCCCCCTCTCTTCCCTACATTAACAGCTGATGAGGGATGGAGAGCTATTGTCTCCAGTGGTACCCACGCTCCTGTGAACAACCTTCATGAAATTCAGTGTTTCCCCTGCGCTCTCCTCCCTCCCTCCTCCCCTTCTCCTCTCTCTCTCTCTCTCTCTCTCTCTCTCTCTCTCTCTCTCTCTCTCACACACACACACACACACACACGTAGAAGGAGGCTAGCTGGGAAGAGGAAAGTGATTAGTGAGAGGCTGGAGAAATGAATAAAATGGAAATACATTATGTACATGTATGAAAATATCACAACGAAACCCACATTACATGATAATCAATATATGCTAATGATAACATATAACATGTTTTAGGTGGAGAATAAAGAATCCAACATTATTTGTAAACAGAGGCAGGGGGAGGAGCCTGAAGGTACATTTGCATAAATACAAGCTACAACACACATGTGTGTTCTTGCCTCCTGACAGCTCCTGGCCTTCATCTCACGATGGATCCAGTCACAGAGATAGCAGTGTGGACAGGAGGTCAGTGCCACTGAGAAATGTCCCAAGACAGACCTCCTTGCTGGTCGCTGACCAAACGGACAGGCAGTACCCCCTACAGGAGGGGGTGCTTGAGGAGCAAGGTGAGATTCTGCTGACCGGGTTCTGTGGTCACTAGGCAAGTTCCATCATGTTCCAGCCAGTTCTGGTTCTGGCCCAATACACAGACACACACACACATACATACACACACACACACACACACACACACACACACACACACACACACACACACACACACACTGCTTTACCTAGTTCTCTCAAAAGTTCCCAGAAGCTTGTGCATATAGATTTGCTGAGGGAAAGAAGTAAGTGTCCACTATTACAAGACTAATGTAATTAGTCACAGTAATGTAACTAATGTGAGCTCTGGAGCCCCCAAGGAGAGGCATTTCTAGAACTACACTACTCCCTGCTGGAGGACAGTAGGCCAGGGTTACAAACCCCAGAATGAGGACAGGGCCTCCTTTGTTAACCATTTGGCCCCGTGGGGGTCCCTGATAGTCTCCCCTTCTTTCTGACCCCACACCCATCCCTCCAAAGTCCAGCAAAGAAAGTATCAACTAAAGTTCCCGGACAATCTCGATGGAGCACCAGGAGACTTCTGCCCTGAGTGGGACAATTTGTCAGTGCCTCTGATGGGTGTCCCTTTTCTATCTCTGTTCTCATGCCGCTCAGGGGTGCCGGAGCCTCCTCCCTCAGACTGTGATGTTCCCTAGGAGCACTCATCAAATGCTAAAGCCGTCTTTTGGGACAAAGGCTTCTGGTGACGTTGGCCTCAGCAAGCTGCAGCCAAGGGCTTTTCATCCGCTGCAAATCAAACTCCTAAAACTCAAAGATGTAAGATGTTCAAGAGACAAGGTCAATCTTTCTGGCTCGACACTCTGTAAACGGTTATTGTCCTCCTGGCTGAACACACGGCCAGCCATCTAATTTTCCCCACACCCAAGGTGTTCCTTGTTTGCTATCTGATGCACGCACAAACAGAGTCTTTAAGGGTACGGGTATTGCGGTATCTTCTTTCTGACTGGGTGGGAGGACGAAACCCTAGCCTCCTGAACTTATGAATGACCATGTGATATGCTCAGGGACATGGACCCCTTATGAGGAGAAGTGTTGCCTACTAGGCTCAGATGTGCCATGACTGTGGCCCCGACAATGATGTTGGGAGTATATGGAGAAGCCTTATCCACCTGGGCTCCATGGCTGCAAGAAAGAGCTCCATGAGACATGAGTGCAAGCAGAAGATATGCTTTAAGCCCCTGGGGATGGGGAGGTTTTGTTACGGAAGCGAAACTTCATCTGAGATGACGGACAGACTCTTCTTGAAGATGGGCCTCTGCCTACCTGGGCTGCTGCGTTACCGCGGGTAGCTTCGTGCTTCAGCCACATAAAGACATCTCCATCTTCTTTGGTTTGGACTTTGAGTATTTCATCATCTTTGAGTCTAATAGTTTCAACATAAGCCTAAAAAGTAAGGAAAGGAAGAAAAAGGGGAGGAGGGGAAGAGAGGAGGTAAACACCCAAATGCCCTGAGCATGCATGGACATAATATTTTCAAACCAGCCATTGTTCAAGAGAAACCCATATGAATAATTTAAATCTTAGGCGTGACTACATGGTCAAGGGAGCGAATTATTTTTAAAACGCATGGACCACTTCCTGCATGATATTTGTTCCTATCAAAGTATTTGGGGAAACCAGGCTATTATTTTCCCACTCCCACTTGATTATTCAAGCTTGTTCGAAAGTCTGCCTGATGTCATGGTTCTCGGAACCAGCTCCCATTCCCGATAACACCAAAAAAAAAAAAAAAAAAAAAAAAAAGATATTTTCTAAGTATGACCTTAATCTTTACCGAAGCATCCTTATCTGACATAACTAAACATGTTTACTTCACAGCTTCAGTTATCTGCTGCTATACCCTCAAATTTAGAAATCTACCCTGAAAAGAAGCGCACACACTAAACTCTTAAGAATTTGAGGTGGGATGTTCCATATGCTCTGAAGATGAACCCAGAGGGCAAGTTCACATGGTAATTTGAATTTGCACACAGCCGGTCAGATATCTGACTTCTTTGAAGAAAGTCAGATCCACTGCAGTGTACACATTTTGGCCGTGTATTAGAAACCGACTCCCATTGTTTTGTGGGCTGCTGTAATGCATGATGGAGGCTGTGTAGCATGCCACCCATGCACCGCCATGCCACAGGCAGGTGTGAAAGATTGCAACAGCAGCCTCAGAGAATGAGGCGCCAGGCCTGATTTCCCTTCTGACTGCCTTTGTCTGTTAAGAAAATTATTCAGTCACAGATTCTGGTCTGTAGCTCTATTGCTTAAAATGCCTCTCTCAGCTGCCTCCTCTGCTGGGTCTGCGTGGGGCCCAGGGTCGCTTTCAGAGGCATTAGGGGACTGAGGAGTCAAGGCTCCTGCAAGGCTCAGGACCCAGCTCAATCCATTCCAGCCAAGTTCAACATGGAAGCAATAATGACGGCCTTGCACTGAAATCAACTATGGCGTCAGTGTGTCTAAAGTGTCTTCATGTATTCCTCACAACAAAGCCGTGACTCAAGCTCCCACCCCACCCCTCCTAAGGGGAGAACATGAACTCCAGCTCACACTGCTCGGCCCTGAAAGCCAGGCTAGCACAGAGCCTCCACCCTTGTGATGTCGCCCTCTAGCGGGAAGACCCTGAAGTCCCAATAAGAGAGAGTCAGTCTGGCCAAGCGAGGGACTCCATATTTCCAGGGCAGGGCTGGCAGCTGGCATCGCAAGGACACTTTCATTTTGGGTGAGGAGCCTGGGTTTGGGCAGATAAAGAATTCTCGGTTTTATGTTCACCTGGAGCATTCCACTGTGTTGATTCTTGGTTTTCTTTTTCTCCTTGTCACGAGACTTCAAAGAGAAAGACTAGACACATAGAGACAGTTCCGCCTGAGGGCCTCACGTTCTTGGGTCTCTGCATCTTTGGCACGGATGACATGCCAGGGACCCTCATGAGTAGCGTGACAGGCGCTGTCCCTCTCCTGACCCCAACAGACAACCATGCTTGGAAATCTGATGAGATTTCCACAAACTCCTGTCACACGCCCTCATGTCACACACATGGATGCCGAAGCCCACGGGAGTTAACTAAATTGCCCAAGATCATTGCATCAGTTTTTCAAATGTAGGAGTCAAATTCAGGCTGGCTCACGCTCATGCCTGGCCCCTCGTCTCCCTTGAAGGAGTGATGCATCTGGGAAGAAGCACATGGTGGACTGTTTTGATGTCCCCTGCCTCCCCTCCACCCCCCATACACAATGAACTCTCTCTGTGGGCGCTGTCAGCTGGGTCTTTCTGAGACCACATTTCTGTGTGTGGGGGTGGATGGAGGTGGGGGAGGGGAGGAACCCGAGCAACCCTGCACAGCTGTGAGAAAAGAGCACACTTGCTTCTGGCTCCATGGCCCTCGCAGGACCTGTGGGTGCTGCTGCTGAACTTCCCAGGAATGGAAAAGTATTCAGACCACACCCTTTCCTCTCTGACCCAGGGGATGTCAGTTCCGATCCACCACCAACTAAATGTGAGCCTTGGGCCGCTTACTTTATTTAGATGGTACTGCTTCTCTGCAACCAGAGAAAGTGGCATAATATAGTACCTCCCACCTCCAAAGCACTCAAGATGTGAGCCATTATTTTTTTTTTTTACAGTACAAAGAGGAACATCCAAGTTGAAATCTAGACTCTGCTATTCATTTTCTGGGTGACTTTAGGTGACTACTTTTATGAAATGGAAATAATATACTGATCCCACAGGTTTGCAGGCCTATATGTAATCTATGCATATCTATAATCTATATATAATTTATGCATATCTATAATCCCAGCACTGGGGAGATGGAGGCAGGAGGATCAGAAGTTCAAGGTCATCCTGCATAGTGAGTTTCATGCTAGCCTGGGCTACATGAGAAAGAAAAACAGAAGGAGGACAATAAATGTCAGACAATTTTTTGAGAGCTCATATCCTGTGCCAAGCTCTGTCCAGCACGTGGATGAACTGATGTGTGTTGTAACAACTGTGTGAGAGGTAGACAGTCATGGTACCCAGGTAAGAATGAGAAATGGAGGTAAGACCAACAGCACAAGGCTTCACCCCTAGTGTAGACAGACTGCGAGTGAGCCAGTCAAATCTGATCAGTCACACTGCATGCTGCACCCAGGCAGAAAAGGGATGCCTTTCCATGTTTTTGGGGTTCCCAAAGCAGCAGCTAGCACATCAGATGCCTATGCCTGGGCTTTCTGTGAAAGGAGGTGGTCTGCAAAAAACACCTAAAGACAGAATGACGTGAAGAGGGGCAGCTTAAAGCTGCTCATTCATTCAAATAGCATGTTGAGGCTAGGGATGGGATAGAATAGAGAGAAGCAGCCATGGTGGGGTGAGGCAGGTATGCAGAGCCAAGGATGCCATACTAGATATTCTGAGAAATCCCAAGGTTTCCGGGAGGTCCTTTAGCTGCTTTTTTCATAAATCAATGTCATCTGAATGAGTAGCCCAAAAGTTCAGATCTTATATCACAGGGTTAAAGCCTGCTGCCAAGTTCCAGGAGGACCAGTGCCTGGAAACTGCCACCCTCAGACCCCTGGACCAAGCGCCAGAGAAAGGCGCCACATTGTCCCGGAGAAGCTTCACCTTCCTTCCCGTTGCCCATGCAGGCTGCCAAGGGCGCTGTTCCTGTTAAAAGGCTGCTGTCACTGGTTTCAGGAAAGGCCAGAGAGGGGAGAGTGGGGGTGGGGAGGGGAGGGGGAGAGAGACAGAGAGAGAGAGAGGGAGAGAGAGAGAGAGAGACAGACAGACAGACACAGAAGAGAGGAAGGAAGGGAGGGAGGGAGGGAGGGAGGGAGGGAGGGAGGGAGGGAGGGAGGGAGGGAGGAAGAAAAAAGGGGGAGGAAGAAGAGAAAATGAGGCAGGGATGGAGAGAGAGGAAGAGCTGGAAAGAAAAGGAAAGAAAGGAAAGTGGGAGAGTGGATAAGAGAAAGGGAGAACAGAAGAAGGGGGAAAACAGAGAAAGGAAGAGGAGACAGGAGACAGGACGGGACAGCTGGCTGGGCTGCAGCTGGACATCATCTAGAAATGCAGCCTTCTGAGGATTTGTTTTGTGGGCTGCCGCCCAGGCAGCGCCAGAGAGCCAAGGAGAAGCTGGCGAGAGGCTGGGCCAGTGTCCTAGCCAAGGCTTACACCTGCTAACCATGGCTTGGTTCTAGCCAGTCGGACTGCTGGCTCCCAGTTTGATAGGGGTGGTCCTGAGCTGAAAGTTAATGTTCTTGTTTTAAAGTGGCCGTGGCGGTGGGGAGGTGTTGACTACTGCAGAAGAGAGAAGGGAAAGCAGGATTCCACAGATGCTCACAGCTGGATCTCTTCGGGGTTCCTGCCCTGGGAGCTCAGTCTGTCAAAGGCACCCACCCTACAGCCCTGAGGGGGCAATGACAGAGATGTGCCTGGGCGCTATGTGGGCGTCCAGCAAGGCCCCAGAGGAGGTTGCCGCTGAGCACGTGGTACAGTCAGAAGGTTCCCAAGGAAATTGTAGGGGACGAGAGAGCAAAGAGCCTGGACAGGGCCAGCACTGTGAACAGTGTGCTGTGGCCAAGATATGGTGATGCCAAAGTTAGCAGGCCAAGGCAGGGTAGCCAAGGGTAAGGGTGGGTAGAGGGAGGGAGTGCAGGCAAGGAATGCCCTTGTATGCCCTGGTGTGCCCTGTGATAGAGCTGGGTGCCTTGGGGTCAGTTCTTAACCCTGACTATACATTACAAGGATGAGAGGAGCTTCTAATATACATATGCACACACACACACACACACACACACACACACACACACACACACACACGTACATGCACACTCATATGTTGCTGGAGGGCTTCTCTCCAGGTTCCACCATGCCCCGCAGTCCCACAATCCACATATAAAATAATCACTCACACGTTTATATTATTTATAAACTGTATGGCCGTGGCAGGCTTCTTGCTAACTGTTCTTATATCTTAAATTAACCCATTTTTATAAATCTATACCTTGCCATGTGGCTGGTGGCTTACCGGCATCTTTACATGCTGCTTGTCCTGGTGGGGGCTGCAGTGTGTCTCCCTCCTTCTTCCTGTTTCCCCAATTCTCCTCTCTCTTTGTCCCACCTATACTTCCTGTCTGGTCACTGGCCATCAGTGTTTTATTTATATAGAATGATATATAAATAAACGATATAAAATAAACGATATATAAATAAAATGATATATAAATAAACGATAGCACTCATATACATTCATGTACACATAAATGCACACATACCACACCACATGCACACATGTGCATTGTGCATAAATGAACATACCCATGCAGATACAAATAAATACACACACACACACACACATACATGAATGCACGGACACACATACCTCAGTATCCCAGGAGGATTGGTTCCAGGATCCCTACAAACAATGAAATCCTTGATTCTTGTCTCTTATCTAATGTGATGTGGTAATTGGGAGCCCAGAGCATCAAGCATGCTTCAAATGCATTCAACCATGGTCTCACAGCCTCAGCCCCATGCTCTAAATCGTGGCTAAATTACTTATAATACTTAATATAACGTAAATGGCATACAGATGGCTATGATGCTGTGTTTCTTAGGAATACTGAAAAGAAGTCAATACACACAGGGACAGACATCTTGGTTTTTTGTTTTTGGAATATTTCCAATCTCTGCTTGGTTGCCTCTGAGTGTGTGGCCTCTCAGGCAGAGAGTAGAAAGCAATATACACACCTATATTACCTTCCGTCTAGGTGCGATCTTATACAGGGGTCCTGGGGGGTGGGATGTCAACATTAGAATTGGGGGAAACACAATTTTGCCCCTAAGAGAAGTTGTCGCAGCCGCTCAGGGGAGAGATAATCAAGGACCACATTGGGCAGTGGTGGCAGCGGTGGAGATGGGGGAGAGAGAAACTGGGGTGGTTATTAGGATGAGGGGCCACCCCCATTTCTTAGTGTAGCTGCTCTTGGTGTCATCTGGGGAGGTGTTAGCACTAGAGGAAGGGAGGTGTGGAAGGCCAGCTTCTTTTGTGTCGTAAGTGAAAGGAAAGAAAGATGTGAGGTGGAGATGAAGATTGAGTGCTATCAATATGCAAATGTGGCTGTGGCCGCGGATGGGACTGAAGCCCTCCACGCTCCTAGAAGCCACAGAGAAAAAGGAAAGCTGTGACCAACCTGAGAGAGAGACACAGAGAGAGACAGAGAGATAGAGACAGAGACAAACAGAGACAGAGACAGAGACAGACAGACAGAGACAGAGAGAGGGATGGAGGGAAACTTCTAAGGTCTGGGCTGAAGGAATGCAACTCATTTGCTATTTAAGCCACAGAACAGAGGGGAAGCTAGCTTGTCCCTTCCTGTTCCACCTGCAGCCAAGTCCCGCTCAGTCACACATGGGGAGCCGAGTGAGAATCCCGCTAAAGACGATGAAATGACGTGAGTCACAGAAGCAGAGAGAGACGCCCAGAGAAGGGAGAAGGGCGTTATTGACAGACCCTTCTCGGTTAATTAGAGGGCTGCCTTTCAAGAGCTCCTCGTTTGCTACATTATGCTGGAGGATTAATAGATACCTCAACAAAAGGACATTTAAATGAACGCATGACACCTGCTCCACTCCTCAAGAAGCCATTAATTATGGATTCTTAAGAAAATGAGCGATGACACAACGCCTCTAAGTGTATAATTCCTATCCACGATGCCTAATCACACGGCCTTTCAGTGGCGAGACACATCTTTTCTGTTCATCTCCTCCGGTTCTGACCAATTAAACATTCTCATTCCTAATCATAACATTTCACATGCCAAATCTTCAAAGGAAAAGGAGCTTGTCAGCCACGTACCGCTTCCCGCTGCTAATTGATGCTGAATTCGAATTCTGAAGTGTGTGATCTACACATGCAGGATGTTGCGAACATGTTTGGGCTTGGTGGAAAGGTAAAGGCAGACTTATTTTTGCAACTTGATTTTGGAAAAATGTTTTTTTCAGGGAAGTTTTTTTTTTTTTTAAACAAAAAGGTTGATTAATTAATTGCTGTCAAGCTGAGGTTAAATTTTGTAGATCACTTCTATACACAGAGGGAATAGTCAGCCTTAAGTGACAAGTCTTGTGTGGGTTTATTTGAAGAGAACCAATATTGTCTAAAGGAATTAGAATGTCTCTATAGAGACAGACTTCTGGTTTTTATGACTTCTGTCCTCCTCCTCCTCTTCTCCCCTCCCCTCTCTTCCTCCCTCTCTCCCCTCCCCTCTCTTCCTCCTCCCCCCTCCCCTCTCTTCCTCCTCCCCCCTCCCCTCTCTTCCTCCCCTCTTCCTCTTTTCTTCCCCCTCCCTTCTTGGGACAGAGTCTCACAAATCCCAGCCTGGTCTTGAACTTGCTATGTAGCCAAGGATGATCCTGAATTCCCGATCCTCCTGCCTCTCCTTGGTGCTGAGATTGCCAGCACATGCACTACACCTGGTTTCATGTGGGGCTGGGGATCGAACCTTGTGTGTGCTAGACAAGATGTGCCTACGTCCTGAGCTACATCCTGAGCCTACTCTGCCATGTTTCACATTCACTCAAGGCTTCTCTCGGAGCTGTCTATTTCACAACAGTAGAGTGGCCACTGGGGTTGGTGTCGTGTCCCCCCCCCTCCCCAGAAACCATCTATTTCCAAGTATCAAACACCACCTTTCTGCCCCGTGGGCTTCTGACTCGATCCAGTTTGGTTCCCAGTCAGTCGCTAAGATTCAACAAGTCTGACCTAGCCAGGCTTGTCCCTCAGACAGGCCTCGAGCCCAGCAGGCAGGAAAATCCAAGTTCAAGGCACAGATTCTGCCAGGGAGCCTCACGCTGTCTGTTGTAGCACGAATCCCAATTGGTCTTAATAAAAACCCGGAGCTGGATATCGGGGTGACTGCTGAAAGATCCGAGAGACAAAGGAACAAGCCGTAGCCCCCTCTCACCTCACCAACTCCTCAGCCGAAAAGGACTGAGCTCCTGCCTTCTCCTGTCTTATACTTTCTCCGCCCAGCCATATCACTTCCTGTCTCCACCTCCCTAGTGCTGGGATTAAAGGCAAGTCTGCCTCCCAAGTACTGGGAGCAAAGGCATGAGAGCCCAGGTGCTGGGATTAGAGGTGTGTGCCACCACCACTGCCTGGCCTCTACGGCTTACTAGTGGCTGGCTTTGCCCTCTGATCTTCAGGCAAGCTTTATTTGTTAGCGCATACACAAAATACCACCACAGCCTCTGACTGCACAGACCCAGATGCCCATTCGTTTCCCCATTTCCCTGGCAGAGATCAACAGGTGCAGAAACACCATCCAGTCAAAGCTTGAAATCCTCACCAGCTGGCCCTTTACAGAAACAAAAACAAAAAAAACAAAAACAAAAAAAACAAAAAAACAAAAAAAACAAAAAACACCTCAACCCCCACGGCAAACCAGCTGCATTTATCAACATGAACCATCTTACGTGCTTGTGTAACCCGGAAACCGACCAGCCCACTGTCTCCTCTCACATCTGTGGGTCCCTGCCATTAAGGAGGCTTTCCTGATGTTCTTACACAGACACCTTCAATGGCAGCCTTTTATCCTTACCCTCAAAAGAAGTCCGGAAGCACGCCATCAGTGAGTCTAATCTAACGCATTATGATGCTTTTTTTTTTGGCAGATGTGAGCCACTGATTTCTTTGTCCAGTGAGTCAGCAAGATTGGGACGCCTGCAAGAAGCTGGGACTGGTGCTAAGTCCCCCTTGTCTTTAATCATCAGCCACCTGGCAGCAATGAGGAGGTAGGTCCATGGAAAGGAGACCTTTCGTAAGCATCCGGCACTGGGAACCTGGCTGGAGATAAAGCTGGCTTCTGTGTGTGGTGAACCCTGCTTGTTTATCTCGTATAGAGAGGGGCGGGCGCTGGGAAATTGAAGCCTCTTCTCAATTTGATTCCTTCCTTCCTAACATCTCCAGACCTCACAATGCCACATGGACAAAATGATTATGTTTCTGGTATGTTTTCCCTTCTTTCCAGACCCAAATCTGCCCCGGGAGCCAATCTCCCCTTCACACACCAGTCTGTCCACTCACGGACAGCTCACAGATGCGGGCTCATGCCTTCGGTCAGCCTGGGAACCTGCACAAGAGCAGGAGATGGGCACTGAAGGCAAGGTAATAGAGCTCTGCTCTCCATCACACAGTGCACATCCTCGGAGAGCCAGCACAGGAACCAGAAGCAGATGCAGCCACCAGCGCCCACTGCTCAGGTCTGTGACAACCAGGCGGTAAGCGTCCCCACGCGTCTCTGTCCTACCTGGTCCCCCTGCAGGGTGTGCTGGTCAAGGGGTGTCTTCGTAGCAATGTTGCTGTAGTAGGCATAGGACAGTTCCCAGTCCAGCGGATAGCTGTCAACCCCCTGGTAGTGTTTGTACCCAAGATTCATCGACGACAACCTCTCACTGCCCTGGCCTCCAACCAGACTGTATAGCATGCCCTGTTAGGAAGAAATTGATAAGTGTTCACAAGACTGTAGATAAGGTAATAAAATCCCCTCTTTTAAGGCTGAAAGGTCATTTGCCCTGCTCCCTCTCTCTAATCTCAACCATCCTAGAAAGGTTAATGTTCCTAAAAACAAACAAACAGAAAACCACATACAAAGACAAGCAATCACACACAGAGATCAGAAATTAAAAGTCATTAGGGAACATGTAGTGTCTTCTTGTGATAGTGTTATCTGTCAACGTGCCTATGCTGGCAGGGACCCAGCATCATTTCTCAGGGAGTCTGGTAGGCTGTTTCCAATGAGGCCTGGAATTGGGAGGCTGGAGTAAAGCAGATGGTCCTCCCCAGGGAGGGGGAGCAGCATCCTACCCATTGAGAGCCAGAGAGAACCAAAGGCAGAGGAAGGAGGAATCCATCCCTTTCGCTTTCCCACTGCCTGCTTGAGCTGGGTCTAGGGGCTAGATTTTTCTACTACCAGATCCCCTGGTCATCAAGGCCCTTCTGGCTTTGACTAGAACCCCACCACCAGCAGCAGCTTTCCTGGCCTCTCACTTAACAGATGGCAGATCAGGGAACTTCTCAGACTCCATAATTGCCTGAGCTGATTCTTCAGAATCAGTCTCTTCCTATATATATAAAATCCCATTGGTTCTGTTTTTCTGGAGAACCCTGACTAATACGCTTAGGAAAATGTGACTCTAAAATGTTAGGCACGTTGCATAATCAATTTGGATTCAAGACCCAAAGTAAAACTGTCTACTGCGGCATTTATTTTGATAGTAGAAGGGGTAGATGTGGTGGCGACACTCTGCAGAGAGATCTGAAGGCTTTTCTGAGCTAAGAAGTAATGTGGGGTGACGGCATCCACGGGACGACCTCAACATGAGGTCCTCAACGTGAGGGCCATTGCATTTATCAGGGAAGTGGCCCCTGATTCTGAAGGATGGGATTCCAGCCAGCCCTGCTCAAACTGTCCCTGGGATGGTTTACCAAACATGAAAGCCATGTGCAGAAATTGAGAAGTGGCTTTTTCTCTTCCCTGAAAACAGGTTACTGTGTAGTTCCACAACCCAAGGACATTTTTTTCCCCTAGGTATAAAGGTTTTTAGGGGACTCCAAGGAGCTGCAACACGCCCAGTGCTGGCAGGGGCATCTCTCTGCACACATAACCCAGGTGACAGATGCTCCTGACCCCATGAAATACGCCACCTGCAGCTGATCCCGAGGTCCATTTAATCCAGTTTCATAGAAGACGGCGAGGTAGTAGGATGCTTTATGGTATCCACAGCAGCTGGAATCCATCAGAAAGGGGACGACAGAGCTAATTTGGTGAAGGCCATCAACGCCGGAGAGTCTCTTTACAGCCTTCTCAAATATCCTCCCACCGATTTCTAATACGGAGTCATTTTGGTTCCACGGCACTGTAAATAACACAATTCGCAGCACACAGAATTAATTACCACAGGGCTGATGTGGCTGGAGAAGGAAGGAAAGCCAATTAAATACCTCTGTTATTGACAAGGTGGGTCCTGCAGTACCTTGAAATATACCACCCTCTGGGGAAGTAAATTAAACCCTTTGGGGGAAGCTATGGTGTCACTCCGTAAAAAGCTTTTCCTCTGGCACTAAATGACAGCCTAGTATCCTGGGGGAAAGAATGTGCCTCACAGAGCTGAGAGGGTGCCTCAAGAGAGTAATTCACTCAGTGTAATTCACCGCCCAATCAGGGCTGCTGAAACTTCCAGAGAGACTCTCTTCTGAGACTCGGAAGAAGAATGTGTTTTATCCCAGAAATAGTTCCTTGGTACTGCTCCCAAAATCCGAGCAAGAGCATTTTATTTTGAGATGCTTCCTCATCATCTTTCGATCCCAGTTTTGCTTGTGGGTCTCTCGATATAATGAAAAGAATGAGTCAACTCTCAGGAAGGCTCACAAGACGCCTCGCACAGGGTCAAGCATCCTAGGGTCAAGCATCCTATGCAAACGAGGCCATTGAATCCCCACAAGCTTAGATGGTGGGTACTATTATTAGCCTCCTCCTTCTTCACAGCAGGGGATTAAGGCCTGAAGAAACAAAATAACTTGTCTACAGTTACAAAGGCTGGCCAAGGGCTGGGCCAACCTTTGAACCCTGCTAGACAGGCCACACAAGCCAGAGTTCACACTCACCCCCTGGTGGACAGGCAAGCAGTTGTATTCACCAGGGCCCTCCCAGCGGCGGTGGGGACCTGTCTGGTCTGCTTTCCTATGTCTGATGCTTTCTGTCATGAAACCTCTCATAAGTCTATATGCTGATCAACGCCCAAGCCAAGCGAGCAAGTGCGATGACTCCAGGATGTGATTGTGAGAATCTTCTAAAGTCTGTCTTTGCCATCTATCTCTTTTATTTATTAATGCAGCCCAGGAATGCTTCTAGGACAGACAACGTACTATTGTAGGTGCCAAGCTACAGAAGGTCATACAGGATGGAAAGATGTTATTTACAGGAAACACAGGCCCTAAGTTACATGCAAACAATGTCAGCTTGAATGTTAAATTAAATGTCAACCTTGACTAAAGTTTCACCTGCCTAAAAACTGCTATTTCCAACATCTTTTATTTTCTTCATTCTATTAAAAAAAAGTTATTCAAAAAATGTTCAGAAGGCAAAGGATAAATCACTCTTCTTAGCACACCAGAAAGGGATGAGCAGAGAAATTTTGCCCAGAATGAGAGGTGTGGATTAGGTTTACTGAAGAGCAATTCCCTTGCACTGGTTCACTGTAAAAACATGGGTCAGGGAGGCTGGTAAAGTACTTGCCACAAAACATGAATACCTGAGTTTGATCCCATGCAACCACATAGAAAGCAAGGTATAGAGGCATTTGCTTATAATTCCAGTGCTGGGTAGACAGGGCCAGGAGGTGGGAGGGCTTATTGGTCAGCTAGCCAAGTGGAATGGGTGAGCTTGAGGCCAGTGAGAGGACCATCTCAACACACACACGGGGCATGATGTCTGCGCAACAATCCCTGGGGTGCCCACTGGTCTCCACACACAGCATGCGCACAGCACGTGTACATCTTCACACAGGGTGCATAAGTATGTGTGCAGACAGACAGATAGACAGACAGACACAGACACACACACACACACACACACACACACACACACACACACACGCGCGCGCGCACACACACACGCACACGCACACCAAGATCAGAAAGATCCAGAGCTGGCATTAGGAAAGCTAATATATTTGTTTACAAGTCGCTGGTGGTCTCTGTGGGCCCCCCCAAAAGGCAGATGTGGTCTGCACCCAAAGACCCCTGAAAGGCGGCCAGCCTCCCAGCTCCAGCTGCACGTGCTTAGGCTCTCCAGACCCCACACTCCCAGAGCCACAGTAGCTGAGAAAGCCATCCTGGCACAGGAACAGCCGTACGCCTTTTCCATATTCTCTGTTTGTTTATTTGCTTGCTTGCTTTACTCCCGAAAGACATAACTATTTGTTATGTAAGAAACATAACTATTTGTTTTTCTAAGACAAATCAAACAATGCAAATGGCTTTAAAGGAAACAGAAGCCTCCACTCCCCCACTCTGTCTTTAGTGGAGATAAAAGCTGTTAAAAAGCTTGGTACCTATACGTGGAGACTTTTCCTTTACATGCACAGTAATTCATGTATGCATTTATTTACATATATATTTTTTTTCTTTTCCCCAAGAGGCATATCATGCCATTATAGATTCTGACTTCATTTTTTATGTTTTAAATTTCTATTAAATTTTACTTATTTGTGTGTGTGTGTGTGTGTGTGTGTGTGTGTGTGTGTGTGTGTGTGTGCATGTGGAGGTGCACACATGCCCCGGCATGAATGTGGAGGTGCACACATGCCCCAGCATGAATGTGGAGGTGCACACATGCCCCAGCATGAATGTGGAGGTGCACACATGCCCCGGCATGAATGTGGAGGTGCACACATGCCCCAGCATGAATGTGGAGGTCAGAGGACACCTTGCAGGGGTCACCTCACTCCTTCTCCTCCACTCTGTGGGCCCCAGGGATCAAACTCAGGCCTTGGGGCTCGGTGATAAGCCCCCCTAAGCCCTCTCACCAGCCCAACTTGCTCTTTTAAATTAACTCTGTATTATTAATAGCTCTCCACGGCCGTCAGAAGTTCATTCCGTTTAGCGCTCCAATAATGCAGAGGCAGAGTAGGGCAGGAGCTCTGTGGGTAAAGCGCATGCCATGCAAGTCTGAGGACCTGAATCCAGATCCACACCCACCCACATAAACAGCTACACATTGTGGCATATGTCTGTAATCCAGCCTTAGGGCGAGAGAGACAGGGACATCCCTGAAGCTCATTGGCCGGCCGCTAGCATAACCTAATCCATAAACGTTACGTTCAATGAGAGATACGTCTCAAAAAGTAAAAGGTGGAAGGTGATCAAGGAAAGACATCAGTGTTGACCTCAGACCTTCACACACATTTGCCTGCACATGTCCACATCTTCCAAATAAATAGAATAAATAAATAAATAAGTAAATGGTGGTAATTGGGGCACCACTTCCAGGATTCTCCCTAGTTCCCCATAGCAGACTATTTGCATGTGACCACTGTCCATCTTCCTGTGTACCTCCCCACCTGTGTACTCTATCAGGTGGGTCCCAGCTGCAGCTTGTGGCCACGTGTGACCAAGAACAGCTCTGAACTCAGCCTAACACAAAGTCTAAACTTACCCGAAACATTACAAGACAACTGTTTGTGATCTTTTTTTTTTTTAATTCAATCATGTGGTTCTAGAGCATGAATTTTGTAGGTGACAGCACCCACCCTGTTACACTGTGAATCAGCTGGTCATGCCCTTGACTCTAAACCATCTCCAGATTCCTTGGATACCATCTCTAGATATACTGGAAATGGTTGTTACAAAGAATTGTAAGGACTAACAAGAAAAATATGTCCATACATGTTCACTACAGGTTAGTGGGGGGGGGCGGCGTTCGGTGCTGGGGACTGACTTGAGGACCCTCACACATACCAAGCACTGGAGACCACAGCTCCACCCTCAGCCTGATGTTCTAAATACCCTTGACCCATCTTTGGTTGCGTGCAGACGCAGAGCCCACAGGAACAGAGGGCCGACCATTCTGCATTTTACGGCTGTACCAAGTTCTCTATTTTTAGACTCTTGGGTCACTCTTGTGATTTTGCTATAACCAACATCACAGCGATAGGCAGCCTTGGACGCTTCTCTCTGTTCCCCTGCTGGGCTATGCCTGCACGATAACATCCTTTTTCCACTAGGACTCTGGGAATCTCTTCTGTTGGGTTTTCCCTTTGCTCTGCTGATGGGAGCACTCTACGCTATGAGACCATTCCCTTGATAAGAACCTTCTCCATGGATTCAGTGAGCATAGAGACACCGAAAACATAGATCTGACTGCTACTTCTTCGTAGATTTAGTTTTCAACACTTGCTCCTTTCAGATGGCCCCATGCGCACATTCCCGGCAGAGTGGCATTTGTGTTATCGTTAACGATTCATCCTGGCCTCTCCTCCCTGCCAAATTCTAAGATGACTGGCTTTGCTTGACTACACAGGGACGCTGGCTTTGTGGGCTCAGAGGAGGGAAAGACTCCAAAAGAAATGAAACTCTAAATGAAACACCTGCCTCCACTGACCCCTGGCACAGAACCCCAGAAATCAGCATCAGGATTGCCCCGGTAGCTGGGAACAAACCCAGAATCCTCCAGTCTATCCTGAGCCCAAAAAGCTCTGCAGAAGGGCTTGCTCATTTCTTTTTTTTAATATTAAAATTCTTAACTCCATCCCACAAAAAAAAATCACCAATTGATATTTTCTCTGCCCAAGAATCTAAACAATTTTCTGCACTACTGAATTTAATAAAAGTAATAATTCTAAGGTACAATTACTCATTTCACACTTTTGGTAAAGTTCGGGTTGTAACTATTATCTAAAAATCAAAGCCATGGTGTCTTTGTCGATATTAAAGTCGGTTTAATGAAACTGTTAATTTCACCCATCTGGTTTAGCATATGCATTTTTTTTCCCTAGCCAATCTGTAACTAAAAACATGTCTTGTTTGAGGAGATTAATGGTATAATGAAGAAACAAACAAACAGAATGGGAGAAATCACTATTTCTCCATTTTCTTTCTTTTCGTATCAGATGCTAAGGAACAAAAGCCACAGCCACCATCACTTAAGCCCCATTTTCCAGGCAGCACGGCTTCTTTTCCTCTTCATTCATATCAGAAGGCGTGCACTGATTGTCAGACGAGGCAAACGGTAGAATCTGCGAAGATAGCCACCCACTTAAGACCTGCGAGCTGGAGCCAGCTTCTGATTGGGAATTCAGAAGCAGAGCGGCACCCTCGCTCCCCGTGAGAGGGACGGAGACATCAATAGCAAAGTCATTTTTAGTGTCAGGCTTTCCGAACGGCAAAGTGCATCCAAAAGCAGAAGTTTGAAAGAGGAGAAAAGTACAAGGAGGAAATATCACGCCGCTGTTATAAGGAGCCCTCTTCATCAAGTGTACTGACTTAAAAAACCCTTGGTGAATTCCTCATCTGCATTCTGATCTGAGGTGCTGATGGGATCCAAGAAGCCTCAAGAGCCGGCTGCAATGGCGACCAAGTACAGCACGCGTGTCTTTGGGCACCGGGAACGCCCATTCTATCCAGGCTGTCCCTTTCTCCTACAATGCAAATGCTCAGGAAATAGGTGTTACTCTGCACTGTTTAGGTGCAAATAATAAGGAAAAAAAAAAGTCTGTACATGTTCCCTACAGGTGCAATTTTTTTTTTCCTTGTTGCTTTTATTTCTGGGTAGTGTTGAAGACTGATTCAAGGGCCTCACATCTACTAGACATCAACCTCAGATCTTCATCCATCCTGCTTTTCTAAATATTTACCTAAGGTTCAGAAACTTGGAGTTCCTTTCTTCCTTCTTCTCTCCTCCCCTCCCCTCTTCTTCCTTCCCTTCCCTTCCCTTCCCTTCCCTTCCCTTCCCTTCCCTTCCCTTCCCTTCCCTTCCCTTCCCTTCCCTTCCTTCCTTCCCTCCCCGTCTTCCCCATCCCCCTCTCCCCCCTCTCTCTTTTCAGGATTGTTATTTTTTTGGGTGGGAAAACTGTAACCCATTCTTTGTTTTCTTCCTCCTCACCTCTGTATACAGGTATTTTAAAACCTAACAATAACTGCTTTCAAATCCTAATAATACAGGCGACGACTCTGCGACAGCCAGGCATAGCTCCTAAGGGAAGGGGTGCCCTGGGGTCCCTGGTTCACGGAACTGCATGTCTGTCACGTCCATGTTCTGCACTTCTTCAACCAAACAGTGGAACTGTTGGCCACATTAAAATCAAAGTAGCACTCTGGTGCAGTCGCCTTCCCCCCGGCAGACGGTGCAGAGACGTCTCATCTCTATATTGTGCTCCAAAGCCCGGGGCAAGAGGCCCTGCGGAAACCAGGCAGATGGTGTCAGCCCTGGGAGAGGAGCCCAGGCTTGGACCTGGCCTCATCCCAGAGCACCATTTATTGGCAGCTCCTAGACCTCCTCCAGGCACTGGCACCAGCAAATGTGGGCTTAGCAGTGCAGAAAAGGAGGCCGAGAAGATAGCTCCGGCCTGGGGCAGATGTCCCCAGGGGTACACAGCCATCACACCAGCCTCACTCACTCATCCTCCTGCCTTTATGGCACCTGGTCCTCACCTGGACCCCTGCCTACCTGGCTGTGAGTCTTTGTGGTCTTCCTCACTGTCCCCAGCCCTCAAGGCTGGAGTCCAGCCCCCAGTACCATTCCACCCAGCACCCTACTGGTCCTGGTACCACAGCACTCTTCAAGAGGCTTTTGATGTCCAACTACTCAGTTTTGACAAGGACGGTCTGACAGGAGAATAAAAGAATGGAATGGCCAGAACAACTCTTAAATAATGAAAACCACGTAGGCTGTATTCTACCGTTGCAGTGTCAGAAAAAAAAAAAATCCAAATGCTAACAGGGCCATTTCCATGCCCCAGCAACTGACATTTTCCTGGAGAAGTCAAGGCTCGGAGACGGCATTCAGGCTGACCGATCCAAATGCCCTGCTGAAGTCCTGATCGGAAGATCTCGTATTGGATGATCTCGTATTGGATGCCACCCCAGCACCATGCACAGGGGGAACTGAGTGACAGAGAAAGGATAAGAGATTTCACAGACCAAGCAAGGCAATCAGGATGCAGAGCTCATCTCTGGAATGCCGGGGGGCGGCAAGGGTCTTGGGAGCATCCATACGCACTGCAGCTGGGTACCCCAGGAGTGCTGCCATCTTTAATTCAAAGGCTTGCAGGCTCTGTGAGGTGAGGAACAAGCCCTGTTATACATGAGAGTGGGGACTCCAGTGGGAACAGCTGAGCTTTACAGCATGTCAGCACATCAGCTGTCAACATTTAGCACGCTTCCCCCACAGCACCACCCCCCCCCCCCCCCCCCCCCCCGGGCACTTGGCCTAGAGCTGTGTGTGGGCTGGTCCCGTTCCCAGTGTGGTTGCCCCAGGGCCTAGCACAGTGCCAGGAGGTACTCAATCTATGGGTCCCAAACTGGCTTTGCAATGTATCTCAGGGATAGTTTTACATCTGGCCACCTGTCCGTCCCACCCCCTGAGATCAGAGAAAGCAGCAAGGATGAGAGTCATATTTCTGAAATTCTTTGGTATGCACGGAACTGAGAAGATTCCAGTCTCCTTTCATGGACTCCAGAGAGGGTCCATAGTTTCAGGGACCAGAGCAGCGTTTAACAGAGGCAAGATGGAAGCTCCCAAAACGGAACAGGTTCATGATGAGGGAGAAATGAGAAAATGCAGAAGGTAGGAGAGGAACCATAGTGGACTCGGTCAGTACGGGCTTGAGCTGTGGCCTTGCCGGTGCAGACCTCCACCTGGGGGTCTCTTAATGCGACACTGCCGCAAAAGGTTTGAGGGTGGGGAGGACACTGAGCTCCCTGGGCACTGGGAGGCTCATGGCTTCTCGAGGCTTTTTGAGGTGAGGGTCTTCAAGAGGCACGGAAAGCTGCTTGTAGTACTGGACACCGGGAATCCCCAGGATGTGGGAAGTGGAGGCAGGAGGCCTTTCTGTGAGTTTGGGGGTAACCTGGACTACATGCCAAGGCCCTGTTTCCCAAACAAACAAGCAGCCACTGGGAAGACAGCTCAGTTGGCAAAGTGCTTGTTGTGCGACTGTGCGCACCTAGGTTTGATTTCCAGGACCTGTATTAGAAAGCCAGGCATGGCAGTCCACGCTTCTGATCCCAGGACTGCGGAGGCAGAGACAGGAAGGCCCCTGGAACTCACTGGCCAGTCAACCCGCCTACTGGGTGAGCCTTCCTGCCAGAGAGAGACTCTTCCATCAAACAAGGTGGATAGTGCCTGAGAGCGACCTCTGGCCTCACACACATTTATACACGCGTGCATGCATACTCCATACTCACACATGCACAAACTCTCAGTGGACAAACATAAACACACACACACACACACACACACACACACACACACACACACACACACTAAAGGTGAGGGACTTCCTCTGTGTTTAAGGACTCAGTTACATGGCAGAAGCAGACAAGCAAGCCTTGTAATATAGACAGGCGGCAGTTGTGCACGCATGCATGAGAGGAGGGGCCGTGGGCCGACAGAGATGGACAAAAGGCACAAGGAGGTGGACCAAATTGGGACATGAAGGCTGCTTATTAGGAAGGAAGGAGACTGTGGACCACATTCATTGACCAGCATAGGCACGGATGTGCTGGGCAGGATCAAATGAAGGAAGTCTTTGTCACCACGCAGCTAGCATGCCCCCAGAAGCTCTGCTGGCATTGTGGAGAACCCAAGGCATAAACTGATCACTTGGGTGTTCTGTTCCACCCTGCACGAGTCAGCACCTGAGGTCAAAGTGGCACACAGAAGATCCACCAGCCCTAAGTCAAGGCAGATTCCATTCAGACAAGACTGTCCCTCATACCCACATGGTCGTTTTCTGTCCATGAAGTTCTTTCCCAGACATGGTGTCGTGTTATGACAGCCTTACCTTCTAGAGTCTGATAAGACCAGACTTTCCACAGTCTGTAAAATGCTGCATAGAATTTATCACCCCCACATACTTACAAGGGTGGCTACCATCAAGCTAAGTGGAAAATAAGTGTTGGTTAGGATTGGAGAAATGCAATTCCTTGTGCACCATTAGTGGGAGCAGAAAAGGGCAGCCATTGTGAGAACTGTAGAGGTTCCTCAAAACACTAAACAGAACTGCCCCATGATCCAGAAATCCCACTGCTGGGTATACACCACAAAGCATCGCGAGCACACGTGGCTGAAGAGAGATGTTTGCCTTCCCATGTTCCACGCAGCATTTATCACAATAGAACGGAAGTGGAAGGGATGAACGGATACGTCAATGTGGCCAGGACACACAATGGAAGACTGTTCATCTTTAAGAAGAGGAAGGAGATTTTAACCATGGGCAAAGACATTATGTCAAGTGCAATAAGCCAACCACCAAATGAAAAAAGCTAGATGGTCCCATTTCTAGGGAACATTTGACGTAGTGATACAGGAACAGAGAGCAGCATGGTAGTTTTCAGGGTCTTGGGGCAGGTAAAGGGGAATTTTTAAAAACAAATGTATAAACCGGGCGGTGGTGGCTCATGCTTTTAATCCCAGAACTTGGGAAGCAGAGACAGGAAGATCTCAGTGAGTTTGAGGCCATCCTGGTCTACAAAGTGAGATCCAGGACAGCCAGGGCTACACAGAGAGAAACCCTGTCTTGAAAAAACCAAAAACAAACAAACAAAAACAACAACAACAAACCAAAACCAAAAAAAAAAAAACCCAAATGTATAAATTTTAGTTTTTCAAGATATAGAGTGTTGTGATCTGATGCAGAGCATGTGATTATTCCTAACAATGCTGAATTGTACAGTGAAAAACCGTCAAAATGGCAGTTTTTATATTAAGCGGATTAGCACAGCCCTTTTTCAAACAACTAGGGTGCAAACAACAGCTGACCGCACTAGGTGGGGACATGCAGACTGCTCTATGCTCATCTCATTTGACAATGGAGTGGAAGCTTCCCCCACCCCTGCAAACTACCCATGTCTCCTTTCAAGGGTTGGCTTCGAAGGGGAGCAGATGCGCCATCTGAAATCACACAGTGTGGGTGCGGGGGAGAATCACTCTCAAGTCTGAAATGTGCATATGCAGAGGCCCGGAAGCAGACTGTTGGCCATATACATGAGGAGATGCTTCCAAGGAGAAAGGATTCCTCATAAGGAATCAGAAGTCCCGTCGTCTTGTCTCAGCGTCTCTGTTTAAAAAAGGAAACGGGGGGCTGGAGAGATGGCTCAGCAGTTAAGAGCACTGACTGCTCTCCCTGGGGACCTGGGTTTGATTCCTAGCACCCACATGAGGGCTTAGAGATGTTTGTAACTTCGGTTCCAGGGGATCCAATGCCCTCCTCTGAACTCCCTGGGCACCCAGGCATACATATGATACACACACACACACACACACACACACACACACACACACACACACATAAATAATAGTAAAATAAAATAAAAAACCAGGAATATTAATCCCACAAATTATTTTCTCTGAGGAAATGAAGAAGCTGTTGTTTACTTTTTCTCCTGGCCCAAATGAACTCTTGTTTCAAACGCGGCCTTGCTGAGGATGTGACTCAGTGGTGGCCTTCCTGCCCAGCACACACAAGGCCCTGGGATCAATCCACAGTGTAAGGAAATAAAAACATCTTGTGTGAACATAACTTGGGCCGTCAAGATGGCTCAAGGGGTAAATGCCTGCCTGGCAAGTCCAGTGACCCGAGTTTGACCCCCAGAACCCACATAAAGGTGGGAGGAAGAACTCCTTTCACAAAATTGTTTCCCGGCGTCCACATGTCCACTGTGCCGTGCACATCCACAAATACGCATCATGCACCACCCACGGGGGAAAAGTTATATAAAAAAGTCTTCCCTCATTCTTTGTTCTATTCTGGCTCATGGGGGCCATTCAGCCGATACCTGTTTAGTGAATAAAGGGGGCAAACAGTTGAGAATGAGTTAAGAACATACTCAATGAAAGCCTTTTGTTCCTCTTCCTGCCCTATGGCAAAAGTCTCAAGCGTCCAACATCTGACGCTCAAGTCCATTTTCTTAGCCTGTCTCAGATGTGGGAAAAGCAATGCGATGCACACATCTGCTGCTTTGCGTTACTGTAAGTGAAATGCTCTGGGCATGGCACTTTTTTTTCTTCAGGAGCAGTGGTTTGGTTTCAGGCACAGCTCTGGAAGTTCAAGGGAATGTGGCCGGCATCAGCTTGGCCCTGGGGACCATCTCACGGTGGGAGCTTGTGCAAGTGAGAGATGCCACATGGCCAAACAGGAGTCTAGGGGGAGAGTCCATGTCTGGACTTGCTCTCATAATAATTGAGCCTCTTTAAAGTTCGGAGATCCCATGAGAACAACCACAATCCCTTCTGAGGGCAGTGCCTGGAGTGTCCAAGAGACCTCCCACTAGTACTTACTTCGTGTGCATGTTTCATAGACAGGTATGTGTTCGAGGGTACACATGCACTTGTATGCACATGTGTGGAAGCCAAAAGTTCTTCACTCTCCCCACCTTAAGTTTTGAGATTGTGCCACTTACCCAAACCTGGACCTCACCAATTCAGCAAGACTACATGGCCAGCCACCCCTATGGATCCTCCCGTCTCTGTGTAGTGATATATTGTGTACCCTAATAAACTCTGCCTGAAGATCAGAGGGCAGAACAAGCCATCTGTGTTTATAGACGTCAGGCAGTGGCGGCACATAGCTTTAATCCTAGCACTTGGGAGGCAGAGATCCGTCTGGATCTCTGTGAGTTCAAAGCCACCCTGGACTACATGAGATTGACTCAGTCTAGGAGAGAAACAGAGCCAGGCAGTGGTGGCACACACCTTTAACCCCAGCACTTGAGATCTCATGCCTTTGTTTGGAAAGCACACATACCTTTAATGCCAGCACTAGAGAGGTTGAGACAGGAAGTGATACAGCAGGGTAGAGAAAGGTATATAAGGCGGGAGGAGACAGGAACTAAAGGCTTTTCGATCAGAGGCCTTTCGGCTAGAAAGCCTTTTCAGGCTGAGGAGGTGAGGTAAGAGGTTGTGGCTTGTTCCTTTGTCTCTCTGATCTTTCAGCATTTACCCCAATATCAGGCTCTGGGTTTTTATTATAAGACCTTTGGAAATTCGATCACCATCTCTGCCTCTCTGATACTTGGATTATAGGCATGTGCCACATCCCCTGGGTGCTGGGGATTCAAACTCAGGTCCTCATCCTTGTACAGACACTACTTAACTGACGAAGCCACTCCTCCAGCCCTTAACACTCGTCTCTTGAAACTTCCCTTCCCTCCCACAATGCCACACTAGTGGCCAAGCCTCGTGGGAGAAGCCACATGCAAACCGTAGTAAAGGGAGGTCTATGCTAGTCTACTGTAGTGAAGGGAGGTCTACGCTAGTCTACCATAGTGAAGGGAGGTCTACGCTAGTCTACTGTAGTGAAGGGAAGTCTACGCCAGTCTACCGCAGTGAAGGGAGGTCTACACTAGTCTACTGTAGTGAAGGAAGTCTATGCCAGTCTACCGTAGTGAAGGGAGGTCTACGCTAGTCTACCGTAGTGAAGGGAGGTCTACACTAGTCTACCATAGTGAAGGGAGGTCTACGCCAGTCTACCGTAGTGAAGGGAGGTCTACGCTAGTCTACCGATCACTAATACAAGACGAGCCAGGGCAACAACAGTACAAGAGAGAATGCAGACACATGTTCTACAAATGAGTTGTGAGGAGCATGCTGGGGCTAGCCAGATGCTAACAGAAGGATGACCTTGTCAGAAAGGCTATCCCAGAGACCAGGGACACGGACAGAGCAGCCGACTGACATTCTTTTGATAAGAGACCATAGCCAAGGTCCATTAAACACGTAAACTGATTTTCTACCTTCAATTTTCAAAAATCAAGTTTTCTGCATTTTTCTCAACCTTGTTAGGAAGCTGGGTACGAGCTATGACACCAATTGCTCTCTCTTGGGTTAGCCAGATGATGCTATTACAGCCCCAAGCAAGGGCACCACGCCAGGCAGAGGAATTTGATGGCGTGTGTACCCTGCCTCTGCAGGAGGCTTCGGGGCCTTTCCAACTCAACCTAGAAAAGCAGCTGCCTCTGGCAGAAAGGGGTACTAGCTCTGGAAATTTACCTTCTCCTGCACCCCCCTGCTCTGGGGTTCCCCAGGGAGAGGCAGAGGAGGCAAGCAGGGACTGTGTGCCCTTAGGAGGCCAAGGCCATGGTTTCAGGAGAGATGCAGGGCCTGGGGGCATGGCTTCCCGCTTCCTGGTGATCTCATTTGGCCTGAAATCTGCATTTGACTGACAGGTCTAGCATAGTCGGTCTCAGGATGGAACATCTGGCTTTGGGGAGTGGAGGTGGTGGAGGGGGGCGGGGGCGGGGAGGGGGCTCTCCTTCCTCTCCTGAGGGCCACAGCAGCCTGGCCTCGGCTGGCTGGTGGGACTTGCTAGAGCTAACTGTCCTACGGGCTCATGATGTGAGTTGTTTTTTATTTGATTCTATTTCCAGGCCTCCATGGAGAATAAAATAGTCCTAAATTCAAATAAACAAAACCGTGAGCTGTAAAAATAACAGGAAAACATTTGTATTGAGAGTATTTTCTTTACAAAGAATGTGTCGTGCAGATGCTTCGTTCCTCCTCCCCACCAGTGCATCTATATTTAACGACAATCAGAAATCACAGGCCCGGGGTTTGGTAGATGTGGCCGGAAGTTCGGTTTAAACTCCGCCGCGTTCAAGGCGCACTCCCTCTCCTCAGGTATTTATTAGGTGTGAGGGAACTCCACCACCTCACAGGGGCTCAGGGAAAACATGGGGTACCTCTTCTTTCTCACTCATAGCAGTTGGGGTGACTGGGTTTCTTGGGGACACTGGATTGGTCAATGTCTAGAGGTGTTTTGGAGGAGTGGTCATGGCCGCTATTAGTTGGGTGCAGAGGAACACGTAGCAGACTATCCTACCATGCACAGGGACACCCCAAAACAAAGGCCATTCCAGCCCAATAGGTACAATATTGAAGATGAGAGATGCTTCTTCCAAACAGCTAAGTCGAGAATGATTTTTTTTTCTAGTGCTAGGATCAAAGTCTTGCACATTCTAGGCAAGCGCTCTACCAATTAACTACATCCCCATTCCCACCCCCAGTGTTTCATATGCGTGTCAACTCACTGAACTAGGAGGGAAGGATTGCTACAGAAGGCTCCCATCACCACCTCTACCTATACCACCACCACCTCTACCAATACCACCACCACCTCTACCTATACCACCACCACCTCTACCAATACCATCACCACCTCTACTAATACCCCACCACCTCTACCAATACCACCACCACCTCTACCAATACCCCCACCACCACCTCTACCAATACCACCACCACCTCTACCAATACCATCACCACCTCTACCAATACCACCACCACCTCTACCAATACCATCACCACCTCTACCAATACCATCACCACCTCTACCAATACCACCACCACCTCTACCAATACCATCACCACCTCTACCAATACCATCACCACCTCTATCAATACCCCTACCACCACCTCTACCAATACCACCAACCCCACCCCCACATCACCCACTACACTCAGTGTGTAGATGAGGAACCCAGGGCTCAGCGAAAACAAACACTTGCTTAAGAGCACGCAGTGAGTAAATGTTAAATGAACTGGAACCAGGTCACCCAGCTCCAGAGATGTCGATGTCACGGGGCATGATGCTCTTGACATCACCCAGCAGACATGGGTACTACAAAGCCACCTTGGTCATATCCTTTGGTTCTGTCTCCATTCCTCTGTCCTACTCAGGCCTCTGCCCTTTCTCCCTAAGACTGTGCAGTACGTTCCCTGCTCCATACTCTTCTAGCTCACCTCCCTGCCCACAACTGCTCCCAGAGGAAGATCAGAAAAACCTTCTGGTTACACTCCCGCCACAGCCTAATGCCCTCCAACAAGTTGCAGGCACCTAGAAGGGAAAGCCACACAGATTCCAGCTGGTGACCGAGTTTTGCTGGAGTCATCCCCTTGGTCAGCTCTGGCTTCCCTTCTCATAGGAGTCACTTAGCATTCTGTGCTCTTCCCTCCTCCCTGCCTCCAGCATCTACTCCTGCCTCTCTCATCTGGAAAATGCCTCCAGAAGCAGTCACAATGTGACCTCCTCCAGGAAGCCCTCTGGGACACCTGGGTCCAGAAGCAGCCACACCTCTCTCTGTGCCTTCCCTTCTGTTGCTCTGACTAAAATGGCTTACAGTGTGTCTTTGTTTTGAAGACCATCACTCAAGAGGAGGGACCTTTCTGTCACCTCTTCAATCAAGGTAAGTGACGGAGCCGTCCCCGAGTCAACATGAAAGAATAGATCAAATATCCTGTACAGCCTGAATTCTTCTAGCATGGGCAGGGTCACTTTATAAAGTCCATGCCTTGGGACACCGCCATTCCTAGGAGGTCATTCTCTCATCTCCTCGACTCAGGGCTGCTTCTGTATCCAGGAACACAGTGAGTCTTTTTATCACTGGGACCTACGTGTGGACCTGCGTGGTGTGCTTCCCCGTGAGACCGGCTCCTCTTTCTAACAGGCATGGTTTCCAGATGCCCTCTGGCCCCACAGTGTGTACTTAACTAAGCAAATTCAAATGGCAGTGGACCTAAGGAGAAACCCGCCAGCATCCAGGAGGGACCTACTGTAAATCTGAGATGACCCTGAAATGTACTTCAGATCAGGAGGCTCACGTTCAAACGCCTAAGGGCCCAGCAGGCTAGATCCATGATGGCAGAGGGCAGGAGGGGAAAATCGGAGAGGAGGGTATGCTCTGTGGGTAGACAGAGCATACCCGAACCTGGGCCTTCCCTCCAGGATCACTGACTGTCGGAACACAGGCCCAGGGCAGCTACATCTTTGAATTTTTCTCAAGTAAAGCTAGACATTAGCATTTTTCTGAAAGTTTTTAGATACCGATAATGAAATTCTTTTCAAAATACACAAAAAGGTATTTTGCAAACTAACTCCATTTGGAGGCCAATTCTGGCGGTGGCCTGTCCGCCGTTTGCAGCCCTGGCTCTTGATAAAGAATTGCTTGAGTGAACCCTAAATTTAAGTTTTGGGAAATGTGCATAGATCTATTCCGTGCTGTGGACACACAAGGGCAGAATTTAAATCTGAAATTAAACTAGAACACCGGGGTTAAAAATAACATCAAGGCATAAATCACCAAGAGAGAGTGAGCGAGACGGAAAAGCAGGGCGCCTCTCTAGCTAGCACCCAAAGCCTAGGCAGGGGCCTGGTTACCAGTCCGCAAGTCCATCTGCAGCAGTGTCTGGAACAAGCTGGGATGCCTGTCTCTCAGCTCCTCCTCCCAGGGCAACGCTCTGCACACCTCCGCTCTTCCATACCTGCGCTTGAGGTCCAGGTAGGAGTTATAGACATCACCTACACAGAAGCACAAGACGTCACCCCCTCAGGAGCGGCAAAGCTGTTATCCCTCGAAAAACTGCCCCCCCCCAACAAGGGGAGCTTGGAATAGAAGATCAGGCTTAATGGTCCTGGATTTGGCTTGGATCCTTCGGGGATTTGAAATTTGCTGTGACATCCCTGCCTTGGGGTCAGCACCGGGAACCAAATCCAAGAGAACATGCCAAGGATGTTGATGGCTGTTGACTAATTCCGCAGAATGAGCAGCTGGCCTCTGACTTGTCCCCAGGAGGCCAATATCTAGGCCATTTTGTTGGTATGTGTGTTGAAGAGTGAGGTCCAAGAGCCCCCCCACCCCCGAGGTGGAACTGTTGAAGACTAGGAAAATCTCCCTGATGCCACCAAACAGGTCAGCATAGGGGGCTGGCTTTTATACTCCCGATCTCTGTCCTGGTGCCGTGTAAATTATCCCAAAGCGTTTCCTCTTTGGGACATTACTATTCCTGTGTGTCTGCCCCCTCTCCTGGAAGCATCTATGTTTCTGTATGATTCAGCAGTAAGTGGAGCAGCTGATCAGGACAGTCTATTCTTTTTCTTTTCTTTTTTTTTTTTTTTTTTTTTTTTTGTGCTCCCGTGTGTATGGGAGGGGGGTGCACAGGGGTGGGTGTGCACAGACGTGTGCACAGGCATGTAGAGGCAGGGGACAATCCTCGGTGTCGTCCTCAGACATGTCATTTATCCTTTAAGATGTGGTCTCTCAGTGTCCTGGGAGTTTGCCACTTAGGCTAGCCTGACTGGCCAGAGAGAGCCCCCCACCCCCACCCCCAGTCTCCTCCTCTCCAGCACTGGGATTACAGGTGAGTGACATCGCATTTGAATTTTTATGTGGGTTCTGAGCATGGAACTCAGGTCCTGGTGCTTGTAACCACTCAACTGGGCTGTGTCCTTAGCCCAAGATAACCCAGGCTTTGCTTTTTCTTTAAATTTTAGATTTTTATTTATTTTATGTGTGCATGTATGTGGAGGGTGGGGGATCCCGTGTGTACCATAGTACTCAAGCAGAGACCAAAGGACAGCCTTTCGAAGTCGGTTCTTTTCTTCTGGGACCCTGTGGATCCCAGTCACTGAATCGCCAGCCTGACAATCTGCTCTTGAATAGAGCTGCAGAGTGTTGACCACCTATCACCCTCTCCAGCCGCTGTGTGACCCTGTCAGACCGGGGCACGAGTGTGATGCAGCTATGTGCCCCGTTTCCCCTAGCCTGGGACTGCAAGTTCCACTCTGGGGGTACATAAGACAAGCAGGCAGGATTGAGATACGGAGCTTGCCCTTGCTGACGGCAAACCTCTCACAGGAATTTCTTTTCCAGAAGGAACATATGTGACTAACTACAGCGTCACCACATCCAGCATGGAAATCCAAAAGTACAGAAAAATTTACAAGTGCTAAATCTGAGCTGGGACCCGGGGAGACGAGACAGGACCAAACTGTGGCCACACCCTGAGTGGGGAAGGAGGCCCTGGGCAACATGGGCACCAGGAACGGCAGTCTCCTGGAGATTCATCCCTTCTGTCCAATTTACCAGTGCCTTCCTGAGCTGATTTGGAGAATTTAAGGATAAAACAGGGCCCCAGACAGGAAAGCCATTGTTCAGATATTAATGGCCTAAGACAAAAGTATACCGTTGTGTACAGTGATTAATTTCCATTTTTTAGACAGCCTTCTATGTAAGAGAACTCCAGGCAAGGTTCGAAACATGCTCATTCGTCTGTATTCTTAAATAAGATCAGGTAAGGTGGGAGCTCTGACCAGTTTAGTTCTTGGATGCTGCTTGTGCTTTGTGTGTGTGTGTGGGGGGGGAGGATCAAGGTGGAATGCACCATCTGGTTCCCATCCATCTGTGGAAGGCTTCAGGTACACCCGATCCTGCTGGTATCTGGGCCAAGTGGTACATGGGGTATGTTTCTATTTCAGTCGCTCCCAGAGCAAAGCCAAGCGTGTCCATGCAAATGCCGAGCTTAAAATCCCCTCCCGAGCTCTGCACTTACATGTTTCTCGTCTCTCACCCTCGACCTGGACTGTTGCAGCATACGCAGATATGATTTCTTGGACCTCAGCACACCGCTCGTAATATAACTTGATTTGTTCAGCCAGCTCCTTCTGAAGGAAGGGATTATGAATCTGCAGGAAGGGCAAGAAATCGTATGAACGGCAAGTCATCCAATGTCCACCGGCTAGTACCCAGTCGGGTGTGTTCAGCTGACGGAGGTCTCTCGCGGACATCACCAGCCACCATCTCACTTGGATTTGCAAACTAATGCCATGAGGATCAACTCAAGGCCATGCCTGCTCTGGCTTCTGGTGTATCACCATCTCATCTGCAAAGCTCCTTCCACATCAGTGTGACCCGGAGACCGGTTCCCCCTCCACATGCAGAAATGCAGAAAATCGTATTTATCTCCATTTCCAAATCTTACCCAGTGATGCTAATTCTACCCAAGCTGGGCCTGCCATCTGAGGCCCTCCTTCCTTCGGCCTGGCAGCCCCTCAGTCTGCAAGAGCCCACGCGGGGCCACTGCCCCAAAGCACAATTCCCTACAGCCCTAAGTGTGGCCAGATGCACACATGCACCTCAGTGAGCCCAAACACATGGGAATTAACGCAAGTCACGTGACTTTCTATGACAAACAGGTCAAAGTCCTGAAGAGCAAGCCCCTCCGGACCAGGGGACTCAGTCTTAACTCGGTGTGTTTTCAAGTGCACGTCTGCACCTGAGAGAGAGAGAGAGAGAGAGAGAGAGAGAGAGAGAGAGAGAGAGAGAGAGAGAGAGAGAGAGAGAGAGAGAGAGAGAGAGAGAGACTCACTGGTTGTAAACAGCAGTGGTTTCTTTTGTGTTTATACAGAGGGATCCAAAACATTAGAACACATCAGAGAAGGAGGAGGATTTTTTTTTCTTTTTTCTTTTTGGTTTTTCAAGGCAGGGTTTCTCTCTGTAGGCCTGGCTGTCCTGGAACTTACGATCCTCCTGCCTCCACCTCCTTCAGCAAATCCTTCTGGTGTGTATCATCATTGCACCCAGCAGGAGTAGGTATTTTTAGTAAAATTTTTATTTCAGTTTCACATATTAATACATAGATATGTGTTTGTGTGGGGGGGATGTGTGTTATTCATGATATTAAAAAGACTACCTTCAAAACATTTTTTTAAAGATGGGTCTGTTGACACACATCTGTAATTGTATCTACTCAGTATACTGAGGCAAGAGGATCAAAAGTTCAAAGTCTGCCTGAACTCCAGAGTGAATTCAAGGCTAGCTTGGATAAGTTACTGAAAACTTGTCCCCTCCCATTTTTTAAAAATGTTTTTAAGAAAGGAAAGAGTCTAAACGTGGAGAGAAAGCTCAGTGGTAAAGTGTTAGTCTAGAAAGTATAAAGCCCAATGTTCAAACCCCAGTACCAAAGAATATTATTTTTTTTTTTTTGTGAGACAGGATCTCCTGCATCCCAGGCTGGCATCAAATTGGATCTTGAGCTCTTGATCTTTTTGCCCCAACCTGCAGGTGGCTGGCATTACAGGTGTGCACCACTGCATGCCACAACAGTAAAGTGTTTGAAAATCACCCTAATTCATCTTGCTTGCCCAGGGTCTGGCACAAAGTAGGTACTCTGAAGTATTTACTGAACAAATGAATACATGAGTTTTCTTCTCCTTGACATCTCAAAGACGGGGAATCAGGCGTCCTATTTGTTCTTGTTGTGTCTTTGTGTGGACCCCACAGGTCAAGGGAATGGGGAAAGAATCCCCTCTCAGACATCCGGCAGGGTCCCCAATCTGTGATGAGGCTGCATGATAGGGAGTCCTGTGTGGGAAAGCCCTCTGGGGGAGTGTTAGGATGTGTGCTCTAGGTATAGTAACTTCAGCTTGGGATCCAAAGTCCTCTTCAGCCTGGCCTGCTATGCTCTGGACCACCCCAGCATGAGCTGAGGATGGGCTTCTGCTGAGATCAGTGAAGGACTGGTGGACGGGCACCATGGCTTTAATTTGCTGGAGTATCGCGTCTTCTGATACTTTAAATAATTGCGTAGAAAAGAAGCTTTACCAAAGAACTAAGATTCTCTCCTTTCATTAGCTTAATCACTGGATAGGCAACAGCCTGATAAAAATCTACTCTATAATTAAGCTAGTAGTTATTAAAACAGAGGAAGTAAATGGTTTCCATTTTATGAGTACTAAATGAACCGCACGGTAACAGAAATCTATTATTGGGCTGGCTCAGGGGAAGCCTCAATATTAATTATGTTTGGTGGCTGAGCCCAGGCATGGTTCAGTCCGCTTGGGTAAATCTTTTGTTTACACTGTGTTTCTTGCCCACAGCAGCCCACCGTCACACACACACACACACACACACACACACACTCCTGGCAAACTTCTTGATTCCTCCAGGCTCACCTGTGCTGGGTGTAGGCTGCGGAGGCGATAGTATTTCACGGGTCCAAAGAATCCTTCGACGCCTGCCACGTACCTGCTCCCTCCAATAATGAAGTATCCAGCTGTGTCGTTATAATAGAAATCTTCCTGGAAGCTAGAGAGGAGCGCAGAGGGTTGAGACAGCCTTGGGGCTAGGACCTGGTTATTTACAAAGACACCGCACCCCTCGACCTAACTCAGGTTGCCACCAGCCTCTCGCTCTGGTTTTCAGCGGATGAGCCCGCTGTAGGGTCAGGTGGACTTGGGCTAGACCCAGCTCTGCCCGTCAGCAACTGTGTGAGCCTGGTCCAGTCACCTAGTCTCCAGATAACTACTGTCCTTTGTCAAATGGTAATTCCCCATTGAGCGCATTGTTAGGATTTTATGCCGTTTGGTCCCTTGTAAATACCCAATACCCACTGCTGAGGGTGGCGACACTTTGGAATCAGAGGAAATACTGAGAATTATTCTCCTTCAATATTTTGTTCTAAAAGGCAAAGTTTTTTTTTTTTTTTTATTGAGTAAACAGCAAGTAGATTAAGGAGAAACTTAAAATATAGATTATTTGATAAGGAGGATAAGTTAAATTCGTTGAGGAGGAGGCATCTACAGCAAGGTCAAAGGTCATGGCCAGAGACAAGAGACTCGCAATAGGTGATGTGCTGAATGTCCACATTGCTGGGAAGGGCGTGAAGCATCCGAGAGGAGACAGAGTCAAAATGGGTGGCATGTGTAAAGCGCATGAAGGTGCTCCTTGCCGTGTTCTTCATAATCAAGATTGGAGAACCCCAGGTGGACCTCCCGGTGAGGGATGGCCAGGCAGCAAGCCTCAGGCATGGCTTTATTTACCATGTAAATTGAAAAGGGGGGCAAAGCCTGAAGACAAAAAATATGTTGCTAAATTTAAAAATGAAGATGCGGGGTGAGGGAGCTAATTGATACATACACAAAGCCTGGGGTTCAAGCCCCAGCCCCACATGAACTGGGCACAGCAGTACAAGTCTATAACCCAGCACTCAAGAGGAAGAGACAGGAAGGTAGGAAACTCAAGGTCATCCTCGGCTACACTGTGAGTTCAAGGCCAGTCTGAGCCACATGAAACAGAGAGAGAGAGAGAGAAAGACAGAGAGGGGGAAGATAGAGAGGGGGAGAAAGAGAGAGGGAGAGAGAGAGAGAGAGAGAGAGAGAGAGAGAGAGAGAGAGAGAGAGAGAGAGAGAGGGAGAAAGAGGAAAAGGAGAGAGAGAGAGAGAGAGAGAGAGAGAGAGAGAGAGAGCCAGCTTTCACCTTCCTCAGTCCATCAAGGCTGAGATTCTGAAGAGACAAATACACATCACAGAAGCCCTTCTCCACCGGTTTCTAAGCGCTAGCTCTGTGACAATGGTCGCCACCCCATCAAGCCCATTTCCTCCCCTCCCCTGCCTCCTCCCTCGCTAGGTTACACCTCTAGAAGAGCAGGGTCTTGCTGAAAGGCAGTCAGTCCATCTCTGTCCTGGAATAACCCCCGGCTGCCTGGCTTCCCTGACCCACCTGTCAGGAGCTGGCTGTCCCCGTGGCTCTTGGCTTCCTCAGCTCCCTGGCTCCTGGCGGCCTGCCTGTCATTTTGTTCTCTCTTCCTGGCTTCCCATCTGCCCTCTCTGCCCGTGGCTCTCTCCTCCTTGCCTGGCTTCTCACTTGATACTTGTCTCGAGTACCCTGCTGTTCACATATGCTCTGGTCACGCCGTCACCTCGTCCTACTTTGCTTGTAAATAGGTAATAAGTGCACGCGGTTTCAGAAGTCAAAACGAAGGAAAAGAGTGAAAGAGAGGATAGGTAGAGTCAAGTCTTGCCTCCTGCCAGCTCCCCCATTATTTACTCCAGCCTCTACTCCCCACCCTATGGGAAAATAGTTCCATTAGTTTATTGAATATATTTCAGAGTTTGTGCAGATACAAAAAATATCCGCTTTCTTTACACAGATAGAAACTATCCTCTCTCTCTCTCTCTCTCTCTCTCTCTCTCTCTCTCTCTCTCTCTCTCTCTCTCCTCCTTTCAGGAGAGATCATAAAGTTAAACTCTGAGAGCTGAGCACACTCTGTTTTTCAGGACCTTGGAAAGACGGGAATGCTCTAACAACTCCTGTGGGAGTGCTTGGTGCTGAATGGATGAGGAGCTTTATTAATGAACCAGCTTGCTTGAGGTCCCCATTCTCTGCGACTCTATTGGCCGATGCTCACAACACACTGGGTTGCTCCCTCGTAGAGGCTCTCTGGAGCCCTCATAACCCCCCCCCCTCCGTTTTAAGCATGGAACTCACAATGTCTATTTATAGAGTCGTTGTGAAGGTTGAATGGATACAGGTTGAATAGACGAACGCTTCCGATCAAAAGCGTTGTAGATTTTAGAGAGTTTGGACACTCCAGTGAACGTACAGACGCAACGGGTTGAATATCCTGACTCAGAAAATCTAAAAATCCCCAAATGCTCCGAAATCGGAAATGTCATAAACATCTAAAGTGCTCTAACATCTGATGTGACGCTCAGAAATTGCCAGATTTTGAGCATTTAGGTTTTAGATTTTTGGATCCTCAACAGTTAATATACAAAGGGTGTAGTGCAGTGTTGGGCACATGGTAGACACCGTGGCTGTTAGCGACAGGTGTGATTATTCATGTCACTGCTGGACTTCTGCTCCCACCATCCGAGGCACATGCTTACACCACGATGTGTTTATTTCTCCAACAAAATGCTGCCAACTATGTGTTCATTGTAATCCTGGCATTTACTTCAAAATGCAATCCATTAAATTACATATGGGGAACCGACAGTTCCTTCTATTACAGAGCAAGTTAGGCCGGGTCTGTAATCCCAGCTACTCAGGAAAATGAGTCAGAAGGATCAAAAGTCCAAGGCTGTGGTGGCTAATCTAGTGAGACTCTGTCTCAAAACAAAACAAAATAGGTTCTGTGGTAGAGTGTGGGCCTTGCATGCAAGACCCTCTATATTCAATCCTACTAACACACACACACACACACACACACACACACACACACACACACACACACACACACTTGCAAATTCATTACTACTTTGAGTAGACTCAATAAAGGAAAATTATTTTAGTCATGGAATTATGACAAATAACTATGAAATATTGTCAAGATAAACTGAAGAAATCTCGAAGGGCTTGAGCCTCAAACTGTCTCACAGTGTCTTCTTTCTTCTATTTGGAAGGAAGAAAACAAATGGTGTGTGGTTTCTGCAAGAAACGAAACCCATAGCAAACTCCAATTTTCAGAGCAAAAGGAAGGCCCTGTCTAGAGAGTTCAGTACAAACTTATAGAGCAGTCCCTAATCACTCAGGAGGTGCAGCCCAAGAACCCCAGCAGATGACTGAAACCTTATATTGCTTCAAACCCTGCCCACGTTGGTTTCCTGCCCTGCAGCTCTACATCTACGATAAGCTTTAATTAATAAACTCCACACAGTAAAGGATGAATAACAGCAAACGATAACGTAGAGCAATTAGGGCAGCATACTAGAATAAGCATATGCAGGTGTGGTCTCCTTTCAAAGTATCTTTTGGTGCTGCGCTCATCTTTCTCCTGTGAGAGATCATACTTGGGAGAAGCACATAACAGCTCCCCTGGGGCTTCTCGATTCCCAGCGTCACTACTCTTGTGCTTCGGGAAATTTTTAAGTAGATTGAGGATGGTATGAACACTGATATAGTGAGAGTGGGTGTGATAACTGAAGACCAAGAGAAGTAACGGGCAGGTAGCACCCACTGCGTGGATACATGAGAAAGGACAAGGCACGACAGCAAAGATTTCATTCTGCTACTCATGACAATAAGCACTTTAAAATGCGCACGGTGTTCACTTCCGGAATTTTCCATTTAATAGATTTGGACCACTGCTGACTGTGCATAAGTGAAACCATGGGAAGTGAACCCCTGGATAAGAGAAACTACTGTGTGTTTTTAAATTAGCACAAGATGCTTATGGTAAGGGTCCTTGCTTTTACTATTTTATCTTTTTCCCACCTATTAACAAATTATTCGGTCTCGATGTCATTGCCCACTAATTTCTAAATTGTCATCATGTTCAACCTTCAGTAGATTATGTCTAGCTTGGTCTCCATCTGCATCTCTACATCATGTTCCCACAGTTTTCTCCTGTGAAATTCTCAGTGTTTGCACAAGATTGCAAGAGAACCCTCATACTGGGCACTGGTCGATGGTCATCAATTTCCCTGACATGAAAGCTGAGCTGGACTCTTCCAGAGCTCGGACTAGTCTCTTTGGGAAACCGCAGACACTCTGGCAAACTATCTTTCCTCTTATCTGGACATAGAGGGCCCTGGTTTATTACCGAAGAGCACCAGAGTCCAGAAGATTCACAGACGTTGTTAGATAGGCCCCTGTTCAGAATTAGGAAACAGTCAGACTTGCAGTTTCATAGAGAGGAGCCTTAAGGACCCCTCACCTCTGATCATAGTTTTTGTCTGATGTCAATTCCTCGGGACCTGATATGAGTTCTGACACTCTCAAGACACTTTATTCGTTTCTTTCTAGCATTTCCAATAGACTATAACTTTAAATTTATTTGTGAATTTATTGTTCAGTATCACTCTCCTTTATTGATTTTTTTTCCAGTTTCCTGAAAATGGGGACTGTATTCCCTCTGTTTACCTTCTCCCGCAGCCCCAGAATTAAGTCTTGTGTCTGGCCTGTGAAATTTGCTCAGTAAGTATGGGATGGACAGATGGATGGATGGATGGATGGATGGATGGATGGATGGATGGATGGATGGATGGATGGTCGGATGGATGGACGGACGGACAGACAGACGGATAAATCACTCATATCCTCATATCCTCATACTTGTGCCCAGCACTGAGTCACTGAACACTCAGTTTCTGTGTCTCTGACACTACCCCCACCTTCATGGAATAAAGCCGACACTATGCTTACACTCCAAGAGCAAAGAAGGGAGCTAGCAGGTTGTCTTTATAGTGCCGGGGAGCCTGAAATGAGAGGCTGTTCTCTTCACCGGCTTGCGTCACTGTAAAAGTGGGGCTCCAGTTGAGAGTCCCTACACCTGCTCGCAGAAGCCCCAGGGGTGGGTTGCATGCCTTGTGGACCTGGCTTTACCCTAGCTGTTCTACTGGCGGGGTGTCTTGGGGGGCATTTTGTGAAGGAGCCCCAGATCCTGTTGGGCTTCTCTATCCCTTGAATTAGCCCCTGAAGCCCCTTCCATAAAGAAGACCAGCCTGTGTTGGATGTTTTCTGCCAGTTTTGGGACACCTTAAGACTTCTGCTTTATCCTTAGCCTCATTCTCTACGTTTCCGTATAGCTATCAACTTACTCTTGACCTTTTCGCAGCTAAGCCTTGATACATCCTCAGCCTTTCTGAAAATCCCTAATCCTTTAATCTGGCCACAAAAAAACAAGAACCGTTCTAAGCTCCCAGAGCCTACTAGAAACCAGTTGGATTTACATGTAAACAGGAATGGCCGAAGAGAAGAGTGTGTCTTCTATTTCCACCCTCAACCCCTCTGCTCTGGTTTCTTCAGCAGCCTGTTTCTGAGGGAATCTGGGGATGCAGCTATAATGGGGTTTCCCAGATACCTAATGAAGGCTGTCTGTGGTTGACAATATAAAACCCACTGCTATACGTGGAATATAGGAGCAAATTCAGAAACAACAAAACACAAGGCAAGGACCCCAGTTCTCAGCTTCTGCAAGTCATGTGGAGATGGTTGCAGGGGGTGGAAAGCTGTGCCCATATCAATAGCTGCACACATTGCAAGTCTAGATTATGAACATAAATATGAAGACTGTCTGCTTTTATGCGCTACACTATGCCAAAGTTTCCAGCCGTTCACAATGAGCAACATTAATACTTGGATTTATTTTCTTTAGAATCCTTCGTAAAAGATAATTTTCAAAGAAAATAAATTACAAAGTGCTACAAAGGAAGAATTGATGGTGAGATTTGGAAAAAAGATTGACTACTTTCCCTTGCTTAGTACCAAAATATATATTTCATATATATATATATATATATATATATATATATATATATATATATATGCAGGAAAAATAGATGCCTTGTAAAATTAAAAAGTACAAAGTCTAGCTTGGGCCCAGAGATGGTTCAGTGGGTTCATAACACATTGGTGCACTTACCACCAAGCCTGACCACTTGAGTTTGATCTTAGGGACCTACATGGTGGGAGGGGAGAACCAACTCCTGTAGATGATCCTTTGACTTCCACATGCACATGGTGGCCGACCTACACATGTCCAACATGGCTGACCTCCACATGTATGCCACAGTATCTGTACACAAGCAAGTACGCACACACACGTGCGGGGCGGGGGGGGGGCAGGTAATAGGGGGTAAAAACACAAACACAAGAACAAACTAAAAATAACAACAACAACAAAAAAGTCTGTCTTGGAAAAGCTGAAAGGGGTGTGTAGAACACCCTATGGTTGAGGGCTATAGCATGAAGACTACAGCATAAAGTAGCCCTAGAGCAGTCTGCTTATGAATGAAAATCACACTTACCTAATGGTCTGATTATGGTAGCTTTTCAAGTCCCATCCAGTGCTGGCAGTGACCACTATCTATATTGGGAGAGAGAGAGAAGCGTCAGGTAGGTATATGCACATCCCACGCTATAAATACATACTGTCCTTGGTATAAATTACTCATGGAATGTGCTTGTCAGTCTCCTGATTAATTTCTACAAAAATAAAATTAACAGTTTACTAGCCCTATGTATATTTTAAGACTTAATAAATTTAGCTTTCCCAAATGACTGGATGGTGGGTCTAAAAATATCTACAATGCAATTTCTGCCAGTGGGTTTTGGATGCTTCCAGACGTCAAGCCAGAGGTTGATTGGATGTGTCTGCGCTTCTAAACTCATAAAGAAGGCGAGGAAATGCATCTGGCAGTACAAGTTGGTTCTGAAGTTTTACTGATTTTATTGGAGCCATAGATAAGATGTGGGCTCTATGATCTTCATGGCTTGCTGGTCCCACCTCTCGTCCCCTAAGCAACAACAGTCATCACCCTCATTTCAGCGAGGACAATGGTCTTCTCATGATGTTATGTGTTGTCTCAAGTAGTTTCTTCTTAGACATAGGGATACTGTGTGAGTCCCTGGACTAATGGAGACACTTTTACTCTGACACTTCTATGAGAAGTGTTTAGCGAATGTGTCCTGACCTTTTTTAGAGTCCCAAAGACTTAGAGACCACCCTGTGCCTGCAGAAGACAAACTAAACAACTAGAAACCAGCCCTACCAGTCATGGGGGGCAGTGAGAAGAGAAAATGACTCAACCAGTTGTCTCTCTTAGCAACCACTTACCTTTAAGTGAGGGATTCACTTGGCCAAAGCAGTGAGCATAGCAATCCCACCAGAAGTCTAGATCATGAAGGGGTCTATGTCCATGAAGGGGTCCAGGTGAGGCAGAAAGAAAGGCAAGTCTGGAAGTATCTGAAACCCACTGGCAGAATAACACAAACACACACACACACACACACACACACACACACACACACACACACACACACACACACAGCCCTGCTTTTCTTTCCACCTTTCTGCCCTTCCTACGTCTCTGTGGCTTCATCCCACCACATACACATTACACCATGCAGCTCATTTCTCTACCTAAGGGACTATACTCTTTGGTTGATGAACATTATCTATGATTCTCTACCACCTTGCAAGCTGAAGTCCAAATCCAAGGTTCTGCACATTCTAGTCCCAAAGATGCAAATTTTCTTCCATTAGTTTTCTATATCCCTCAAGTTTGTATTTTGGAAATTTGATTCCTAAATGTAAGTGTTGACGGTATTTGGAGGTGAAAACTCTGGGATTCATATTCTAGGAAGCCATGAGGATAGGACCCTTTGATGGGATCAGCAGCTACCTAAGATGAGAGGGCCCAATAGGTGGTTCAACAGGTAAGGGTGAGGCCACGAAGTCTGATGACCCCAGTTTCATTCCACGTAGTGGAAAGGGAGTCTTGACTCCCATAAGTTATCCTCTCTGACTCCATATATGTCCTGTAGCATGTGAACACCAGCTCTCACATATAAAAATCATACCTACACACTAAAATAAATATATATATGTACGTAGATGTGTTTAAAAAATTAAGAAGAAGAGAAAGAGAGATCTGAGCCAGGATATTCTCTCTGGCTATCATTTAGCGATGCCCATGACATGTTGTAATGCAGCGAGATGACTCTCACTGGATGCCAGCAATAGCTTTCAAAACTATGAGGAATTAACTTCTTTGTCTCCAGGTAGTCGGTAGCAACAGACTAATACTAGTCAACTTGGCTTAGCTGTGAACTTCCCAATCATGTGCAGAAAACCCCCTCCGTTCTTCTCCTTTTAAAAATCTGCCCAAACATCAAAACCTTGTACACGAACGTTTTCCTGAGCATCCCAGCATGGAACGCTGTCTTCCTTCTAGAAATCAATATGAATCATTTGGCAATTAAGCTTGCTTTATGACTTCTCTTCACATGCTTAATGTTACTTCCATAAATAGTCTATAAGTAACTGGAGCCCAGTGCCTTGCATACAGCAGGTGCAGAATAAGATCTATGAATCTGCTCTGATGACTCGATGCCTGTCTTGGTGACATATCCTATGCCTCACATATGTGGGCATGGGTGACATGGACCCCAGCTATGTTACTGAACTTTTTTTTTTTTTTTTTAGGAAAAAAAATAACACATGAAAATTCCCGGCTGGTATCTCACTCAGCCCTCTCAGGAAGGCAGCAAGAACCAACCTGATTAATTTTTTTTTCTCTTTGGAAAACAGAATTGAGGGAACCTTAAGCACGAGGGAGGACCATGCATTATCTAAGGCACGAGACAAATAAAATGTCTCCTCCAGTTTTGTTCCAGGAAAATCACAAATCAATAGGAAAAGCTGATGGGAAAATAAAGTAACCGGAAAAAAGGCTTGCATGCCAGCCTTGCATCGATGGAGAAATGGAATCGTCTTCAATTACAACAACAGATTTCCCACAATCCATAAAAATCTCTGTTACGGGGGTTTTGAAATAGTTATGAGCAATGTTTTATGTACAGAATAGATAAAGACCCTCCATCCCACCACAACCATCACTTACACGCGTTGGTTATTATGAGTGTGTTTAGTGCCAAACGTAAGCAATTGTTTCAACTGCCAAAAGCAGTCAAATCATTTCTTAGCTGAACTAGCCAATAAATTCCCTAAAAAAAAGTTGTAGATCTAAGAAGGCCATGTAAACATGGCCAATGTGTTTTTGACACACTTATGTGCACGAAGCCTATCTCCCTAGGCGAGAAGGACTGAATAACTCAGATAATTGTGGCTACAGAGCTGGCTGTATTATTTACTCCTTCACCATAGAGTGGAGTAGAAGCACTTTAAAAGTTAATTAAATGGGATGAGACTCTTATGATTTAAACTTCCATCTATAAAGTTCAGTTTAGCAAGTGCGTAATTGTAACGAGCTTATCATTTGCCAAGTTCCCTCCCAGGTTTTGTAACTCTCTGGGTTCACAGCAATGTTTAGCTCAAAAGAGATGCTCCCATGACTCCAGGCAGAGTGATGCAGAGATACCTGGCCTCCACTGAAAGAGATATCAAGTCGGAGCCACTCCTTCAGAGGGAGGGTGAATTTGGTTTTTACAGCCAGGTCCTCTCCTTTGACAAGATGCATTTGAATGTGCAAACCGCCTACAAGGAAGAAGAAAGGTCACGACATTGGCAAGGAGCACCTTATGGTATGTGAAGAGGCGATGCTTTTTCAATAATTCTCCTAAAGAAGTTACAAGAATAAATCACATTCTCCCCCCCACCCCCGCTCCCTTTAAACAAAGCCAAGCCAAGCCAGGTGCAGTGTGTTGCACACCTGTAATCCTAGCACCAGAGGCTGAGGCAGGAGGATGGAGAGTGATGGTTCCAGTCCAGTCTGCCTTAAGTTCCCACCTTCCTACATAGGGGAGCTTTGAGGAAGAAAGAAAGAAAGAAAGAAAGAGAGAGAGAGAGAGAGAGAGAGAGAGAGAGAGAGAGAGAGAGAAGAAAGAAAGAAAGAAAGAAAGAAAGAAAGAAAGAAAGAAAGAGGGAGGGAGGGAGGGAGGGAGGGAGGGAGGGAGGGAGGGAGGGAGGAGAAAAAAGGGAGGGAAGGAGGAAGGGAGGGAGGAAAAAGGGAGGGAAGGGGGGAGGAAGGAAGGAAGGAAGGAAGGAAGGAAGGAAGGAAGGAAGGAAGGAAGGAAGGAAGGAAAGAAGGAAAAAGGGAAGGAGGGAAGGAAGGAGGAATAAAGGAAGGAAGGAAAGAAGGAAGGGAGAGAGGGAGGGGAAAAGTGGAGAGAAGGAGGGAGGAAGGAAGGAAAGAAAGAAAAGGGAGGGAGGGAAGGAAAGAAGGAAAAGGGAGGGAGGGAGGGAGGGAGGGAGGGAGGGAGGGAGGGAGAGAGGGAGGGAGGGAGGGAGGGAGGAAGGGCAAAGCAAAACCAACCAAACCAGCAACACCCCCAAATGCATTGTACATGCATTTCTTTGTAAATAAGATATTTATTTTGGGCCCCTAAGGGGGAGAAACAAGACTTGATTTGGAGCTCACGGTTAGTTCCCTATGGTCTTGTCTGCATAAACAACACCCAGTTTCTATTTTCAATTTCTGTTTCCAAATGAACAAAAAACAAAGACACCTTTGTCTAACAACCTGAACCCAAGGCTCATCTCGATCTCATCAATTTATTTCCCCAGCTTTACAAGTTGTCATAATTCCACAATCATTTCTGGTAAGATTACTTCTCCAAGTCTACCCAAAAAATAATCAACTTGGTTTTTTTGGGTTTTGTTTTTTTTGTTTTGTTTTGTTTTGTTTTGTAGAAGGAACATGCCTTTCTTTCTCCTTTCCCATTTTATTGGATTCCACATCTAAGTGGCATAATTACAATGCCCATATAATAACCACTGGCTGCTTGCAGAATAATGTACATTTTAACCTCATAGAGCCGCAGTGCTGACAGCGTCTTCCTTATCCCAGACAGATGTTTCTGCCAGGAGAAAGAGTATGAGAAAACTACAAGACCGTTTAGAGGCTCTGTTTATACTCACCCTCTTCCGTAAGGAACACAGAAGGTGTGCCGTACATCTCATTAGCATCAACAAAGTACAGAATTCCACAAAGACTGGCCTCGCAATAATGGAGTAAATAAAGCCACAGTGAAATGGTAACCCTAAAGGAGGGAGGCGGAAGAAAATCCTGCAGATTGATATCATCCAAGAACAGGTAATTACAGTTAACAATGACCAAGTAAATTGCTTTCTTTCTAACGAAGGGGTGGGTGCGCCTTGGTGTTCATCATGGGAGATCAGCTTGCAAAGCCCGAGATTTTGAGACAAAGGAGGTAGTTATAGTAACTGCAAAGACTGGAGTTAAGCTCCTTTGTACAAAACTCGCTGACATTCTACCTTGCACCAAAACTGTTCCGGGGCTCTCGGAGATGCTCACGTGCCAGCGATTTGAATTCTTGATTGAGGCTGATACAGCAAGACAGTGAATAAAAATATGGAGTTTTAATAAGAGGCGATGTGATAAGGAGCTATTTTAATATCTGTGATTAAAAGGTAAAAAAAAAAAAACCATAATTAGGGCTTTTTGAGCAATTTTGTTTCTTTCAAAGATAAAAGCCCCAAATGTAATGCTCTGCAAATGGCATCTCCACGTGACATGTGGACCCACAAATGCACCATCTCAACACTCGAATTACGGTGTTTCGGTAGCCCAGTTCCGGCCCACCGACATGGCACAACTCATCTAATTATTCCGTCCCTGCATGGGGCTATTTCAGGTGGGGGCAGGGGAGGACACTATGACAGAGTAGACGGCTCGGTTGGTCAAGTGTTTGCTTTACAAACACGAAGACCTGGGTAAGACACCCAGCAGCCCGGGGAAAAGGCCAGCAGCCACGCTGTCTTCTTTCAACCCCAGCCCTGGGGAGGCAGAGACAGGAGAAGCCCTGGGGCTCACTGGCCAGCCCACCCCAGTTGGCAAGTTCCAGGCCAGTGATAAACCTTGCCTCAAAAACAAGTCGGACAGCTCAACTTGAACAGCCGAAGGTTGACCTCTGGCCTCTGAATGCATACGCGCGTGCGCACACACACATGTCTGCCTGCACACATACAAAATACATACACACACGCATGCATAGAGAAGGGGAAGAATTGTTCATCTGTGATTTATGGAATGAGGCTAAAATAACAGGTCGCAAACTCAATTAGGACAGTTTGAGTCAAGATACATGATACACCCGTCACTCAGGAAATATTTGCTAAACACTTGTGGGAGGCTCCACACCGCGCTGGAGACAAGGAACAGGGCATCGACACGTGTATGACAGACACATGACTCAATGTCAAACAAATGCATCTCGCTCTCTTGATTTAGCCCAGTAGCTAATCTGAAGCCCGGGTTATGACAGCAGTGGCCCTCAGATCTCTCAGGGGGTACAGCTGAAGAACTCTATGAGAATATTCTGGGCTTTGTAAGCTGGCCTTGAAGTCAGTGTCACAATGTGCAAACAGATGGTGTCGCAGACTTCCCTCCTGACCCGCCCAGCTGAGCAAGCTCATGAAGATAAGTTATTACAAGGAAGCTTAGTGAGAACATACGCTCGGTGAGTGACTCAAGATCTTTTTACCGCCAGCAGCACAGGAAGAATTAAATCACTCGGCTAAGTCCATCTGATCGGAGGTGAGCTAGGAGCCATTTCCAGCATCTCCAGCCCAGCAGAAGGAAAAATAGATGTGGGCTCTGCTAAAATCAATGGAGGAGATCAAAGGCCCAGGGTGTTCTAACAGCTCCTCCAATCTTCTAGGACGGAATGGGCCAAGGCCACGACTACAATCTGTGTTGGCTTTGGATGGCTGCACTTGAAGCCTCGGAAGACCTGAGCCTCAACACCTTGCTGCCTGCTCATGCCATCTCTGGGACCAGCCCAAAAAGATGGAGGAAAATGGAAGGCTCCTGTGCAGAAATAATTTCCATGTACATTAAAGTTTCCTGGTTCTCCGATTCTCTTTGAGCATGTGTGCACAGCGCCTTGCCAGGCTGTGTCTTTGGAAGGAGTTTTCCCCGCTAGCTGCCAGGTGGTCAGACCCAAACAGACCCACCCCACTAGCTCACCACCTGCCCTCCTTACATGGGGTAGTCCACGCGCTGGCTTCGAGTGGCCTCCAGCTCTCGGTTCCGGAAGCTCAGGAGTTTCTTCACGATGCCAGTGTTTTCTCCGCTGGAGGCATACGGAAAACTGAGGAGAGCAACTGCATCTGTAACCAGCACAGAGTTCACCTTCAGTTCTCTCCAGAATAGCACCCCTTCCCAAGGCACACCCTTCTGGGCACCCCAGGCTCCCAGTTCCAGCCAGCCTGTTAAAGCAATAGCCTAAAAACGTGATCAAGCATTCACAGAACACAGAATCTAAGCCAGGAACCACCATGCTAACTAAGCATATCAGCAAGGTTGTCGTCATTGGTTGTCATTACAACTTCAAGTTTTTGTTACTAGTCCCATTCTGTGTTAAGTTCACAAAGTTCAGGAGTGATAAAGACATCTATCTATCTATCTATCTATCTATCTATCTATCTATCTATCTATCTATCTATCTATCTATTCATTCGCACATCTATCCATCCATCTATGTATCTATGCATGTATGTATGTATATATATATCCATCCATGTATGTATATATGTATTATGTATGTATGTATATATGTATTATGTATGTATGTATCTATCTATCATTATTTATCTATCTATGTATCTATCTATTCATCCATCCATGTATTTATCATCTATCTATCATTATCTATCTATGTATCTCTGTATCATCTATCTATCTATCTATCTATCTATCTATCTATCTATCTATCTATCTATCTATCTATCTATCTTCTCTGTGGCACTCAAGGGCCTTGTACAGGTAGACAAACACTCTGCCATAAGTTACATCTCCATCTGGCTTTTGTGTTCTTACCCACATTGCATACAGCCCTTTAATGCTGGGGAGAGCATTTTCAATTTGTGTTATAGTTATCATGATGTTAACGCTTTGACAGAACTCATGATGGTACAGTCAGTGTATAGCAGTATAAACATTACACATGTATTACCTTATTGAATCCGCATTATCATGACCAGGCTATAGGCGGGGAAACAGAGGCACAGTTTGTCAGCGTACTAACTAACATTTGGTGTATGCCAGGCAGCGTGACAAGCACAAGGGTAATATCACTCAACTTCACAGCAAATGACCAAGTCCTTGAGCACAGCACTTGACAGATGAAAACCTGAGCCTTACAGAGAGATGAATAAAAAGAGGTAGGGCTGGTTCAAGCAGTTTGGTTGTAGAATCGGTGCTTTTGAATTTACACTGCTTTTTGTATTATTCTGGTTTTGTAGTTCTGGGAATCAAACCCAGGCTCTTGCACATGCTACATGCACACCCAATCACTAATGTATATCAGCCCCATTTTGGTTTGGATTCCATTTCCACTCAACATATTACCTCTTGCTCGAAATACCTAATTGCATCCCTAAAAACAGAGATGGGTTCCACTTTCTTTCAGCAGCATGGGCTCTAGAGCATGGGCATATCCACAACAGATCTTCTGGGGGAACCGGGCTCTTGGGTTCTTTATCTAACATCTACTGTTTTAATGAAGGCTAAGTATACACTTCTATTTTCCATATTCCCTTGACCTAGGAATAACTATGCCTTTCTCCTTCTTAAAATAAATGCTCCAGGGTTTAAACATCCATAATTCAATGATGGAAACCCACTCTTCCCAGGACTCCTGGAGAGAAGAGCTGGTTTCTGTAAGAGTCATCAAATTCACAGTATTGGCACATATTACAGGTTCCTCAGCCTGGGAGGCCAGGAGCCTCAGCTCGCTTCCCAAAGAGATACAAACTTTAGTAAGTGTAGAAGTACCTTGAGTTTAATATGATCTGAAAATCCCAAAAGCAGTTTTTAGAATCGCCAGCCCTTGTATATGTATTTAATAGGATTAAGCAAGCCAGTTCCCCCAAAGCATCTAAATCATGACATGAATTGGAGCTCCATTTGGGCACAGAGGACTTGCTGGTCTGTTATGAGGGCGATGACGGGGACTGTAAATGGAAATACTGCAGAGGTCTTTAGACTCTGAAGATAGTTCATCAAAAAGATTGATTTTAGCTCACCCTTGGCTTGGCTTCTATGTGTGGAGGGAAGCAGAAGAGGCCAGACAGCCACATTTGTGCCAGGAAGCCTGAAGCACACAACAAAGCAACATCACACAGGAAAATGAAGCTTCGGGAAAGAGGTTTTGCTCACCCTGGGATCAAAGGGCCCTGCAGCCAGAGTCTATGGAGGGAGAGCTCTCAACCCAAACAGATAAAATAACTTTGCAAAGATACATAGTTTTGGTTCCCAACAAAGTCAAAAGCATGGGCATTTTCTTATCAACTATGTAGATTTAATAGTTGTGCTGTGTTTTTCCTTCTGCATCATCTTATGTGTCCTTTACAATCAAAATTAATTGGCAAGAATGACATTTCAGAATCCATCTAGGACAGGAGAGCATATAGGCTTGCAATCCATTAGCTGACAGTGGCTGTTGGGAATATCAGACAGATGTTCTTTGACTTATGATGGGACTGTGTCCTCAAAAATTTCAATGGCAAAAATTAAATATAAAAAATGCACTTAATATCCTAATCTACCAATCATTAGCACTTAGCCTAGTCTATCTTAAATGCACTTAGAGCATACATTAGCCTAGAATTGAACAAAATCATCTTACATAAAACCTATCATACAGGGTACTCTTGAGGAGAGAGGGATAAGAGATTGAGGTAGAAATATAGAGGTAGAAGGAGAGAGGAGAGAGAAACAGATAGATCCACAGGATAGCCTTGGGAGGGTCTTTTCCACTTGCCCCTTCTGTCTCTTCTAAAGGGCTTTTTATAGGAATGCCAAGGGGTGGAGCAAAAGACCTCCCCCTAGTACAGCCAAGTGCAAACCCTTCCAATCACCTGGTAACCACACACATGGTCAAGCAATCCTCTAAAGCAGTCCTGCTGGGTAAAGCAAGCTCAGATCTCACTAGGAAACCTTTGTGGGCCTCCACATAATAGTGTACTAAAAGTGGAAACCACGATGGTTGTGCAGATAGGATTCTCCACCATCAAAAGTTGAAAAATCCAGGGCTAGAAGGCTGATTCAGTGGTAAAGAGTCCTCTCTAGGCCACCAGGAGGACCTGGGGTCCCATAGAGTTGGCAATGTAACAAGCCAGCTATGGTCTTGTGCATGCCTTTAACCCCAGCATTGATTATCATCTGAGTTTGCTGGCCACCAGCCTAACCCAAAAATTCAAACTCTGGTTCAGGGAGAGATTCGGTCTCAAAGAAATAAGGCAGAAAGTAATTAAGCAGGACACCCAATGCCCTCCTTTGGCCTCCACATGCACACACAAGTGTGTACATTTGCACCCACATGTACACATACACCATACACACACAGAAGTTGAAAAATCCAAAGTCAATCCATCATAAAGGATCATTTGGAGTTGATTAGTGATGTCTATCACAAGAGTGGACTAGGGAGTGACAGTATCATTCACCATCAAAACATTTATAGGTAAGTTAGATACAAAGACATTTAAAGACTTATCCAGTTGTCTCTGGATGGTCCATCAAGTAGGGACGTTCCTGCCTTCATTTCCATTCTCAGAGCCTAGAACACTGCCCAGTGCTTGACAGGAGTCTCATAAATATTGATGAATAAATGAATGCATGTAACATGTAACTATAGACAAGTTAGAACTCAAACCTGTCTCTCTTCTTTTTCCAACATTTTCTACAATTTCCAGAACATGCACCATACTACCTAAGACAAATAATCCCTTCAAATCCTCCCTTCAAGTCTATTTCTTTGACTTGTGTATGATATGAGGCTGGAGAAGGAGGAAACAGCATTAACACATACACACAGACAGACAGACAGACAGACACACACACACACACACACACACACACACACACACACATTGTCATAAAGGTAATGCATGTTTGGAATTCTTCCTGAACTGCTTTTATTTTGTTTCTTTAAATTTTAGAGCAACAAGAGGCATTGGGAACAAACAGTGCAAATCTCTTCATTTGGAGACAAGAATAATGTCACTGTTCTGATGATAACTGTGTAACTAATAAGAGGCCCAGCTCTGACTCAAACTGGAGCTCCCCATAACACACCAGTGGGGTTTTTACTAACCAAACTATGTCTTATAAGCACTCTGGGAGAACAATGGCCGATGTACAACCACCAGAACATTTTGATATTGGCTAGTTAAGTAATGCTACCTTGACTTCTCAGGGCTCCACCCGCCTTCTCTGCCTCACCTTCAGGTTACAGCCTGGCTCAGCAGAGCTGTGGTGAGGGAAGGGGTCCACCAGCACACCACTCTACTCCATCACAAAGGCTAGTATCCCACCCATGATGTAGACTGGGGCCCCATCTCTTCCTGGTTATTGTAGTGTGTGTGTGTGTGTGTGTGTGTACATGAGAGTTCATGTGTATATGTTTGTGTGTGTATGTATGTGTGTATATGAGGTTCAATGTATATGTTTGTGTGTGTATGTGTGTGTGCACATGAGAATCCATGTATATATGTTTGTGTGTGTGTACATGAGAGTCCATGTGTATATGCTTGTGTGTGTATGTGTGTGTGCATATGAGAATCCATGTATATATGTTTGTGTGTGTGTGTGTGTGTGTGTGTGTACATGAGAGTCCATGTGTATATGTTTGTGTGTGTATATGGATGAAGAGTCAATGATCAAGTCTTCCTTTATTGCTTGCTCGCCACCTTACATTTTTGATACAGGGTCTCTCACTGACCTGAAGCTCACCAGTTCAACCAGACTGACGAGCCCAGAAAATCGAGGATCTTCTGGTCTCTACTTCCCTGGTGCTATGTTGCATGTGTGGCACCACAGTGTCCAGCATTTTACTTGGGTTCTGGGGATTCAATTTGGGTCCTCATGCCTTCTCGAAATCCTTCTTCCTGGTCCCTGTTGACTGTTTTAATCTCATTCTTGAGTGGGCCGGGGCTCAAGGAATCTTGTAGCCCACTGTCTAGTCCAGCCAGAGGACTGGGACCCTGACATGGAACCCTAACTCGGGGGAAGGTCCTGTCTCCATGCAGCAAGGCCCTTCTCAGGATGAACTTCAGACACAGCAGGAGGACACCACTGAGAAAGACCTCCAGTCTGCACAGGGAGGAATTAGACATCTCCCTGGAAGAAATCTCTATGGCTAAAGGTGGGCTAGCAGAACCTTGGGAGAAAGAAAGTACAGTTTTTCAATCCTGAGAAGAACTTTTCAAGCAGAGATCCCTTAAAAAAGCAGTAGATATTGGGTGCACTGTTGTCCTTAAAGCCAAGCCTGAAAATAAAATCAGTATGTTCTGGAAGGGATGATTTAAATCATAAATGCCCCAAAAGGTATCTGGGTAATGAAGTGGATTATTCCTTTGGATGTCTGTGGGATGTCCACTCTCAGGAATCTTGAGAATATAGGTTCCCGTCCTTAGAACTCATCCTCCACACATACTCACATCTACACAAAGATTTCTGTATGGATGTTCAGAGGGGCAACATTATTAAAAGCAAAGGAAAGAAAAGCCCTGCATGGAGGCTGGGGAGCCTCTGTGAGTAAACTGCTTGCTTCACAAGTGTGAGAACCTGAGTTTAAAAAAAAAAAAAAAAAAAAAAAAAGAGCTAGGTGTGGCATCACCCACTGTAATCCCAGTGCCAGGAGATGAAGACAGAGGACGCCAGCAGCTTGCTAGGCCAGCACATCTCACCAAATCAAAAGGCTCGTGAGAGCAATACACACCTACCACTGACCTCTGGCCTGTTGCAGGAATCTTAAAGGTTCTTATTAATAAAATCAAACCCGAGGCGAGTTATTGGGGTCCATGCTGGTAGATCAGAGAGACAGAACAAACCACAGCTATCTCACCTCGCCGGACCCTCAGCTGGTCCTGTTTCCTCAGACTGGAAGCTTCTGTGTCCTCATCCCGAATGAATCTCAGCTGTACTGTGTTGCTCCATAGCCTGAAAGCTTAACCAGGCCACATGCTTAACCAGCCAAATGCCTAACCAGCCAAATGCCTCTAGTTTCTGGTCCTCCTGCCTTATATATCTTTCTGTTTTCTACCACCACTCCCTGGGATTAAAGGCTGGCTTTCTGGGATTAAAGGCGTGTCACCATGCTTGGCTGTTTCCAATGTGGCCTTGAACTCACAGAGATCCAGAGGGATTTCTGTCTCTGGAATGCTAGGATTAAAGGCGTGTGCTATCACTGCCTAACTAGTGGCTTGTCTGTTCTCTGACCCCAGGTAAGTTTATTAAGGTACACAATATTTTGGGGAACACAATACCCCCACACTGGCCTCCACACGTGTACACGCAGCTACATGCATCCCCACACACGTGACCGCAAACACACACAAAACACCTGCGCACGCACACACTTGGCCTGCCTGCCCATCTGAGAAGACAGGTTAAACAAGCGATAGACTATCAGACAATGGACTGCTAAGGATCTGTCAAAGAGAATGGGGCCAGTAACACAGCCTGATGGAGAAAAAAAAAAATCTCTGCTGTGGCGCTAATGAGTGTAAGGCAGAGCTGCTCCTAGGCTATCATTTGCTTGGGGAGACAAGGAGCTAAACTTAATGCTTCTGCGTGCAGAGGATCATTCTGGAAGGAGAAGCAAGAGAGGCTTGCCCGAGTTTGCTTCTGGGAAAAGGACCAGAAGACTGGGGTGGGCGGAACTTCTTCCCGCTAAACCTTTTTTACACGATTTGAATTTTTTACCAGGTACATGTATTACCTTTGCAGCTAAGGAAGGCGAGAACAAAGCCTTGAACATTTCCATGCAGGCTGAGAGAAGAAGACAGCTGCATTCCTCTGGCCTCCCCACCCCGGGCCTCTGAGGCTGTTCAGCTCAGCCCAATCGCTTCAAAGAGACAGAGTCCAGTGGGTGAAGGAAACATGATTCACATCGATAAAAATTCAACTTTAAAAAAAGTCTTCCTTCTAATTTAGAACCTGGGTTAGGGCTGTATTAGCATATCTCAGAGAGGCGGCAGAGCCAAGGCGAAAGAATGGAGGCTTGGACTCCGGTTAAATAATCTCTCTGAGCCTCTGTTTTTCCTCCTTCATTAAGAAGAGGATGAGAATAATACTGTCTTTCCCATGAGACTGTTACAAGGATTAAATGAGACAAAGTGCCTGGAAAAAAGTGTTTTGTACATTATAAAGGGCAACGCAGATGCGAGGCACTAATTAGTGTTATTACTGGGGAACTCAGACTGCTGTGATTAACTGGGGACGGGGGGACTGAGTCTGTAGCGTTGTCTTTTTTTTTTTTAAAGTCCAAATATATAGCTTATAATTAGAAATGGATCATCACGTCATTGGCTGGAACAATCCCGCTGCATATAGAGCTTGTTTGGGAGTCTGCTTTATTTCTGTTCCCACAAAGACAAGTCAAGCCTGGCTCCAGCATCTGACTTAACTTTCAATGATTTTTGTTGTAATGGAATTTCATGGAAAGAAACCACGCTTTCAAGGGGTGGGATGGTTCAGCAGGCAAAGGTGCTCGCTGCCAAGCCTGGCGGCCTGAGTTTGAACCCTGGAATCCCCGTGGTGAAGGAGAGAACCAACTCCCTCTCAGGTTGTTCTCTGACCTCCACACACGCCTACACCGTGGCATGTGCATGCCCCCTCCCCACCCCAAATAAATAAATAAATAAATGTAATTTAAAATATCATCCTTCCGATCCACTGGGGCTACATGTGAGAATGATCTTTCACTGAAAGGAAAAGGAGACATCCACGATCTCGGAGAGTTTCTTATCGGAGACCAGAACTGTCTTGAAGGGAGACACCAGGGCAGAACGGTTCCTACGGTTAGTGTGGTACTTGAAAGTCTTCCCAGCATGGTCCTAACCTGAATAACCTCCCTCACACCTGAGACGCTGCCTCCAAGCTCAAGTAAGCTCTTCAAACACATACCAAGCATACTGCTAGTCTGCATCTTCATCTCATGGCAGACCCCGGCAGTCAGTTGACACACCAGAGCAGACTCTCAACCCCCACCCCCACCCCCACTTTAGGAGAGTGGCGGAAAGCCTGTCTGCCACCCTGCCCAAGGAGGGATGCAGTCACACAACCCTCTCCCCCATCCAGCGCTGTAGCTCCCGCTGTCCTTTCTGCCCCATGTCCTCCCCTCTGTTCCTCTGACTGTGAAAGCTGTGCTTTATCCATCAGGTCTCTGTCCAATGTCACCTCTGTGACAAACCCCAGTGATGCACCTAATAAACACACAGTAGCTTTGTCCAAGGTGAATGACGTGGAATAGATAAATAATAAATAAACAGGTCCATAAGCGCGGCCTGCTGTAGATGTAACCGCGTGGTTAAATAAGAAGTTTGGGAGGCCAACGATCCGGCCTCATGTACCAGCTCAAGAGTTAATAGCTGTGTGACCCGAGATGGGTCACTTACCTCCCCCTGTCCACTTCCTCATCAGCAAGTGTGAAGGCAGGGTGCTGGGAAGAGCCGCTCGATTCTTCCCACAGTGTCTGGCACATGACAAGGACTCAGACATGCAGAGTGGCTGTGACTGTGCCATAGCTGTGACTGTCTCCCACACAACCACCTTCAAGAGAAGGACTAGGTCTCCATCCGTGACTTTCCCGATTTGGGGAAGAAACTGGTCCATGGAGGCTCAGTCCGTCTTTGTCTCATTTAACTGAACACACTACACATCACAGGAGGGGTACTCCTGGAGGGCTTGGGAAGCCAGGGGTCAGAGAGGCGATTTCTGACTGGGGAAATAAAACATGCTCGCGAACATGCATATATTTGGGGTCGGGGCAATGTGAACTGGCTGCCCAAGTTGAGGGAGGCTTTCAGAGGGAGACGTAGGAGGGGGCAGGAAGTAAGGCTACATGCTGATGGCGCTGGTGGGACTGGCTGGGACAGTGTAGGTCAGTAGCTATTCTGGGTCAAAGGAACTCCATTAGGAAGATATAAATGTGGGAGTGGCAGACTCAACCTACTAACACAGAGCTGAGTACCTGTGTTTGCAAGAAAACAGTCTGCAGCCTTAGCCAGGGTGGCTCTCATAGGCCACCTGGGCAGCTACATCCTGTCTGCAGAGAGGGCCAAAGGAAGACTGAGGGCCAGCTCCACACCTCCTCAGCCTCCACAGGGGTTAGGGCATCAGGGTATTGTCACAGTGTGATCCTCACTGGAACGCAGCATGAGGAGCATGGTCTACGGGGACCCAGAAAATAAAGCTATTTGATTACAGTGTCCAGTGGATACTGTCTATGGAGAGATAGAGATAATGCCAGGCAAGGTCACTAGCTCAGACCCGGTGGCCAGGGAAGTGGGCATTTAAGCAGTGGTATGAAGGAGGTGAAGGAGCAAGCTGAACAGAGGATCTGGGAAATGAGCGTTTTAGGTGGCACCTGTCACTCCAGTGTCCCCCCCCCAAGTGAGACTGAACGTGGTCTGTTTAGGGAGAAGCAAGCAGGTTCATGTGGCTGGACAAAAGGCATGCCGGGAGATCAAGCCAGCAAATGTTACCCGACAGTGTGGCTTGGTCCCGAGCAGGGGAATGAGGGGGCTTCGTGGGGGGCAAGAGGGGACCAGCCTGCACTGCACAGGCTGCCCAGAGAGAGCCGGGGCAGGGGTGAAGCTGGAAAGCCACCACTAGACTGTGGCCAGAGTCCAGCAGGGTGGTGCCTTAGACCAGGGTGCCAGGAGTCCACGTGGCAAGGAGAGATTGAGCCCATGACATATACGGCGGCGGAAGCTGTGGCCAATAGCACTGGCAGACTCTCTCCTTCGGGTGTGACAGAGGCAAGTTCCAAGGGTGGGCCAGGCTAGACTGAACGCCAGCCCTCCAACCCACCCACCCCCACGTGGTTGACTCCTTCAGTGAGTTCAGGAATGAGTCAGACCCACAGGGGACTTAAGGGATAATGCCCATCCCTTCCCCCAAGGAAACAGACAACAGTAAGTGCTTGCTTGCCCAGCCACCTATGGCTCCACGGCGAACATAGCAGGGACAGGTATGTACAGGGCCACGTGGCCGGGCCTTGGCACAATGTATCTGAAGGCTGTTGACTTTTGATCTGGGCTGGGCTTGCTCAGCAGGGCCGGAAGAAAACCTACCAATTGTCCATCAAAAGTCCACCCAGTGGCCCAGCCAGGGCCCAGCAGACAGAAGCGTCTGGGAGTACTCAGTCCTACCCCAGAGCATAAACTAAGCTGGTGTAGCAGCTTCTCTGAATCTTCCATTCTCCTGGAAAACCCAGGCGCTGGGGAGTTTGAGTCTTTTCACACACAACAACAACAAAAAAAGATGAATCCAGCTAAGGGTGCCGAAGCTCAGCGGCAGGACCATATAGGCCATGAGATGCTTGACTCACAAAAAAACGTTTCCCAAGCCCTGAATCAACGGGGCTGCAGTTTAAAAAGAGGCCCAGATCTAACAGGTGCCCTGAAGCTCAGCTGGGGTCTCCTGATACTCTCTTGTGTTTTAGGGGGCAGTAAAGCAAGTAAGAAGAGCCCGGCTAAGAACAAGGTCTTCGCCCAGGCCTTGCCCTCCCGCCCCGCCCCGCCCCGCCCAGGCCCCGCCCATCTCCCCCGCTCAGTGTACCCCGGCCCCATCAGCCCACAGCCCCGTCCAGAACAAAGGTCAAAGCACGTCCACAGCCCGCTGCTCTCTCTCCACTCAGGTGACTTCTCTCTTAAGGAAAGAGGGAAAATGGTCTCATTTTGGTAAACAAATCACAGCTACAGGTGCAGAGCTGGTTTGAGAGTGCAAGGAACTCCCGCCTCCGTGTTCAGTGATTTTTTAACTCCTCAGAAAGGTTTTCCTCTGTGCTATGATTTGATTAGATTGGCTCTCACACCAAAAGTAATGTTCTGAAGACGGCGGGTAGAAAATTCCCACTGTGCCCTTCCTGGGCCTTGCAAACAGGGCAGGGAACAACGGAAGAAAAGGAAAGACGGCTCCCATTTTCAGGGCACCCCGAGAGCGAACCCGTTTATAAATGATTTCATTTCAAGGCGTCCCGCTTGCAATCTGGTCATTTTTCAATGAGAAATATATACATTTGCAAAACATGAAATGGAATCATTAAGCCCTGATGAAGTCAGAGGCAAAGCAAAACTGTGGCTGTGTGTGCCCTGTGTTCTCTTCCGCTTGACAAATTAGGAGTCCCTGTGGAAGGCACTGGCGTAGGGCTCTGCCCAGAGGACGGTGGCACACCCATTAGCCAGGGGCACACAGCTCCCGTATTCCAGATATCTAATTACCAAGCTCTTCTCTCTCTCTCTCTCTCTCTCTCTCTCTCTCTCTCTCTCTCTCTCTCTCTCTCTCTCTCTCTCTCTCACACACACACACACACACACACACACACACACACACACACACACACGCAAATACTATGAAACCTGAATTCAGTCTACAGTTAACAATGTTCAGCCACACTGGTTCCCTGGTTTTGATACTGTGCTGTGATTACAAAATGCAATACCATTAGGAGAAGCTGGGCCGTGGCACAAGGGACTTTCTCTACCATTTTTACAATTTCCTGTGACTCTACAATTAGAGTCAAATAAAGAGTTTTCAAGATGCCAACTGTTTAACGCATGTAGCAAGAAACGAGACCCTGTACAACCACACACACACACACACACACACACACACACACACACACACATTTTTATTCTATACAAAGCCAATTTGGAACCTTACCAAGAAACTACCCCAACCACTGTTTCCCCAGAAATCGTATCTCAAAGGTGAAAAAACGCATGAAAAAACACTAGAGGAAGAACATGGAATCATGGCCTTAAATCACCTTCTCCCATACCAGATCTGGAGAAGACCAGGTATCAGGAACGGACTGTAGAAAAGCCTGTTGTCACGGGCTGTGGAATTCCTGCACCTGCCAAGCCAGCCTGGGGGTTGGACCACAGTCAAAACAAGATCAAAGTCCTATCCACAGTCCCACTCGCTAGCCCTGAGATTGAAATTTGTGGGTGCAACAGAATCCATTTCAAATGCTGAGTCCACTCCACCTCCAATCCTAGGTAGATGAGATTATCATAGACCTCCAGTCCTGATGTGGAGGGGGGCTGAGGAATGACCCAGCCTCTGTATGGATTCTGTGTGGGCTGTTACACATGGCATTTAGGATAAAATGCAGAATTTAGACTCTCCCATCGGTGTGGCCGCTTGGTGCTGAGGGGTGGTGATGTGCCAAACAACCGCACCTCGCTCAGCTCAATACTCATCACTTTAGTCTGAGGGAAGGATCCATTAGCCTATTTTATAGAGGCCAGGCAAGATCTAGCGACACGCTCAGAAGTGGCCGAACAGGATGGCCCCAGCCACAAGGTACTACCCTGAGGCACAACCTCCCCATCTGGCACAAGGACTGCTTCTGGGGGTCCCTCTCATCTCCTCCGGGATAAAACGTTTTTCCTATAAATACCAGAAGCTGTGGGGCTTGCTGTGGAGCCAGACTTGGTTTCGGCGGCATGATTGTTTCTAAGCAGCTCAAAAGCTCTCAAAGGTCTCCTTCGCTCCCTCCACGGCCCCTTGATTCCTTTCTGCCTTTCATCTTTCTCCCTGGTCTCCCTTCATCTTTCTCCTCTCTTTCATTTTTTTTTTTCATTCACTAGCTTTTGTCCCCAAATTCAAAACGACAGACACAACAGACCTCTCCGTTATCCTCGTCTTACTGATGCTAACTTAAGAATTGACTTTGGGGGCCCCGGCATGATAGCCCAGTGGGTAAAGGTGGTTGCTGCCAGCCCTACTGACTTGAGTTCAATCCCTCAGACCGAGAGAGAGAGAGAGAGAGAGAGAGAGAGAGAGAGAGAGAGAGAGAGAGAGAGAGAAAGAGAGAGAGAGAGAAATGACTCATGCAAAACTGTGCTCTGGTGTCTATGGGACACTCACACACACGTAACTCATAAAAGGAATTTACACCGGCTGCCATTTGATGACACTGGCCACCTGAAAACCCAAGAAGGTGCTCTGCCGTGAGGCAAGGGACCTACCACTCTCCAGAGGACACTGTGGGATCCTGTTGGCCCAGAGGCTCCAAAGATAGTCCATGTTCCACTCCAGGCACACCTGATGGTCTTTGAAAGGCCGTTCGAAAGGTGGGACCGTCTGCAGCAGGGTGTAATTCTTGGCTACTGCATGCAGCAAGTTCTCCTCGCCTCGGACGTTCAAGCCCCCGCCGCTGTGCCTGTGAGTAATCCAGGCCCGTAGGATCACCGTGGACACCGAGATGGGGTGTCTGATGAAGTAGTCGTCTCGGTACACCATAATGCTCGGGAACTTCACGTGCACTATTTGTGTCCTGCTGGTGTGGAGGTGTTTCTCGTTCCGCCACCTCTTTTTGTACACGGGAATGCCACTCCTGAACTCGGATGAGACAACGGCTTCCAAATTGACAACACAAGGCTGAGAGCATAAATACTCCACGGAGACCTCAGAGACGTTGCGCACGCTCCCTTCAAAGGCAGTAAAATAAATAAAGTCTGTGTACGTCGCGCTCTGCTCTGCACTGGGCAGCACCGACGTCGTCAGGGAAGTCTGCCTGCCCAGAGATGGCACAAAATTCTGGAAAGGAGAGAAAAAGTCATATAGAAGGTTTATAAAAATCATCCTGAATTTAGCACATTCACCAATTGTTGTTTTCTTGGCATTAGAGATTATAGCTCTAGGTAAAAGCAATGAATTTGGACAGGAAGAGATGTCAAAAGCATGACTATTAGACTAGAGAAAAATCAACACACACACACACACACACACACACACACACACACACACACACACACACACACACACGAAGATTGCATCATGTTGAACTCTCTACATAGGCTCTACAACATCTGCTGATCAAAATATGGCTTTCAAAGCTATGGGGCAATCATTCCCGAACTGGTTTCTGAAGGACGAGGCTGGTCCCTGGCAAAAGTAACAGCAAAAGAGACCTGCCTTAGAATGAAGGAGATAAGCCAGCTTCAGGCATGTGCAAACTACTTCAAATGGTGGCCGGACAGGCCAGTCACAGGGCTGGAGAAAAGTTGAAAAAAGCATCTCCAGGGAACATAAAGAGAAGGGCAGCCTGGCGTATTTATCTCCCCTAAGCGTGGAGCCAGGACAAGCCCTGCAGGCCTGGTGGCCCAGCAGGAGGCCTCAGCTGCTGCCCACAGGCAAGCTGGGACCGTAGCGGGCTAGTCCTGTTGTTTCACTGTGCATGATGTGACAGGCGCCAAGAAAAGTTTTAGCCGTGTGCCCACCGGGTCGTTTCCTTAGGTGCCCAAGTCCTCTTCTCACCATGTGCCTTTCTTCGAGGAATCTGAGGAGCTGGGTTACAAAATCCAGGCAAGTAGGAAGTTTGAGGTAATGAACGACGGATCGCTGAGCCGTTTTGACATGACTTCGGGATTCAGGTGTCCACAGCAAACAAGGTCACTGTGACCACTTCACACCCACGTTAATGGCTATGATCGAAGGGGGAAAACCCCAAAAGTGCAGAAATTGGAGTCCCTATGCACTGTAGACGGCAATGTAAAATGGTACAGCCTCTAAGGTGAAGACTAAAGCCGCTTCTGTCTTTAAATTAAAAACCCAAGAACCACATGGCTTGATCCCATGAGTCCTCTCCCAAATGCACCCCAAAAGTTGAAAGCAAGAACTTGAGAACAGAGTTACATGCTGATGATATCCACAGCCACACTCGCCTCGGTAGCTAAAAGCAGCTCAAGTGTTCATCAGTGACGAGAAGAGTGGTCTGTCTGTGTGCGCTGCAGTGGAATAGGACTCTGCTACCCTATCAAGTGGATGAACCTTAGAGATACACTCAGCGAAAGAAGCCCAAACACAAAACAGGAAGTGCTGTATGAGGCACTTCTGGAGAAGGTAGAGGAGTCAGCCTCCTGGGGGCAAAATAGAAGAGGGACAGACCAGGTCTAGGGGGAGGGAATGGGTGGTTAATGTTAGAGTTCGGCGCAGGGTGATGAGGGCACGCCGGAAACAGACAGCAGCGGCGGCTGTGGACAATGTGAGCTTCCTTAGCACTCACTGCTGAACTCCGAGCTTCAAACCAGAAAGCTTTATAAATACACACTGTATCACCATCGGAACAGAAAAGCCTGATCCCCGATCAGACAACAAACGCACCCAGTGCAGATCAGCACCACTGACCCGGGCTCTAGACCAGCCTACGGGAGAAAGGAGAATTCCATGTGGGCTTTGAGGGGTGAAGAGAAGTTCTCTTGGGGACAACGGAAGGGAGGGGCTGTAAGTGGCATACAGGGCACAATCGGGGCCAGAAGCAAGGACCCTGTGTTAGGAGAAAGCGGCTCGGCTTGGCCAGAGAGAAAACCAACAGACAGAGAGCAAGCAGGCATGGGAACCGGAGACGATAGAGAACATTTGGCCCTGGGGGAACAGCGAGTGGCAGCCCAGGACAGGAGCTCTTCCCTCTACAGGCTTCTGTGGAGGAGGTGGCGGTTTCTTTTAGACTCAATGCACAAGGGTCAGGGTGACTATCCAGCAGAAATATGAGCGAGGCATAACTCAGTGATGAGTAAGGCCCCACTCACGGAACAGGAAGGCACACTAAAGCCACGTAGAGACGGCATTTCTAACCTGCTAGACACTCAAGACCAAGGTCAGATTTCATGTTCTGCTTGGCTGGCTGCCGTGGGGGGAGGGAGGCGCACCCACTTGTGTGCTGCTGGTGGCGGTCACGTCTACGGGGCAATCGCACAACACCGACCCAAAAGGGTAAGTGCAGTCACCCTCTGGGCCACCAGTCCCCCTTGTAGGGATTTACCCTACAAATATACTAAATCTGTGGGCAAGGGTGTAAGTACAGACTTCCCACGTCGGCACTGTCTGTCACAGTGGAAGATAAAAGGTGTAGATGTCCGTTGCTTCGGGAAGCGACATTATTTCCAACCCTGGAGCATTCTACAGCCATGAAGAGACTCAGGGTCTTCATATGCAGATGATGGGACGATCTCTGAAGGGTATTTTTGGGGGTTGGAACTTTTGTTCCTCTTGTTATTTATTTATTTGTTTGTTTGTTTGTTTGTTTGTTTTGGGGTGGTTTTTTTTTTTCCAAAGACAGGGTTTCTCTGTGTAGCTTTGTGCCTTTCCTGGATCTCGCTCTGTAGACCAGGCTGGCCTCGAACTCACAGAGATCCGCCTGGCTATGCCTCCCGAGTGCTGGGATTAAAGGCATGCACCACCACCGCCCAGCTCTCTTGTCATTTTTTAAGTGGACTCATAAATACCATAGTGGCTTACAAAGCACACACCCATCCATGACATAAAAAAACAATCACTAGAATACACATAGCATCAGTTGCTCCCAGGGAACGTGGAAGGACCGAGTGGCCAGAGGACAGACTAAGAGAAAGATACGTGTTGCTATCTCATTATCTTTTGCATTCTTGACCACATGAGCATTTGGAGCAGAGAGCAACCATCTTAAGAGGTGAAAGTGTCGTTTTCCACAAATGGCAGAAAGGGAAGAGAAGGGCTGGCCATTCCTTTACATTAGTCGTCGTGGGAAACCCGGGGGAAGAAACCAGTAAGGACCGAGGACAGCTCAAACTGTCCACCCCCTCTGGGAGAGGCTTAATTGCTTTCTGTACTACTTTATATGGCTAAATTACAGAGAGAAGACACACATAAAGCAATCTTGTAGTTGGAAGTGGAGCAGGAGCCATGCGTGCTGGCTGGTCCTGTCCTTCAGTGTGCAGATAAGAAAACAGTAAGCACATTTCTGCATCTCTCACATCACCCCACTGGGGGGCTAGCAAAGCCCAACCAGAAGCCCGGCTCTTTCTTCACCTCCGCCTACTCACCAACACAATGCCCACCCCAGACCACACCATGGCAAGACAGATCCACTGTTGCCTGGGAACTCTGGGCTGCATCCTCCTTTTGCACAAATAGATGAACCAGTGTTGGTCCGTAGAAAGAATGCATTCATTTAACACCCGAAAGAATTTCCCAAAAGCCAACAGTCCCTGGTGCTATGGACCTAGACCAGAGGAACAGCAGACAGGTGGACAATGCATCTTATGCTAGGGTGATGCCCCAGATGCTTTCCCACGGAAATCCATGCCAGGAGCCATTCACTTCGTGAGGCGAGACGAGGCCCAGGCTCCAGGACCTGCCTTGGTACAGTGTGCACCAAGTGTTCCCTTGCAAAGAAGGACTCCAGATCTCATTCTTTCCATGCCTCTCTGAAAAGCTCACCAGGTCCAATTTTCTTGCTATTTTTTTTCCTAGCACACTTTTTTTTTCAATGTTAAAAGAGAACTCTCTTTTAAACAGAAATGCAGGAGGAAAGCCATTTGATTCCCCCTGCCAAGTGTGGCTCCTAATAACCCTGTTCATTATTTTACATCTGATTGCTTGAAAATGCGCCCGTCACACTTTTCTGCATTAATTAAGGGCAGCGTGCCACGGTTTCCTAGTGTGTTACACTCGTCACATTGTGGCCGAGGGAGGTGGAGTCACACCTTACCCTGTACCTCTCCGGGGCCTTCCTTCCAAATTCTGTCTCAAAGAAAACGTCTGAATACTCGTACGAAGATTATTGTGTTTTCAACTGGCTCTAAGTCTCGAGTCAGCAAAAGCTAACCCAAAGGATGCAGATCCTCGACATATGTTCTCCAGCATGATAGTCAGGAGGCAGCCCAGGCACTGTGACATGCTGGAAGTATAAAATGTACCCTGAATTTCAAAGCCTTGCTATTTAACAAAAGGCTACAGAGTGTCTTATTCATAATTTCATATTGGTCGCATGTCAAAATTACAATATTTGGATATAACAAATTAAATAAAATATATTAAAACGAATCATACCTGTTCTTGTTTATTTTTTTCAATGTGGCAACTACTGAATATAAAATTATAGATGTGGCTTGAAATGTCTGTGGATGGTGCTATCCTAGATTTGAGGTCATTTGACTCTTTCTATTAAAAAAAAAAAAATGGCCACATGTCAAAAACCAGTCATCCCTCAGTCTCTGAGAGACATTGGTTCCCAGACCCCAAACAGTCCTAATATCTGCGGATGCTGAGGTGTCTAATGCAGTACAGGGTAACTGTGTAGGACAGATCCTCCTTCGTGTGTACAGGAGCACATGTGTGTGCAGGTGTGTGTCCACGCATGTGGATGTGACGGCCAGAGGACAACCTTAGCTGCGGTTCCACAAGTGTCATCCACCTTAGTTTTGTTTGTTGGCTGAATTTTTTGCTTCATTGGAAGGGAGTTATTGTTTTGTTTTTCTGAGACAGGCTCTCTCATTGGCTTGGAACTTGCCAAACGAGCTCAGCTAGCTGGGCAACAAGCCCCAGGGATCCCCCTGTCTCCACCTCCCCAGGAATGGGAATAAAAATACATACCATATCTTCACCTGGTTTTGTTTGGTCATTGGCTTTTTGGAGAAAAGGTCTAACTATGTCACCCTGGCTAGCCTGGAACTCATTATGTAGACCAGGCTGGTCTTGAACTCACAGAGATCTGCCTGCCTTTGCATCTGGAATTCAAGGTGTGTGCTAACAAGCCTGGTCAATGCTCACTTTTCTTTTAAACGTGTGCTCTGGAGATTGAACACAGGTCCTTGTACTCAGAAGGCCAACATTTACTGGTCAATCCATCTTTCCTACCCACTTCCTGTATACTGCAAGTGATCTGTAGGCGATTTACGGCTAAGTCGTATAAATGCTTTGTGCACAGCATTTATTTTGCTCTATTATGCTGTTCCAGAGATAATAACAAGGAAACACCTGTACATGTCCAGTACAGATACAACTGTTTGTCAAACAGTTTTGATCCTTGACTGGTTCAACTCCGGGGATTGGGGAGCCTTGGGATACGAAGACTGACTCATCTTGGGTATCTTTGGTCACGTGCACTCACTGTGGTAGGAAAACAGCCAACAGGACGACATATAAGTGGAGGAAGTTGCGGTCCCACACAACTTTTGTTCACAAGCAGGCACGCTGGCTGGATTGGCCTGTAGTTTGCCAACCACCTTTCTACAATGCCAAGCGTTCTATCTAGATAGAGTTCTGAGGCACTGAGTGATAAGAGCTAAGGCCTGAATGGAATTGCTGTGGGAGAGGTGGGATGAAAGACTCAACTGGGCACAAGGACCCAATGAGGCTTGACTGTGTATTTTTCCAAGGCTCTCAGGTGGTGGGTGTTGACATCCTGCCATTGCTTCCTGCAGTAAGGATTCGGATTGGACAAAGACCCTGCTGCTAGGCTAGGCAGTGAGATAGCTTATTTGAGAAGTGGGAGAAGTCCTGGGGTAGCTGGAGTGTTAAGAGAGACTTCAGGAAGAGGGCATTTCTGTAACATAATAGGGATATGCTGGCCTCAGAGAGGACCCTGAAATCATCCCCATGTGTCATACGCAGAGCATTGGCCCAAGTCCTCTGAGCAGCCCTTAGGATCTCAGGCTTCGGGACATCTCTGCAATGAAGGAAGCCGGCTTCTCCCAGGCTGGAGCCAACCCAGAGGGCAGCCGCTACACCGTCGGCTGTGGCTACCTCTGCTATGTACAAACCCAACACCGATTAGTAACACATCACACTCTAAATATTGATTAAGCCAAAGCTGATTTCCTGGCTCAAGTCATGTGTGTGGTTGTCGGCTGTTTCCTGCCAGGAAAATAAGGCAATTAACTTGAAGGGTTCCAGCTTCAGGCATGACACGTGTCCAGGCTTCATAGGTATTTTCTTGTGCCAGGTTGCATTAACATACACTAAATGGGGCCTGCCTCCACTTTCCCTCATCTAGAAACTCCTAAGTCAGAGTCTCTATCCTTGTTACCTCCCCAGATTCTAAAAGAGACCTTGGCACACAGTAGGAATTCTTATGTTTCCTGGAAAAAGATAAAGCGGTGGGTAAGAGCACCTGCCAGGTGTTTTGGTGGTCAATCTCCTGCTACAGCCTCATGGCCCTGGCAGGTACCTAGACACCAAAGTATCCGACCCGAACTTGAGAATACGCTGTCCTTCCTGACTGGCCCGAATTCTCCCAGGAATGATGACCAGCAGCCTACGGCTCGCTCAGCCTCCCCGGCTCCCTCTGCAGAGCTCTTTCCCGTCTGCATTGCCAGCCCAAGGAACAAAACTGAGAGACAAAGACCTGAGAGGACCCAGAAACCACAACCACTCCATCGTCTGGGGTAGACTTCTCACAGCTTTTTCACCCCCCCACCCCCCCCCCCCGCGCGACCTTTCCAACAACCACTCTATGTCCTAGAACTTTCCCACGCCTTCAGAAAAATTTAAAACCTTTTATTTTTTTTTTTTAATTAAGAAATTTCTCACTCTTCCCCTTCCCCCAATCCCTGCTGGATTACGGTTCATCTGTCGAGTTCATCCATGTTAATATGATCAGGATAGTAGCACATCTCTGTACGTGTGTTCCAGCCTTGTGAGATAATATCGTAAAAGGGGGGGGGGAACCAGCTCAAATGCATTGCAGCTCTAAGCAAGGCATTGAGGATGGAAGGGGCACTTCTGGCCCCTTCATATCATGCTGTTTAAAGGACCATATCAATGTTCCACTCCAAAAGCTAAAGGACTGCTCTGCACACTCGGGGCTGGGGAAAGACTCCAGAGCCCTCGGATAACTGGTTCCAGCAGACAGGAGCCCCCATCAAAGTCAAATTGGAGGATGCCATGCACAGTCACAAAACATAAACCCTTTTGCCTTTGTAATTGTGTACCGTAATATTTTTAGAAAATGAAATAGATCGGTTAATGTGTGTTCATGATAGAAGACCCAAAGTTAGAAACCTGAACTCATCGATTCAGCCTGGGCATCAAGGACAGATGAGTCCATATATCTCCCGGGCAAAGAAACAAAACTACCCACATGGGCTAAACTTCTTTTAGGATGAGTGCATCTGATTCCTTTAAACAAATCAATAAGGAGTGACTCTGTTCAAATGGCCCTGTTCCACAGAGCTGGGAAACTGGCTTTCTTCTCTACATGGTCCACTAGGTATTGAAGGAACGAACAGGGATTGGGGAATCTAAAATCATTCCCTCTCACCACAGGAAGTTCATTTACACTTACCAGTGTGTGGGAGCAGATCAGATATGCAAACAATAATCGTGTCGGTTTCTCTCATTCCTGCCCGCTCATTCCATCCATCACCTAAGAAGACCTTGGCTCCAGAACATTTTCTTTCCAAACTGGCTGGATCAAACTTTCCATAGGTCAAAGAAGTAATTGTATTGGCTTAAAAGTCCTATTTTGTTCAATTTCTGCTGACTACATAAGCAAAACTTCTCTTGATATCCACAAAGCATGCAATTATGCAGACTGGGCAATGATGTCAGCGTGGCCTTCACCGTCAAGATGTGCCCAGGGAGACATGTCCCGTGAAGCATCGTCCCTTCCCAGCCAGAGCCAGCCAGAGATGCACCATCCCAACCACGATCAATATTTCTTCTTGTGTAAGAAACCCCTAACACTAGTCAGCATGCTCTTCCATCCTAACTCAAACCCCACAAGGACACATAAGGTTGGGTTGGTGTTCTAGCACTAGGGCCTACTATGTGCTGGCCACTGTGGCAGGTGCCGTGAATCTTTCTGGTTTTTGTTTTTGTTTTTTTCTTTTCTCACTCACTTTCTAGCCTCGTGTCTCTTGCCTTCCAGAAATACCCCCAAATGATACCCTCGGCTCACTTGACTTCCTGTCTCCATGCTGACTTAAGTTGAGGAGAACTGGAGATGTCTGTATCTCATCTTAGAAGTGGGAAGGACCAAGTCTCCCTCTGGTCATTCTTGGAGGGAAGAGACAGTATGTCACACAGCGACGCATGGGCCTGGCTGTCCACACCAGCATGAGTAAGCCGTTCTCCAGGTAAGAGAGGAGGCAGGAGCTGCCAAGGCAGAGCCTTGTCAGCAATTCCTCAACCTCTTCCTTCAGTCCCTCCCTCAGAGGGACAGGACAAGCCAATAGACAGAGTAACTGAATTCACTTTGGGCTATTTATGGTTTGCGCCAGCCTATCCATCATCTCAGAGAATTGCTTGGGCCCTTTATTTCTTCTCTTCCACATTTCCTATGGCTCCTGCACTCTCGGCAGCCAGGGAAAACAGGAGGTAAAAGACAGGGGTCACAGCATGGGAGAGTCAAGAGCGATGGTCAGGATGAACGGGGATGTCACTGGCAAATATGAAATCTGACGATTACCTCTGAATTCCACATATCCATAATCACAGTTCCCTAACTGTGGGTAACTGAGGGTCCCTAGCATATTTTTTTCTTAAACTTTCTATATCCTGTGTCGCACAACATGAAAGGGTAATGAATACTCCTGGATGGATAATGGATGGGATGTACGCACTCACAGGAGTTCCGGTACAAGACTCTACCATAGCCGCCGTCTGCTAACGATCTCTACATATATCTGAGCTGCTAATGTCCTCTTATTCCTTTGTCCCTAGTTGTCTAACAAGCTCAAATGTCCACTCTGAATACTTCAGCTATACAGCTGACATCAATATTGCCTACAGTGAGATTTATTTTCTCACTTAACCAAAAAAAAAAAAAAGTTATTCATTCGAGACTAGAGTTCAGAGAGACAGAATTGCTTTCCAGAAGCCCCAATGTCAAGGACAGGACTAGGACCTGTTCTAGCAAGTCAAGGAAAGGAAGGGAAGCATTGATGTGTAAGAACACAGCAAGAGGCTCTGTGGGGCAGGGTGAGTGCTGCGTGAGGGGACTTCTCGGTAGCAGTGACTTCCGTGGAAGCAATTCAACCTTGTGCTTTGAAGGCCCTCACTCTCCCTGGAGGCTCTCGGCATCTTGACCTTTGGTGACCTCAGGATTTTCTGGCAGTCACTGGAACCAGGAATCACCTTTTCAGAAATCGGTCTGGCATGGCTTCAGGACTTATCTTTCAGACCTCGTCACAATTATTCATGCTCTGGCAGTATCCTAGCTACAGTCACAGTACTCCTGGGGGCCGATACCGAAGGTTACTCTGTCCCAGCTGATGAAGAAGGGAGGTACCCTTCCTCAGAACCCTGACTCCAGTGGACAGGCTCCCCAAAAGGGCATGTTCAGAACGCCACTGCATCCCAGCCTGTGGGCAGGCTGACATAAAATAGGAATGAACCCCCAAGTCGCCAGCAATTTGGCATCATAGTGCACCCTACTGCTTGGTCACCATCTGCTTAGGACACCATGATACAAGCTCAGATGCTGCACCCCGGGTTTTGCCTCACCCTTACCAATGGCAAACAGTTTCTGGGTTTACCTTTTTTTTTTTTTTCCTCTTTAACATCCTGCTTCTATTCTGTGGCCTGTCCTTCCTGCTTTGTGTATTTTAGGTTACTTGAGACATGACCTCACATCCTGGACAGTTGCACAGTAGCTGCTAATTGCCGGAGCTCTGTTAATGGAATATACATTTATGCAAGAGGGGAGTGGACCGTAAGAAGCAAACTCCAGAAGTCGGTGAGCTAGCATAGGTCCAAGTGAGGGAAGCTTAGAAGCCATAATAACAGCTTCTGACTTGAGCTTCGTCTCAGGTTGTCTGTGTGGCCTGCCGCAGCTGGCTTAACCTCTCTGAGACCGCTCTCTCGTCAGAGTGGAGATCATGATAGCTCCTATCTCACAAAGGGTGCTACTGAGATTAACACTAGACAGCGACCACAGGCGACTTAGCACAATGGAAGCTGTTATTATGGCTTCTAAATTCTGGAATGGATTTCACCACTAGCTCCTGTCTAGACGTTCTGCTCCACCTGCCTGCCTCTAGCTCCCAAACGGTCAGCTCCTCCAGGAAGCACTCCTTGATCAAGGAGAACTCACACAATAATGCATCTTCATTGTTTCCTGATCTCTTCATATCTGTGTGTGTGTGTGTGTGTGTGTGTGTGTGTGTGTGTGTGTGTGTGTGTGTGAGAGAGAGAGAGAGAGAGAGAGAGAGAGAGAGAGAGAGAGAGAGAGAGGGAGAGAGAGGGAGAGAGAATGAGAGGGGGGAAGAGGGAGGAAGGGAGGGAGAGGGAGAGACACGTTTACATTTTCCCCAGTCCACACCCCAAGCTTCTCTAAGATCTAGCTAGATCTAGAAGCTCCGCCTTTCACAAACATCTCAGGGAGACCATCCCAGGAAAGCACAATCGTCAGCACACGGCTGGGCGCTCAGAACAAAACGTGGCGGCCGCCTCTGGAACCCAGCTTCAGCTTATCCCTCTCAGTCAGTGATGCATGGCTCTCTTGCTCATTCAAGTCTCTGTTAGCAGGCTCTCAGAAGCGCCCCCCCCCCCAGAAAGAAGCAGGGACAGTGACAGGTGTCCCCCATCATTTCTCATGTCCACCCCTCCACCAACTACCAAGTCGTTCGTTCACGCTCCACTCTCCACACTACAGCTCCACCTCATCACTTCCCTGTCGTTCCTGTTGACGTTGCTACCCAAGAGGCCTTGGATCTGTTCCTCCAACCCCCCCTTCGTGAGCGTAGAACTTGGTCCACCTTCTATCTCTGCCACATTAGCCATTAGATTTTACACTTGTTACTCTGATTTCATCTGATGTCATGAAGTGCCCCCTCCCAGGCCTTGAGATTCTCCCGTGGAACTTTCCAGATCACCTGCATGGAAATATTTCATGAAAGGCTCAACCACATAAATCCTGTTTCTGTGCTAACCAGCAGTGCCCTGTATGCAGGATCATCTGTTTAAATGAAAACCCCGTCATTTGTCATGGCAGCTTTATTTATGAGTCTGTGTACTGTAACCCTATGGCATAAATATTAAATAATAACATCCCTCGGGCAAAAGAAAATCATTCCCATTACCTGGCAACTTCTTATAAAAATAGGAAGCAAACCCAGCCACAAAAATTGGTATTGGCAAATTCTAAAATGCCAAGTATAAGCAAGGATTGTTCAACAGGTAGAGAGGGGCACGGTTATAATTTGCATTTTTTTTGCACTGTCTTCATTCAAGAAATGAAACGGCCAAGAAGTAAAGAGTGTTTAAAACAACAGCAAACTTGGGTGAGGTGACCAGTTTCTTCAAACCCAAATTCCAGTTTCTGTCACCATCTCCTAAGCAGCTGAGCTCTCAAGAAGACCAGATTCCAAACACTGGCCGTGCCACATGAATGGGGTTCTGGACAAGGACATTGCTCGTTTTTTAAGCATTCTGTGAATTTCCTATTACATCAGTTTCATGATTCAGCATTTTCCTTTTCATTTATTTACAGTAATATACGGTGAGATAACCCAAGCTTTCCGCAGGGTCCTGGAACATAAGGTAGGCTGGGCAGCAAGGGTGTAGCCTTCGGTAAATTTACTATAGCTCAGAACTCAGCAACAAATGAGAGAAAGCAAGTCATCCAAAGAACTGGGCGATATCTCCTCACCGTACTCTGGGGGTCTCAACTACTCTGGTATTTAAAATAGGTTACTGCCATCTAGTTCTTAAGTCTAACAGAAGGCAAGTAGTGTGTGCAAATTGCAAGCTGACGTGCCTAAGCCGAACGCAGCTCTGAAATGCCAACGTTCAAGACGCAGCTAAAGTCACCACTCTGGCGGTAAGCGTGGTCCAAAGAAGTGGATTCCGTTCTGGCATCCGCAACTTGGCTGGAGTGACCAAGGAGTTGACGAGCCTCTGGAAACGGGAGGTGCGGTGGCACACAACCGTCCGGGCCAGGAGGAGCCAGTGAAAACTCCAAGAAGGGTCGGGGTGGGTGGCAGAGGAGAAGGAGAAGAAGTTGGGGACAAGAAGGAAAGGAGCTAAGGAAGGTGAATGGAAAGCCAAGCATGGGTGGGGACAGGACTGGGGAGCTCCGCTCCGAGGGGCTGCAGGCGAATGTGTGGTAGGGAGGGTCCGGTGTCACTGGGGACAAGAAGGGTACTCTAGGGGAACCTGGCCCTGGTCTTCAGCGAGGCCGTGAGGAAGAGGAATGGACTCCAGTGAGAGTAGCTGGCAAGTCCAGTCCAGGCACCCGGGTACTCATCCCAGCTGCTGGGAGCGCCCGGGGCGCAATGGCAAGGAAGAGAGAAAACTCGCGTCCTCTTCCCCACCTCTTGCGACTGAGGTCCGCGGCCACCCCACCCGCCTGTCCCCAGGGCCCGGGCAGAAGGAAGGACCCGAGTAGGGTCCGGCGCTCACCAGGTAGCAGAGAAGGAGCAGCGCGCCTGCAGGGCGGCCGCCGAGGCCCGGGGGGACCCCGCCTCTCGGGGGGACCATGGCTGCGGCCCGGGGACCGAGCGCGGGCGGCGGGGGCTGCTGCTGCTGCTGCCGCCGCTGTGGCCACCAAAGCCCCGCGCCGCGCCACTGCATGGCGAGGCCGCCCGGATCCCGGCCGGAACAGGTCACCTGGTGCAGGGACCGGCCCCCGCCCGAGGCGCCACCTTCCCGCCCGCCCCCGGCCGGCGGCCCGCCGCGCGCGCGGGGCCACCTGCCGCCGCCACCGGACCCGCCGCCGCCGCCGCCGCCACCGCCGCTCCCGCCGCCGCCCCCGCAGCCCCAGCCGAGCTCCGGCTCCTCCCCGCTCGCAGTCCCGTCCCCTCCCTCCCTCGGCCTCCCTGCCCAGCCCGCCTCCCCGGTCGCTCCCTCCCAGCCCCCGGCGTCCACCCCTAGGGGCCGTGGGCGCCCACGCAGGTGGGGACCGCGTGGTCCCGCCCCCCCGGCCGGGGTTCGCCGCCGGGTCCGCGGGGCTCTCGGCCGCCCCCATCCCTTTCTCTTGCTTCCTCCTCCGCCCCTTCCGCGCCCTTGCAGTCCGCGATTCCCCACCTCCCCTTCCCTCACCCCCTCTTCTCCCCACTTTCTCCCTTTCCTCCACGTCCTTTCTCCCTAACTCCCCTCCTTCTCCATCGCTCCCTCCTGTATCTCCCGCCAGTGCCCACCCTGCTGCATGCCGTTCATTCCCACTTCGCGCCCCGGCACTAGGCAGTGAGGTTTGTTTAGGAGCTTGGGGGCGCAGGGGGGGGGGGGCGTTGTAGCCGGGGCGCCATTCCTGCAGGGCGGGGGCCGAGGGTGCTTCCTTAGAGTTAAGCCACGCAGCAGCCGCTTGGCTTCTAATCCTTAGGGATGGATTTTGACCCCTGCCAACCTCCACCTGTCCACCTGAAGGGCTCGGGGCCGCTTTCCTGCTTGCACGTTTAGAGCCCAGGCTGTGCCCCACCCTGCCGCCTGATTGGCGACACGTTCTGGATGTTTCCCCAGGGTTTTGTGCGTGCCGCCGCCGCTGCCGCCGCTCTCTTTGTTTTAATTGTCCGGAGTATTGGCGCCCAGAGCGGGTTTGTATTTGATTTGCATCCCCGAGCTCCAGCTTCCACTTGGACCGAGAAGAAAACGAATTAATTAGGCCAGTCCAATCGTACTCAAGCCCCATATGAAAGGGGGTGAGGCCCTTGAAGTGCGCCAACAGCTTTTTAAAAAATCAGGACACATCTTGGGCTTTGGGGAGGCAGGGTGGGACTGACTGTTTTAGTAGACCTGGGTTCTGTAGCCAGTCCCAGGTGAGGCAGCCTCAGGGACAGGGTGAGCAGCTCAGGGCGTGCCCTGTAGTTCCGGGAAGTGCTTGGCTGTCTTGCTGCTGAGAAAACTCCTTGGGGCTGACAGCTAGTACTGTGAGATAGTTAACCCACCTTGGAAAGTTTGCCCCTTTGGCATTGGTGGGGATTTGTAGATGGGAACTATTAATAGATTGGAAGTCACAGAAGGCAGCCCTTTCCCTGAGGAGTTGCCACTACCGTCGGCCAAGTCTTGCCAGGTTTGTGAGGTTGAGCAAGGGTGGGGCTGAGAAGCCCGGAGTGAGTTATCCTGGCCCTGGTCAGGCCTGGGATATCAGCAGAGAGCTGGGTCTCCCATGCTCGTTTTTGTTTCGTAGGTCACCTATGAGTGTGTGGGCCTGTGTGAGGATCCTGGTACCCCATCACAGCTGGAAGGCTCTCAGATCTTAGTTCGGCCAAAGGCACCTGGAGACCAAAGCAGGTAGATGGTGGAGAGCCTCTGGGTTCTGACTCAGTGGGTCCTGGGTGGTGTTGAGAAGCCGTCTGGTGAGTGAGTTTCCAAGTGGGGGACAGTGCCACCCCTGAGTCAGAGGCCTCACTTTCTGAACCATGGGCTTCCAGGAGAGTCAGAGAGGCCTCACTTTCCGAACCATGGGCTTCCAGGAAAGATGCTGCCTGCCTAGCCAGCTGCAGTCACAATGAAGCACTCGGGAGGTTTGACAGATGTTGCCAGGATCCCTGTCCCACTTCCACAGAAACAAAGCACTTAAAATTCTCCTCTGTGATGCAGGAAACTATTTATTCCATTTAGTGTCCAAGGGAACAAAAGATGGGTGGCTTTGTCCCAGATCCCATCTGTATTTTTTCCATCAAAAGAAAAAATACTCCACAGATTTTTTTGTTGTTGTTTTTCTTTCTTTCTTTCTTTTTCTTTTTTGAGACAAGGTCATGATTCTATGTACTCAGAGTGTTCTGGAGCTTGAGATCTTCCAGCCTCAGCCTCCTGAAGGCTGGGATTGCAGGCAAGGACCACCACATGACGCTATTAATATACGTGCATAGAAAATTGTTGGTTTGTTTAAGAGAAGGGGGTGTCAGAGGCAAGACAGATTTTGTGGGCGTCCACCTGTCTTCCTGGGCGCTCCTCCAGAGTTTCTGTCCTTTCTTGTGGGCCCAGACTCCTATCCTCGGGGAACTGAATAGTCTCCCCTGTGGCTTGCAGTCCGAGGCACAGTTCTCAAAGCATACAGAAGTGTGTTCCACTGGAGCTGGGTGGTACTTAACAGAGCACTCTGTGTCCAACTGTGTATTCCTTGTCTTCTGTAGCACTGAGTAAGTACTCTTCAGGAAACCAGAGGTGGGCGGGACCATCCATTTTCATCGAGAGCAATGGACCTGCTTCAGAAAACTGACCTAAACACAGTTAAGTCCTCTAAAGTGATCCCTGGGTGACTTTGTTGCCCAGGGGATGAGAATGGGTTTGCCTGGTGACTCCTATATTGGAAAGGGGCAGAGAAAGGTCAGGAATTCTCACAGTGACCTTTTGGTCCAGAAGACACAATCACGTTTTATTACCCTTGCCTCTGTTCTAGTAGATTATTTGAAGGGTGCGACTTTATTTCAGAAGAAAGCCCCTTGTTTGGAAACAAATATATTTTCCCCATTGCCTTCACAATTCATTGTTTGGATTAAGCTTTTATACACCACTAAAATCCAAAGACCCCCAGGAGGAGACGGTTTGAGTCTGGCATCCCTTGTGCCTACCTTAGTGGAAGATAGTTTATCATTTCCCCATTAAGGAGACAGGGAGAGAAGAGCAGATCCATACCCAACCCTGACAGACACCAAGGCAATCAAGAGAGTTTAGGTGAGCCAGTGGGAGAGGAAGCCAAGATCTAGAGCCCGGCTGAGTAAGAAAGTAGCCTGGATTTGAATAACGCTGCTCATCTCTGGGATCTGCAAGGACCACCCCTCAACCAGTTGTTCTAAAACTCAGAGGCAATTTAAGATCAGCCAAATCTTAGGGAATGCAATTGGCCAGGTAGAAATGTGATGAATAAAAATATTTAGAAAAAGATCTAAAATACATTGTATTCCATCAACATCATTTTATCAAAAGGACAAGTTTTTTTTTTTTTTTTAATCAAATAATTAGGGAGGTAGAGAGGAATGGCAGAGTACATGCCTGTCAAGCTAGCACTTGGGAAACTGAGGCCAGAGGACCAAGAACACAAGGCCAGGCTAGAAAACGTACAAGATACTGGCTCAGCAGCTTAGCAGGTTAAGGAGCTTGGACTGGACAACCTGAATGCACTTAAAGAACCCGGGACCCACATGGTGGAAGAAGAGAATCAACTCCCAAATGTCCTCTGACCTCTACACACATATTACGGCACATGCCCTACCCCAGTACATAGATAAATGAAGTCAAAATTTTGTTTTAATTAGGGAGGATCCAACATCATAATAACAGATCATCTCAACCCACCACAGACGGTCCTGGAGTGGGGAGATGGCTCCAGCTTGATGAGTGAACGTAAGGACCTCTGTCTAGAACCCCAGCACCCACAGGAAAGCCAGACCTGGTGGCTCCATCCCGTGACTCCACCACTGGGGAAGAGAGACAAGAGCATCCTTGGAGTTTGCTAATCAGCCAGTCTAGCCAAAACAGGATGCTCCAGGTTCAATGAATGACTGATCATATCTCAAAAGAAGTAAGATGGAGAAGCAATTAAAGATGCCATGTGTTGACCCCTGGCCTCCATACCTGCACACATGGATGAGCATACATGCACATCACACATACACTCACACACACACACCACACACACACACACACACACACACACACCATACATATACATACACCACACACCCTATAGATAGATAGATAGATAGATAGATAGATAGATAGATAGATAGATAGATAGATAGATAGATAGATAGATAGTCCTTTAGACAGAATGTAATTTACTTGTGATGAACTCAAAACTTGTCTTTGTCTCCTTCTGCTGTAGGTCAGTAGGAACTCACTTCTGACCTGTCATGGTCCTTATGGGTACTTGGAAACCTGCCCCAGGTAAACGGCATACCCAGCATAAAGAGATCTGTCCCCACAGAGACATATGATCCCTGGGTTTTAAGAGATGGGAAGGCACTCTATGGACTGTGGCATGTCCCTTCTCCATGATTCCCTCCTATATAAATCTCCAGGGCCCAGGCAAAGACTACTGACTCTAGGAAGCCCCCTGTCCTAATTAGGGTTACTATTGTTGTGATAAAACACCATGACCAAAGTAACTTGGGGAGGAAAGGTTTATTTCACTTCCACTTCCACATCACTATTCGTTATTAAAGAAAGTCAGGACAGGAACTCAAGTAGACCAGGAACCTGGAGGCAGGAGCTGATGCAGAGGCCATGGAGGGGTGCTGCTTACCTGCTTGCTCCCCGAGGCTTGTTCAGCCTGCTTTCTTATAGAACCCATGACCAACAGCCCAGGGGCAGCCACACCCTAAATGGGCTGTGCCCTCCCCCATCAATCAATAAGAAAATGCTCTACAGGCTATGTCCAGATCTTGGATTTCTAGAAAATGGAATAATTTTCTCCATTGAGGCTCCCTCCTTTCCAGGGACTCTGGCTTGTGTCAAGTTGACATAAAACTAGCCAGCGCACCCTCTCTCTCCCTCCCAGTTCAAAGCACAGTTGGTCAGTTCTCTCACGTCCGTTGGCCACTTCTGCCCACAATTGTGCTTGATTGGTGGCTTATTGTCCTAACTAAACCAAGGTCTTGGAAATGACATGTTTCCTGGGCACCGTTGTCTGCCTGCCGCACGCCTGATGTGCAGACCATTCACTGAATCCTTCTCGTGTTGGCTTGCCTTTTCTCCCCCCTCTCCTCCCCTCCCTGCCTCTTCTCCTCTTACGATCATATTATCTCCCAATCTGTTTCCACACGCAGTTTTTTCTCCTCTTTTCTGCAGTTTCAGTTATTCAAAGAGTGGTGAATGAACCACACCGTTTGTCTTTCCCATCAAAATAGGAGAGAAGCTTGCCATCAGCCAGGGCTTCCATCCCAGGAGGGAAACCCTGGTCTTTCCTCTCTGCCATGGTCCTTCGAGGTCCAGCTATACCCTGCAGGCCTCTTTTCATACTCTGTGTTTCCATTCTCTGGTGCTTCCCAGAGCGTCTCACCCACATTCCTTGTTCCGGGTCTCCTACTTCTTACCACGCCCCTCTTGTTCTGTCCTTAGACCACCCCACCAGATCCCATTCCTGTCTCCTCATCCTTAGCACTCTCTTCTGAACCCTGGGCTGTGACCAGCCAGTACTTCCCCAAACCACAGAGCCTGGCTCTGAGAAGCGCACTGGGGAGGGACAGGAACACTGGTGTCCTGGTTGTTTCTAGGGGTGGCTGAAGGTCTCCGAATCATTCTGGCTGGAGCTCTGGTGTGCTCCGGAATGAGCTCTATTTCTGGGCCTGTCAAATGAAATGTCGTTGCTCCTAGTTATTTTTGGCTCTTTGCCCTTCTGCATAGGTGCATGTTCAGCTCAATTCTCCCCTTACCCTGAGCTGGGGAAACAGGCAGCTCCCTTTAGCCAAGCCTTTGGGTCAGGAGTACCTGGGCCGTCCACAGGCGCTCACAACAGCAGTTCTCTGGGCTGCACAAGGGTGGTTTGGGCAGAGTATGGGTGGGCCTTCCCATCTTTGGCCCTCTTACAGCACCGAAGAGTTTTGTGGGCTGAACATCCCTAGGCAGGTGGATGCAGGTGTCCAGAGCATCATTGTGTTTCCTACCCTGGCAAGCATGCCTTCAGATTCTTCAGCCATCCTCATAGGCACTTGGAATAAGATGGGGGGGGGCACTGCAAGCTCAGAGAGTACAGAAACATCAGCGTCTGGGGAAGGTACCCAGGATACAGGAAGCCAAGGGCCTGTGTCTGTAGATGTAGGGGTATCTTTGGGTGAATGAATTAAAAGCACGTGTATGGAAAAAAAAGGGGAGTGCAGGAGAGAAAGATTGAGCAGGAACACACAGATGTTGTTGGGACAGAGTGAAAGGGAAAGTGATCTGCACCTAGGGGAGAAAGTATCAGTGAAATCATCAAGAAGAGATGGAGTGTACATGAGAGGCCCTGGGAAGGCAGGCTGTGCCTACGAGTCACGGCTGTGTTTCGTAACTGACCCAGCAGTCCTCCAGCAGCCATTAGCATGGATTTGGGGCTTCTGGCTTATTGGGAATGTTCTGTATCAAGCCAAAAAAAAAAAAAAAAAAAAAACAGCATCAGCTAGATGGACACTGGCTAATAAGCTCCGCATCCAATCAGGAAAATTGGAGAAGGCGCAGCAAGACCCGGAGTCCTCTCAGCAGCTGCTTTCTCTACTTCTTCCCACTGAGGCAAGTCTTCCCGGTTCTTATCACATATCCCTTTGCTATACTCATTCACCGAATCCACATGACAAGCCCCTGAAAGCGGGGGGGCCCCGTCATAATCATCAATCTTAGGTTACAGATGAGGAAATGAAGGTACCGCGAAGTCCCGGGCCGGCTGCAGAAAGGCGCCATAGCTAGTGTGAACTCTGGCACTTACTTATTTGTTAGTACCATCACTGTGGTCCTGGGGGTTGAGCTCAGGGGGGCTGTGTGGGCTCACCAAGCATTCCACCACCCAGTCGCACCCCGGTTTCACTCAAGGCGGCTTTATTCAAGGCTCCTCACCAGTATGTCTGACTCGTGCTGAGAAGGACTCATGAAGAGGCAACCAGGCTCTGCTCAGAATGAGAGGTTCCCACCTGGATTGCAGACTCAGCTCTCTGTCCCTGCGTCACCAGCTGCTGAAGACCATAGGTGGCCACGGTAGACACACCTTTCCAAGGCCCAGCTGACCACCACTGCCTGGCTGAGTTACCTCGGTTAGGCCCTAATCATTATTGAACCTCTGTTGGTAAAGCTGGGAACAAAGCGGCTGGTTTGCCCACTTACGTGGTATTGGGAAGGCAGGTGAGGTAGCACCGTGGATACAGAGAGCACACGGCACATGGACAGGCCCTGGACAAGAGGAAAGCATTGCTTGTGTGTGCTCACCGACTTCCCCTGAAGGCTCATAGAGAAAGAGGCATGATTCCCAAGATCCTGTAAAGTCGACAAAGATGTATAAAAGCCACTGATCTCCAAAGATGATCCCATCCATGAACCTTAGCACTGTTATGATGCTGTGGGAAGTCTGGCCTCTTGGAGATGCCAGCTACCATACGGGAGCTGATGGCACTAACACCCCTCAGTGAGAAGGCCCAAGCTAGCCACATGGAGGGAAAGATGTGCAGCCAGTCTCCAGTCAGCCTAGCTCTCCCAACTCAGGTGCTGGTGGGTGAATGAGCACACCATCTCCAATACCCAAGAGTCCCCAGGCAAACCACTTAGCAAAGTCTTGTCAATCTGTTGAACCACTAAAGAGAAAAATAAATTGTTGCTTGGAGCCACTCATTTTGGAGGCAGTTTGTTCTACGCAAAAGATAAATGAAACAGAATCCTGGGCTAAGATTGGTATTTTCAGCTGAGATGTATTTAGTTCAGAGCTTCCTAGCGGGCAAAGCAAAAAGAGGAGCAGAATGGATTGCCTACATCTATTATCTTGTAGTACTGTAACCTATATGAATATAGAGTCATTCCATTTCTTTCTAGTCAAAGCAAAATGAAAATTAAAGCCACTTCCATTACAGGGACTCTGCTATGTTTACCAGAATTACACACAGCCCACTCTTGCAGATTCTGTAACCCGTCCCGCTGGGGCAAACCAGAAGAATCACCATCGTCACAATGGAAGAACTGTCCCCGTGTCTGGGTGAATCCGGCAGATCAGCACAAGCCTTCTCCCCCTCTTGATAGACTTCCAGCATTTCTTATGCCTCCCGCTTCAGCCTCATCCCAAATTAAGCCACAAACGGGCTCAGTGACTTCAGGGTCCTAAGCAGGCAGAATTAATGACGAAAATAGAAATGCTGAAAATAGTGGAAACCGAAGCAGATTGGATGATTTATTCAAACCTTGGGGAGAAACGACTGTTCAGCCCCAAATTGAAATTTAGACCTGAGCTTTGTAATCAACTAGGATGCACCTCTTTCTGGCATTAACCCCAAAAAGGAGAAAGGAGAGAAACACAACCCTGCTGGTGTCCTTGGGTCCGCCCTGTATGTTGATGGTCCATGGAGAAGTTCCTGGCACTTCTTAAAGCTGTTCTTCATGAAGCAACCTTTGAGGTCAGAGAGGCTTACAGCATGGAGTTTAAGAGAGCAGAGAACGTGGATTCTCCCCACCGAGGCTCTGGCGATGAGCACACCTTGCCCGATGTCTCATTCTTAGATGCCCAGATGGTCACTCTCTCCCCTGGGAACCCTAATGTGACTCTCAGAAGGTAACAGAGTTGTCTTCTGTCCCTCAGCCTCGCCTTCTCCACTCAATCACCTCCCTGGCTTTCACTCCCCTGAGGGGGACTTCAGGGGCCTCCTTCTGCTGAAACTTGGTGGGAGAAAGCCCCAGCGGAGTTCCTGGCCCTGAATTTGCATAAACACCTTCCTCATCTCAAAACAGTTACATCTGTGTATTGATTCATTTTTTCAATGAGTCCATGAAGTGGGTTCTGTGGTTGAATCACAGGGCTTAAGAAGACATGTGGTGTTCCGGCTCCCCATCACACCTGTGGGTGTGGCTGTGTTTGGAGACAGGGGCTGTGTGGATAGGGTCAAGGTCAAATGAGGTCACGGGGTGGGCCCTGACTCCAATGGCTGGGGGCCTGATAAGAGGAGGGACACTTGGCCATAGGTGTGCACAGGGGAGTGACAATAAAATATGGAAGGGACAACCATGGGAAGATGGGAGTGAGGTCAGAGTCGTGAGGCCATAAGACAGGGGATGCGTGGAGCCAGATCCTGCAGAGGTAAGGAAGGGTCCGCTCTAGAGGTCCAGGAGGGGGCACATCTGCACACAGGTTTACGGGGGCCTTGGGGTAGGACTTCCATGTTCCTGAACTGTAAGGATATGCTTCACTGTGGTTTTTCTTTTGAGACAGGTCTCCTGTACCCCAAGTTGGCCTCCAACTCTATATGTAGCTGAGAATGACCTTGAACTCTTGGCCTTCCTGCTTTCAGCTCTTAAGTGCTGAGGTTCCCTGCGTATTCCATCATACCTATTAGTTTATGCAATCAGTGCTTGAACCCAAAACTCAAGACAGGCAGATCTCTGTGAGTTCAACGCCAGCCTGTTTTACAAAGTGAGTTCCAGGGCAGCTTGGATTGTTACATAGAGAAACCCTGTCTCAGGGAAAACAAAAGACAAAACAAAACAAACAAACAAACAAACAAAAAAACTGAACCTAAGACTCATGATGCTATTCAAGTGCTTTACCAACTGAGCTGTATCCCAGCCCCAAATTCCTATTGTTCCAGCATATGATCTTTTGCTTTAGAAAATCTACAAAAGTAATACATAGTTAAGTTTGATGTTAAAGTCCCAGTTTTTAATCCAGTATTATTGGGCACTTACTGTGCACCAGACTTGGTGTTAAACTCTGGAACCCAAACCCAAGGCTATAAATAATACAAAGCAAGCCAAAGTGCCCGAGCCAGCTGGTGACTTTCTGAACTTACTCCATCGTGTGCCTTGGGCTCTCCAGTGTCCAGTGTCCTCACACCCACCCACCCCTGCCCATCACCAATGTCTGATTTTTGTCAGTCTCTGATTTGAAGCTACCTTGGAGGGCTAAGCCAGTCAGTCCCTGGTTTTGCGGGCCTGTAAACTGAGGTTGAAGGGGTACTACTCCCAGAAAAAGGGGGGCTGTGGGCTTCAACATCTCTCCATGCTTATTCATGCTACTAGTAAGCGCAACACAAATAACTACTCAGTTATGTGTGACTGGTCAAAGCCATGCCCTCCCTAGCCTGGGGTCTTTGAATGGAGAGCAACACCTTCATGGAGAGATGTGACCGCAGTGGAAGAGGCATGCAGCTCCGGGGTCTTTCACTCCCCCTTTTGTCTCAGAGTCCTAAAGAAGTTCCCGTGTTGGTTCAATACAGGACTGGCTCCTTAGAGAATTCTGGAAGTGGGCCAAGGAAGATCTCCCTCTCCTCTGTGCTTCGAGAGGCCACAAAAGCTGCGACCGATGCCCTCCCAGATGCAGAAGGAGTCGCTGGCCTCATTATATGCATGTACCACTACTGCTGTTTGAGACTCCAATAGTGCTGAACAATTCAGAAATAGATCCATTATAGGTCTGCTTTCGCCCCAGGGCCTTAACACAGGTCACCAGAAAATCCAAGATTTCACAGTCAGTCCAACTCTTAAGAGGGAAAGAAAAAAATTCTCTGCAGCACTTCCGCTCCCACCCCCACCCCAGTCTACCGGGAGCCCCACTTCACTTTTTCTGCTGCTTTGGAATAAATAGCTCTTTAATTGAACTTGAAATCTAAATTCTCTTCAGCTATTAATTGATAAGAGCATCTCCTTTTACCTCTCATGCTCTGAAGTAAGATTAGAGTGTAAATAAACTAGGTCAGGTTTAGCAAGATGGACGTGAACTGTTCTTCTTCCTCTTCGTCTTAAAGGAATAATCAGGGACTGGACATCGTCATTCAATGAGTAGTTATGTCTCTGCTCCTTCAGACTCCAGATAAGTCAGGGCAGGGCACTCCAGGAGAATACACCAGATCTCTAACACTCTCTGAGATTGCAAGCCCTCCCCTCCCCCCCCCCCCCCGCCGCTCCCCCTCCCCATAGCTTCTACCTGATAAGAGACCATTGAGGTTCTGGGGAGACTTGACTGAGTTGGTAATCATTTTAGACTAGATGAGATCTCTTGTGTCAGGGAGATGGGGTGGGAAAATCGGAGTTTCTTGGGATATCCATAACCACAATGTGTTCAGCATTTCCTGAGCCTGGCTTCTCATTTGCACAGCGTGTTAAAATCATTACCTAATTATTAATCTTACCCTAGAGCTCTTCCAAGCTTATGATGCCCATAGAAGTTAATGAAGGCTTTTACCTATAGATCTGGGGCTGAGTCACTGTGATTGACAATGCCCAAAGTGGGGTAGGTACCGATGGAACTGACCCAGGGATGAAGGGTTAAACAGATGGAAATGCAAGGATGGGAAGATGATGATGGCCGGAAGGGAGAGGAAGGAGAACCGAGACAAGAGTGTAACTTCAAACACCTCATTAGGAAAATGGGGCAGTTAAGGAAGAACCAAGTAATCTGCTTAAACTTTAATTAATTATTCATTTATATATATTTATGTGGCACACTTTCTCTAGGGAACCCAATGTGCTTTGCAAACATATTAAATAATTAACTCTCTCAAATCTGAGTGAAGTGGAGAGGCAGCAGAAAGCTTCTGGAAGTGGCCAAGGGGCTTGGAGAATGACAACCAGAGTCTCTCTTAGAGTAGAAAATCCCCTGCGCCCAAACTGAGGTCGCACGACAGGGGAAACTCTCTGGGGGTTAATGAATACTTTGGGGATACATTTGGGCGCCGTCCAGATCGAGCAGGTCATGTTTGGAGAGCTAGATGACGATCGATGTGTTAGATAAAATAGGTAAGCAGATGTATAATGAGCTGCCATCAGAAATCATGGGGACGAGCACCGTTAGAAGAAGACAGAGCGGAACACACTCTGAAAACATGCTGCCTTCAAGATCAAAGTTAGGAAGGAATTTAAATCAAGAGTATCAACGACAGCATTACATAAAACGGGATCGCCAAGGCCAAATGGCAAACAGTGAGCAATAAACACGCACTAACTTGTGTTTTATCACATTTCAAGTTCCCCAAATTGTACTCTCCAGGCACTGTTGACAGCACCCAGGACACGGGACATGCCTATAATCCCAGCACTTGGGAGCGTGAGGTGGGAGGGTCTCCATGTGGTTAAGATCAGCCTGGGCTACATATATACGTATCTAGCAAGACCCTGTGCCCCCAAAACAAAAACCAAACAACGACGTACCTTTAACAAGTCACTTCAACATTTCTCTGGGAAGTATGAATGTGTCTTCTAAACCAGTGGAGGGCAAACACACTACAATAGAACAAAACTTAGTAAATTACAGGAAGACATGTGACGATGACCTACTGGGTCAGAGCAAGAGGTTTGTCTCGAGACAGCTACTCAATGGGAGGCTCAAGCCTGCATGGGCTCCAGCCTTCTGGTCAGTTACAGCAACTGACTTCTGCTCACTGCCTCTTAAAACCAGGAAACTGAAATGTACACACTGGCCTTGGAGAGCTCAGGTCACTAAAGCCATGGTTTGCTTTTAGCCACAGTCCATGTCAGATACGGCTAAGGTTTGGCCAAGTAACTTGCAAAAGAGCAGGGTGGGAGCAAGACAGCCGTCAAAAGGGAGAGAGGGCGTCCTTTCTTTCTAGAATGGGAGGTGACCTTCTCCCACAACTCCCACCAGAGAAGGAAAAATCTAAAACCAAAGAGGAGTGATAAGGGGAGAAGTGTTTTTTAGACAAGCAGAACATTTTGTTGTTGTTGAGACCAGGGCTGGCCTTGAACGCTCCACATAGCGCAGGGTGACCCTGAACTCTTTAAAAATGTAGGATATTACATTATGTATGTGTGTGTTTATGCATGTGTGAGTAGGGGTGCACATGAGTCCCTGTGTGCATGTGGAAGTCGGAGGGCAACTTCCCAGACTTGGTTCTCTTATTCCACAATGCTTTGCTTTGTTCGTTTTGTTTTTTTGAGACAGAACTTCTCTGTGTAGTCCTGGCAGAACTGGAACTCAATGTGTAGACTAGGTTGGCTTCAAACTCAGGGATTTGCGTGTCTTGGTCTCCCAAGTGCTGGGATTGTGTTGTTCTCTTTCTTCCTTGGGATCGTGGGCCACTGGTCCACCGGTCCACACCGGTGGAGAGAGCAGAGCGGGGAACAGGGTTTGGATGGCTGTGGATACGATGGAGATAGCCTTCCGGGAGATGACTTCAGTGAGACAGCTCAACTTTATTCCAGAAAGAAAGGGAATATAAAGGCTGGGGCCTCACCTATTTTGCATTAAACAGCACCCTCCTACCATAAGGCTTTGTATGTGGCAGGAGGGTCATATACCAAAGCTCCTACTACAAGTCTTAGTTACCATCCGGGCAACAGGAGGAAAGCTTTTAGCAGGGAACTATGCCAAGGGTCATGCTAGAGATAAATCAGGTATCCAGGTTTAGAGACAGCTTTCAGATAAGGTCAGTCCTCCAGGCCTAGAAACACTCTCCAGATAAGGACAGGTAAAAAGCAGGAAGTCTCTCTGGGGAGGAAGTCCCTCATGTTGCTGAGCTTGGAGAGAGCTGCCAGCCCATGAGAGACCGCAACTTCTGACCAGCAAGGCCTCTGAACAGGATTAAAGGGATGTGCCACCACTCCGGCTTTCCAGCTTGTTTTTTGAGGCAAGGTCTCTCTTTTGTTTCACTGTGTACTCCAAGCTAGCCCACAATCTTCTGCCTGCTTCCCTTGTCTCTGCCTGTGTTTTTAATCGCAGGTGTGTGGGAACTACAGATGCTCATTGCCACACGTGTGTTCCTACAATCAAACCCAGGGTCTCACTTATACTCACGGAATCATCTTGTTCTCATCTTCCAGCCTCCAGTTCCCAAGTGCTGGGATTGCATGAAGCAGGCATGCCTGACTGGGAACACTGCTGCTCCCCAGCTAACTCATCTTGGAATCCTTACTTCTATCAAGTTTTATTTTATTGGGTGTTTTTTAAACTCTCTCTCTCTCTCTCTCTCTCTCTCTCTCTCTCTCCCCCCATCCCCAATAAGTGACTTGGTGTACAGAATAGATTGATTTGAGCCCAGACTCCACCAATTATTAATCAAAGGCTCTGAGACGTCTTGACCTTCTAAGTCGGCTTTATCCATTGAAAATGACAGCCGCCACTTTCAGGATTGCCTGGCAGATCACTTCAAACACTGGCCAAGGAAGTGCTGGGTGAAATATACAAATTCACTGGATTTTTAGTGTCATTTTTTTTTTTTTTGGACTGAGATGAAAGTCTTATTGTTCAGGCACACGACTCGTCTATCCTCTTCCATGAGACATATATCTCATACTCCTGTTACTGGAACATTCTAGAATCACACTCCAGTTTAAAAGATCTATTTTTTTTTAATTTATTTGCCTCTTGCACTAAACCCAGTTTTCGAAGGCTAATTTCAGCATTAGTCGGGGATCAGTCTTTAGCCCTAATGTAAACCCACACTTTCCTGCCTAAGCTTACTGTGATGTGAATAGCAGAGAACCACTAAGTACAACAAGAAAAAAAGACTGTCTCTCAAATTCCCCTTCAGGGGCTGCAGATAAACTCTTCTCCTACGGATAGACTGAAATGCATGCCGGCTGACTGGCTGTTTGTGCTATAGCTTACATTCAGGTCCATCTAGGTTCCCTAACTTCATTCATATTGTCATAGATGCTATTGTCTGTGTGTGCTGCCATGAGGCTGAGTCTGCAGCCTCTCCCTGAGGTGATGGTATTGGGAAGTGATTTGATTCTGTGGGCAGAGCCCTCATGAACCACGTTAACGGCCTTAGGAAGAGACCCAAAGAGCTCTCCCTACCTTCCCACCCTTTGAGGATATACTGAGAAGGCACCCTCTATGAACCAGAAGGTGGATTTGGTAGACACCAACTATGCAAGCATTTGGACTCCTGTTATTCTGTTGATAAGCCTCCCTGTCTGTGGTATGCTGATGTAGTTGCTTCAGCTGATCAAGGTAGATATTGCTTATATCTTCTAATCTAACATAAAAGCTTTTGCAAGTGACAAAAGTCATGCCACCATTGATAATTTTAGGTGATACTTTATTATTCATATAGTGGATCTATTGAAAGATTTATCTATTATACATATGATATACATAATACAATATTTATACATTATTATTGTCTTAGTGTTTCTATTGCTGTGAAGAGACACCATGACCATGGCAACTTTTATAAAGGGAAAACATTTAATTGGGGCTGGCTTACAGTTTCAGAACTTTAGTCTATTCTCATCTTGGCAGGAAGCATGGAGGCATGGAGGCAGACATGTGCTGGAGAGGTAGCTGAGAGTTCTACACCTGGATCTGCAGGCAGCAGTGCTGTGGAATAATCCTGTACACTGTGAAAACGCTCTCATTGTTAGCAAAAGGGCTGATTGGCTGGTAGCCAGGTAGGAAGTATAGGTGGGACAGCCAAACTAAGAACTGGGAAGAAAGAGGGGTGGAGTCAGAGAGATGCTAGCAGATGGAGAGGAAGCAGGATGTATAAAAAAATGAGGTAACAAGCCATGAGCCATGTGGCAAAGTATAGATAAGAAATATAGATTAATTTAAATGTAAGAGTTAGTAACAAGCCTAAGCTATTGGCCAAGCATTTACAATTACTATTAAGTTTCTGGGTGTTTATTTGGGAGCTCTACCAGGACAGGAAAACTCTGCCTACACAGAAGGAGGAGAAGAATCACACTAGGCCTAACTTAGGCATTTGAGACCTCAAAGCCCACCCCCAATGACACATTTTCTCCAACAAGGCCACACCTATTCCAACAAGGGCACATCTCCGAATAGTGCCACACCCTGTGAGCCTATGGGAGCCATTTTCATTCAAACCACCACAATTATCATCTATCTGTATCTATGTATGTATCTATTGCCTATCTGTACCTGCCACATATCTTCTTCCCTTCCTTCCTTCCTTCCTTCCTTCCTTCCTTCCTTCCTTCCTTCCTTCCTTCCTTCTTATCTATCTATCTACCTATCATCTATCAACCATCTGTCCATCATCTATCTAATGGGTCCACCTATACCTTGTCCCAGTACACCAGCTTTAAATTTATGATGGTTAGCCTTGCTTGTAGGACATCTCTCCTCAGTCCTGCACCTTTATATATGCAGAGGAATCACCTGCCTACTTAGGCATCTAACAAAAGAAGTAGTCAGTATGCTAGGAAGAGCCTGGTGGGCTCAAGGAGGAAAGGCAATGCCCCTCAGCCTGCATCTCCCAATTGCAATCTCATTAAACTTCACACATGCTGGGGAGGCACTCAGCCACTGCTTTTAGTTTTATTTTCAGAAAAAAAGGACAGTGGAGATCCAGAGAGATTTGCCATTTTCCAAGGTCACACACGGACAGCATGGTAAAGAGGTAGAAAGCCGACCATCTCCGGTCGGCACGCACAGCATCGCCTGGGCAGTGATTCCTGTCCGAGTGGAAGACGCAGGGCAGCTGACCCCTGTCAGAGAGCCTCACTCTCTTGGGAAATTTTACAGGGCCTTTCCAATTCCTCCACACCACAGTTAAGCATCCAAATGATTCCATTACAGCTTTTAATACCCTTCCGTCTCCCACCAAATCACGGTGGGAGAAATATGTAAAGTCTCTAGAGGAAACAGCCAACCATTTCCTTTCTTATTTCTCTGTGAATGAAGCAATTGCTGTGCTTTTCTTTTCTTTCTTTCTTTTTTCCCCTTCCAAACTTTAAATTAAATGCTGACCTGTGGAGTCATGAGCTCAATAAGTAGAGAGGGATCTGTTAGAAGCAGGCGGAGGGGGAGTCACCTACATCCATATGCTCTGTGTCTAAAGAGTTTGAGAAAGAAGGTTGATCTCAGGTTGAAATTTCTGACCATGTTCTGCAGGGAGGAAAAAAAAAATCCAATTTAAAACAGTCCTGACCAGATGCTTGGTTGGTAAACATTTGCTGCAAAAAGCATGAAGAACTAAATTTGATGCCCAGAACCCATGCAAAAAAAAAAAAAAAAAAAAGTTGGGTGTGGTGGTACATACTAGATCCCTGGGACTCAGCCAGCCATCCTAGCCAAATCTGCAAGCTCCGTGAACACATAAGAGACCACGTCTCGAAAACTAGGTGGAAGAGTTGTCCTGTACACACTTGTGCACTTTGTATACACACATGCATCTGCACGCACACAGGAACACATGCACACAGAGACAATTCTCAAAGTATTGACAACAACTGTTTTCCATTTTGTAAATTAATATGAAGCAGGTTTGTATTAATTACGGAGTCTCTATTACAGTGATTCAGAAGTGGGGAAATACCAAACCCCCTCCCAGTAAACACATGACAAGCTATGGAGAGATTTGGGGTTGTCACAACTTGGGATAGGGATGGCACCTGAGGGTAGAGGTCAGGGGTGTTGTTGAATGTCTCTTGAAGCACAGCATGATCTGATCCAAAACATGAGTGACATGAACCGGAGGACCCTCCTTTGTGGCAGTTATCATTTACATGAGCATCAGCATTCAGATTCCTTCCCGTGTGTGTGTGTGTGTGTGTGTGTGTGTGTGTGTGTGTGTGTGTGTGTGTGCCTGCAAGTGTGTGTGTGTGTGTGTGTGTGTGTGTGTGTGTGTGTGTGTGTGTGCAAGTGTGCATACACTGCATGCACATGTACTCACCCGAGCACGCACTTGTGGAGGTCAGAGGTCAACATCCATTATCTTCCTCCATGATTCTCCATCTTATGTTTCTAAAGATAGAGTCTCTCACGGAACCTGGAATTCATCATTGCAGGTAGGCTGGCTGGCTGGTGCGCCCCCCAGGATCTACCTGCCTCTGCCCTGTCAACACCGGGGGGTTGCAGGCTTGCACCGCCATACCCAGGGTTTGCATGGATGCTGCGGATCTGAACGGAGCTCCTCATGTTTTCCCAGCAAGCACTTGACCCACTGAGCCACCTTCACAGCCCCTCCAGACCCGTGTCGGCCCCCATGGCCTCAGGACGCACTTCCTTTTTGTGGATGCTGAGCACAGTTCCGCCCTGTCAAGGATTACCACTACACTACCATGCTAGGCATCGCAAAAGCTTGAACCAAAAGGAAGTTATTTTTTTCCCAGATCTTTTAAACCAGCAAATGTTGAATACCTAGACTATGAAAAGCTATTATAATATATCTTATTATTAGTTCTATACATCGAGTCAAGAGTGTTTATACTTCGAAGGCTTGGCACACACAGGGCATCCGTTACCTTTCAGGAGAGAGATTATGCAAGCAGGTTGGGCGCCCCATGTTCTATTAACATTGAAACCAGGCTTCCCTGTCAGGCTGTTCCAGGTAAACACACTCAGATCTGCAAGCACTGAGCACAGACTTCCAGCCCAAATGGCTCTTTGTGTGTTGAAGAGAAGGAAGATCCAGACCGCTGGAGCGTATCTCTCACCACCCCGAGCATCTTCCCTATTAGCTGCTCAGACCTGGGAGATCAGCTAAGAGCTCTGGGGGTCGGGGTGGGGGTGGGGGTGGCAGGCGCCTGAAATTGAGTTCGGACAGGAAGAAGTTCTACATCCCTCTACATGTGTGTTTCTGAGTCTCACAGGCCACACTGGGAAACCTGATCTCTTCCTGTCTCTGGACAACAAAGGACCCTTTAGGACCCATAGGGCTGTGCCTACATCTGCTTCCACCCACTCTTGCCACACTGGCCTTTTTGCCTTGCCCCAAGTCACACTCTGTCACCACAGGGCCTTTGCACAAGTTTTTCTCATTTCTTCAAGCTTCTTCTCCTGCTCCTTTACTTTGTTAATGCACTTGCTCACTTCTCCAAGGTCAGCCGAACTATCACTTTCTCACAGACACTTCGCAGGCCTCCTTGGCACCTCCATACAAGCTTCTCCCTTCTGCTCTCTCAGACTGATGCCGTTTTATAACTAACTATGTGTGTTTGGTTGATGTGGAATCTGGCTAGGACACGTCACAGTATCCTAAAGCACAACGTTCAGCAGCATCTAGGGAACCATTCTCGAGCTGTTTGGTTTTTAAAATCACGTTTCATTTATAGATTTATTTCGTAATTTAGTGTGTGTGTTCGTGTGCACACGCACACGCCCAGTTGAACACCAGAACTCCCATGTGACGGCCAGAAGACAACTTGGGGGTGTTGATTCTTTTTTTCCACCTCATGGGGCCCAGGGCTTGGGGCCAAGTACCTTACTCACTGGGCCATTTTCATGGATCCCTTTTTTTTTTTTTTTTTTTTTTTTTTTAACAAATGAAAATGAAACAAATAAAGGCAACCATCCTGAGATCTGCACTCAGGAGCCGAGTACTAGCTGGGAGGCCAAGGATGCATAGGTCCAGATGTCGCAATGGGTCATCAGGACTTGCTAGTGTATTTTAAGTCACAGAAGGGGAATCTTGCCTGCAAACCCTGGAATTCAGAAGCTGCCATGTCTGCCTTCATGAGAGCATCATTAAGTTAGGAAACAAGTCCCCCGTGCAGCTCTAGGATCCGGCCAGCATCTAGATCCTCTGGCAGCACGGCTCAGCTGAGTTCCCTGTGTCTCCTGCCGTTCCCGCTGCTTCCTAATCAGGAAATACCCACAGCCTTGCTTTCCATTCCCCCAGTGAGGTTAACCTGCCTTCCTGGCTTGTGTGTTGTGCAATACTCACAAGGCCAGCTCGACCATCGGAGATATTTAAATATGACTTTGAGAAATGAGTCTGTCTTCGATATAAAAGCCTACAGTCACCACGACAAACATGACTGCAATGTTGAAAATCCCTAAATAAAGAGATGCTGCGTTCTCTGCATATTCATGGCCGAGATGAACCTTATATGCGATGCCTGGTTTTGTAAGCATTCAGATAAAGCAGAAGGCGAGAATGCAGATTGACTTATTTTTATCAATGAAAACAGTGCCACTTGACCAGCAGAAGAATGGTTTCCTCTGGTCTGAAGAGCAACGTGCCTGCAGAAGGCAGTTCTGCCCATTAGTCCCCGAGCATAGCTTTATTTTTATATTATTGTGTCGTTTTATGCACAGTCCCCAAGTGCCCTGTCAGTGACAGCCACTCATTAAATCATTTGAACTATCATATAAAAATAAAGATGGATTTTAAGCTACACTGAGCCAGGCAGTTGGTTAGCAAACACTGATTGCTCCCCGTGGGGTCTGGAGTGTTCTTTCAGGTGATGGAGACCCACAGGAAGGAAGCACATGGTCTGTGCCTCGGGAGGACTCAGGGACCAATCCAAGCAACAAACAGATGAATCTTCAAGCGGAGTAAAACTGCTCAGAAGAAACAGTGTCTTTAGAAAGTGGGGTGAAGGTCAGTGTGACCCAGGTTTCAGAGGCAAGTAAGATGGCGGCAGGTCCTGTGTCAGGAGGGGACGGGCAATGCAGGCTGTGAGTGTGAAACACTAAATGTGCACTCAGGAGAGAGAGGCAAGAGGATTGCTGTGCATTCCATGCAGTGCTACAGAGTAAGAACCCATTGGGAGGGAGGGAGGGAGGGAGGGAGGGAGGGAGGGAGGGAGGGAGGGAGGGAAGGAGGGAGGGAGGGAGGGAGCAAGGAAGGACAGAAGCAATGAAGGAAAGGAGAGGGGGAGCCAAAGGCAGTGAGGAAAGAAGGAAACAGAGTGAACACCCCGAAGAGGTCAGCTTAGCAAATGGTTATGTTTCTTTAACCGAGGGCAGGTAAAGCCTCGAGATAAACTCAGAACTTCTACAAGGATTATTCTCCTTTCTGGGCAAAACCATAAATTTTCAACAAGGACATAAATGTGAGTGTCTCACGGAAAAGAATAAAAAAAAAAACCTCCTGAAAATGTGAAGCAGGAACTCTCCAGATAAAGACACAGGCCAAATTCAACCACCCCGGAAAACTGCTAACCTGGACTGTTACAATAAGAAATGTCCTCCACGAGCTCCCACATGGAATTTTTTATGCTATTTTTGGAGGTTCTAGGAACTTGAGGAGGTGGAGTCTAGCTGGACGATGTAGGTCACTGGGAATGGATGTTGGGGTATGTTATCCTTGGCCTTTCCTCTCTCTTCTCTACTTCCTGGCTACCAAGAGTCCAACTCCACCTCTGCCACACATTACCACCACCATGATACTCTCCCAAAGTGCGCAGGGTCCGGGGGCAACAGATGGAACTCTCCGAAACAGTGAGCCAGAGCCGATCTTTTCTCTCTTCAGGGCATTTTGTCAAGCATTTTGGTTATGGTTACACAGAGTGATGAATGCATTACCTCAGCTGAAATGTCCAAATATCCTCCACTCTGCAATTCACTGATAGATGTCTACAGTCCAAATTCACGTTCATGTCCACCAAGGGAGAATCATAAGATTGTTCACAGCAGTAGCATACCAACTACTGTGTGCAACCTAAACATCCATCAGCAATGACACTCATAAATAAACCTGGATGTACTCATGCAATGGAATACTGCACAGCACTGAAAATCTGTGTCCTGGAATTGCAGATAGCATCCTAGATGAATCTCAAACATTGAAGGAAAGAAACTGCATGCAAGGAAATTCAGGGTGTATTATTCTACTTTTTTTTTTTTTTTAGACAATTTCTCTGTATATCCCTGGCTATCCTGGAACCTGCTCTGTAGACCAGGCTGGCCTCAAACTCAGAGGTGCACTTGCCTCTGCCTCCCGAGTGCTGGCATTCAAGGCGTGCGCCACCACACCCAACTATTTAGTTTTTTTTTTGTTTTTTTTTGTTTTTGTTTTTGTTTTTTTAATTAAGATAGCCAAAAATAGTGTCTCCAGGCAGAACTTCATCTGGGGAGCAGATAGGGAGGCACAAGGCAGTTGGGGGGCGTGCATCTGGGAAGTTTGTTCACTTCATATCCATGTTTTGTAGTAATTCATTAGCTGTATGCTTAATTTTGTATGCATGTACTTTATAGAACGTATGTCCCATAAATCATATTTCAATAACCAAAAAACTTTTGTTAAAAGCATGGAACCTTAAAAAAAATAAAACCACTAGGATTCAAGGAAAGATATTGCTTGAGGCTGGGACTCTCTTCCTCACCAGCTGCCTTAGACTAGCAAATGTGTTCATCTTGTGTGGCCTCATATGCCGCTGGCATAGTGGTTGGCTGTGTGCGTGTGTGGGTGTGTGTATGAGTGTGTGTGTGAGTGTGTGTGTATGTGTATGAGTGTGTGTGTGTATATGAATGTGTGTGTGTGATATAAGACCTGGGTGGTGAAAAGGATATAGGAATAAATCCAGCCTCTTTTTCATCAGGAAAAGATGGGGTCCATCAGGGACACATCAAATGTAAGTATCAGACCTGTGTTTGCCTGAAGATGGGGACCTGGTGGGGAGAGAACCCGGAGGACAGAGCTGGATAAGAGGCCGCCCATAACATGCATTCACTAGCCCACCTATTTCAGGGGTGGTTACATGACCAACAACATAACCACCTCGCCAGATCTGCTCTACCTGAGTCACTATGGTGGCAAGTGTTGAACTCTGCTATACTCACTATCCTTGGTGTCCCTGGCAGGCTTCTGGCATCGTCTTCAAGGACCCCACAGAGAGGCAACAGATTGGCCTGGCCAGACCTGCCTGGTTCTGGTGTTTACTCTCTGTCTTTTCTGGACATGACCCCCTACCTGTCCTCTGCCACTGACTTAATAAGACCAGTTGGAACTGACCACATCGTAAAAGCAGCAATATGAGGAGCTCGGTGCATACCTCTAATCTTAGCATCCAAAAGACAGAGGCAAGTGGGTTTCTGTCTGCCTGGTCTACATAGCACTTCTAGGCCTGAGCTACACGGTGAGGCCTTGTCAAAAAAAAAGGTTGGGGGAGGAAGAGGAGGCAGAAGTGATAAAGCTTTTCTGTTTCCAAATTTTCTGTTTTAATTAAAAAGGCAAAAATAATGACCTTGGAAAATGAAAATTCAGTGGTCAGCAAAGTGTCTCCTTAAATCACAAACATCTTAGATCTTGTATGTTAGTCTCCATTGCAAAGCCAGCTCGGCAGTGAGTCGGCCGTAGCAGTTACTAGGCATAGATGTGTCCCAATAAAACTTTATTTACAAATAACAAGCAGTGGTTCAAATTTGACCCATTGGCCCTAGTAGTTTGCAGGCCCCTCTCCTGAGGTGCGGTCATACGTGAGGACTAAGCGAATACCATCAGGAAACAGATTCATTTCCTGAGACCTTGAAGCAAAGGACAGTGACAACACCTGCTAGCACACTTGGTGTGCACCACGTGGAGCGGTTCTTCTCTGCAGTTCCGAGGAAGTCATCGGAAGCACCCCCAGCCTGAGACCCTTCCGGGTTTGCATTCACAGTGACCCCTGCATCGTTCCCAGTGCTCCCCCCCGCCCCCCCCCCCCCCCCCCCCGCGCCTTGTCTCCGTCACACACACCACGCTGTCCAGCCACAGTGTAGCAGGAATCTTAAAAGTTCTTATTAATAAAATCAAACCCGAGGCCAGTTATTGGGGTCCATGCTGGTAGATCAGAGAGACAGAACAAGCCACAGCTAACCTCACCTGGTCACCTTCTCAGCTGGTCTTGTTTCCTCCGACTGGAAGCTTCTGTGTCCTCATCCCAATGGCTCTCAGCTGAACTGCTGCTCGAAAGCCTGAAGCTTAACCAGCCACATGCTTAACCAGCCAAATGCTTATCCAGCCAAAAGCTTCTAGTTTCTGGTCCTCACGCCTTATATATCTTTCTGCTTTCTACCACCACTCCCTGGGATTAAAGGCTGGCTTTCTGGGATTAAAGGTGTGTGTCACCATGCTTGGCTATTTCCAATGTGGCCTTGAACTCACAGAGATCCAGAGGGATTTCTATCTCTGGAATGCTAGGATTAAAGGTGTGAGTGCCACCATTTTCTAGCCTTTGTATTTAGTGGCTGTCTGTTCTCTGACCCCAGATAAATTTATTAGAGTACACAGTATTTTGGGGAACACAATACCACCACACCACAGCTCTCCTCTGTGTATACTATCTGTGCAGAGCCGTGCCTTGGACCTTTCCCTGGCACTGCTGCCCCCCCCCCCCCCCGCCCCCAGGAATCCCTCTTTGCTGCTTCCAAATGGGCTTTCATTTTTCAAGAGATCCTTTAACTGTCTCTGCCTTGAATTTTCCGAGGCACCCCCAGGCTGGGTGGATATCTTCTCTTCCGTATTCCCCCAGCACTTTGCACAGAAGCACGCTTCATCAATCCAGTTTCAGCAACCTTTCTCCAATTTATCTCTGACGGCTTAACCTTATCGCGTGTAGTAGTTTCTTTTAATCTGCGGCTTCCTCGATGGGTTGTGAACTCCTTTCAAACACAGGCTATGCCTTATTAATCTTTGTTTACTCCCGGGTTAGCCGTGGATCTGGCGTGGAGAGGCAGCTGAGCACATGTTTGCACACTTGTTTAACTCACTGCAGAGTCTGGTGGAGCTGGGGCCACTGGGGCTCCGTGGTGTGAGTCACAGCTTAGATTGCTGTTTTCCTGAGACACTTCCAACCAGTTAATAAGCAAGCCTTCCTGACAAGGCGTTTGGGAACTGTTCATAAATGATAGAATATTAAAATCAAATCAAGTTCAGAGGTAAATACACAAATCTCTCTTCCACCTAGGTCCTATGCACCCTTCAAATCACACACACACACACACACACACACACACACACACACACACACACACACACTTATTGTTCCAGTTGATGCTACCATTGTGTGTGCTATTTGGCAAATATATGTTCTCTTCCATACACATCTCATGAAAATCTCATTCTCATATTGGATGTGGGACCATTGTACGTTGTCTTTATAAAATAGCTTGCTTTGTGGATTTATCTCCAGTTCCATTCGGAACGCCAACAGGATGGTTTATTTGGAAAAAAAAAAACAAAAAAACAGCAACCTCCATGTGTGGCTACAGTTTTCCAGAGTGCCAGCTGGATGCTCCCTCTAGTGAAATCCAGGCAAGAATAGGGGCCAGCACATGGCCAATGTCCCCAGCCCTACCTCGTTATTGTTTATCTGGGGTAAAGGGAAAATGGATGTGTGCGAAGCTCTGTTGGCCACTGCCACATCCCTGGGTTGTCTGTAGTGTTTGTTTCTAGAATTCTATTGGTCTAGAAAGGAGTGTGCGGGGGACATACAGGCCAGAGGTAGAGAGCATATGTGCACTTCTGAACTGCACCCCGCCTCTCCCCACACCGTAAGTGAAGCTACTTCAAGCTTTGAACTGCCATTATCTGTGTTCCTATGGGGTGGGGGCCAGGGCTCGTGGCTTACCTGTCCCTTGCACATGGTACCTTCTAGCAGGCACAGTCCTGAGGAGAGCCAAGGCGAACATTCTCAGGGCTTAGCGCACCCAGAACTCCCACCCACCCTTCCGTTCCTCAGGAAACTCAGATGGCTTCTTCCTCCTCTTTTGTTTCGGGGGATTCTGGGGAAATGCGCCTAAGAGAATTCTCTCCCCTGGCAGGGTTGACTCAGTCCTAGCTCGGTTAAGTGGCGACGCTGTCATCTCTCCCTGGTCACTCTGGCCAACTCCCCTTGCTCCTCAGGAACTTTCAGAGGCAGACCTCCACCTGTTCTGTTAACAGCCAGCTCCTCAAGGCCAGAGAGGCCGTCCATGGAGAGGAAGCGCAAGGTGCCTGGAATTGGCTTCTTTTCCGCTTGTTTAGTTGCCTCTAGGCCCCGGGCTCAGCAGGGCATAAATAGATAATCAAAGTTTTTTCTTTTTCTTTACTCACCTAGGTAGGAATTATGTAATCAGAGGCTGAGTCTTCTTTTGTTTTTGTTTCTTTAAACTTTCTAGATTACGCTAAGAATTCCTCTGATTTTACTTGGAAATGTTCAGACCTTTTAAGTCAACAGCCCCAGAAGCTAATCAGAAAATTATGTGTACATTCGTATACACACTGAGATCGTTAAAAATACAACCTTTAAGATCTTTTACAGTGTGGGTGTGTAGAGAGAAAGAGAGAACCAAGAGAAATATATAATTGCATACATAACCCATCTAATAATCTAGGCTAGGGGATTAACTCACTGGTAGAGTGTAGATGGACTTGAGCTTATTTCCAGCACTAAAACACACACATGAATCTCTCTCTCTCTCTCTCTCTCTCTCTCTCTCTCTCTCTCTCTCTCTCTCTCTCTCTCTCTCTCTCTGTCTCTCTCTCTCTCTCTGTGTGTGTGTGTGTGTGTGTGTGTGTGTGTGTGTGTGTCCTGGGATCCACTGAACACGGTCCCTGCCTCTCTCCAACCTCGAGCCTCATAGACAGTTTCTAGAACTATATAGTCTGTACTCGAAACCTGCTAAGACGTAATACACACAAGACAGTAACTAAGTGGTGTGACAGATATGTGCATTAATTTAATCGTGGCAGTCCTTTCACGATGCTGTATATGTAAATCAAATCATCACATTGTACATCTTGAATATACAAATTTTATTTGTGAATTGTGTTTCACTAAATCTGGAAAAAAAGTGACAATAATTGAGGATTGTTTTTTGCAATAAGGGTCTATTGGTGAAAATAGAATTAGGTGGGGTTTTTGTTTTCGTTTTTTGGGGTTTTGTTTTGTTTTTTAAGTGGGGGATAACATTTTGCTCAGCTAGGGTTTATAGTTAGTGTCCCAGAGACCCAGAGGGACTGGAATTGTCCATCTATAAAGAACCTAGAATTAGGTGGTGGACTGGATTTGGGCCACAGGTTGTGATCTGTCCATTCCTCAGAAACAGGGCAAAGGGCAAAGGGCAAAGTGCTTGACATCAGGGTAGACATAGGGGCCTGGTGCTTATAATCAAACCATGCAATCCTGCCTCTCCCTGGATTCAGCCATTTCATCTCTCGAGATTTTATTCACATTCTTTCTTGGGGCCCCCACCTCCTCAGGGAGACTTTCAGGACCCTGCTTCTCCTTCAGGCTTTGCATGTGGTTTGAATGTGCCCCCAAATTCATGAACCAGAAACTGACTTCTCAGTGCTGCAGCGCTGAGAGGTGAGACCTTTAAGAGTACACCATACCATTCTCGCAGAGGACCTGAGCTTGGGTCCCAGCACCCACATCAGGCAGTTCACAACCACCTGTGACTCCAGCATCTGGGGATCTGACGCCTTCTTTTGTCCTCCACAGGTGCCAGCCCTCATGTGTGTGTGTGTGCGCGCGCGCGCACACACACACACACACACACACACACACACACACACACACACGTCAGTCATGTAAAAACCTTAAAAATGATGATAACAAAAGAAGAGGTTACCGTCTAAGCCAAAAACAAGCCCTGCCTCCCTGAAGCTTCCTATGAGACGCTTTGACACAGCAGCGACAAAGGTAATGGATGCCAACTGCTAACCTGCCAGTGGGAGACTCCAAGCAAGCCATCCCTGGTGGCTCCTTTCCCTGGGAGCTCTTTGTTCTTTGGAAACTGAAACGCCAGGCCCTCATCGATTTTCTTAGAGGAGACACCATATAGAATGATGAGTAAGTGCCTTGCCTCCGGGCCCAACTCCCACAGCTAGCTGGCCACTTCCTGGCTTTGGAGTTTATATGAGGTACTTGACTTTGCTGAACCATCGCCTCTTGGTTGGGAAAATGTCCTGGTCTGCTTCCTGCTGCTGTAACACCGTAGTGCAGACCAGAAAACTGCACAGGGTAGGAGCGGTTCAGGCTCACAGTTCTGGAGGCTGGGGAATCCCAGACAAGGGGCGGTAACCGGTGAGGGCCTTCTTACTGTACTACAACACGGCAAAAGAGGCGTCACAAAGCTCCACCTTTTATAACTTACCCCGTCCCTGTAATAACAGTATTAAATCTATTCATGATGGCACAAGCCTCAAGCCCTATCGCCTCTTAAAGGTTCGGCCTTTTAATACTATTAAAATGGCAAGTAAATTCCAGCATGCTTGGGAAGAAGGGATGCTCAAACCACAGCAGGCTGTAGTGAAAGCATCCCCAGGCCTTGTTCACAGATCAGCTGTGGCAAGGCATATTGAACACTCGGCTCAGGTTGTACTCCGTACATGTCTGTTGCTTTGCTCAAATAGACCATGTTTTAGATTGAGCCCAGTCCCTAATTTATTTATTCTTCAAACTACACAAAGAGACAGTCGCTATTGTTACTCCAGTTTCACAGAGAAGGTGTATAATTGGCCTAGATCACACAGCCAGTGTGGCAAACTGGACCACCTGGACCAAAGGTACGCAGCCAACTCCTGTGGGGAGGTGTCTTTCCCTGTATAAAGCCCTTGGAAAATCAGGAGGTCATCAGAGAATTCTTCTACCTTCCCGAGCTGCCTGATTTGCTTAGCTGATGCCCCACATCTGCCCATTCATTCACTGAGTCCTCCTCCATCCTGAATCAAAAGAGTGGTCCACAGAACATTCTAGGGCAGTGGTTCTCAACCTTCCTAATGCTGTGGCCCTGTAACCCAGTTCCTCAGATTGTGGTGACCCCCCATCTATAAAACGATTTCGTCGCTACATCGTAACTGTAACTTTGCTGCTGTCCTGAATTGTAATGTAAGTCTCTGACATGCAGGATACCCAATACGTGAGTCCCGAAGGGTCGCGACCCACAGGTTGAGAACCACTTTCCTAGAGCAGTTTCCTCCTGGCTAGGCCCAACCTCCCATGGACATCTGCTTCTTAGGGTAATGGATGGAAAGGGAGCGGAGCAGGGGAGAAAGGTAATATCAGCATGCAGGAGAGGGTCTGGGGAGAATTTGTCCTGTTCAGAAGGTAACAACAGCATCAGAGCCGACCTCCTTCTGCTCCCTGCTGCCTGTGAAGCACCAGCCTCACCACCCGTGAGGCACCGCCAAGGCGAGCTGACTTGACTGATTGAAACGTGATTGTCCCTCTTCATCAAAGTGATGTCATTCTCTGATTTCAGCAAGTGAGGGATGGTGAAATTAATGACGGCTCGAGTGGGCTTCTAATGGTCCGGGGCTGCTCCGGGGCCCAGGGCTCCCAAGCCGCTTGCATTTCAATGATGTGCTGGGGGATTTCTGTACTAACAAGGGTGCCATAAGTCTTAATTACCCAGAACCAAGGCCTCACCTTGCTGTGTGTCCCTGGGGAGTTCCACTGAAGTCAGTGAGAGCTTTGCCTGCAGTTCAGCACCATGAAAACCCGCCTGCAAGTGTTTGCAAATTACCCGGAGTACCTCTGAAGGAAACAGGAGGGAATTATTTATTTTTAGAATGCTGGCGTAGCCCGGGACCTGCCTTGCCTGTCGCATACCTCTGTGTGACTCAGATCTAGCTCCCTCTGTCTCCGATTAATTCTGCACCATGGGCCTCTTTCCTTCGTGGTGGATGGAGGTACCTTGTAGGTCTTGCCCTCAGCCTAGTTGCTGGTAATGTCCCGTTGCTTCTGCCTCCGACTCCACTCTCCAGAAAGCATAATGTGCTTTCCATTAGCGGGGCTGATTGAGCCTTCCCTTTGCAGCCTTGAAAGCAGTCTCCCCCACACAGAGGACATCAAGTGACTCCCAACCTGCTCTTCTGTCCCTCTGAAATGAGTGCTGGCCATGCCTCTGCCTAGGCTCCTGCATCTGATAAACACACACACACACACACACACACACACACACACACACACACCACACCACACACCACTAAGGCTGCCGCCCTTTGTCAGATCACAAATGCTCCCTTCTCCAGATACTAACCCCGAGTGAAAGGTGCCACTCAGCTGGCAATGCCCAGGCTTGTCTCCCACTTTGGGGACAGCCTATATCCTCCAGATAGAAGGGTCCATGGGGGTGGAATCTGGACCAGGAGGAGGCTAGACCGCATTACACTAAGGGGGTTTCACCCGTAAGCACATCCTCACAAAAAACGCTAACAGCCCCATGCCTGACCCAGTGTTTTGGTCACCCCACCCGGAGGTGCTTCACTACCCCTGCATGCAGAACAGGTTTCTGAAACCAGAGCCTGATCCTATCATTGCCTTTCTTAGAGCCTACAATGTCACCCATTGTCCAGACTGAAAGGCCTGGGTCCTAACCCTCCTGGTACCTTTGCCAGGCACCTCACTTCTCAAAACCTCTGCTCTCTCACTTGGAAGGTCCCTTCCTCCAGAGGCCTGCCCTGTAAGGCCCTCCACGATGGACCCTCCCTGCAGACCAGACCCCATCACAAATGCCACGCTGCTCAGACTGCTGGCCTGTACACTTCCCGGCACTGACACATAGGAGACCTGTTGTGTCAATGGGTGACTGATAATTATCTGCTGATTGATGAAACTGAATCAATGAGTGATTGAACTAGATACTTCATAAATGTTTAACAGTAACAGCCAAATTGCAGCCCCAGATTAATCTTATATCAATATCTGCCTGCTTATGTCTTACCTTAAATAGAAAGATTCACTGAGAAGATATTAAAATAATGAACCGTCTTCCCACAGACATATGTGCAGGTAGTTAAGTGTCTAGCATGATCGATACACAAGTGGACCCTGGGGTTCAGGTTTTCATTTCTTTGAGACCCCGAGCCTTGTAATCAAAGTCTTCCCGGCAAAGCAATCTTTCACTGAATTTTAAAACTTCCCACCTTCCTGCTGTATGTTCCCAGCAACAACAAAAACAAAATCAACACAAAAATACTGTGCGCTTCCAAGCACCAGGATAGTGCTGCTCACCCAAGGAAAACAGTCTTGAATATCAGTGAACTGTGCTGTCCCATGCACTGTTCAGAAAAGCATCACCCTGTGGAAAAGCTGCTCCAGATAACTCCAACATGGTGGTTGCCCGAATCACCCGATGTTCTGACTTGCCTAGAACTCACTTCTGGGACACCTCAGGTATTAGATGGGTATTGTTCATTCCTGGGGTGACCACTGACAGAGACACAAGCAGCATTAACACATCACCCAGTGATGGGTTTACAAATAAGAGGGAACACATATGGAAACAGCTCTACCTGGAAATTGCCTCTACCTTGCCTTGTCTAAAATTCATAGAAATATTAATCCTTCTGAATGCTTAGGAATGCATATGGGGTAACATTCTCAAGGAAGCTAATAATTATCCCTTGTTAGCTAGATCAACCAGCGACAGTCTTTCACTGCAGGGACGGAAAAATATTGTGACGTGCTCTGCTAAGCAAAGCGGGGTGGCAGAATGAATTAGGACATTTAGACTAACAATAATAACGACGTATGAGTCTAGCTCCTTTCTACAGATAATTGATAACATTGACAGAAAATAGACACCGAGTTAATAGAGTGCATTAGGACTGGTTGATTGAGACATAGAGGACAGAATTTCTCTCCACTGCCATGTTGTCATCGCTAATATTTATTAGACACCCACTGTGTCTGGTATGACTCCTATCAGAGACTGGGATAATAATAAATTACTACCTGTCAACCGTGTGTACAGTAACTGCGTTATGTGTCTAGGCAGCTCTCTTATTAAGACTTTGGAATCTATTAAAAGTCTCATTTTGAAACAATAAACCAAGAGGAAAAAATTTATGAATTGTAGATCTTCAGCATTAACCCAACAACAGCCTTGGAGAGGAAAAGAAATCTTCAGGGAAAAAAAAAATTAATCCCTGCCAAGGAAAATCTAGGAACATAAGTTAGCGGGCCCTACCAGATGCCTCCAACTATGCTGAGCAGAAATGAGGTACATTCTAATTTCACAGGAAGAAAATTTATAGGCTAGCCTGTGAATCAGGCAGGGTCCAGAAGCCTTCTCTGCCAGGTTCTCAATCACACATGTAACTAACAGCCATGGCCTCACACCCCCAAGACCCCCTTTGGTCTTTGGTATGATTGGTTCTACATTTATCATTGCCACTGATGTATCCAGACGTAACTCACCTACTGCAGTCCCTAGTTTAATCTGCATAGTGGAAGGCCTTGTTGTTTGCAAGACTAGCTGTTGTTATAAAGCCTCACGTCAGTGTCTGGCTGTCTCTGCAATGTGATTGTGTCGTCTACCACTAAGTGGTGTGATCGATTGGTTCCTCCCTGTAAGAGTTAAGGAAGCACTTATCAAAAGAATACCATGCATGTGGTATTTTGGCCCCTTCTCAGCATAGACCTTAAGAGACCTTGAAGCTCCCGATCTTACTTTCTTAGAACACAAGGCCACATCAGCTAAGAAAGCGCAGGATAGCTAATCTTGCAGATCAGAGTTCTTGTGGACAGACAACAGCTAACAGCCAATACCAGCTGCCAATCATACGGGGATCACAGCATCAACAGAATATACACAGCCATTCCTTGATATCTATTTACATTGGCCCATCTAGTTCCTGTCACACCGCCAGATGACGGTTGCTGCTCAAGTGACCCCAGAAGCAGCCAAGCGGAAGAGCCACCCTGTTGGGCCCAGCGAAGGATGCTGACCTGAGAACCATGAACAAATAAAAGGGCTACGATTTTGAACAACTCGAGTCAGAGCCGTTTGTAACGCAGTAGGTAGATGAAGGACAATGGCCGACCCTTTATACTTGCCACAAGCGCTTTAGAAAAGGGATTCCATTTCTAACCCCTCTAATGGCAGCCTCTGGGATGGTGTTAACTTGTGAAGCTAAGGTGTTTCTTCTTATTTCCTCCCCATCACTTCTCAAAACCATTCACACTGAAATCGGACTGTTTAACCTTTCTTTCTCAAGGGGATAATAGTAAAAACTGTGGGCTCTGAAATGCTTGCTCGGTGATTGGGTGGCAGCAGGTTGACAGTGTCAGGGGATGGAAAGCAGCCCTGGGTGTCCCCCTCTGTCCAGACGAGCTGGTGCCCACTCTGCCCAGCTGCAGGGCCACTGCCAAGGCCCTGAAGCCTGCTGGGAGGCCACTGTAACAGGGATCACTGGACCCGGTATATTAGGGATCTCCAGAAAAATGAAACCAACAGAGGGGATTGGTTCAGAACCAGCTGAGGAGGTCAAAATTTGCAAATGCTGAAATTCTTTATATATAAGATGATATAGTTTTGCATAGAACCTATGCACATCCTCCTATAAGTTATCTCTAGATCACCTGGATCTGTGGTTGGTTGAATCTGGATAGGGAACGTACAGCATGGACACTCTGTAAGAAGACTGGAAGGCTGGAGACACAGGCAAGGGTTTCATTTCTAGTTCAAAGGCAGTCTGTGTGAAGAATCTTTTCTTCTTGGGAGGTCTGCCTTTTTCCATTAAGGCTTTCACCTGGTTGGATGAGGCCCACCCCTGTTATTGAGGGTCGTCCTCTTCCCCCAATGTCTACTAATTTACATGTTAGTCTCCTCTAAGAAATAGCTTCAGAGGGGTTGTGAGTGGAACTTGGGAGGTAGAATCCTTGCCTAGCATGCACAAAGCTCTGAGTTCAGTCACCAGGACTGTGTAAATTAAGCCTGGAGGCACAGACCTGTGATCTCAGCAGTCAGGAGGTAGAGAAAGAAGGATCAGAAACTTAAGAACATTCTCAGCAACATGTCATGTTCAAGATGACCCCAGGATACATGAGACCCTGTCTCAAAAAAAAAAAAAAAAAAAAAAAAAGCAATAAGCAAGAAAGCAAAGAAACGGTTTCACAGAAATGCCTAGAATAGTATGTGACCTAATTTCTAGGCACTGTGGCCTAGCGAAGTTGACCTGTAAAATTAACCACAGGAAGTGCTAAGTTGATTTGTGTCCCTTAAAGGCCAGCCTGCAGTCCCAGCCCCATGGTGTTACAGAAAGCACCTTACTTGAGGATAAGCTCTTCACAGAAATCAACTGATGATCAAGTCATCAGAGTGGGTTCCGATGCATTACAATTGGTGTCCTCATCACAAGGGAAAGCCAGACCCAAGAGACAGACATGTGCAGAGAGCACATATGTGACGACATGGAGAAGACAGCCGTGTACTTAGGGCAATACATCTCTCTATACAGGAAGGAGAGCCAAGGACTCCCAGGAAACTCAAGCCACAGCAGGGGCCTGTCCGCAGTGTGGACCGGCCAACACGTGAATTTGGGACTTTCCACCTCTAGAGCTTTGGATTATGCTGTCCCATTGGAGACACTTTGTCCCGGTAGCCCTAGCAGAAAGCAGATATAGCTGAGAGCCTTGCTTCCAGGCTTGAGAAGGGATCACCATTACCTGCCCTTCTGCAGGGTGGGGAGCTGAGAAAAGCCCTGGATAGGCTTTCTTCCTTGAACCCATGGCTCTATCCTTTAACAAGCCCGAGACACAGGTCTGAAAGAATTTGGCAAGCTTCTATTTCCTCAGAAAGCAGGGGTGATTCCTAAATTCCTGGCTCCCCACCGAGGGTGAGAATATAGAGGTTCTTGGCTGTGCATTAGAGGTAAAGACTTTAGCCAAGGAATCTGCAGAAAGGACCGAGTCATGTCATGTCCAGCTTGTGGCTGCCGGTCATGTAGCTTCTCCCCATGGTGGACAGATGGGAAGGCAAAAGCGTGTATGTTGCACCGAGATCCCAAGAGGACAGTGGCTCAGGCTCCCGAGCCAGACAGACTTGGGGCTGTCCTGGCTCTGCCAGCTGGCAGTTCACAGTAACGGCTTTATTCTACAGTGTGTGTGTGTGTGTGTGTGTGTGTGTGTGTGTGTGTCTGTCTGTCTGTCTGTCTGTCTGTCTGTCTGTCCCCAGTCCGCAGCACTCAGAAAATTTGCGGGCATCAATTCTCTCTAGAGGTCCTTGGGACTGAACTCGGGTTGTCAGGCTTTGTGACCAGGAGCCTTTAGAGGCTAAGCCGGCTCACCAGCCCATGGCTTCTCATCAAAGGCTGTACTAACTACTTATCCCATTGCCGTGACAAAATGTCTCACAAAAGCAAGAGAAGGGAGGGAGGGAGGGAGGGTGGGTTTGCTTTGGCTCACTGTTTGAAGGTACAGCCCATCAGTAGCAGAGAAGGCATGGCAGGGCTTTGAGGTGGCCCGTCACATTGTATCGACAGTCAGGAGGCAGAGAGAAGAATACCGGTACACAGCCAGCATTTCCCCTTTTCCTCAGTCCAGGCACCCAGTTCAAGGAACGGCACTGCCCTGATCTTAGTGATAATATAACCTAGAAACTCCCTCATAGATGCAACCAGAGGTGTGTCTCCTAGGTGATTTTAGATCCCGTCGGGTCAACAATCAATATTAACCATCGCAAACACTGAGCAACTGAGGTATATAATCCCTTGCCTCTTTCTAGCAACTCACGTTGCAGATGAGGCCCGCAGCTCAGAGAGGTCACCCGATCTCCACAGGATCAGATCGCCAGCCGTGATTCTAACACAGACAGGCTGGTCGCCAAGCCCTAACCCCTAACTTCTTAATCACCAAGCTGACTAAAAGCGTGCCAGGTCACAGGAACACAGATTAAAAGCCTGTTTTCATTCACGCCAAACAGCAGGCCAGAGGCAACCACACTGGAGGAAGTTAGTGTGAGTGCCAAAATCAGCAGACTGAGGCCTCACTCTCCAGGTAGACAGTGCGTCTGCCAGGTGGTTGTCCACTTGGAGGTGATGACGACTGGCATTGCCCCCTCCTTTGAGAGTATGGAAAGTTTGAGTTTGCCCCCCCCCCATGTTCGCTACTGAGGACGCCACCATTTTTAATGAGTTGGTACTTTGCCCTCCAAACATCCCAGCAGATGACTGCATTTTATGTGAGGAGTTCCACAGTCACTGAAAGCAAGTGGGAAACTAAAGGAAGTCAGGCTGTTGCTTAAAATGTGAGGCAGTAGGTCCAAGCTGTGGCCCATCCCAACCCTAGGCAGATCAGCGATTAATTTAGGCGATGATCCCAGCACTCTGGAAACGGAGGCAGGAGAATCAGAAGTTCAAGAGTTCAAGGGCAGCCTGGGCTACCTGAGACCCTGTTTCAAACAAACTGTGAAAAGCATCCTTGAAACTCTCCATAGGCCAGAAAAGAGGTGAGACTGAAAACCGTCCTGTGTCCAGACCAGCACTCAGGAGGAAAGGGCAGAGGCGGGAGCCAAGGCTGCCGCCCGGTAGGAGTGCCTGGCTACCTCAGTGGTCCTGCCTGTGGGAAACCCTGCCCACACCCACCCAGTTGTGCCTCATAGTGGTTTTCTACTTGGTGGTTTTATACTACGAAAAAGGTCCCATAACTCAAGTTTAATTTCCCTTGGGGAGACAGCTTTGAAATAACTATCAAATCTCCTTTCCCCTCTTTTTGCTATTTTAAGCAAACCGGGAAATATTTTCCCCTGAGGGACAATAGTCCGGTCATTCATGCAATAATCATTTTAATGCTATTTGCTTCTTTTCTTTAAAAAAAAAAAAAACTTCTAAGACTGCTTGCATAGGGCCCTTCTCATTCTATATTTCTATTTTTTTTTTCATGAGTTTTATGGGAGGAGGGTCTGGTGTTTGTCTTTGTTTTCTTTTTAGAAACTCAACTTCGTCGCCAGGGACAGATGTGAAAGGCTCATTGATTAAACTGGCTGGCACTCATACAATGACTGACAAGCTATCCGCACTCCCATTTCATTGCCACTCAACCACGAGGGGGATTATGCCTGCTGTGTAGACAGAAGAATCGGCCTCAGAAGAACTCTTGCTAAGCACCGCAAATAGACTTGAACTCAAATCTCCTGATGCGCATGGAAGTCCTTGGCATTGACTGCTCTAGGCACTGTATGCAGCCAGTGTCCCTGGGCTGGGTGATGGCTGCTACCTCGTTTTACAGATAAAGTTGAGGGGTGGAACTGGGATGAATGGTTACGACTCAGACTCAGTTCTGTCTGTCTTTAATGCAAAGTGACATAAAAACAGAGTGTGGGGCTGGCGAGATAGCTCAACGGGTAAGCGGCTTGCTGTACAGGCATGGGGACCTGAGTTCGGATCCCCTGAACTCAAGCAAGAGGGCTGTGGTAGTGCATATGCAATCCCAGAACTCCTGTGGTGAGGTGGGAAGCTGAGACAGGAGAATTTCTGAAAGCCCATTGGGGCAGCTAGCCTGGAAAACGCCGCGGCGGAGAACAAGAACACACCCTGTCTTAAATAAGGTGGGAGGCAAAGTCTGACAGCTGAAGTTGGACTCCTGTCTCCATGCTCACGCCATGGTACATGTATGCCTGCACCCACACAAGCACACGCACACATCACATGCTCAAGGTTTTTATATGAAAAAGCCAATTGGAAACAGTAATCGGAATGAAAACACAGAAAGCATGTCAATAGCATCTCAGAGATGGTAGGATGAGAAGTGAGGGCTGGATCATGGTCCTGGCATAGAGCGTCGTCAGCTCAGAGCCCTAGCACTCCTGCCGAGAAGCCCTCCCTGCCAAGCCAGGCAGGGGATGAACTCTATTGAGGCCTTTCTTGGTCATCATCGGAAACACCAAGGGAGCCTGAACAGGAGCCCAGATGCCAAGGAGAAGAAGGTATCCGAGTCACATAGTGCCAGCCTCATGCACTAAACAGTAGGGGGAGGGTCTCCCTGTCCCCCAAGTGGATGCAAGCAGAAGGGAACAGGATAAGTATCCAGGTCCCAGCAAGTTCCTTTATCCAGTGTAGTCAATGACCATGACCCTGGGCCGTGCCCAGCCCTCCCACACAGTGTGTGGATGGTATGGATACAGGGGAGGCAGCTGGTACCTAGCCCATGCTTCCTCTGCAACCGAGGACAGCCTTGTAACCACCCTTCAGAACACACTTCCAAGTTCTGCAAAGTGACAAAAGTCTCACTTACAAGTTAATCAAAATCCTGTTGGTAAATGAAAAGGGGGGGGACTGTTAATTAAAATCTCAAAAGATGCCAAGGGAAACGGCCTACAGATGTCTTGTTCCCATGCTAATCCTAGGGGAAACACAGACACCAGAAGCCCAGGGTTCTGTGATTAGGCCTGAGCACGTCATTGTGACAACTGGAATAAGAAAGATTGTGGAACCTTCCTCAGACCCCAAGGTAATGAAATGATTAATGAGAAACAGGGCCTCCCTCTCTTCCCCAGGGAGGGTAAGATTCCAGGCATGTAGCCCTGCTTGCAGTTTTATCTCGAGTGTGTGAATGGCACAGGGAATGAAGACTGTACAGTCATTCACCGAGTGCTCATTGAGCACCTACTGTGTGCCATGTGCTCTAGGGTGCTGTGGACACAGCAGGAGGGCAGACTCGTTGGCTTACCTTCTAGAATGGGGAAAACAAGGACCATGCTGTGGGTAGTTTGGGGGTGAGGGAGGGAAAAGCCGGTCGAACAATAGAGACTGAAGGGCGATGTGGACTCCGTCAGACCCGTGGTGGAGACAGTTCCTGCTGGAAGGGTTTTAGTCCATTCTCTGTTATTATAACAATACCACAGACTGGGTAATTCATACAGAAGAAAGGCATATTTAGATCCCCATTCTGGAGGTTGAGACAGGTGACCACAGCTGGCAAGGGACGCACTGGTTGCAGATGTGGAATCTCTGTGGGATCCCAAGGTGGCTGAGCATACCACGTGGCGAGGCAAAAGTCCCTGCTCGTGTCTTGCCTCTTTTTCTTAAAAAGCTACAGACCCATTGCATTACGGCCCTACCCTTATTTCCCTAATGAACCTTACTTATTTCCCCAAAGTCCCACCTCCAAATATCACAGTCAAATTAATTTTCCACTTACCTAATGTTTTGCAACAGGAATGAAATTTCATGCGAGTTCTGGTGGGGCCGTTCAAAGTACAGCAGAAGTACCACTTGAACAGACACTCAGATCACAAGTAAAGCCAACTGAATAAACGTTGCAGGCAGAGGAGAGGTACTGTAAAGGCCCCGAGCCTGGGTCTTTATTGATGTGTTCAAGAATAAGCAGAAAACTTGCCATGGTACAGGAGTCTAGGGGGAGATGCAGTGGAGATGTACACAGGGACAAGCCATCTAGAAGCTTCTTGATGGAAATAAGATGATGTCAGGGTACAATTCAGAGTGACTGGGAAGTCTCTGGGATATCTGAACAAAGGACTGTACAGTCTTCTCTCAGTCTCTCTCTCTCTGTGAGCGTGTGTGTGTGTGTGTGTGTGTGTGTGTGTGTGTGTGTGTGTGTGTGTGTGTGTGTGTGTTGTGCATAAGAAGACCAGAGAACAACAATGTCGGGTGTCATTCCTCGGGGGTTGTCTACCCCATGTTTTTGTTTTTTTTTTTCTTTTTGGAAACTAGGTCTCTCCCTGACGCAGAGGCTAGGCTGGCTGGCATGATGCCCTAAAATCCACTTGTCTCTCCCTCCGCAGTGCTGGGATTACATGGGTGCCACCATGCCTGGTCTTTTTGTCTCTTTCAAACATGATTTCTGAGGACTCATCTTCAGGCCTCACGCTGGAATGACAAGTACTCTGCCTACTGCGCTGTCTCCCCCCAGGCCCTCTGACTTCAGTTTCTAGAAGTATAGCCTGGCAGCAGTGTAGAGATTGGCTATGGGGGTGAGGACAGGGCAGGGACAAAAAACTATTCGGTGTGACCGACAGTCCACATACGATGACACTGTGTTTGTGATCACCCCCATGACAGTTCTAATGAACCTTACATGCATGGATAGGTGACATTTTTCTGGATTTTTTTTTTTTTTTTAGCACTCAGTAGACTTGTCTAGTTTCAGAATTTCTAAGGAGTGAAGGCGGTGTTTTGAAAAAGTTGATGTCCTGTTTTAGCCTCCCTTGGGCTGAGAAGGGGACTTGGCACAATTGAGAATTGACCACAAAGGGTTAAGAAAATCGGCTGAGCAGGAAAACACTCTGCTAATGCCCAGGGTGCACAGGGGCTGCATAACTCTGTCCTTGAAATGTCAAAGACACGCTTGCTTGCTTGCCCACTCACATTCAAGCATGGGGTTGCCACTCGCTGGTGTCCCTCAAGGAAGCTGTGGGTATAGGAAGGCGGGAGACAATCCCATGACTGGGAGGCTGCTGGTGACGGGGGCGGGGCAGAGGGGGGCAGGGGGACATTCTCTGTGTCTACTTTTTGCCGACTATAGCCATTCATGTAGCAGAGTGGAAGCCTTTTTTTTTTTTTTTTTTTTTTGCATTTGGGCCAACAATGTCTTTTTGTGCAAAAAGAACAAAAGTATAAGAAGTTGTTCAATATAGAACATGCTGGAATTGGATTTGCCTTCTCCTTGGATATGAGGTGTCCACTTCACGTCTCCTTCTCTGTAGAGAGCGGCCTGCTGCATACAGATTGATACTCCGGGATAAAAATGGAATCTTTCCCATCTAGGCTTTCACTAAGCAAGAAAATGGCACTGGTCCCCAACAGCGAAGAAATCCATATTCTAGCTGGAAGGAAGTAGTCCAGGGACTCTTGAGAAGTGGGTGTGTTGCTGAACCATGAGCCTCCATCGCTTATCTTGGCAGATAGGAAATTGGAATTGGGGAGGGAACTTTGCCATTGGTCCCTTGGATCTGGTAATGCTCCTGCTCCTTACTAAGGGCCGACATTGTCCGCACTGTTTAGCAGGCTGCTGAGCGGCTCGGGGCTGGAACTCAGGGTACTGTCGATTGTACCCACCCAGAGCAGCTGTTGATGGCTCCGTGTCACCGTGATCCACCATCTGAACTTCTTTCTCTCTCTCCCTGCCCTTCCCAGTGACACTTCAGTAAACCAGGACGGAGTGACCCATGCACTTTGCCTCACGGCCTGCAATATGGACTGAAGGTCTGTGTGCCACCCCCATCTCATTTTATATTGAAGCCCTACTGTGCTGGTTTGGGTTTTTGTCAAGCTGACACAAGCTAGGATCGTGTGGGAAGAAGGAACCTCACATCGAGAAAATGTTTCCATCGGTTGGCTTGTAAGCAAGTCTATGGGAGCATTTTCACAATTAATGATTGATATGGGAGAGGCCAGCAAACTATGGGCAGTGCCACCTCTGGGCAGGTGATCCTGGGTTGTATAAAAAAAAAAAAAAAAGGAAACTGAGCAAGCTACAGAAGTTAAGCCAGAAAGCATTGCTCTTCCAGTCTCTGCTTCAGTTTCGACCTCCAGACTCCTGCCTTGGCCTCCTGCCCTGCCTTCATGATGGACTGTAATCGAGACATATAGGTCAAAAGAACCTGTTCTTCCCCCAGTGGCTTCGGGTCGTGGTGATTATCACAGCAATCGAAAGCTAACTAGGACACCTAATCTCTATTATATTGGCCTTAGGAGCTGAGATCTGCCAGAGGTCATTAATTAGGTCATGAGGGTGGAGCCCTGATGATTGGCAGAACCTCTAAAACATACCATGTGGCGTGTAAACATAACACACACACACACACACACACACAGAGGGAGAGAGAGAAAAGGGGGAGTTACACACTAGACTTCTCCCCACTTCTCTCATATGATGGCACAATGAGAAGAAGCTGGCAAGCCATGAATGTAGCCCTCCCCGGACATGGGCTCCGTCCGCCCCATCCAGATCTCGGACTTTGGTAGTCTCCAGAGCTCTAGAAAGGAATGTGTGTTGTTTAAGTCACTTGGTCTGTGGTGTGTGCCAAGATGGTGATATGGCAGCGGAGGAGAAACTGAATAAAGACACAGGCACTTACTAGTAATGGGCAAGGCTGAAGCTCTCTGAACCTCGGTTCCCTTTTCTGTAAAACGGGGATGTCAGTCCAGTCAGGGTGGAGATTGGGTGTAACAGACATTATGATGTGCATCGTAGAGCAACCTCACTACTGCTTACTGCTACTGTCCTACGTGTGTGTTCTAGTGCTGTGATGAACACCAGGACCAAAGGCAACGAGGGAAGACAGGGATTTATTATTTCATCCTACAGCTTACGGTCCATCAGGAAGGGAAGTCCGGGCAGCAACTCAGGACAGGAACCCAAGCAGAGACCAAGGAGGAGAGCTGCTTCCTGGCTTCATCCTCATGGTCTGCTCAATTGTCTTTCTTATGCAACCCAGGAGCACCTGTCCCAGGGTGGCCCCACCCACAGGAGGCTGGACCCTCCCATGTCAATCATTAATCAAGAAAATGTCCCCACAGACATTTATGGCCAACTTTATGGAGGCATTTTGTTAAGTGAGGTTCCCTCTTCCCAGATGTCCCTAGCTTATGTCAAAACGACAAAAACAAACAAACAAACAAAAACAGACAAACAAGCTGAGCAGCACAGCTATCGATGAGTGAGTGGGGAACATGGGGTTGGACATGAGGTAGGAGCTCATCAGAGGCTGAAACCTTAGCATGTAAGATGAGCAGAAGCGGAAGAGGTGGTGGTGACCTGTGCTGTAGTCGGCGTGTGGAAAATCACAGAGAAAGCTGCAGTAGGCTGAAGAGAGCTGGGAATTCTGGGTCTTTGCTTCCGTCCAGAGCTGTCCATCTCCTGCGTCCTTGCTGCTGGTCTTTCTGGTGGCCAGCTGAAATGACTGGGGGTGACCTGCAATGCCAAGCCACCGAGCACCCGATTCTCTGGGCTGCTCCCCCAGATGTCTTCAGCTAGCCCAGCATTCATTCATATCACACACTGAGAAGACTCCCCTGTCAGGGGTTGGGGAGGTGGCTCAGCAGGTAGAGATGCTTGCTGCTGAGGATGGTGACCTAAGTTTGATTCCGAGGACCCACACAGTGAAGGAGAGAAATGACTCCGAAAGCTGTCACCTGACCCCCACCACGGCATGACTGTGCCCCCCACCATACACACACAAAACAAATAAACAAAATGTAAAAGTAATTTTTTTTTAAAAAAGCATTCCTAATCAGCCACAGAATAGCAAGAACTAATGAGTGGTTTTAATTTTTAAGCCATCAATTTGGAGTAGACATGCAGCCACAGGTGATTGGAGTTGGAGTTTAGGGAAGGGGTGATTTTCAGACTCTCACAGGTGGACTCTCTGCAGAAGCAGGGGTTTAAGAACGGCCTGGTAGAGGCTGAGTTCCAGGAATCCAATCAATGAGAGAGAGGAGGGATTCTGCAGGCGGGGGACGTCGCGGTCACCATGACAGGACGTAGGACGTGCAGAGATGACCGACCACACTAGTGGAGGCCCAGGAACTGTGGACTGGTGGCTGTGGAGCCCCCATGGAACTGGACTAGGCCCTCTGGATATGGAAGATGGTTGTTTGGCTCGAACTGTTTGGGGGGCACCCAGGCAGGGGGATCGGGATCTGTCCCTGGTGCATGGGCAGGCTTTTGGGAATCCTGTGCCTGTGGTGGGAGCCCTGCACAGCCTTGGTGCAGTGGGAAGGGGCTTGGACCTGCCTAGGCTCAGTGTGCCGGGCTCTGCTGACTCCCCGTGGGAGACCTTGATTTGGGGGATGTGGGGATGTGGGGTGGCTTGGGAGGAAGGGCTGGGAGATGGGAGGAGGGAAGAGGTGGGATCTGTGGGTGGGTGCTATGTAGAGTGAGTAGAAAATTTCTTAATAAAGAAAAATGAAAAAAAAAAAAAAGAATTGAAGACAAAAAAAAAAATGGCCAGGCAGGATAGTGACAGAGGCTCTTAGGAGAAAGCCATTACAGAGTTGGGGTGGGGATGAGTGAGTGAGTGAGCCCCAGAGGCACCCATAGAGGGCTGCTAGAGGGGAGGGTGGAGGGAGTCCAAGAAAGCCAAGGCCAGAAGGCTGTCAAACCAAATCACTGTGGCTTTGGGATAAGCTCTTCTTATTGTCAGGAAGCACAACTCATCCCTGCCCTTTCGAGTGAAGGGCTTTTGTGGGAAAACAGCAGCAGGACTTGCGGATGGGGAAGCAGGACTAGAAACCACAGAGTTTGGACTTCCCAGGAGGATGGGACTGAAGGCTGGGGACCCTGTTCAGGGCCACCCTCCACATGCTCTTTGAAGGCCACTGTGTGGTGTGTGACCCTGGCTGCCAGATGTCCTATCTTCCTCTCTGGCTTCATCCACCTCCACTGGGGAGAGGGAACCCATAAAGAACAAGTATGTCACAGTGCAATTCTGCAGTCATGGTCTCCCCGTCTGGGCCGCTTTCCTAGACATCCACAGGGCTCTCTCCTCCTCATTCAGGGCTCTGTCAACTCCTAACCCACATGCAATTCTCATTGCCGGCTCAGTTTTCTTCCTAGATCTTATGGCTCCTATTATTATTCTTTACACATATCTGTTTTCGCCAGATATGGTCGTGCATGCCTTTCATCCCAGCACTCGGAAGGCAGATGCAGGTGGATCTCTGTGAGTTTGAGGTAGCCTAGTCTACACAGTGAGTTCCAGGACAACCAGGGTTCTGTAGAGAGACCCTGTCTGAAAAACAAAAATATAATATATATATACACATATATATTATAGGAGATATATACACATATATTATAGGATATATATACACATATTATAGGATATATATACATATATTATAGGATATATATATATATATATATATATATATATATATATATATATATATATATATTAGAGGTAATGGTGTTTGCCATTACCAAGAATACAATCGGAGTTTGATCCCCAGAACCCATATAAAAGAAGGAGAGAACAGACTCCCTCAAGTTGTTCTGACTTCCACATGCCTTCTACTGCATGTGTGTGCCCACACACAAATACACATAAATCATACACATGCACTCACACACTAAATTAAAAAGAACCTGCAGGGACTAGAGGGATCTGGCTTTAGTTCTTAGCACCCACCTCATGCAACTCACAACCAGCTGTCACCCCAGTTCCAGGGAATCTGATGCTGTCTTCTGACTTCCACAGGCATTTGTATGCCCGGGGTGCACATAAACTCACGCAGGCTCCCCTATATATGCCTAACTAAAAATTAGTAAAAATTTTTATAAAGGTAAAAATATCCATCTTTGGTTGTTTCCCTGGCTAGAAGGCATGCTCCGTGATAACACCGCACCTGCCCAGTGCTGGGAAGAGCCCCTGGCCTACCGTGGGCACACAATACAAATGACAGAAAATAATGAACAAATACGCGAATCCCAGGCGGTGGTCCGGGGCTTAAGATATCTTGTTACTCCTCAGCAGGAGGGATTTGTGGATCTGCGGTCTAATTCTCCTCAGTCCTTCTCTGCTCCCTGCTAGTCCCAGGCATTTCCCTCACCATCAACTCCATGACAGCCTTTGTCTCTTGGCTTGTGCCGACTCACAGCGGAAGCTCTCACAGCTGCCGCATGCTGCTACGGTCTTTCTTCATGTACCTGTCCGACTTCTCTTCTGACTCTCTCTGGCTTTCCAGATGAATTTCCAGAGGCAGAGTTCAATTAGACAGATCCATTGTCAGGGGAAGGAGGGGTTTTGACCTTTGGTCTTTGACTGTGGTTCTGGGTCAGACTTCCATGATGACTCAATTAGTTGTGGCTACAGGCCCAGAACATATAACCCAGGAGAGAACTATTATTTTGCTCCTCAGAGGTGCATGGATCTAGCAAAGAGGGATCATAGGCTTCTGAGCAGGGCAGCTCCTCAGTATAGCAATGTTGGGAGATGATGTGACCTTTTAGAGGTGGAGCCTGGAGACTGGAGGTTCGATCAGTCAGAACACAGGGGCCTCACCTTCAGAGGGAGTTGAAATTGTTTTTAATTCTTCAGTAGCACATACTGAGTAGTTACACAGATACAGACGGTCCAAATAGGAAATCAAGAAAGAAGAATTCATGTTGGAGAGAGTGGTGTCGTTGTGAGATTAGGTTGGTGGCCAAGAGCAAGAACTGGCCTCTTCCCCATGTTCTGGCTTCTTGCTCTATCATGTGACCTTTTCGTGTGCTTTCTGGCCATTGCCGCCCTCGTCGGGAGCCAAATTAGTAGGTTTTTCTAATCTCAGACTTTTCAGCACCCAAAGTGATGAGCTAGGCAACCATCTTCCTTTATAATGTTGACAGCTCACATATTTTGATGTAATAAAAGAAAACAGACGAATACAGCCATCCTAGGAAGGAACGGGCTTAGTGATGGATGACGATGGCCTCTATAAGATCAGCAAGGAAGCCAGCCAGGGAACATTGAGAAGGTCACAAACCATGTCAAAGATAGTCATGGTCAGAGAGCAGAAATGGCCTTAAACCTGAAGCTTTCTATCAGGCACACAAGAAGCCTGTAGAAAGCCTGGGTCTGCATATACTGGAAGTCACAGACACTGCTTAAAACACTATATACTACACTATATAGTATAGACCAGCAGTTCTTAACCCTCCTAATGCTGCGACCCTTTAATACAGTTCTTCATGTTGTGGTGACCTGCAGCCATAAAATTACTCTCATGACTGTAATTTTGCTACTGTTATGAATCTTAATGTAAATATCTGTGTTTTCTGATGGCCTTAGGTGACCCCTCTGAAGGATCACTCAGCACCCAAAGGGGTCACTACCCACAGGTCGAGAAATAAGCCAAGGGAGACATCTGGGAAGATCTCTGCGAAAGGGGCAGGCAAAAGAAGAAAAACTCGAGGAATGATCTAAACTGGAAATATTTTCACGGTAGGTAGCTTCCGAGAGTCTCAGTATCCTGTCGCATCGGAAGCCTCTCCTGCTTCTCCAGGCCTCATCAGCAGTGGGTCGGCGGGGCCTGCACCAGACCACTCAGGAGCAGACCGTGAGCATCCAGCCTGCTTTCCCACAGCCAGCAACCACACTTCTTCGGGGATTCACAGTGATCTAAAAATACATCCGCTGGGCTGGAGTGCCACAATTAGTGGATCTGCTGTCCCAGGAAACTCTCGTTACCATTTTGCTTAGATCAGAGAGCAGATTAACTTTGATGTCTGTCTGCACCCTGCACAAGACACCACTGGCGGTCTGCTCCCTGCAAGCATTCAATCTTCACATACAGGGGAAGAAGGAAAAAGCGCCTGCCAGGAGCCCGAGCCAATTTTTTTTCATAGTGATTGAGATGAAAATGTGCACCCTAGGGATCCTGACATATTTGACTTGCATCCTGTCTTAGGCTGTCTCTCTTTGCTCATATACCTTCCCCCAGACCCAAGCTTCCTTTGGCTTTCCCAAATATTAGCCATGGAGCCCCAAGGTCCTCCTTCATGCCACGTGTGGGAGGCATTTGTGTTGATTTCTGTTATCTGATATGACGGCTCCTGGTGGCATGGACTGCGACTGAAAAGCTGGGGTTTGAATAGTGTTTACTGGGAGCAAACGGGGCTGACCTGCAGCCTGGGACGCTCCAGGAGCAGCCCGCAAGGGGGCACCACCAGAAAAGCTCCAGGATTGTGGGGGAAGGGAGACGTGTAGAAGAACCTCACCAGAACATCGCCATGAAAGATTTCTGAATGAGAGTTAGAGGGCCATAAGTAGACAAGGAAAGTGAAAATGGGCTCTTTGAGATGGGCTTCTTGTTCCTGGATGACATAGTCAGGTTAAAGGTGCTGGGTACCGAGTGGGAGAAAGGGGAGGACCCAAGGGCCCTATAAAACAACCTGGAGTCCATTCAGCAGACTCCCAGCCTGGTTTTACTTTCTTTCCTACGCTTGGTCTTTGGTCTTTCTCTGATGTTGAATTCTTTGTTTGTCCCAGAGAATGAACTCTGGGATCCCTTACACACAATGATCAGCATCTTTGTTATATTTCCTAGAGTCTTTCATCTGGGATTCGAACCTGGGAGTAAGGAGAGAGGGGCCTCCAGGTGAACACTTTGATCTGTTATGACTAAGCAGAGAACCAGGGTTAAAGCGTATGCCACCACATCTAAGCCAAGACACAGGGCAAACGGGACCCCAAGGAGCCAATCGTCTTCCTGGGTGGGAGAGGGTGGGCTTGCCCACTTGGGAAAGGATCATGGGGCAAGGTCACTCCTCTGCTCCATGGCTTCCTCAAGGGAATTGCTACATCCAGCTCTCGGGCTCCTGCACTGCGAGGAGCTAAATGTAGGCACCCAGGGGTGGGCTGTCTGGGGATAGGAAGGCTTACTCAACCTTGTCTCTGTTTCTTGAGCTGCTGCAGAATGCAGGCAAAACCCAAAGTGGGCTTGAAATGTTTCAGTGTCGGAAAAAAAAAAAAAAGTGGTACCAAATTTAGTTTGAGGTAGGAAGTACCTGAAATTCAAATGGAGGCAGCTACAAGTGAGCTGGGCAGGTGTGTGTGTGTGTGTGTGTGTCTGTCTGTCTGTCTGTCTGTCTGTCTCTGTATAGGAAAGCTGGTTGTGTGCTTTGGCTGTTTGTTGAGAACCCACATGGCTGCTGTTGAAGTGGCAGGACAAAGAGCTCCTTCACGCTCACACATCCTTTCTCTGGCCCAGGCTCCTCCATACACTGGGCTCTGAAGGTCCCCAAGCTGATGGAAGAGTAGGACAGAAAATGAACTGGCAAGAGAGCTGTCTGGGTGCCTGGGAGTTGGGGCTCAATATGGAAGGCTTATGTAGGCAGGACGTCCTGGGTTCCATCCCCAGCCCTGCCCCAGTCAGTCCGTGGAACTAAAGGAGACTTGTGAGTTTTTCCAGCCAGCCTTGTGCCTCTAGCGTGAGGATAGACATGGAAAGCTCACGCCAGCTTGCAGCAACCCAGGGACAGGTGCTAGACAAGCTGGCGGCAGCTAGAGGCCGAGAGGAGTCAGCCCGCTTGGGTGGGAGCTTAGAGGTGAGCGCTCCGCTGAGTCACAGCACCTGCTGGTCTCCACGTCCCTCCTCGCTGCCTACTCCGGTTTCTGCCCCTCATGCCCTGTGCACCCCACTTTTCTTTTCATTTTCCAGGCTGAGGAAAAAGACCATTGCATATTGTCTAGATTCTAGGTATTGCGCTTGCTTACCTATCAGATTATACACTTGAGAAAAGGAGGTCAAAGGGGCCGTTTTCCTTACTCCAGTGGTTTTCCTGAATGGTGGATCAGGCAAAATGAGATTGGGAATTCATTAAGGCTCTGGGGTATTGAAGAGTCGTCGCATCACTGAGAGGAAATGATCTGAACAGCCTCCCTTTTTTCAGTGGTCACTGAGGAGGAAGGAGAGGATACAGGTATCCATGTTCAAGTCAGTAACATCTGCAGAGAGGGACAAAGGAGATCTGGAAGACGGTCCAATATGTCTTCTTTCGTCTAGAGACGGGGGCGTCATCAACAAAGGCTCCCCCGGGCTGGGCCAATACCTATGGGAATCTCCCTATCCACGCGCCTTAAGAAAGAAAGGTCTGATATTTTTCTGCGCATGCCTAGGATAAAATGGGGGCCTTTAGTGGGAAGTATCGGAGTATGTGAAAACCAACAGGACAGAAAGTCCCCACTGCTGTGACCAGATCCTGGCATGGCTGGAGAGCCAGGGGGACTGGTTCCTTGCTGGGAAAAGCCTGAGTGGCTATTGCAGGCCCCTATTTTCGAAGTACTCCACAATTTCCGCCAAGTGTTGTCAATATAAAGGGACTACTTTCAGGGCAGGCTCCAGAAGCAACAGCGAGGCACATTAGGTGGAGCAGAAACCACGCCCCCCCTTGCAGGGCAGGAGAAGAAGAATGGGTCACACACTGGGGTTCTGACGGCAGACTGCCTAGTTCTCGGCACTTGGGTGATGCTCTTAGGTGATTCGCATTGACTCCCATGATTAACTGGGCGGGGTGGGGGGGTGGGCATAGCATCTAGTTTCACTGCTGCCCTCATTCAGACAATACTTTTCCACATAGGATACCACCCCCTATCCTGCCCCTGGCCTGGTTGCTACAGCAGGGCCTCTCCAGAGGTCAGAGGATATTGTTATCCCAGTGGCTAAGTGTGTCCTTGCAGATGTCCCCTGGCTGGGACTACAATCACTACAACCCATTGGATAACTCCTGCCCCACCAGGGATGGCTTGGGGTCTCTCTCTGCCTGGTAATAGGGAAGGCCGATATGAATAACCAGTTCCTATTGAAAAATGGGTATGTCACAGTGGCTTGAATACAGATCCAGCCCGTGTCTGGAACCTTGCCAGGTGAGTCTAAAGATACCCATGAGCTGCACAGCCATACCTAGGAAACATAAGCTCGGTGACTTTGCCGGGTGATTTAGGTGGGTGGTTAAGAGCCAGACTCCAGAAGCAGAATCTTTGCTATCATTTTCAGGTCACCTAACCTTGGGCAAATGGACTGGTCACTCTTCCCCCAACAACCTGACTAGATTTAGAATAACCTAGAAACACACCACTAGGAGTGGTGTTTCTACAGAGCTGGATGGTTTTGGAGGTTTAGCTAAGGAAGGGAGACCTACCTTGAATGTGGGCTGGGGTCCCAGAATAAATTAAAAACAAAACATGAGAAGTGGAGCTGAGCACAAGCACTGATCTCTCCGTGTCTTCCTGACTGTGACCATGCCATGACCCAGCTTCCTCACGTCCCTGCCTGCACACCTGCCCACCGGGATGGAGTGTGTCCTCAAACCACGGGCTAAAATAAGCCTTGCCTTACCAGGCAGCTTGTCATAGCAGTGAAAAAGGTCATTGCCATGAGCCTGACCTCCCACCTCTGAAAGGCTTGGGGACTTCTAACCGAGAGAGCGACTGCACAGGACAATTGGTATATAGGACTTGGTATCAGCCCTGCACTTCCCGGGGATGCACAGGCTCCTGGATTTATGGTCCCACCAAGAGTGTTAACGGAGAGGTCATTCCGCAAAGAACACCGGGAGCTCTTATGAGGGGATGCTAAGCTGCCAGGGAGCAAATGTGCTCTGCAATGTTTCATCCCTGCCCGGCTGCAAACAGCATGAGGACCACAGGCTTTATTCTATTCGGTGCTGCCACTACCTGCTCCTATGCGGTGTCCAACATCCTGCCCTGGTTCAGGGAATCATGGTCGGGTTTTTTAAAAAAATGAACAAGTCCTCTTTTCGTCTCAATCAACAACGACAATGCTTTGCATAGAGCACCACAAAAAAACAAGCAAACAAACAAAAAAAACCTATGGATTGAAGAGACAGTGGGCAGTGGGAGGAGAAAAACTGAGGGAGTAGAGTTTTCTCAAAAATGTGAGGATGCTGGTATCAAAGAGATGAACTTGCATTCAGTAGAACTGGACAATATCGCTATGGTCTGGGGATAATCCTAATAATCCACAAGGGCATAGGCGACATTCTAGCTTCATTTCTGTTGTTGTGACAAAGGTTCCCCAAAAAAAGCAATTTAGGGAAGAAAGGGTTTATTTCCGCTTACATTTTCAGGTTACAGTCCATCGTTTTAGAGAACTCAAGGCCGGAACTCAAGTAGCTAGTCTCATCATATCCACAGTCAAGAGCAAAGAGAAACAGATTCACCCATGCTGCCAGCTGCTTCTAGCTTTCTCCTGTCCTATATAGTTCAGGACCCACTGCCCAGGGAATGGTGTTGCCCAAAAGGGGCCAGGACCTCCCACATCAATTAAAGATCAAGACAACTGCCCGAGACATGCCCACAGGCCAACCTGACCTAGGAAGGCCCTCACTAAGGCTCTCTTCTCAGGTGACTCTAGGTTGTGACAAGGTGACATTTAAAATGAATCATCACTGGGAAATTCATCATGCTACTGAACATCTAGTGCCTTTAGATGAGCACGAAGGGGACAGAGATGCCAGGGTTCATTTGTTACGTCACCTTGGCTCATCTGCCACAGCTTCCTGTTCTATTCGTGCTTTGGAGGTGGCTACTGGTACCTCACCAGGCTGGCCCATTCTTTCAACATCTTGCATCTCATTTGCAGAGGCCTGTGGGTGGGGCCTGGCCAGCTATCTTGTCATGTTGGCTCCTAACTCCATACGGAGTCACAAGAGATCAGCCCTCAGCTTGCATGTGACACCTTTGGTGGTCTATACAAAAGTTGTCCTTGCCTTGCATCTAAGGAAATGTGAAACAAGGAGAAATCTCACGCATGGACATTTCATCTGGGACTCCTGATGTAAATGACAAACCCCCAAGGGATGGCTGGGGGGATGGTTCAGCCAGGAAAGTGCTGCTTACCTTGCAAGCGTGAGGACCTGAGTCTGATGCCTAGGATTCCTGTAATAAAGCTGGGTGTGGTGGCATTCACGTACACACCCAGCACTGGGAGGGTAGAGACAAAATGATGTCTGCGGATCTCTGACCAGCCAGTCTAGCCTAATGCATGAGCTCCAGGACAATGAGAGACCCTGTCTCAGAGAGGGTGAATGGCATCCCTGAGGACGGACACCTGAGGTTGTTCTCTTGACTCCATATGCATGTGCCCCTATATACCTGTGCACACTCAAGTGCGTGCGCATACACACACACACACACACACACACACACACACTCACACTCACTCACATACAAGACCTCAACACAAGCTGACTTCTGAGAACAGGGGATTCATTGGCTCATCACAGCAATCAGGGGCAGATGTTGTTTTGGGATGCTTGGCTCAAATGCAACATCAACATCTGGTTTCTCTCCTGTAGTACTGACCTCATTCTCAGTCCCTTCCCCCATAGCTCCAGCACCTTTTTCCCCTCAAGTTCAAATCCAGTTTTCCAGTAGACTTGAGATGGAGTATGATCGTCCTAACTTGGGTCACATGGCCAGGTGGATGCAACTTCATTGGCTCAAGCCCGCAGTCAACCAATCCATGATGGAAGAACTTGGTCAGCTTGGGGATGTGCTTAACTGTCCAAGGTTGGAGGAAGCAGAGTGAAGACAGGAGGATCCACTTATCTATCAAGAGTGGGAGAGGAGCTGTTCCCCAAAGCCATTTAGAGATGGATCCTGGACTGCCAGGATAACAAGTGTACACTACACTCGGCGACCTTCCATCCTGTGTTTAATTCATGTATCACAAGTTCCCTCTTTGCTGTGCAGTCTTGTCTCCTTACCCAACAAGTCCGGAGGGGGGTGGAGGAGCAGCCACCTTCCTGCACAGACATCCATCTTCCTCCTTGTACTTCTGTTGCCTGTGGGACCGCATCACTCATCGGCAACAGGCTGCATCTAGGATTAGTTGTCTTTTCATGTATTTGTTCCACGGTAGGATCCTGGAGAGCAGAGGTCATGCCTTATTCATCTTGTGTCCCCCTTAGCACTTTGCCTGGTGTTTAGGGGCCCAGCAAGATAGTCCATAAATCTGCTGACAGATTGAACGACTGATTTATATGCTGCGAGAGCCAGCGGCAGATGGAATCCTGATTCAACTACAAAACTACGGAGAAAAAGACCTGTGTTCACCACATCATTTCCAAGAGATTGCAGATCTTCTCAGGACTAAATAATGTTGCTGAGGTCAAGATAAATATCCTCTGTGCACCCCGGCTTCAGCTGCTGGTGTCATTTCTATTTCTGAGGGATTGAGTGAAGGCCCAAGGAATGTTGGTCTCAGCTGCCCAACCCCCTGAGGAGATCATATCTTCTGACTCAGGCTCTGTAAGGGGGGACAGGTGCAGAGATGGAGGAAGGTGATCATGGGGTGAGGCAGCAGGTGTCATTCTTCAGAGGCTGTGCCCCAGGCAAAGACCCAGAGCCCTGGGGAACCTGCCTCAGACTCTATGCAGTTCTGGGTCTTAATAGTTTTTGTTTGCAACTCTCTGTTAGTTTTGGGAATCCCTGTGTAATTCTCTCACAACCTGGTACAGAACAGGGAGAGAGCAGGGGATGAGAGATCAAAGTCAGGTCACTCTGGATGCTCAAACACACTCCATGAAGGCTGCTGCATGGTTCAGAAGACTCGGTGGCTTAGATTTTGCAAATACCTCGAAAATCATTCTGGACCAAGAGATCTGTTGTTTCGTGGCTCATGCCCACAAACAGCTTTCAAAGAGGGAGGTCCTGAGACTCGCCCAAAGTCTCTCAGAGGCTACTAGCTGACAGTCACCAAATATCAAATACTGAGGGGGAAGGATGGGGAAGTGAGGTTGGTAACGGAGAGTGAAACAGGACGGGGGTGGTTGGAGCAGATACCCAGGTCCAGGGCGAGTAAGGAGATAAAAGGGAACCACAGGAAAGGAGCGCGGCTAAAGGTGTGTCTGCATCTGCCACCAGTGTCCCCGCGCGGGCAGCCTGAGCGCGAGAAAGGCGGGGCTTAGCTTGAGGCCCCGCCCCCGCCATCGGGTGCCCCGCCCCCGGCGAGGTGTCTTCCCGCCCAGGCCCCGCCTCCGAGCCCAGAGACCCCGCCCCGCACTCAAGTCCCGGAAGCGAAAGCTGCTCCTCCTCTTCCGAGCCAGGTCGCGACCTTGAGGCCGGGATCGGGTTTCGGAGCGTGTCGGGCCTCCCGGGGCCCTGAAGCCCTCACTCTGGCCATGGCTGCGGCCCGGAACCTGCGCACCGCGCTCATATTTGGCGGCTTCATCTCCATGGTCGGCGCCGCCTTCTACCCCATCTACTTCCGGCCCCTTATGAGGCTGGAGGAATACCGTGAGTGACCTCTGACCCCGCGCGGTGGCTAGCCCCAGCGTTACGCCCGCCCGCCCTAAAGCCCCTACCCTAGCTGCCCTTAGGAGCGCGGAGACCGGAGCTGGGCTTACAGGAGTGAGGCTAGCCGGGTCCCAGGCTCTCCCTGTGCAGCCCGGTGACCTCGGACCAATGGCCCCACCTCTGGCCTTCAGCGTGCGGACTCTAAATACCTATCCACGCCATCAGTCACGGAACTGTGGAGCATCTTAGGAGTCACAGAGGTGTTGGTGTGCATGAAAGCAGCCTGCACACAGCAGGTCGACACTAACACTAGTTCACACACAGTTTACACACACACACACACACACACACACACACACACACACGTTTGATGTGTGTCAGGCCAGGCATATACTGGATCATCTTTGGATTTGCACAGCCCTCTCTCGAGGTAGATGTTACCCATTTTACAGATGGGGTCACACAGCTCATAAGCGCTAAGGGAAGTGTCCCAACCCAGGCTTCTGTCTCCAGAGCCCCCCTCCATCCACCCAGGCTTAGATGGTGATGCCGTGGGGTGCAGACGGGGAGCCTCGATCATCCCGAGATGAAAGGTGTTTTTATTGCGCTTCATTTCCATCCCCTAAGATGCCTTGGAGCGGAAATATTTCAAAGCTAAACTGTTAACCTGGGTTTTTGAGTTTTTCCTCAAACCGTTTTTCAGATTCTGCTGGTTTCCTTCATTTTTAAGCCGGTTGCTCACATGACAATGGCAGATGTCCGGGGAGTCATTTTCCTCCTTAATCATTCAGGTCCTATCATTCTAAAAGCCAAACTCTCCTTCCTGGAGACCTATACCTCAGCAAGGATTAGCACTTTGATACATCTGAAACCATCTGTCAGAGAGGAGAGATGAGGCATTAGAGGCTCATTTTGTTCTCCAGGAAACCTGAATCATCTTGAAGATGGAAGAGGGCCAGCCCAGCCCCCGGGGAATATTAGCCGAGGCCGAAGCTTGGCGATTTGAAGTGCCATGTAAATGCTCTGCCCATCTCCAGCGCTGTAGCATTCGGTTTCTGGAGGCAGAGCATTTTAAAGTACACACACACACACACACACACACACACACACACGGATCCCCTGGCAGCTTCTTTTCATCAGCCCAGACTGTGATGGTCTCTGCTTCCTGCCCTCAAGCCCTCCCGCATGCGCCATGTATGGAGGGAACATGGGCTTGTGTAGGGTCCTGCAGAATCTGTCTCCATCCTTCTCCCTCCCTGGATCCTTGCCCCAGGCTATTTTATTACAGCTTCTAGAGTCGGACTTGAGACAGAAGGTCTGCTGTGGGTTCCCTTGGGAAAATCCTCTTTCTGAAGACACGAGTGTGGTTCTTAGCTAGTGTGCTTTGTCCTCTGACCAATGGGTTTCCTTGTCCCTGCTAAGGGAGAGAAGAGGAGATGAGTAGGCGATTAGTATCTACTTGGATAGGATTCAGGATAGGATAGATTTTCCACAATGCACAGAAGTCACCCACGAGGAAGCATCAAAATGTGAGGGTTGCCCTGGTCAAGAAACCTTGCTCTCAGCCAGCCGGTGAAGAGGAATCATGCCCTGTATTCCTACATGTCTTCTCGGAGTAATCCCCAGTCTTTGGTTGTCCAACTTGCTTTAGGCAGGCAGGTCAGGCTCTGGGGTGAACTTCTAGCAAGAATAACTGTGATAGCTGTGGTTTTAGATTTGAGGCTTTCTACACCTGATCACCTTTTAGCGTATTTTGATTAATTCAGCCTGCTTTAACTGAAAGTCATAACTAAAATCTTTCAAAAAGTCAGTAACTCCAAACAGCTAATTTTTATCGGAAGCTCATGTTTTTTTGTTTGTTTGTTTGTTTGTTTTTTTGTTTTTTTTGTTTTTTTTTTGGCTCTCCTCCAAGCACTTCAACTATTAAGCCGTTTAGTGCTCATAATATCCCTTTGTGGTATCTGTTAGTTGAATAACCTATAAACAAGGTATTCCCTCCCTCTGAATCTTGCTTGTTCCCTTGGCCGTGACGGTGGTGTTTACCGGGCTGAAGTTACAGTGACTTCAGGGAAGTATTACTTGTAGACCTTCCTAGTATATGCTCATATTAGGAATTGTACAAGAAACACTTGTAAAAGGAGGGCTTTGGTGAGGAGGAGGGAGGTGGAGGTGTTGAGATGGGGGTGAGCAGGTGTGTGCCTGGGGCAGGCTGGCCCGGCAGGCAGTAAGCATGTCCAGCTGGCTCAGTGTGTGCTTGGGATGGGGACTGGGAGCCTGCTGTGGGGGTGAGCTGTGCACCTCAGTGCATTCAGTTTTTAGTATTTAGAGCCTTCAGCCACTTTCCTTTTTATGCTCGAAACGCGGATTTTAGGTGTCACTTGGTGCAGTTTAGATGCGGGGCATGTGTGGGGTGGCCCCAGCACCTCGTTCCCCGCCACTCTTCTCACCCTGTCCTGTCTATGTGCATCGTGCGTATTGATGGGACAGCCCAACGTGTTCCCTGCCCCTCTGGTCCTTCCATCTGTCCCTCCTGCCTTTCTTGTGTGCATTACTGTTTCCTTTTTTTTAAAACACCTTTAAAGAAAATGTATTAGTGTGTGTGTTTGAGGGGTGCACACACCATGGCTTATGTGCGGCAGTCAGAGAGCAACTTTGTAGAGTCATTTCTCACCTGCCTTTCCATGGTTGAGGGATTGAATTGAGGTCATCGGGCTTGCCTGGCAAGCGCTTTACTGGCTGAGCGTCCTGCTGGCCCCAGTGGAGTTCTTCCTGAAGTACCCCGGCTCTGCTGCTTCGGTGGGAATTTGTAATGGGGACTGTGTTTTAGTCTGTTAGGAAATGCGGAGCCCTCCGGGTCTTTGGCACTGGTCCTGCCATTTGTCCTTCAAGCGCAGTCATCTGGCTTGCTTAATGAAAACCCTGCAGTTACCCCACCGCTCTCCGCACAGACCAGCCAGCACAGGTTATTGACGTGTTTTAACAAGGTGACCACGTTCGCTGTATGCCAGCTTCAGTGCCACGACAGGGAGGAGAGACCCAAAGGGTCAGGGCCAGAAAGATGGGTACTAAAAAGCAGTGTCTTTTTCTCCCTGCTCAGGAAATGGTACCCAGGCTGTACCAGAACCCTTCTGGGACTGAAGGACTAGTGCACAGGGACTGTGACTGATGAGCCCTGCCTTACTGTTGTGTTGCTGTGAAGGGACACCATGATCCCAGCAATGCTTATAAAAGCGTTCGATTGGGGCTGGCTTACAGTTTCAGAGGTCTAGTTCATTTTTGTCATGGTGGGAAGCATGGCAGCACACGGCGGACATGGTGCTGGATCTGCAGGCAGCAGGAAAAGACCAGGAGCCATTGGGTCTGGCTTGGGCTTTTGAAAAACTCAAAGCCCTCCCCTAGTGACACATTTCCTCCAAAAAGGCCACACCTACGAATCCTCTCCCTGGTGACCAGCCATTCAAATACACGAGGTTATTCAAACCAGCACAGGCCCCAAGGGTGAGGGAGAATGGCTCCTGTCTCCCTGACTACAGCAGCCAGGAAGGTGGTCGTGGTGATGGTGGCAACCAATTGGAAGGCATCAGTTTGAGGGATGAGGATGAAGAGGTTCCGTTTTGGAAAGCTGGAGGGCTGGGCACCCATGTGCTTCTGGAGTTGCCCAGAGGTAGAACAATACCCAGTCTGGAATGGGGTGAGGGCACCAGCAGTGTGCACGGGGACCAGTCAGCGTACTAGGCTGGGACTCTGGCAAGTGCTCCAAGCTGGGAAGATGTAGTGCCCAGAACAGCAGCATGTGAAGGACTGAGAAGTGGGCAGCAGAGGAAAAAAAGCCCACAAAGGAGCCTCTCAGGAGGGGTGGGCATAGAGAGGCTTCAAGAGAGCCCGTAGCATCAAAAAGGCAGCTCTCGAGTTCGAGGCCAGCCTGGGCTACCAAGTGAGTTCCAGGAAAGGCGCAAAGCTACACAGAGAAACCCTGTCTCGAAAAACCAAAAAAAAAAAAAAAAAAAAAAAAAAAAAAAAAAAAGGCAGCTCTCTGTGGAAGGGGTGTGCCCTCGAGGTTAGGTTGCTTGGAAATAGAGATAAGTGAAAGGATCCATTGTATATATCTTATAAAAGAGCTGATAAAAATGAACTGTTGGTTAATGCTTTCAGTGGTTTGAAAGTGAGCAAGAAGAGTGCAGCAGATCCGAGAGTAAGTCAACAGTCCGTCGGATGGACATTTAAAGGTGTTTGTCTGTTGGTAGGCGCATGGCAACCCTTGAAACAGGCGCAGGGTCTAGGAGAATGAGGTTTTGCTTTCAGTTTGGACTGGGAGGCATGGGAACACCAGGAGAGTCCAGAAGGCACAGATGTGAGAGAGAGGACAGTCTGTAGAGGGAGGTGACATGGGTCCTGAGACCAGGCAGGCACAGCCTTGGGCAGAGTTGAGGCACCTCTTCCCACAGCTCTAGAGACAGGGCAGATGTGGATGCAGGAACATGTGGCCTTGGAGTGGCAAGCTGTGGGACAGCCCCTCTGTAAGGGAAGCACTCTCAAGTGTTATCTACCGACTGCCCGGGTCCTTTTGCTTTGCCTGCCTCTCAGCTGCTTCTGATAGGGGCTGGCAAGATGGTTCATCTGCTGCCATGCCTGAAGACCTGAGTTTGGTTCCTGGATGCTGCATGGTAGAAGGGAAGAACCAGCTCTCCAGTTGTCCTCTCACCTCCACACGTGTACCAGGGCACATGTGTGTATTTATGGAGCCTAAATACACACATGTGTAACCCCCAGGTGGGCAAGGAAGGGGAACGCAGGAGAGGATCTTCAGCCAGGTCACAAAGTAAGCACACGTCCTGCTTACATAGTCAAGGCAGGGGTGTTTGCACCAATCATAGCAGCCCTGTCCACTAACAAAGAATGCTGCTCCCACCAATTGTGCACAGGTCTTTTTACCCCAGTCACAGAAATCCCTCTTCTAGGCCAGCAGAATGATGGCAGGTTCATCTAGATTTCAGTCGGTGTTGCAATGGCAGCATGTCTTCAGGAGCTGGGATTCCATGCGGCTTCTTCAAGGTAACCGTGGAGTGTTCAGAAGTGCCCGGCTGACGTGAGTGCAGCTGCCTGGCTGCTTGGCTCATAGGACAGCCAGGACCTCAGGGTCCAGCAGCTGTCAGCTAGGGAACCATCCAGGCTGACTCACGGGGAGAATAAATATCAGATGGAATGCATATGAGAAGGACTTGGTAACAGGCTTTCTTTGGGCTGCCGACCAGCTCCCAAATCATGATACAGAGACTTATTATGAGTTATGAATGCTCAGCCTTAGCTCAGGCTCTTACAATTTCAGTGAACCTGTTTCTCTTCATCTACATTTTGCCTCGGGACTTTTTACCCTTTTTTTTTTTTCCTGTATGTCCTACTCCTTGTCTAGCAGGCTAGCAGCAGCGTGGCTTGTCCCGGGTCTCTCTCTCTCTTTCTCCTGTGTTCTCTCCTCTTATCTCTTTTCTGGAAGCTCAATTTCTCCTCCTACTTATTCCCTCTGTCTGCCAGCCCCACCTATCCTTCTAATGCCTAGCTATTGGCCATTCAGGTGCCTCTGGCAGGCAAGGTAAAATGGCAACCTATCTTTACATTAAACAAATGCAGCATAAACAAATGAAACACATCTTTGCCTAGTTAAGCGAATACAACATAAATAAATGCAAGACACCTTTACATAGTTAAAGTAATACTCCCCAACTTCGTATTAGCATAGTGATTTCAGTAGCCCAAGGAGAGGTGGTCCTCCTCCTCTGTCGTAAGCGGACAGTCCCTCCTTGAATGGCCTTCCCTGGGCGTCTGGCGGTCTCTCCACCTGAGCTCTTGACTCACCGACTGCTTTGCTCCTGCCTCCCAGCTGCTTCTCAATTCCTCCTCACCTCCGACTGCCCTGTGTACACCTGTTATTCCTTAAGCTCTGCTTGTTCCAGGGAGTGGGCCACAGTTCTTCCACAGGGGCCCAAGGTGTCAGGTCCCTCGGCCAGTCTGGATGTGGGGAGTGCAGGGCTGGCCAGGTTCCCTATCTGCTCCAGTAGGGTCAGCCCACGGGCAGCAGGATGAGGAGGGAGACTGCTGTGTCAGACAGAGCGAAGGAGAGACCGGGGATCACCAAGTAGCAGGCCCCTGTGACAAGTGTCTTAGTGCGCTTACTTTTGACATCCAGTGTGATCTGTAGCTCTCTCACTGACTCATCAAGACTTGAGTAACTAACTGTTCAATGGAGTGAGTACAAGGTCAATCCATAGCTCAAGTCCCGCTGTGACTCCTGGGAGGTGGAGTTAGCCTTGGGGCCCGATGATCTGAAACCAGGGGTGTGGGCATAGTTCTGCTCTGCTGTCAGGGGAGCCCAAGGATTGCCTTCTCTTTCATCCTGTTGCCAGTGGGTTTGTCCAAGGTCTCAGGGGATCATAACTTGAAGCCTGATGTGTCTTTACATCCTATAACTAGTCCAGTTCTGAGGCTGGCCCCTTTAAAACAGCGTGTATTGCAGGCATTGAAGTCAAATGGTGATGTGGGATAGAGTAAGAGCAGTCTTTTAATCTTGATCTTTCCCAGTTTTAATTAGATGTACAGAATACAAGATTGTAGGGTTTCCCCAGAAGTCCCAGAGCTCATTTATCCTGACATTTGGGTGCCTCGTCCAGAGTCACTCTGCGTCTTAACTGCTGGGTGGACATTAGCCCGGGACTCTCTGGCCTTGCCCACTTAATGCCCTCTCAGGGTGCCTGTAAGAGAGTGGAGTTGCCGGGCAGTTAGGTAAATGGTTACATGGATGAGCTGGGAGAAGACGATTCGCCTGGTTCTTGCCTGTGTTCTTTCTGCTGTCCCTTGCTGCCCCCGTTGACACTGTGTTGTGTATCTGGTAGAGCAAGATTACAAGAAATCACTTGATGTGCAAACTCCCTTCCTTGTAAGGGCATTTTCCCTATTACACGCCAGGTGCTGAGAATATGCTTTTCACCCCATTTGCCATATAATCGAGCAGAATGCAGAGACAGGCTGGAGCCCTGTTTCCTAACTAGCGTTTCAAAGCTGTCTCTATTCAGCCTGCTTTTGATGAGTGTGCAGACATGTTTACAGTGCCAGAGAGCAGTGATTGAAGTGGCCTCTAGATCCTTCAGCTAGCTGGCTCAGGTGAGCTGCAGCTGTGATGTGGCTTCCGTGACACCAGCGGATCCCCTCAGTTGCCCATTCTCAATCGGTACATTTGGTCTCAGCCAGCTGCTTCACACCAGTGTTCTGTCCCCTCAGCCAGCTGCTTCACACCTGCTGTTACAGCTGTGTGTTCCCCTCGGTCTGCCTTTCAGTCACCATTCTGTCCCCGGGTCCTCTTGGATTTATGACCATTTGGTCCCCATGGCCACTGCCTCCCACTTGGTGTCCAGAGTACGGTGGGTTCTGGACTCTCCTGGAGGCGGATGGCAGAGCCTAGGCGGCAGCAGCAGCAGCCAATGTGACTGCCAAGGAAGTGCTGACATCTGTCCAGCTGTTTTGAACAGGTAGATGCTTGAAGTGGCCAGCCTGGAGTGGTCGTGTGTTACTGGACTTTCTTAGCGGGCTGTTTTGCAGATGTATGTATAATTTTTCTTTATTAAGAAAAAAGCTCGAGTGACAGAAAAGATCCAGGGTAGAACCGTAAATTCCTGGGTCTGTCACCTCGATTTGCTGGTGGTTAACAGTCACCACACCTGCTTTCCTTCCTTACAGAGGATGCATGCACACCCAGATTGCTGTCATTACCATTATTGTGCTGAGCCATTTGTGAGTGGGTTGAAGACATCATGAGCTCTTATTCCTAAGTACTTGAGCCTGTTTTTGCAAAGACAAGGAGGACATTCTTTTACTTAATCACAGTATATGTGATTATATTTCAGGAATCCAGGAAATGTAATATGATGCAGCCCAGCTGTCTAGGACAGAGACTGTATCCAAATGTTACCATTTGTCCCCATTACTGCAGGTTGTGAGTTGCCTTTTCTTTGACAAAGACTGTAGGTTGTCGGAAGAGATGGAGAGGTAGATGAGATCCTGTTCCTTTCTGGCTCTTCTCTGCCCATTGCCTGCTGCCCCTTTACCAGAGCACCCTCAGAAAAGCACTTGGGGTCTGCTGAGGGAGCCTGCTCTCGGGTGCCCCGAGTTTGTGTTATGGTCAGTGTTAAATACAGCACCAAATTCAGCAGCTGAACCTCCCACTGCAAACCTTGGCTCATTCTCAGACTTAGCTGGGCAGATTCTTTTACAGCCACACAAAGTCGGCCCACCTGCATGCATAAACAGCTTTAATAATACACCATCGCCCTGTGACTGGAGAGAACTATCCTCAATTAAAACTACAAATCAGACCTCAGCCTTAGCACCAGGGGGCAGAGTTGGACTTGCCGGGACACTGGAGTGGGGAATTTTCTAACTCCAGGCCACGGTTGGGTTTTAGGCATTTTACATGGAAACTTGCTCACAACTGAAGTCGGTAATTAGCTTATTTGTTCCTGTAGCTAAAGCCTCCTTCTACCTCTCCTGCTCTCCTGGGGCTCATAGATATTTGCTCTTCTTCAGTGACAATGAACTAGAAAGCTGTCAACTTCATCTAGAGACTGGTTTCTGTTTTCCCATTAGCAGATTCTGCATTCTCAAATAAAGTGCCTTTGTGTGGTCTCCTGAATTTCCATAAGGCTGCTTTGGCCTCGGAGTGTTTCTGATTTGATCATTAATGGATCAGAGAAGCAAGCGGATTTAGATAGGGCGAACACTCGGTTATCACTTTGTAGGAACTGGTTTCGCTTGCCGGTGCAGGCCAAGTTACCGAGGTGGCTGCATCAGGACCCAGATTATGATGAGGTTTCAGCCTATTTAAACAAATCTCCAGCCTCTCTCCAACCTCATTAGCGATTAGCAGGAAAGTGGCGAGACAGGGATTCCTCTCTCACGGGGTTCTCCACTGCATGACAAGAGGTTGGAGCACAATTAGGCCTTCTGTCCCTGCCACCAACTAGCAGCTTCCTCCCAGTGATGCCTGGCAGCCTGCCAGCATCCTGGGCCCTATAGTGGTACCTGCTTCTTAGAGAACAAGTTTGCTACCTCAGGATGACTGGGTTTCTTTTGTCTGCTTCACGACAAGTATTGCTCAAGCTTTACCTCTTCCTGCCTTCACTGTATCAGAGACACACTTAGGTCTGGAAAATTCTTACCTGCTCTTGTTCCTGGCGAGACTCAGGATGGTGTGCTGTTTTGTTGGCTGGTGCTAAGCACATGTTTGAGACGTCCATCTTTGAAGCCTTCTAGGGCTCAGGTCTGAGAATTAGAAGTCTTCCACAGTGAGAACGCCTTTGCTGTTAGGGCTGCCACTGCTCCCTTGAGTTGGAGAAGGTCTTTTGGCATCTGTGTGTCATTTACCTGCTAGTCTGAGAGAGGCCACTGGGGATAGGTGGCCCGTTGTTCCTTGTCTTTCTCCCTCCCTTAGAATTAGATCGCAAGATTCCCACAGCCCCCATTGCCCTATGAAGTTAGTATTGATAAGACTGTCAGGCAAATCATTTAGGATTGACTTTCCGTTGAGACTCCAGAGAAGCAAGTTCGGTGAGTTGGTATCAGAGTTGGCGGACCCCTGTTTCTCGTATCTGCAGCAGGGCCTGTGAGGGTGGACAGTTAGACGGCCTAATAGCAAATCAGCGTGGAGAGTGGCACCTAAGAAACTGTGCATCTAGGCAAACAAAGGTCTGATTCCAGCGTTTCATCACTGCAGCTTAGGAGTCAACATCCTTTGGCTCCAAGTCTTTCCTTTAAAAAGCTGCCATTTGTCAAGATACTTAAAATAATAACTCTTGGTCGTCACAGGCCTCAGGTTTCTTTCAAACCACTTAGAAAGATGTGTCAGGGAGCTAGAAGCCCACACTCATAAAATGCTTGGTTTCTCTTGGCCTTTGCCTGGTGGACATCTCCAAAGTGCCAGGCTTAGCTGCTGCAGCTACAGCAAGCTCACTAATTGGCACAGCACCTGCAATCAATTAGGGAAGCTTCAATTATCCAAACCAAAGCCACCCACCCAAAGATTAATTTTCTGCTCTATTTCCCATCAAAAACATAGCATATTTAGCTTGGAGTCCAGTCCTTCAGTGGAGTGTTTTTAGACACCGTTTCTTGATAATTGTGCCTGTCCCTTCTTCGCAGCAGCCCTCGGCTTGTAAGGTCACACCCACCAGCTCTCCAGAGCTGTTCTTTCTCTCGGGTTCTGTCCCTCCCACAATGCTGAGACCACAGGAAGACGTGGCTCTTTTTACATCCTAGGACCTAGCTTTCACGACCTAGCTTTAAGATACGGCCTCCCTGAATTGGATCACACTCATAAATATGCCTTGTAATTGACCCATGTAAATAGAAAACACAATTGCCCACACCTCTTTTCTAAAGAGTAATTAATTGTCCTGTTATGTTTCTCAGAGAAGGAGCAGGCCGTAAATCGAGCTGGTATCGTCCAGGAAGATGTGCAGCCACCAGGTAAACCTAAAATATTCCAAACCATCCCATCTGGGGCATGAGTGCTTGCTTTGTGTGGAGGTGGGGTGATTTTTCTCTTGGGAACCTGAGCTTACTGTTTATTTTATGATAGCTCCTGTCTTGTCAAGGCTGTCCAAGACCATGCTAATATTTCAGTGTCTAGTACGTTTCACGAGATTGCTGGGCCCCACTTTTGCCCCTGGTAAGTGGGCATAAAGTGTAATTAAATGTGCAGCAGGAAACCTCTTTGCAGCCTCCCATGCCCGGACCTCTGTAAACACCACCCTCATGGGGAGGTAGTGTTTACGGGTGAGCTGTGTCATTGATGTAGGATTCACTTCCTACAGAAGTCCCCAAAGCTCCCTTCAGGGCTGAACGGGATGTTCCTTTAAAATGGTCCAAGTTGGCTGAGAATGAGAGATTTTCTAGCCTTTTAACCCAACTCCTGCCATCTGTGGGTCCTAGGCCGGATCCATTTTTTCCTAGTAGGGAATAGTTCCTAAGCCATTTAAAACCCCCTCACAGCTGCCGTGGCTGCCAGGCACCTCGTCTCAGGGTTCCAGTGGCTGCTCTCCCCATTTCAGTGTCTCAGCCACGTGGAAATTGCATGGCTCAATTCCCATGTCATCTTGTTTGTTTGGGATCATGGGGGTGTGCTCAGACACCTAACAGTGAATCCTGATGGGGTTTTTATGTTTCTTTCCACAGGGTTGAAAGTGTGGTCCGATCCTTTTGGCAGGAAATGAGGCTGTCAGGGAGTCTGATGAGCAAACTGGACATCTTCATCCTGTGCACTCTGCAGTGGGGACAGTTGATGGCTGGCTGTGGCTGCGTGGCTGGAGAGGGAACACTCATGCTGCCAGCCAGAACCCTTGTGATAGAGACTGTGTGCAAAGACAGTGCTTCCTTAAGTCCCTGGAGAACCTGAACAGAGGACACCATTAAAGCACCTTGTGGCTTCGGTGACTTTGCAGGAGCAGAGCCAGCCTGCAGGGCTGTTTGTGGACGACTTCTCCTGCGGTCTTTACCACTTCCAAGCTGTGATGTGAGCACAGGCAGCCTGTGGGCTCAAGGGCTGTGGTTGCCTTGCCACCTTCTGAAGAAGTGACCTCAGTGCAAACGGCCATGCCAAGCTGCCTGAGAGGGCTCTTGAGAACGTTCCAGCTGATAAAGCTGTTGGAGGACAGGATCCTTGGCACTGTTTAAGAATACACTGCTCAGATTAACTGTCTTGTTGAAAGTCTCTGTGTTGGGAAGTTAACAGACAGGAAGCAAGTCACACTAGATTACCACGCACAGTAGAATCATAGGTGAGCCTGCCACCAACGAGGCTGTGGGTATTAAAATGGTCTCTTAGTTTGCTGCTGTCTACTGTTTTTTGGTGTGTGTGTGTGTGTGTGTGTGTGTGTGTGTGTGTGTGTGTGTGTGTTGTTGGGGTTGTTTTAGTTTTTTGAGACAGGGTCTGACAGACCAGTCAAGCCTTGGACTCCCAGAGATCTACCTGCTATTGCCTGGTAGAATTTCTTTATAAACAATTCTGATATCAAGAAGTAGTACCACTGTCTAGATTTTATTTAAGTAGACGTCTGTCTAGGTTAGCATTTTATTGCTGTGAGGAGACACTATGACCACTGCCACTCTTATAAAGGAAAACATTTAGCTGGGGCTGGCTTACAGGCAGAGGATTAGTTCATTATCATCATGGCAAGAAGCATGGTGGTATGTAGGCATGGTATGTAGGCAGACATGATGCTGTAAAAGGAGCTGAGAATTCTGCATCTGGATCTCCAGGCATCAGAAGGAGACTGTGAGCTACACTGGGCATAGCTTGAGCATATAAGATCTCAAAGCATGCCTCCAAAGTGACATACTTCCTCCAACAAGGCCACACCTCCTAATAGAACCACTCCCCTTGGGCAAACTTTCAAACACGTGAGTCTATGGGGGCCATTCCTATTCAAACCACCAGAATGTCTATGTAGTGTCATCTATTTGTATACAAGGTAAACAACACACCTTTTGAGACATCTGTTAGTCATGGTTCTCCAGAGCAACAGAACTGGTAGAATGAATATACATGCATATATATATGTACATACATATAATATAAAGGGAATTTAATAGTGTGGTTTATAGGCTGTGGTCCAGCTAATCCAATGATGACTGTCTACCAACACAAAGTCCAAGAATCCAGGAGTTCTTCAGTCCACGAGGCTGGATGTCTGAGCTATCTTCAGTAGCCGCCAGAATCCCAAAGAAGTAGGCTCCAATGCCAGTGAAGGAAGGGACTTGCCAGTGAGAGCGAGGGCAAGCAGGCCAAGAGCACAAACTTCCTTCCATGCCCATTCTGTAGGCTGCCACCAAAAGGTGTGGGCCAGATTAAAGGTGGATTTTCCTACCTCAAAAGATCCAGGTTAAAGGTGAGTCTTGAACTTGAAATGACTTAATTAAGAAAAATCCCTCCCAGCTGCACTCAGCCTTTTGGGTTTTAGTTAGTTCCAGATGTAGTCAAGAATAGCCATCACAACTGTTAATGGAGTATCAGTTTTCCACCAGGTTCGTCTCCAGAAGCCACATCAGGGACAGTAAGAACCAGTTTCCTATTGAATTGTTTTTCTTTTCTCCCTTCTTTCTTTCACGTCTTACTTTTCTTCCCCTCCTCCCCCTCTCCCCTCCTCTGATTTCCTGTGCTCTGCCTACCTAGCCTCCTGGTAGATGACTTGGTACTGAAAAGCCAGTCTGTTTCTTAGCAGAAAGCCTGTGTGTTTCTGTAGCCTCTGTTTATATGAGGTGCTTGGTGACATAATTTCTTAATTGTGAACTTGGCATTTCCTTAACAGGCTGCTGGCCCAATTATGTAATGACTGGCAAACAGAAATAAGATTGATAGTTCTAAAACCAAAGTCATCATTTTTGGGAGACACTGCCCAACATCTAATTGACTTGCAGTTAACGACCCAGTGGAGGAAGCTGACTAATTAGGGGTGCGTTTGCCTACTGTTTTCCTTGGAGGGGGCACCAAGAAGTTATGTAATTTAAAGTCAAATTGTGCAGATGCTTAATTGAGCCTTCTTATGACTGAGGCAAGTGCATGTGTCTGGGAGGACATCTGGGCTAAAGGCCTGAGTTTTGGAAAAGGATTGTAGGAGCAGACCCAGTGTGTCTCCTGAATGGGATCTTTGTTCTGGGCTTGTGTCTCCCTGCCCTTGGTCTACCTTTTTGCAGTAATACAAGAGCTTTCTATCCTCAGTCACCTTGACGTTTACAGAAGGAGCATCCCGTGTCTCAGACACATGACTGCAGAGGACTGCCTACGCCTGCTCAGTGAGTGGTAAGAGGTCCTCGTGAGGATAGACTGAGGGCCTCACTATCCAGTTCTAGTGTGCACCCCTTCCCCAAGAACAGTGACAGAAGCATTTTGCTTACAAGAGGCAGCTTAGTCAGGTGATATTGCTATAATTAACAAGGCGATTCCATGTAGTTTATCTGGTAATTATAAGAGGTTTATTTCAGGGGTAACTTACAATCAATAAGGGGTCCATTACAGGATCTGGGAGAGATGAGGTACAGTCCAGCGTAGTACTCTGGGGAACTCTGACTTGGTCTGCAAATCCAGCCTCCAGGACCATGAAGAGCTAAGAGAGCGAACACATGCATCTCAGGTCTTAAGGGGTCCCTCTTGGCCACACCCCAGGGGCAGGTCATAGGCAGGTGTGGCAGTTACTTGCTGCCACACTGGGGGCAGTGTTTCAAGGTCAAAGCTGGAACAACTACCCACTAGAAGGTGCATTTAGGAAACAGGTATGCTGTTGACTAGGTAGGTATATTGGATATGGGAGGGTAATCATTTCCCAAGTGCTTTGAACACTGCTGTCGCCTTTCTGGGACTAGTGACTTCCCCTTTAGGGGAAAATCAGAGCATTGCTTCTTAAACCTTTTGATCTCAGGATAACTTTACACTTTTTAAAATACACCTTTTCGCTGGGCGGTGGTGGCGCACGCCTTTAATCCCAGCACTCGGGAGGCAGAGCCAGGCGGATCTCTGGGAGTTCGAGGCCAGCCTGGGCTACCAAGTGAGTTCCAGGAAAGGCGCAAAGCTACACAGAGAAACCCTGTCTCCAAAAACCAAAAAATAAAATAAAATAAAATAAAATACACCTTTTCAGGTCTAGGGAGATGGCTCTGGAAAAGGACATTGAACTGCAGTCCTGAGAACAGAGTTTGAATTCCCAGCACCCATGGAGGAAGCTGAGCATGGCTGTGCATGCCTCTGTTACCACTGTATAGGTGGGGTGAAGACAGGCAGATCCCAAGAGCTTGCCAGCCAGACTCTCTCAAGGCAGTGGGGAGCAGTGGAGGAGGTACCCAAGATCCTTCTGGCCTGTGCATGCACACTTGAGAATAGTCAAGTACACGTACACACACACACATACACACACACACACACACACACACACACACACACACACACACATCACATTTTCCAAAACTCCAAATTGAGTTCTGTGAGTTAATACACCTATGGAAATGCAGTGTATTACAGTCTTAAAGCAATAATAATAATAATTAAGAATTACATTATTTAAAAAGCATCAATTACGATATTATGTGGGTTAATAGAATGTTACCTGAAATTTTTTTATTTCTTGAGGCAAAGCGATTTCTGAGGCTGGGGAAACAGTTTAATGGGTAAGATCACTTGTTCTGCAAGCATGAGAACCTGAGTTCCAATCCGCAGCACCCATGTAAAAAGGCTGGGCGTGGCCATATGCACCCATTACCCCAGCACTGCGAGGGAAAGCGACAGGAAGATGGCTGGGGATTTGCCAGCTGCCAGTCAAGCTCCAAGTTCAGTGAGAGAGACTGTCTTGGGAATAAGGTGGCAAGGAGGGAGCAGGACACCCAGCTCTCTTCTATGACTTCCATCTGTACCTGTGGGCACCCACACATACCCCGTCTGCACGCACCACATACCACAAATAAGTACTTGCAGATATCCACACCAACAGAAGACGTCTGCATCCTCATATCTTTCTGTGATGGATCTGTTGTATTATCTGTCCACACTCCTGAGGGTTATGGGAGGAGAAAGGTCCCCAGGAAGGTTTGGAGTCCCTCCTCCTTAGTCAGACATTTGAAGATTCTGTAGCTGAATCTCATCCATTGCCTCAGCTGGTTAGTTGTCCTGAATGTGTTTTGCTGTGTGTAGAGTTGGAGGAGTTCATAATAGGAGAGGAGAAACTGAAAGTATACTCACTGTTACGGGAATAAAGAAAGCTCCATTCGGGTTGGAGAGATGGTTCAGTGGTTAAGAGCACTGGCTGCTCTTCCCGAGGTCCTGAGTTCAGTTCCCAGCAACCACATGGTGGCTTATAACCATCCATTAATAAGATCTGGTGCCCTCTTCTGGCATGCAGGCATACATGCAGGCAAGACAATACAATACCCTCTGTAGACGGACTTGGATCTACATTTTTAAACTCACAGCCAGAAATAGCTGCTGAACAGTTGTGAACTGTTCATCCTGTGAACATTGAAGTGTGTAACATGACGACTCCCTCTGGCTGATGGGAAGCTCAAATACATTGTGCTCTGCTCTAAGAATTGCCTTTGAGTGTTGGAGAGATGACTCAGGGTTAAGAACGCAGGCTACTCCTCCAGAGGAGTTTGATACCCAGCACCCACATGGCGACTCACAACCCTCTGTAAGTCCAGTCGGGGGATCTGATGCCCTCTTCTGATCTCTAAGAACACCAGGCCCAAATGTGGTAAACTTACATGCAGACAAAACCCTCATTCACATAAACAAAACTTTCCAAGTGGCTGTGACCTCGTGGATGCATTTGACTTCTGTGTTCACCTCATCCTGTTTTCCTCACTCCTCTTGTTTTCTTTCTTGCTGTCTCACTTTCGCTTTCTGTCTTATACGGTATGTTAGATCCTTCATTAAACTGAGGTGTGGCCTAACAATATATATTCAACTGAAACCCATCTATAGTTAATAGAGGCGATGAAGTAAAATTACAAAGATTAAAATAATACAGAACACGAAAAGTACCTTTTAAAAAGTCTGTTCTTTGTTACAGTGATGGAAAACAGCCTTGAGAAGTGCCTGGAATTCCAACACGTGACAAATGACAGAGCTGTGGTGTGGACAGAGCTCTGCACAGCAAGGGGGGCTTGGTTTGGGTACAGATGGGTGGTGTATAGGCCTCACTACACGACAGGCTTTTCCCGGCTGATGCACCACTGAATTCTCCCACCTGTAGGCATGGCACACACAGTAGGCACTCCGTCAATATCGATGGATGGGGTGGTCGGTTCAAAGACTGAACAAGTGGAGGGAGTGGTGTGGTTAAGGACGTGGGGTGCCTACCCTTAAATGTCAGGCAGGTTTTTGGTTTTGTTTTTTTTTTTTTTAAATTTGATTTAGGAGGAGGTGTGAAGAAACTTAAGCCGGAAGTTTCCCTGAAGACTTCCAAACAAAGCCAGGCTGTTCTCCTCTCTAGAGCAGCCCTAATCATAGAGGTTAGCAGTGCGGTTAGGCTGTTCGTTTCCTGCCCAGAATGAGTAACAGACACAGGGTGTGTGTGTGTGTGTGTGTGTGTGTGTGTGTGTGTGTGTGTGTGTGTACGGGTGCACAGCACTTTGAATCGATTAAATGTGATGAAGAAGACACTGGTTTGCATCTTGTATCATTTGTGTTTTTTTGTTTCTACATATTTTACAAAGGTCCCCAGGAAATTTGGGAGTCAGAAATAGGAACAGGCTGTGGTTTGATTGTTCAATTGTGGCTTGCTTGGCATGCTTGAAACCCTGGGTTCAATTCCCAGTACCACATAAGGCCAGATGTGATACCCCACATCTGCAGTTCCAGCACTCAGAGTTAGAGGCAGGAGGATCAGAAGTTCAAGATTGTTTTCTGTTCTATAGCAAGCTTGAGGCTAGAGTCATGGGGTTATGGAATGGACAGAGAGAAGGCAAGAAAGAGATGAAGAGGAAAGGGGGGAGGGAAGGAGGGAACGGAGAAAAGAGGGAAGAAGGGGAGAGAGTAGGAAAGAAAAGAAAAAGAAAAGGCTACCACTATGGTTCCAGTCCCAGGAGTCCCAGCAGTGTGGTGTGCATGGGAGGGCCTCTCCCGGGGGCTGCGGTGGTTAGAACCATCCCCAGAAGCACTGATGAAAAATCTCTGTTCTCCACCCAAACACTCGCTGGCTCCTAGGCATAGCCCACAACCACTGAGAGCAGTGAGGCTGGGGTAAGCCTGTCGGGGTGCTGGGGTGCGCAGTCATGTACAGGTGGAGCAGCGGAAGGAACCCTGGTACTTCCTCCTCTGGCCAGTCCCTGAGGCTGGAGCCTCTGAATCAGGGACCTTGGCCAGAGGGTGACAGCTGGGTCACCCTTCCCCGCCTCCCTGATGATGGGTGGCAGCAGGACTCATCTAAGGGCTTTCCTGGGAGTGATAAGGAGACACCTACCTACTTGGCATTTTTGATCCACAGCCCTCTGGAGCCACATGTGACCTCAGGAAGAGCTGAAAACTCACACTGATTGTCTGAAATTTTTCACATTGAGGTTTTGCTGTTGCTTCTGGGGCTTTCATAAATTGATAAGTACATTTAAAAAAACTGTATGTATAAGATGCTCACTGGATACTAAAAAAAAAAATCTGGAAATAGTAGAACCATGTAAGTGTGATGATCCTATGAGACAGTTATTTTAAGTTATGTTTAAATTTTACTAAGAGTTTCCTAATGTTTTACTATGTATTATTTATAATTTGTACATATGCCTTCTTATATGTGTTGATGTATGTGTGCCTGTGTTGTATGGCATTAAGGATCTCAAAATAGGACCAGTCACAAATTAATTGCTCGCTGGCATATCTACTTATTAAATATTTATTGTTTTCCTAAAAAGCAACAAAGCAATAAAATAACAAAGCAATAAAAATAATTTTACTCGGAGGCCTCAAAGAAGAGTAGTGTTGGCTAAAGCTAGACTCTTACAGATGTTTTCAGCTGTCTTCCCCACCTTCTGTCCTTTCTTTCCTGGTAACATCTGTTCTATCCTCATCCTCTTTCCCCTTGGGTCTCTGCTGTGGATGGAGCTGACTTTATCCCATGCTGCAGGCGTAGACATGTGGTCCAGGTTGACCATTCAGAACACCGGGCAAACTTCCAAGATGGGATTCAGGATGAGTGTGTGCTGCTCTTACCAGCCTGTTGCTTTGTGTAGTCAAACAAACAGGAGGGTCTCTTGTTCATTGCGTTTGGAGCTATTGGCAGCCATGTTGACATACTGAAGCAAAGACAAAGAGAGGCTAACATCGAAGTTAACTCAACAGAAGCCACGTCCTGAGGGTATGGCTTAGCCTCCTGGACTCACTTGGGTCTGAAGCAAATCAGGCTGTAGGTGAATACATAAAATTAAATTTCAAAACCCCTTTTTTTGTACCAATTTAGACTGGATTTTTATCACTTTCCCACACCCGCCATGGGGTTGTACGTAGGCCCTGAGCATGGTTGGCAAGTACTCTACCCCTGAGATAAACCCCCTGGACCCCTATTCTTGGTGTACTTTGAATATTGAGACAGGAGCTTGCTAAATTGCCTGATCTGGATTTGAACTTGCTGTGTAGCCCAGACAGGTCTTGAACAAACAACCCTTCTACCTTAACCTCCCCCAATGCCCTAGATCACAGGCTTGTATGAAGAGACTGGGTAGGTTTTTGCCACTGTATTAGGAGCACAGCAGTCTAGACATGGCATCTCCATTTTGTGTTTTACTTTAAGCCTTGTCCTGTAACTCATTTCTGTCGCCCCCCTTCTAAAGGGTGTTAGATGCCACTCACCCTTCTGATGGCCTCGGGGGCACACTGGGTGAGTTCCCTGCCTGGTCCTTCTCTAGAGGGGCAGAGGGTCATTGTTGCTAGTGAGTGACGTCTTTGGCTTTTCTGGGTTTGTTTGCTTTGTGTGTGTGTGTGCGTGCGTGCGTGCGTGCGTGCGTGCGTGCGTGTGTGTGTGTGTGTGTGTGTGTGTGTGTTAATCTCCACCCTGCCTCCCAACCTGAAGAGCAGGCTCTCGCTCTCTCCCTCACTTGAAGCCTCTGGCTCACAGTGAGACTGGGGAGAGAGAGCATTTGGCCCACTAAATGGAATCAAATGCCCTCGTGTGAGCTGAGAGGCTCTGGGTGGATAAACCACATCGGCTTCCTTCCTTTCGGCTGCCCCAAGGTTTTCTGCTTTGTATTAGCTTTTTCTAATTCTTCATTTCTCTGGCTAGATAGGGGTCCTGGGGTTTCTATTGTTTGGAATCCTTTTACTATAACAAGATGTTCACACTGGAGGACGGTGGGGGGCTGGGCTAGCGCTGAAATGCTTTATAATTTAGCAAAATTATTCTTTTTTTTTTCCCAAAGAAGGGACAGTAACCCAGGGCGGGATTCTGAGCCTCCGGCTGACCCATGCCTCATCCCTTCTTTTCTACAACCTCTCCCTTGTTCTGCAGCCTCGTCCGGCCCATGGTGTCTTGCGAAGGTGTGGGCTGTGTTTGTGTTCCAAGGAGCCATTCATTTATGGCAGATGCAGAGATGATCTGGACAAACCTGGGCCTCCTGCTCGTCGGCTCCTGCTAAGTGTGCGCACAGGGACACACACCGGGGCCATTAGCCTCGGAAGCCCAGGCTGGAGGATTGGGCAAACAGACCCGAGGGCACACAGCATGCAACCTTGCAGCTTTGTGTGAACCCGCAATGGGGCTGAGCTCACATGAACACAACGGTGTTTAGAGGAGGAAAAAAATGATCCTGTATCTGCTTCAGACATGACTAGGAAAACGGCAGCTCTGGAGATTCAGCTTGTGAAGTAAGCACAAGATGATTTCTAAAGGGGTTGTTTATGTTATTTTCACCCTTTTCCTTTTGTTTGATGTGGAGTCACTGAACAGACGGGATACCTCATCACAAACCATTCTTCCGTGTCTGGAACCAAGACAGCAGCACCCAGCTGTGGACAGACCTGCCTTTTGAAAGTTAGATTGAGGAAGAAGTCAGGCAGGGGAAGAGAGAACCCCAGAGGGTCCCTGGCAGTCTCTGGTGATGGACCATGTGCCCTCTGGGTCCCCTCTGGCTCTCAAACCCATGCCCAACGCAATGCTTCCGGAAGCTGTGTGAGAAACTGTAGTGAGTGTCAGAGGCTGGGCACAGACTGTCCCCAGGGCCCCGGCCTCCTGGCTGTGCTGCCATCCAAGGGGCAGGGAAATAATGAGAAGAGCTGCTTGCTGCTTCCGGAGTGTCCAGAAGCCGTCACAGACAGAGCTGATGAGTCTTGTCCCCTCAGGTGCCTGTGCTGAGGTCCTCACTCACTCCAAGCACTTCCCAATGTGAATGTCTGGAGGTGGCTTAAGGGAGTGATTAAGATAAAGCAGGTTCTTAGGGTAGGTCCTAATTCGTTAGGATTGTGCTCTAACAAGAGACAGTGGGACACACACGAGGAAGACTGTATGAGAGGACACCGGAAGGAGGACGTTTGCATGGCAATGGGAGAGAGAGGTGACAGAAGAGACACCAGCGTCTTAGTCCTGGATTCCTGGCCTCCCAACTCAGAGCGAACAGATTCATGTTGCTTAGATAAATCCCAGTTGTCCTGGTCTCATTATAGGACCCCACGGCCACAGTAACTGCACAGTGAATGTGTGCAGAAAATGAAGTCACAACCCGGGGCCTCATGTCTGCTTCTGGGAAATGATCCAGGTACCACCCACAAGGCAGCGAAGAGGAGCTCTGGGGATGGGGTCCACTAGCTTCCCAGCACCCGGGTAAAAAGCTGGGTGTGGTGACATGATCTCATAATCCCAGTGTTGGGGATGCAGAGACAGGAAGAGCTCCTAGACACTGGCCATCTGGCCCAGCCTGTGGGTGAGTTCCAGGCCAGTGAGCCATCCTATTTCAAACATAAGGCGTGCAGTATTCTCTAGGAAGGACACTGAGGTTGCCTTCTGGCCTCTACACACATATGCATATGTGGGAGGCCAGCTCCCACCTTTTAAAAGGTTCCTATGAAGAGGAGAGAGAAATAAGAAACTTTTAGATAGAAAGAGAGTGGAGAAGAGACAGACAGAAACACAAAAGATAGCTTCGGGAGGACCTGGATCAAAACCCACCAGCCCCTTCTGTCTCTTCAAAAGGGCTTTTTATAACAATGCCAAGGGGTGGGACAAAAGACCTCCCCTTTGCTAGATCAAAGCATACCGCACAGCCAAGTGTATGTAGACCCTTCCAAACATCTGGTAACCACGCCCGTGGTCCAATCATTCCCCTATGCAGCCCTGCTGGATGAAGCAAATTCAGATCTCACTAGGAAACCTCTGTGGGTCTCCACATGCATATACATGTATGCCCACCCCCACATACATGTGCACCTGCAAACACAAATATGCAGATACGCTGGAGTGTGGGGGAGGGGCCGTGACCTTCCCCAGCTGGTCAGATCACAGGACCCTTTTCTACATTTTTATGGAGGACAGATTTAAAAGTGATGTGCCCATCACTGCAATTTAGAGAACTGCTAAGAGTTGGTTCTCGGGATAACCACAGGGGGATGGAACATTGGGGAGACCCTGGAAGGCAGGGATGGTCTTTGAGGGGCCACAGTAGAGTTGGGGTAAGATGCTGAGTCAGGTAGGTGAGCAGTAGGCAAAGGTAGGCTGAGGTGAGTGGGTCTGCAGAGGACGTTTAGCCTCAAGTAAAGACCACTCTCTCGAGAGGACACAATCTTGGGAGAGGCCCTCAAGCCTTAGGTGAGGTCACACAGCTCCACCCAACCTTGAAATCAGTCTGTGGGGACCTGGAGCAGATGATCCAGTGGAGCCACACCCAGACAACTGTCCCCGGGAGCTGAGACGGACGAGGGGGGGGGGGTATGTTCAGCTACTGAACTTGCAGAGATCTCTCTTGGGGCATGTAGTTGATGCTCTTTGCTCAACCTCTTCACCGTCTTACAGAGTGACCACCTTAGGGTCCAAGATAAGTCATGTACCTCTATGCCTCAGACGCCAGTGTCTCCTGGCACGCTGGTGTTAACCGCCCCAGGCCCAGGCATCCTCCGGTCTCTGACCTTGAGCACCACTCACATGCCCTAGCCCGCTGGCACAGCTGCCTCTGCGCTGCTCTAGGGATGCTCCAAGTGTTCTCATTTTTCCATATCAAGGAGTCTGTTCTCTCCTTTAGAATCGTGTCCTGCCAGATTTCCCTGAAGCTCCCCCCTACCTCCTTCAACTCTTTTCTCAGAGGCCGGAAAGTCACCACATCAAGATGGAACACCCTTGACCCCGGGACTGCCGCTGTTGGCACCTTTGGTCCCGTCCAGCAACGCACAGTCTGCACACACACTGTTGATATCCATGACACGCGTCACTGTGTGTGCTTCCTGTGTCTTTCCCTACTAGTGGGAGGACCACGGTCTGTTCACTGAAAGCCCCGAGCACCCAGAGCAATGGCTAGCAGTCCAGAAACTGAGCTGAAGCGGTGGATAGCTGAGACGGTGATGGTCACTGTCAGGGTGCCCTCTGGGCAGTTTCTCTAAGAGATGACCCACCCACATTCCCACTGTCCTGCCATCTGTCCATGGACAGTTCCCAAGAAGTCGATGCGTTCCCGGCCTCTGAATGCACTCTCACGGAGCAGTGTTGGGGAGCTCATCCAGGAGCAGCACGCACCCCAGTGGGGTGGAAGTGGGTGGAGAAACACCCCAGCCTTGCTTGGGCACAGCAGCGATCCACTCACTAGAACCCCAGAACTGGCTGTCTTTTTGTCCCTGTGCCACTTCCTCCTCCTTTTGTCCCCTCCCAAGTACTGTGCATCAGATTCCTTGTCTCCAGGTCTTGCTTCCACCTAAAGGAACCAGTTCCCTTGCTTGAAGATGAAGGTTGTTAAGTCACATTCCTAAATACGAGCTTTGAGGTCAATTTGTAGATAAAATCTCAAAGGGGTTACTTCCTTAGAAATTCTAGAACCTGGCCTGAAATTTGGCCTACTGGGGTAGGACTCTTGCCTCCAAACCTAGTGACCCGGGTTCAGTCTCCAGACCCACTTGGTAACAGGAAAGGACAGGCTCCACAAAGGTGTCTTCTGACCTCCATGAGCATGCACGGCATGTACACATACAATACACCTTGCCCCAGGTCCCACGGACAGTTGAGACTTGTACCTGGTTACTGTTCATCAGTTTAGGAAGAGGGGATGCAGGGAGGTTGTACACACATGTACATGCTGAATGTAATTTTAAAAATTATTTTAGAAAACCGGGCGGTGGTGGCGCATGCCTTTAATCCCAGCACTCAGGAGGCAGAGCCAGGCCGATCTTTTTTAGTTCAAGGCCAGCCTGAGCTACAGAGCGAGATCCAGGAAAGGCACAAAGCTACACAGAGAAACCCTGTCTCGAAAAAAAAAAAATTAGAAGGAATTTTAGAACCAGAAAGAGGACAGGACTTGTAGGCAAGTCTCGGGGAGGTTAGGGACTCCCCCTACTCTAACTGAATACCTGCTGAGCATCTTTAGGGAGGAAGGACTAATTTAGCTCCCAGTTTGAGGGACTGCCTGTCTATTATGGCAGCGCCAGCTCAAATCTGTGGTGGTAGCAAGCATGCAGCTGCTTGCTCACATTTAGGCAGAGCAAGAAACAGAGATCATTCAGGAAATAGGGTTGGTCTGTGAACCTGTCCCCAAAGTCCCACCCCTACTCACCACCCCTCTCTCAGCTCTCCACTTCCCAGAGGCTTCTCCCCAAACAGCACCACAGACTGTTCAAACACATGAATGGAGGTGGGAACGGGAGAGAGGGTCATCTCCCATTCATACCACGGCGGCTGGCTCAGTGTTCTTGGGAGATAGTAACGGACACCTGAGGATGCTCTCAGCATTCTGAGACATCATCCCTCTTACCTCTGACAAAACCATCTGAGCTAAATGTTGACACTCCCTGGAGCTGGAGGCATCTCGGCTTCTCGCAGTGCATTACTCTGATCCAAAGGTGTTATGGCTTCGGATGTGTGACTAACGTTTACAAAGAAGAGAAACAACTACGAATTCATCAAATGTGCCCCTCTTTGAAGGGCTTTAGCTGCAAGCGCATTTGGGAGCCAGTGGCTTCTTCTGACTCTCTCATTCTGCACAGGAGGCATCTAAGTTGGGGATAGACCAACAGACTTTGAGGAGGTCACTGCGCTGGGGAGAAAGGCCGGGGCTGGAGCCTGGGCCGTAGACTTCCATTTCCAGACACTGCTCACTCCATACTAGAAGAAAATGGTATATTTGGGCACTAAGGGTTTTTTTTTCACCTAGAGAATATTTTGATAAAGCTTCCATTTTTTTTTTCCTAAAAAGTACAGTGAATGAATTTTTCCTATTAGGAAATAAATTAGCTGCAGTGAAAAATATGCTGAGCATTTTCAGGACTGAATAAGCCTCTCTGTGGGAAACAGCTACATGGTGTGTGAAGACTCATGCTCAGGACACGTTCACTCGCCCCGGAAACAGTGTGCTATAATTACACTCCTAGCATGGGCCCTGGCATGTGGAAGGCTCTTGGCGCCCAAGCCTTCCATGGGGGACAAGCCGTGCTACCAGACTTGCATCTCCTCCTCCTAAACCAAGGAGCGGTGGTTTACTCTCTACCAGGAGAACCCAGGCACTCCATTAGCCCAGCCTCAGTTTCTACATCTGTAGCTAAGAATTGCTTACTGGGCCTTCTGAAGTTCTTTCAGGCTTTCTCATTCCAAGCCTATGGCCTCGATGTTCCCACATAGCCCTTCCCACTCTCACAATCTCAGGTTCTACCCAGTTCAGAATTGATCTGTTTCTGGGATTGATTCTTTTTCCTTAACCCAGGTGACAATAACATGACACCATCCTCTCTGCTGGGCCTGGAGATGAGCACAGAATGTCAAACAGACCAATAGAAGTGAGCACGGCCATGGCAGGGGCAGTCCCCTGGGCCGCCACCCTCATCTGAGCCACATCAGGGAGGAAGGGAAGGGTATGCGCAAGAGAAGGATAGACCCTGGGCTCCCTCAAAGCCTTGTTGTAGCTTCCCTTTTAAAGAAGGGGAGAGACTGCTTCAGGACCTTCTGACCTTTATCTTCTCAGTACCTTTATTAACACTCTGGAGAAGAAGAAACATTCTAAGGAAAGAAACCAGGAATGTAAGCTATGGAAAGAATAGTGGGTTAAATCGAGATTTTAATTATTGATCTGGAGTGTGTGTGTGTGTGTGTGTGTGTGTGTGTGTGTGTGTGTGTGTGTGTAAAATAACCCCACGGTGTTAGTCTGACTTTTGCACCAATGTGACAAAATATCTGAGCCTAACAACCTAAAGGGGAAAAAATTTATTGGCTCACAGTTTCTGAGGTTTCCGTCTGTCGTGGTGGGAAGGGCAGGGCAGAACCCAGCAGCTCACATCACAGAAGTCAGGAAAAAGGGAGACAGGAAAGGACAGGGGCCAAGGTCTGATCTTCAAAGGCACACCCCCCTCGTTAATTATTTTTCTCAACTATGCCTTTACCTCCTAGCTTCCACCACCTCCCGATAATGCCATCACATTCTGAGTCTATTAATGAATTATTCCATTGATTAAGTTGGAGCTCTCATGCTCCAGTCAGATCTCCAATGTCCTTCCTCTGGACATTGCACTGGGGACCAAACCTTTAAGATATGATTTGAGGGCCCATTCCATATCTAAAGTATGACTGTGACTTTTAGAATTCCTCTCTCAGACTGGATTGTGGAATCGAAGGCAGTTTAAGGGAATTTCCTCGGTGGCAAATCCTTTTTTGGAAGGCAGTCTTTTAGGGTTGAATTTGAGTTGTGGAAATAGTCATTCAGAGCAAGCACATGTGAGTACAGTGCACTCTCTGGCTGCCAAAAAGCAGACACAGGATTTCTGCCTGATAGACATGGAAGGAATGGACAAGCTAGACAATGTCATTTCACAGCTCCTAGAGAAATAATTGATTTAGACAGTGATCATCAGCGGACGAACACATTGGATGAAAGGTTGATGAGCAACTTGACCATGGAGGGATCAGGCTGTCACTACCTGCAATGGTAATCAATCTGAATGTCACTGAAAGCAGGGCATTGTGTTTCCTGATGTAAATGCAATAAGCAGCATGCAGGCTAGCCACGGAGGCTTCCTGCCAAAACTGCCATCCACAGCACAGAGTTAGCTCACTGCCATTTTCCAGGAATAAGGCAGGGTGTGGGGACCAGGAAACTGACTCACACAATGTCACAGAAAGACAAACAGACAGATCCACACACAGCCTGGGTGGGTTTAGAGAACACTCGTCAACTTACACAAGTTAGTGGTATACACTACAGATGGCGGTGGTGTGTTCATGATTGAGATGGCTGGGGAGAGGGTCACTGGGTAAGGAGGCTTTTCTACGCAAGCCTAAGAGCTGAGCTTAGACCGGCAGCACCTGCCTTTAAGCCGGCCATGGCTGCACGAACCTAGCACTAGGAGGGTAGGGCGGAGATAGGAAGATCACTGTGCCATCTTAGCCAGCTGGCCCAGCCAGAAAAAAAAAGCAAGTTCTAGGTTCAGTGAGAGACTCTGTCTCAAGGTGATTGAGTGGAGAGCGATAGACCTCTGGCCTCTTGCATGCACACACACATGCAACACACACACACACACACTCACATGCACACTCACACGCACATACACACATCACAGCCAAATGCACGCCTGATCTCTGTGAACAAAGCAGCTGTAAGTAGAACTTTTGAGACTGGGGGAAATTTGTTTATGGACCAAACGAAAGACAGTGTCAAGGATTCTCTTTAGTTTTGTGAGACACAATCAAGACTTTATGGTTTGGTTAAAATGGTGTTTTAGAGCTACATACTAGGGTTTGTCTTAAGACAGACCAGCCAAGACCAAAGCCAAGAAGTTTTAAATGGATAAACATATGCTTGCAGAATCTTCACCAAGTGCCTGTGCCATGTGTACCCAGCTCCATTTTCTTGTCTGCTTAGTTGTGTTTAACATGTTTTAAAATAACTAGTGAGAGGGTGTCAGTACTGTAGCCTGTTTTCTGTTGCTATAACTCCATACTCCAGGCAGGTTATTTGTGAAGAATTGAGGCCTAGCTAGGCATGGTAGCTATAATCCTAGCACTTGGGAAGCCAAGGCAGGAGGATTGCTCTGAGTTCAGGCCAGCCTGGGCTACACAATGGGACCCTGACTTGCCACCCCCATCCCCAGAAGGAAAAAAAAAAAGGAAAATAAAGGTCTTAATTAGGTCACAGTTCTGAGACCATGAAGTCCAAAGTGTGAATCTGCTCTTGCAAAGCCCAGAATGCCACTGTGGAGACTTCACCCTCTTAAGCTTACTTACCTAACCTTAATCACCTCTCCCAAAAGTCCCCCCATCCCACAAATACATTAACATGGGAGCGCAGGAGTTTCTGGGGACATATTCGTGCCACAGCAGCAGAGGAGTGCTATTGGCTAGAAAGCTGGCTATTGTGAACATGAGTGTTAGGCTGTAGGCTCTTGATGTTCCTCCCTCCTTTGTTAATTCATACCTTTAGTGGCTGGAGAGGTGGCTTGTAGCTAGAGTTTTCCTGCCTTACCCACAGTCAGGACAAATCTTTGTCACCCGCCAGTCCCACAGCCGCTCAGACCCAACCAAGTAAACACAGAGACTTATATTGCATATAAACTGTATGGCCGTGGCAGGCTTCTTGCTAACTGTTCTTATAGCTTAAATTAATCCATTTCCATAAATCTATACCTTGCCACGTGGCTGGTGGCTTACCGGCGTCTTCACATGCTGCTGGTCATGGCGGCAGCTGGCAGTGTCTCTCTGACTCAGCCTTCTGCTTCCCAGAATTCTCCTCTCTCCTTGTCCCACCTACTTCCTGCCTGGCCACTGGCCAATCAGTGTTTTATTTATTGACCAATCAGAGCAACAGATTTGACATACAGACTGTCCCACAGCAGTGGCTCAGTGGTTAAGAGTGCTTGCTGCTTTGGCAGAAGACCTGGGTTCCATTCCTAACACCCATGGAGTCCAGCAACTCACAAGCACCTGTAATACCAGTTCCAGGGGAGCCAGCACCCTCTTCTGGATTCCAAGGGCACACGTGAACACACACACAGTCTCTCTCTCTCTCTCTCTCTCTCTCTCTCTCTCTCTCTCTCTCTCTCTCTCTCTCACACACACACACACACACACACACACACACACTTAAAAATAATACAAAAGTAACAGGAGGGAGAAAGAAGGAGGCAGAGGAGCGGGGAGGGAGCAGGGGGCGCCTCTCTGTGGGTGTTGGTGTGTGTTCATCTCTAAGGTCTATGTTTAATGGTCAAGCAACCGCTAGAACCAGGGGCACAGAATGCTCCCATCTACCTTACTCTGCAAGGAGGTGAAAGAAATCCGAAGTGGCCTCAAAGAAGAGAAAGTGGAGAGTGAGCAAGATCGGGAAGGATCTTTTGCACCGTTCACTCTTGAACCTTTTATATCTTGTAGAGTACGCATGTGCTACCTATTCCAAAAAGCTTATGAAAAACAAGACAACAGTTTTGAAAGAGCTGGGTGGTTTTGCTTGGCTCTAGGCAAGGCATTGAATCTAGACAGGTCTTAGCTCTCCAGGGTTATAGGTTTGGGGATGTCCACCTTATATGGAAGACGATCTGCTTGGGTACCCTTCTCACAGAGTGCTGGTGGTATATACCTGTAACCCCAGCATTTGAAAGGTGAAGGTAGGAGAATCAGAAGTCCATCCTCAGGTACAAAGCAAATTCAACGCTAGCGTCAGTACATGAGACCCCAAAAAGATAGGGGAAAGAGGGAGGAAAGAAACCCCTTTCACATGTACCCAGAGGGGAGTTGCTTTGTTAAATGGTAATTCTATGCTTACTTATCTGTTGAGAAAGCACATTGTACATTCCTATTGCAGGGAAGTTTCAGTTTCTCAACATTCTTACCACCTGGTCCTTCTTTTTTTTCTTTTTTTTGTTGGTAGCCATTGCACTGATGTAAGGTAGCTTTGGTCTGCCTTTCTCAGATGCCCCATCTCTTCTTCCTGGCCTGCCCCATCGTCTTGGGCCTCCGCTTTCCTGCTGCAGCCCTTACGGAGCTCGGCAGCATCTGCAGGCTTCTGTGTTTTCTAAGTGAACAGAGACTTTTGTTACTGGCTTCTCTTTACCAAGTGCAGACGCCAAGGACTCCCCTGACACACAGGTTGTGAAGTTTCCAGTTCTGCACGGTCCGTTTCTGGAGGGAGGCTGTGCAGTGGGCGGTCCGAAATGAGTCGATCCCGTGGGGTTCCGTGGGAGCTCCTCCTCCAAGAGGTAGACACAGCAGGCTTTTCTTTCACTTAGTGAGTATGTGTTGAGATTTAAGGGGTGGCTTTTTATCGTTTCCCAGAGAGACAGAGTCACCAAAGAGTGTGTTCTTCAAAGCTTCCCACCCCATAGGAACATATCTTTAAGTAAAGAGTCGTGAACACGTGTCGGGGCGTCACTCCAGTAAAGGGAGCAGCTTAGTCCTTAAATCAAGAACTTGTTTGGAAGCTCCTAGAACAGACAAAGAGGACAGTGGAACTGGAGCACTGCTGTGAGAGGCAAAATAGATGAGAGATACGGACAGAGGCAGTTGCCATGGTGATGAGGGATGCATTCATTGCTTGGGATTGCTGTGTAAAATATCACAGACTCGGTTGCCTGAACCAACACACGTTTCACTATTTCATGGCTGTAAAGGCAAGACAATGAAAACGAATGTGTGGGCAGGGTTCGTTCCTTCTGAAGGCTGCGAGACTGTCCCACACCCCTCCCACAGCTTTGGCAATCCTTTACTTTCCCTGGCTTACAGATTCCTCTCTCCAGTAGCTGCTTGAGTCTTCTTGTGTGCTTTGGTCTTGGTGCCCACATTTACCCCTTACAAGGACACCATTCACATGGGGGGAGGGGAGGCTCACGGTATTCCAGTCTGTCCTCACCTGAATTCATGATATTAGTTACTTCCCCACGCCCAAAGGTGCAATCCAAGGTCTTTAACATATTTGAGGGGAAACATATTTCAACTCGAATGAAAGGCAGCATGTTGCTAAACTGGAGATCTAAAAATGTGATTTAATCCTAAGATAGCAGAGGCTCTACATTAGAAAAGGGCCCAGGTGTGGGGTCCCTACAGGTGTCACAGCAGACAGGGAAATGAACTGTGAAGAGATGAAAATGAAAATTCTGTGCAGTCTGACTTAGCCAAACTGGATCAAACTTTGGGAGTCTGATGCCAGATGGTTTATGGCCAGCATACCTAAACACAGTACAATTTGGGGGGAAAAACTCAACTCAAAGTACAAGTGATTTCTTCCAAGAAGATGGGTTCTTGAGATAGGCTACCTGTACTAACTTAAGGGCCTAGGGAAGGATCTGGCTTGGTCTCAGTCATACAGTGCAGAGGTCATTTGGGCTATTAGCCACCTCTGGTCTTGGTTGTGGAACTTTGATATGTCCTAGCCCAACAGATAACACAGATAACAGGCTGTTAGTCACTTCCAATTCTCAGCTTTCTGGATGGTTTTACATCCTTTCTTTTGAGAGGACAGTCCTGTGTGCTCCACATTCCTGGTGTCCCTGGAGATCTGTGGGCACAAGGACCTTCATGGTCCCAACACCTAGGGATACACAGTGGCAGCCTTCTAGACTTTCAAGATTAACAGCCCAGAAGCCAGTGCAACCCATAATTTGGGAGATTAAGATCAAAGCACACACATCCATCTTCTGACCTTTGGGATTGGGGCACAGATCCAACATGAACAAAGGCCTGTTCCCTGTCCCATGGGCTGGAATGAGGCCCAGGGTGACAGATAGAAAGAGCCAGCTCTGGAACTTGGCTTCCTGACCTCAAATCCAAGCAAGTGTTATCATGTATGGCTGTGTAATCCCTGGCAAATTGCTTTACTTCTTGATCTCCTGATTTCCCTGTCTGAAAGCTGGGGACAGTAATAGGATCCGTCTCAAGTGGTGATTGTGAGATTAAAATCACCAGTACCATAAGTTTAGGGCAGCACCAGCCTTGGGTCACTTCCTCATGCAGGCTAGCGGTCGTTATTATTGGGGTAGAGATGACGTCTAGTGCTGGTGGGATGGGTCTTTCCAAGGAGAAAGCCGCTTCATTTCAAACACGGGGTGCTGAGCTGTGAAGACCCTGATTTGTAAGGCTCGCATAGAATTGCCAGAACCGATAGAGGGTGGAAAGGTAGCGAGGGGCTTGCAAGAGCAGAAGGCTGGGGAGGCTGAGCGGGATCTGGGGACACACCTGGGGAGTGAGGCCTCTTGTCCAGCTTCCAGACCCGATGAAGTGATTGCCCAATGGTCATGTTTCTCGGGAGAAATGAATCCAGCTGGAGGTCAAAGAGCGTAAGAATCCAGTTGATTCCAGGGCAGAAGGAAGCGTGCGAACCTGATTGAAGTGGGAAATTTGTAGTATACTCCCTGTGTTAATCTGATTTTTGTTGCTATAACAAAGAGCTGAAAGCAAAGCTCTTTGTAAACTTTTTGTTGTTATTGTTGTTGTTTTGTTTTTTGATGTTTGTTTGTTTGCAAACTCATAGCTTTGGAGGCTGAAAGTCTAAGATGGAACTACCCCATTAGTTAATCATGGGGTAAGAGTACCCCTTGGCTACATCACCCCTTGGCAGATGGCATCACAGTGGGAGCTTGTGTGAGAGGGATTACGTGGCAGGACAGGAATCCAGGGGGCTTCTGGTTGCCAGGCTAGCATCTTTATATCAACTCATTCTTTTTGTTTTGTTTTGTTTGAGACACGGTTTCTCTACATTGTTTTGGTGCCTGTCCTGGATCTTGCTCTATAGACCAGGCTGGCCTTGAACTCACAGAGATCTACCTGGCTCTGCCTCCCCAGTGCTGAAATTAAGGGCGCTCGTGCATTCGCGAGGTGAGAATCAGGTGTCAAGTACCCTGAAGCTAAAGTCCCATGCGTTTGTAGGCCTCTAAGCATTGGTACTGGGAACAGAACTTAGGTCCTTTGGAAGAGCAACATGTATTCTTAACTACAAGCCATAACTCCTCTCTAACTCTACCCGCCCCCGCCCCCCTCAATGAAACTTTGCAGTAGCAGGGTAAGGAAATGTATAAATCATGGTGCTTTGCAAATACAGGGTAAGGAAATGAAGAGGAGGTAGGAGGTGGGAGCAAAGTGGAAGAGATCTCTGCTGTCATTCTCAGCAACTGCCAGTGGCCTGTTAATACAGTCCCAAAACTGTATTAACAGTTTGACCTACCATCTTTTGACTAAAGGACCTTTTAGTCAAAAAGATGGTAGGTCAGACATGGAGGTGGGTGAAGAACGGCTCTTAAGTGGGCTCATGATAGCCCAAGGTAAACTGAAGTTAGGCTCTGAACCGGCAACATAGCAATGTCCCCACAATCACTGACATCATCAGCCTTGCAGAGGGGTCAGTGGAAGGCCTCTCATTGACACTGCACAAGCGTGGCGGCTTACACTTGAACCCGCAGAACTCAGAAAAAAGCTGGGTGTGGTCACGTGTCTGCCTGGAACCCCTTCTCTGCTGGGGATGGAGAAAGGAGACCTCTGGGGCTTGCTGTCTAGCTCCAGGCTCAGTGAGAGACCCTGTCTCAAGGAATATGATGAAGAGTAATAAAGCAGGATTCAGGACTCATATGTTATCCCGTGCCTTCTGAGTACACCCAGCATGCACCCCCAAACCCACATAAATGTATAGCGCGTGCACGCACACAGCATGACAGTACACCTTCTCCATCCCTCTGTTCTCATGCAATGACACAGGACTCTGGAAGCCATCATTGGAAGGTATGATACCTCCAATACGCAATCAAAGTAGGAAGAAAGCCTTTGTCGGGTTCTCAGGGACTTGGACCTGTCATTCCTCCAGCACCACAGCCTGGCATGTCCTGACTGATGCTGCGGATGCTGAGGACGACCTGGGCCAGGAAAGAAAAAGCCCCATTGAACACTGCAAGTTGTTAGGAACCTGAACACAGAAAGAAAAGAACAAACCCACACCCCTGTCCTCATGCTGGAGGCAACTGAGAGCGGGCTTCATGTCTCCCAAGAGTCGTGGCTGAGCCACCTATGTGAAGAAGAACTGTAGGTGGGGGCAGGAAACCGGGAAACTAGGTAAGGCAGGGTGCAGCGGGGAACCAGGGTCTGAGGCTGGAGGGGTTGGGGGTGGGGCAGGCTCTAATTAGACACGATGAAGGTGGAACAGGAGCTGTGTGCTGAGGTGAGCATTACAGCCTTTGATGATAGGTTTGTGTTGTGTACATCAAAGGGTAAGGAGGGTCCCTCTCTGAAATTTAAATGTGGGGTTTTACCTTGCAGTGACTTGCTGGGGTTTTCAATGAAACCTTGGGGCGTTACAGCAGAAGGCTAGGCTTGTGGGCTGGGCCCAGGTAGTACATGCTGAGGCAAGTCCCAAGTGCGTGACACTACCCAGGGCCAGGGGGAGGTAGTGGGCCCCCGAGGTCAGGTCAGAGTTCATTGTGGGGGGGAATCCAGAGGTCATGGTGAGGCTGACACACAGGGATTGGGCACTGAGACAGTGAGCAGAAGATCTTCCATGTCTGTCAGTCTTAGGCTGGACACTGGGCGTGAGGATTGGATTGGGATGAGGGATGCCAGGAATGTGTCAAATGGCTGAGGTAAGGTAAGGCAAGGCTGAAGGAATGTTGAGGCTCCCAGGGAAGGTACATAGCTGCACCCGCATGGTCTTCTGACTGGGACAGCATGAGCATTGTCCCCTGCCCCCGGGGCCAATGGAACTACAGTTCTCCACCAGCTGCCGAAGGAAGTGTGGGAAGGTTTCTAAAAAGTCACCCCAAATCACATCAAATACAATGTGGGGTGCTAATGTGTAGCCAGGGCTGGGCACCGCTGTGTAGACGGTCCTCTCAGAGTGTGGTCCCCAGGCCAGTGGCCACAGTGTCACCTAACTGTTCCTGTGGGCTGAATGTTTTTATAGCCTCCCTAGATTGGTATGTTGGCGCATACCCACCCCAAATGTGGTGTGGTGGGAGTCCTTTTAGAGGGGGACTAGTGTGCCCTTGTGAAGCGGGAGCTGTCTTTCTGCTGTGTGAGAGGAGAAGGAGAAGAGGGCGAATCTGTCAGCGCCTCATCCTGTGTGTCCCAGCCTCTGCGTCCGTGGGAAGTAAAAGTCTAGTGGGCCCCTAGTCTGTGGTGTGTTTATTACTGCAGCTGAACCAGGCCTGGGGCTTTCACATCCTGCAAATCCAGAGCTCAGGTGGTCCTAGATCCTCTATGAGTCAGGGGCTTTATTTTATTTTATTTTTCAAACAATTAATCTGCAGATACCCGGAACACATAATGGTACAAAGATAGAACTGGGGAAACAATTGTGTGATCTAAATCTCTCTTCGAGATCCTGTTGATGTCGAGCCTGGTGGCAGATGCTCAGAATCTCAGCTGCCTAGGAAGCTGGGGTAAGAAGATTACAAGTTCAAGGTCAGCCTGGGCTACAGTTGGGCAACATGGTTGAGTGAGACCCTGTCTCAAAATTTAAAAGTCTGGGGCTAGAGCTCAATGGTAGAATGCCTTCCTAGTATACCCAAGGCCCTAGGTTTAATCCCAAGTACCAAAATAAAAGAATAAAAGAAGGAAGGAAGGCACAGTTGTGTCTTAAAACAAACAACAAACCAAACAATCCCCAGTGCACGGAGCACTTGGGCATTGTCAAGAATGCCTACACCAGACCGTGTCTTTCTGGACCCTCTGACAGCCTGCCAGGAGCTTCTCTTCATCTCTTCATTCCCAGCTTTTTTCCCAGAGTCCTTTGCTCTCTGAGTTATTCAGAACAGCTATTCTGGAAGTAGAGGGGATCCACAGAACTTCACAGTATCCAGGGCCCCTTTTGTCCTCTGGGGGAGTTTCAATACTTGTCTTGAAAGGTAAAAATGTGGAAGATGGTGTTCAAAACATGGGGTGGGGCTGGGGAAGACCCCTTCCATCTATGCACATAGACGGCACCATGAGGCAGAGGAATGGGTGCTTGGAACCCATCTTCTCAAGATCCATCTCCCTGCGTTGTATTGCTCAGAGTTCTCCAGAGGAACAACAAAAAAATGTACATCTACATCTACGTATGTACATATACATATGTATATAACCATATACATATATGAAGGAAGAGGGAACGAGATTATAGGAAATTGGCTGATGTAACTATGAAGTCTGAGAAATCTCAAAACCTGCAGTTGGCAAGCTAGAAACCCAGGAGAACAGCTCATGGAGCTGCAGTCCAAGTCTGAAGGCTGAGAGCCAGTGGTGTGCAGGCTAGCGAGAGCAGGCGAGCTGCAAACCCAGAAAAAGACCTCGGTGTCCCAGCTCTGCAGTGGGCTGGAGGTGCTCCGGGTTCCTCATTCTTTTGTTCACATCCGACAAGGCCCACCCACACTGGGAGGGCAATGTGCTTGGCCTCATCTATCAATCAAATCTTCATCTCATCCAGAGTCAGGTACAGACACATCAGAAAACAAGTGGCCAGATTCTGCCTCTGTGGTCCAGTCAAGTGATGCATGAAATTAACCAACAGGACCATCATCAGCATTTCCTGGAAAGCTGGTCTCCTTGACTTAGGCAGAATGGACCATTTGAGCTGGGTGAGGTTTTTTTTGTCCCTGTCCCCCCTCCCTGGGATAGGGGCGCCCTGTGCATGGTAGAATATTCAGCAGTGTTTCTGGTCCCCACCCACCAGATGCCAGCAGCACACCTTGTCCCACCTCCCAGTGGAGACCACGAAAGTGTCCTCAGACATTGGCATGGGTTTCCTGGGGGAAATTTTCTTCCCTAGTTAAAATAACCAGTGCTGTAGAGCTCGAGGCTGGGAAGACACTTCTGGCTCCATGCCTTATTTGTCACCTGGCTAGTGGCCCTTTGGGGGTCCCTCTAGAGCAGTGATTCTTAACCTTCCTGATGCTGGGACCCTTTAATAGAGTTCCTCATGTTGTGGTGACCCGCAAACATGAAGTTATTTTCTTTTTTCTTTTTGCTTTTCAAGACAGGGTTTCTCTGTGTAGCTTTGCGCCTTTCCTCGAACTCACTTGGTAGCCCAGGCTGGCCTCGAACTCACAGAGATCAGCCTGCCTCTGACTCCCGAGTGCTGGGATTAAAGGCGTGCACCACCACCGCCCGGCTGAAGTTATTTTCATTGCCCCTTCATAACTGCAGTTTTGCCACTGCCAACAAATTGCAATGTAAATATCCGATTTGCAACCCCCAGGGGTCGCGACCCACAGGGTGAGAATCTGTGCTCTAGGAGAAGGAAGGTTTTAGAGGACTAGAGGGGTGCTTTGGACCTGAAGGGCATTACCTAAAGACCCTAGCCAAGGATGCTACCGGGAGTTCACACCGCAGATCAGAGTTATGGATTCTGAGGGACGTAATAACAGCAAATTCTTGTGGCCTCTTGGCTTAGACCTGAGAACTCCCCTGAGGCCATGATCTCTCCTGTAGCCATCCCTTTCTTATAACGGACCCCAGTACAAAAGGGTCTTCAGCCACTGGTTCCAGTAATTGGTCTTAGTCGTGGTCAGATGACCTGAACCAAGCCACGTACCGTCTTTCTCCAGGACTTCCACTGAAGAAGGCAGCGGCCCTGGCTGAGGGGGGCACACTATCTGAGTGCAAAGATTACAGGCAGCTTTGGCTCCTGCTGTGTGGAGTAAGCTGTTCGGAGAGGATGCTGCTGTGGAGAAGGATCCGGAGGAGAGGGAAGGCAGGAGCTCTGGCCCCTCACCTGGCTTTGCTCCTGCCTTGCCTGTGGTTTTACCGTTCGAGGCATCAGCTTCCAGCTTTTTTGCCTAGTGAGTTGTCATGCTGTGATTTATAACAAGGTGTTTATATATTTAAACACTGTCCCAGTTTCCTGGCATATAATTCCTAGGAATCTCCGAAGTGATGAGTGAGTGCCCTGTGTGCTAATGAGGTGGCTGATGGCTGGCAGCCTCTAAGTCACTGGATCCAAGAAGGACTGAGGCAGGATAGATGGGGATATTGGGACTTTTCGGTCCCACCCCACCCCCTACTCTATTCCCCAGGGAAGGGGGAAGGATGGACTCTTATGCTGATCACCAGTGACGATCATGTATTAATGCTTTCATATAAACCCCAAACAGATGGGTTCAGATAGATTTTGGGCAGTTGAACCCATGGGGATTCCTAGAGGGTATGTGCCTCCCACCCCATCTCTTCCCACATGCTTTGCTTAGGCATTGCATCATTTGAAATGGGTGCTGGGGACAGTCTGTGGACTGAGAACTCAAAATGCAACCTCTCCCTACAGTGTTGTAACTGAGTGGGATAAAAGCAGACCTGGGACTGGGGAGATGGCTGGTGCTCTTGCAGAGGATCCACGTTCAGCTCACAGCATCCACATCAGGTGGCTCACAACTGCCTGTAACTCCTAGCTCTGGGGAATCCGATACCCTATTCTGGCCTCTTCAGCATGCACATATGTGGTTATGGCATACATTCACACAGACACACATACAAATGAGTAAATCTTTTAAAAAGAGAGCAGACCTGGAGTCCAATGGAGAACTTTCTGTGGAAGTGTTTGCTTGTTGTTGGGAATTCTGCACCCTTATCTAGTCACAAAAATACTGTGTGTTGAGTTTTGAGAGGAGCAATTTGCACACTGTAGAGATAAGGTTTGCTTCTGAGTAGGTCGGGTTTCCGTTTGCCTCATAAAGAAGCCCGAGTTACATAACTAGGTAATAGGAACGAGGCAGGGATGGAGTAGGACAAGGGAGGTACCAGGGTCACAAAGTTAAGGAAGCTTCTGCTCTCAGGCTTATGCAGGAGCAGCGTTGGCATCTGAGGTGAGCGTCCTCTTAACCTGTCTGTCCTTGGCCCGTCCACCGCCGCTCTTTCCGGGTGGCTAACAGAGAGTTTGGCTGCAAATGGAAGTCCCGTCTTTCTGAGTCCCTTCGGGGACTCTAAACTGCACCTGTTTAGATTCATTTTGTTTGTTCATTTGTTAAATGAACAATGATTGGACACCTACTGGGAGCCATAAGGTTTCTGTCTCCATAAGGCTGACAACCTAGTTGAGAAGAGAAATGTTGGGGAAAGAGTAGCTAAGAATCCCAGAAAAGCAAAATGCCATGGCCCGTAGGCATGGTCCACAGGCGTGGTCCACAGGTGTGGTCCACAGTCATGGTCCACAGGCGTGGTCCACAGGCGTGGTCCACAGGTGTGGTCCATAGTCGTGGTCCACAGGCGTGGTCCACAGGCGTGGTCCACAGGTGTGGTCCATAGGCATGGTCCACAGGTGTGGTCCATAGGCATGGTCCACAGGCGTGGTCCACAGGCATGGTCCATAGGCATGGTCCACAGGCATGGTCCACAGGCATAGTCCACAGGCATGGTCCACAGGTGTGGTCCACAGTCATAGTCCACAGGCATAGTCCACAGGCATGGTCCACAGGCATGGTCCACAGGCATAGTCCACAGGCATGGTCCACAGGCGTGGTCCACAGGCATGATCCACAGGCGTGGTCCACAGGCGTGGTCCACAGGTGTGGTCCATAGGCATGGTCCACAGGCGTGGTCCACAGGCATGGTCCATAGGCATGGTCCACAGGCATGGTCCACAGGCATAGTCCACAGGCATGGTCCACAGGTGTGGTCCATAGGCATAGTCCACAGGCATGGTTCATAGGCATGCAGAGTGGGAGGGCCCAGAAGTGGGTACTTGAGTTAATGACAGCAGAAGCGTGATTTGTATTGCAGAAAGATACAGGCTGAAAGTAAGCACAGAGAAATGGGGGTGCGGAGGGGGATAAACAGAGGGTGCATATGCATACGTGTACATAACAAAAGGCAGGCAATCCCATACAGAAGACATTACAATGCACAGATGCTCTCTATATTCTACCTGGTAAACGTTGTTTAAAGCCTATCAGGAACTAGATATTATTAGTCTCTGGGATTATAGATAAGCAATTCAGCACCCCGCTCAAGTCATTGGCCTAACAGTGAAGGACCCAGACAAGTTAGCAGACTCTGGCCACCAGAGCAATAGATGTTACGGGTGTGAAGTGCTAGGTACTCAAAAATCAGCCAAAGTAGGTTAAAAAAGAAAAAAAGTGCTTTCGGGGTAGTTGATGGCTAACTGAATTGGATCCTGAAGGATGAGAAGACAGTAGGCAGGCAAGAAGAAGAATTCAGGACAAGCTGAGAGGCCAGCCAGGAGGCGGCACTTACTGAGGAGGCGCTGCAATGTAATCAAATGTGCTACACAATGACTAGGTGTCCAGGCTAGCCCACACAATCTAGTTTGGACTTGAAATGCGGTACGCTACCAAGAGCAACAGTAGAAATGGCAGTGGGGTGGAGTCACACTGCATCTTTTAGGAAGTCGCTCTGGTGGAGTCGCGTGTACTTGTTTCAGGAAACCCCACCCACCAGGTTTGCTTCCGGCGTTGGAATGGCTGTTCCCCTGGTTGAGAACCCGGATGAATGAGGCACTTGACTTGCACTGAGGAATTTGTCCCACATGAAAGGAGGCGTGCCTTTAATCGAGCAAGAAATGAGGTGCACTAAGATGCTGAACCATTAGCACTGAGAAGCCAGAGGAATTGACGCCGAGAATGGCACTGTCTGTCTGTCTCTCCACCTCCCTCCCGCCCCAGATTTGAAAAACCTCATGGGGTATAATTCTGCTTTCAGGGTGCAAAGCCTCTTAGGAGAATAGATGCTGCAGCCAGGACTCCCGGGCCTAACTTCAAGTCTCGCTTTCTTGGTATGTGCCTCAGGCAAGCTACTTCTTTCTCTTTGCACGAATCTCTTCAGCTCTTGAATACGGGTAGCTCACTGTTAGGAGAAATGAATGAATCAGCACTGTGCGTCTTTCAGTGATGTTAACATTATTCTCAGCCGTCATAGCATCACTGTAGATTCTTTCTGTGGGAAAGACAGGCTTGTTTCCCGCCCTGGAAGCCACTGTTGAAAGTTTCATGAGATGCAGAGATGGTACAGGGCACCAAGGGTGTGCTGGGATCCGAGAGCCATGTAAAGAGGTGGTGTGAACCCCCAGGACTCAGCTCTCGTTTATACACTACCTTGAGGGCCAGGCCTCCAGCTGGGATCGTAAAGTCCCCTTTGGTGGTTAGTGCTGAGAAATGCAGAGCAGTTCTTTACAGGGTGCTGAGACCAGATGGCCAGGGTAACTGTCAACAACTTCATGTGGTTGTGGTCAACTTTGGCCCAGAACAAAATGCTGAAGGCTTTGTCAGGGCTATCCAAAGTCCCTGGTAGCAGACAGGCTTGCTTTTCGTGATGGCAACAATCTCCATTTTCAATTTGATTGGCTTAAGAAACTTTCAGGCCTTCGTGGGGGTACACCTTGAGGTGTGTCTTGTTGAGATTTACAGAAAGGTATAACTGAAGTGGAAAGACCTGCCCACAATATCTGTGTCATTATTCCACAGGCTGGGGGCCCCAGACTTTATAAGAAGAGAAGGACAGCCAAGTGGTGGTGGCACATGCCTTTAATCTTAGCACTTGGGAGGCAGAGCAGGATGGATCTCTGTGAGTTCGAGGCCAGCCTGGTCTACAGAGCGAGATCCAGGACAAGCACCAAAACTACATAGAGAAACTCTATCTCAAGGAGGAGAAGAAGAAGAAGAAGAAGAAGAAGAAGAAGAAGAAGAAGAAGAAGAAGAAGAAGAAGAAGAAGAAGAAGAAGAAGAAGAAGAAGGAGAAGAAGAAGAAAAGGACAAAGCCAGCTGAGTACCGCCATTCACCTTTCTCTGCTTCCTGGTTGGTGGCACAGGCCAAGTGGGCCCCCTGCCATGCTCTCTCTGCCATGATGGACTCCACTCCTCTGGACTCAGAGCCAAACTAAACTCTTTTTTTCCTTAAGATGCTTGTGTTGGATATTTGGTTAGAGTGGCAAGAAGAGCACTTACACATCTTTGATGTAGATCTCCCTGCACTTCCTCCAATGTCATGACCTCAGCCCCATAATGCCCAGGATCTTCATTTAGTTAACTCAAGCTTGGCTGTTACGGGTTGAATCAAAAACGTCCACCAAAAGCTCATGAATGGAAGGTTTGGTCTCCAGTGTGGTTCACAGGTGGTGGGGCTTTGGGGAAGTGATTGGATCATGAAGTCTCTAGATTTATCTATGGACTGATGTCTTTGTAATTTGATGTATTATTGGGAAGTGATGGATACTTAAGAGGTGAGACTTAGTTGAAATAAGTGGGTCCTGGGGGGCGTGCCTTGGGAGACTATAGCTTATTACTCCCTTCTTCCCCCAACACCTCTTCTCCTTTCTGCCACCACAAGGTAGAGTCTACTCTGCCGCATACATGCTCCTTGACATGATGCTGTGTCTCACCATAGGTCCAGGAACAGTGGCGCCCAAGCAACGGTGGACTGACACCTCTGAAACCCTGAGTCCAGATCAATGCTTTCTTCACTTTACGGTGTTTGTCTGAGGTATTTTGGGCTACTGCCTCAAACCCTTCCTCCCGTTCCCCAGCCCATCATGATCCCAAGCCAAGGCTTTCCCTTCTCACACCTGAGCAGTCTCCATCTCTGTACCGTCCAGAGTGCTTCTCCTCACCACGAGAATTCTTGGATCTTTCCCCTTTCAGACCTGTTCCTCCAGTAGTTCTGAAGCTGGCATGGCCCCATAGGTGAGCTGACTAAGGTTACAGCTAGTGGCATGTGATTACTGTTTGTGTTCCCACAGTACGCAGTTCAGTGTGACACATACGTAGTGCTGAGTGAAGATTAGAAAAGAAACTTGTTATGATCTTGGCTCGATGTCCTGCTTCACTTGGTCCTGTGGTGGGAAAGCTCTCTGATGGATGCTTTCTCTCTAAGAACTGATGGCAGTTGACTTCCAAGAGCTCCATGAACAACCTTCTGGGATTCCCAATCTTCTGTGAAATTCAAACCCACCCAACATGGGAAGCCTTTGACAGTGTGGGGGTGGGGGTCTTCACTCCTCTCGTCTATTTGGGCTTTGATGTCTGTGTCCATTCTTGAGACTACTTGACTCTTTCCTTGCTCAGTGTTTTGTTGATGTTGTTTATTTGCTCATTTTTTTTTGAGGTAGGGTCTCATATAGACACAGATGATATCAAACTTGCTATGCAGCTAAAGCTGGCCTTGAATTCCTGATCCTCTTGCCTCCACATCCCAAGTGCTGGGAATACAGGCGAGGACCACCCCATCTGGCTTAGCTCAGGGCCTTTGCTTCACTATATATCTTGCTTTAATCAATCCCGATTCCACTAAGCCCCATTCCCCCTCCTGGGGGAATATCTCCTCCTATCACAAGGCCCAAGCCAAAAGTCTCTGGGAAGCTTTTTTAAATTCTCATAAGCATAAACTTGTTTTAGACGATAAAGTCCTATGGTGTCTGTGATGTAGTGCCTGGCTTGTAGTTGACATGACAATGTCCATCCCACAGTGCTGTAGTGGGCAGTTGTGGAGGGGCTACCCACCACCCCCACATTTCCCCAGAGTGCTCTTGAGTAGGAGCAGCAGGAAATATTAGTTAGAAGGAACAGAGGGGAGAGATAAAGATAGAAAATACAGGACAGCCTCAAGAGGGCCTGGAACCGATTCCAACTGGCTCTGACTGACTCTGCCCCAGGGTATTTATAGGAATGCCAAGGGGTGGAGCAAAAGACCTCCCCCCAGCACAGCCAAGTGCAGACCATCTCAGACACCTGCACTCAGGTCCGTGGCCCTAATCATCCTCTCTATGCGGACCTGCTGGGTAAGGCCACAAGGAACCTAAAAATGGCTCCCACTGGCCATGGATAGTGAACAGCACAGGAGCTTTTTAGGGCTTCACAAACCCCAAATGGGGGACAGCTCCAGAATCTCTTAGCACATCACTGGGAATTAAGGAAGGAATGAGGGAACATGTTAAATAATCCACACTCTGCATAATTTAAGAATCCACCCAAGAATACTTAATCTTCTCGGGCTTCTAAAGCTTCTGTAATGTAGGGCAGCCTGTGGGAGGCTGAGGAGACCCACATTCTTGGAAAGGGGTGTGACTTCTTCCTCTCCCCTCCCTTTCCATTACCCATTGGTGTTCAGTCGGGTTCTTTCCAGTTAGCTCAGGCCCCTGAGGCTTTCTATAATGAAGCCAAAGAAGGAAACTCTGGGAAATCAAAAACAACAAAACAGCTCCGAGAGAGCGCAGAGGCTGGCCCCCTCACCATCTCTCAGGCTGCAGGAAGCCTCTGCCTATGGCCTGGGCAAGGCAAGCACTCTGCATGGCTCATTTCTACCCCAGAGACTGTTCAGTGGGCATCATCCCATGCCCAGGGTCATCAGCCCAGCTCGCAGTGTCTAGATCTCGGTGCCTGGGGAACTTTTTCCTAGAGCCCTGGAAAGCAATTCTTCCCACAAGCACAGGGGTCTCATGTCAGGGAATCCATTGCTACAGGAACAGCCCTCAACCAGTGCCTCGCTGGAGTGCCTGTACCAATGACCCTTAGGCTGGGGATCACTCTGAGACGGAGACCCGTAGGTTTCCACCAGATGGAGTTTTAGCTGCTCACTTCCGTAGTTGGCTCAGTCACGTGCTGTTTGTTGGCTGCTCCCTCCTCCCGGTCTCTTCCATTTCTGGAGTTTCCTGGGACCACTTCCTAAATCAGTCACTTGCACTCCATCACTGTCACAGCTTGCTCTAAGAGAACTCTGACATGATCCACAGTGCCACCACCCTGGTACCTTCCTCCAGTGCTCCTTTGGTTCCACTGTGCTCACTTTTTCCTCGGGTTGGGGGAGCCTTTTCTAAACCTTTGAACTCTGCCTTTCCATGTCTTTTGCTTCTTCATTTTATTACCTCCCCCTTCTCATAATGTGCATCATCTGGGACTCCTCGTGGCCTTTACATGGCTAGAGCTGCTATTTTAGACATCCTTGCAGCTGCCCGTTGTCAGCTCCTCACTCTTTGCTAATTTCTCAGTTCATATCCACCAGGGAGGAATTTGATAGTTCAGCTCTTTCTTGCACAGGACCCAGACCAACCCATGGATTGGCTGTGGGTCAGCTTATCACATCCTGTTCAATCATCTGTGCTGGGTGAGAAGCTGGCACAGAATGCCAGAGATGAGTGGCTTTTCGAGAGCATCCTCACGTTTTATATGGATGATTGATGAGGTTCCGAGTTTAGTTCAAATATAACTTTATTTTCTGCTTTCCAATTAAGGAGCCCCCAAGTCTCCAAAACTGATGTTGAAGCCTCCATAGATTTGTGTAAATTGAACCATAGCTGCATGAGAACTGGCCTCCCCACAGGTCTGTGGGTAGTGTCTTCTTTAGGGAAAAGGCTGTGTGTGTGTGTGTGTGTTTGCGCACACGTCTACTTTTAGAGGGAATATTTTTTCACCACCATAAGAGGATCCTTCCACATATGCTGCTTTATGTAACTGCGTTTTTCACCTTTTCATGGAACGTTTTTTCCGTGTCATTAAATAGCCTCCAATAGCCTCATTTCGATATCAGGCTGGCCTTCACACACAGGGTTTCTCACTCAACCCTCCATTCTCCGGGACACTCATCTGTGAAAGACACCGATTTACACAGGTCAGTCTAATGAGCTCATCTTGTCTCCTCCACAAAATTCGGGCAAACTCTCTGCTGACAGCTGACATGCAGGCCCAAGCTGCCTGTCTCCTGGGCTTCCCCAAGGCCCCAGACTCTCCGGGGAAATCACCAGTCAGCACTCCACAGCATCCTTATTCTCCACATGCTCTCTACAGCTCAGGACACTGTAAACTCCAATCATCAAAAACTGGCACTGGTTGTTCCCTTAGGATGCTGCCGCAGACCAGAGTTAGGAATGAGGAACCGGAGCCGGAGGGAGAAGTTGGCTGGTCCACGCTCAACCAGGGAGTGGGTGGCAAGGGAGACTCTGAAGGGGTCCTTATGGCCTCTTCCTGCCACTGCCTCAGTACCTGGTGGGAGTTGGGGTTCTCCCTTCCTACCCTTCTACAGGGTGAGGTCTGAGCTGTTCCTGCAGCCCAGGAGAAGCGGCTGTCTTAAAGGCTCTACCCAGGGCTCAGCCTCGGGGATTGTCGATGCCCCGCCCATCTGACCACAGCGACTTTCTGGACTAAGTCCCAGTTTCACATCCCAGGGCGTGGTGCTCTTCGAACAGCTGCCTTCCTGGCTCTGCAGTGTTTGAGTAGACTTCCCAACGGCAGCCTTCCTGTTGCCAAGGCCCACAGTGGCCGATGTGCTGGCCTTCACAGACTGTCTCAGCCCCATGCCCAATGCTCTGAGTCCGTAGAACAGGTAAGAGGTGGTTGACGCGGAACCTGGATACCGCTGTCCTTTTTGTGAGTTGCCACCCTCAGGGTGAGCCCCCATTCCCCCGCGTTAAAGGGGTAACTTGGAGGGAACTTTGACCCTGTTAAGATCAAAGGAGCTAGCCAAAAGCATGCTTCAGGAGCGGGTCTTCCAGGCAAGCGCCAGGCTGCTTGGTGCCAAATGGGAGAAGGCTTGTCCCAGTGGCCCTCCTTAGGAGTCGTGAACTCTCAACATTACTGCAAGGACCTGGCTCCCCTGCAAGAAGGCAACGTGAAGAGACTCTTGAGGCCATACTCCTCTCTAAACTGAAGTAGCCTTGGCTTAGCTCTGGCCTCAGGGACCCCCAAGTCTCGGGCCTTGCAGAGTTAGGCTGGCCTCCTCTTCTCATTCCAGATGTGGTGATGGGCTTCCTTCCCAGATGCGGCCCTGCTTTGGAGATGCCAGTCTCTGTGACAGCACTGCCTAGCGGGGCCTGGCTTCTGTTCTCATGGGGGTTAGTCTCCAATGCAGACCTATTGTTGCTTTCTGGGCATCCTAAGGGGCACGCTGCCTCATTTCATTGTGGAGCTTCTGCATTTCACCTACAGACTGGTATACAAAGACCAAAACATCCCTAGCAACCACAGTGCTTGCTGACGACCAAACCAATCTATTATTTTCTAAGAGAGAAGAGAAGGGTGACAACGACTGTCCTCAGGGAACTGGCAGGGGGTACGTGGTCATAGATGCCCTCTGAAGTCTCAGTTGAGTATCCTCTATCAAGAACACTGTGCCAACCCCCACTCCCACCCCCACCGGCTCACCCCGATCCTAGGCTCAGAAAACTGGAACTCACATGCTACAGTCTTTATGGACTTTCAAGCTATTGAAAACGGTATGTATTTTCACCATTACAAGTCAGGCAGGATGCTCTTCTACCCCTGGGGGAAATGGAGAGATGGCCTTAAGGAAGTGGTGAGTCCCTAGCCACAGCCAGGCCGTTGGATACAGAGTGGGCCACACCGCTGTGGGCTTGGCTGCCAAGCAGAAGCATGGAGAGTTGGGGAGACAGGGAGACTGGGAGAGGCATGGGAGGAAAAGGACGGAAGGTAGCCTTAGCTCAGGAGCCTCGAGCTTACCCACCCTGCTGGGCGTTGTGGAAAACAGGGATGGAGAGCCAGGGTCTGGAGAGTGGCCCTGCCTGGCCCTGATCACATGTGAAGACAGGAGGCCAGCAATGCTTGGGAAGGCCGGCCATAGAAACTGCCAGGGCCCAATGTATAATGAAGTCATTTTGAGCTCTTGCTCAAAAAAAATCAGGAGACTTTTATGATGAATATTGCAGAGCATTCACAAAGAGTGAGGTCCCCGAGCAAGAATAGAGCCTCGGTGGTGTGCCCAGTGAAGCCTGTCCCCACTCCAGAGTGGTGGCTGATGATTGACTGGGTTCTTGGGCTCAATGAGATGCAGCTTTATTGAGGCTAAAAACAAACACAGGGAGAGATATAGTAGAATTAAACCAAAAGGTGAAAGCTATCCATTAACAGTTCACTACTGAGCACAGACTGTGTATCAGACTCTCTTCCGTGTACTTTACATGTATCGTCTAATGACGGCTGTGTGAGGAGGGTACCATCATCATCTTCAGTATCATCATGTCCCAGATCAGGAGACCGAGGCACCGCAAGGTGGAACAATGTGATCGTGGTGCCATTTATTAACGGAAAGCGTGACTAACCAGCTCAAGGACTTAAAGCTGGTGGTAGAGGCCCTGGAATGCAGTCCCTGAAGGCCATGTCCCTAGCCATTTCCCAGGGCTGCCTTTCCCTAAACTTAGGGGACATCTCAGCACTGGGAATCTTTTATATATATATAGCCATCTTCCTGTGGCAAAAGATGTTCTAAAGAGAAGTATTTAGAGTCGCCAGGGTTCGTGACACTGATCAGCAGTTAGGAGGTTCCTGATGGTAAGGAAGCCAGTATTGCTAGGGAGTTGAAGTAACAACGCTAACAGCTCTCACTTTGCCTGTATTTGGAATGAGTCATGCACGAGGCTCGGTACTTTACAAGCACGTTCAGAGGACAGGATGTCGGGATCTTGTCCCGTTTTATGAAGGAAAGAAGCCAGAGTCAGAGAGCTTGGAGGTGGCCCCCTCCAGCGTCAGTGAGCCAGACTTGACCCCACATCTGTAAGCCTCCAGGGCCACTGCTTTCAACAGCCCAGAGATCCAAGCTCGCTTTCACGCCCGTTCACCGCAGGGTGCCGTCATCGGAAATATCCGCGGGGAAACTACACTGCATCGGCCTGTGCGGTCTCATTTTTGCCTGCCCTAAAATTTTTACTGTGAGCTTGAAGATTTCAGGGCTTTCTGGAATGTGCTCCATCTTGAGTCAGCCCTCAGGCATGTTGGACTGAATTCTGCCCAGACGGTTATGATTCTTTGTCTCCCGTGTGTTACGATCTGGGCTTCAGTTACAGAGAACATTTCTGACTCCATCTGCACTTAGCCGGGTGGCTCCCAAAATGCAGGTGTGATGTCCAAACAGGCTGTCGAAATCTCACTCTCTCTAAATCAGGAGCCTTATGGGTTCCCATGTGCCTTGGGCTGAACTCCAAAATGACCCCTTGGAAGTTGTAGGGCTGAAGGCACGTACTGAAGGCTTTCATTCAGGGTTCAGTCAGGGACTCCTTCAGTTTCCTCCCTCTGCTCTCAAACCAGGTCTGGGGGCTGTTCTCTGAACCCGCGCTCTAAACCATAGGCACCAGCAGATCTTGAAGGATCTGAAGACTGGGACCAGCTCACGTCAGCGTACTGATCTCTGTCTAGAGTCCACCCAGCTCTTCAGGAGGCTAAGCTGTGTAACTGTGTTGGTGTCTTAGAGCCACGGTAAGTGAGTTTCATAGCTGGGTGGTTTAGGGCATCAGAAACATGTCTCTCACTGTTTTGGGTGAAGCCGTGGTGTTGAGAGGGTGGCATTCGTCCTGAAGCTCCATGCATCCTTCTCCCTCCCTCCGCTTCTGGAGTGGCAGGACTCCTCACTGATCCCTGGCTGCACTGTTCTGCATCTGACCTCTTCCTGTGTTTCTTTTCTTGTTAAGGGTAGCAGTTGATCCGATTGATGTCTGCTTGAACTGAATATTCCTTCATCTTAACATGACTGGACTTGCAAAGACCCGATTTCCAAATAAGGTCACATTTATGGGAACCTCAGGCCCGTATTTCAATATGCCTTTTTTAGGGGACACAGACCCATGTGTCATATCCTCATTGGTCAGTTACTAAATGCACAGAGTCACAGAGAATGTAGTTCATTGTTAGGAATATGGCTTTTCCTGTGTGTGTGTGGGGGGGGGGCACTGCTTACTTCCAACTCATCTTGAACCCACGAATGGGGTCTGGGATTCTCTCCACTTTACAGATGACAGGGAAGAAAGACAGAGAGCTTCTGGTGTTTACTTACAGTCACACACAGACCTGAGGTCCACACATAAGTAAAGATCAGAGCTCTGGGGGCTAGGTGCTTCACTAGGATACTATGTATGCATGGAAGGCAGATGGGAAAGGAGATCTAAATCCTGTGTCATTAAGAGCTTTGGTCTCCTGAGACCAGGGCATTATGAAACAGCTCAGGGGTGCCACCATGGGAGACTCTGGACTCTATGCTAGATGTCTCAGCTTGACTTCTTTCCTTCCATGAGTGTTTCTCTGAGACCTAATGTCTTCATACATGAGACAAGACCATGGAAACTTCCTTACCCATTCCAAAAGGTATCTGTGAAGATTGATACCACATGGCAGGTGCTGGCCCCTCGGAAGCTGAGCATGCATGCATCCACTGCCTCCCGCCTCCTTCAAGTCTTTGCCCAAAGACCACCTCATGAGACATGTCCCTGACTGCTCAGCCAGTGCCACCCACCCTATTGTCCCTTTCACGACTGCTCTGTTTTGAACACCCTTCCAGAACTCCAGCTGAAATGTACTTGCCACTGTAGTAGCGCTGAGCCGATCCTTTAAGTGGTGACCGGGCTACGGGGCACTCTGAAGTTGTAAAGAGATTCAATTCATCTGACGGGGCTGGTTATTGTGGGAGTGGACTCCTGACAGAAGGATGGGTTTGGCTCCGTTTCCTCTCTGTGTCTCTCAGATGTTTGCTTCCACTTCCCCAGTACCACAGCAGCACCTGCCACACAGCAGGCTCCCCAGGATGGTGGCTTCTCAGCATCCTGACTGCAGTGGAAGACATCAGGCTGTGTGCTCCAGAAGAAGCTCCGACAATAGGAAACTGGGGTCATTTGGTGCATCGCCGGGTGCCTGACACAGAACTTAAACACCGATGAGTGATCTTTTCAGTGAATGGAAGAGGAAAGGGATGCAGGAGAGACAATTACCAGGCTGCCCCCTGCTGTGGACCCAGAGAGGTCAAGAAGGCTGCAGTTAAACCCAGGCTCAGTCCGGAAGGCCATAAAACTGGGGAAGGAAGAAGTCTTGTGGCCCAGGAGGCTGTGTGAGCTGGTGGAGAGAGAAGATAGGAGCAGAGACAACGAGCCAGGCTCCCTTGGAAAGTCAGGGACCCAGCTGATGAGCAAAGCTAGCATCAGATGGAGGACCACAGCCAGATCGCCTCCGACTGGGAATTACTCAGATGCCATGTGAAAGGGGCATGTTTTTCTTCCCGGCTGTGTGCATCGGAGATTTCACTAATAAATGATCTTCATGTGTGCCGTGGTGAGAGCTATTGAATTTAACTTGTTTCCCCCCAACCCTGCAGCATCGCCAAAGATCTCAGCCTTCACAAAGACCAAGGGGAGCCTTGAAATAACGTCTTCTCAGGCAATTAAACCACATCCAATTTTGTAGGTTGAAGTATTTCAGGGGATCCTGTTACCACCATCTTTGGGCCTGGAGGCCAACATTCTCCCATAAAAGCTAACTGTCTTGTAAGAGGAGCCGCCATCTGGGTGATAAAGCAGATGCGTTCTCTACCTGCGCCGGCCTCTCTGCGCTTGTTGGTTGTTAAGCAGCTCCAGCCTGTCTCTTTGGGGGCGTGGAGATTTCAGGGAATTGGCAGAAGCTCGATGCCCCAGGCATCATTCCCGGCCTCTGCTGCAGGAACCAGCAGTTCCTTTATCCAGGTCAGCACCTTTTATTCCATTTCAAAAGTCTAAGTCTGAAAATCAAAATACCCCAGGAGATGCAGCAAGACGGCTGGTTCAAATTAATACATAAGTGCAAATGACTGAGTGCAGACCTCTCGTCCCTGCAAGGCAGGTTTTAAAAAGCAAGGAGAGGGGAGGGGGTTGGTGTGGAGGAATAGAACACACTCCACTCAGCCCCAGCTCTTTCCTTCCTACCTGTGGGACTTGGAGCAAGTTCATTAACCTCTCATCTATGAAACGGTGAAAGCAAGGTTCGGTGGCCAGACCTGGCTGCTCACAGCGTCCTGGGTGGCCTTGTCCCACCCCCAATTAATGTACCGTTTCTCCCTCTCATCTTGGTCCCTTTTATGCCTGACTCTTCATCTTTCATTTTCTCTGGGCATCTTCGGCGGGGAGGGGGTGGGGAGGAGCGAGGGGTGGATGGCCAACTCCCCATTCACATAGTACTATGGTATGTATATTATGTATCTCCAAAAGGCTCCTCCTATGCTAGAAGCTTGGTCCCCAGAGCGTTGACATGTGAGTGCTTTAAGAGGTGGGATGTAGTGTAAGAAGGCAATTAGATGGCAGGGTTCCATCTCTGCCAGGTTTTGAAGACACCAAGAAGTCTTTGCTAAGCTATGTAGAGCCTCCAGCCACCATGACTGGGGGCAAATAAACCTCTTTGTAAGTTACCAGCCTCAGGTGTTACGTTAAAGCAATACCAGGTGGCCTGGGACACTTGGTAAAATCAACCATTTACTGGTAAAGTCACTCCCTAAAGATTCCAGAGAGGAAAAGTCTAGAGGGCAAGGAGCTTCCCTACCTTCCCCCGGGTCACCGTGAGGGAATCAGCAAATCTCTCTTGAATTACTTCTATTAAGGAAATGCTGCCAACACTTGGAAATATGCAAGAGTAGGACCGAATGCCTTACTGTTTTTCCTGATGGATGAACTACTGTACGTCCTTACAGGGGTTTTCGGGAGATATTCTGACACATGTTTCCTGAATGTCCTTTCAGTGTCTATAAGAGAATTTACCTGAATTCAGCCTCTTCACTCACTGCTGGGTAGTGGAGCCCAGCTAATCCCACATTAGCACACAGATGTACGTCCTGCAGAAATGAAATAACTTCTTGTTAGAAGGGAAAACCTATGGTTGGGTTGCCATCCTGTATGGCACAGTGTGAACCAGTTTTGTGCCTAACCTAGTAATCTAACGTTAATATGCCTTTCCTTTTTTTTTTTTGTATAAACACTTCAAATATTATTTAAGTACGTGTTGCCTTGGAATTAGTTCCCTTGTTATTTCCAGAGGTCAATAATGCATTGACATGTATTCATTTTATACTTTGTGAAAACCGCATCTCTAGCCCCTTGGAAATCATGTTTTGATATCTTGCAGGAATTGTGGAGTGCCTAAATAATAGCAGCCCCCGACTTGTGTTTTCTTAAGACCTAGACACCGTGCTGGCATTTTCTATGTCTTCTCTCTAATCCCCATTGTGACTTGTAAAGCAGATCTTTATTTCATCAGCGAGAGCTCTGAGGCTCAGAGAAGCCAAGCAGCCTGGCCAGGCTGGGGACACACATCGTGCACCGGAACTTTACCCTCTCTGAGCCTCACGGCAGCTCCATGGCACAAGAATCACGATCCCGTTTAATTAAAAAAATCGAGGCCTAGTTACCTCGTGAATGGCTCAGTCAGGATCGGGAACCCGACATTTACATACTCCTATTTCTTCAACCAACTGATTTAGGAGAAGTCTGTGATGCCTGGCCCAGTACAGAAAGTGCTGTCGGGAAATCAAGTGGGCTGAGACTCTTAGCTGCCTGTACGCATTCCCTCCTTGACCCAAAAATACAGAGACTACTGCCTAGGAAAGTGGACCAGCAGTGAGTCATGAACCGGAAGTGAACTGAGGACAGGAAGTGATCTTTTGCTGTGGTGTGTGTTGTGGGTGTGGAACAAAGGAGGCTGTTGTAGCATGGATAAAAGGTGTGTTTGTTGTTTTTGTTTTTTGCGACAGGGTCTCCTATCGCTCAGGTTGGCCTTGAACTTGCCAGGTAGCGAGGATGACTTTGAATTATCTTTCTGCCCCCATCTCCTGAGTGCTGGAATTACAGGTGTGGACCCCCCAAAGACTTTTTGAAAAGAAAAGAGAAAAGAAACAAAGGTAACAGGAGGCACTGCATCTGAACAGAATTGAGAAGCAAGTGCTTCTCCATTCTGGTGCAGTGCTCTCTACTGACCCCTGTGTGTCCCAGGTCCCTCCCGGGGATGAGCAGGGCAGACATGAGTGCACGGCTATGCTCTTAGCCCCTGGCTAGTCAGTAGTATACCAGTCTATAACGAAGGGCCACAGACCAGCTTAAACAGCGGAAATTGATTTTCTCACCGTGTTAGAAGTGCAAACGCAAGGTTTTGGCAGGATGTATGTCTTCCGAGGCCTCCCCCTGGCCCATAGATCTCTTTCCTCAAGTCTTTGCAGGGTCTTCCATCTGGGTACGGTGTCCTAATCTCTTCTCACAAGCCCGGCAGACGTGCTGGAGTGGGGCCCACTCAGATGACCTCATTTTGCCTGACCCCTCCAAATGCTCTCAAGTGGCTGAAGTTCGTATGAACCCGAGGCTGATATACTTCCACCGGCTAGGAGCCACTGTTACCTGATTTTCACAAGAGGACACTGAGACACAGAAAGATCGGTAACTTATCCAGACACAACGCTAATAATAGAACCAGGGCTGAGCAGAAATAGCCTGACGCCATAGCCTGAGCATGGAGCACCTGCCTGTGCCCACCTTACCCACAGAGATAGGGCAGTAGCCATTCACCTTTCTATAGTACAGAAATCAAGACTTAGGTGACACTTCTTACCCAAGGCCACTTAACATGGCCGATGGCAGAGCAGGAGTTCCAGCCCAGGCGTGTCGTGTTTCCAAGCCCAGGCCTACTGGGCTCCTTTAACAGGCTCCTCCCACAACAGATGCGGGCAGCAAGTGGTCTCAGGGAGGAGGAGAGTTTGGGAATAGCGTAACTGACCTCCCACCCCATGGCATTTCGAGGGAACTCATGAGAAAATGGCTTCCTCATGCCCCCTGACGCAGTCTTTCAGGAATGGCGCTGAAGCTAGCACACATCCAACAATGCCGAGGGAGAGAACTTGGAGCTCACCTCTCCTGGAGAGTCCCACTCTTCCG